>NC_136065.1:1989102196-1990302196 GCF_964261635.1 Lissotriton helveticus
TGGTAAGTGATTGAAGAGACAAGCAATATCCTTCTTTTTTGTGATTGTTTTTTGATTCCTGCTTTTTCTCCTCTGAGTTCGCATTTGTTTGGCGTTAGAGGTTGCTCCTGTTTCTGCCGGCTCTTTCTCCAGACCCCGAGTGAGTCCTGTTACTAGTTTCTGCTTCTTGATGATCTTGTCTTTATTTGCGGATCCTGTACTTGCAGGAGCAGGCTTTATCAGACCATGATCTCCCATGTTATTTATAATTGTTCCATGCTTGACTTCCGCAGGGTAGGAGGCCTTTTGGCTGGGCTCGATGTTTTTTCGTGCTGACTCTTTAACTTGGGCGCACAAGTCCTCCAATATCAGGGGGAGAGAGAGGTAAGTTTATCAACTATTGGGCCACAGCCACAGTTTATCTCCCGGTCTTGTAGTTTCCCATGGGAGCTCTGAAAAAGTAAGTTCTGTGCGCCAGGTTTTTCGTCGATTGCCACCACAAACACTGCCAAAGTATTTAATAAAGTTAACTGAGCATCCATTTTGTCCGACTGGTATTGGAGTGCTTCTACCAATAGTTGCACTGTCTTAAGTAAGCTGGCCCAGGCATTTTCAGAGTTCAGCTGTTGGCAAGCTTTAGTTCCTAAATCGGGTGTTGGTGAGAGAGCCTCCCTGCCCCGAGGCCCTTTCAGCTCCATGCTCTCTGCTGGAGTTTTCTCCGTTGAGGGGGAATTTTGGGAATTCAACCTGAGTTTCTCCGGTGTTTGTTGTGTGTGGTTTATCAATGAATTGTCCCAATCCCCCTCATCCAACTTATGTATTTCCTTCACACTTTCCAGCTCATATCTGAGTACAGGTCCAATGATGCGCGGCATTGATGACAGTAATTGACAGATTTGGCGATGGCGTCAAGCTGATCCTTGGTTTTTTAATACTGATAGGTGGAGTACCTATCTCTATTATGGACAAATCCTGGTTTGTAGTGCAGTTATTCCCCAGTCCCCTGCTGAAGGTTCTCACTGCCTCCTTCTCCTTGTTATTTCCTCCAGTTTGTCCTTGAGGCATTGTCAACTTGTTTGTTGTTTCTAATTCATTTGATGGGATTGCTTTTGGTATATCGGCTACAGTGGCAGTAGTTTAATTTTGCTTTGTGCAGCTGATGTTAGGTCCAAAGTACACTGTGGTTTGTATGACAGTTTGTTTGATCCGGGGATACTTTTGATGCCAATTGTTGCTCTTTGATCTTTGGCTGGAGGCCTATTCTCCCCATTATCCGAGAGTTTGAATGGTGAGATCGGAATTTTAAGGCCATGTGCTGCGATTGAACTTGATAAAAGAGCATCTGCTGGGTTTCTTAGGAACTGAAATTTTGTATAGATTTTGGGCTGTGACCATTTGTGACAATTTTGGGTGTGTCCTCCTTCCAGGTTGATGCCACTTGTAGTAGAACCCACATCTGGGGATAAACTGCTGACTCCAGATTTGGTTTGGATAAGTGACTCGGCTATGCAGTCCTTAGATGACAGAGGTTCTCTTTTGCGCGTGCTCATTTTTATCACTTTTTTTGTTCCAGGTGGGCACCCCCTAACCCTACCAGATCTCATTTCTTTGTTAGGAGCGACGACTGAATCTTTGGTTGGCCTCCTTGACTTTGGCCTTTGTTCAATATTGAGCTCGGAGAAAGTGGGTACCCACAACTACGCACCTCGCCTCTCCTCCTTCCCGGGCCGAGGCACACCTCACCTCACCTCTCCTCACCTCTTCTCTCTGGCTCCTCTGTCTCCTCCGTAGCTCGTTGGCCAGCTCGTTGGCACAGTAGCAGAGCTAACGGGGACGGTGGGTTGGTGGGGACCGTAATTTGCAGCTGGCAGCTCACACCAGGCACTGTGCACTGCTGGAAGCAGGTGCGAGGTGCGAAGTGTTCCTCGTGGTTCCTGCTATGCCGCTCCTCCGCTTTGGAGATGGATAAATTGTGGGCCGCCACGGGCTGCAATGGGCTGAAGGAAGCCTGATGGAAGCCTTCCCATCCAGCCGCCAGCCGAAGTTGTGAACAGCGTCAATGAAGCAGAATCGCTCCAAACCCAGGACTGGAATCCGCATAAAATGAGTATCAAACGAGTATCAACCCTGTTGCAGAATGCGACTTCACGCTTCCTCCAGATGAAGCGACCGCAGTGCTGAAGTTTGCAAGGCATTGCTAAAATTGCAAGGACTGCAAGGAAAGTTACTGGGAAATTGCTCCCTTACTCAGCCAATGTCACTGGTAGTTAAAAACAATGGGGGGAAGCAGCGGTGGTTTAAGTCCACTTTAGTCCTCACGCCGCTCTCCCACTCTACCACTCCCACTCCCACTCTCCTTTCCACGTCCTCACGCTGCCACGCTATCCGCGGTGACCCACAACACAGGCGACGGCAGAGGCTGAGCTCAGCAGCAGCGGGGGGGAGGGCTCACTGCACAACAACGCTGACTTCTCTGCATGGGGATTTCTCTTCCTCGGGTCTCTCAATATGCACGGGGCCCCTCGCGGCTCTCATCGATGGCGACCGCCGGCAACGCCGACAACACAGCACACAAGCCGGATCGGCTTCCGGTGATGACGGCTCTCAATATGCACGGGGCCCCTCACGGCTCTCATCGATGGCGACCACCGACCACCGGCAACGCTGACAACACAGCACACAAGCCGGATCGGCTTCCGGTGATGACGGCTCACTGCGGCTCTCTGCAGTCACTCTCTGCCGCTTCTCGCTCTCCACTCCTCACAGTGGTGAAAGCAACTCGCTTGCACGTCTGCTCTCGGCTGCTTCACCAATGAGAGAGCTTGGGTCTAGGGGCTTCTGGGCCGGATTGACAATGTGAATCTGTGCAACTGTAGTCAATTCTGATCCCGCTGGTGGTAAAACTGCATTCCTGTTAGTGCCCAGGGCCGAGACGACGGTACATAGATTATTCACAGACTGAGGCACATCTGTAGGGGATTTGGCCATAGCTATGCCTCTCACTGAAGACTGTTTATGGGCTAAAAGGGTATCAAGCGAGAGTCTTTTCTCTGTCAGCTGGATCTGGTGGGTCAAGAGCGACTCTGCTCTTGTCAAAAAAGCGTCCAGGGTCCCTGCATACCCCTTCCCCCCACTGGTGGGCCTGTGGCCTTATGTTTGCTCATTATGTTAGATAACTAATGGGCACTAGTAAGCAATGATGGGTAAACCCCCACCCAAATACAATTCTGTACCTTGTTTAGTTGTTGAAGTCCAGCGTGGAGCATGCAATGTCAAGGGGTGGCCCAGCCCAGCCTCCTCCTGCCTCTGACGGGCGCAGCCCTGGACCCCTTTTAAGCGCCTCCTGGCGCTTCAAAGACGATGTGCAGCGTGCGCGCCACAAGGAATAATGGGGGATGTAGTCCCATTGTGCCGGTGTCATGCAAAGGAATCAGCAGTGCCGGCAAAACAGTGAATGGCAGCAGGTAACAGTGTTGGGCTAGTAGAGTAGATTGCATTGGCATAGAGTGCAGATGCATAGAGTAGATTGTTTCAAAGTAGAGGGGAGTGGTTTAGGGTAGAGTGCAGAGGTGTAGCATAGAGTGACGTAGAGTGCAGTGCCATAAAGGGATGTATGACGTTACAACGCATACTTTTACAACGCCTACCTTTACATCGCAAGTTTTACAACGCATACTATTACAACGCATAGTGCTTTGGGGCGCTGGATAGTGAATAGTTTAATTTACTATTCCACCTCCAGTACCCGTGGATAGTAGGGAAGGTGTTGGATAGTACATTAAACCTATTCCCTATCCTAGAGCGCCCCCCAGCGCAATGCGTAGTAATGGTTTGCGTTGTAAAAGTTGCGTCGTAAAGGCACTGCGTGGTAAAAGTTGCGTTGTAAAGGATGTTTCCCGTCATAAAGTACAGGGGTACAAAAAAGATTAGAGTGTAGTGGTGTATAGTGTAATGGCACAGAATGCATTGGTGTGGTGTAAAGTAGAGTGGTACACAGTAGGAGTGGTGCAGAGAGTAGTGGCATAGAATACAGGGGTGCAGTGTAGAATATAGTGGTGTAGAGTGAAGTGATGTAGAGCACGATGATTACAGTGGCATAGCGTGCAGTGGTGCAGAGTATAGTGGCATTGAGTTCAGTGGTGGAGAGTGCAGTCTTGCACTGTAGAGTGATGTGGCGCAGAGTGCAGTGGTGTATAGCTCAGTGGTATAGAGTAGAGTGATGCAAAGCGGAGTGGTGCAGAGTAGAATAGAGTGGCATAGAGTGCAGTGACTCAGAGCAAAATGGTGTTGAGTGACATAGACTGCAGTGGCATAGATTGTTGCAGAGTAGAGTATAGTAGCATAGAGTGCAGTGGTGCAGAGCAGTTGGCGTAGCGTGCAGTGGCGTGGAGTGCATTCAATTTGAGTAAAGTGGTATTGAGTGCATTGGCGTAAAGCACATTGATTTTACAATAGAGTGGCATAGAGCATAGTGGCATAGAGTAGAGTGGCATAGAGTGGTGTAGCGTAGAGTGTAGGGGTGTAAAGTGCATTCGATTTAAGTATATGGTTGGGCGTGGAGTAGAGTGGAATAGAATGCAGTGGCATAGAGTGAAGTGGCATAGAGTAAAGTAGTGCAGGGAATAGTGGAGTGGTGCAGGGTAGAGTGCAATTGTATAGAGTGGCAAAGAGTGCAGTAGCGCAGTTTGGAGTGGGCAAAGTGGAGTAGAACGGCGCACAGTGCAGTGGCATAGCATAGATTTTTTACAGTAGAGTGAAGAGGCGTAGAATGGTGCAGGGTAGAGTGCAGTGGCTTAGAGTGCATTGGCAGAGAGTACAGTGGCAAAGAGTGCAGTGTTGCAGAGTAGAGTGGCATGGAGTGGAGTGGTGTGAAGATGGCGTGGAGTGGTGCAGCATAGAGTAGAGTGGCTTAGACTGGAGAGGTGTAGAGTGCAGTGCCGAAAAGTGCAGTGGTAAATAGTAGAGTGGGGGTAGAGTGTAGTGGCCTAGAGTGTGTTTGTGGTAGAGTATGGTGGTGCATAGCAGAGTGCAGTGGCGAAGAGCAGAGTGGTGCAAAGTAGAGGGGCATAGAGTGCATTGGTGTAGAGTGCAGTGGCATACAGTGGTGCAGAGTAAAGTCACGTAGAGTGCAATGGTGTAGAGTAAAATCGCTTAGAGTAGAGTGTTGTAGAGTATTGTGGTGTACTGTGCAGTGGTGTAGAATTGACTGATGTAAACTGTATTGGTTTTGAGTAAAGTGGTTTAGAGTGCATTGGAATGTAGTGCAGTGCAGGGGTGGCTACTCCGGTAGGGAGGAGGAGCGTCGCCCTACTGCTTTCTCGCAGTGTGAGAAGCAGAAACATAAAATGGTAAATCTACCATTTTATGTTTCTGCTTCTCGCACAGAGAGAAAGCAGAAGTGTTTGGTTGGGCGGGGTAGGCGGGGCTGCTCTAGGGCAGGGGAGGAGTGGCTTTCCCACTGCTGAAGGGTGCTGATTGTTTGGTCGGCCCTCTGGGGCCGAACAAACTAGGCATGCGCACTCTGTTTTTTCTCCATGTAGGCTGCATGCAGCCTACAAGGAGAAAATGGCCTCCCCATAGGCGCCTGGCTGGTTGGCGTCCCGATCAATCACAATGCTGCCATTGCAGCGTTGTGATTTGCTTTGAGTAGGGGAGGAAGGCTGCCTGCTTCCTGTTCCTGCAGGAGGCAGGAGGCAGGAGAGCCGGAGAGGAGCAGAGACTACGCAGGGTCCGGCCAGTGAAGGTAAGTTAACTTTGAAAAAAAGAATTTAAATTAACCCTCCCCTGCGCGCAACCCCGTTCCGGCATAAAGTGCTGTTGCATAGAATAAAGTGGTGTGGAGTGGTGCAGGGTAGATTTCAGTGGCATGGAGTGGGGGTAGAGTGGAATGGGACAGAGTGGAATAGAGTGGGGTAGAGCGCAGTGGCACAGTGAAGATTGTTTCCGAGTAGATTGCAGTGTGGTAGAGCGCAGTGGTGCAGAGTAGATTAGATTGGCGTAGACTGCAGTGGCATAGAGTGGAGTGATGCAGGCTAGAGTGGAGTAGAGTACAGTGGTGTACAGTGACTTGGCATAGAGGGCAGTAGAGTGGTGTAGGGTAGAGTGGTGCAGAGTGGAGTGCAGTGGCATACAGTGCAGTGGTGCGAGGAGAGTAGTGTAGAGTTCAGTGGCGGAGACTGCAGTGTTGCAGAGCACAGTGCCATAGCGTGGATTGGCATAGAGTGGAGTGGTGCAGAGTGGAGTGGTGCAGAGCAGAGTGGAGTGGTGCAGGGTAGAGTGCAGGTGCATAGAGCGAAGTGGTATAGAGTGCTGGAAAGTAGAGTGGTACAGACTAGAATGCAGTGGTGTAGAGTTCAGTGACAGAGAGTGCAGTGTTGCAGGGTAGTCTGTTGTGGAGTGCAGTTGTGTATAGTAGAGGGCATTGGTTTTTAGTAAAGTGGTGTAGAGTGCTGTGGCAGAGTGCAGTGGCATAGGGTGCAGTGTATCAGAGTAGAGTGGAATAAAATTGAGTGGCGTGGAGTGGTGAAGAATGCAGTGGTGCATGGTATAGTAGTGTGGGGTAGCGTGCATTGACCTAGAGTAGAGTGGTGTAGAGTAGAGAGGCATAGAGGGAAGTTACATAGAGTGGAGTTGTGCAGAGTAGAGTTTAGCAACGCATTGTGGAGTGGCATGGAGTGGAGTGGCGTAGTGTGGAGTGGAGCAGAGTAGACTGCAGTGGTATGAAGTGGTGCAGAGTAGAGTGGATTATGTAGAGTGCATTATGTGGTAGCGTACAGCCATTACAGACGCATCTTCAATTGAAATCATTCAATTTGCACAGAAATACAGTTTTACTGATAAAAGCATACAGCGCACAAACGATAACCCGTGGAAATGTCATCACCTAGTGTATTGACTTGTTTTGATCGTATTAAAATATTTGTTTCCCCCCCACTTTGGAATTATCCCAAAAATGTGCTTCCTCTGTGCTTTTCGAATTGTAATATATTCTCAAATATCTACAGAGTTCATTTACAGACATTTAAATGTTGTTATGTGCTAGAAACAAAAATAACATTGTACAGTCTGCCGTCACAATCCTTTTATGAATATCCTATAAATCCTCTCACTTTGAAGTCAGAGTAAGAATAGTAAACACCAACCTCGCATAGAAGACAGAGCCTGACATTTGACCTCTGTCCTTGAAAACACAGCAAATGTGATGAGATAAGAACAAGATTTAAAGGTCTGTTTACAGAAATCGAGCACTGGCGGAAGAGTTGACTAAATAGGGTTTGGGCAACGGAAGGGACAAACTCAAGCGGACAGTCTAAATCAAATAGAGCCAACAAATTAAAAGCAAGCATGAGTTAAAACAACAAAGCCAATGGTATGCAATGGGCGGAATGAATTTCCAGGGAAGCTTTCTGAATGTCCCCAAAATGTCATCAGCAAATTGTCTGCTAGTGTTCGACCTACCCAAACAGCACGTTCTCATGATAAAATAATTTCTTGTTGTCGAGTCAAAGAATTTTCATTTCTATCAAGGACACTGAGACGAGGATTATGTTCCTCTCACTTTACTGGAAAACACACAGCAGCCAATTAGATTACAATAAACATTTCAGTAAACCTACAAAACTTATTTCCCATGACCAGCCTCATGACTTCACTTCCTCATCTACCAATCAGGGCCTAGTATACGCTATAAGACAAGCTGTCTATGTTGTCCTTACTCTTTCTTTGAGAAAGTCCAAAACAGACAATAACTAGAACATTTCCAACCACAACAGCTCAGGGAACTCAATATCGCTAATCAGACGAAGAACACTCCAGTCCGAGTAGGACTTCCTTCAATCCACTTATGCAATGAGAATCGATTCTCTGCCGAATCTAGAACTTCAACCAAAACTGTGTACAAAAATTCAGAATTCAACTCTGCTTGCAATCTGAACCTGCAGAAAAAAGAAACAGTACGTAATATTACCCAAATATTGCCCTATCAACAAACAAGGGTGGGGATTTTCTTACAAATACCTTATGTTTGAACACAACAATCATAATAAACCTTAATACATATGAGAAATGCAGGTGGGATACCCCTTGCCTCCGAGTCATTAATAGAATTGAAACTTTGACCCAACAGATAGAACTTTTCTTGCTCTATGTCAGGGCCAGAGGCTTCAGATTATGCTTGTTCTAAGCTGCTACACAATAACAGAGCAACATCAACAATCAGTTTATGATAAAAACCCTTTAAATGTAGAGTCCGAAGACCAATCGGCAACTGCCATAATGTCTACCAAACAGGTCCCCAAAGAGAAAGATTTAGAGGCCTTGACGCCTCTCACTGAATGTGCACCAAAAGTGGAAGTGTCTCTTTCAGCTTTGGATAACAACCATTTAACCCACCTGGCCAGAGTGGTCGATTTCATTGGCCTGAAAGGTTTCTTTAGAGCAATAAGTAACTGCCCACCGGTGGTCTTATGTAATTCTCTGGTGCAATCTTCGTAGGCCTTAATGCAGCACACTGCACAGAGCTTATGATTGTCCGGAAACACCAGATAACTCACGTAACTTGAATTCTCCTTGGTACGATTAGAAATAACACACCAGAAGGAGAAAAAACTCTACCTGTTAAATCCAGGGCAGGCACATCTGAGACGTTTTTACACAAATATGAGACACAAAAGAACAGTAAGCTTCGCTTACAACTGTTTCCTGAAAAGGTCTTTGTTAGCTAGGCTTGAGCTAATGAATTTAAAGACCACGTCGACATCCCGTAATATTGTGGTTTAGGAGCTTGGATCAAGCGGATACCTGATAAACAATTTAAAAACCATAGGATGTTCATCCACTGGTCTCCCATCCAAAGGATGACGGCCCGCAGAAATAGCCAATCAGAAATTATTAACTCATCTATAAGTGAATCCCTTATCCACAAACTGGGATAGAAAATTAACTATCAGAGGTAAACCTGTGTCCAGGAGATCCAGACTTCATTCGTGGCACCAACAAATCCATCTCTTCCATGCCGAAGCATACCGCTTGCGAATACTGGGAGCCCATGTTTGTCTGAGGTAGAAGGAAGATCATTCCAAAAGACCCAGAATGTGCAAGCATCTCCAGAAACCCTTCAAGTCATCAATACTAACTGGTCTAACAGATTTAGCAGATGAGGAAGTTCCAACCGATGAGATGGTCCTGGAAAGTTCGAATCCGAATCGGAGTCTGACACAACATTTCAAGCAACAAAGAGAACTGGGGCTGAGCCCTCCAGGCCGTCACCAGAACTAGCTCTGCTACCTAGCTCTGCATCTGAGAAATGACTCTTGGTATCATGATGAAGGGGGGAATGGAATAATAGATGTTCCCTGCCAGTTCTGGAGGAAAGCATCCAAGCTCACCATCAGGGGATCCACTCTCCAACTGAAAAAGATTGGGAGTTGTGAGTTGAGACGGGAGGCAAAAAGATCCGGCACACATGGACCCCACATTTGATTGAGGCAACAAAAGACTTTGGGATGCAACCTCCAACGCTGGAATCCCTCAGGAATCGAGAACAGCGATTCCCAAAATTGAATGCCAAGAGATTCTCAATTTCATTAGAGACACGGTTCTGTCCTTGCCTCCTGTTCACTCCAAGCGGGACTTAGTAGTACATTACATCATAACACAAATACAATCTAGAATAGAGCAATGGCAAAACATAAAAGTTCCATGCACAGAACAATCCTCCTCTTTGGAATGCTGCTCCTTGCAAAGACAAGTAGCACTTTACTCTCATTCTTTTACGCTTTAATTGTGATTTGCTTAGACTTTATTTATAGCCTCTTTCTACTCTAGGCAGATTTTTCCCTTGGGTTCAAATTTATGGAAACGCTCTCTCCTACCTTTGTTCACTGGTGTCTCTTCCCTAATTAATTGACTTTGCTTTGGGCCTGGCCTTCTGACTCGCCTCTGAACACCCAGACAAGTCCTCTTTTCCGTTTTTTCTCACTGTGCCCCTCCTTCATATTTGGGCCACAAGTCAGAGTGGCTTTGCCTCCGACATCTTTCTGCAATTCAGCTCCACTGATTCTTTCTACCTGCTGTTCCACCCACTGTAGAGGAAGCACTCGCCTCCACGCCAAAGGCCCGCTGCACGCGTCCCAAAAGCCTATTCTGATGCACAATGGGAGTTTACAAGACATTCGGAATTTGAGGAAGGCTTTAAGCAATGTCCCTAATACCGCGAGACTACCGCCATTTTGGTTTGGGCTGAAGCCTATTATTGTATTGGAATTCCATGCTGCCATGCACAAGGGATACTGTAACGCTCGATGGTTAACATTTAACGGTTACAGTTTATCTTCAGTCAGCGGTTCCCTGGCATCAAATGAGCATTATCAGTAACATTTGGCCATTTTGACGCCGGTTTGCCATTCAAGAGTCCACTTATATTGCTGTTTGGGCAATTTATCATTGTTTGGGGAATTTAACATTCTCTGGACTATTGTACTAGCCCCATTTAAATACTATTGTTGCGCACAGTGTCTGATCAGGGAAGAGCTTCCCTTGTGGTCCCTGCGGTTACTTTTAATGAAAAAATCATTAAGAGGTTAGGCGTTACTCTGTACGCCAGCCAATTAGCCAGGTAATAGGCAAGAAGAGGCAGAACAGGGACTCAGATTATGAAACATGGTCCATCTTGGAGGGTGACTCCGACTCCGGAGATAGAGGGTCAAAAAGAAGAGGAGGACCAATCATCTTGAGAAAGGGTCAATGCCAACAAAGGTAAGGGAGGTCCAAGCACCTCAAAGATGATGGGAGGTCTAAGCACCTCTAAAAGGATGGGAGGTTTGAGCACCTCAAAAGGGAGTGGTGCCCTCTGTGGCATAAAAGCGAGAGGTGCCGATTCGGCACAATGGATTTGAGTGATCTTAGCGGCACACAGGCATTGGGTACTCAAGACATTGAGTTTGGGGAACAAAATGATGATGACCAGATGTATGATGAGTATGTTCTTGACGTTGACCAGAAAGATATAGATGGGGATTACCTCTTCACTGAGGATTCAGTACCCTCTTCTTCCAAAGATGCGATTAAAAACCCTCTAGGAGAGGAAATGTTTCCCCCCACAACATCAAACATCTCAGGAGTGTCGAGCAGTGGCCCCTTGACCATGTGGGCAGGTTTATAAGAAGGTAAATCCTAAATCCACTGAAAAAAGATGGGTGCAATCTCCTCAATGCCAAATGCTCCAGGCCGGTTATTCAGGACAAAGTATGCCTTCTTACTCTGAACCTGGACCTGAGCTTATCACCTTCCTTTTCAGAATGGGCAGAGACCCCAGAAAAGGTCTCGAAAGATTCCTCAAACTCTGTCAGGACTGCCTCCTAGACGTTGTTGGCCTTCTGGCCAGGATAATCGACATGGCTAAAGAGGCATATATTAAGAGGCTTCTCTAGACTTGAACCTACTGAGGGGCTGGAGCCAGCGCACAAAGGTACTATTGGGAAATGCAAACATTGTTCTGAATGCTGAAAACGCAAAGCAGTCCTTATGAATTTTAACCTCAAATTGGAAGATCTTGCTTATGAACCCTAAAGAGATTTTCTTCAGTGAAAATATGGGCAGGAACCTGGGCAAATATGTTGCTACTTTACCGCTCTTGACAAAGCCCAGGGCAACATGCTCTAGGTGTACAGCCCAGGTATTTTTTGCTGGGCTGGCAGAAGGGGACCTTCTGCCAGCAGAGCCATCCAAAGGCACCAATTCAATAACTTTAGACAAAGAGGAGGCTACGGTAGAAGCTACCTAGCCACAGTGACATCTACCATCTATCCTCAGCAAGGCCGTTATCTGCAGATGGTAGGGAATAAACCCAGTGGCCAAGGTTCCTCTGGTAACTACTATCATCCTCCCTTCTCCTTCTTTCCAGAGATGAGTGGAAGGTCAACTCAGACATTTTTTTTCCTAGGATACTTGTTTCCAGTCCGGGGAGGACCTGGCCTGGCAGTTCGGGCTGGACTGTTCCCATTGGGTGCAGGGTCAAGACTGATTTGCATATGGCTGGGTCCAAACTGGAATGACATGGTGAGCAAAAAAACAATGGATTTAGGCCCAGAACTCTGTACTGGGGTGAATGTATGACATTGTTCTGCATTCTGTCCATCAACTGTTCTTTTGGCATATAAAACAAGGCAGTAATTGAGCGTATCCTATGATGCGACTGGTTGGTGAAGTTGGATCTGAAAAAACGCCTACTTCACAATTCCAATGACCAGGGACTGTCAACCTTACCTTCAGTTCACCTGGCGCGGACACCTTTACCAATTTTGTTCTCTCCCCTCTGCCTTTCTTCAGCCCCTTGGAATTTCACCAAGATAATGAGAGTTGTAACTGGCGTGGATGAGAGTTGTTCTTAGCTGTAGGATCTGGGCTTTGTTTGGACAACATCAACAAGGGGCTTGGTGCCAAGATTGATTGCGGCGAACCCTATAGGAACTGTTGGCTTATAAACCAGCTAGCACACAGTGCTACCATAAGCCCCCCTAACCTAACAGGGAGTGAATGGTTTCTGATAACCCTGACCCCCCATGGATCGTGGAAACAGTACAGATCATTTCGTTCAGTCACTCATGCTCACTTATTCTCAGAAAAGTATACAGAGCATACACAGTGGGACATTTTCAATACATTTATTGAACCAACGTTATTTTCACATAAAATATGTGTGCTGCAATGATTAGTAGACAGAAGCAGATAAACGTGATAACAAGCACCAAAAGCATAAATAGTAGATATAGTTCTATTATGGTGCTAAAGCAATGTACATATGCAGGCATATAAACCAAGTGCAATGCAAACAAATGATGGACGGAATGCTGAATAAATCATACATTCACCCCCAGTCAAAAGATCTGGGTTAAATCCATTGTTCTTTTGCTCACCATGCCACCCCAGTTTAGGCCCAGCCATATGCAAATCAGTCTTGACCCTGTGCCTCCTGGGAACAGTCCAGACCGAACTGCCAAGCCAGGTCCTCACTGGACCGGAAACAAGCATCCTGGGACCGGTTTCAGGGTATGTCACCCTCCATCAGTCAGGCTAGCTTGAATCGAGTGGCACAGTGAGCAAGGGACCCATTTCTAGACATACCCATCCCACAATGGATTTAGGCCCAGATCTTTGTACTGGGGTGAATGTATGACATTGTTCTGCATCCTGTCCATCAATTGTTCTTTTTGCATTTGTCACCCAGAGTGGGACTGGTATGCCCAGACGTGTGTCCCGTGCTCTCCATGCCACTGGTGTCAAGCTGAAGAGGGGTAAAACCCCAAAACCGGTCCTAGGAGGCTTGTTTCCAGTCCAGGGAGGACCTGGCCTGGCAGTTCGGGCTGGACTGTTCCCATTGGGCGCAGGGTCAAGACTGATTTGCATATGGCTGGGTCCAAACTGGAATGACATGGTGAGCAAAAAAACAATGGATTTAGACTCAGAACTCTGTATTGGGGTGAATGTATGACATTGTTCTGCATTCTGTCCATCAACTGTTCTTTTGGCATATAAAACACGGCAGTAATTGAGCGTATCCTATGATGCGAACCCTACTTTAAGGTGTACCTAGAGTATGTGTAAAGCCAAGAATCTCCCCAAGGGACGACCCAACCCCATTACCTGATGGGATAGAGTGAAGGAACCCGTCTTGGGTCAAGTACAGAAATGCCTCCTCTACTGCTCTATCTGGATGCTTATCTTTTATAATAGAAAGCAACCTTGCAATATGTGTATAGATTAGAGATGTAATGGATATGTAGAGAGCCCTGTCGCTCGTGGATAAAGATAGAGATGACACTTGTACATACTGTGAAACAAAACCTTGTACATGATGTGCAGGGTGTTGTGACAATGTTGTGTGAAGCTAGATGTGTAAACAAGTTTAGTTTCATAGGAACTAATCCAACACTGTTTTTCACGCAAGTATGTGCAAAAGGTCACAGCTGAAAATGTTATTTGTGAGGACAATGTAAGAAATAAATAGCTTTGCTACATGAGCCTAACTTGGGAATGTAACATAAGCTCCTTCCTCAGAGAAAAGGGCATTCAAATGATTCTTTACCTGGATTATATTCTGATCATGTTCCAATGCCATTCTCAAGCCTTGAAAGACTAAGGCATTGTCATGTCCCTACTGGAAGGTTTTGGTTTTGTAATCAACAAAGAAGTCTATTCTTATCCCTTCTAATTCTCTAGAATTTTTAGGTTCTACAAAAGATACAGTAAATTTACTTCTACTCCTTTCTGTCAAAAAGATATCCAAGATTTGTGTAAATATAGGTATCGTGAGGTATGCGTCTTTCGGGTCGAGTTTGACTAACCAATTGTTTTCCTGAAGGAGGTCTCTCAGTAAGTGAATGCCCTCCATCTTGAGGTGGCAATAGACCACCCAAGCATTGAACTGTTTGAGGTTGAGAACCTCTTTTCTTTTGCACCAGAAAGATTGTGCATACAAATTATTTGAGGTGAGGGTGAGTTAACACGATCACTTCCTTTTGCACACGTTCCATGATCTCTGTGTTGATGAAACTGGTCTTGTGCTGGGAAAGATATAGGGGAAGAGGTGTCTCCTGCTGTCCGGTCTCCCAAATAATTTTATTCTGATCCCCCTGTAATGCCTTTAAAAGCCACGGGCTGTTCATAATCTGTTGCCAGTTTGAGAGGAAGGGACCTACTCTGTCACCCAGAATGATCTTTAAGGGATAATTAACAGGTAGCCGGATAAAGGGAGTCTGCATTCCCAGCTGCCCCACCTCGATAACCAGCTTTGTTGAAGTGCTCGCGACCCTGGTGGCATTTGGCCAAATAGAAGTTTCCTTGGTTCAGGGCATTATTCCAACCCTCTCTGCCCCTGGGATGGTAGTCTCTGGTAGCGTAGGATGCCTGGCCGAATCAACAGCCTGATGCTCAGCCTCGAGAATGTCGGCCCTGGTAAAAAAGGTGTTGTGAAAAACCTTTGTTAGAGAGGACTGTGCTTTGTACACCATGGAGAACGTGGCCACAAACATTCCCAAATTTGTTACAAAATGATCGCCAAATAGTTGCCTATTAGCCATGGGCCCTACTTCTGATGTGACAGTTCCGCCAACTTAGGGTCAATGCATATATGAATAGAATGACCGCGCTCAGATGATATTGCACAATTGGCATTGCCCAATAAAGAAACAGCATGCTGTACCCATCCCATGAGGACATCGGTATCAACAGAATTGGTCTCCTTAGCCTGAACTACCATTTCCAGGATCTCGGTTAAAGTGCCAGATAAATCCAACACTTTGCCTTGGCAACTGCGCCAATATGGGTCAATGCCCTCCTTAGGGTCAGTGGAATACTTCATAATGAAGACCGCCATGCCCTGGATGATCTCAGGAGTGTCCGCAACTTTCCTGGGAAGCACAAGGGCATTCCGTACGTAGTTTTGCTGTGACCTCCGCCTCAAAACTTTTACGTAGCTACCTCCAAAGAGGGACACCACTATGAAGATCTCTGGTGCACGATTTTTTCAGGGTCATAGCCAGGAGTCTGTCTTCGTGGCCCTGCGGCTCACTGAAGTGAGTTTTGCATTTGTGTTTCAAGGCAAGTGGAGAAATCTCATCCAGAAAATTATCAGATTTAGAGGACAAAGATGAGGCAAGAGCACTTGCAGTCCTCTTTCAGTTGCTGGTGCAAGAGTCTTTTCAAGCATGGCTCTTCAACAGAACTCGATGCTCAGTGCTTTCCTCTAAGACCTCCTCTAAGTCCTTCAGGGGCAGTAATAAACTGATAGGAGCTGGGCTCTAGGAGCTACAGGCTGCTCCCTCCAGAATCAAACATACTGGCTTTTATTTTAGCAGACTTGCCTTCACAAAAGCTCTGCATTTGTGCCTGTTGGGGTTGCCCCCCTCTCTTTGCCTGTTCTACATTGAACCTGTCTGGGTGTTTCAAACCCTATATTGTTTTACCTGTCATGGCAGGTTACTTCTAAGATGAATTTGAGGTCTATTAGGAGTATGATGACCTTCTGATTATCAATTGGAGAAACAACTGGTGGAGACCATAGATAACTCTGCCCAAGAGTCAATCAATACAGTCCTGGCCATCAATTTGTGACCTTTTACACTCTTTTTAAAGTGCTATGTGCTCCGAGAAATGGGTAAAGGTGTGCAAGAACCCCTGACGATGCCCAACCTGACTGAACAGTCTTGGCCACACAAGAAGGCCTTAGATAAGATGGCAAAGGATGTTATTTGTGACCAGGGATATGGGGCCGTTGATCCTCTGGGTCAGTCTACCTCTTCGGTGCCCTCTTAGATGGCACGTCCTCAGTTCTCGCTCCCGTTCCAACGAGTCTTGCAAAAGAGACTGTGGATTCACCAAAGATGAAATAAATAATTGCTAAAGGCAAAACAACGATAATACAATGCTAACACAACAAACTGGGATCGTGTCATCATAGAATGGAGCCGGATCGATAATCCGATCAAGCTGCCCAGCGGCGCCAATCGTATCAGAACAACAGGCTATTAATCAGCGGCGCACTCAAGAAAAACACATTAAACACTAAATCAATATATATATATATATCTACGAAATACAGAGGAAAGAACTCAAACTTATCTTACGGCTGCCTGAGCAGCAAAGAAAGAGGAAGGACGGGGAGGTGGCAGTATGTGTTATAGCCCATCCTATTCCCTGATTGGTAGACGGGGGAGAAATGTCAGGGGGCTATTCATGGAGAATTAGGTTTTTGATGGTTTACTGAAATGTTTGTTGTAATTTCATTGGCTGCCTGTGTGTTGCAGTAAAGCAAGAGAAGCATAATCTGAAGCCTCCAGTCCTGACATAGAATGGTGATTCTCCAATGAACATAGAGAGGAAATCTTGATTTCATTAAACACAATGGAAGCTACCATTATGCAATAACCTTTTATTGCTGCTCAACATGCAGCTTTTAAAAAACATGTATTACATCATGAATAAAACATTATATTAGGAACTTTAAAATAACATATAACGTCAAGGTAACTAGGCATCATCCTGTAAAGAAAACAGTGAAATCCACATATTTGACGTCTTCAACCTTAATTGCACTTGACAAGGGGATGAGCTTCACAGTGACGGAAAATGTAAAGAATCAGGTGATTCCGCTGGTAAGAGTATATGGAAAAACCAAAGGAAATGATGGACGGAGCGTTGACAATACAAGCACTCACCCCCAGTCAACTGATCTGGGTTTAATCCATCACCGTTCTTTAGCCCACTCTGCCACCCCAGTTCAGACATGGCCATATGCAAATCAGTCTGACCCTGTGCCTCATGGGAACAGTCCAGCCCGAACTGCCAAGCAGTATATGGAAGCCATAAAAAACTTGCTATCAAGAAATGCCTAATATGTAATGATAATTTAGACAATATATCATAATTAAATATCTAAACACAATCAGTTTTAGCTTTACCCACATGTTTGTGCTGGGTGGCATAATGTTAGCCTCCATTGTCTTTAATGAAATTAAGATCCTCTCTGTATGATAATTGGAGAATCGCCATTTCATTACAAGACTGGAGGCTACCATTATGCAAGTTAAAAGCTTTTCAACGCCATACTGCTCACATGCTCCACACACTTGAGGTAAAAGCTTGCAAAGGTGGATGCACTCAATCAGTCTGCCACTTTCAACATATCTGTTATTGAACCTCCAACCCTAAACACCTTGCTGCCCATTGCAGCCCGGGAAGAAAGCGCTCCAAATTTTGACAAATCTACTCCTGCTTCCAACATAACTGTTCTTACCCATCTTCAAATGGTAGCTTTAGACACCGCCTTACAGGGTTTTACAAAAGATATTAGTAATTGAGCCTCACTATTTGATCTAACATCAATCATGCTATGTTCCTAAGCTTTCATGCAACTTACAACACACAGTTTCTTACAGTCATCAAATTAAGGATAAAAGATATTCTCAGACATTTGGTTCTTTTCCAAATTTTGAAGTGCATTCCATCTGGAGAGTAGTATCTATTACAGATCTCTAATGCCGTAACTTCTGATACTCTTCTAAAAGATATCAGACAGAGTAAAGTTGCTAATTTGATAGACGGCTGTTTTCTTGAAAGGTAAGGATTATCAGGCCATAGAACAAATAGGTCAAAAATAAGGTCAACATTCCATAAAGACTCATATGTAGCCCTGCGAGGGCATCTAAGCTGTATTCTGTTTATTACCCTGTGATTGAAGGGTCAATATCAACTGAGTTATCATATTTTAGTGAGTGTCCAGTTGAGATGCCTGATCTGTAACAGTTGACTGTTCTATAACATAAACCTGATCTAAATAAACCTGTGAGGTAGTTTGCTATATCTACTACAGGAGCATCCATGGGATCCAAATCCCACACCAACTTCACCACTTTCTCCATACACCTGTGTATCTATTCCTTGTTTCTGGTGCTTACAACTCATAAAGTAGGTTTTAAGCCTCTCCTGAAAGGCCCGAGTATCTGCTAGATATCCTTAAACCTTCAAACAAGAAGGCTAATGTTTCCTTCAAGTAGAAGAGGGATGCTCTTCCCCTTCCTGTCCTAACAGCAGACCTAAGCTCGCTGGGACCAAACGTGGAACGTCCACTGCCAGTTCCAGAAGTCCTGGAAACCATACTTGGGTATTCCAAAATGGAGTAATTAAGATGATGCTTCATCGCTCTGTCCGTACCTTCAGTAATATTATCTGAATTAGTGCAAACAGAGGGAATGCATAACAATTCTATTTGTTCCAGATTTGGAGCAAAGCATCCACTGCCAAAGCCTTGGGGTATGGTCTCCAACTGAAACACAGCCCTACCTGAAAAGTCAGCCTGCTGGCAAACAGATCCACCTGAAACAGACTCCACAGATTCTGAATTCTTTTGAAAAACAATGGGTTCAGCTTCCAGTCGCTTGAATCTCTTAAAAATATCCAGTTCCAATCTGCTCTTTTGTTCTGATGCCAGGGAATAAACTGTGCTTGCAACAGAATGTTGTGACTCCAACAGAAATACTGAATCTATTTGGCCAGGTCTGCAAGTATGTTTGACCTTGCAATCCCCCAAGTGATTGATATAAGAGACAGCTGTAAAATAGTCTAGTCTGATCAGGACGACACTGATTCTTAGAGTAGATTTGAAGCTCATCAAAGCGTTCAAACCCGCTATCATTTCTTTTTGTTCAAAGTATTTTATTAAACTTTTACAGACAGAGGTAGACAGTGGTAAATAAAATAAATAAAAGCTCACTCAACAGAGAAGTACTAAAAGCAATATCCTATCCCTTGGAGTCCAAGATAGGCTGGATCTACAGGTCATGTAGTAGTCCACATGGAAAAAGTAAATCTCATATCTACTCTGACCCAGGACAAACAAGGGGAAGACAACAAATGTCTTAATACTGCCCTCACACACTTTGCAGTGTCATGCTTCATCATAGGGCCGCATCATACATCCAGGTGCAGACCAACATTCTAGATTTGTTTATTTATTAAGCTTATAGAGCGCGACAGCTACCCAATAAAGGTTTCCTGCCGCTGAAAAAGGCAGTGTGCTAGAGGACCGAAAGATTCCTACGTACTGGAAAATTATTGATTGAACAGCCAGGTCTTGATGGCTCTGCGAAATCGGACATAGCTGGTTTCTGTACGGATATTCATGGGGAGAGAATTCCAAAGTTTAGGGCCTAAAAGAGAAAAGGACCTACCACCCATTCTAGCGAGTCTGTATTTGGGCACGCTGAAATAGCCTTGGGATGAAGATCGGAGGCAGCGTGCAGGTGTGTAGGTGTGGACAAGGGATTGCAGGTAGTGGGGGGCAGTATCCCATTTTATTTTATACATGTAGCTCAGGGTTTTGAATTACCCGACTCACCACTCTAAGCCAATGTAAGTCACGGAGGTGCCCCGTAATGTGATTAGTTCTGTGACTTTTACATAGCAGTCTGGCAGCTGCATTTTGAACAAGCTGTAGGCGTCTTGTTACTGCCTTAGTTGCCCCTAGGTAAAGGACATTACGATAGTCCAACCGAGAGGTTATCAGGGCATTGACCACAGACTTCTGGGTATCGCAGGGCAGCATCCAGATAATTTTCTTTAGCCATCGCAGAATGGTAAAGCAGATGGCCGTCACCTTATTTACTTGATGCTGCATAGTTAAACCGTTGTCCATGGTAACCCCCAAGTTACGCACGTGGTCAGATGGGAGAGGGAGAGCACCCATCTCTGATGGCCAATGCTTAGAGCTCCAAAGGTCATGCTTTTGACCTAGAACTAAGACTTCGGTTTTGCCTCCATTCAATTTGAGCAAATTGTCGTTCATCCCGTTTGAAATTTTCTTTAGGCCTGACTGGAGGAGGGAGGTTGAGGCTTGGTCCGAATTACAGAGGGAAAAAGCGATCTAGGAGTCATCGGCATATGTGAACAGAGTAAGACCTTCTTGTTCAGCAATGTGGGCCAGTGGTGTTACATATAGGTTAAATATAAGAGGGCTAAGTACCGAGCCCTGGGGTACTCCATAGGGGGACGCACGGATATTGGAAGTAGCCGTGTTTGAGAAGATTTGGAAAGTACGGTGAGTAAGAAAGGATGCCAGCCAGCCCAGAGCCTGGCCGCCGATGCCCATCGAGGTAAGAGACTTTATGAGTATAGTGTGAGAAATGGTATCAAATGCTGCGCTGAGATCAAGCAGAATCAGCGCAGCTGTGTCTCCTCTGTCCAAAAGATGACGAAGGTTTTCTGTAACACCCAGCAAAGTTGTTTCGGTGGAGAATCCAGGGCGGAAACCAGATTGGGAAGGGTGAAGTATGTCATTAGCCTCGATGAACTGGGCAAGATGGAAGTGGTTGTGCCTCTCCAAGATTTTGGAGAAGGTAGGCAGAAGAGAGATGGGGCGGAAATTAGAGAGAATTTTAGGGTCAGCAGTGGGCTTTTTCAGAAGAGGTGTCACCATGGCATGTTTCCAGCTTGCCGGGACAGTTGAATTTTTTAATGAGAGATTGAGGGTTTTACAGATCATGGAAAGCTGAGGAGTGTCATGTGAGTATCGGGATGGGAAGTGGGTCAGCTGGTGAGCCCGATTTCAGTTTACCTAGAATCTCTGTAAGGACGTCTAGGTTGATGTCTGGCCAAGAATTTAAAGCATCATAAGTGAGGGATAGTTGGGAGGCAGTGAGGTGATTTGTGCTATTCGGATCGGTAACCTGAAGCTGCTGAGGACTATTACAGTGCTGTTTCGATATATCCTGATAGATATTTTCTATTTTCTTTGTGAAAAACTGCGCAAGTTCTTCACATTGATTGCTACTCAGGGGAGGTGGTTTGGCTATGGTCTGGGAGCCCGCTAGTTAATTAACTAGACCAAAAAGTGTTTTGAATTTGTTTGTTGCCTCTGCAATAGTCCTAGCGACATAGCTAGCCCTAGTCGTGGAGCAAGCCTTGGGATATAGCTTCAATTCTTTTTTGTAAGCAACCCCTGATTCTAAGGAATAGTCTTTCCTCCAGATCCGTTCCAAGCGTTTGCATTTGGACCAACATTCTGGATAGAGCGCAATGTGTTTTTTTGACGAAGAAAAACTGGTGAGGGTACACAAAGTAAGGAAAATGTGATGGAACACACAGAAGACAAGTACAAAAACGTGATCCAACTCAAACCAAAAGCAGGTGAGGTCTATTCCCCTGTAAAACGGGACCAAACAGTGCAGTACATCTACTTAAAACAACCTAAGGGTCAACATAAATTCTTTTATTCTGTCTGTGGACCCCTGGAAGGATTAAAAATACACTTAGGGGTATATCCCCACTGCAAATACCAACATGTTTCTGTCAATATTATGCCCCCATACGGGTCGCGCTGGCATTCTTCAGGATGTTGCTCCCTAGTTGCTGGTCTTCCTGGTCTTCGCCCAACTCGGGTGTTTTACCTTTTTATTCGGTCTGTCGGTAATATTCAATTCTTTTATACTCTGCAGGATTTCTGAGAGGGAACAAATTCCTGTGAAAATGTAAAAGGGGGAAGAGAAAACATAAAACCTCTAACGTTTATGAACCCCAGTGTCTGTGTAGTCCTCCTATCTAAGATCAAACATTTATCTTCAACCCATCCATTTTTAAAAGCGGCCAGTCTCTCAATAAAGGACCAGAACAGGGGAGTAACTGGACCTCCATCCAGCCCACCTGGGGCCGCCACACTCCCAAGTCGCATCTGAATATTACACTTGCCCTTATTCCTCTAGTGTATGTCATTAAACTCACAACTATTCATGATGTTTTCATTTTATACTCACACGAGTTCAGAAGCATTTTTCTGAACCCGGGACTTAAGTGGGACTGTGCTCTCGCCGTCACACTGTGGGATACAAAACACACGCAATGGTTGTACAAGCGTGGTGATATATGCCATATCTTAGCCCCAACGACCTCTGTTCGTTATGTCTTTAAATGTGCGTGGTTCCGCTGTCCACTCGCTAAAGGGGTCAAGCCTTAATCCCTCCTAGTCAACAAACAAAATAAATACACAGTCCGAAAGGATGGATACATCATAGGGATGAGGTTGGCTGTTGGGTGTAGGCTGTGCATAAGATGGTGATTCAGTGGATATTCTGCAAAAATTGAGTGAACAGTATAATGCATTGAACATAAAGCATAGTCATGTATTTCTAGAACATATAGGATGCCTATCCTGACAGTATAACCTGATCTTATATTATATATGGTCTTAGATGTAGAATCATGTATACAGATTGCATACCATGCTTACGCGCCAGAGACTGTAATACTCCTGAGGCGAAAAGCCGGGAGAAGAATTGTGCTGTTGCTTTGTTTTACCTTATGTTTTTCATTGCTCGTTTTTAAACCCACCACCTTCCCTGAGCACTTACATCTGGGACAAGGCGCTTCCTGAAGCAGACGCGCTGCGGACTTTAGCGCTGACGCGCTGCACAGGGTAGTCTTGCCGCCACTCCCCCAGCCACACACAAGCCACGCCCACTTTAGCGAGGCCACGCCCACTTTCTCGTCCCCTATCGCCTATATATAAACATGTGCCTCTTAAGGACGCGCAGCGGACGAGCGCAGCGGGCGCGCCGAAGGCGCGCCTAAGGCAAGCCCGTCTGCGCCCGTCCGCGACCGGCCGGGCCCAGGGACCAGGCAGAATGGAGAAATCACCAGGTACACCTTCGGTGAACTACGTGCTCTACAGAACTCTGGCCCATCCCTCCTTGATTCTACAACTTATGCTCGCTTAAAGGCTAATAACATCCACCCCCATCATGTGTTGCAGGAGCCATCCTCTACCTCACCTCAAAGCTCCAACTCTACCATTCCGTCTTCACGCCCCGATGCTCGGACCCTCCGTTGTTTATACCTCAACACCAGATCCCTGGTAAAACATCAACTAGATGTTTTCCTTTTACTCCAATCGGATAGGCCAGACATATTGTTTGTCTCCGATGTAGTGTAGTTCCTATTATCCCAATAGGCTCTGCGCATTGGAATAATATCTTCAATAGTACAGACCTAGGGCAGAGGTTAACTAGGTCTTCTACCGACGATATTAGACTTAAAGTTTTGTGTTTGCCAGCTAGCTCAGAGTTCACTAGAAACTTTCTCGAATAGGCAAGGAGGATTTTAACCTCCCTGGATAGACAAGAAGGGATTTAGTTTCTGACAACCATAGAACATGACAACTTTGCTCTCCCCTAATCAAGAGTGTATCTCTAGAGTCGTGTGAAAACAATAGACAACTTATTTTACTCAGTCAGTTCAGTGCATTCTTAGTTTCACCAGATTGTAGAGAAAAGGAAGAGACGGGCGTGTTCAATAAAAGATGTTATTTATTGATCAGTCTCCTTTCTCATACAAGAGAAATGAATCGCTACTATTGTAATACTTATAGTTAAGTAAAGTGCATACAGTAAAGACAGAATTATAAAATAATACTGTAAAAGCATTGATATGGTTTCTAAGCCATATGATACTTTAAAATGGATAAAATAGATACATACATATATACATTTGACTAATCATACTCAACTGGTGCTTCTAACCACGCCTACCCCAGTGTACCTGACCTAAGCCTAATACGTGGGCGGGAGTAGATAAGTAGCAGTTTAAGTTAAGTTTGTTTGCCAAGGGACTGATTCGAGAATTCTCTGCAAGGGGTTATTCAGTTCTGTACCTGAGATCTAGAATGATGGAGGGCTGGTATCTCTTATCCCAGATCTTGATATTCCAGCTGCCTGCGAGGGCTGCTTGGAAGCGCCGGAGCTGGATTTCTCAGCAGGAGAAAGGCAGCGTCTCGTTCTCAGCGCGTCAGGAAGGCGGGGCAGCGCCTGTGGGCTTCGCTCTCTGCTGGGCTCCTCGGCACGTCTCGCTGCTCCGATCTCGTCACCACCGCATGTGTTTGCTTAAGGCAATGTCGGTAATATTTATACCTGAAAGGTGCCGAGATTGACGTAAGGATGGACATATATACGTCAATAAGGATGTCATATGAACGGGCTCGTTCGCACATTCTTTTGCTGAAGTTCTCTGTGAAATCAAAACAATGGCTATGGGAATTTCCCAGGTCGCTGTAGGTTTGATTTGTTTTGAGAACTCCGTATGCCTTATCAGGGGCTGGAGGAATATCGCTTGTCTAATTAGATGGCATGCGTTATGACCTAATCAGATAACGCGCTTCTGTGCCGTGGTGTGGCTTAATCAGATAACGGTTTTTGCACCGTTAGATGGCTGCTAGTTAATTATTAACCAGACCAGGGTCAGGAATAGGGGAATCGATACAGTACCTATAGGAATACATCACACCCACTCCACGTAGACTATGTCCATATTTACAAATCTAGGCATAGTGAAACCAGTAGCGTTTGTGTATATCGTACCACCCCAAAATACATTCATATGTATTCTGTAAATTTTGAAACATAATCACATGTACTATCACGTGTACTATATGCACAAGCAGTCTAATAATGCTAAACATATAACGCATATTTCTAAATTCAGCATGAATAAATGCGAAAACCACACATGAAATGGCTCTTAATACAGAAAAAAAGTGCGAGACCATTTCATCACAATCATAAAGTTATGTATAATAGTGCTAGAGGATAGCGAATGTCTTGTGACTACCTAAAATAGAAATTTAGTTCTCTAAGAATAATGTCTACTTTAAGCAGAAGATAAGTGTCCCAAAAATCATAAATATTTTTGAATTGGGAAAAAGGTTCTTGCAGTCTGAAAAACTGATGAGAACAATTTTCATATCGCTTTTTAAATGTTGAAGGCCAAATTTAGGATGTAGGGAACTCTGAGTGCTAGTTTGCTCAAAGTTATTCCTGCTGCTCTGGTGAAAACATCATATCATTTAGACTGTTGAAAAAACTGTCAACAGCTTCTTGCGTAAGTTCCACTAATTCGGAAAAGGTTGTTACCATGCATTCATGAGCCTGAGCATGATTGCCTCCATTGATGTTTTGATCAGCATAGCTGACTGAAAGTCGTACCTGATCGATGCTGCTTTCATCTTGTGCTTCACTACCCCTCAATCGTAGTGGTGAAGTCTCCACGAATGCCGTAATCAGGATTGGTAGCCGCTGGGGACAGCACAATGCATGAGCCGTTACCGGACCCAACAAGGCATCTGCGTCCATTGGCACATCCGATTGTAGTGCCAGACAGGTGTCCAACACGCATTCTTCGCCGCATAGCAAGCACCTTAATACAGGCATAACACAACTTTGCCACATTGGTCTAAATGAAAGAGACCAAGTCATGTTCAGGTCTCTAAGCCGGGATAGTCCAAGGATTTTAGTTTCCCGGTAGCCAATGGCTAGGATAATTTCTTCCCTTGTCGCAGGTGTTTTGTCTGTGACATGGTTTGCCATAGCGAAATAACAGGATCAAAAATAGAATACCCGCTACTAGTCCCAAAAGGAGTGGAAGTCCGCCAAAAATGGAATGGACAAAGTCTGGAAAAATACCCAGGATGGCTTTGAATGGAGTTAAAGCACCCGAAAACACTGCTTTAAATACACTGGAGACACCAGTGGTATCAGAAATGTTTAAGATTTCGTTCAGTATTTCTGCGAAATGTATGGGGGAATTAGTTGATAATAATGAATGAATCTCTTCTGTTGTCCTTGCAACTTGGAGATCATACGTTTCTTTTGATGACGTGAGCCTGGTCGGCGTCTGAAGGAGCACAGTCTTCATTCTGCTTAAAGTATCTATTCGAATAGAAGCAATTTTCAAATCGGGCCATAACCTTGCCTCCCTGTCTGGAGAATCGTTCGGGAACAATACTCGTTCACAGCACATGACCTTCCTAGTCACGGTTATGAGATAAGGTTTTCCGGGCAGCAAACTACAACATCTGCGATTCACTATTAGAATGTAACTCCCGTTCGAGAGTCTCCTAAAGAATGGTTCTATTTGTGTTGCAGGTGTGCCTAGCTGGTAACATGAAAGGTTATTTGAAGTCCCTTCACAGGCTCCATGCAAGCTAATACCCTGACACAGAAGTGTACCACTTAGTGATCTTGCACAATTATTGCCACTGAGAAACACTTTCTGGCCTTTATTACTGACACATTCGTGTGTATAGGGCAAGTTCCATATTGACTTAATGTACCCTTTACCCAACCTTTCATACTGGCCTGCCTGTATATATTTTTGGCAGAATTGAAACTGGAAAGTAGTTATCGGAATATTTATTATTCCATGTATTATCCATTCAATGACAGGTCGTTCTGACATTGTCAATGGTAATCTCTCAAGTTTTTCAATGCTCAGAATTGTATAGTCAGCACCCTTCTGTGCCAAACTGATTTGTTTATCAGTAAGGTTAAAGATATTAAATAATGACGTTGTGTTGATTAAACGCCAAGGCACATAGCCAGAACGCAAATTTTGTAACGTCCAGCCAAGCTGTACAATAGAACGCAATTGGGACTGACCGTGTTGTAACATCAGTAAGTCTTGCGATATTATATCGATTGCTGAAGACACAATGCGGTCCAGAGAATATATTCTGGAGGACAGAGTCATTAACCCATTGTCCACCACAGAAAGTGATTTTTCCAAATTAATACGGTCAATTTCCCGTATTTTTTCTGCTGTCTCAATTTGAGTTACTTTCCAAACTTCGTTATAAGCTGCATATATAGAGGCCGCTATGAAACGTTTTTGACGCTGTCTGCGTGGTCCCAATATGAAATCACGCAAGTCAGCACCTTCTGTAAGTAAAGTCAGGTGTTGCTTAATTTCAGCCAGTGTGGACGTTTGTAGCCATTGAAGGCAGAGCTTGCCCACGCTGTAGGTGGTTACTATCCCTGGATGTTGTCTTTGGGAATATCTAGGGTCTGGCCTAGTCAATGTGAACCCCTGTTTTTTGTTCAGGAATCTGTCTTGACAGTTATTTGTATCTGTGGGCCAGATCAACCATTTTTCCATTCAGGATGTGTTCTGTTTTGGTTTAATATATGGTTTACTTCTATCTCATCATCTATAGAGCTATTACTGTTCATTGTTGGCTTTGGAATAGACGGTTTGTTCAAATCTTTGATTTTGGCTAAGCCAAGACAGGTAGTTTGTTGAATAGTGTCATTCAAGAATATAATTTGTTCTGGGATCATGCAGGCTCTAAACAATGATTCTATACCTTGTACTTGCCAATCTCTTGTACCCCAAACAGTTTTTGCTTCAATATTATTGTTCCAGAAATCAAACCCAAATGTATTAATTTGTTCAAAGAATGAATCGGAATATATCAATTTTGTGTTTGTAAGCATGGTCTTCATACCTGTCTTATTTGACAATTTGAAATAAAATGTTTCTGCATTACTTGTGTTAAACCCTGAAAAGTATGAATATTTATCATAAAATGTTTTTGAGCTGTCTTTTGGAGGAGTAGCACAATGTTCCCATTGGTTATAATTTAAAACATTTCTAGGTTGTGCAGATTTATGTAGATAATGGTTACCATAGTGGTTGTAGCAGAACATCTGATCATAATTAGACGAACCCTGCAAATAATCATGTTCTGTAAATTTAGCAGACATCACAAGATCAGACATCATATCATTAATACTTTCAAAGTCCCAATCATCAGCAAATGAGCTCGGTTTTACAAAGTCACTCAATGAGATCTTGAATTGGTGTGGATACTTCAGGATTTCAACCGGACCATAGATTTCATAATCAGTTTTGTCCCATGCTACACCGCCTGGTATAGGATTGGCTGTGAAGTTCACTGAAGAAAGTTCTCTTTTCTCGATGTGTGAAGATGTGTGTGGTTTAAGGACCAAGTTGATTTTCTGGCTTGCTTTGTCCATTTTAGCATATTTTCCTTCAATGAAATGTCCCAAGCATAGTACCATGATGAGCCAAAGAATGAGGATAAATGCACCGAAGGCCACCCAAAATTCAATCCATGGAGAAATCAGATAGGTTTCTTTCAGCTGTTGAAAAAGTTCCTTAGCTTTGTCTTTAAAAGTTTTTGTTGATGGCTGTTTCTTTGCTTCACTCAGGTCTTCAGATGAATCATCGATGTTGATGAAGTAGCCGGATGCTGTTCTGTCAATTGTTCCAATTGTTTTTGGATTTTGCTTTCTTTCATTAGCAAAGTCTGCAGTTACATCATCATAGGTTGTTGTTTCTTGATGAGAAGTTTTAAATTGGGTTTTAGAGGTTCAAGTTCCATTGCTTTGTTGCATAGTCCTTGTTGATTCACTGTAGTTTTTCCAAATGTGATCAGTCTTCCAGTTTGAGCCTCTGTATTCGTAGCAAACATTGGTGTTCTGCTACTTCTTGGGAGTCCACTTGGCCTACTGTTTGTTATCGGCCACATGATTGTGGTTTAACCAGGTCGATGGATACAACTCGGTTCTCCTTTTTACCAGCAAGGGGCGGTAGTACTACTGATCTTGTCCCGTTGACAGACAAGACAGGAACTGCTTTTCTGTAAGAAGGCCCAAATTCCTTCTTTACCGCGATCTTCTCTCTGACTAGATCCCCGACTTTTGGAATCCAGACAGGCCTTGCTGGGACAGGTGGTTTCTCTTCAGTGGTTGTTGGCTGTTGTTTCAACTTTATGTTGCTCAGGTCTTTTCTTGTTTCATTTAAGTCCTGTAAAATAGCCAAACGATCTTTGATATCAAAGCTTTTGTCTTTAACCACTGAAGTCTGACTATCAAGATCTTGGATCATCATTCTAGTCCCGAACAATAGTTCGTACGGACTGAACCCTTTCAGAGAATTCCTTGGCAGGTTATTTAGACTACGTTGGACACTTATTAAATGTTTGACCCACCCAGCACCCGAACCTTTATCACAGCGTTTATCACAGCGCTTTTAATTTAATACCTTCCTCATTCTTGGCTGATTACAAGCAACACAGTCTGTCTTCCTGCCCCGCTGAGCACGAGCGGTCGACAAGATCTTTTAACCACTTCTTAACCCGCCCTGCTGAACCCGCCCTGCTGACCCCGCCCACCCCCCTCATCACTAGCCTACTTAAACGTCCCTTATGCGTCAGCGCAGCGGACGAGCGCAGCGGGTGCGCCGTAGGCGGGCCGGAGTTGCGCCAGAGTTAAGCCCGTCTGCGCCCGTCCGCGGCCGGACGGGCCCAGGGGCTAGGGACGCCGCCATGGTCATCTCTTACTCCCACTCAGCTCTTATGAGCCTGCACACCTCTGCCAGCCCCCTATCTCCCGATACCTGGACCAGGATCTCCTCACTGGGGATTGCAGGTTGCTCTCCCCCCCATTTGGGGTCAGCGTTACCACTCACTGCTCCTGCTCCTGTCGAGTCACAGCTCCGGGTATTATACTTGAACACCCGCTCTTTGGTCAGGCATCAAGCCGATATTTTCCATCTTCTTATGACGGAGAGGCCAGACGTTCTCTTACTATCTGAGACCTGGCTCACCGACGACTCCCTCCCTGATATCCTCGCTGCACTACCTCCAGATTACTTTCTGCTGAACACCAATCATCCCGGGGGCCGTCCCGGAGGAGGGGTGGCAGCGGTAATACGTAAGAACCTTAAGATTATCGCCTCTGCCAGCATGACCCTCCCCGAAGTGGATAACCTGGTCCTCCGTCTTGGGACCGATGTAGGTGCAGTTACCCTTATGGTACTCTATCGCCCTCCCCGCCCTATGCCTTCCTTCCCCTCCTCCTTTATTGACCAGTTGACCAACCTTGCTACCTCCTCCCCTCGCACTGTTATCGTTGGTGACTTTAACTACTGGTTTCAGAACAAGGATGCTGGCCCCCAGGCCATCGAACTGTTCGAGGCCCTCTCGAGCCTGAACTTCACGCAATTAGTCTGGTCCGCCACTCACAGTGGCGGCCACATCCTCGATCACATCTGGGTCCATGGGGTTAAGTCCTCCCGCCCACTTATTACACCTTGTGTGTGGTCCGATCATTCTCTGATCGACACCACCTTCTCGTCCGTGGGCCAGTTCAGGATCCCTCTGCAGGAGGGCGGCACCGCCCGCAAGTGGAGAGCCGCCGACTCCTCCAAATTTTTATCTCACCTCTCCTTAACTCGCCCCCTGTTCCCCAACGATTTAAGCACCAACGAGCTTCAGGGGCATATTTCTGACTGGCTCACGACAGCCAGCGATATTTTTGCCCCTTTAACTAAGTTCCCCTGTTCCCGACACAGCCACTCCCACAAATGGTTCACCCCTCACCTCAAGACCCTGCAGTTGGAACTCCGCCGATTCGAGCGCAGGTGGAGGAGAGACTATTGCCCGTCTAGTAGAGGCGCATATGTGGCTGCGCGTAACATTTACAAAACAGCCATTTCTGCAGCTAAAAAAGCTTACGCCTCAGGAAAAATCTTATCCGCCTCTTGCAAGCCCAAAGAGATTTTTAAAGTTCTCAACGAATTTACTTCTGACCCCAGGACACTTCCGACTCAGGCCCCTACCCAGGAATCTTGTAACGCGCTGAGCACGTTCTTCATTCAGAAAATTGCTCTGATTAAAGACACCATCCCGACTATCCCCCCTGGCGCTGGTTCCGTTGCTCCCCCCCACAATGCCCTTTCCTTTACTCAGTTCCCTCCCTTAGACCCCATGGCCTTGGCCACATTGGCCACTCGTGTTAAGTCTGGATCTCCAGACGACTGTTGCCCCCCTACCATACTGCGAGACATCTGCCACTCTTTACCCGACTGCATCCTTCCTCTGCTGAACTCCTCTCTTTCGTCCGGTACGGTACCCTGCTCCTTCAAGGAGGCCGTGCTGGTGCCTCTATTGAAGAAGCCAGGGGCTGATCCCGCCGTCCCGGCGAACTACCGCCCCATCTCTCTCTTGCCTTTTTTCTCTAAAATCTTGGAAGCCCACGCCACCGCCTGTCTCTCACAGTTCATCGAGAGCTCCAACTTTCTCGAGGCCAATCAGGCCGGCTTCAGACCCGGCCATTCCACAGAGATTGTCATCTTGGCTGTGTTGGATGCCCTGAGAGACGGCGCTGACAAGAGCACCCCCCAGGCCCTGGTGTTATTAGATCTGTCGGCCGCTTTCGACACGGTGGACCACAACATCCTTCTCCACCGTGTCGAGCAAGCTGGCATCCAGGGCCTGGCGCTGGCGTGGGTCAAATCCTTCCTGACCGGGAGGTCTCAGACCCTCAGTCTGGGCACTCTTAGAGCTCCTAGGGAACACTTACCCTGTGGGGTCCCTCAGGGCTCTTCCCTATCCCCTCTTCTTTTCAATCTCTATCTTCGACCCCTTCTTTTTTCTCTGAGGCAGTGGGACGTCACCGTCTTTAACTACGCGGACGACCTACAACTCATCTTTCCTCTTGACTCCCCTTCTGCTATCCCTAATTTCCAGGCAGTCATGTCCCACATCCTACAGTGGATGTGTCAAAACCAGCTCAAATTGAATCCTGGAAAGACGGAGCTTCTTCTTCCTGGCAGGAGCTCTACCTACTGGGGTCCGCACTTCTGGCCGAAAGAACTTGGCCCCCCCCCCACCCCAGTGGCCTCGGTAAAAAGTCTTGGGGTCACTATCGACTCCGGTCTCTCCCTCGGGCCCCAAGTGGGGACAGTAGTCTCCTCCTGCATGTTCCAACTGCGCAGGATCAGGAAGGTGGCCTATCTCCTCACTCCAGAAGCCCTTCTGCAAGTAATCATGGCCCTTGTCCTCTCCCGCTTAGATTTTTCGAACGCCATTTACCATGGTCTGCCCAAAACATCTCTCCAGACTACAATCTGTCCAAAATCAAGCGGCGAGATTGGCCCTTGGGATCCCGAAATGGCAATCCGCCAAACCCCTTCTTTCTAAATTGCACTGGCTCCCTGTCATCTCGAGGGCAGCCTTCAAGATCGGCTGCCTCACTTTTAAATCCCTATCTGGCTCCTGTCCCGCCTTTCTGAAATCTCTTATCAGGACCTATTGCCCCTCACGGAACCTGAGATCTTCCCACCTTCACCTCTTACTTATCCCCCCCGTTAAACTCTGTAGATCTGGAGGCCGGAGATTTGCATTTCTGGCCCCTAAACTTTGGAACTCCTTTCCCCTCCCTCTCAAAACTTCTAATTCTCTCACCCTTTTCCGTAAATCCCTAAAAACATGGCTCTTCCCTCAATCCGGCTAAATTCCCACTGGTCCCTCAGTATTCATCCAGCGCCAGGAAACCCACGGTGTCAGCGCGCTTTACAAGTTCCCCTTACAATACAACCTAATACCTTTTCCGTTATAGATTGCTTTATGTCTTGGTTTTTTCTTTACACCATCCCGTATCCCTCAGGAAGGAAGTGAGAAGAGTCCTGCTATGCTTTGCTCATTTGGTCATGCTTCCCTTTAAGCCTGATGGCTAAAAGGAACACATTATTCAAAACGTAGCAGGCTCCTAGCGTATATGCCATTATAGACTTGCAAATCCTTGTATAACAGTCCAGACGTCAGCCGAGCGCTGGGGTCTACATCATAAATGAAAATTAGTCTTTTTATGTTAATATAACGCTTTTTCGTAATGGGTACATTCTTATTGTTGTTGTGTTTCTGGAGCTTAGTGCCATGGCAATAGTCCTCCTCGCTCGCCACTGCGATCTCTATTGCAGTCTGGGCAGTTTTTTACAAAAATGTGATGATGCAGGCTCATGCCTGGCCACCAGTACACTGATTGTAATTCTTCTAGAGAATCTTTTAGCTTAAGGTGTCCGAGACCCTCACCCATATGTGCGTCTGCTATTAACAAGCCTCTCCTGTCCATGTTTGGAATTACTCTATCCCCCACTCCAGGGATTCGAGCAAAAGGGACTGAGTTTGCATCGATTATGTATGTATAATTGAGTGGATAATTGATCGGTAGCGCTGAGCAGTCGCCTTTTGAAGACGTTTTCACCGCCAGCACAGTTTCACCGTCAATGTGTTTTACTGTACGCTTTTTTGTAGCTACGGTGGCCGGTTTAGTTGCTACCGCTGTGGCTGTCTCAGCCAATGAATTCCCTGCAACGTGAACGCCATCACGCTGATGACTCAGTGAATGTATCACGTGAGTTTTTGGTAGTTCTTTCTTTAAAAGAACTAATTGTTCCCAAAGCGCTTTCTGCTTTATTGTGGCACCTGTGTCATCTCTGTAACCATTTTGAATCCATTTCTGCAAATCGTTATTGTATGATTTGACGCAGTAATACGAATCGCACACAATAAGTGTCGGGAATTCGCGATCGGCATTATCTAGCGCCATTTTTAATGCCATTATTTCAGTTTGTTGTTCTGAATTATTTTCCACTGAGTGTGTTTTTGTAAGTAGAGGTCTTAATTTGCCTCCGCGCCACACTTCTTTTACAATTTCGCACGTGGCGTTGTAAGCCAGCTCTCCCCAAACTGAGGGTTGAGCATGTCCGTCTGTATATATTACACAGGCGTACTGTCGTAAAGGCAGAATGTCGATTGGCAGAGGGTATTCTCTTTCATATTTTAGAAATTTTAATTCCTTCATTTCTGGGTCAAAATAGTATTTTACTTTGTCTGTAGCAACAGAATTTACCCATTGTATCCATTCTGGATTCAGTGCAGTTGTCGGTAAATTACATGGTGGTGTTAATGCCTCAAAAGCTGATTCTGCTGTTCTGACTGTAACCTGTCTACCGTCTGCTTGGCATTTTTCTTTTGATACAGCTGTTTGAACCGCATGAACAATGCTTTCCTTAATGCTGAACCTTTTTTCAGCTTCTGTGTACAAATGTGATTTGTATGCTATTGGTACCTTCTCTCCCTCATTAGAGGTCAGGTATGTGAATCCGCATCTTCCTGGGATGACTCGAATCACAAGGTTGCGTGTGTTGTCACGTGTTTGTAGTTTTGTTTTAACTAACATATCTGTTTGTAAGGATCTCAAAATTTCTGTGTGTTTTTGAGTCCAATTGATTCTTTTAAAATCTGGTTTTATTAGATCATAGAGAGGTTTAATTCTCTCTGCATAATTTATAATGTATGTTCTCCTGAAATTTAGGAAGCCTAGAATTGATTGTAAGTTTTTCAGTGTTCTAGGTGCTTGGATTACAGCACATTTCTCTAGGAAATTGTCAGCCAAGCTTTTGCCTTCACTTGATAGTTCATATCCTAAAAACAGGACTGTTAGATGGGCAATTCTTGACTTTTTAAAGTTGAATTTGTAACCCTCTGCTGCGAACCCAAGTATTATGGTGTTCACTCTCTTCAAGTGAGTATCCAAGTCATCATCTGTTAGATAGATGTCGTCGACATAAGATAATGCCTCGTCATCATATGTTTGTAGTAATTCAGTTACTCTCGCTGAGAATAATCCTGGGCTGTTCTTGAACCCCTGGGGCAAACGACAGAAATTTTTTTGCGTGCCATTTATTGAGAACGCCGTCAAATATCTGCTCTCTGGTGCTATATTTCGACAAAAGAATCCATTTGAAATGTCTAAGGTTGTTTTGTATTTTTTGCGCACTATGTTATTCATTAGTGCAGCACTATGTGAGTTTTGTACCGCAAATGTTTTGCAACATGAGTTAAGGTGTCTGTAGTCCAAAACAAGACGATATGAATTGTCTGGCTTGGAGACAGGAAACAAAGGGTTGTTCATTTGTGAGGTGCAAGTTTCAATCACCCCCTGGTATTCAAGTTGATCTAGGATCTCTTTTACCTGTTTTTTAGCTTCTTGCTTAATCGGGTACTGCCTCTGTGCAGTAGGTTGTGATTTTAACTGGATTTTGTGAGGAGGAGAGTCCTCATCCCATCCCACATGATTTTTATATAAGGCAGGGGCTTGAGCTACTGCCCACTTTCTTGCAAGTGTATATTTTTTATGAATTGGAATATGGTTTGAGAAGGCAGGCATAATTATTTCTTCGCCATGTGGGCACTCCCTGACAAACTCTGGAGGCCAGTCTTGTTCAGCTAGAAGGATGTCATAGCCCTTGGAGAGATTATCCCAAAATAGACCCCTTATTTTTTTAGTCTTATCCCCTTCTATACGCAATGTTATTTCATATATTTTATGAGGTTTGCTAACTCTGGTATCTGCAGTTTCCACCTGAATGTATTCATTCGTGTCCACTGTCTCCAGATGATTCATAAGGACTTTGCGAGCTATGCTCACTTCTGCTGCGCTGTCTAGCATTGTCTGAGCCCATTCTCCGTTTTTCAGCTGTGTCCTCAGTATTCTCGGCATTGTTAATTACTTTAATACTGGCTACCTTCTTTTTTGGAAATTGTAATTTTTTATTCAGATGAGCAGGTTCTTTGTCTTTGGACTTGACGTGCTCTTCCCTGTGTTCTGATCGTCCTCTTCTTTCCGATTTCTGCGAGGAAGTCTGAAAAGATTGAGAGGGACGTGTATCAATATCTTGATATCTATCAGGTTTTTTTATATTATCCCTATTTCTAAGGTTGTATTTTTTCACAGAGGGCTCCCTTTGGGGAGACTTGCATCCTTGATCAGGAGATCTTTCTCTCCGCCGAGGAGACCTTCCTCTGGACTGGAATCTTTTTTCTTTAGGATTGGATTGTTTATTTCCATCCCAGCTCTTTTTTTGAGTGTTTAAATTATTTTTTATAAATACCTTTTCAGGACTTTCAACTAGTTGAGGTTTCACTGGTATTCCACCCAAACTATCTCTTCCTAGTTCTTCATAGGATTTTTCTATGATTCTGGCAATTTCAGATGGTTGGTCTGCTATATTTGTCTCTTTTAACCTCTGGCGAATCTCCACATTTGCTGCTTCTCCCTTTATGTTGGCTAATAATATTGCAGAGACCTGCTTGAAATCTTTCAGTTGTTTCATACCGAGAGTTAAAGCGGGTTCTGGACCGTATTCATCTTGAATCTGTTTTAGCACATCTGGTATTACTGACATGGATGGTACACCATGTGTTTTTGTGTAAATGGAGGCAAAGACTGTTCCCCAAGTGTCACAGACAGTCCTCCACATGTGGTGCGATTCCCATTGGGAGACAGATAGTCCGAATCCTATGTTTCTCAACAGGGGTGGTATCTGGAAACACCGCCTCTATTTGAGTGATTTTTTGTGCTAGCCAGAAAGGAATTTGTTCCCGTTTTGCGGGTACTTTACCTAGACAGGACTGTATGTTCTGAGGTGTAATTTTATTTGTGTTCCCCTGATGATTGGTCAGCTGTGGAATTTTAATTGCTGGTTGGATTGTTGAAGTCCGCATTACATATTGGACTAATTGTCTATGTATTTTTATTAATTGTTTTAGCTGTGCTAAAAGCTCTGGTGCAGGCATTTCTTCAATGTCTGGATGTGGTGTATATCCGGCTAGGACCGGCCACGTTGCTCCTGGTCTACCTAGTGGACCGAGCCTGGTGATGTGATTATTATGTTTTAGGGCGCCATGAAACAAGAGCAGGTGCTCTTGGAATTTGAGTGGTATTTCCACTTCCTCGAAAGGAGTGTACTCACTAGGAGGTTCCTCTATTTTGTAATAGTGGAAGTCCTTTGTTACAGCGTTTGCTGCTGGAAAGTTTATCCATGAATAGAATACCTCTGTCTGCCGATATTTGTGTGCCTCAATTACGAATATGACTGTACCACCTCTTGGTGTCAGTCCATTTTCTATAAGTTTTAGGGTTATAGATTTCCTTATGTTGACCAGGATGAGTATTGCATCTGGGTCATTTTCCAGCAGAGTATTGTCTGCTACTAGGAGTTCAGCTGCTAGTCTAACTGTCTCCCTTTCTTCTTCACTTTCTGTCATTTTACTGACAGGAAGGTTATTCTGTTTGTTTGCAGATCAGGTTTCTATGGAAACAAAGATTAGATGCACAATATTTTGGAACAGTGTATCCTTCAACGTTGAATTAACCAAGAACCATACATAGGAGTCTCCTCCTGCGAGGTTTGGCGGATATGACCTTTCACCCACTCCAGACGTCTTTGGAGTATTATGGGAAAAAAGGGGTTCTGTGTGAAAAAGCACGACTGAGTTACTCTAATGTCTTGCGTTAGTTTTATCGCCTATCCAAACGGTTGGGCGCCATGTAGTGTAGTTCCTATTATCCCAATAGGCTCTGCGCATTGGAATAATATCTTCAATAGTATAGACCTAGGGCAGAGGTTAACTAGGTCTTCTACCGACGATATTAGACTTAAAGTTTTGTGTTTGCCAGCTAGCTCAGCCTTCACTAGAAACTTTCTCGAATAGGCAAGGAGGATTTTAACCTCCCTGGATAGACAAGAAGGGATTTAGTTTCTGACAACCATAGAACATGACAACTTTGCTCTCCCCTAATCAAGAGTGTATCTCTAGAGTCGTGTGAAAACAATAGACAACTTATTTTACTCAGTCAGTTCAGTGCATTCTTAGTTTCACCAGATTGTAGAGAAAAGGAAGAGACGGGCGTGTTCAATAAAAGATGTTATTTATTGATCAGTCTCCTTTCTCATACAAGAGAAATGAATCGCTACTATTGTAATACTTATAGTTAAGTAAAGTGCATACAGTAAAGACAGAATTATAAAATAATACTGTAAAAGCATTGATATGGTTTCTAAGCCATATGATACTTTAAAATGGATAAAATAGATACATACATATATACATTTGACTAATCATACTCAACTGGTGCTTCTAACCACGCCTACCCCAGTGTACCTGACCTAAGCCTAATACGTGGGCGGGAGTAGATAAGTAGCAGTTTAAGTTAAGTTTGTTTGCCAAGGGACTGATTCGAGAATTCTCTGCAAGGGGTTATTCAGTTCTGTACCTGAGATCTAGAATGATGGAGGGCTGGTATCTCTTATCCCAGGTCTTGATATTCCAGCTGCCTGCGAGGGCTGCTTGGAAGCGCCGGAGCTGGATTTCTCAGCAGGAGAAAGGCAGCGTCTCGTTCTCAGCGCGTCAGGAAGGCGGGGCAGCGCCTGTGGGCTTCGCTCTCTGCTGGGCTCCTCGGCACGTCTCGCTGCTCCGATCTCGTCACCACCGCATGTGTTTGCTTAAGGCAATGTCGGTAATATTTATACCTGAAAGGTGCCGAGATTGACGTAAGGATGGACATATATACGTCAATAAGGATGTCATATGAACGGGCTCGTTCGCACATTCTTTTGCTGAAGTTCTCTGTGAAATCAAAACAATGGCTATGGGAATTTCCCAGGTCGCTGTAGGTTTGATTTGTTTTGAGAACTCCGTATGCCTTATCAGGGGCTGGAGGAATATCGCTTGTCTAATTAGATGGCATGCGTTATGACCTAATCAGATAACGCGCTTCTGTGCCATGGTGTGGCTTAATCAGATAACGGTTTTTGCACCGTTAGATGGCTGCTAGTTAATTATTAACCAGACCAGGGTCAGGAATAGGGGAATCGATACAGTACCTATAGGAATACATCACACCGAAACCTGGCTCACCGCAGACTCCTTGCCGGATATTCTCTCAGCCTTACCGTCAGATTATTATATCCTGTCTGCAAACAGAAAACCAGGAAAAACCGGTGGTGGCGTCGCAGCTATCATTCACAAAGACCATACGTTCACCACCTTATCTTCTTTAGACTTACCAGACACTGGTAATTAAAGCTGATAATGACATAGGAACCATGGTACTGGTATTGATTTATCGTCCACCTATACCTATGCCGTCCTTCCCAGTCTCCCTATCTGAGCAACTGGCCGGTCTGACCGTTGATTATGATAAAGTCATGCTGATAGGGGATCTAAACTACTGGTATAACAACCTGGAAGCAGGTCCTCACGCCTCAGAACTCTTTGAGCTTCTCTCCAATTTAAATTTTCATCAACATGTCCTGATTCCCACCCATGACAAAGGTCACATCCTGGACCAGATCTGGTCGTATAATACCCCTACCTCCAGTCCTACGGCATCACCCTGCATATGGTCCGACCATCATTTGCTGCAATTTTCCATCACTTTGCAGGGCAACTTGAAAATCCCTGTGCCCTTGGGAGGGTTAGCCAGGAAATGGAGATCGTTAAGCATCCCAGATTTTTTATCTACCTTGACTAACTCCCTTCCGGCCCAGGATCTGGACATTAACCTGATGGATAAAGCATTCACTGACTGGCTTTCATCTGCCTGTGACGTACATGTCCCCCTAACAAAGTTTTCCCGCGCTCGCCGAATGGACGCCCATAGGTGGTTTTCCACAGACCTAAAAATTCAAAAATTAGAACTCCGCCAACTAGAAAGAAAATGGAGGCAGGGTTATCATGATACAGATAGACGCTCATTCACGACAGCTCGGAGGAATTACAATAGCTCCATCTTAGCTGCTAAGGCAGCCTTCTTCTCTGATAAAATCTCCATGGCTCATAATAAATCGAGAGAAATCTTTAAAGTTGTAAACGATCTATGCAATGACACCCGAACCTCCCCCTCTCAACCCCCGACTCAACTGATGTGTAATCAGCTTAACGATTTCTTCAAGGAGAAGATTGACATTATAAAAGCTAGTATCCAAGCGACTCACGCCATGGCAACCAGCAAGGAAATCTGTGGAAACCCACACAAACTTCAGTCTATCCCCCATATTGACCTTCCCAAATTGTTGGAGCTTATGAACCGGGTAAAGTCTGGGTCTCCCAATGATCCCTGTCCCCCGCATATACTGAAGGAAGTTTATTCAACACTACCTCAATGAATACTCCCACTCCTGAATAGCTCTCTTTCACAGGGAATAGTCCCCAACTCATTCAAAAATGCTATTTTGGTCCCATTAATTAAAAAACCGGGCGCGGACGTATCTATTCTCTCTAACTATCGCCCCATATCTCTCCTTCCGTTTGGCGCCAAGTTGCTTGAAGCCCATGTGGCTAGCTGTATCTCTAACTTCATTGAGACATCCGACTACCTGGAGCCAAACCAAGCCGGGTTCCGCCAGGCACATTCTACCGAGGCGTTTATTCTTGCTGTCCTGGATACTTTAAGGTCCAACGCCGATGATGACAATCATCAGGCCCTTGTACTCTTAGATCTATCGGCCGCGTTCGACACGGTGGATCATACCATCTTATTACACCGTGTCGAACAAGCCGGCCTTAGCGGCTCGGCTCTCGCCTGGATTAAGTCCTTTCTGAAGGACCGATCCCAGGCAGTTAAGCTGGAGAATTTTATGGCACCCAAACTCTCCACTACATGCGGTGTTCCGCAGGGTTCATCATTATCCCCCCTCCTATTTAACCTATACCTTAAATCATTGCTGCAGTCCCTAAAAAACAGGAAAGTCACCATCTACAATTATGCAGACGACTTGCAGCTGGTTTTCCCTCTAAACTCAGCGGACTCTGCTGAAGAATTCCAGTCCACTATGCTGCATATTCAGGGTTGGATGGACGAGAACCATTTAAAGCTTAACCCGGGAAAGACTGAGCTGGTACTCCCTGGTAATAGTGCAACAAGTTGGGGCCCTCATTTTTGGCCATCCTCGATGGGGTCCCCTCCAAACCCTTCCCAGTCGGTGAAGAGCCTTGGGGTCACTCTTAACTCCGACCTCTCACTGAAAAGTCAGGTCGGAACAGTGATCTCTTCCAGTTTCTTCCAACTTCGAAAGATCAAGAAAATCGCCCATCTATTGACACACTCTGCCCTCATCCAAGTGGTAATTGCCTTGGTTCTTTCCCGCCTAGATTTTTCCAACTCTATATATCTGGGCCTCCCCCTTACTCTATCCAAACGCCTGCAGATTGTCCAAAACCAAGCTGCTAGATTAATATTCAAAAGCAATCGCAGGAATTCGGCGAAACCTCTGCTAGCCTCTCTTCATTGGCTTCCTATCGCTCACCGGATCACCTTCAAAGCGGGATGCTTAGTTCACAAGGCCCTCTATGGCAAAAGCCCAAGGTTCATTAATCATCTAATAAATAAATACGAACCGACCCGTAACCTTCGTTCTGCCCACCAGTCCCTCCTTAAGCTGCCACTGTACAAAAGAAAACGACTGGGCGGATGTCGATTCGCTTACCTTGCCCCTAAGATATGGAACTCCTTCCCCCTGTCTCTCCGGACCTGCACTAATCTGGCGAAATTCAGGGGTGCTTTGAAGACCTGGTTATTCAAGCAAGCGCACAGTTAGGCTATTGTTTTACCATCTGTCTCATCCTAGCGCCATGAAACCTCTGGGTGACCGTGCGCTTGACAAATTCCGAATAACATAACATAACATAACCTAACAGCAGCGTCATACTCTTGATGATTAGGTATGTGTAGAATAAAAATATGCAGAAGTATATACCATGTCAACTATGACCCTATGGAATGCACAGAGGTGAATAGAAAGGATTTGTCTCACAAGTATGTGGGGGGGTGTTAGTGATAGAGTTTGTGTGGTCTAGCGACGAGAAGCATTGAGATGTACTGAAGGAGTATACACATCATAAGGAGATATAATTTCTAAATAATTTATTTGAAGTGCGAGTTCCTTCTTAGACCACTTCTCCCTGTTTCTACTTGTCCTAGCTTCGCACTCCAACCCAGGTTGCTTGTATCTGACTCCACTGTATAATCTGGGTATTGCCAAATACTGCCTTACTGTTCCATATGTCTAAGTTGTTCCACTGCCACAGGAGGCCTTCTCGAGCCTCCTGTGACAAAGAGATCATGTCTGTGTACCATAGACTTTTCCTCAACCCCAAAGATTTCAGTCTCTGTAAAGCCCTGTAATGTAATGGGCCTTGGGACACTGCTTGAAAGGGAGAGGACAGAAGACCAACCACTCTTGACAAAACCTAAGCTACCTCCTTCTTCCTTTTGGACAGTTTCTTTGGTGGGAATTGTAACAGAGCTATAATGGTATCTACCTGACACCCTAGGAATTCTAGATTCTGTGTAGGGGTCATCACGGATTTCCAGACATTGGTAATAAAACGTAATCCATCTAAGGATCCACTGTCCATTTCATGTGCTTTAGCAATTCTTCCTGCTTTTGTGACAACAGTAACTTATAGTCAAGCTAAATCACTAACCGTACATCCTTTCTTCTCAGAAAAGCAATGATTGGTCTTAGAACCTTGCTGAAGCACCAAGGTGCTGAAGAGAGGCCAAAGGGAAGACAACAAAACTGGAAGACTATCCCTTTCCAAGTGAACCATTGATATTTTTGAGAATGTTGGTCCATAGGGATTGTGAATTAAGCATCTTTGAAATCTAATTTCACAAGCCAATCCTTCCTCTGTAGAATATCCCTTAGAAGATGGATACCCTCCATCCTGAAATGTCTGTAAGCTAGAAACATAGTCATTTCTCTCAAATTTATGACAGGATGCCACCCTTTGTCTTCTTTTCAAACCAAACAAATCGTACTCATGAAACCCCTTTTTAGGTTTTGACTAGCGATGCGCACGAAGTGCGCATGCGCTAAAAAACCTTATGAGTTACAGTGGGGAACAGAGACCCGCCCCACTCTCCCATTGGCTAGCTCCATAAATGGAGGCTAGCCATTGGGAGACGGCTCTGTCCGTCAATCCCGGACCAGATTCGGGGGCGTTCCCGAGAATTTTTGGCTTTTGGCGACGTCAGTCTCGGGAACGCCCCCGAATCTGGTCCGGCATTGAAGGCACCCGCCTTCCTTCCTGCTCGGGCCACGCTTTGAACGGGTGCGCAACGTTTTGCTGTGTCCCTGAGGCTGAGCTGCCCCTTTAACTGTGAAGCGGTTAAGCGGCGAAGAAACAAATTCACTCTCACCCCCCCCCCGCCCTCCCGTAAATGTGGTGGCCGTTTTTATAATACAATGTTAATTTTAGGTGGGTACATAACAGACTTGCATGAAGTGGGGTGCATGACAAGCGGGGTATTAAGACGACTTAATCGCAAAGGGTGCATACGGTAAGGGACGTTTACCCGCATAGGGCCCGCCTACCCGCATCAAATCAAAGGGTCAATGTCAGCATCCAGGGCTGCTTCCCCGCCCCCCGGTGAGTATGCTGGGGCAGGGCGGCGTCTGACGAGGGGACGGGCTATGCGGCGCAGCATTGACCATGGTGGGTGTACACAAAACTACAGGGTGGAGAAGGGCCCGAGGGGAATTATTGTTATAGACCTATCAGCATCTTGTCCCCCAACTATACATACTCAATACAAGGAAGATGCCACAGGTCTTTTGTACAGTCCAGACACAATAAGGGAATCTAAAAAGTATTCCACAGGAGAAGCTGGAGTGACAGGATAAACAAAGGGATACAAAAAGGTGAGAAAAGTACCCATCAGCCCACTCAATAGTGGAAGCTCGTCATTTGGGATTTGAAGTTTGAAAGGTTGGTGTCCGACGAGCACTACCTCAAGTAGACATTGAGGCTAGCTTAGGACCCAATGGTTGAACCCTCAACCAGAGCAAATGACAGCATATGGGGCCGAGAGGGCTTAGTTGCAGTGCTCAAAGAAATAAGAAAATGTGAGAAACAAGGAAAATGATCCATGTGATATAAAAATGCCTATCTTGACGTCAACAAGGAAACTTTATTGAATGTGCCCGTCAAGATGGTATGGTTAAAAACAGAGTGATAGTAGCAAGAAGGATGGTTTGCTATCTACTATAGATGTTCTCTGGTCAACATGTTTCAGCCTTTAAAGGCTTTCGTCAGGACCTATGTATCACTACTGCAACACTTACTTCGTATCTTGTGAAAAAAGAAATATAAATATTTTCATGGGTTGTGTATCCCCTCCTGTTTAGAAAAGAAAAAAGAAGAAAACAGAGACATACAACAGCAACTTAAGTTCATTCTAGTAACAGTTACGTGTATGTACATTATTACAATGTTGATTGATTAGCCACTTACCCAACTTTGTGGGATCAGGAACCTCACCTCACCTGGCGACAGCTCAGGCTAAAGGAGGCCACGCACTAGAAAAAATTCATTCAAAGTGGTGTTGTAGTTGATTTAAGTTCATCTTATAAATAGCTATCTTCCAGATTACATGCAAATGGTAGACCTTGGCAGCCATTGGTGAGGGATGTGTAGTAATTCGCATGGTATAGATCTAATGTTACACACAATGTACCCTACAACCGCTCTGGTGACATTAAAAAGAACACCCCAACTAAGGTGTGTATATATGGCATTGGATTGGTTATCTACAGGGTTCATCTGTTAACACTTCACTCACAATCATGGAAGCAAAGAATGCCACCCGTTGTTCTGGATGTGTTCTGAACCACAAATGAGTTGTAACACAATAGTATTAAGTTCAAATCTTAGCAAGGAGGGAAAGCGTGATAAAGCGCGATCCACTCTAGGGATGCTGCAATCCTCCTTAACAAAACCCCAGGGAAAGAGTGAGCGAATAGTTCTACATATGCACTAGCAAGATTGTCACAAATACGCTAAAAAAACGCTAAAAAAGGGGGGTGTGATTGCGTCCAACCTGTCCCTCCCTGGTCACCTACCTCTCCGTCGTTACCTCTGGCTTACGCTGAGCCGAGGGGGAGGTAGTGTGCCGGTGTGGGTAGAAAGATTATAAAAGGACAAGGCGGACCAGAGAGAGACACAAGTAGTCTACTCTCCGATTGGATAATCCCCACCAGCTGTAAACGACCAATCCTAAGCTACTAGGCTGGAAACCGCCAATGTAAATCTCAAGACGCGATGAGCATCTTGTTTTCAAAAAACGTAATTGAAGGCGGACCGCTGTGGAACCCACCCGAGGAAATAATCTAATAGGTCAATAGGTTTGACAGGAAATACTAATCAAGTTTAACTTCGTTTCCTGTCCGTGAAGCCGCACTCAGCACAAAGACCGCTGCGTGACTCTAGCCGAGAGCGGATCTGATTGGTCTCTATCTGCAAACCGGAAATGCTTGGAACTCCGAAGGGAAAATCAGGCAAAGCTCCGTTTCCTGTTCAAACGAGCCATATAGAGAAGACGACTCTGATTGGTCCTGGATAGAAACCGGAAATAATCATGTTACGCCAATAGGAAATGCAGAGGCAGGCATATAGTTTCTCGCAACTGAACTTTCCTCCATGTTATTACACACCAAACTGATCGTATTGGTGTATAACAGGCGCAACGAGCAATATAAATGCTATCGAGTGACTATAGTGAACAGATAATAACATATACTCACAGTAGCCTGGTCTTATTCAAATGTATAAAATATAGTACACAGTATCCACTCAATTGGTGTCAACTTACTGGGCTATAAAGACTGCAAATAAATGCCTTGTCAAGGGGACAGTCCATATAGTCCTGTCATACGATGTGGGTTGGTACCACGTCTGCTACTGTTACCCACATTATCATAGTCCAGTACATGAGGGCGATGAATGCATAGGGTGTCATATATTTGCGGATCTGGCTAGGAGATCTATGATATTCCTAAGGTAGCCCACATCTGTCGGTGACAAAGTCAAGAGATATGTTCCCTTGACCTCGAAGACAAGGTGGACACCAGAGTGGTATCGTGTGGACCGACAGATGATCTCAATAGCTCATAGCTAGACACAGGAAAGGACCATTGTGCTGTATAAGGGTAACACCAATACATGGGAAGACCCCAGAGCTCGAGCCATCTCAGATACATAATTGATGGTACTACAACTGTAACCAAGGGATATCGTCGTTCAATCCCTCTGTATCGCACCTCAATTTATGGACCCATCTTTGCTCTTTTCTTAATAGAAACTGGGAAACATCTGTGACATGCTGGGGTATGTACGGTTGTTCTAGCACCACCCATTGAAGTTCATCTGGTTGGTGTCTCGCAGTGAGGAAGTGTGAGGTCAGACGAGTTGCTTGTTTGTTGCGCCTGATCGTACTCTTGTGTTCTTGTATACGTAGCTTGATCTTTCTGGTAGTCATGCCTACGTATCTCAGATTGCACGGGCAGGTGATTAAGTAGATCACTCTCTCGCTGTTGCAATTGGTATGACGTTTTAATACCCACGGTTTGTTAGTGCCAATGTCAACATGAAGAGTCTTCCTTGTCTGTGGACAGACTGAGCAGTTTCCACAGGGATGGTGTCCCTGGACTGGAGGGAGATCCCACAGCGTAGCAGTTTGCATCTCAGGGGTCATTCGTGGTCTTGTGTGCACCAGTTCATCTTTGAGGTTACTACCTCTCTTGAACGCAAAAAGAGGCAACGGGATATTCTCTCCGGTGCTGTTCAGAATGCGCCATCTGTGTCGTATTATTTTTTGGATTTTAGATGACGAGGAGTTAAAGGTAGTCACACATGCCAGTCTTTCCAGAGGTGGTTTCTTGACTGGGGGTGCTAAGAGTGCCTCCCGATGATTGTTTTCTGCCCGTTTCTTGGATTTCCTAATAAGAGTCCCTGGGTATTTCCGTGCGAACAATTTCGTCGACAGGTCTTTTGCTTCAGATTGAATTCCGGTACAATGTGCTGGCTAGATACCCATCTTTAGGGAAAATCCGAAGGTCCAAGAAAGGAAGCGTCGTTTTGCTGTAGTCCAGGGTGAACCTCAGATACGGATTCTGGCCACTGGATCTTGTGGTGAACCTGAGCGCTCGGACACTGACTATGAATGAATGCAAGTTGCTCAACAGAGGCCTTGGGTTTGTACCCACTAACAATGGGGACTCTTTTCAGATTCGAGGTGAAATTGAGAGATTTTTTAGACCTGTAAGGCTTCATCACTTCTTCAGAGATAAGGACTCGGAAGAACCAACTGCTGATATAAACACAGGCCTGAGGGTTAAATCTACCTTCATGCCCCTACTCCAACAAGTACCATCCAGAGTGGGTGCTTTTGAAGCAGCAGTTCTACATGATTTGAAATCACTTAACTTCTCAAAAGAAGACAATTATCAGAATTTGTCCAAATCAGAGAGGGATGCTCTCATAACCTTGTCAAAAGACACCAACATTGTAATAAAGCCAGCTGACAAGGGGGGTGCTATAGTGGTTCAAGATGCCTCCTCGTACAGGACCGAGTGCCTTAGACAACTAGGCAACACTCTTTTTTATGCCCCTTTGGATGAGAATCCAACCTTGAGGCTGACTAATGAGATCAAATGTCTAGTGGAGGAAGCAAGCAGTGAGGGCTGGATCACAGCACAGGAAGCTGTCTTTCTAGTCACTAAATTTCCCGTCATTCCATCTTTTTATACCTTGCCCAAAATACATAAACCAACGAGACCACCACTAGGGCGTCCCATTATCTCGGGCATAGGGTCCCTTCTTGAACCCTTGTCCTCCTTTGTGGACGTGTTTCTCAGTCCACTGGTGAAGCAAATGCCATCGTACTTACAGGATACAAAGGATGTACTGCGCTTACTACCTGAAGTACAGTTTGATACAGAGAAAGACATCCTGGCGTCCCTGGATGTAGAATCTTTGTATACGTGTATACCCCAACTAGACACCCTTGAAACAGTACGACGACTTTTGGAGGACTCAGCCCCGGATACTATAACACCGATCCATTTCATAATGGAATTGGCCAAGATCGCAATGACCAAAAATGTCTTCGCTTTTGAGAATGATCTGTACCTACAGATATCAGGTACCTCAATGGGGAGCAAATTTGCGCCCAGTCTGGCGAATCTATATGTTCACCAGTTTGAAACTCAATGTATCCTTACTACCACCAATCCACACCATCAACAATTGATGGTGTGGAAAAGGTACATTGATGATATTTTGCTGGTATGGCGTGGAGATGAACAATCGCTATTTGCTTTCAAAGACTGGCTGAATGGCCAGAATCCGTATCTGAGGTTCACCCTGGACTACAGCAAAACGACGCTTCCTTTCTTGGACCTTCGGATTTTCCCTAAAGATGGGTATCTAGCCAGCACATTGTACCGGAAGCCCATGGCACGAAATTCGCTGTTGAGATTTGACAGCCATCATCCTCGGTCTCTTCGTGAGAACCTCCCATTTGGACAGTTCCTGAGGGTCCGCAGGAACTGCTCAGACAAAATGGATTTTCAATCTGAAGCAAAAGACCTGTCGACGAAATTGTTCGCACGGAAATACCCAGGGACTCTTATTAGGAAATCCAAGAAACGGGCAGAAAACAATAATCGGGAGGCACTCTTAGCACCCCCAGTCAAGAAACCACCTCTGGAAAGACTGGCATGTGTGACTACCTTTAACTCCACGTCATCTAAAATCCAAAAAATAATACGACACAGATGGCGCATTCTGAACAGCACCGGAGAGAATATCCCGTTGCCTCTTTTTGCGTTCAAGAGAGGTAGTAACCTCAAAGATGAACTGGTGCACACAAGACCACGAATGACCCCTGAGATGCAAACTGCTACGCTGTGGGATCTCCCTCCAGTCCAGGGACACCATCCCTGTGGAAACTGCTCAGTCTGTCCACAGACAAGGAAGACTCTTCATGTTGACATTGGCACTAACAAACCGTGGGTATTAAAACGTCATACCAATTGCAACAGCGAGAGAGTGATCTACTTAATCACCTGCCCGTGCAATCTGAGATACGTAGGCATGACTACCAGAAAGATCAAGCTACGTATACAAGAACACAAGAGTACGATCAGGCGCAACAAACAAGCAACTCGTCTGACCTCACACTTCCTCACTGCGAGACACCAACCAGATGAACTTCAATGGGTGGTGCTAGAACAACCGTACATACCCCAGCATGTCACAGATGTTTCCCAGTTTCTATTAAGAAAAGAGCAAAGATGGGTCCATAAATTGAGGTGCGATACAGAGGGATTGAACGACGATATCCCTTGGTTACAGTTGTAGTACCATCAATTATGTATCTGAGATGGCTCGAGCTCTGGGGTCTTCCCATGTATTGGTGTTACCCTTATACAGCACAATGGTCCTTTCCTGTGTCTAGCTATGAGCTATTGAGATCATCTGTCGGTCCACACGATACCACTCTGGTGTCCACCTTGTCTTCGAGGTCAAGGGAACATATCTCTTGACTTTGTCACCGACAGATGTGGGCTACCTTAGGAATATCCTAGATCTCCTAGCCAGATCCGCAAATATATGACACCCTATGCATTCATCGCCCTCATGTACTGGACTATGATAATGTGGGTAACAGTAGCAGACGTGGTACCAACCCACATCGTATGACAGGACTATATGGACTGTCCCCTTGACAAGGCATTTATATGCAGTCTTTATAGCCCAGTAAGTTGACACCAATTGAGTGGATACTGTGTACTATATTTTATACATTTGAATAAGACCAGGCTACTGTGAGTATGTTATTATCTGTTCACTATAGTCACTCGATAGCATTTATATTGCTCGTTGCGCCTGTTATACACCAATACGATCAGTTTGGTGTGTAATAACATGGAGGAAAGTTCAGTTGCGAGAAACTATATGCCTGCCTCTGCATATCCTATTGGCGTAACATGATTATTTCCGGTTTCTATCCAGGACCAATCAGAGTCGTCTTCTCTATATGGCTCGTTTGAACAGGAAACGGAGCTTTGCCTGATTTTCCCTTCGGAGTTCCAAGCATTTCCGGTTTGCAGATAGAGACCAATCAGATCCGCTCTCGGCTAGAGTCACGCAGCGGTCTTTGTGCTGAGTGCGGCTTCACGGACAGGAAACGAAGTTAAACTTGATTAGTATTTCCTGTCAAACCTATTGACCTATTAGATTATTTCCTCGGGTGGGTTCCACAGCGGTCCGCCTTCAATTACGTTTTTTGAAAACAAGATGTTCATCACGTCTTGAGATTTACATTGGCGGTTTCCAGCCTAGTAGCTTAGGATTGGTCGTTTACAGCTGGTGGGGATTATCCAATCGGAGAGTAGACTACTTGTGTCTCTCTCTGGTCCGCCTTGTCCTTTTATAATCTTTCTACCCACACCGGCACACTACCTCCCCCTCGGCTCAGCGTAAGCCAGAGGTAACGACGGAGAGGTAGGTGACATGGGAGGGACAGGTTGGACGCAATCACACCCCCCTTTTTTAGCGTTTTTTTTGCGTATTTGTGACAATCTTGCTAGTGCATATGTAGAACTATTCGCTCACTCTTTCCCTGGGGTTTTGTTAAGGAGGATTGTAGCATCCCTAGAGTGGATCGCGCTTTATCACGCTTTCCCTCCTTGCTAAGATTTGAACTTAATACTATTGTGTTACAACTCATTTGTGGTTCAGAACACATCCAGAACAACGGGTGGCATTCTTTGCTTCCATGATTGTGAGTGAAGTGTTAACAGATGAACCCTGTAGATAACCAATCCAATGCCATATATACACACCTTAGTTGGGGTGTTCTTTTTAATGTCACCAGAGCGGTTGTAGGGTACATTGTGTGTAACATTAGATCTATACCATGCGAATTACTACACATCCCTCACCAATGGCTGCCAAGGTCTACCATTTGCATGTAATCTGGAAGATAGCTATTTATAAGATGAACTTAAATCAACTACAACACCACTTTGAATGAATTTTTTCTAGTGCGTGGCCTCCTTTAGCCTGAGCTGTCGCCAGGTGAGGTGAGGTTCCTGATCCCACAAAGTTGGGTAAGTGGCTAATCAATAAACATTGTAATAATGTACATACACGTAACTGTTACTAGAATGAACTTAAGTTGCTGTTGTATGTCTCTGTTTTCTTCTTTTTTCTTTTCTAAACAGGAGGGAATACACAACCCATGAAAATATTTATATTTCTTTTTTCACAAGATACGAAGTAAGTGTTGCAGTAGTGATACATAGGTCCTGACGAAAGCCTTTAAAGGCTGAAACATGTTGACCAGAGAACATCTATAGTAGATAGCAAACCATCCTTCTTGCTACTATCACTCTGTTTTTAACCATACCATCTTGACGGGCACATTCAATAAAGTTTCCTTGTTGACGTCAAGATAGGCATTTTTATATCACATGGATCATTTTCCTTGTTTCTCACATTTTCTTATTTCTTTGAGCACTGCAACTAAGCCCTCTCGGCCCCATATGCTGTCATTTGCTCTGGTTGAGGGTTCAACCATTGGGTCCTAAGCTAGCCTCAATGTCTACTTGAGGTAGTGCTCGTCGGACACCAACCTTTCAAACTTCAAATCCCAAATGACGAGCTTCCACTATTGAGTGGGCTGATGGGTACTTTTCTCACCTTTTTGTATCCCTTTGTTTATCCTGTCACTCCAGCTTCTCCTGTGGAATACTTTTTAGATTCCCTTATTGTGTCTGGACTGTACAAAAGACCTGTGGCATCTTCCTTGTATTGAGCATGGTGGGTGTAGTCAGTGCGATCGCTCGCAGTCACGGTATTACACATCACGCGCTCAGAGCACTGCTCCATTCACCGCTCTGCATGCCCGACAAGAAGCGCATCGTGCACTATTATGTAGGCCGGGGCCCTGCGGAAATGGATGGAGGGGAGATGCGATAACCTTCCGGCGTATACGCAGGATACAAGATAGAATAGATAAACAAGGGCCATTTTAACAACTCCCTTGGACCCTCGTAAAAGTAATTGATGCTCATTTAAGGCACTCGCACACACAAGCCGAATTTGAAGTACAAATCCAGCGGAGGTTTCAAATACATTACTACATCCCGAGCTAAATAGGGACAGGCTGCACAGCAAAGGTGTGAGGCTAGGCAACGCCGCTATGCTGCCTTCCCGTTGTTTTTTCACTCCCTAGCGCCTCGAGGATCTCCGCAGGACGGACTCCCTGATTCTCTTTCGTTTCAGGGCAGTAAATGTGTCCCCTGCCGCAGCCATGCAGCTGTTGCACACCCAGGCTGCTTTACGGTTCAGTGCAAATGAGATGGGGTTGCCACTATCTAATGAGCCTGCCATCATATTTCTCCGGTGCCCCATAGCCCTGGGCCGGAGTTGGAATTAGTCGTGCCCAAACCAACACCCCCCCCCCCCCACAGCGAGCACTGGCGCCCTGGGCGGCGCGGGCCCTGGAGTGATGGGACGATGAATAAGAAGTCACAGTGAGGCTAGTAACGTCAGTGAGAGCTGCCGTCCTATCGTGGTTCGATTTAATGTGAGTAACTCAGTTTAGTGTCGCTACTTTACTCAGTGTTTAAGGCATGTTGCCTCACTCCAGTCGTTTTTTCAGGCTCAAATACATAATTAATAAGGTGGCTTGTGTTTTTTCAGAGCTTCGTAACGCACGTCTCGTTTACGAGCTATGCAAATAACAGGTATTACGATTATCCAATGTAGGCCCTCGGTACACGTTGTGTGGTGTGGAATTCCTGTATGGAATTACGATCGCAAATTGTATGTGGGCCTGTGTTTCTGCATCCAGATTTTCCAGATGTGGGAACAATGGACACGATGTTATGTATCAGGGATTCCAGATGGTAAAATTGCTTTAGGAATGCCGTTGTGAGCTCCACTTGACCCCCAGCCAAGGCGCCGGGGAGAGCATGTAACACTAGTCCTGCCAGCCAATGTTCACTTCTGTCGCCACACTCGCCCCACATGGGACAACTTGCCGATGTTTACGCCTGGTGTGAGCCGGTGGGAAACATCTACTTTGTCTCAGTCGAACCCCCTTGTGTCAGAATCGGGAATTCTGCAGGAATCCTGTACATTGATAGTGGCCAGTATGGGAAATTCCGGTTGCATCTCCGCAGAGAACTCTTCTCGTTATCAGGACATTGGTGATATTTATGTTGCCGACCTCGGAAAGATGAAAGGATGAGTTGATCATGTCAAGATTAAAGCTAATGATCTGCAGAGGACAGCTGATGTCAGCCGTAGTTGTTTAACTCATTGTGCGATCTTGTTGTCAGTAAATATAATGATAAATGACAAAATACTTTTGCAGTGAGGAACTATTTCTGTTCGAAAACTTAAGTCTAGCAGCATCAGCATGAACACACAAGTAGATAAATAAAGTAGAACCTTGCTGGATCTGTAAAATAGATTTGTTGAGAGGAGCAGGCGGTATGCCCATCCCTGATGACACAGCACACTGTTTTCAGATGTCTCCGATTAGCTCCACGTGAATGATAAAAATGTACCGTGTTCCCGGAAATGTGATTTGAAGCCACAAGTGTGTCTTATCCTGTGCACAGATAAAAATAAATAAATTGACGCACTAGTCATGCAGTTTGCTCAACTGAAAGCCTTCACCTCTCCTGCTTTTCCCAACATTGCTAAAGGGGCAGAGGGAAGAATAAGAACCTAAAACATGCTTCAGTTCAGAAAGAGTGAACTACTTAGGTTTAGATTACAAAGTACACCAAACAGTGACGTCTCATAGACTGACATTTTTAATACAATTACAGTTTCGAAGTGATTACACTGTGGAAACTGTAACGTGTTTTGAGTTGGGTTCTGTTTCTAAAGAATGGAGCTTACAGCATGCTACCTTCCACATAATCACCTGGAACTATTCTTTTAGACATGTCCCTTTGCAGCACGACCTCACTCCTTCTCCAAAGTGTTCCCATGCTGCATGTGCTCTATTCACCCGTTTCTGGCCGCTGCAAGAATATCGCATTTCGACAGCAGTTTCAACATTTTTGTTTCCCTTATTTTATTTTTGACAGTTTCCTATTTTAAGAGTTCTTCTTTTGCTTTTCAAAAGTATTGCTATGGAATTACTTTTTCAGTGGATTTATCCCTTTTTTTTAACTCTTCTGCCATCTCTTTCCTTGCATTCTGTCCCAGAACTTTTGTGAAAAACTTAAGGGAACATGTGAGACATGTCTTAGGGCCTCATTTAGAATATGTCAGGCGGTCTGTTGTCTGTCAGGGTGGAGAAGATATTTACATCTGCCCACCATACTTCGAGAACTTCCCAGGCCTTTTCCAGATCTTCGGGCCTTTAAAGACACAACAATTAGCTAAGCGGCTCAGGCAGCCACTCGCGCAGGTGCAAAGGAGTCTTGTCTTGTATATTAGTTTGCTCCTAAGCTGTGAATCACTCCCTCCACGCTGCTCTTTTCACCCAAAGTGTCTCCATGGCTGCAGCAGGCAGGGGTGAAGGGACTCCAGGCGGAGCCGGTGACTGTGCGGAACATATGGTATGTATTAGAGGTACTAGCGGGAGAGCTGAGGAGGGGGAGAGGGCAGGACTTTTGTTTTCCCTTTCTTGTAATGGTATGTGATAAAAACCATGTTTGCCAATGTACGGGTTTTATTAAAATGCTAATTAAAATAATGTTTAAAAAAAAAGTATGGGTGACTAAAAGGAGAAAGGATCCTTAAGAGTGGATGCTGGTATGACACTTTATTTTGTCTTTTGCAGTCACCTTTGCCCTGATATCTTTAGCTTTGACCAGAAGGGTCCAATCTTGTGCCACTAAATAGAAACAGCTCTTTACCCAAAGGAAAACCGCGGTGAGGCATATCAAACGATTACAATGCAATAACTGCCTAACTGGGCTGGCACTTTCATGATGCGGCGTTCAGTTGCTGTTTTGTCATTAGAGTATCATTTCAGCTTTGTCCCGTTCCCGCCCCCCCTCCCGCTGTCCGTGTGCCCGTTAACCCGCCCCCCTCCCGCTGTCCGTGTGCCCCCTCCTGCCCCCCCTCCCGCTGTCCGTAGTAAGAGTTCATGCAGCACTGTTTGCTGAAGGCCAGGTAGTTCTATTGTCTACCATAAGTGTTCAGTGATTTCTATATAGATGAATTACGAATTACAGAAATGACGAGTGTAAGAATCTGATGGTTTTTTTTTCTGAGGGCCTCTCTGAGTTTTTTAAATCTTGATACGTTTTTTGTTAAACTGGCAAATGGAAAACTACTAAACAGCTCACGCTGCATGTACGCTGACCCCTCAAACACAGTAACATTGGTTAATGCTGATTGACTTGCCGGACTATTTAATAAGGCTGCATGAATGTGGTGGAGGAGAATGTACCAGTAGCATAAAGGTCAGCTGTTGTTTGTGGGCTGCAGTTTAGCTTTACGCCACCCATTTGGGTGACTTTAAAAGCAAAGCATGCTCAGGACTGCAATTGGAACCCTGAATGGCTGCGGTGTCCGCCTATTCTTCAAAAGCGGTATGTTCCCAAAAGGCCACTTTCTGACATCACTGAAACTGGTTGGTGTCAACAGAATACTGAACACAATCAGCAGGGTGTGATCTTTATTTATAGAGTGTGATGAGCCATGATTACGAGGTCTGATGGGACATATATTTCCTTCCTTTGTTCTATTGTGCTCAGTGCATCCAAAAGCACTGTTGCAAGAGCAAGCACGCATACCTCCCTAGGACCATGGTGATAGCTTTTGCCACAAAAGCTATTAGGGCACAGTTCTGCAGTTAGATCTGAGGAATGAGCCACTACAGCATGTTCTCCTTCTGCACAAAGTTGAATTATGTATGCCATCAATAAACTGCACAGACCAAAGTAAACCATTTTGACCTGGAAAGACCTGCTTTCAACATTTGCTGAGAATCCCCTACGTAGTGCACTGAAGCCCACAAGGTTGTGGTGCTTCATGTGTAAAAAGCATAACATGCCATATTTTGACATTGGCCTGCCCTACATAGGTTGGAGTAGTTTGTTTTGTAAAAGGCCCACTTCTTAATTGAATTGTTCTGTGGAAGAGACACAAGGGGGCGCTGTGCTTGCTTCCCTGCCCCATGGCTGTGCTTGCTTCCCTGCCCCCTGGCTGTGCTTTCTTCCCTGCCCCATGGCTGTGCTTGCTTCCCTGCCCCCTCGCTGTGCTTGCTTCCCTGCCCCCTCGCTGTGCTTGCTTCCCTGCCCCCTGGCTGCGCTTGCTTCCCTGCCCCCTGGCTGCGCTTGCTTCCCTGCCCACTCGCTGTGCTTGCTTCCCTGCCCCCTCGCTGTGCTTGCTTCCCTGCCCCCTCGCTGTGCTTGCTTCCCTGCCCCCTCGCTGTGCTTGCTCTCCTAGGTGTGTTTGTGTGTGTGTGTGGCTCTGGGTGTGTGTGTGTGTGTGTGTGTGTATGTGTGTGGCTCTGTGTGTGTGTGTGTGGCTCTAGGTGTGTGTGTGTGGCTGGATCTGGGTGTGTGTGTGTGTGTGTGTTAGTAATTGCTGTCTGCTGAGCTCGTCCAGTAGGGTACAATATGTCTTACATTTGCGAGAGATTAAGTGGTTGGCAATGTAAATGACAATGCCATTTACTTATCTGTTTTCAAAACCAACACATAAATAAAAATGTTGTCATTTACAATGCCAATAGCTCTAACTTTTTCAAAGGCAAAACCGTTGCATTGTAAATGCTTGTTAGATTTGACACCCTGCAAATGGCCATTTTGAGTATCATTTGACTCACTTCTAAATCTACTAGTTCTGTTTGTTCCTGATCTAAGATTAACTCTCTGGGTTCACACACTTGGTAAGGCAAGTGGTTGAACTCTATCTTGAACACTTTTACAGTATTCAGCACCCAACAATCATTTGTTACTAATGACCATTTTTTACTGAATAAGTGCAGTCTTCCCTCTACCTTTGAAGGGGAAAAAACAACAGGAGTTAAAACTCTTACCTTGATGTCCAGGTCCCTGGAATCTGCCTCTGCCACCACCTCTTGTGCGAGTGCTTCGACCTCTTTGTGGGAAAAAGGTATTATTGCTTCCCCTGAAGTATCTTCCTTAACCAAGTTGACATTGTTGATAATACAGGGACCTTTGGTGCCCGCAACTGCCAGCCAGTCCAATCCTGTCAGCCCTTCCAAAAACCCTACTGCCGAACATGTGTCTCATGTTTGTCTGAGTCTTACTAAAGGCCGAGAAGGTTGAGACATACTTTCCTAGTATCTTAATAAAATGTTCTCCTGTCGGGTCTCCCTGAGTATCTTGGTTAGCAAGGTCACCCAGTTTGGGGTTTATTCTCATTAATATAGCTCTGCTACGTTCTGCATTGGCGTTACCTAGGAGGCATAGAGCTTGTTGACTTCAACCCCGGAGGAGTTCAACATCCACAGGGGAGCCCATAAGTGAGGCTTCTTCTGCCAAGTCTAAAATTGTAGCAAGTGGACCTACTTTGTCTTGGCACTGTTTGAGGCGACACTCAAGTCCCTTTCTAGGTACCCTTCCTGTTTTAAATAGAAATGTCAATAATTCAGGGTCTAAGTTAGATTTCATCCCTGATTTGTTATCTAGGAAGGGTCTGGGACATTCTGACCTCATTAGATTGTGTGCATCTTTTTCAAGGGACTTGCAAATCCAGAACTTTAAATAGTTTGCTATGTGGTCCGTGGGCCACCAATCTGACCCTCTCAGGGTGTGTGATGTGGGTAGAGTTAAACATTTCCACACCTGCCGGGTCTTTGATAGCCTTAGAATTAGAAGGCTGGTCCACGTCCTCATCCAGGAGGTCATTATCTAGGTTCTCTAAAGGGTCAAACACATATTCGTCCACCTCATTGTCAAAACTCATTGACAAAGGACAGTCTTCATTATCAGTTTGTAAACTGAGGTCTTTTGTGCCATGAAGGTCACTCGGTCTTCTTGTGCCGCGAGGGACACCTGAACTATTTGCGCTAATATGGCTGCTCTTGCTAGTTGTGCCGCTGTGAACACCCAGATCATCTGTATCGGACAGGCAACCCATGGATTGGTCCTGTCCTTTTTAGCTCACAGGCTACCATGAGGCTCATTAATCAGGTGTTTTGTCTTTGTTAATGCCTTAACTCCTTTCCTAGGTAAAGGTTTTTTTTCCTCAAAAAAGGATGACAGAGTCCTCTTCAGTAGGATAATCCATTTTACTTTTGTTGAAAACAGCATCCACAGCCTCTTTTAATGAGGAATTAAACTGTTTCCCAAAAAAACTCATTTATACATTTTCGTTAAGGGTGTAGCCTCACCCTGGGCCGTTTTTAGGTCTCGCCTAGCGTTGCTGCGCACATACGGAGCTTGCTCGGCGAGATTTCTTGTAAATGAGGAGTTTGAGAAAAGGGCTTGAAGCCCCGCCACTTATTTCCATTGGCCGGTATTACCGTTTATGTTAAATAGTGGCCTGCTGTTGGAAATTATGTGTTTGGGTTGCCTCCCTTTGGCTTTTTGTGCTGGCCCACCCGAACTGGCTTGCCTGCTTTGCGTCTGTCGCAAAGCACTTTCTTATCTTAATGGGGCCATGTGTTTCTAACACATGGCCCCATAAAGACAAGAGATTGATGCTTGTTCTTGCAGCAGAGCTGTCTCTGCGCACGCGCTGTTTTGGTATGCGAGAGATGGCTGTCTGGGTCTTAATATATTTGCGGCATGACTGGAATTCTGCACAGGCCCCCACCCCTCTTTGCCAAGTCTCAAAGCTTCACCCCTCTCCCCCCACCTGTGTGCCTGTTGCAGCTGCCAGGCGCCGTCTACCCCAGCTCTACCTCTCTCACTCGCTGCCGCAGACAGCACAGGTTTAACATTGCTTGCATTCCTCTCCTGCGTGGCTCCAGTTCCTCCTCCCTCTACCTACCCACTAGAGAAGAAGAGAGCTGTTGTCTGGCTTTCAGTAACAAATAGATTTGTCCTCAGCAAACCGACACAACCTGTTTACGTGCTTTTGATCTATTGCTAGATAATCTGTATTCCCCATAAAAACCTCGACAGCTCACTGACCCCCTCCGCACCCAGCCCGTTGTGGGAGGATTACAGCTCAAGCAGAAGATATGGGATTGTGGAATTTACTTTTTAACTTCAGAGATTTATGAAAAAAGGAGCAATGTCCAAATCTAAATGCAGTGTCACTTTAAAAGTGGCTTAGTCAGACATTTCTTAAACACCTTCAAGAACTACATACGTCTTTTGCCCTGTTTTGGGGCTGTTCACCCTGTTTTCGTTTATGTGTTTTGAGAAAAATTTGCTTATCCAAGACCACGTGTCACATCTGTGGTCTGATAAAAGAGTTGCACTCACCTGAGCCCCCCGCCCCTCAATCACGTATACTGTACTGTGTTGCTGGCAAAGAGCGCCGTATCCCTCGCACTTTCTCCACATCAGAGGCCGTTTGTTGACCCTGCTGGGAGTAGCTCTGCCACCTGAATTTAGTGTTTGTAAGCGCCGCAAGGGCATGGGCAAACGCTCCTAGGAGCCCGTCTTTTGGCAGACAGAAAGTAAGTTGGAGCCATGCCGAAACCTGACTAGCAGTCGGACGTCAACAGCGATCTCAGCTCTCCATGGGGCTTGTTTGTTGTTGTTGCGCCGAACCGCCTCCCTACCAACCGCCCCCGCTCTGATCGCGAAGTACTGTGAGCTTGGAAATGCAAATTTTCTGACTTATTTTAGAAAATAATCATGCTACAGTTTTCGAGCATGTTAGGTTGGTATTCTTGCTTTGCTGGTAAAGTAGCTCAGCGGGTTGTGTAGTGGCTGCTGGCACAGGTTCAAATTCCGTCAGGGCCGACTCGATGTTGATTGAGATAAGGTGTGGTGGGGATCATAGCACATTTCTGTTTGCATGGGGAGGTATTAAAGGTATGCCTGAGTGGGTAGTGAGCGCAGTATGTGCACAGTCTATCCCCGCACATCAAGACGGGAGGGGGTCACAAAGCGCCCAGTGAGCCTAAAGCGGTAAAGAAATAACACCACTGTCTTGCTGGCACGCTTTCTTCATTGATTACTTTTGTTTTTGTACTGTAAGCGCATACATTGCATATTTGTATGCTTTATTGAAGCCAAACAGATATGACTAGGAATCTTTGCCTGTACGTTTTGTTTGTTGGGCTGCAGCCGGGACGGCAGGTTACATAAAGGCTTCCAGACCGATCCAGCGAGAAAAACCTGCTGTGGTGCTAGTTGGATAAAAGAGATTGGGAGGGGTGGGCTCCCAGTGAGTAAAGGGGATTTAAACATGGTCGTTCAGAGCAATATGCGTGCTATCGCTGACAATTTCACAATGTCCACCACGAAAAAGCTACCTTGACATAAGTGATGGCTTATGGGTTAGATGCCTTTAATTAACGACTATGAACACATGTCCATTTGCTTCTTAGAACTGGCAGTTTAAGTTTTATTTTTCTGTATATAATTTTCAGTAGGTAACTTCACCTACCCATTTGAACGCGCTTGGTTATTTCTTAGTTTTAATATGGAATTTCAATTTATAAAAGCGAACAACTGGAGTAGCATACTACTCACTGAAAAGCGCTTCAACACCTTATCAGGGGTAACGAGCACTATATAAATGCAAACCTTTTACTCTTCTATCCGTCCACTATCCTTCTCTAACCAAATAACAGACTACATATCCACAGCTCAAATTAATTTCATATTTCGCTATACTAATTCACCTCTAATCCTTTTTGGGTTCCAGAGTAGCATGCTACTCGACAAAAAAGTGCTTTGATGCCTCGTCAGGAGTAGGTAGTACTATATAAATGCAATACAATTCATCATTGGTCTACTGGAATTGTCACTTGAGCTCCGAACATTCACTACTCGGTGTGCTGATTCCTCTCAAAGCTAATTCAGATAACATGGAGGGACCGCCTAACACGTACTCAAATTTAAGGTTCCCAGTTTTCCGTTTTTACAGACAACACACCACATACCCCCAATCCACACAACAGATTTCCACATCAAGCCACAAAATTTAACAGCCCACCACATAATTCAAATCCACCACATGCCACTCCACAATATCATTCCACATAATAAACTCCATGACACACAATCTCTCTACATAATTCCAATACACTTAATACCATTTAATTACTGTCCAGATAATTCCGCAGCACACCATGCCACATATTTCCACACCACATAATAACACAAACTAACTATTACAATACAACCCACATAATACCACCACACACCACATAATAAGTCCCAGCTCCCAAAAACTGGGGCTGCTGCCCACCATGTGCCCCACCACTGCACAAATTAACATTGTTTGCAGCCACACGGGTAAATAGTGAAGCTCTCAGTTGTACAAAGCATGGGGTTCACACTCAAGATTCTTACCCAGTCAACGAATGAAAGAATAACGCATACATAATGCGTATGCATTTAATTGTGTGTGTTCCTTTTGTGCAAGCCTTGTCTTTGGGTGAAGAGTAGCGAAGATTTTTTTAGTGAACAGTATTTACACAGAACCTTTGATCTGGCGGTCAGATGCTATCACTCACTCACAGTGAGCAGTTAATCTGCAGTTTAACTTAACTGGCTTTCATCTCCCCTGTCTCCCCTTATATCAGGCAATCCTCTGCTGTAAGCAAACAAGAATTTGCAATGCAATAGGTTTCACATTTGCGAGAGTTTAAGCTATTGGCATTGTAAATGACAATGCCTTTTGTTTATGTTTTAAAAACCAACGCGTAAATAAAAGGCATTGTCATTTACAATGCCAATAGCTCAAACTCTTGCAAATGCAAGACCTATTGCATTGCAAATGATTGTTAATCTTGTAGTCATGGAAACACAAGCGTGTTGATCTCATTTGGCACAGAGGCTTTGGTTCTCTTTCTATTTTAATAATTTTTCTTTCCCCTTTCAGTGCATCATTGTCTCGCACGTGGCGGACGGAGGTTGGGCTGGTTTTCCCAACTTCGAGCCCCAATCGTTTAGAGTTATGGTTTCGCCTGGGGTGAGGGTCACGCAGCAAGTTGTTCGACCCCCGTTCCCTTAGCGCAGCTGAGCCGAGCACTGATGAACAGAGCATAGGTTTTTATCTGAAGCAAGGCACAACCTGAAGTGGGGCACAGACTTTAACCTTTTTTTTTTGTAACTTATTTTTATTAACCCCTTCCATGCTCATGACAAGGTCAGCTCGTCATGAGGCACACTGGAGCTGTGCTAATGACGAGCTGACCTTGTCATGAACAATGGGTTTCAAAGCTTTTCAGCACCCAGCGGGAATTGCCTTAGCACCAATGTGGTTAAACATTGCGGTCAGTACAGCAAGTAGAAATATGCACAAGTACCGTATCAGGACTTGTGATGAAAGTATCATTGACATTGGTAAGAAAATATCTCATGAGTATACACATGCCCATTACTCGTAAGGAAAACTTAAGTGGGACTGACGATAGGCATGTTTCCATTGCTCTGAACAGCAATGGATGTCCGGACTCACGTTCCCACATCCCTGCGCGTCGGAAAGCTTATCCTAAGGTGAGCTTTCAGTGCCGATTCCGGCATTTAAACCCAAAAGCCCTGCTCTTGTTCTGGTTACATGTCTAATAAATATATTACCATTTTAAAGGCTTTTCTTTTCTTAAGGAAACTTTGTTTTACAATGGGGACATTAAATCAGAGAACCCAACCAGAAATTGGAAGGGTTAAACCAAACAGCAACACTTACCTGAACCTTTCTATTATTTAGTTCTAGTATTTAGTTCTAGAGAAAGCTGTGAAAGTAGAGGTTAATGGGCTATAAAGCAGTGGTCTTCAAACTTTTTTGCTCCGAGCCCTACTGAGCAAAATATTTTAATTTCAGGCCCCCCCCCCCAAACTTTACAGCAAGGATTGAGTGAACAGGAGGGATAGGGCTGAGCGCAGGGGGGCTGGTTTATGAGATCATTTCAGGAGTACTTTTTCTATAGCTCGTAAACCACACTAAATATGAGATGAATAAAACCGCAGATCAAACAAAAACAGTATTGATCCATAAATACTGCCCCCTATAATTGAGGTTTGTGAGCTCTTCATACTCCTGGACCCCTATGCAACAACACTTGCTGCACTAATGATAACTTCAGTCCTGAGTAGCAGGCTATCTCCACTGCCTCTTATACCCCTTTCCCACCAAACTGGACCATCAAGCTAGTCTTGAAACAGGCTCTTTCAGAAAAAAGAGCTCCAACATGTTATCTTCCTTTATCTTCAATGGTGCCCCTGATCCTAATGTTAGAAAGGAAATAACCTCCAATGCACCCTTCTTACAGTGAAACTGTCATAATTGTGACACAGTGTGCCCCTCTGATTCCTGGGCCCAAGTGCAGCTGAACCTGCTTCACTAATGTTAACTACTGCCTTACAAAGAGGGCAGTATCCTCTGCCCTTTGTTAAAATGATGGACTCCCATCTAGACACACAGTTCTCTGCCATCTCTCTGTGGCAAAACAAAGGTCCTCCACTGCTTTCATTTTCCCCCTTCCCTGGGCTATTGCTCTCAGGCCTAAATCAACACTGACGTGTGCAATAGACCCTAATGTTAAGAAAGAAGGATAGCAAACAGCCATAATTTAATGATTCTTTCTGTCCCTTTATGTTGAAAAGCAGGAAGGGTAACATGGGCTCTAATGCTAGAAAGGAAAATGGGCACCCACTCCACTTCATGGTAAGACAGCCATAATTGAGCAGCAGTGGCCACTTACACACCTGACAGCATTACCTGCTGCAATAATGGATGGCCCTTTCTATATATATATATTTTTTTAAGGCTCCCTTATATTGTTCCCTTCCTTGGAGTATCTCCCTGAGGAAGCGGTATCTGGCCATTTGTAACAATAAACATTAAACTCCCACACATCTCTTTGACTATATTTATAAATCTCAATATTTTCCTCTTTGTCCTGGACCATTACTCTGAGGCCCTAGGGATCAAGGAGATCAGAGCTCTGCATCTGAATGGAACCCTGCTGACTTACTCCCTGCTACTCTCTGGACTCACCTTCTACAAAAACAACTGCCCCTGAATGGTTAATGCTGATTTTGAGGTGCCTCTGCCTGAAAGCAAGACTGGGGTGGTAGTGCAGACAGTTAAAGAAGAAACAAGCCTTTTTTTGCTTTGCCTTTTTATATAGCATGACCTTGGCCTGAAGGTATCAGAGTGCTTTACATGAGCACCAGTTGCACTACAGAAGAACATGTTATTTTTTTTCAGGTGCAGGGAGAGTACGTGATTTGCCCAGAATCACAGGATGCTTGAGCCTCCCGCCAAGACTCGAACCTGGCTCCCCAGCTTCATTGTCTGACAATATGGCCATTACACTACATCCTCTTACCATCCATTAACTGATTGAGGTACTTAAAGCCAGGGCCACTGGAATTATGAGTTTCTGAGGTAGCAGAGTTTTCCGCATAGTTATGGATTTACCACATTTGCTACATAATCCATCATCTGCTGCATAATCTGCAGATTTTCACAAAAAAATATGATTCTGGTTCAAACAGATGAAAAGTTACTTAAAACGTGGATGGCAACGTGTTCTCAGCAGTAAAAGGCCCTTCATAAAGGTTGATTGGTCATCTTGCAGTTGCTTATTGATGTATTTGGGTATCAAACTAGTACTAATGAGGTATATTTCACCTGACAGTGTTACCCTGACTAAAAATTACTAAATAATTAAGTAAAGCTAACCACAAAATGTGCCAGATTACGCTGCATAACTTACCTTTCCTTCTTGCATAATTAAATAAACTCTGTTGCGTAATTTGGTCCTCTCATGCCAATAATTCCAATGGCCCTACTTAATGCTTTATAGTTATAAAGATTTTTTGTTTATAGGTAAGGCAGGGGTGTTATCAGCTGAGCTCAGGAATAATGGAGATACTTATAAAAATGCTTGCATTAGGTACAGTCTGATTACTTATTACTAAAAAAAACTATATTTTGTAGGAACATGTTTTTATTTCAAACACGGCATCATTTTGCAGCTAACAGCAAAAAAACAAAATACTCAGACTATTTAGTTATTTTCTTTTAGCCAACTTCGTGCCCTCCCTTCACGGCACTCCGAATCACTGTTGCCAATCTTTTTAATCCACATTTCAAGGGCTGCGTATAAATGAAGACAGCCAAATGAATAAGGACCCAGTTCCAGGCCATCATCATTTACATGTAATTGCACAGGCATTCGCGTGCCCCTTGAAAACCATCCACAGACCCCCCCAGGGGGCCGGGTTAGAGTAAACAAGGGCTATACTTAACTATAAAGGGGCGGCCAATAAAAGAGGATGATGCCTAGTTGCCATGACATTATATGTTAAAGTTCTTAATGGATGTTTTATTCATGATTTAATACATGTTCTTTAAAAGGGCTGCACGTGGGGCAGCAATAAAAGGTTATTGCATAATGGTAGCCTTCAGCCTTGTAATGAAATTGTTCCTATTGTGAAGCTCTCGGACACCTTCGGTTAAAGTGCGCGCTATATAAAAACGCATAAATAAATAAAGTACTACTGTTTCTCCCTAAAGCCCCGCCCCACTCTCTGACAGATGCATACCTCACAGTAGCCTGAATCTGCTATCGACCAATCAGTGCTCAGCAGGAGGAGACTTTTGATCACAAGCCAGTGTCTGGACTCCAGAGCTGTTTTTTTTAAAAAAAATTATAAGCCATCGTAGTCCTGAAAGGAAGCGTCAAAATGCACAGTAGACCTCTTGCACCGGTCGATTCATAGTCGGCGTCCTGGGGTTGAAATGGTTTTGGGGCGTTCCTTTTAGCGGCGTGGGGGCCATCTTCGAATGGTCTTAGCTATAATTTTTGACGCTACCGCTCAAATCTCTCCTCCCGAAATGGAGACTAAGCTGTTGTGGCCAACAGCACGGCCCCCCTACATTCATCTGTTAGCACTCTAGTCTTTTTAAGACTTCTCCGGGTGCTCCATTTGCGTGATGCCTCCCTACGTGTGACGCAACCGCGTACGCCCCACCCCCCACGCTGCCCGTTTGACAGGCAGGTACAGGGGGTGGTCCGGGTGTGTTTTCGCTTCCGGCCCCCGCGGTACTAGAGAAGATTAAAGGCCAAAGATTAGCAGGTAATTTGGGCTTTCCTTGGTGATACACATGGTATTTGCCTGTTACGTCACTAAGGGCAGACAAGGTTACATTACTTCTTTATGACGTCTCTGTGACGTGCGCATTCCTAGGGGAGGTGATTTGAGGCTTCAGTCCTTAACCCTGGGGAAAAGGCATGGGGCAATCCAAGGGGCGCAGGATGGGGCGGGAGTGGCGGAGGGTGCACTGACTATGGATGGCGAAAGAGGGAGCAGGTGGAGCCGCGCTGCTGGTGCATGGCAGGGCGGTGGCTCCGCATTCTCGAGGGTGGTGTAGCTCGCAGGTGCATACACTGGAATGTGACCCACAGGGAGTGACCTGGAGGTGATTATACCCAGCGCTGCTCTGAAAAGACCAGGCTTATATGGGTTTGGCTGGCAAGGGGTCAGCATTTTAACTCTTTGCTATGGAGGGGGGCGACTCCTGCTTTTTAGCTAGCGTACGTTTGTTTACTACTGTCTCCTCCCTAAAAATCTCGCTTGCAGACCAACTGGCAGACACATATATAACACTCTTTGTGTCATCAAATTTACATCTGAGGGTAAAATGGACTGGCTCGTTGTTTGAGGGTTTTGTGGTCTTCGTATCTGTGTAGGGATGATTTACTGACTAGGGGGTCTGAGGCTGGAGGGGACTCGCATCAAGGCACGTCTAGGGTTGCAGAGTAAAGGGGGTGTACAGATACGACCAGGCACTGGTAGCGTGTAGGCTAGAGGGTACAGTGGAGGGCAGACTGCTAGGGATGCTGGTCTGGATAATATTCACTATCTGGATCATAGAGGAAACATTTAGGATCAGGTAATAAAGAGAGCTCAACGGTGCTGAGGTAACTCCAAATGACTCTTGGGGTTCAGTGACACACTTTTAATGTATGTGCCTGTATAATGTTGAAGACTAGGCAGAATTAACAGATGTCTCTATGTCATAGCAGCGTGGAGGGAAAGGGGCCGTTTTTGATCTTGATGGTTGTAGGACAGGTTTTCTCCAGCGGTTGATGGAAGTAGAGAAAGTATGACACAGTGTTAGGGTATTCTTTTTAGGTCTTGTCTCCAGACAGCTTTTTACGGCATGTTGTCGAAGAACTATATTGAAAAGTGCCAAGCTTTAAAATGGTTTTTAATTCAGCTCATAGCTTTCTACTGGTTGTATTTCTTGTCCATCTCATTTGCTTACATCTTATTCAATGGTTTCCTTCCTTTTCTTGTTTTTGTCCCTGTCATGCAGTATAGCTTCTTTGCCATCCTTTTCATTGAATTATTTGTGTCTTTTGATTGTTGCCATCCTTTACATTGAATTATTTGTGTCTTTTGACATTAAGAGGACTACATTTTTCTTTTGCCTTCAGCACTACATGGGAGTGCATGTGTTGAGATATATATATTCTCCTAACTTCTCTGTTGCTTTCCTCCATGTCACCCCCCCACCTTAATTTTGCATCTCAGTGGAATTTGTTTTTCTCTCCAACCTCCTGCTTCTAACTGTGGCTCACATGCCCTTCTCGAGTGTCTTTTTTTCTTGGATGGACTGGAAGCTGCAGATTGCTTTTTGAAAGCATGCATTTGTGCACATATTAACTTGTTTTTTTTAGTTCACAACTCTAAAATGGCAGAGGCGTCATGCTATATAAGCATGTACGTGCATGGTGGTGCGTGCATGGTGGTGCATGCACACTTTTACGTCATAGCGTTGGCCTGCTGCATCATCAGGCGCTAGCACATCATCATGCTTTTTAGAATTTGTTTTTTTGTTTTTCTGATGCAGTTGAATATTGCCAATCACACATTTTTATGTTATCTTGTTGATGCTGAATAGCATTGGCAAAAACATTAGCAAAGCCAGCAGGTCTGTGACACCTATTGGCTTTGCCAGAACTTATTGTAAAAGATGCGTAGTGAGCTGATGTCTACTGAGGCTGACTGCTTCATTGTCTTACTCTCTCTCTTTTGTTTCTTCTATTGCAGATAAACGACTGGTGCCCCTCGAAATGTAGCTGTGTCCCTTGTGGACCCACATTTTGATTTATTCTCACCTTTCACACTCTTCTGTGGTGCCTGGGAGTGGTTTTGTTCCTTCCATGAGCGCAGAAAAAGACTCTGCCCAAGCCGCGGGGTTCGGTCAGTCACTGAGCTGAGGGGGTGGAGGGAGGATTCTGATGGATCCCTTTGCCTGAGTCCTCAGTATCTCCACCCCCTCGGAGGTCCCTTCATCCACATGGATAGATCTCAGGACAGTACGCTTGAAGACATTCCTTTTATTGGTCCTTCATAGATGTTGGAATTCTCCCAGACCCCAATGTTGTTTACCTCTCTTAGTGGCAGCTGAAGCTAAACTGGCAGTATTTCTCCCCGTATTCTGTTTCACTAATCCTGACCCTCAGCAGCACTCATGAATCTCTTCCTAAATGAAAGTTGAGCTTTCCAGTTGTGACAATTTGCTTCATTAAGACTGAGTAGGAGAATCTCCAGCTCATGGAGTCCAGAGATGGCCGTGAGACCCCTCCAGGGCAGCTTCGGCTGCCCACCCCAGGAGCAGAGGGGAACGAAGACAAGTCCCCCTCTAGTGGGGCCTTCAGCCCGAAAGACATGAAGGTAAAGACCGAAGCGGAGGAGCTGGCAGAGGAGCAGGAAGAGCTAGACCCCCGGATACAGGTGAGAGATGAGAAAGCTCAAGACATAACCTCTGCTTTGGAACTCTTTTCAGAACCTAACTGCTTGGCATCTGTTTTTGGAATGATTTATACCAGTGTTTCCCAAACTGGGTTCCGCGGACCCCCAGGGGTCCGTGACACATTCCCAGGGGGTCCGCAGGCAACCGTTTTAAAAGCACAGAAAAGTTTCTTGTGTAATTAGCAGCTTTCCAGCAACAATAAAAGTGAGCACAGAGGGTTAATGTGCCTACTGCAAAGAACGTGTAACATGCATTTTAAAAAGCAGCATTTTATGTGCATAGGTACGTTGTGGAAAAATACAAACTGGGGGGGCACTACCAACCAGAATATAAGATCCTTAATTATTGCCCGGCGATGTCGCCTCTTGAACCCACAAAGAAGTTAAACTATTGGAGAGGCAGGCGCTGGAGACTGGAAGGCAGGAAACAAGGTTTTTATTCGCTCCGGAGGAGAACACAACGAAAACGGACAGAAGGTATCGTTCTGAGGTGCTCTAACTGCATCCCGGAGGCCTGGCCTCTTATACACGAGTTTATCTCTTTATTACATGTAACACATTCTCGTTGATACTTTGATGTACGGAAAGACATCCTCAGAATCCCCCCTTCCCAGCCCGTTCCCATGCAAGGCTACAGTGGAAGTCCCCGCCCCGTTCACAACAGGTGATGATCATTGCGCAGCTGGGTATTCCGCCGATTCACGGAGTGTGCGGGTTTCGATCGGATCTCGTGGGATGGGGGGGGGCTTTGATCATCTCGGGGGTCCTTTGAGGAGGGAAGCTTCCTATTGTATGGGATGGGGCAAGAGATTGGTATCGGCAGAGCTAGGTGTCGGCCTGGGAACGGGGAAGACAGACGGGCACACGGGGAAAAGGGGTTTGCATCAAAAGGGCCGGAGGTCATGACGGGGAAGCAGGGAGATGTCGCGCTGGGAACAGGATGAGGGCCTGGGGCAGAGCAGCGCCGAAGAGGGGTTTATGACTCAAGGCAGGTGCAGGCAGGGGGGGGGGGGGGTTGCCAGCGAAGTTAGGAGAGAGAGAGAGAGACGCGCTGGCTCTCGGCGAGAGCAGGGAAGCCATGGTGTCCAAAATGGCGGCTGTTTTACGCGCACAAAAGGTTTAAGGAGAGCAAGAGGGCGCCGATAATGTTGACGGTTTTCAGCCTAACTTTTAACAGTCCTCCCTTTTCAACATATCTAGCCAACTTGCTTACTCAATGTCAATTTTCATCAAATTCCTAACTTCGGTATCATATAATGCCCTCATATGTTCGCTTCCAATGTCCACAGTTTTGGAAAAAATACAACTCGCACATAAAGAACACATAGGTGGCAAACATTGAATTCCTAAGCATAGGCCACATATTACAACTACGGGAATCAGGATAATGGTGAGCAGTCTCCAGCCCCAGCTTTTGACGGTGTCCCAGAACCAACCACCAAGCGACCATTCTTCTTGCTCTTGGTGGACTTCCGAAGAGAGTCTGTGAAGATGTTCGATGGCTTTGTACACTGAGGGTGAGTTGTCCGGTATGTATGTACAACAGCTGGCCCCAATAATGCGGCATGCTCCTCCACGGTCCGCCAGAACTACATCTAGAACGAGGCGGTTCTGAAGAGCCACCAAACGGACCGCTTGGAGCTCGGCAGTGTTGTTGGCAAAGATGCCCGCTGTGATGTTCATGGTTGTCTCGACTGCCTGAGTCAAATGTCGGATGGCACGGCTGTTTGCCATCGGGCCCCAGAGGGGGACGAGTCCTTTCATAGCATCGAGGAACTGTGCTCCTGTTGAGTCGGCTTGCTCAACGTCTTTTGCTCGTTTTTGCCTGTGGTGATTCGCTGGGGCCACATAAGTTGGAGGAAGGACGAAGGAGATGTAGCAAGTGCCCCCCCAGCCTTTGGGGAGCCAGGTGTAGGCCTTCGTGCCACAGATGAAATACATGTTTGGGGATGACACAAAGGAAGGTGGATCCGTGGAGTCCAAAGTTCTGGTAAAGCGGCAAGCGCTGTGACCCACCAGCTGTGTCCCAAGTCCTTCTACACACATGTGGCCTGTGACGTTGATGACCGTCAGGGCTACAGTCAGAGTGGCAGCCGTTCGTTTCCGCAGATAGGAGAAGGTGGGTCTGGTTGGATTGTTGAACACCTGCATTTCGATTCGTTCTTTGGCCGGAATGTCCATTTGGATTGAGTCGCTGGGGGTCAGCGGGCAGAAGTGTGTCTTTGTCTTGTTTCGCCCGGCCCCATGAGAAGAATGTGCTGCAGCTCTGCTGGAGGTGGCATTTTCCGTATAGCTCTCTTGCAGGAGGATCAGCCAGGCAAGGCAGGAGCCGTGGACGGAGAAGGGTGAAGGGATGAATGGTATTGAATGTCCAGTGGCATGGGGTAGCAACCCACAGATCCAGCAGTTGGTGGCGTTGGTGGCAAGATTGTGCTGGTGAAGTAGCTGTACGAAAGAGTTGTTCCAAAACTCCTTTCGCCTCTCTCTTAGTTGAGGAGAGAGCGAAATTAGATAATGTTCCTTCATGGTGGTAGGCTGAGCAGTGGTTAGGAATGTTTCGTGAGCAGGTGCGTGTTCTTCCATAATCCAGAGCGTAGTCATGAGGAGAAAACAGAGGAGGATTACGATGAAGAGTGCAATTGTCTTTGAGCTATGGAGTCTGTCTGTTCTCGGATTTCTGTAGTGGGTATTTCCTGTTGTCTCAGTCGGCTTCTTGTTTGGCGCTTCCATCATCTTCTTATCTGGCGCTTCCATCATCTTCGTCTTCAAGGTGCTCGGTAGTGGGCAGGACCACAGACTCAGTTTTAGCTTCTCTCCAGGTAACCCTTGGTAGTTTGGGTCACCGTTCTGAGATTCTTTAACCTAGTCCGTGGCCTACTTAGCCGAAGCTCCCTCCTTTCGACGCAGGAAATACCCTTCTCGAGATGGCACAGTGGGGTCAGGATGTTTTGAAAGTTCAAGTGTCTCTGTATCAGGGTAGCAGTTCAACGATGGTCGGTCCCGGTTCAGGAGCTCTTCTTGGGTGTTGACGGTGTCTGTCGTGGCCAGGGCTGGAGAGACCTTTTTGCAGTGATGAGCGTGCAGCCAGTGTTTCTTCCCCTCCACTCGAAGTGCGGTCCGAGTGGTGATCAGCACTTGCCAGGGGCCCGTCCACCGGGGTTCCAAACTCTTTGATCGCTGAAAGTTTCGGATCAGCACGAAATCCCCCGGCTGGATGGCGTGACCCGGACCCCTGGAAGCATCGGGGATGGCCTGCCGCACCTGCTGATGAAGGACAGACAAAGTTTCAGTCAATTTGTACAGATAATCAGACATTAGGACATCCGGAACGTCATGAATGGACGTTGGTTTCGGGGCAGACCAGACGCTCATGGGTCGACCGAAGACAACTTCATAAGGGGTTAAGTGATGTCGGGTGGGGGTAGAGCGCATCGATAGCAATGCCAATGGGAGGGCGTCTGGCCATTTCAGGCCCGTCGTAGCCACTATTTTGGCCAGTTTAAGCTTTAGTGTGGCGTTGTGTCGTTCGACCAGCCCAGCAGATTGAGGGTGGAAGACTGCGTGGAATTTCTGTTTGATACCCAGCCCATTTAGGATGAGCTGGATAACGTTGGCTACAAAGTGGGGGCCATTATCACTCCATAAAACACGACAGAGGCCATAACGGGGGAAAAACTCTTTTAACAGGACCTTTGCAGTGGCCATAGCGGTGTTGTCACGGGTCGGATATGCTTCCACCCATTTGCTAAATGCGCACACCACGACAAGTACATATTTCAGGCCTTGGCATCTGTCTAGCTGGATGTAGTCCATCTGCAGGACTTCAAATGGGTGGTTTGGGACCCCAAATCCCCCCCGGGGTACTACAGTTCCCTTCCCGGGGTTGTGTTGCAGGCATATTAAGCATTGTTGGACCAGGCGTTTGGCGGAATCTGGGATCTTGTCATTGTGCCAAACCCTGGAGACAAGTTCGATCATGGGGGCTGATCCTATGTGGGCTGGGGAGTGTGCCATGGATAATATGGGAATCAAGTATGAATCAGGTAGCAACCATCTGTTCGTGTCTTTTGTCCGCCAGCAGCCTTCATCGTCTTTCAATCCCACCCGTGCCCATTCAGTCAATTCGTGTCGTGTGCTAGCCATTTGTATGTCTCTAATTGTGTCCTTGGCGTCAGTCCAGTTTTCTGCTTGTGACCTGGTCACGTACATACGTGTTGTCGTTCTATTTTCAGCTGTCGTTCGGGCGGTGATGTCGGCTAGTGCATTTCCCTGTCCAATAATGTCTGTCACCTTCTTGTGTGCCTGGCATTTGATAACGGCAAGTTTGTTGGGGAGGAGGACAGCTTCGATTAAGGCGGAGACTAAATCCCCGTGCAGGATGGGTGTGCCGTGTGAGGTCAAGTATCCTCTCTCCCTCCAGAGGAGCCCAAAATGGTGAACCACCCCGAAGGCATACTGGCTGTCGGTGTAAATGTTCGCCGTGGTTCCTGTTGCCAGGATGCAGGCTCTCATCAAAGCAATCAGTTCCGCTGCCTGGGCAGATCGCTGGGTGATGCGGGCTGTTTCTACTACAGTTCGAGCCGTGGTGACTGCATAGGCAGCGGAAGTGGTACCATCGGAGAGTTTGATGCAAGAACCGTCCACCCACAACTCCCCGTCGGGGTCAGGGAAAGCTGTGTCTCTGAGATCGACCCTACTCCTGGTCTGTTCGTCCGTAAGAGTCACGCAGTCATGTACGGGGTGCACATTGGGGTCGTTCTCTGGCAAGGGTAACAGAGTTGCTGGGTTCAGTGTGGTGCATCTTTTCAGGGTGATATGGGGGGCAAGCAAGGTTAGTTCGTATCCAGTCAGTCGTGCACTCGTCAGATGTTGCGTCTTGGTTTGGTTCAGGAGGGTGTCGACCGCATGGGGTACCAGTACCGTGAGGGAATTCGAGAGTACAATCCCCTCACTCTGTCGGATAGAGACTGCAGCAGCAGCTACAGCTCGAAGGCAGGCAGGCAAGGCTCTGGCGACAGGGTCAAGAGTGGCAGAGAAGTAAGCGCACGGTCGTTGCTTAGGACCGATGGCCTGGGTCAGGACAGATAAAGCGCACCCCTCCCTTTCGTGAGTGTAAAGGGAGAAGGGCTTTCTGTAATCAGGGGTACCCAGGACAGGGGCTGAGCAAAGGGCATCTCGTAGTTCTGTGAAGGAGGTTTGACACTCAGGAGTCCAAGGGAGTGGGAAAGGGACGTCTTTGTTTAGGAGAGAGAGCAGTGGTTTTACAACGAGGCTGAAGTTTGGCAACCATTGTCGGCAGAAGGAGGTGAGGCCTAATAGGGAGCGAACCTGCTTCTGGGTTTTAGGGACAGGGGTGTCTAGAATGGTCTGGATTCGATCAGGGGTGAGTTTCCTTCCATCTTTGGACAGAAGGTGGCCTAGGTAAGTGACCTGGGGTAGGCAGAATTGCAACTTCTTCTTGGAGACCTTGTGGCCATTTTCCGCAAGGAAGTGCAAGAGTTGAATGGTGGCGGTAACCGCTAGAGGGGTGGTGTCGGCTGCCAAAAGGATGTCATCGACATATTGTACCAACACCACCCCGTCGGGTAACCGGACTTGGTCTAGTTGCCTTTTGAGGGCCTGGCTGTAGATGCTAGGGCTCTCCGTGTAGCCTTGAGGGGCTCGGCAAAACCTATATGAGCGGGATTTTAGGGTAAAGCCGAAGAGATATCGGCTGTCTGGGTGGATGGGGATGGAGAAGAAAGCGTTCTTGAGGTCGATGACGGAAAAGGTGGTGGCAGTGGATGGAATCAAGGTCAGGATGGTGGTGATGTCTGAGACCACAGGGTACTGGGGTACCACCACTTTGTTGATCTCTCGGAGGTCGATGATGAAACGGTATGCTTTCTCATCTCCCTCTCCCTGCTTCTTGATAATGGGCAAGATAGGGCTGTTGCAAACGTTGCTAACCACTTCCTCTACCACTCCTGCGTCTATCAGCGACTGGATAATCATTACCAATGCCTTCTCGCCCTCTGGCGATATCCGATATTGTGGGAGTTTTGGGAGTGTTGCGTCTGGTCGGACAGTAATGTGCACTGGGTCAATTAACATACGCCCTACGTCCGAATCCGCTTTGGCCCACAGATACGGAGGCAGGGTGTCAAGCAGGGACGCGTCGACGTCGGTGATGGAAAACATGTGTCGGGGGGAACAATGTTTAAGCAGAACGGGGTTGTCGTAAAGAAACACTCGAACTCCATCTTGAGAACACCTAATCGTCGCTCGGAAGTGTTTCAGTAAGTCAAGTCCCATAATGGCGTCAGGGCTATTGGAGGAAAGCAAGAACGTGGTGTCGGTGGTGTTGTTTTCTACGTCAAAGAGAATCGGGGCAGACAAAGGGTTGGTGGAGGGCGTTCCATCGAAACCTGTCGATGTTATGAGTGAGCCAGACAAGGGTGCCCTTGGAATCAGTCGTTTAGATAACGCACTACGTGTTGCGCCAGTGTCTACCAGAAATGGAGACTTGGTACCCAGGACCTTAGCAGTGACATAAGGGCCCTGCTGGTCAACATAGAGCTCGACTGGATCCCTCCCTCGCCCTTGGCTGTCCTATGCAAAGGTGTGAGTGTCGTCATAGTCAGATTGTTGATATTGGTTCTGTCTGGGTCGATCGAACGTATTCGGTCTGCTTGATCTGTCATTAGTCGCGTCATTTGGGGGCCCTCGTTGTGTTCCCTTAGGTCTCGGTCCGTTTGCTACATCCCTGGGGTCTCTGTTCCTGATCATTTCCAGGAGAACTGGGCACTGGGATTTCCAATGGCCAGTCCCTTTGCAGAAAGCGCACTGGTCATCTCTAAGGTCTGTGCGTCCACTGTAGGGAGTCAGAGTGCGGTCCTGGGGAAATGCAGTCTTAGGGACGTTTGTCTGGTAGTTTCCCCGGTATTGGTCTCGTCCCATAGTCACCCCTTGCAGTTTGGCAATCATCACCCTCTCTTTTAAGTCTTTCTTCTTTTTCTCTGTCGCCCTATCGTTTTCATTTTTCTGATGCTCATAATATTGGGCCATTTGAAGAATCGCTGTAGGTTTGGAGGCTGCCCAACTACTCTCGCTGGCCTGTAGTTTCTGGGAGATGTCCAATGATAGGCCCTTAACATAATTCTGGACAAACAGATGGTGTCCGGTTGCAGTGGTCATGTCCTGGCCGCTGTAATCGGAGAACACCGTTTCAAACCGGGAGAAGTATTCCGATACATCCTCCTGGGGTTTTTGGCGACAGGCTGTTACTATCGACCAGTCCACTTTCTTTTCTGGGATCAGGGTTTTTAATTTCTCTACAATTTTATCTGGGAGGTCTAGAATGGATTTCAATGGCTTTTGTCCTGGTCCCCGTTGTTTGTCCAAGTCATCGAGTTGTGGCCAGGTATGTCCGAACAGCTCAAGGTGGTCGACTTTCCGGATTTGCTTCCACACATCAGCTGGTAGACATAACCCGAAGAACAAGTCGATGTCAGCCAGGGTCATGATAGTTGAACCCAGGGCTGTACCCAATTCAGTATAGAAGGCAGTGGGGTTTTTACGTAGGTCGGGTAGAGATTTCCGGAATGTCAGTATCTCTTGCCGGTCCCATGGCTGGTAGACCCAGTTGTATACTACCCTTCCCTTCGCATCTTGGTTGTTTGCATCATCATGAGTCCCTGTACCCCGAGGAGGAACCCAGTAAGGGGCAGCCTCACGTATCGGCATCATGGTGTTAGATTGCTCGGTTGGTAGTTCGGTCACTACGGGGGCCGCGGATTTAGCTCCCGGCTTTCGTTCAGTGAGGTGGCGGAAAACCTCAAGCGTACGCGTAAGGAGGTCCGACACATCACACTCGCCCTCATCCCCGATATCGACCTTCCGGTACAGAGTCCTTAGGCTCTCGGGACCTTTGTCTCGATATCGGTCCTCGTATGCATTCAAGACATGATAACACAGTCGTACGGTAAAATGTCGTCTGTGACTCCCTGTATACGAGCTGAACATATCTGTGATGTACTCTTCATCATCCTTCCTTTCTACCAGTGTCCTTGCTATTTTGTCGATCCCCGCTCGCTCATCTTTGTCTAGCCTGTTTGTTCTTGCAAGGCCAGCCCCTCGAGTCTCATGCTCGTCTAACGTTGTCGTTGATGCGGGTTTTAATACAAGGGGTTCGGCTGGCACAGAGGCCATTGGGGCCGACGCTGCGGCGGTACCTTCGTTTGTACCTGGGGGTGGCGCGTGCTGCGCCAAGGGCCGAGAAGGGGCGTATGGAGGGGGCATGTAGATGATAGGAGGACCTAACAGCAGGTCCTCATTGGCTTGTCGTTTCGAGGGTAAATCAGGGTAGAGCATGGAGGGGGTTCTAACCGGACACTGGCTTGGCGTTTCCCTTTCTAGTTTCTGTTTAGCTTTCTCTCTTTCCTCTATCTCCCTTTTTAGTTTCTGAGCAGCTAGGTGGGCTGCTTTTTGCAGCTCTTTTTCCAACCTACTCTCAGTTTTCTTTTTACGCTGTTCAGTTTCTTTTCGCCACATGCCGAAGCTATCAAGCATAGTGGGTGTTGTCTTGTTTTTACCTAGGGCAGTTTCTAGCATTTTTATTTTATCATCATCGAAGGATCCTGTCAGGGGCCATTGACTTTCTTGACCCTGTTTTGTATATTTATGCCATAGTTTACTATAGGCAATAGCGGTCAATCCATGCTTCATGAACATGTCCTTATTAGGGGTGCCTTCCAGTGGGGCTGGATGGTCCATCTCTAATAAGCGGTCCGGGCTAAACAGGCTACCAATCAGTGGGGAGAAGACAGACATGACGGCTCGTAACGAGGGACTAAAAAGTCAGCACTGCCTATCTTATCACTAGGTGCAAAGACTAGACAGAATATTTCTATTCTACGTTGTTTGCAGGCAGTGAATACCTCATGGATCACAATAACCAAAGACCAACAAATAACAATGGGGAGAATGAGTAGGTCCGCAAAGATCTGCGTTACCTACCTTTTTCACTATCTGCAAAAAGGGTGGTCTCTTCCCTGTTTGCAGACAGGGAATCTCCAGGAAACAATAATTTTGCGAACAACAGTTCAGTTTCAAGCAATTATAGGGTGAGGGAGAAAAAAATAAGCACGGCTGCTACCCTACCTATCCTCCACTGCTTGCAAAGAGAGAGACCTTTGTTTCTCCGTTTGCCGACAGTGAATCCCTCATGGATCAAGATAACAAAAGACCGACAAATAGCAATGGGGAGAGTGAGTAGGTCCGCAAAGATTTGCGTTACCTACCTTTTTCACTATCTGCAAAAAGGGTGGTCTCTTCCCTGTTTGCAGACAGGGAATCTCCAGGAAACAATAGTTTGTGAACAACAGCTCAGTTTCAGGTGACTATTGAGTGGGGGAGAAAAATAAGCACGGTTGTCTGCCCTACCTATCCTCCACTGCTTGCAAAGAGAGAGCCTGTCGTTTCTCCGTTTGCAGACAGTGAATCTCCAAATAAACAAAAAAAGAGCAATACTAGTATTTAACAATCAAGCAATTTTTTTTCGCAATTTGTCGTGGTAACACGACCTTACCCGGACCGCATGGACAGTTTCCTGACTTCCGAATCCAGCGCCCGATCGTCCTCTCTTCTTCGTTATCCTCGCGGCACTCCTGATGGTTCCCAGTCAGGACCGTAGATCACTCGAGAGAGGTCTGTTCGGAACCAGTGAAGTTCGGATGATCGGCTGTCAGACGAGGGTCTATCGGACAGACGCGTTCCCGATCGTTGCAGTCGTTCACTTTGTCGTCAGGACCTCTCCCACTGGATCCATGGGTCGCTGATGGGCCCCACGCTTGGGACGCCAATTGTGGAAAAATACAAACTGGGGGGGCACTACCAACCAGAATATAAGATCCTTAATTATTGCCCGGCGATGTCGCCTCTTGAACCCACAAAGAAGTTAAACTATTGGAGAGGCAGGCGCTGGAGACTGGAAGGCAGGAAACAAGGTTTTTATTCGCTCCGGAGGAGAACACAACGAAAACGGACAGAAGGTATCGTTCTGAGGTGCTCTAACTGCATCCCGGAGGCCTGGCCTCTTATACACGAGTTTATCTCTTTATTACATGTAACACATTCTCGTTGATACTTTGATGTACGGAAAGACATCCTCAGAATCCCCCCTTCCCAGCCCGTTCCCATGCAAGGCTACAGTGGAAGTCCCCGCCCCGTTCACAACAGGTGATGATCATTGCGCAGCTGGGTATTCCGCCGATTCACGGAGTGTGCGGGTTTCGATCGGATCTCGTGGGATGGGGGGGGGCTTTGATCATCTCGGGGGTCCTTTGAGGAGGGAAGCTTCCTATTGTATGGGGAGGGGCAAGAGATTGGTATCGGCAGAGCTAGGTGTCGGCCTGGGAACGGGGAAGACAGACGGGCACACGGGGAAAAGGGGTTTGCATCAAAAGGGCCGGAGGTCATGACGGGGAAGCAGGGAGATGTCGCGCTGGGAACAGGATGAGGGCCTGGGGCAGAGCAGCGCCGAAGAGGGGTTTATGACTCAAGGCAGGTGCAGGCAGGGGGGGGAGGGGGTTGCCAGCGAAGTTAGGAGAGAGAGAGAGAGACGCGCTGGCTCTCGGCGAGAGCAGGGAAGCCATGGTGTCCAAAATGGCGGCTGTTTTACGCGCACAAAAGGTTTAAGGAGAGCAAGAGGGCGCCGATAATGTTGACGGTTTTCAGCCTAACTTTTAACAACGTGGTTACTGATTTTGTCACAGAGATTCTTTTATTACTGTGCACTTCATAAGTGACAATCGTAATGTAGCAGAGGGACCTATAAACTGTCATCAAAGAGCTGCTTGCAAACTGCATGGTACCAGTTAGTAACTTTTGTTTTTTCCCAGTTCTTCATTATCCTGATGCTGCTAAAAAGATTTATTTGGGTGGAAATACATTTTTAATGTTAAAGTCCGTGCTAGCCACTGTGTTTATGTTCTGAATCCTGAGTTTGTGCATTTCCAGACCAAGCACTCTTTAAACATTTTATATACACACTGATTTACTTGTACGATTCAATGTCTCTATATGAAGTGCTCTGACATCCTACAATGGTATGAGAGATGCTATAAAACAAATGAAATACATGTCAGAGTCAGAGTCAAATACACTTTATTCGATTATTTTAAAATCATAAAAGTATGCTATACTATACATTCATTTTTGATCATACAAACACAAATAGTTAGACAAACAATTTTAAAACCTATATATGTGACAGAGGGGCTATTACTTCAATATAAAATACTAAGGGCCAGATGCAGATCCGTTTTTATATGCGCGAACGGGTTTGTGAACCCGCTTTCACATGCAAAAACGTATTGGGCCATGTACATTGCCTATTTCGCGAGTCGCAATTTGTTTGCGACTCGTTAAATAGGTTTTGCAACTTGCTATTTGGAAGGGGCATTCCCTTCCCAATAGCGAGTCTTAAAACCATGTACAAATGTTTTGCGGTCGCAAAACACTCGCAATTACCACTTACTTCAAGTAGATGGTAATGCATTCACAAATGGGAATGGGTCCCCAGGGGACCCCTTCCCCTTTGCAAATGCATGCAAAATTATTTTTTAAGGGCAGGCAGTGGTCCCAGGGACCTCTGCCTGCCCTTAGAAAATGAAACGAAAACATTTCATTTTTTTTTTTTTTTTTTTTAATGCATGGTAAATGGGCTGCATTTTTTTTAAACTGCTTTATTTAAAAGCAGTCCCAGACATGGTGGCCTGCAGATCCCAACAGGCACCATACCTAGGAGGGCCGGCATTCCCAATAGGCGCGCAAATTGCGAGAGGCTCATTAATATTAATGAACCTCGCAATTTGCGACCCCATTGGGAATCCGAAACAGTGTTAAACACACTGTTGTACATTTCATTTAGTGTCTCGCAATTTGCCACTCGCAATGTGTTGCCAATTGCGAGGCGCTAAATGAAATGGTCGTACATCTGGCCCCAAAATCCTTAGGGGCAATTTACAAACCCCTTGCGCCTCTTTTACGCTGCAGTTGCGTTACTTTCGTGATGCAGCGGCGGCGCAAAAGATGCGCCATGGTGCAGGGTATTTACAACGTGACGTATCTGGGAGATGTTGCACGTTGTAAAGCCCTGCGCCAGAAGGAGGCGTTCCGGCGCATGAACGCCTCCTAAAAGTGGTTGAGTGAAATCTACAAGATTTCACTCAGTCACTTTGGGGCCCATGCTGCATCAACACCCTGCGCCTGCTTGAAGCAGGCGTAAGGATTGACGCAGCATTAACAAGATTCGACCCCCCCAGAGCATTGCTGGAGCTGTGTCGCGCTTGCGACGCAACTCCAGCAATGCGCCACCTTTACGGCACAGATGCGTCATGCATCTGTGCTTTTTTGCCCCATGAGGCGCAGCATTGTAAATGCGGCGCATCAATGGTGGCGGAGGCATGGCGCATAATAAGTGGCGCATCCCTGCTGATATGCATGGATGCGTCACTTATTGTAAATCGGCCCCAAAGTACTTTGAGTATTTGTTTTGTGTGCACACGTGTGTATTTTTTTCAAATTACTGTTTTAATATTTGAAATTTAACTCATACAAATTGCTTGGGGGTCCCCGGCTTCCAGTGGTGACTCAATGGGGGTCCTCAGGAGTCAAAAGTTTGGGAACCACTGATTTATACCAGCTCTCATTTGCTGCCAGCAGTAGGTGAATTTCTCGTCGTTCATAATTCATTTCTGAGCCACTGTGGCTAGAAAGCAGGAGTAGACAGACTGTTCTTTACATGTTTGGTGTGTGTGATCAGTTTTTTTTGTAGTGTTGTAATTCTTTATTAAGCAAATAAAGGGAGATACATTCATAAACGTATAGTACAGCATAATAGACCCACAATGGTCTAGGGACATTACATATACAATATAATATAAAGAAGAAGAAATTGCACATAAGAGAAAAGGGCTAAAATAAGACAGAAAGCTAATAGTGGAAAAGAAAGGTATTGAACATAGTATGCTAAAAAAAATCCTAACCCTGATCAGTTTTGTAATGTAAAACTGTTGATATTGTGAATCCACAGCACTCCTCTGTGTTTTTGCTTTTGTTAACTAATCTACTGTTCATGACTGGAATAGGAATTCATGTTTTTATTTGAGGGTCAGGTGGATTGAGAAGGTGTTGTCATGTATTCCTATAGGTTCTGAATCGATCCCCCTATTCCTGACCCTATTCTGGTTAAACTAACTATCAAGTTAACTAACAGTCAGCCCATGAGGCAAGAAAAGCCCCCATGATGCAGATACCGTTATCTGACGCAGTCACACTACGGCACAGGAACGTGTTATCTGATTAGGTCATAACGCTTGAGATCTAATTAGACAAGCGACATTCCTCCAGCCCCTGATAAGGCATACGACGTTCTCATAACAAATCAAACCTATGACAACCTGGAAAATCCGTGCGGCCATTGTTTTGATTTCACAGAGAACTTCAGTAAAAGAATGTGCTAACGAGCAAGTCGTATGACATCTTTATTGACGTATCTATGTCCATCCTTACGTCAATCTCGGCACCTTTAAGGTATAAATATTGCCGATCTTGCCCTATGCAAACACACGCGTGGTGACGAGACGGAGCAGCCATACTTGCCGAAGCCCAGAAGCAGAGCAGACCCCGCTGGCAGCAGCCCCGCCTTCCTGACGCGCTGAGAGACGCGCTGCTATCTCCTACCGAGAGACCCAGCACCGGCGCTTTAGGGCAGCCCTCGCAGGCAGCCTGGAATATCGAGACCAGAGAAAGAGATACCATTCCTCATTCATCCTAACTTCCAGGTACAGAACTGAATAACCCCTCACAGAGAATTCTTTAGTTATTCACTTGGCAAAAACAAACTTAACTTAAACTGTAACTTTCTATTCCCGCCCACGCATTAGACTTAGGTCAGGTACACGGGGTAGGCGTATTTAGAAACACCAGTTGAGTACGTTTAGTCAAATGTATATGTGTATGTAAATATATTTTAATCATTTTAAACATCATATGGCTCAGAAACCATATCAATGTTTTTACAGTATTATTTTATACTATTGCTTTTAATGTATGCACGTTACTTAACTATAAGTATTGCAATAATATCGATCCATTTCTCTTGTACGAGAAAAGAGACTGATCAATAAATAACACCTTTTTATTGAACACGCCCGTCTCTTCCTTTTCTCTACAATCTGATGAGACTAAGAATGCACGTACTGACTGAGTAAAATAATTGCCTTGTGCTCACACGACTCTGGAGATACACTCTTGATTAGGGGAGAGCAAAGTTGTCATGTTCTATGGTTGTCAGAAACTAAATCCCTTCTTGTCTAATCAGGGGAGTTAATTCTTTCCTGAACATTCGAGAAAGTTTCTAGCGAACTCTGAGCTACGCTGGCAAACCCAAAACTTAAGTCTAGTATCGACAGTAGTAGACCTAGTTAACGTCTGGCCTAGGCCTTTACTGCTGTAGGTATTATTCCAATGCGCAGAGCCTATTGGGAAGATAGGAACTACACTACAGTGTTCTACCACAATATTGTATTCGAAAAAACGATGCATGGTGACCATAATATGGACTCCCAAAATATCGCCACTGTGGAGTTAATAGTAAATGTATACTTCCTTTGCCAGTATTATGTAGGATAAGATTTGGCCCACCTTATTGTGACGTGCAGGGAGAAGGTTATTACATTGCAGTGAACATCTAGTTAGTGAGTGGGTGCACGTGTAACAGATATCCGTTAAACTAGAGCATTCATGAATTGTCTGCTGTTATCAGCAGACCCACAAACAAGCCGACTGGGGAAGATGGTACCAACTGTTTCCGAAAGGCATACTTTGTGGGCTACCCAAGTGTGTTCTTAAATGTGCTTAGTTCTCTCTTGTTAGGAGTTGGCCACAGTTGTTTTGTTGAATTACATCTGGGACAGTATCTCAGAGCAGCAATATAAACCCGTTTGAAAACGGAGTTGAGCTTGAAGTTCATCATCTATGCATGACTGCTTTGGATCATTGCAGAGTATTGTTTATTATGTTTCTAGGGCTCTCACATTTCCAAGATGGAGAGATAGTTAAGCTCCATTAGAGTGTTAATACGCACTTGATGGCAGCTGCAGATATTTGGTGTTGTATTTCACTTATGATAGCCTCAATGAGATGGACTGATCTTTATGAAGTGACCTCTTTGTCTATTAACACCATCCGCGCTAAGCGTTTTCCCGCTGTGCGCTAAAGATTCGCAAAACCCGCGGTTCATGACGAGCTCAGCTTGTCATGAGTGTACCACAGGCGTACCTCATGACGAGCTGAGCTCGTCATGAGCGTCGAAGGGGTTAACAATGAAACATTACATCTCTGAGCATCTTGAGGAAAGCAGTGACTGGTAGAACTAGGCAGGACCCATCTTATCTTCTTCATGTTTTTTTGACTTCTGAAAATTTTCTTATGACGCCTTGCATTTTCATGTACTCAATATAATTTGCAAACCTTAAGGACAAAATCGGAGGTGGTGTTTTAATGTAAATGTGTCAGTAATTTCTTAGAAAGTTCCCCTCAGTATTAATAACTTCTGATTAGTTGTGCCTTATTACCCTGGTCACATTAGCTTCAATTTATTGAAGCTTTCTATCAGACAATTAATAAACCACTTACCTCCATGAAGGTTAATGAATAAATAGCATAAGTCTGCGCTTATCTGTCGGTGTTCATTTATTTATTATACATTTTTTTAATGTGTGCAACTGAGGGCTACACCTTGGAGTCCCATGCACAGATACAGAGATTCCTCAGTGATTTTCAATATCTTTGTGATGTGTAGCAGAGGCTATTTTATCCTAAATATAGTAGAGGATTTGTGTATTATAGCTGTGTTAATAATTTTTCTTTTAATCATCCGTAGTTTACATTTCTGTTATGAAAATTGAAACACCTTGAGAAAGCTGAGCTGTTAATTATGTGATTATGGTCTGTGGTTCGAGCCACATTGCTAAATTCTGCAAACTTCACTTGCATAAGAGCAATGGAAGGTGGGTTTTTGCTGAATTTATTTTTTCTGCAAAACCAACTGTTGAGATTTTTGTACACTTAGCAACCCTTGTTTTGAACAAAAAATCTTACACATAATTTAGACAGAGGCAGACCTTTGCACATTCTTAAACTTTGTTTTGTGTAATGAAATGCTGCCACTGTGTGTTGGTTGGAAGTTGTACCAACACAACATATACGTGGACTATCTCTGTGGCCGACAGGCATGGTTTTTGCTGTCTTAATTAGAAATGGGCATGATATAGCCATGGAGTAGGAATTGTCAGGAAGTAGTAGTTGTTGCCCAAAATCAATTTACAAATTGCATAGCTGATTTCTGTAGGGTCTTCTGTACTCCTAAACGTTCTCTGAGTTGTCAAATTCTTGGATTTTCTATTGCCTTTCTAGGATCTCTGTATTTGTAGCATTGCTGTTCTGTCCAAATATTGGCTCCCTGGAAGGAAAGGAAATCTTTCATGATATAATATGCAAACTGTATTGAAACTGAGCACAGTAGCAGTCTTTTTGAGAATGTTCTTCATTTGCAAGCTTTCAGTAAATATTACTTTGCCATGCAAACAAGTCAGGCATCACAGTTGATTGAAAAACTGTCACTACTTGCTCCGAGTACAAAACCATAATTATTTTTTTTACCATTTCGTGGAACCTTTTCAGTGGTAGGAAACACAGCACTATATTTTGGGACAGGTGAGTGTTTAGATGTTGAATCCTGGTCACCCGAGGAAGTCCACCCATCTTTACATAGGAAAGCAGCCCTGTCATTTAGAGCTTTGCTCAATATGTGTTCCTGATACCCTTATTCCTTCATATCTCCTTAATGTGCCCTTCCCCACACACACTTCTCTGTAGGAGCTGTCCTGTGCTTGTGAATTATGGTGTTGGCTGAAGGCTGAGCACCTTGCTCATCTTAATGGACGATCTTGTACCATATGGAATAAATCTTGAATGTTGATGGGAGTGTGGCAGTGTGCGTTTTGCAATAAGGAATTTATGGATCATGGATTTAAACAAATTCTTGTTCAACAGAAGACAGCAAGCAGGACACTATCCTGAAAATGCATTGAGTCACATTTTTTTGGTCTCGCTATAGGCTGCTTTAAAAAAACAAAACCAGTTTTATTGAGCTTCTCATAAAACCTAACAAGAAACAAGCAGTGCAAAAATACAGAGTATATGCCAATGGGAATACTGCTCTCCCGGGTCCAGAGCACATCATACTCAACAGGGCAATACAATGACATGCAGGGCATAGGAGGCATAAAACGTCCAAGACAATACCCAATCACTTGGAGAGAACATAAGGGCAACGATTATCACACTTGGCTGTCACATTCTGTACAAGGCATCAAAATCTTAATGAGCAGCTCACACCTCAGTGTTCGAGCCTTTCCCCGAACTAGTGTCCCTGTCCTCATTAAAGATATGAAGAACCAGCCCCACGGTTAAGATCTCATCCTCTGCTTTCTCATCAGTAGGTGCGAAGCGCATATGAGCCTCCTCCGCTCTTTCCCATTTGCATAGGTCCCTAAGCCTAGGAGATTAACTGCTACAGCCTGTCTCCCATCCACCCAATGGCTATTCTCGTTTTTGCTAATAGCAATGCAAGCTGGGCAAGCTTTTAGTGCAGCTTGCCAGCTGGGTGAGGGTACCTTCTAAGCAGTTGCTCTCACTATGGCTGGAACCACAGCCCTCCAGAAGCTCTGAATCCAGGTGCAGGTAAAAAAGAGGCTCCCAACTCCCCACACCATGCAGAGCTAGCTCCTCTCCACAGGTCTACTCTGTTCAACTGCTTAGGGGTCGCATAAGTGCGGTGCAGGAAATTAAAATGCAATAATTTAAACCTGTGGTTACAGGACACCTGCCTATCCAGGGACCAGTCTGCATCTGTGAAAGTCTGCACCAGTTCCCCGGCCCAAGCCCCAGGTACTCTGTGCTCTCTATGTCAGCCCATATCGTGCCATAGAACAGGGTAATGAGGTGCTGCCCGTCCACCTACTGGAGCAGCCCACCTAGCACCCGAGACGGTCGAAGTGTTGCCGGGAACCCAGCCCACACCTCTTTCGCTGTATTCTCCAGTTTTGCATAGTGAAAAAAGTGACCAGAGCCTACTCCAAATGTTTCCTGAAATGTGAGGAGAACCTCCCCCAGCTACAGGTGTCAGCCACCACTACGCATCCTCCCAATCTCCATTGCTGCAGGGACATATCCCTGTCGATTGCACAAAATGGAGTCAGGTCACACAAACTGACCTGTTTATGAAAGAGTGCTCTACGTAGGACCTTCGTGACCACAGCTTCCCAAACCGTTCCTGCGTGTCTTAACAAGTAAGGGACTGGGCATTCAGAGCGCCCCCCTCTTCATATTAACCGTGCCAGAGTATTCCCCACACCCCCTAACATATCTGCATACAATCTCTTCTCCCAGTTGTGGGAGTCGTTCAACCATTTCGCTGCATGTTGCAGTGTGGCAGTGTAATAAGTCCGTCAGTCGGGTCGGGCCAGCCCCCCACCACCCCCTCCAAATCATGTTTAAGGACTGACAGCGCCACTCTGCTACATCTCCCCACCCACACCAGCGAGATAACAAAGCTTTCTAATTTACAGAAGAATTCCGGCCTAAGCGGGAACAACACATTTTGGACTAGATAGAAAAACCGAAGCAGGAAGACCATCTTTGCCACTTCCGCCCTGCCCATCACCATTCTCTGCTCGAATCCCCCACTGTTCCAACTCCCTAAGTAACAGCAAGGCCAAGGGTTCAGTTGCAAGAGCAAAGAGCAGGGGTGACCGGACTGCCTAGAGTCCCTCCAAACTGCCCATGGCTCTGAGAGGTCACTCCCAACTCGGACACAAACCATACAGACAGTGTACAGAAGTCGCACCCAGCTGCAGAACACAGGCCCAAAGCCAATACCACCAGTAGGTAACCCCAGTCAATCGTATCAAAGGCCTTTTGGTGATCTATGGAAACCAGGGCCAGTTCCTGATTTTGATCGAAGGTCTTGTGGAGCATGTGTTTAAGCCTGCACAAATTGAATGCGCCAGCATAAAGCAGTATTGATCCTCATGCACTAACCCTTGAATTACCCCTACCAGTCTGGTCGCGAGCAGCTTGCTCAGAATCTTAAACTCTGAATTCTGCATGGTAACTGGTCTATAAGATATGGGGTCTGCGGTGTCCCCATCTGGTTTTGGCATAAAACTGATGATTCCCTCCCTCAGGGTGGGTGGAAGAACTCCATTCCTCCTCGCCTCCTGAAAAACCTCAAGTAGTCTGTCTTTGAGTACTGTAGAACATGCCTGATAGAATTCTATGGGGAATCCATTCCCTCCAGGGGTCTTAGATGTGTTAAGGGCCTTGCTAATTCCTCCACCGTGATCTCCAGCCCCTGCACGAGGTCTGGCACAAGGGTGGGCAACCCCACTGTGCCCAGGAAGTCCTTCATCCCCTCAGGGTTGATTCCACCAGCTTGATGCACCTGCTGGAGATGGCCTTCAAAACATCCAAGATGGCTTGATGATTGGTCACCACGCCAGGTGTACGGACATGGAGAACAGGGGGTATCTCACGCTTTAGTCTCGGTATCCAAGTGACCATCCTGGCAGATTTGTCCCCATCCCTGTGTAGGCGCTGTCGGTATCTTCATTTATCCAAGGTGTCCCATATGTGTAGCATCTTCCTATGGAGCTGGAGTTCCCCCGCCTGCGCCTCTGGTGCTTTCAGATCCAACCCATGAAGCTCTGTCAAACGGTGCTACTGGCCCACCAGGTCAGCCCCCAGTTCCAGACCCCACAAGTGCTGCCTATTCAGGCCCCCCTGATAACTGCTTTGAGAGCCTCCCAGTGTAGCACCCTGTAGGGGCCGTCCCCCAATTAACCGATAGAAAGTCAGTGAGAGAGGTTGCAGCACCTATCCGTCAGGAAGTCGATCGGCATGCACCTTCTAGGCTCACGATGTATGGTGTCCCCTCCCCACTGAAAGTGCCACAGGACCGGGCATGATCATAAAGGTCTCTCCCCAGGTGAAACACCCTGTGCAATCTCCTGGAATCCACCCCAGCTATCAGGAGGCGGTCCAACAGACTATAAGTGTTGTGCATAGATGAGTGATGTATATATGACTCCCTGGGTGCAATATTCGCTAACTATCAGACAACTCTAGGTTACTCATGACCATGTCAAGTGACTTGGTCATCAGAGGTTTAGTTCCATGTTTGGGGTTTACCATTCCTCGTTCCCATCCATACAGTTATAGTCTCCTGCCCATATCTCTGGATTTCCCATACTATCTTCCAACAAATCCTGAATACAGTTGAAGAAGTGCTTCTCATCGATGTTGGGTGCATAAGTCTGGAGGAGTGTAATAGGCCTCCCATCCAGTGTACCCTAAAGCAGGAAATACCGACCCTCTATATCCGCCTCACTATGTGTGCTTAAATGGGACCCCAGGTGCGATCTAGATGGCCACCCCTCATGCATAAGTGGAGTAAGTGGCTGAAAGCAACTGTCCCCTCCACTTCCTGTCCTGCCTTTGAGCCCCCTCCCCCCAATAAAGTGGGTCTCCTGAAGAAAGAGTGGACCCTGTATCAACCATAAGAAGCTCAGCCGAACAGAACAAACTATGATAACCTTCTCTAGAGCAGCGCAAGCAACAGTATGAATCCAGAAATCACATGGTGAACTCCGCCTATATGCACAACTCTGAGAACAGGCAAAACTTTGTACCCTTCCCCCCCCCCCCAAAAGAAAGTAGAGACCAGAGGAAAAAAAGAAAAAAGCAAAGGCACCTAGAAATATTGTGAGGCTCCTTGAAAGGGTGAAAGATCTGCCAGTATCATCTCCCAACTCTATCGCTGACTCAGAGGCCTACGTCAATCCCCCGGCAGCAGCCACAGAACCCAGGGGCACCAGAGCCAAAGTACCATCCCCCTGGATCTCAGTCCTGGGGGGGCCCTCATCAGTCTGTGAAGGGTTGTCCATCCCTGGAGACACACACGACCTCCAGTTGCGGCTATGGGCCCCAAGAGCACTCCCAGTGACCATCCGTCCATGTCCTGCCCCATCCCTGGGTACCTTGTCCCACATTTCGAGCCAGAGCCACACATCCTATGGGGTGTCAAAAAACTGCGACTTGCCTCCAGCGAAGACCCTCAGTCGAGCGGGATACAGGAACATGTAGCTGATAACCATTGTCGCAACTTGGCCTCGCCGCCAAGAAGTCATTCCAGGAGCCCTGGACCTTATTGCTATTGCCTGGATAGATGGATTTCTGATGATTCTTGAACTGGGCTACGCCTGTTTCCCTGGTTGCCCGAAGTATACAATCCCGTTCCCTGTAGTTTAGTATCCGTACTATAATGTCTTGCGGCAGAGCCCCCGGCCTAGTGAGAGCCCTGTGTGCTCTTTCGGTTGCAAACATGGAGATAGTCTGGCAGTTTTGCGCACATCCCAAATCCAGAGCTCTACGAACACCTCTGTGGCGCTACCCTCAGCCCACTCCGGAAACCCAATAAGGCAAACATTATTGCGGCTGGACCGGCCCTCCGTGTCCTCGGCACGCACCTCAAGAATCCCTAATTTAGAGATGACCACTGCCATTTTGCTTTTTCAGTGTGGCCCCTTCGGACTGCAGCCCTTCGAACCTTGTCCGAAACTTTCCTGAGGTCAGCATGGAGGAGATTAACATCTAGCACCATTGTCTCTATTTTAAGTTCGAGAGCCACTTGAGACCCCTGTAGGGCTGTATGTAACTCTGCACCGGAGGGCTCCTCAGCAGACATCCACTGGCCAGGCTCCTGGTTGTGGAGGTATATTGTTCCATGGTGGTCACCTGAGAGATAGCTGCCTGTTTTTCTCCCCATATGTTCTCCACCAGAGTGCTCCCACAGGGTACCCTACTCAACTTGAAATTAATTGAGGAAAACAATTTGCTAGATGTCCTCCAATTATTTTTTTAGGTCAAGCTGTAATACAGAGACAGTGATTCTAAGGTAGTCGTTGATGCTCCTCATATGCTAGATTAGAGTGGCTTCTTCCTTCTCAACCTATCAGCTGCCTTCAAGATGGTGAGCCATGTCATTTTGCTTGAAATCCTAAAAGAGCGAATTATGTTTAGTGGCAAAGTCTTCATCTTGTTCACCTTCTACACAGACAACTGATGTCAGTTCAACGAAATAGAAAACTCACTATCGCCTCCTACCTTTCTTCTACAGGAAGTAGCTCAGGGCTCCATCTTCCCTCCTACCCTGGTCTGTATATGAAACCACATGTGTGGAAAGGTGGAATATTATGTGATTATGCTGAGTAGGCTTTACCATGCAATACTCTCACAATTCCCCAAAGGCGGTCTTTGGCTTTACAATAATAAATCCTTAGCTCAGTCCTGGTAGACTGGCACAGAGCAGTCCGGTAGTATTAGAGGAACACTCATTAAGCATTTCAGAGTACCAGCATGGACGATAAGTAATTGACGCGATAAAGAAATCCAACACCAATTTATAAAAATCAGATTTTTATATAAATTTAAACAACAAAATTATTTGAATAATGGATTTTAGAACCAATATTAAATTAGTGCAAAACTTTATCATTGCGGTCAATGACAAAAAGCACTAGTGACAATCTGTCACTTGCGTGTCAAGTTGTGTGAAACCCAAGAAGCGTAAGGTGATGCAGGTCCCAGAGCCAAGCCACAACAGTCAGTTTGATTTTACCTGGCTCGAGAATCCCAGGTGCAGAGTTGTCCTGGCTGACCTTGGTGCTGAAGTAGGAGCCGCAGGAGAGCTGGTTTTACTGCTTATAAGGTGCTGGTGGGAAACTGGGTGCAAAAAGTCACCAGTGAAGCCAATGCTGACGTCGGATGAAGGTTTTGCGGAGTTCCCTCGAGGTGCAGCATCGAGTAAAGTGGGTGGTTACCAGACTTGCGACCTACAAGCCTTTGCAGCGGTAATCACAGTAAAAAGTAATTTCAATGTCCTGATGTCCTGAGGTACACAGTAGCTGCCTGAAACTTTGTGGAGTTCAGGACTACGTTTCCCACAATGCACTGGACCATTTACTTGGCGATCCCTCAGAGGGCCCAATCGCCAGCGATTCTTTGTTTCCGGTATGTTATTTTTACCTGTGGTTGCAGAGGACTAGTGCCACTAGTCCACGGAAGTCTGGTGATGCCTTTGGCTCTTAAAGAGATCCCTCTGTCTGGCGAACCTCGGTTGTGCAGTTCCAAGAAGGTTGTCACAGGTGCAGAGTATCTTGCCTTTGGTTTGTACAGCTTCTGTTGTGCAGACACGAGTCGTTTTTGTTATTGTTGTCCTTGTTGCAAGTCAGATGAGAAACGAGGTTCTAGTATCAGGGGTAGGCCTTAAATCCTAGATTTAGGGGTGTTAGGGTTGTGGGGGCCAATGAGCTACTAGACCAAGCTGCTAATTTGCCCCTGAAGTGACCACATCTGGGGTGTAGGTCACCTTTTCTACCCAAAACCCACTATTCTACCAGAATAAACAGTATAGACCAGGTAGCCCACCCTAGAGGTGAGGCTAGCCTTCTGGGGGTGTACACCTCGAATACCTAATTTTGCCTGCTACTCTGGTGCAAAAATACCTGTGGGTGGCGGGGGGCTGTTTCCTTATTTGGGAGGCAGCCTGGTTGCATATCACAGGCGGTGCAGCCTTTGAAGCTCACTGCCTTGATGTGCCACTTCACTAGTCATCCTGTCGGAGAGTGAGATGTGACCTCCTTCCCATCCAGCTCTTTGTTTTTGACTTCTGGAAGAGTTCATACCTCTTGGCAGGGGGTTGGAATCCTGTCTTGACAGCAGCAAGCATGGGCTGGCAGCAAGAGCACAGTAAAGGCTGGGGTAACCGGGTGGGCAACCTCTAAGGTAGCCACCTGGATGCATGCCACATCATCCTCACATGAGATTCATGTCAGGCGAGAGGAGGCATGTTGTTTGATACCACACATGACCATAGAATAAATATTCCATACCATAATGGAGCTCCCAACCTCTGGTTTGCCCGGGTGCTAGCCCATGTATTCCTATGGACCGTCTATCGCTTATAGTGTCCTTTTAATGGTAAAGGCCACTATGGAAGAAAATAAGCTTGCACTTACATTTCCAAACCTCTAATATAATGTACCCGTCCTTCTGGGCTTAGGAAGCCTTACTTGGGGTTGACTGGCATATATTAAAAACAGTACATTGACTTTGTCACACATGGAGGTCAACACTTTCTTTGAAGTGAACACAATTTCTATCTGACAATAACCAGGCAATTCCTGTCTTGTTGTAAAATGAGGTGAAATACCTGTCCTTTGACAATACTGGCAGCTGTAATAATGGCAGTCCGCTGCTATACCTGTGGATGAAAATGTTCTAATTGCCAAATATTTTTATACTTGGCTTGTTCTTTTGTGTTCTCCTCTTATATTTATGACTCATTTTTGCTGTCCTTTTGTAATATTTGCTAAAGCGCATATTTTACATTTATTACTATCTTTTATCATTATTTCTTTGACCGTTCTAATCTTTTCTTTATTTTGCATCTCAGTATTTTCTACAAAGCATGTGCGGGATTATTATTATATAGAACATGCTGACTTTCTGGATCTTGTCCGTGCTAAATAAAATGATCAAGAAAGTAAATTCTGTCTTAATCATTCTATGCCAAATGGTCGCTGGGCATGTTGCCTGTGCCTGTCACCTCCCCAGTGAGCAAGAGAATCTCTGATGTGTTTCTGCATGATTGCGAGTTCAGCCCGGAGGCTGGTCTGAGTAGATGTGCTGAGCTAGACAGGCTATCATACGTGCTAGTGGGGTTTGTGCATTAAATAACTTGTAAGAAAATATCTGTACTCATCCACAGCCTATAAAGCAAACGTTTGGACATATGTTTTTGCAGGTACTTACACTTCAGAGACCTCTGTAAATTGTGTGGATTTCTTGTTTACTTAATTTTTTCTGTCCCACTTAAGACGTGTGGGGGCAGGGAAACCTCACTGACAAGTGGCAGTTCAGTGGGACAGTATGGAGTTAGAAGCGACAGTATGGAGTTAGAAGTTCTGGTGACCTGCGTTCTACAGGACTCAGCTGTGAATGGTCTTGTTTTCCCCTATCTTTCTCTTTACTCAAAAATGTAATTTTCATTTAGTGCTCTGGCTAGAAATAAGACTATAAGTCAGTAGTGAAGCAAGGGTCACCTCTTTTAGGATCCATTCATGAATCAAGCGCCTACTTGTGGACTTTGTACAATCAAGGGCCTACTTGTGGACTTTGTACAATCAAGGCATACAAAGAAAATGACTTTGCAGGGGCTAATCAAATAGCTGTGGTTTTTTGCAGAGCTACAAGTGGGAAATGTATAAGGTTGCTAATTTGTAGAGTTTGAGGTGGGGTTCAGGTCGTGTTCAGGACTCTGGACATGAACTGTATAGCAGCATCAAGAACTGTCAAGCAATTGCGAGGTACATGCAATGGATGGATTCAAAAGCTTCTCTGATAGAGAATCAGTTGCATCGCTTCTGCTTAAAGGTTTTCAGTGGTCCCTCTCCTGCACCAAACCTCTCTGCCTCGGGGGTCAGTGTGTCACTCTCTTGCAAAAGTGGATAGTTTAACAGTCTCCTGGAGAGGTGATCACTGTCTGCCTTCTGCAGAGGTGATCCCTGTGAGTCCCTCTCATGTAAAGGTATTTTGTATGTCCCTCTTCTGGAGAGGTGGGCTCTGTGTCCCTCGCCTGAAGAGTTGGTCTGTGCATCAGTCTCTGGGAAAGGTGGGCCCTGTGTCCCACCTCCATTAAAAACTGCATCTAGGACTTTCAAAGGGAATCCATGACCCCACTTAACGATGTAATTTGTGAACCTTATCTCTCACAGGAAGAGTTGGAGCAGCTGAACCAGGCCAGCGAGGAGATCAACAAGCTGGAGCTGCAGCTGGACGTGAGTTTAAACACTTCTTTTTCAGCCGTCCTACATTTTTCCATTTCTTTAGCCCATCCCTCTGAGGTCGGCATATCTGCGGCCCCCAGCACATAGCTATGTTACGGTTAACCATTGTGTTCCACAGAGTGACCCATTGTTCTGTTGTGGTAAGATCTGTGGCATCCCATAGGTTGAGAAGTCCCAACTTGGGTGTTAATTGGATATCTTTACCAATAGCCGTACATAGGTGTCGTGTAGCTTTTCGCCAGAGTGGCACTGTGTTGGGGCACCCCGTAGCACGTGGTATAAGGTGGCCTCTTCCATGCAGTGTTGGATGCAAAGTGAGTCTTCTCTGTACCCAATTTTATTTAGGGTGACCCGGTTAGGTAAGTCCTGTGTAGTATCTTAAGCTGAATATAGCAGAGTTTTAGTGGGATAGCTGCCTCGCGAGGGGACATTAGCGCAGTTTGCCACTACTTGACTTCAAGCGGCCCCAGCTCTGTTTGCCATTTTTCTCGAAGGCGTTGAAGTGGGTCAGGTAGATTGTTTCTGAGTTTTCGGTATGTCATAGATATGGCTTTTTTATCTAAGGGTTCAGATAGTAATCTATCTTCTAATGGGGATGCCACCGGTATCTCCCCTTGTGTGGGGATAGTGGTGATCAAAGCATGCCGGATCTGCATGTATCGAAATACTTCCCTCTGGTCTAGATCTATTCTTTTTGTAATTCTGAGAACTTTATAATTTTCCCTTTTTTCCACAAGTCGCCGTTGAGTGCGTTTCTTGAGTTAGTAAGGATGGTAGGGGAAGCGTGTATTTGTGTTCAGGATGAGTTAGATGTGATTAAAGGCTTAACTGGCCTTTATAGACCGCAAACGTCAAGAGAGACTGGTCTGCTGTCGCAGTCGTGCGAGTTCATGACACGCTTGTGGACCTAGGCTTCACATTCTTACCCTCACCCTCATTTGTTGCCGGTGCCGTTTTGTTTGCATTTTGAAGTTCTTACCCTGTAGTCCAGTTTGGAAATTTTATGGGAAGCAGCATGCAAACTTGGGGTTAAGGGATTAGTTACATTTTACAGCAATAGCACACCATGCACACTAAGCCCCACCTGCCCACAGGTAACTTTAAGGTATTCTAAGATTCATGTGATATGCAGTGGGATCGGTGACATTTGATTTTCTTTTTTGTGCTTCCATCTTTTTATATATTCAAACATTGTTACAATTAACAATGTGCTTTTTATCCATCCATCTACCAGCTGCCAAGATGAAACAGTGTGCTCCTAAGCATGGGACTCTGTAGACCCCTGAACTATGCTAAACTAGGAGGTAGTAGCCCCTCCATGCTCTGTGGGTTTCCTCGTAAGTTGGGACTCGCTGACACTACACCCCCTCTACTGGCTCTGTTACTGAGCTGCAACTCATCAGATCTCTGAATTACATCGACTTGTTCCTGAGAAGGGGAACCGTTGTGCACTGTGCTCTATGGGCCTTGTCATACGTGGGACTCAATAGCATATCACACGCCATGCTTCTTCCCTGGGGCTTTGCGGTTCCCAATGCCCACTTGGCTTGCTCCTGATCTGCGCCATACCAACACTCCACACTGTTTGCACCTGCCCCAGTATTTGATTGTACCTTGGACCTGCTGTCTGACTCAACACTTCACAGTGTGTGCATTGTGAGCCCATGCAACCATCCAGTGAGCCTTTCCTGGGGCTGCAATACAGTGTCATACAAGCTTTGTTGGTCTTGATCCAGCGGGTTACCAGCAATAGATAATCTAACACCACATTCTCACCTGGGCCCATAAATTCATTCACAACACACTAACAATAACCGCCGGGGTCATGTTTTTGTAATTCCCTAGATTAGTTATTTCTAGTCCCTAACTAATCTTTCACTGATCAAAAAGTTCATTCTTCTGGTCAATGGACCGTTAGTTGAACTAGTTGATGGTGAAATGTCATAAAATGTCAATATACTTTACACATTGGAAATGATGACAGAGTCGGGATGTATTTTAAATTTGAGCGCAGATTAAATTCATGTGAACCACTTACACAGTACAGAACAAACTCCATCTCTCACAGGAAGGACAATCCAAATAATCAATCAAAATGCATTCATTTATACTTTGCAATGACTGCATGAAAGGGAGAGGATAGAGAGAAAAGCAGATAAGCGCATACACGGATATATTTATATTTACCCAGAATAGTGTGAAAACCAACTCCCAGGCCTACTAATTGGTAAGGGTCCCCCAGAAAAGGTCTGGCGAACTAAGGCTTCCGGACAGGAATTAGGTCAGGTTTCAGGACAAGACAGATGACCTCTCTATCATCGATGGTTGTGTAGCACCCCTCTCTGACACACTCTTCCTCCTTGAGGTTCTTCCGCGATCTTCTAAATCAATTTTCTTAAGATAATTAGTTTAGCAATTCGATTCTTCGTCTGGGACTTCTCCGTGCTCTCGGACAGCATCCCGGTCTCTAGCTAGCTAACTAACTAATGTTACCGCAATTATACCTTTCTGTATGCTTGTACCACCCATTAATGTCTCAAACTTATGAAATTACTAACTGTGATTGGACAAGCAATAGGAGGTGATCATCACACCATGCTTATTTCCCATTTTCTTTCAGTTCTTTGTTTTGAATCCCACCCTTTAAGTTTTATACATCAGTCTTTATTCCCACCCGTGTTCACAATGTAATTGTCACATATTCGGGAAAAAAACTGTTGTTCCCTTCCATTTCAGTGGACTGCCGTTCCGGTTCTCATGAAAGTATCCAAGGAAACCTTGGACGAGGTTCAAGTTGACATTGCGTCTTCTAGCGTGGTTGCACTACGCATTTGCAGTAGAACGAGAGGGAATAGACTGTGGTTCGTGTTTCTAGGCCCACAATAAGCATTATTGAAAGAGTCAAAAAGACAAATATTAAAATAAAAAATAAATGGTTTCACTGTATTCCACCTATCCCTACTCTAATCCCATTTACTTATTATTAATCTCCCCGCATTAGCATTAGTAGAATAGCTGGGTTTAGTTTTTCAGCAAGCAGGTGGCAAGCATGTGAGTTTCAAGCGGCCATTTTCTTAGCTACTGCGCAAGTACAGAAAGTTTCCTCCAAGCGAAAGATACGTCATACTACGTAGATGCAGTAGAAGCATGCGCACTAAAGATATTCGGTTAGCGGCCATTTTAGAATCACCCTCGAGTTACTGGTTAATAAGACACAAAGGCAAGCTTCGTTCTTACTAATAAATGTTTGTGTAATGCACGTTATTTCCACAATACAAGTTTAGTTCGGGGTTAGTGGTTATCATGAGAAGATTTCTGACAAGCAAGTCTCTTTTTCACGAGTCCTTGCTCCATCAGTCTGCTTTTGAGTTTGGGCACAATGACCCAACCACAGTGTTCGCCCTTTTCCTGGGAAGCACCTTGGCAGTGCTCCACACTCCCTGAGCCTCCTCCTGAGCTTGGTCTCTCTTGCAATACATACTTCTGAGCTTCAACTATATGGTAGTTCACATGCTCTGAGCTGGGGCTTAGCAACGTCCACACACCCTCGGCTGCTCATGACTGGGGCTTTATTCCAGTCCATGCTCCCTGAGCGTGCCCTTTGTTGCAGTCCACATTCCCTGTGCCTACTCCTGAGCTGGGTCTCTCCTGTAGCTCACACTCTTGAGCTAGGAGTTTACAACTGTTCCTTTTTTCTGGTCTTGGACTTTGAAGGTGTCCACACACCCTTAACCTGCCCTTAACTGTGGTTTAAACTAGTCTACACCCTCTGAGTTGGGACACTGCAGCAGTACAAGTTCTTTGCATTTTCCCGAGACTGGATGTCAGGAGCCATCTGCTTGGCTAAATGTTGAAAGGTAAGGAACAGAAACTGTAGTGCCGGATGTCAGTACCAGCAAACTAGAGAATGGGCATGTCCTGGTCACTTTAAAGGTGGAGGGGGGCAATGGGTGTTGAGATTGATTTCAAATATATTCCTATTTCTTGTCCTGCATTACAAATAGGGCGAAGCGGTAACCTGTTGTACATTCAATCATTGAAAGAATTGTTAATAACATTTTTCATTTAACTTGCATTTAGTGTCTCTGGTGCGTATAATTGTGGTCTGTGTGGTCATGGATAGACTGTGTGTGCGTCTGTGCTGTCCACCATCGCATGCTTGAAATTGCTACCATTTTCTCCTTTGAGCTCCAGTTTGCTTAGTCCAGTTCGCCCAAAACTGGGTGATCATTTTAAGTGAGACGGTTGAAATTATTTATTTAGAGCATGTTTAGTTAAATATATATTTTTTTATTTTTAGATCTGTTTATAGAATTTTTCATAATACAGAACAGTGCATGAAAATGTAAAGTTCGATACGGATACATCATTTCAAGGATATAGCATTTCAATCCAACATTCACTAATAATATTAAGTAATATAGGCGGGGTGTGAAGAGAATGAGACCACCAAGTAAAGTCTAATAAACCTGTGGGACCCCTCCTACCCCAAACACCGCCGCCCTCCTGGGAACCAATTGCCAAGGGGACGTGGCCAAGTTCCTCTCACCAGCAATTTCAAACCATTCCTCCGTAATCTTTCCAGGGCCTCCAAATCTTTCCTGCTGTGCTCTGGCAACCCTGAGTGGCTTACATGGTCTCTTTTGCCCCATACAACTATTCATATTTATAGCCCTATCCTCCCATTTCAGAACCATTGGCCTAGAGTGACCAGTGCGAATCCAAGATCCAATGCCACCCACAAGATTGATCTCTTTACCTGTGCCCAAAATGAATGTTACCTAGGACAATTCCCACAACGAGTGAAGCCACATTCCTGTTTGTCCACAGATATTTGCCGGTGTCACTTTTGCCATTTGGAATAGCCTCGTCCTGGTAAAATGCGCTTGATGTGTATCTTGATTTGCACCAGGCGGAAGGAACCCAGCACTGCTGGCCACCTCTCATTGGTATCGACATGCCTCTTCCCATCCCCCTTCTTCCAGAATGCCCAAGTCTCTTTCCCCATCTATATACTAGAAGAGTTCTGTATATCTGACAGACTGCATGCATGCTTCAGGAGGCTGCCATCAGCCTGTATTGCAGCCGCAGTTCCTCTGCCACTCCTGTACTTTGCCACTGTGTCTCGAGTGCATGGTGTAATTGTATATATCAAAAGTGTTGGATATCTGTTAACTTGTACTGGCACTGGAGTTCCTTAAATGAAATGATTGCACCTGTGTCCCAAGTGTGGATATTCCCAATGTATCCCTCTGCCTCCTCCACCCAGGATATCAAGTTCTGCCAGTACTTCTGACTTTCGTCGAGGGGTTTCCAGCTTCGCCCTCCCTTTCCACCGCTAGCGCCGTCACTTTCTTCCAGATTTCAGTCACCAGATCTGTTGGGGATAGGGGTCTAGTCACACGATTGTTAGCACAATATATATATTCTTCATATTACAAGAGATACATTCAAGTCCTCATTCCAGAGCAGGGTTGACCTCTTCAGCATATGGTATAATATCTATGAAAGGACTGTTTCTTTTTGCCAGTCTTAAGATATGACAAGATCACAGTATAGACATTTTCCTGAAGCTCCCTTACCTTGGTGGTAGCTGCCAAGGACCATCAGGCATCTATTAAAGACCTACTCTCCTTTCACCCTCTCTCCCCCCCCCCCCCCCCCATTTTTTTTATACTGGCAAACAACGTTGTGGACAGCATGGTGCAGAAGTGTGGATGTGCAGATAATTTAGTAGTCAACCTAGATAATAAATTCTCCATGCTGTCCCAGCTCGAGGTGTGAGTAGATGGTACCGAACTATGTTGTATTTCCTCCTAGCATGTAGGTAACAAGGAAATAATAGTCTCTTTACCACCTACTGCAGGAAGCCCGGACCACATACCGTAAAATCCTCACGGAGTCAGCCAGAAAGCTGAACGCCCAGGGATCTCAACTAGGCAACTGCATCGAGAAGGCACGACCATACTATGAGGCCCGCCGGCAGGCCAAGGAGGTAAGTGGCACACAAAGACCACAATCTCTACACATTGTCACTGTACAGCCCTCATCCTCATCCTCATCACCTGGCACCCTTACAACATTCAGTGTGTATCTGCATACCTTGGCTACCCTGGTTGCCTAGTACTTTGGCAGTAACCGTGGTTCGAAGCCGCAGTTTATCTTTCCATTCCTACACACTTGTGCTGGCAGTCTCTCGATGTCCCCTCTTTCCTGCACCATCCGTGGTTCTCTGATGTTAATCTTTAGGCACTTGACAAATACTTGGCAACTTTGCATTTGTATAGCCCATACTATAGCCCATTCATCACACTAGGTCATCTTTATCTCCTCATTCCACTTTTGCCTCTGTCACTTTTTGTCTCTTCTCCATCCGTCATTTAGTTACTCTTGTCTCTGTTTCAACCTGTCATAGGGGTACTCTCTTATCTTTTTACTTACTGGGGCAGTTGTTATGTTTTTCTTTTCTTCATCCTATTTCATGGCGAGTCCCTTTTTTTTCCTAATTGTTTCTTGTATTCCTGTTGTTTGCTTTCCTCTTTTTTTAGGATAGTGTTTTTCTTATCTTCTTCTTCCTTGTTAGGCACAACTGGAGACTCAGAAGGCTGCACTCCGATACGAGCGAGCAGTCAGCATGCACAATGCCGCCCGGGAGATGGTGTTTGTGGCTGAACAGGGATTGATGGCCGACAAAAACCGGCTGGACCCAACCTGGCAGGAGATGCTGAACCATGCCACAAGCAAGGTGAGGAGTGAAAAGAATGTGCAATCCAGGCTTTCATGTCATCGGGTAACCTATTCATGCCCTACTGCGTTTTCTCCAGAATGCTTCTGAGCTGCTTGATAGCTGCAGATATAAATGGGTATTCCAGAAAATAGTAGTAAACCTGGCAAAGGTTTCATATTCTGTTCTGCTCACCCCAAGGGGTGATTTTTTTGTTGTTGCTTGTATTGAGTTGGTTCCAGTGTGTAGTACCGGACTCTGTTGTCTTCCCTTCTGGGTGTTGAGGAATATTAGTAGTTATTTTCATTTTGTTTTATTTATTACTTTCAGGGCTTTCTAGCTCTTGGCTACACTTGTCTTGTTTTTGTAGGTCTTTTTGCATTTTCTTTTTGTATATTCCGGACCTTTTGCTAGCAGGTGCCTGTTTCTTTGTAATACTTGGTACTCTGTGCACATTAGTGTGAGTACAAGTGGCTGATGGAAACAAAGGATCTTTTTTGTGCTCACTTGAGAGATGAGAAAAACGTGCAGTAAGATAATAACTAATATAACTCACTTTTTTATACAGGGATTTTCATCACACCTCTCTTGTTTGTATGCGTAGTGCGTAAGGCGAGTATAATTGTACTCCATGTAGCCATCTTGGTAGGACTGACGACTGTCTCTGAGATTTGAATTTGTGACTTGCTAATAATTACAAATTTCTATTCTATGAAGAGTTGTGAAACAGGTGTTAAATTCTTCATCATTACATTTCTTCAAAATTGACTTTAACAATATCAAGCAGATAAGTGACAACACCATTATTTATGCAAGCGTTGGATGATGCATAGGCTCAGTTTAATCAAAACGCGATGGTCAACACAAAGATTGCAGCTATCACTAATTCAAAATTCTTTGTTCCCCATTTTCCATGCAATGCAGTTTTTCAAGACTAGATGGCACTCCTGTTAAACCACTTTTAGGCCATGCAGTGTCTTAAAACAACTCTAGATATGAAGTAGATGCGGAGAGAGGTGTTTGGGATATGAGTACCACATTTTACCCCCCTCTTTCCCCAAATAGGATGCAATGTCCTTTTTTCCGTAGCATGATTCTCTGGTTGTGTAGCGGATATGTTATCCGGCCTAACGAGATGGCTGTGGTTTTGGTAATTTGTTATACTATTTTAACATTGTGCTTAGTTTCTTTGATGACTTGTCCATCATGGTTGTGAGGGTGGTGGAAAAGGAGAAGAAAGAGTTTGTTTCAGACATTTCTTGGTGCCTCTGTTGTTGTTGAAGGGGCTGTTCTGTAGAGTGTCTGATGGTAGCGGCTACATATCCCGCATAACATACCCTGACACATTATCGGTGCAATGGAGGATATACTTTATTAATGTAGATTAAAGGGCATTTTCCTTTGGATAATGACATTTATAAACCAACGTGCCGGTAGCGTAGCTGTATAGTCTCTGCCACAATATTGCACTCACTTTGGCCCACAATGATGCTTCGCTTACTTGGCTCTCAATATTCCATTTGTCTGTCGGTATTTCTAAAACTATTCATGCCCTGAATAGGCAAGATGTATAGTTTCAGCCAAGCAGTAACTGCTGAGATTGTAAAATTACTCTGTCATACGTACGGGCAGACAGTGCCTACGATCGAACAGGTCAAGGCAGATTTTCGTTTTGATGAGAGACATCCCAGTCAAAAGCACACCTCCCAAGACATCGCTGGATAAATGATTGCAACTCCAGCAGGAAGGAAGATTAATGTTATCAAAAGTTCTCTAGCATCAGCATGTAAGAGTTGTTCTGGGACAATGAACGACGGTTCTGTTCAAGAACAGCACAATCCAGTTTGTCTTTCTGACAAGTCCCCGTTCTGCAACCTTGAGATATCCATCTGGAGGCTGGGCCAGCGGTAAATGCAACAGGCCACACCCACAGGAGGATCCAGTATCTGCAAGGCAGTCCATCACCACAAACAAAGGTAGTAACGATTATGGACACAGCATTGCATGGCTGCAGAACAGCAAGTGGAGCTGGCTGCATTTGGGCATCCAATCTAGTCACGGAAGAGGAGACAGAAGCAATTCAGGCAGGGAGCCCTGACCTACGGCTTAGTGCATGTCCAGAGATGGACACTGGTGGGCAGGCATCCCTGGGGGTGCAGCACTCTTGCACTGGCAGGAGTGGACCAACATTGGCCATCCGCAACACTTCACGACTGTTGGAGATGAGCAGCACAAGGTATGGTTGTCTACAGATATAGTGCAGGGCAAGTTTCTTTTGGTGCACCTTCATGTACACTCAATCACCTGACTGAAGGGTGTGGGAGACCTCAGAAGGGTGGTCGGTGACGGAGAACCAGAGAATAGAAACTGTAGACACTGAATACGTTTTTTGCACTATTGGAGAACAGCCACATCATCGTTTAGTTGCAGGTCTAACTTAGCAGCTGTGACAAGTGGGTTTGAAGGCAACGTCCTAGAGCGCCCATAACTATTTTGTAGGGGTTCAGTTTGATTTTTTGAGTTGGAATGGCCCAGGTTTACCACAAAGCTAAAGGGAAGGTGTCTGACCACTTCGTTTGGGTTTCAGAACTATTCTCTCTTTCTACTTTCCTGCTAATTTTGGATGATGGGTACAATGACAGTGTTGATTGATACCTAAAGCTTTGCAGATCTCCTGTGCCATGTGTGAAATGAAGTGCAATCCTCAGCTTTTGCTTGTGTGCAATCCTCAGCTGCTTGAGAGGAAAACCACAATACTGCAACATGGGATAACATCAGTGAGTAAGCATTTAGCTACACCTATGCCGTCTACTTTTGTACATGGTATGCTTCCACTCACTCTGAAAACAGTCACAAGCCCATAGGGATTGGTGGCCCTTTTTTGGCATTTGTATAAAGTAAATTTGGAGATGGATGAAGGGGCCAAAAGGAGTTGGGCTGAGGGGATGGCTTTCAGTCGCTTACCTAAATTAAGTTATTGGTAGATGACACGAGTAGCAATTGTTCTCAATAATATAAGGAAACAAGGGGCATACCAGTGGGTGTATGTGGCAATAATCCTACTGTCCCTTCTCACATAGAGCTCCTTGGCAGCTCCATGATACAACCATGTGTAGTTAGGAAGCAGAAATTTTGGTGCGCCACGAGCTGTAAAGCGTCCAGCAAATTCTGTGCATGGAAGCAATTTTTTTTATATATATCGTTTTATTGACACTTTAAATGCAACACAGTACTGAAAAATTTCACATTATTTTCTAGCACCTTTCACCAGCCCCCCACCTGCTTCAACCCTTCACTCATTGTTCGATTCTCTTGTATTGTATCTAGGACTTATCACTTAGTCACCTGGCTGGTCAGAATTCCCATATATCTGGTCTTTATACGCATTCATCCATTCCAAATGTTCTCCTATATCCGGGTGCAACCATGACTTTCGTATACCACCCATTCTGCCATCATGCACCAATCCATATCGCGTTTCCATGCCTCTAGGTCTGGGGCCTGTCCGGCTCCCCATAGCTGTGCAATATTTATTTTTGCCACTACTAGGCCCATTGTGCTCTGCTGATGTATGGCTCTTCCCAAATATTCAAAACACATTGCTTCACTCTATGGAAACAGTTTTAATCAGGGTAAGGGCAAGAGTGAGAAAACCCCTCTGCATCTAGAGAAGACCAAAGTTGTGCGCAACTCTAAAGGCATACTTTGAGTCTCTTAATAGGTAAAATCTTTTTTTCAGCAAGGATATAAGCTCAGGTAAGGGCAACACGTTCAGCAACTTGAGCATATCTCACATTGGGTAGGTGGCGGTTCTCACAGTCTGATTTACAGTGCTTACATCAAATTCAGCAATCCGGTCATCCGCAAAATAGATGAATTCACAATTTGATATTGGTGCATCTGTAAGATCAGTGTGCAGAGCTTGGTTACATGTCTTGGGGTAACTGAACAATCCTGGGGTCTCCCCTTACTGATGGGCTTCAAAGAGGTTATGTTCAAAGCAGGACAACTGTTGTGGGACTTGTGGTTCTGTTGGATGTCCCCGAAGAACAATCACTGCTCTTTGATCAGCAGTTGAACAATCTCCATATGGAACTCTATTTACTCATTGGTAAAACTTAAAAAACATATATGTCTTAACCACTCGGTTTGTATTTAAGGAGTATATATTGTTGTAACATGACTGAAGGAAATATCATTCCACAATATTTCTCTGTATTGTGCTCCGTGTGTGACAAGTAACAAAAGGTGCTCATGGAGTGCTTCGAGGAATGTGGGCAAGTATACAGTAAAAAACAAATATGCAATTCTTTGTAGTTCTTTCGTGGTCTGGCCAATCAAACAAGTCTCTAATTGGGCTTGTTAGGTTGATCCACTTTACTTCCTTGCCCAAATGGGTATTATGGTGCAGGCGAAAATACAAAATCAGTCTACATTTTGATCCATTCACAATGCATGTACTTTATATAGCTCAATTTAGGTCCTTACCAGGCCAGTGAGGGAACATCCTGTTAGGTAGAATGATATAGTGACTGATATCCTGCTTACAAAAAAAATGTTTAAACTTCCGAACAAAAAAACTAGGGTACAACTCACCTAGAATGTGTGGGAATTGCTCAAACAAAAACTTCTCCATACAATCGCCCATACATCTGATGGGCTGCATCTTCTCTCCCCTAAGATATGGAACAAGAAAGTACTCTTTTGCTGCCCTCATGATGATTACATTGCTTCTTTAGAGAACAGTCAGCACTCATGAAGAATCCTGTGAGTCAAATGATGTGTTCCTTCCTTACAATCCAGTAAAAACTGTAGTTGTAATACCAACTGCTTTTTTAGACCAGTCTGAGAGGGGTAGTGAACGGAATTCAGACATTTTAAGGGCAGAAATTCTTGTGCCAGTATTGACAAGGCAAGTGGTAGGTTTTTCTGTTTATCATACATTCAACATATGGAACTTTCTGATCTATGGCGGACAAGACCCTCACTCTTGGCGGCTTTTCTGCCTCTCCTATTTCCTCTATCTGCTTGGCTGCCACCCTATCCCCAACACTTTTCTCCTCCTGAATTGGCTCCCTGTCCCCTTCCCTTTATATTTTGTTGATTTTATGTAATCCTAAAGGCATCCGTTTAAATTCTGCACAGTCTTTCTTTGATTCTTGTGATGCAACACTGTTTTACTCCTTTTGAACACACCCTTCAGCATGTCTAGGTAATCTGCTGACAATTCTCCTTTAACGTGCTTACAATTTAAAGTCTTAGTCCAATCTATTTTCATTGGACACACATCCACAACTGCAGTCAACAAGGCATCTTTTGTGGTGTTCAGGGAATTCAGGCTCACTATGTTCCCAGGACTCTGCCTCGGCCACTCTGACTTCTCAACCAATCAATCTTACTTCACTGGGCACTACCAGGCTCAACAATTGATTTACATCTGCTCTGTTAGGTCTCCTTGCTTCAAATACACTTTGCAATTCTTCTCGAAACTGTGTAGTCTTTTCACTGAGTTGGGGAACTACTTTTTAATGTTCATTAAATAAGAAGGCCCCCATGCAATGTGAACAGTGATACTACCTATGATCGCCTCTCGAATTGAGGGTGGTGCCTGGGGCCGGCAAAGTGGGATCATCATGGTCTGCGACGCTACAGTGGGGATCGGCTTCTGGGTTCTCTTTGTATCCTGTTACTTTAAGGGTCTGTGTTTCGTGTCCTGGCACTTCCGCTCATCTTCTCCATTCCTGTACTAATCTCTAGAGCAGTGGGCTTCAAACTGTTTAATACTGTGCCCACCCCACCCCACAGTAGAAAAAAACCTATCCGGCCCCCCTTTAAATTTTCACAGTTCTATTAAACTGGCAATGTTTAAATAAGTCTAGAATTATGCAGACCTTGCAGTTAAGTTCTGTTACCGTTTTAATAATGCAATCAAATAAATGATTGCCCATCATACTATTCTTTTAAGGCAGGCCTTTCTAACGTGTGAACGTATCCACAGTGTGGCTATTAGAAATGGAGATGGGGGTTTTAAAGAATATTTGGAGTCCTTTTCCTTTTGACACCTTCTCCCAGCAAGGATATAAATGACAAAAGATGTCCGTGATGGCCCATAACAGAGCGCTTACTGCCACTCTTTGGTTTCCACTAAAAACAAAGCACATAATGCTGCGTTTGGCCAGAGCCTGGCACCTTCTGTAGGATCACTTGAAGCCCCCCTGGGTGTGCCTGCTCCCCAGTTTGAAATGGATTACACATACTGTCTTCGCATCAGCGAAGGAGCTGATGCTGCTGGATCAGCATCTCTCTCACACACCTTCATCCCTAAGGTGATCCCTATGCCCAGCTGTAGGATTCCTACTTACCCACGCAGTCTATCCCATCATCTCCTATCAAAGTGACACTTTGGTGCACTGATAAAACATCATAAACATTGCAAAACTGTTCATATGGAAAGCAAAGTAGCAAATGACACACTTCACTTAATTTAGTTCAGCGTGCCTACACTTTCCAGCCAAGTTACAGATTCCAGCACTGGGCCGTGCTCCGTCGCAAGCTCTCTCGGAAATCTCTTTTACCTCTCAAACCTGGAATCATCATGTGGAGTTTTGAAGACAGAACTCCACATGTCTTCAGAGGTGGGCTTTTTAGGTCTCGCCTAGCGACGCAGCACATGCGCTGCTCGCCTTGGTGTTCTATTGTTGTTGGAAGGGAGACAGGATGTGCATGCGTGCAGAGGACAGGAGTTGTGCACGCGTATGCACATCTCCTGTCCTCGCTCGCGGCGTTTAAGCATAACGCGCGGATGGCATGCTTTCACTCTCACGGCGACAGCTTGTACAGGAGTTGTGCACGCATAAGCATATCTGTCCGCGCTCGCTGCTTTTCAGCAGAACGCTTCCTCTCAATGCACCAAGAATGCAGCACATCAAGCAATAGCGGATAGATATTAATTGGTATTGGAGTCCAGGTATCCTTTGTGTTTCAGCGATGGGTATTTTGAGCTAGATTTATTATACTGGAATGCTCAAGTCTACTACTAACTGCTGTTCATTAGCTGCACCTCTCATCACATCGCAGGGAGGCCCCACGTCGAGTACAACTCACACACAGGACTTCTTTACCTCTGTCTGTTAAGGGGATCACCGTGTTCACACCTCTCAAGCCCTCTCCTGCCTCACCTCCAGTGCTGTTCTCACTGAGTGTCTGATGTGTAGGAGCATGGCAGCATCAATCGGGGTCTGAATCTGAATCACTCTTCCTTGCCCCGCTCGAAACCATTGATGCATCTCAGGTCCATGTGGGGTTGCGGGGCTGCAGAAATAAATTCGGAGCTGGCGCTCCTCGTTCCGTAATAGGCGAGGCTCTACCTCTGGCCCACTCTAGCACTCTGTGACTGTAGGGTCTTTCGGCAACCTCACCTGCAGGGATTCTTGAGTCTGCCTCCTGGTGCTGCAAATTCGAAGGTCCTCACCTCCCCCAGTCGAAGCACTTGTATTACAAGCGGGCGTTAATCCGCGTTCGAGGACTCCTCATCGCTCTTCTGTGCTAGTCTCGGGCAGCGCAGGCGGAGCCTGCTGGACCCGGAGCAACACCGAAAGGTGGGCGGAGGTGGTCTAGGTGGTACGGGGCTCAGTCACTGGTCTCTTCTTCTTCTTTTAGGTGGCTTACCAGTGGGGCACGTTCAAGTCCAAAGCTCATCTCTTCTTAGGTCCTTCCAGTTTCTTTTGTCTCTGGTGGCCGCTGCCATTTTGTCTCCGAGCCCCGGCAGCCTATCTCGCTCTCCAAGCCACAATATTGCTCCGATATTAGGGTCCCCAGCTGCGCAGTTTGAAGCTTGTCCAGGGAGTGCCACTGGAGCAGCCTAGTTGATCGTGAAGTGACAGGATGGCACTAGGTTAGGGTCTGCCGAGCGGAACTCTGATCAATGCTGCTTACTTCATCGGCATCAGGCCATGCCCCTCCTCGCTGCCTATCAACATAGCGGGCAGGGGGGCTTTATTCAAAATTATATCTCTACCCAATTTGTTTTATGCCCTACAGAACTACCCCTACCAACTGTCAAATTCTTTTTCCTAACACTACACGTGGCGATAACATAATTCATATGGGCTGCCAAGCAACCTTGAATATTCTACAGGAAGTGTGTCTTATCCCCATTTGACAGTGGTGTGGGTCTAGCGGATTTCCAGCTATATTATCCGCACAAGACACATTTCATTGGCTCTTCTCAGACAGCGACACTCTATGGTGTTGTTGTAGCTAGAATGCATAGAGTAGCACAGCCTTCTACATGTACTTTACACCCATATGCACATAGACCTCCCTCGGACTATTACAGGGACCCTGGTTTTCTGGCACCTACCCCTTCGATAGATTAAATGGGATAGAATCTCTGCTATGGGAGCGCTCCTTGTTAGAACAAATAGCCAAACTAGCCAGCTTTAAAACATTGTATTTCATAGTCCTCTCTAGGTTGGGAAACGTTTGGGAAGGGAGGCACATCTGGTCATTTTCGTATCCATTGGAAGCTTATTACAACAGGCATCTTACAGAATTTTACAAATATCTGCTACTGCGACACGCACTGGATGTCCACGGGGACACCTTTCTTAATCTCCTTGCACGCAACTCACTAGAGGCTCATGTAATGCAAGCAGCCACAGAGAGCAAATGCATCAAAAGATGCTACTGCACACTGGTCGCCCCATACTCCCAATCCTTCAACGACCTTGTGTGAATGGTGAGTGTAGGATGTTGGCTCTATAGACAACGCTGACAGGACAGAGGCAGAAATGGCTCTGAGGATGTTGGCGATCTGTACATGGTTATGCCTCATCCAGCTAAAATACCTGCATAAGGTCTCCTATATCCCCTCGAGGCTTGGCAAAAATACTTGAAATGCTATAGGTTTCACATTGGCGAGAGTTAAGCTGTTAACATTTACAATGCCAATAGCTCAAACTCTGGTAAATGCGAGACCTATTGCATTGCAAATGCTTGTTACTGACGTGCTAGCAACTTCCTTTCACTAGATCTCCCAGCCTCTTTGGATAATATGTTAAGTCTTTATGGTCATTGGTACAGTCACTCATGTATTTTACGAGTGCACCACCGTGTCCACACATACAGGAAGCTGGTCTTGTTGAAAGCTGTAGTACCAGAAGGGCACAATCTCTCCAAGTCTTAATCGAGACTCTTGTAGAACGGGGCACTTGTATTTGACTGATCATGACAGGCCTCCTGCACTGTAATTCTGGAGATGTATGGTTTCTCATACCACCAAAAAGTCTACACTTTCAGGAGGTTGAGAGTTCAGAATGGCACAATACCCTTAATCCCTTGCAGATCTGAGGGTAAGTACACATACTTGTGGATTCTAGACCCATCTTTTAAGTGATTTTCGTCTCCCCTCTCCCCTCTCCTTCTTCCCACTTCCAGAACTCGCCTGTATTTGCACAGATGCCCGCGCCTCAAAATCCCCACTAAGACTTTACTGAATTGTGGGAAGTTTATGTACTCTTTCATCAGACAGCTTTTATTGCCTCGCGCTCTTTTCTGGTCAGCTAGGAATTCGCCCACCCCCACCCCCCTATGGGTTACCTCATCTGTAGAACCTGTAAGTGATCCTGCCTCTGTTGACTAATCTGTTTCCTCAGCCTCCACCTCCTCAACTTATGTTGACCTCCAGCGGGTTAAGTGGCTCCGGCTGATCTGTTTGTGCCTCAATTTTGGCACTAACAGGCTGCCAGTGCGGCAGCAGCTGGCTCTGCTTTGTAGGCATACCATACAGCGGTTTTACTATAAGGACATGCCACAGCCTTTAGGCATAATGTGGGATATTCCCTGCATTCCCATGGAACAGCAGTCAGAAGGGATGTTTCATTGTCCACCAGGGGAGATGCAGCCTCAGCTAACCGAGACGTTCTTCACAGAGTGTCAACGAAAGCAGCTTCCCGTGGTTCTCACAAAAATGTATACTTACAAAAATATCTGCAAAACAGCACTGGGTCAATGTAACACATTGCTGCCACTTCCCTTTCTTGTTGAAATAATTGGTCCTTATATGATGGTTACACTTTTGGGCACTCTTAACTGTTGATAGTTTGCTACTTCTGTGTTGTAGAGACACTTCCGCTCCAAGTTCCTGCCATCTAGGATTGGGGTGCAGCTTGTTTTTTTCCTGTTTGTTCTTTTAGTTTCTGTTGTACATTGACTAAAACATGCCTTTCAAACCCATATTTCACACAGACGGATGTCAGACTACATTTGTTTGTTATTGTGTTTGGAGCCCTTGTTGTGTAGCCCTTTGGTACAAAAATTAATTTTGACTCTAGAGGGAAACACCGCTGGGCGCGTTACACCATGCTACCCCAAAGGTTCTCTGCTGCTAAGGGCTTTTGAAGAGGAATTTGAAGAACTGGCAAAAGGGGCCTTGAAGGGTTATACATAGATCGCATCCTGGGTATTTGATGTGGATAAAGTGGACTCTTCCTTGTTCCTCATTACTCCACCAACCTCGCACCACCCTCCACTTCTTGCCTCTTTATCTCATTCTTCTAGGGCCCCCTTTGTCACAATTTTGTCACATATTTGTCCTCCTCATTTCTCTCGTCTGCTTTTCTGCCTTGCTCGGGATAGAAGTTTGATGTTGTCTTGATCCCCAATGAGTGATGGTGTGCCCACCTGGCCCATGCTGTATTAGCACTGATAGGAATCATTACTCTTCTGCAGGGCCATTTCTAGGTGTTTTGCTGCCCTAGGTGAGAATTGAAAAATGCCGCCCCCTCCCTTTTACGACTAATTATTCACAAGAGTAATATAACCCCTACCTACCCTCACACGCCAACCCCGGAAGCCACTGAAGGCCTAAACAACTACACAAGCAAACGAACCACTGGTGTGTGTCACACGCCTGCATCTGGCTGCCTACTGCACCTATAGCCGTATTAGAAGAACATTGATTCCCATAACATCCCTCGGTTTGATTGACAGCAGAAATGTCTTACACAAGCTTTGAACGGGAAAGTCTTGCTTATATTGCAAAACGTTTTTTAAAAGCACTCGCGCTCCTGCGAGTCCTACACAGATGCAGAATGGTTGCTCCCTATGGTGTAAGGTCTGATCAACCTCGCTCCTCCTATGGACCCCAGAGCGCGGAAGAAGGGACGAGGCAGTGTCTCAACTACTCTTGGAAGCAGAGTCCCGCTGTATGTGTTTTTAACCTCCTGGGCCATGACAGCCCCTGTCTGTTTGTTCCCGCTGGGAGGACCAGATAGACAGCCACCCGCTCCACAGAAAGGGGCAGTTAGGAGGGTGGATGGATGAGAGCTGGGTCAATTTTGGTCTGAAGTAGGTGCCGCCGCTGGGAACCGTTCAGGGACACCCACATGACTGGGGCTGTTGGCATTGCAAATCAGTCCTTAAACTCCAGACAGTCGGAGTGAGAGTGGGCGAGGAGATGATGCCGCATCCCGGTTTCCTTTCAACTCCCTCACAGGACATTTTCCCTTTCTCTTTGAAGAGGGCGTCCCCACCCCAATCCCAGCGGAAGGAAAAAACCTACAGGGCTGTATCCTGGTGAATGCAAAGTGATTTTAGACACTGACTACTCCTGGCCTGACCAGCCTGGTGCCACCACAGCCTCTTAAGCTTAAAAAATGCGACGTTACAACAGCTAATCGCCTCACATGTTCGCGCCTATCTTCTCACATTTAGATCAGACTGCAGATGCGATTTTGGCACCCCCGCCCACCTGCCCAAGACATGCTCCTGCCGTTCTTTACACAGCTTTTCGGCCAGGAGTGTGAGACCCACGGGGGTACAGACAGACCTCCTTGCAGGGGAGGAAGAGACGTGAAATGAAACAACTGTTCAACTTTCCTTTTTGCCCTGATCCAGTTGGTGTAAAGACAGGGCCAGCACCTCAACCAACAAGGGTGGCATTTCACAACAATTGATGTAGAGATAGGGAGCGAGCAGAGAGCGGCTGTAGGCTTTGCACGTCCCACTACAGATTCCATGTCAAGAAAGTGCGCCAAGAAAGGCCTCGCACGTTAATATTTACAACGCGTGCACCTCCCTCACACACAGTGAGGAGCAGCGAGAGAGAAACCGAGGAAATAAGAGAAAGAGGAAGAGAGACAGGCGACTGACAGCGTCAGAGAAGGAAAAGTGGACATTATTTCGACCACTAAATGAATCCTACCATGTCCGTAATACACCGGCTGGCATCTAAAGTCTCTCACACCACATGCAACAAAAGCAGGCTGCAGGATCGGCCAACCGGTCCTTGCCTTTATGCTCCTGACTCCTCCTCTCAGCTCCACAGCACTCTGAGTCTGCTGTGCGCCAAGAGGCTAATTGAAAGGTGACAGGCCTGCCCCTCGTAATTTCATTGGTCCAGTCTCTTTGGGGGCAGGCCAGCAAGAAGAAGCTGGGCAGTCACAAGTAGCGCGTTCGCGCTATGAATGATTAACAGCCCTGATTATTATAGATTATGTGAAAAATTATTTCCCCCTTTTGCCGCCCTAGGCGGCTGCCTAGTCTGGCCTAATGGTAGAAACGGCCCTGCTCTTCTGTAAACCCAGAAGTCTCCTATTCTGGAGGAGGTATACGCTCGAAAGAGTCTGCAGTACTCCACATTGGCCATGCTAGAAATTCTCCTGAATCACACAGAAACTGCTACAACTCCATTAGAATTGAAATGATTACCCCACTTTGTTCCTTCAACTTCAACACAAGTCAAACCCCAGCACTGACGTTAGGTTTAGGAATTAGGAATAACTTCAACTGGGCTTCAAAGAGGCCCAGCCTCCACCATATATTACTTGTCACATCTCAGTCTCCTTTCCCACCTCTGCAGACAGTCGGAGGTTGAGAAGGAAGGAGAGCAGGGAGACCAGGTGGAGGGTAAACAACAAAATGGTGTGTGGAGAAAAAATAGGTTGATTTTCCCAGGAATCTGAATCCTCTAACTTGATTGATCTTGCTTCAGGCATCCCTGATCTGGAGGAATTTGTCTTACACCCAAATCTGTGTGATGTAAGGGAGAGACCCTTGTCAAGTCTTAACCCCATGATTAAACTTATTCATCCATGGGAGGGATATCTCATAGGGAGACTTGATAAATAGAATCTGGCCAATGAGTCAAGTTGTTGCCAAACAAGAGAATTTCTGTTTTGCTTGCGTTTTAACTTGATAACATTTTTACAATTTCCAAGCCTGCGCACCACCCCAGTAAGAGGTCTATCAAGTTGGATGTTAACGTGAGGTCTAGATGTTCAAAACCTACAATTGTGTGTCATCCAAATATGACCTTGCCATGCACCCATTGGATCTAATCACCTGGGGTAGTGCGCGCATGTATGTGCGAAACAACAATGGTGAAGGAGAAGATACGTTATGGTAGAGACCTGTAGGGAGAGGTAAGACAACTGATGGTTTTCCTCTTTGCTTGAAAACAGAACCTTTGTATGAACTACGCCCAAAGTCCATACTTCATCTAGCTGAGTCAGTAGGATGGAATGATTTACTGTTTCAAATAGTGCTAAAAGTATGAAGTCAGCTGGGTCCCCCGATCCAATTCAGTTTAAGTTGATCCAGGGCAAATGTCAAGGCTATCTTAGTGCCGAGATTAGGGTAAAAGTCAAGTTGCCAACTTTATAATACTTTAAGTGTTAGGTTAGTTGTTTGACCATAATGTGTTTGGTTAATTTGTCATGGACTGATAGCATTATAATGGGCCAATAGGTTTCAGCTAAAGATCCACGTAAATGTATTTATTTTTTGTTTTCAGCAGGATGTAGTTACCCCCGGATTGCATTTAGACATGATGAAACAGAGAAGAGGAAACATTTACTATATTGAAAAGAGTGATGACAAAATGGATAATGAATGTGAAGAAATGTTATTTGGGTCATCATTGAACCAGATTTAACAAGGCTGACAACTGCCATCATTTCTTCTTTGTTGGGCTAAAACTAGCCCTCACTCTTGCTGGCGGTTGAGGGAGTGAAAGTGAGATTGACCATATTATAAAAGTGTTTTATGTCTTCATTTTATAATTTTGCAGGTAACAACCTGACCTGTTCTTCGCAAAACGTAACGGAAGTGCACAGCTTGTTAATGAAATGATTATCAAAGTGTTTGCAAAGTGTGGAATGTTTTGCTGTAAAAAAAAATGTTTACCCCACAATGTTAACAGTTTACACATGCATGTATCTTACAGTTGTTCAAAATGTACACCTGTGTACCTAATTTTATTGTCCTTTGTTTACTAGGTCTATTTAGTTAACCCTTTTTAGGGCTCGGCTGAACGCGCGGAAGCGCGTCTCCGCCGAAGCTCTTTTGTCGGCGTGTGTGCTTCCCAGGAGACAATCCTGGCCGCGCGCATCGCCTTTGAGGCGATTTCAAAGTGGCACGCGAACGAGCCCTGTGGCCAGGCGCTGTCTCCTGAGAAGCACACACGCATGCGCATACACACACACACACACACACACACACACACAAGCACGCACGCACATACATACATACAGACAGAGACACCCCCCCAGCTCACATACATACACACACACACACACGCGCGAACGACGAGTGCACCCCCCCTCTCCCCCACTGTCGCACACATGCATACACACACACACACACACACGCACACACGCACACACACGCACACACACACACACACACACACACACACACACACACACACACACACACACAACGAGGGAACCGAGTCCCCCCCCCCCCCCCCCCCCCCCAGCCCTTTTCAACTTACCAGGTGAATTCTGAGGGACTCCGCTCTCCTTCCGGCGTCGCAAGACGCTTTCACTCCGCCTTCTCTTCCGGTCCGGATGCAGCCCCGCCCCCGTCACAGGCGACTTTGCCTGACTTCCGGTGAGGCTGCTGGGCTCGTTTATTTATGCGATTTTATATAGCGCGAACTTTACCCGTTTGCAAGCTCTGGCAGCATTTCACTTGTCAAATAATACAGAGTTGTGTTCATTGAAACTTGCATGTGGGGCGCGTCACTTTTTCCCCCTCCCCGCGATCACTGTGCACTTATTGGAGTCTGCTCTGAGCTGGTGTTTAATAAATTTAAAGGCTCGGCATTTCGTGCTCCGATTACCTTTTGAAGAGGCAGAGCATGTGACTGGCTGTATGGTATCATCTGGTACCGCAATTAACTTTTAAAGAGGCAAAGCGCGTTACCAGGTTTTAGAGGCAGAATGTGTTACTAGCCTTATGACAGTGTCACGCTGGCTTATCAGCTGCGTTACCCACGTCTTCATTTAATATTACATTGTGCTGCTATTGGTTACAAGCTCAGCGGTGACACGCACACCCTTTAAATTTATCAACAGCTTGCCACAAGCCATTTGGTAGCATATACTGTGGTGTTATGCACACCAGAGCCAGAATTAAATTATTGCTGGGAGTTACAGCAGTGACTTACACACCTGTTTTATCTACAAGCAGCAAGTCCATACTTATTATTCAATGTGCATGCATCGGTGATATGCACACCAGTTTATCATACAAATAGCGTGTCACAAAATATTTGGATATATAGTGGTCTCACACACACCAGAGTCATTTACACTGTGCTACTTACTGTGCATTTCTACCTGTTTGTTTAAAGTTTTCTTGTTTAAATCTTTTATAAATAAGTCCTTGAGGCCTCGTGTGTCATGTTCTTAATGGCTGCATCACAAACTGTTCGATTAGCTGTTTGCAGGCTCTGGCAGCATTTCAAACGTCGCGTGCCTCTCCACCATGATCGTCCCCCGGGTCTCGTGGGCTCTGGCGCACATATTTATTGGGGTCTCTTGCAAAATTCGGACGAGATTAGCCCCTGCAAGGATCATGCACTTTCCCGGATCGCAGCACCTTAAAGGCTGCTCTCTTGGCTTGTGACAGAGGATGAAGCCATTGTCTTGGAGACGCTCCAAGGTTTTTTTGAACCTTCTGTAACTGATGTTATCAGGGCCCTAGGATGTTTATCCGCACGTGAGCCGGGACCCTGTTCTGTGAGTCATGGAATCTCGCTGGCAATTCCCACTGTCCCTCGTCTATCTTTAGCCAGTGGCGGCTGGTAAACTTTGAAAGTGGTAATGCATAGTAGGGGTGGATGTCTCAAGACAGTTTTTGTTTTTTTTAAATCAATCACCTGCAGTTTTCATCTAGGCGGCAAAGCCACTGCTGCGTGAAGTTGGACCTCATCTGCCATCGACCAATGAGCGTACACTTCACTTTTTAGGGCTCGGCTGAAAAAGGCTTGTTAAAGATGGGGATAGTTTCTACTCCTGTCCATGTGTCTGGTATGGGGGCTCCCTCCGCTATTGCATTGGTCAAGCAATTAACATTTGGGACTCTTTTAGACCAATCATGGCGAAATAGATCACCTGAAATTGATAATTGCGACAAGAGTAGACTGGACTATTTATTCCATTTACCCACTTCACACTACAGAGAGAGAAGAATCAATAAACGAGTTTTAGTTTCTGGAAACGCAAACATGTCAAAACATTCCATTGGCTATGCCCCAAGTCAAGAATTAGATGCAAGACTCTACACCATACATTTTACTCTGAGAGCATAAACAACATCCCACCATCTATCAGGCTCAGCCTACGCTCCTGCAGTTAAAAAGAAGCAAAAAGACTCATCGGTCACCGATAAGAACCCTTCAGCTCTCTCTGGATACTCTAGTTAGCCATACACATTACGCGACTTTGAGCTATTGGCATTGTAAATGACAATGACTTTTATTTATGTTTTGGTTTTTAAAACATAAATAAAAGACCTTGTCATTTACAATGTCAAGACCTTAAACTCGCGTTCATGTACAATGCTAATAGCTCTAACTTTTGCAATGCCAAGACCGTTGCATTGTAAATGCTTGTTTAATAACTTGCAGTCTAGAGTAAAAAAATTAAAATTATCTCACCAGCTTTCCTTTCTTTATTGGCTATTACATTTATGAGATCTAGCACAGAGACAATCAGTGCAGGTATTGTCACTTCATATGAAGAAGTGAAGTCTCTTTAGAGTGTGTAGCTAATGTTTGTTCCAGTGTTGAGGGTGGCACAACGACCAAGAGCAATGTGAGCAGGTGTCAGATGTGAGGTAGGCAAAGGTTGAGGTGCTGTGTCTTACTCTTATGACCCAAAGCAGTGATTGCTTGGGCTACAGCAATGGTAAGCTCTGAGCTTAAAACGCTGTCTGTAGTTTGGACAAGTAAAGCAGTTGCAGCAATAGATCAAGGACAGTGGAATAAGGAAGAAAGTGGCATTGGGATCTATATTGTTGTGTCCTTTAGTGCCAAGCAGCCATTCTGCTCACAGTAGAAAACATTTAACCAAGGTTTCTTGCAGTCAGGAAGCCTCAGAGCAAGTGAACTACCCAAGTCTCTTTTAAGAAGTAGGCATGGGTTTTCAGCTTCGGGGGTCTAAGGAAAGGGACCTGAGACAGTGCTTACTGAGATCTTGGAATGGTTATTGTGTAGCCTAAAATCCATCTGTGGCAACACCCAGTCATGGCCAAAAACTTGCAGATCCTAGCCTGTGCCAGTAGCCTTGCAGATGCAAAATAGCAGTAATCCTATCCACTGAGACTTGTTACAGGGCAGGGAATATGTTGTGTACCAAATAGCGGAAGAATAGAAAATTCTTTGTGTCCATGTGCTGCAATGTGCTTGGAGCACAATAGTATATTCAACTCGTGTCATAGGAAGAAACTCATTCATATATAGTGTAAGTGAAGAACCTCTGGTCAAAACTAGTGAATCTAGGTTACCTTTAGGGGTACTTGATAAAATGGAGCGGGCTTCAGTGTATCCTTGCGCTAGGAGCATACAGAGTTTGTTGTGTACACCACAGGGAATTGGCTGTCCGTGTACAAGCTGTAGAAAAGAATTAGGGGGACTGGATGAAAGCGCTGTAGTGGAGTTCCAGGACCACGGAGAAAATGTCTATAACTTTTATGGCCCTCGGGTCCTGGACAAATCAATAGGTGTCCTTACTTGGCTTTTTAACACACTGAATAGAGATGTAAAACTAGCTATTACCTCCAAACCAGAACACAAGCAACCTAGGTCCCAGATGCGCTTCTCGTGCACACTGCGTCACTGAAACCAAACTATACCTAGCCGATGAGCCCCTATTCAGGGCAAAACTGGTCCTAAGTTTCTTGTGTTCAGGGAGGACCTGTGCTTGCACTTTGGACTGGACTGTTTCCATTGGAACATGATCAAAACTGTTTGTCATTTAGCTGGGTACAAACTTAGGTGGTATGGCTTTCAACATAATGATGAAATGGGATGCGGCAAGAGTAATTACCAGTGGCTGAGATTAATTGAAGCATTCTATTCATCCATGGGATGTTATGCAGATTTGTATAGCGCTCTAATCACCTATGAGGGTATCCAGGCGCTTCACAAGTGGGTATACAGTGGTCTACCTGTAGATTATTAGAAAAGCCAGGTCTTTAACTTCTTGCAGAACTCGAGTGATGAAGATGCTCTGTTGTGCTATGGGATGTCCTTTCCTGCTTTGGAGGAGATGCATTTGAAAGCATGACTGCCAGATTTTGCGTATGGGATGTATGTGTGCCAGTGAGCGTAGGTGTCTGGAGGGTTGGTGGAAGTGTATGCAGCTGTCACTTTTTGTAGACTTCTGTGATGATTGAGATCAATCTAGAAATGCACCTAAGATTTCCAGTGTTTACTGAGCAGTACCTGGTTCCTAGAGCCAACTGAAACTTAGTAGATTTCACACCGTGTTTTTACTCTGCTCCTCATACTCCTCTCTCACCCCTTCCCCAGTGCCCCAGCAATGTTTGACATTGAATGCTACTAGAACGGTTCTCCAGGAAAGCTTAGGGATTTACTCTACTGTCCTTGCTCTCTGCCAGGCATTCATACACATCTGCTTTCGGATGAGCCACAGCAGTTTCTCTAAAGGTACTGCAGTTTGATGAGTGAGCGCCATGTTTACTGCGGCCGTTCAGCTAAGTATTTTTTTCCCCCCCTCAAAAACAAACTCCCAAAGCAGGGGTTTCTTTGTGGAAAAATAAGAATTAAATGTCCCTGCCACGTTTCCTGAGTCGCCCGACTCTTTATGGAGCGGGCAAACCATACGTTTCGTGGAAAGGGTACTCTTCCCCCAAGTATCCTGCCTACCAAACTCTAAGCCCCAAAGTGGCAAGCGATTGTGCCCTGGAGTGTGCAGTCAGGTTCTGAAATGAATTCTCTATTGTCAGTGAGGAAGTTTTGGGGGCTATCCATTAAAAATAAAACAGAAATAAATTACCTTTAATTTTCAGATCTTGCATCAGAGATTACAGGCTTTGTCCCACCCTCCGCATGTGGAAGAAGGGTGGTTAGTTGGTATAAGAGAAGAGATGCAGTGTGTGAATCGGAGTTCTCTGACATAAATCCTTGACACCATTCGTTCTTGATCCCCTGACAGGTGAATGAGGCAGAGGAAGAGCGGCTGCGCAGTGAGCGGGAGCATCAGAACGTCACCCGCCAGTGCCAGCAGGCAGAGGCAAAAGTACAGACACTGCAGAAGTCGCTCAAGCGCCTGATCGTCAAGAGCAAGCCGTATTTTGAACTAAAGTCCCAATTCAACCAAATTCTGGAGGTGAGCTAGAGAGCCATAAATTGACCTGTGGGTTTCGGATGAGAAAACATTGTGTATAAGCCAAAGGAGCACTTGAAAGGCTAGCAAAGTGCCCGAGATGTGTGGATGATACACCAGCAGTACCAGGTGGAGTTTGGGGGAAGGGTAGACCAGGTGCCTCAAGGCACCTTGATTAGAGATTCTTGGGAGGGACAGGGAGGGGGTGGAACATGGGATGTACAGGAAGCTTGCAGTCCAGGGGTTTTATGCTTTGAGCCAACTGAATGAGTGATAGTATTGGAGAAGGAACTCCAGAAGGGAAAGACATACACACCAGAACACCTAGTGATTCATAAACTGGGAGGAGGGTTGGTATCGGGAATAACAAGACATACACTGAGGGACCGCACTCCGAATGAGGCGTACATTATGAGGTGGAGTCAGGCATGGAGGTCCTAGGTAGGTTGGTGACAGCACAAGAATGCAGGAAGAAGATTTCTACTGGCCATACACTATCTTTCAAAAGAACCCGGTGGGGTCACAGCACAGGATTTGTTACGTTATTTGCTGTAAAGAAAAAAATCTTCCTGGCTTCTGAAGTATGGCAATTTGTCATAAAATATTCTACTGAAGTCTGGAAAATGATGCAGGTAAAAGTCTTTTTTTTTCAACAGTTTTTTGTACTCGCACCAATTAACCATAATACATATACATTTGCATGACCTAACCAGAGCCTTACAGGGGACAATAGTGTCAATAATGTGACTTTTATCATTGGGTACCTGCTCATTTCAGTGCACATCAGCCTAAGTAATGCCCATATCCTAAGCCTGTTCAACCGCTTTAACGCCATAACTTGCAGATGAAGACAGTGACTGTGTACTACATTACATTCTATGGCAGGGTCAACAAGACTGTTCATTATACACTTGTATTCCTGAAGTATGTATTTGTGGCACGTGCAAATGTACCGGCTAAAACAATTGTCGGGGCCCACAAACCCCTTCGTGAGCCGGCTGCTACTTCCAGTCCTTCCTCACCTGAGAATGTTGTGTGGGTGATGGAAAGACATCTTTTCAAAATTTCTCTCTGCAATTTGAAATACCCATGGTCATACTACCACCAAATCTGGCCACGTTAAGACCTATCAGAGTTTGTGCCTTGCCTCCGTTCCAAAAAGACACTGCAGTGCTGAAGGGAACGGCACTGGATACACTAGATGATGTACTAACAGAGCTCTGTCAAAACGTTGGACATCTTAACTACCAAAGAACAGGAAGTCACTGGTCTTTCTGGTCTGGCTACGCAGTCCTCATCCAGTCCGGAGACCGTGTCATTGAGCGCATTTGTACCTGAGGAGAACGTCAAGCCAAAGACCAGTGTCCCTTGCTCCAAGACCATGCCTATGGAGGTAAGTATGCCACCGGCCCCTGAGGCCCATGCCACCAGGCCAGGACCTCCAAGGAAGTCCCATGCCGAGAATGAGCACTGCTCCCACAGAAGTCCGCTCTCAAGCCCTGGGCAAGGATGCAAACAGATGCCAAGCCAAATGCTTCCGCTACCTTTGGGTTGCAGTCATCAGTGGGAAAAGACTTCAGAGCCTGACAAGCCTCTAAGGTTGAGCTCAAGTCACTTCAAGCACCCTAAATAAGCAATGAAGGCTCCATATGTGCCCGTGCCTAAGAACCCAGTGTCACCAAAACTTTGCTCGATGCTGAAACTGAAGTTGAATCTGGGCTCGATGCTCCAGTCGATGTTTAGATCCAAGGAAGTTGTGGCAGGAGCTTGATAGCATGAACAGAAGTACCTGTTTATGCATCCTTTATAAGTAAGCTCTCTGTGAAACTGCCTTAACCGCCACCTCTGGAATCTCTTCCTCGAACGAGGAGACTGGCCTGTGAGAGGGAACCTTCCTCCAAGCCTCCTTCTCTGGAGCCAACACTGAAGAACCAGGACAGATCTGCCAGTCTTCTTCCTCTGCAGTACACCACCCCCACTGCCTCCACCAAAGTTGCACAAGAGGTCCCTTTTCTCCTTTTCAGACACAAGCAGTCCCTATGACCATCATGTCACCGGGACTAAGCTATGGGAGCAGTCTTCAAATCTAATTAAGGTCGAACCCTGGCAGGGAAGTCTGATGGCAGGTTAACCCAGGCATAAAAAAGTTAACTTCATAAAATGTACTTTTCCTAAATAGTAAAAATTTAACTTCACCATTCATTTAAAAAAAAAAAATCTTAAAAATAGAAGTTTAACCATATCTTTAGCCTGTCCCAAGCCTGAGATAGCAAAATTAATATATTACGATGCACTCTAGTTTTCCCTCATAGGATAACCAGAACCTTCCATGGTGAAAATATCTTTTGGGCCTTATCCCAACTGCAGGGGCATGCCATCATCCAATATCTGCATATCCTATTTTTAAATACTAGGCACCGTACCCTATGCGGTGACTTATTAATATTTAAAAGGAGTGTCTTTCCCATGTCAAAAGGGTTAGTTTGGCAGGTCGGACTGTAGGCTTAAACAGCAGCAATCCGATTTTTTTCTTGTCACGCTAGTAGATGGCATAATAAGTGCTTCTGGCAACAAGTGACATTTAACTTTCCATGCCATGGGTGCAGTTTCTACACCATATACTAAGGCACATTTAATTCCTATGTAATGCCAATCTGGAATTAGGCAATGTGACATGTTTTAGGGGTCAGTTCACATACACTGGGCATTAGAAGGCAGTGCCCCAGTTCTCAAAACTTAAAACCATCAGTAAAATTCACCTAAAATGGTGGTGACTTTACAGAAAATGGGTATTTTCTCAAACATCTCTCCTTTCGGGGGTAGGATACCTGATTGTCTCTCTCTTTGAGAAGATATCTTATCAGGGAAGGGGATTCTAGCAGTGGGCCAACATGGCTATTGCCTCAAACTACACATACTCCACCCCAGCATCCCACCCTGTCCATACGCTCTCAATAAAGAATACTTCTCTGTATTTCTTGAAGAAGTACACCATAGAGAGGGTGCCCCCCACAGTATGAAGGGAGAGGTGTTTACTGTCACTACTTTCTCATCCCCAAAAAGGATGGCTCTGGCTTCTCCTCGACCTCAGGCCACTCAAATGTTAGATCCTATCGGATCATTGTCACATGCAAATTCTGCAGAACCTCCCCCCCCCCCCTCCCTCCACAGAGTGATTTTATGACGGGGCTCTATCTCAAGGACTCCTATTTCTACATACCTATCCAACCTGCTCAGTGACTGTACCTTTGCTTTGTGTCAAGCGAACAACACTGCCAATTCAAGCTACTTCCTTTCAGTGTCACCACAGTCCCAAGGGTGTTTATGAAGTGTCTAGCAGTGGTGGCTGCGCTTTTACGGCGGGAAGACATCCACGTCTTTCCCTACTTTGGTAATGTGGTCACTGAGGGAATCTTGAAAAACACTGGGTACACAGGGAATATGCATTAAAAGGGAGTCAGATGTGGGACCTTCTCTGGCTCCCAAAGAGGAGCCCTCCTTTGGTAACGTTTTTCTCTGAGATTATACACCCACTTATGGAAATGTGGGTTTAGGTATTACAAGACTGGCACATTGCTGCTTTCCTGTTCTATTTACCCAGATCTAATTTAACTCGAGAATTACTCCTGGCCTGAGGAGAGATCCCTTTGCAAAGTTAAGGGAGGGAAACTTCAGGATGCTGGGGGATATGTTCCACTCGGGGGGTTATAAAGTCTTTCAAGTCCTGCAAATGGGAATACTGTTCAAAGGAAACTGAGAGGTTGCAATATCTTCAATTACAGAATTGGTCACAGCACTCGACTAATAGAGAATGAGCAGTGCGAGACCGACCCCCTTTCAAAAACTTTTCACTTCCTAGGGTTCAACCAAGGGACTAATCATGAAGACATACACAGCATTGAAACATAGTCTCCCAGTCAAAACCACATCATGCAAAAAATGTGCCATACATTCTGGCAAACTGTACTGAAATCCCTGGGAAGTGCCCAGAATAGGGAAATGTGATACACTGCTGAAATACAGTTTGTATTTCACTCCTAGGAATCTAAAAATCCACTACAGACTGCAAATGCTGAAGGTGCTGTAGCATGCCAGGAGATGAGATGCATGTATTATAGACTTGCCCAAAGTGGCATATTTTCTGTAAAGATGTTTTAAACCACATAAATTCCATCAGAGCCTTGGGTTCGTATCCTAGGAGTACACCCAGGATCCCTTATGGCCATATCAACGTATGATTGGGTTGTAGTGTTTTACAAGCCAGTGGATGCAAAAGAGTTGATCACATTATGATGGAAGAAGACACCTTCCCCCAATGATTAATGACTGGCCGAGCTGTATACGAACTATAATGGCCATATAAATGTTTACCTATGACATAAAGAACAAGAACGTTAAATTGAGTTATGTATCGATACCTTTAGTGGACTATTTGAGTAGATGATTCCCAAGCCTAAGTTGTCCATAGACTAACCCAAGGGGAGAGAATCCTATGACTCCGCGTATCATCCAGAGCTTCAGTGTCGCGTAAATATGTTTTGCAGGCAAGAGAAAGTGCTTATATATATTTATTTATTTCTAAAGTTTTATATAGCGCGAAAAACATTCTATACCTCAAGCATTCATGATGCAATGGTACTTAAATCCTTTTTCTGTTAGTCCTTTATCAGCTGTACATGAGCATGAACTGGGCTTTCGAGAAGGGGGCGAGGGAGGGAACATACAGGATTACTAGAGTCTGTCTTACTTATATAGGTATATTAAAGGATGATGGACTCTGCAATGTTAACTTGTATTCAATAACATTTTGTTTATAACAATAAGTGTTGGAAAGCTCAAAAAGTTAGGGGCAGTGGGGTAATGCACTAGGGGATGGGGTGTAGATATTGAACATGGTGTCTGGTTCTGAGATATCAGAGATGGGTTTGCAGGTAGTGATGCCACTGGATGAGGTGAAAATGCTGGTCCGGTACATTGTTTCTCGAGATGTGATGGAGCCTCCGGTATTTTCAAAGAATCCAAATCAGTTGTTTGATCATTCTTGGAGGTTGCTTCTCTTCCTGACCTTGGTAGCCCTGAAGAACTTCCTCCGGAATGACGTTCAGAATAGGCTGTGAGAAGAGTGCAGAGGGCAAGGCTGGTCGGTGCCATCTGAGCCTCAGTGTTGAGGTGGGAGACTAGCAAGAGGTCCTGACTTGACGTGTTAGTATGTAGAAGTTCTGTAAGTGTTATCTACCATCTGAGTAGTCCTTCAACAAGTTTGCAACCCTCGTAGTCAAGGTTGTCATTGCTGTGGTTGTCATCAGTCAATGAAGCAGAAGCTCGTAGACCCGAACTTCAGAGCCATGATGCGGATAATCTCTACTTGGTCAAAGTAAAGGCAATAAATGCCGTATTCATGTCGATATTATTGCAATTTGGATAGGGATTCCGATTTTCTTTTTTGTCGTAGCATAAGTAAGTTAGCTGTTGCCAGCAAGCTAAAACATTTGCTAGCAAACATCCTGCCAGAGCTTTTCAGATGCATGTAAAATGCAGCTTTTGATTAGAATGCTGGTTATCACAAAATCTCATTATTATTTATACTGATATGTTATTGATTTGTCACCCACTCACTATCTCAATGGAAGAACAGCCCAAACGATGTGGTTTGTCTAGTAATCATGCACTGCAGGATGACAGTCTTTTAGCATGAGAAGCTGTGAACATCCAGTGTGCAATATGCCGAGAGCTCCACAGTGAGTAGAGGATAAAAGATGTACCTGGAAACTTTGGAAGGTTCTTTCCATGTCTAGGTCTGTGGTGAGTAGAGGATGGAAGATGCACATGAAGGCATTGAAAGGAGTCTGATATATACGAAGAGGCATTAAGAATAGTAAGAAATACCCGTCGGTCCTTTGGATGTCTAGGTCTATGGTGAGTAAGAGCATGGGACATGCACATTGAGCAGAATCGAGGAGTGTGATCTATACAAAGAGGTGTTAAGATTATATCCGTCAGCCTCTTAGTGGTGGGAATACCTGGACATCTGCTACAATTGTGGGGTATACTGACAGAAATGAAAACTGTGCAGGAGTCGCTAGGAGGATCGAGAGGGGTAGATACATGGCAGGTAAGCATGAACCTTGAGGAGGCTTTGCTTCATGCCCTCACAGTGGCTCATTGCAGTGGGATATAGGGCTGTTTTGAGTACATCCTAAAACTGTTGGTAGAATGGTAAAGTCCATGTTAAAAGCAATCTATTGGAGAGATAAAGATGAAGTGTTTCACCGGTTAGGGAATGTGGACCCCCTTACTGCAGCCTTCTTGGAATTCAAAGTTTCCCATTTTTAGGTCTCGGACTGCGAACCGATCGCGAAGCGATCGTCGCTCCGAGACTCTATTGCAATCATTTCTGCTTTCAAGGAGTCAAGGGAGACCGGAGACAAGTGATGTGCACGTGCAACCTTGCGAACTGGGAACAGGTCGTGCGCGCTTCCTGTCTCCCATGGCTCCTTGGAAGCAGACTCACACGCACGCACACACACACACACATACATACAGACCCCCCCCGCCGCGCATACTCACACACACATACAGACCCCCCCTCACGCCGACGCGCATACGCACGCACGCACACACACACATAGAGAACCCCCCCCCCCACACACACATACACACAGAACCCCCCGGCGCTTACACACACACATCCCCTACCTCGTCTCGGCGTGTCTTCGCGCTCCCTTGTTTAAATATGGTGACGTTCGCCAAATGAGGGTGAGCACTGGGCAGACTGTCCTGCACAAGGACGGGCAGGTGCACAGTCGTCTACAGGCCCCCAACAAGTCACCAAGCGCCTAAGGAGGGGCACCCTCTCTCAACCGAACACACCAGGCTTGCCCCCGTCGCGTGCCGCCCCTGCCTCTCACGCGGTCGTACGTGCGCGCTCTCCTCGCCCTGTCACTGGAGCTTCTCGCCCTCAGCTGATGATGGGATTGCGTGCCAGTGCTCGCGCGCAGCCACTGTCCACGGCTGCGCACGCGCCCCCGCAGCTGAGGCAGAAGCAGAGCCTGGAGTAATCACACACCGCCTCCTTCTCCTCCCTAGCCGCTGCCATTCTCTGCTGCCCTCTCTGCACACCGAGAACCGCCGCCCTCCCCCGGGGGGACACCATGGGCGAGTACACTGTCAGTGGCACGGGGAACGGAAGGAGGGGATGGTGACAGGCATTTTACGATACCATTTCTGCGTCCAGCCGCCCCCTTCCCCATCAATCATAAGTTGTGCGGGCTGTGGTGTTAAGGTCGGTTGGAGCTCAGCGTTGTAAATATTGCTACGGTGGGGTGGGTGTTTTGCTGCGACCCATAAGTGCTCTTGACAGTCTGAGAGTGGACCGCATATGCACATCCTCATGCTCTTCACATTCACTTCCTTATGCACAGCACATCCACTTCCCTCTGTTGTACGTTTCACATCCACTTCCTCAGTGCAGTATCCCTTTTCACTTCCACTGCCCATCCTTTCAGACCTTTATCTTCCCCTCTCCACTGACCTCCTTTGCTGCCCCCAGCCTATGCACTCGTCTCCTTTCCACTTCCCCGTACCCACTCAATCTGCATGTCCCCACCCTAAGCAGTGCATTATCGCTGTTCCGTGTCTCTCCCAGTGTATTGTTTCTCCTCACTGTGTACTGTACGCCCCCCTTATAGTCCCATGCCATTATTCTTCCCTGTTTACGTCCCAGTACACCTTCCAAATGCTCTGTCCCTCCCTACAAATTACCACTTACTGTTTAATGCACACGTTCGCTGTGCGCCACTCCTCTCTGTGCAGTGCCACCAAAATGCTCATCACCTTTGCTCTGAACCGTGCCTCTCTTTGAATGATCTCTGGTTTACTGCAAGTCTTTGCTTTAATGTGTCCCCCCTCATCCTGAAGCAAGAGTACTGTAAATAAGTACATGTTGCTGTTAATGTCTGCCTGTCTGCCTTCATTCCCTCAGCTGCTGTCTAAGGCCCTTCTAGGGTGGAGGAGCCCCCTCCCATTCCTTGCTTGGATTTTGTTTTCATTTTCGTCGTCTTGTCAGTTGGTGATGACCTGAAACTTCCTCCTCCTGTCCTTTCACCCTCCTCCTACCCAACGCGCATCCCAAGAGAGGGACCCGTACTGAGCATGCGATGCTTCTACATCCTTTACCCCTAGGGAGAACCAGCAGTAAATCAGGTCGTGTCAGGATTCGCTGCTGCCTTTTCATGCTGTGTTAGTGAAATGAAATGAAAAGGGGATTTGTATAGCGCGGCTGCTGCCCGAGGGCGTCCAAGCGCTGAATAGAGGGCGTAGTACTCTGAGGGAAGTGGGGGTAATTAGTTTCTAAAGAGGAAAGTTTTTAGATCTTTACGGAAGGACGAGAGGATAGGGTTGGATCTTAGGGGAGGGGGAAGGGAGTTCCAGAGTTTGACGGCATTGAGCGTGAAGGACCTGCTTCCTGCTCTGGACCTTTTGATTCGGGGAACTGCGGCAAGAGATGCGTTCGTTGATCGAAGTTGTTTACCGGGGCAGTAAGGGATGAGAAGAGAGTGGTTGATCTCGGGGCCGGCTCTATGAAAGGCTTGATGGGATATGCAGAGGGCCTTAAATTTTATTCTTTCCCTAACAGGGAGCCAGTGGAGTGATCGGATCCCTGCTTTGGCCGATTCTCTGCGAGGAATCTGGAGTAGGGTACGAGCTGCGCAGTTCTGGGTCCGCTTAAGTTTTTGCAACACGTATTCAGGGGCCCCCAGGTAGAGGGCGTTGTTAAAGTCAAGCCGGGACTGTATGTGGCCCTGAATGACAACTTGCTTGGCTTCAAAGGGCAGGATCAGTAGGATTTCTCTTAGCATCCGAATGATCCCGAGGCAGATTGTTGAGGTTTTTGTTGCCTGGGTGTTGAGGGTGAAAGACTTTTGATGTCCTCCTTCGGGGATGGAGGTGGGCCTAAGCTGGAGGGCCATAACTGGTCGGTGGGGGAGGGGGGACCGAGAAACATGATCTCGGTTTTTTCACCATTCAGTTTTAAAGAGGGTGCCGTCATCCATCTCCTTACATCTTCTATACAGGCAGCCAGGTTGACTTGCGGGTGCCAGCTGTTGTTCTGTGCCAGGGAGACCACGAGCTGAGTGTCGTCCGCATACGAGATGATCTTGATGCCATATTGACGGACGACCCCAGCCAGCGGTCTCATGTACACATTGAACAGCGTGGGGCTTAAGGAAGAGCCCTGCGGTACCCCACAGCTCAGAGGTCTGCTGGTGGAACAGGAGTCACCGTCGAAGACCTGGAAGGTCCTTCCGCTCAAAAAAGATCCTAACCAGGCAAGAGCGTCTCCGGAGACTCCCAGATCGGACAGTCGTTGCAGCAGAGTTTTGTGGCACACCGTGTCAAACGCGGTGCTAAGATCGAGGAGGACCACTGCCACTGATCCCCCTTGATCCAAGATCCTCCTAGATTCTTCCATTACGGCTAGAAGAGCCGTTTCCGTGCCATGTTTTGGGTGGAATCCTGTTTGGGTGGCGTCCAGTAGAAGGTTTTCTTCGAGGAATTTTGTGAGGTGGAGATTGATATGTTTCTCCAGAATCTTGCTTGCCCAGGGTAACAGGGAGATGGGACGGTAGTTGTTAGGGTCATTCGGATTGAGATTGGGCTTTTTCAATAGTACTTTCACCATCGCCTGTTTCCAGGTGGGAGGTACAACTCCCTTTTGCATGGAGCTGTTCAATAGCTTCATGAGGGTGGGGAGGATGACTTGGCTGACCATGGTCATCGTGCGGGGGGGTGCTGGGTCGGAGGGGGAACCTGATTTTATCTGTTGTGCGAGGGATTGAAGTGATTCTAAGTCTAATAGAGGGAAGATGCTCATGGTTACTCGGCGGAGGGGTTCTGTTGCTGTTGGAGGCTGGGGCTCACTGGTGCTGAGCTCGGGGACGGAGGTCATAAAGGATGAATATATTTTGTTAATTTTTTGATAGAAAAAGTCGGCTAGGTCATTGCAGCGAGCCGCGGGGTTATCGGCTGGGACTGCAGGGGGGGGAATTTTGGAAAGGCTTTTGACTATTTGGTAAATTTCTCTAGGCTTGGATCTAGCAGACATGATTTTCTCTTTATAGTAAGTGGATTGGGCTGTAGTAATTCCAAGTTTGTACGCCCTTATGGCTTCCCTATATCTGATTTTGTCAGTGGTGGTATATCCCAGGCGCCATTTCCTTTCAAACCTTCTGCACTGACGTTTTTTTTTCCCTGAGTTCTTCCGAGTACCAGGGGGCGGTCTCTCGTGCTCTTTTTAACACGATTTTCCTGCTGGGGAGAATAGAGTCGAGGGAGTCCTCGATCCATTTGTTGAATTTCCCACTATCGAGTAGGGGGTTCTGGCAGAGCGAGGGTTTCGAGGCAGTCAGTAAGTTCCCCCACTGCTCTAGAGGGAGCTTTGACCAGTTTCTCATTTTTCATGGGGTGGGGGTATGGGGAGTGACTTTGTGGGTGGACCAAGTGAGGGGGATAAGAAAGTGATCAGTCCAGGGGAGGTGAGTGATGGTGCCAACCGAGAGGTCGGGACAGTTGCTAAAAACAGGGTCAAGCAAGTGACCTTTGTTGTGAGTAGGGGACCGGATTAGTTGCTCCAGTTGGATAGCGGCCAGGCTAGAAACTAGCTCATTAGCGGTGCTGTCAGTACATTTGTCAAAGTGCATATTAAAATCGCCAAGTACCGTGAAGTTGGAGGAGGACATGGCAGATTCGGCCGCTTGCGAAGGTAGTGAGGAGTGCAAGTGGTTCAGAGGGCCTGGGGGGCGATACACGAGTATCCCTGTTAGGCTGTCGTTGGGGGTGAATTTAAGGCAGAAAGACATGCGTTCACAATCTGGGATTGGGTCCGGCGTACAGTGGCACTGATATAGGGACTTGTGGATGACTGCAAGACCTCCTCCTTTTCCCCGTGTGCGGTCCCTGCGAGCGATCTGGTAACCAGAGGGGAGTGCTTGAATCACGTCTGGATCGCATTCTGGGGTTAACCAGGTCTCGGTTAGTAAGACGGCGTCAGGAGTCCGCTAGTCTATTAACAGGAAGATTTCTGCGCTATACTTGGGCAGGGATCTGCAGTTTAGGAGGAGTAGGGTGAAGCTTTGCTGTTCCGGTTTGTACCGGGCGGAGTTGAGCCTAGTATCACAGTGTTGGCAGGAGGTGGGAAGGTCCATGTGGTGGTGGCGATGATGGCAGTAAGCTTCCGTGGGGGGTTTTAGTTTGAGAAGGGCGGTAGTGCTATATTGAGTCCTAGGAGGGGGATCAAGGGGGGTGGCCCCTGTCCCCTGTCGGCTGCGGACGGGCATAGACGGGCTTGCCTTTGGCGCGCTGGCGGCGCGCTGGCGGCGCGACCGCTGCGCGCGGCCGGGGGAGGCACATGTTTTATGTGAGGGGAAGGGGCACGGCCGTGGGCGTGGCCTGTGTGCTTCAACCGAATGGCGGCAAAGATATCTCCAACCCGCGGCAGCGTTAAGATCGGCTGCGCGGGAATTATGAAGTAAGTAAGGGGGGGGAGAGTGCTCAGGGGGAAGTGCACCAAGATAAAAACAGACAGTATTCAATTATAAGTATAATTATTAAAACGAGCGTGCTCCCGGCATCCGCCTCAGGAGTATGTAGCCTCTAATGCGGGCTCTGGCGTCAGCACGACTTATATAGTGGTCTGGGGGGGGCGTGGCCACACGGCCGTGGGCGTGGCCTGTGGGCTTCAACCGAATGGCGGCAAAGATATCTCCAACCCGCGGCAGCGTTAAGATCGGCTGCGCGGGAATTATGAAGTAAGTAAGGGGGGGGCAGAGTGCACCAAGGGGAAGTGCACCAAGATAAAAACAGACAGTATTCAATTTTAAGTACAATTATTAAAACGAGCGTGCTCCCGGCTTCCGCCTCAGGAGTATGTAGCCTCTCCGTCTTAGTCGCATGTACATGTTGTTGCTGGTTAGTGGGGGAATCAGGGTGACATAACAAGAAGCAGTTCCTTGCACAGGCCCGCTGAACGCGGTTTTGTAACAACGGCGCGCACACTTTTGTCATATTTTCATTGAGTTTGATATGGAAACTTAAAACGCCTCTTCATTAACCCCACTATAATCGGCATTTATAACATGTCTCCACACTTACAGCCCCCAAACGATTTGGAATACTGCCTTTTGAATTCTTTTAATGTAAGGGAAGGTGCTAATTATCGTATGCTCTTAATTTATATTCTAAAATCCCTTATTGTAAGGGTTGCATTGATGAGTCTTATTTAGTTTGATGGCAGTCAGGACCTTTACGCAGTTTCTGCTTTAGTGGTACGCAGGGGCATTTAAGATGGGGTCAGCGCCTCAATGGCTTTATAGCATATGGGGCACCTGTTTGAACTCTTACGTGTATGTGATAACACACGTAATATTCATTTCCTCTTACATCGCTTCTTTTGCTGTGTTGTCTGAAACCCCCTGTATAATACACAGCACCTCTAATCCATTGCGGGGGTTTTTTCTCTCCCTATGTGATAGGAAAGGCCCTTGCCGCCCCATTTGTTGAATTATATTAGCTCGAGGGCCAAGTACAACAGCTGTGGGTTTTCTCTCCAATCTGGCCTTATAGTAAGGAAGCATCAGACATGGAAAAATCAGGAGAGGACGTAGTCTCAACCTAGAGTCGTGACTGAGAACAATATGAAAGCAATTTGTCTTTTGGCGATTTGTGCATTAGTACTTCAAAACAAAGACAACTTATTTGTTCAGTGTAGCTTTTTATGGTGCAATGTAATGCACTACACTGGTATCTGTGGAATGAAATCAGTGGGTTATGGGCATTTACATTTTATTAGCTGGTGATGAGGGAGTGCAGTGTGTACACTGAGATTTGAAGTCGGGTTGAGGGCTTGTCAAGTTGAAGGCTGATTTGTATAGGTGATTTTCTGTTGCTTTCCAGTTGCTGGTATGTAAGGAGTGTGGTTTGAGAGTGACTTTAATTTTGACAGGTCTTGGGCAGCCACCATGAAATCAGGGTTCTGGATTCTGCAGACTTTTGCGTGTATATTTTCATTGCACTTCTGGTTAATCTGCGTCAGATTGTGGACTGGTTGTGAACATTTGCTTGTGTGCATCGCTCAGTAACTGATCTGCTAATACAGGGTTGTCGCCATCAACACCAATCCAACAATATTCAGAATGCACCCTATTAACCGGCATTCCTGAAAACAGCGCCTCTGCTAAGATCAAAACTCAACGTTGGCTCTGATCTCGTTTACGGCTGACATCAACAAAGTTTTGGGAGCAGATTTGAACAACGTGTAGCTGGTGAACAAGTTCAAGTGCTTACAGCCACACACACACAGCCACACACACACACAGCCACACACACACAGCCACACACACACACAGCCACACACACACACAGCCACACACACACACAGCCACACACACACACAGCCACACACACACACAGCCACACACACACACAGCCACACACACACACAGCCACACACACACACAGCCACACACACACACACACATACACAGCCACACACATACACAGCCACACACACACACAGCCACACACACACACAGCCACACACACACACACAGCCACACACACACACAGCCACACAGCCACACAGCCACACAGCCACACACACACAGCCACACACACACAGCCACACACACACAGCCACACACACACAGCCACACACACACAGCCACACACACACAGCCACACACACACAGCCACACACACACAGCCACACACACACAGCCACACACACACAGCCACACACACACACAGCCACACACACACACAGCCACACAGCCACACACACACACAGCCACACACACACACAGCCACACACACACACAGCCACACACACACACAGCCACACACACACACAGCCACACACACACACAGCCACACACACACACAGCCACACACACACACAGCCACACACACACACAGCCACACACACACACACAGCCACACACACACACAGCCACACACACACACACAGCCACACACACACACACAGCCACACACACACACACAGCCACACACACACAGCCACACACACACAGCCACACACACACAGCCACACACACACAGCCACACACACACAGCCACACACACACAGCCACACACACACAGCCACACACACACAGCCACACACACACACACACAGCCACACACACACAGCCACACACACACACACAGCCACACACAGCCACACACACACAACCACACACACACAGCCACACACACACACACACACACACACACACACACACAACCACACACACACACACACAACCACACACACACAACCACACACACACACACAAACAACACACACACACACACACACACAGACAACAACACACACACACACACAGACAACAACACACACACACACACACACAACCACACTGTCAGTGCACACTTTCACCAGGCACAGGCACCATCAGTCGTCAGTGCACGCTTTCACTGGGCACAAACGCCACCAGCCATCAGTGCACGCTTTTACCGGGCCCAAACACCACCAGCTGTCAGTGCACGCTTTCATCAGACACACACCACCAGCCGTCAGTGCACACTTTAACCAGGTACACACACCACTAACCGTCAGTACATGCTTCCACCAGGCACACACCCCACCAGCCGGCAGTGCACACTTCCACCAGGCACACACACCACCAGCGCACAATTTCTACAGGCACACACACCACCAGCCATCAGTGCACACAGCAATTGTTAACGCATCCACAAATTACTATTGTAGCAATCGCAGTATGGCGCACTTTACTTTCAAACATATTCATCTAAAGCGCAGCATGCCACCACTGCTACAAAAATAAATACACATTTTTTTGGCCTACGATTTATAGACTTTTGGTGCAATTGGTGTTGCAATATTAAGCAATGCCAATAGCTCAAACTTAATTAACCCGAGACCTATTGCATTGTAAATGCTTGTTTGGAAGAGTATATGGAGGACATTGAGCCTCTGGCTGCTAGAACATTGTACATCAAATTATGGTTTTGGACCCGGTCTCTTCACCCTTTTACAGTGAGATGGCCGCGCTCCCTTATTGAGCAGGAGATGAGTTGTCCCTTTTACGTTGGCACCAAGGAAACTGTAGGGCATGTTTAGTTTTTTTGCCCTATTTCTATAGGAGGGCTTGGATTGTTCAGCTTTGCTGTAATCTGGGGGTTAGGGACCACAATTCTGCCTTCAGAATTTTAAGATTCAATCCAGCTCGTCCAATAGTCTTTGCAGTCTCCGGGTTTCTCTTACATATGTGACGGTGTAGACTAAAGTGGGCTACCGTTCCATTTCTAGACCAGGCTGTGTGATCTGTTTTACAATCTGCCATTGCTGCTAATGTAATATTACTATGACTTCTCAATGGAATTGTTTGATTAGTTTATTTAAAAAAAAAAAAAATACTGTCCTAGCATGAATGATAGTTAGTCATTTTTTAGATTTATATTATTATTTAGAATGTTTTAACAGTTTTACGATGTGTTTTTATGGCTATGAGCCGAAATAAAGTTAAATAAAGAAAGTTATAGGGCAGTCTGCCAGAACCTACTGACTTGATGCTATGTTAAACCATATTGATGCATTATTGTCTCTATTGTATTGTTTTGTTGAGTATTATTTGAGCCTGGAAGCTTCTTCGTGGTTTCAGATTTTCATCCCCAGGGCTCACACAGTACTCATAAAACATCTTTTTCTCTCCCCATCTTGTAGGAGCACAAGGCAAGGGTGACCGAGCTGGAGCAGAAGGTCTTGCAGGCTAAGACCAAGTACTCTGTAGCACTTCGGAACCTGGAGCAGATTAGCGAGCAGATCCACGCCCGGCGCCTGCAGCGACTCATCTCGCGGCGGGCCTCTCCAGTGGGGGCTGAGGCCATCTACCCCTCAGAGGCTGGTCAGCTGGGGGCCGAATGTCCCTGCTCAGACACTTCCTCTGTGCTGAGCCTGCTCACTATTGCCTCGGACCTCCAGAAGTTCGACTCAGTGGAGCATCTGGCGGGGATGTCAGATGCAACCAGTCTGAACAGTGAGGAGACTGATTCTCAGCTTTCAGGCTATCAGAGCCACCATGGACAGAATCATTTTAAACATCACCGCAGTGTTAGCCTGTGAGGTGGGCACGGTTTGTTACAGGAGACTTCGTAGAGGAGCTCCAGAGCCGTGCAAGCCTGTAAGGTGGTAATGGGAGCCTGTGAGAGGGACCTCACAGTACTGACACATTTTTATGGGTCTGCCATTGTAATGTGAGCTTTTGTGGTGGTGGCAGTACATAGTGCAAGTTCTAAGAGACAGGCCATGGCAGTGTGAGCTTGAGACTTATTGTTACAGTGATCAGTCAGTCAATCTCGCTAAACAGCAATGATCCTCTGAGGACCGCCTCGACTGGTGAAAGACTAAAGCAGAGGCTGGTTCTGCAGGGGTGACGGTCATGCACAAAGACTGGAGACCGAAGGGGTGTCCAGAAATGTAAAGTGACTGCGGTTGTGCTTGACCTCTGAGAGCAAGAAGAGAAAGACACCACAGACAATGTGGGAAAGGCAACACTACAGGAAGCACAAAGATACTGACAGCCTGAGCAGTGGATTGACATCCTGAGCCCAGGGGAACTCTAGGGGGTGGGGGGAGGAATGCTTGTAATTCACTCTCCTCCTTAGTCTCCTTGTTTGTTATACCCCCTGTTCTTCTGCCTTTCTGTTTCAGCACTTCTTACCTATCAGTCACCCCTTATCTCCTTTAGATCCTAACAGCCATCCTTTCTTAATTGCTTCTTCTGTCCCTTCACACAGCTCCCAACACCAATGATTTTGCTCCTGCCTGTCCCTGCCTCCTATATTTGTCTCCTTTTCACCCCTCCTTTCTCTTCCTTATTCCCTCTCGCTCTTTTGGCTCCTTTCTCTGTGAGCACCTTTGTGCACATTATTGCTCAGTATCAAACAAGTGTTCTCGAATCTTAACGCTGCCATGAGCACCATGTTGGACCTTCTGGCTGGATTGCCTAACCCCCTAAGGCCTGCATTACTCTGGTGCTTCCCATATGTCATCACAAAGACCAATGTTGTTTCTATCATGGTGTTATCAACTGTAACCCAACTTGTAGGTCACTAACAGAGGGGTGGAATCATGCTGCCCTGTGCACTTTCAAGGGCAAAGCACTTGTATAAGGATGTTACATTGGGGCACTTTTCCCTGTAGTTACTCTACTCCTGTGTGCCCCTATTTACTCCCTCAGACCCCCAGCAATGCTAAATGGGGGGTCCTTTTCTGCACGGTACATACAAAACTCCCCTACTGCTCAACTTTGACAGTTTTATCTCTTTTTTTCTGTAGGTGTTATTTAGAGATTTAGCTATTATTTATTTTATATTTTTTTATATACACGTCATGCATCAAATCCTCTCCTGTGCCTTCCTAAATGCCCAGATGAAGTCATACACATAGCCTGTTGTTTGTTGGTGAGGAATCTGAATGTAACTTTTGGACTTCAGCAACCAGTTGACATGATTTCTCATCCTTTACCAATCCGTACTTCAATCCATACTTCAACTCCAACAATAAAGGAAACTGACTAATGAAGATTGGCCCCAGTTTGCCTCCCTATCGATATCTGGTTTACGTGGACTGTGCTCCCTGTCGCCAATCTATGGGAGACCTGGGAGTTCTTCTGAATGGCTTTACAGTCTGGTCCTGGCTGTAATGAAACCATCCTTGGGTTGAGGCAGCAAAGGACGTGGTGGTTATCCGACATTAGGCCCTACTGACCCAGATCTGGAATAAATTTTGTTCTGACCTTGTGGTTTCTGCATAGCATATTTTTCCTCTCTACGATTCTTTTTCTAACCTGCTTTTTATTTCACAATTTATAAAAGCAAAACAAAAATGGGAGCAGGAGAGAACTCGTGCAGCAAGGATTCTACTTATTCCCTGTTACCTCAACACCATTGCTGCAGAATCTTAATATCGTCACAGTATGAGTTTCTCTCGCAAAGGATCCTCACCAGATTCATAACATTAGAATAATTTGATATTGCCAGGACGGATAATGGAAACAGGATGGAAATAGATATAAATGTGTCCATCATGATATCTTCAGTAATATCCATAGGCTGAATATCTCTGCCCACATGTGGGTACACTTTTGTAACTGAGGAAAGTATGCGATAAGGGGTTTATATTAAAAAACTAGAGAATCAAAATGAGCTTTGAAAGACACTTAACAGCATTGCTGCACAATTCTTTTTTGCTACTCTTAAAAGATCAAAACAATGAAAGGAAACTTGAGGGTGAGTCTCCGACAACACATGTTGTCTGGTTTGAAAAGTGCAAAGAACACAGTTGATGAACAGAATGTAGAACAATGTGGGAAACATCATTAACAACGAAGGCAGTACTACGCGTAACGTTTACAACGAGGCACTTACCACGTAAACGTCTTTCCAACGCGTATGCCTTCAACGATCGTATTTACCACGAAAAAAAAAACCGAAGGATTAAATAGGGGGGTTGGGGGGGGTCTCCCCCCCCATAAAAAAACGATCCCGCCGTGCCGAAAAAAACAGTGTCATAAGAGAGGAAGCGGAATAAACTTCCGCTTCCTCTTTATGACGTAAGAACGACGTGGCAAAGAAGATGAGGGGAAAACGAATTCCGTGGTAACGCATGCGTGGAAAAGGCATGCGTTGCAACGGAATTCGTGGTAACGACATATAACCGAACAATGTCATACATTCACCCCAGTACAAGGATCTGGGCCTAAATCCATCGTTTTTTTGCACTCCACACCACCCTGGGTTAGACACTGGCTATATGCAAATCAGCTCTGACCCTGTGCCTCATGGGAACAGTCCAGTCCGAACTACCAAGCCATGTCTTTCCCAGACCGGAATCAAGCATCCAAGGACCGGTTTCTGGCTATCAGCCTTCATCACCCACACACTGTTGCTTTCTTTCTTATGTACACCCCCCCCCCCCCCATAACCAGTGTTGTTTTCCCTCTTGTGCTCCAGTTCCCCTCCACACTTCCCGTTGCTTCTTCCAACCGCTCTGCTATTCCTGGTCACCTGCTCCGTTTTTAAAAGCAAATTATATTTTATTATTTATTTATTCATGTGTTTTTCAAAGCTCCTCCGCCTTGAAAAACACAATTTTACACTACTTGTAGTTAATTTTTTTAATGATCTACTGATCTATCTCTGATCAGTTAATAAAATAAAAATGGGACCTGCCTCATTTTATAGGCACACCATGCGTAGTGTTGCATGTGCACTTGTCAGGCATGGATGTGCCCTTATGACATACAGCTGCTCCAGTCATGTTATCATGCCTCCCCACCCCCACCCCCACCAAAAGACTAAACCTATTGGCTTTTCCAGTGATTGTTTCATGACTATACAAACACAAACTGCACTGTTGCTTTAAGACCGCGAAGGAGGTACACAACCCCCATAAGATGCATAGTGGCAGATGGTTTTTTGGACTGTTTTGCTGCTCTTTCAGAGTAGCATCTGTGAACGAGATATTGGCCTTCATCTATTTATACACAGAAAATACTCTTTAAAAAAAAAAAAGTGTAAGGACACTAATTTTCTTTTTACCTCCAATGAAGAGACACTTTTCGGGTTGGGCTGTGGGTGGGGCCATTAACTGGAGGCAGCAACCTCACAGAGCACAATTGTTTGTCGTGACTGATTCTGGAACAGGCATTCTAGTGAATCACAAAGCTATGAACTTTGAATAGGGATGATTTCTGATGTAAGTCCTTTTAAGCACACCTGGTACAGTCTCAGTTTAATGTAACTTGTCTGGCATCAACATAGGGCAGATACTCCATGGCGCCAAAGGTCGGAGACTTCCTGTATTGGCACTTCACCCAGAAGAGGAGGTCTTTGACCCTCGTAGAGTTGGTGAATGAATTCCACTACGAAAACTAGAGGTTGAAGTGGGCCGGGGAAATTAAGTTTCCAGGCTTTATTAATTTCCCATGCTTTACTAAAAGAACAACCATACCTGAACGTTTTTTTTGTTGCAGTTGTATATAGCGGGAGACTCGACCCAAAGGTATTGAATTTCTTTACATGAGCACCAGTTGCATTACACAAGGTCATATTTTTTGTTGTTGTTGTTTCCCTTCAGTTATGTTTTAGGTACAAGGAGATAAATATTTTGCCCCAAATCACAGTATATTGAGCCAACGCCGAGACTCAAACCTGTTTCCCCAGCTCCACAATCAGCAGCTCTGGCCCTAACACCATATCCTCTCCCTGAAAGGAGAGAAGGGCTTCCCCTGCTGTGACGTGAGAAAAGGGAGAGGTAGCTAAAGAAGAAGCAAGCCTCTCCAAAGTCCCTGCTCCTGAAAGAAATTAAGTGTGTGCAATTAGTTAATCTGCAAACCTGGAGGCTGTTTCGAACCAGTATAGCCTTTAACTGATAGAATATGAAATTTGTCCTTTTCATGGAAACCTGTAAAAAGACTTGCACAAGGTACAGTTTGCGTATTACTAAAAACATAATGTTTGAAAGCACTGTAAACATATAAACAGCATTTTTGCAACAGCCTATTCATACTGTGTGTAATACATTTCTTTAAATTAAATAACTTCCATATTACAAGTGCATTCTGCCACTGGCTTGGACACATTGCTGTTTTACCAGTGCACCTACCAGGTTTCAATTCAGTGACTGTCCAGTTATACCCACAGACATCTGAAGCGGTTGTATTAATTGCAGAGTTTTCCTACCAGAAAAATGCTTTTCCCACAGATAAATGGTAAGTTGTGTTTATTTTTCATTTAAGATTATTTTGTTCTTATTAGCCACATCTCTGACCACACACACTCATTGAACCCACCTTCATTGTACTCAGCATCACAGTTTCCATACTTGTCTTTATGCACTTTGATCACTGACTAAAACATCTACATTTGATCTGCTTATAACAGAATGCTTATGAAAATATTCTTGGCTTTACCTGACGTAGACCCTAAAACTCTGTGGGAGGCCCTCAAAGCAACCATCGGAGGTGTGCTAATAGAAATCAAAGCCAGGAGAGACAGAGGCGAAGGCTCAGGTGTCACAACTAGAAAAGGATATCAAGCTACTAGAAACAAGACATATTGCAGACACCAGGAACCAACACATACTGACAGAACTCACAAGTAGTAAATACGAATTCAACAGAATCCTTCGTGAACGGGCAGGACTATGGATAAAAAAATACAAACAAATCAACCTGTGTGAAGCTAACAAGGCAGGGAAAACACTAGCCTCATATCTCCAGCACAAGCAAAGGCAGCACTACATCACAGCAGTCACAGACACTACCAGCAAAACACACACCCGTCACAAGGACATCCTACATACCTTCATGGAATTCTACAAGGAGCTTTACAACAAAGACCACAACTTAGACATAGAAGGGACTAAGACCTACCTTGAGAGCATAAACTTACCGAGGATATCGACAGAAGAGGCACTAGCATTAGGACAAGACATGAAAACACACGAGGTCAAGATAGCCATTAAGGCCCTAAAAGACAACAAGCCCCAGGACCTGACGGATATACAGCTCCATTCTACAAATCTTTCCAAGACCAGCTAGCACCAGTCTTGACGAAAGTATTCAACCACTGCGGGAGCAAGGGAGAAGTAACTGAGACGATGTCACAGGCCAACATCATAGTCATCCCCAAAGAAGGTAAAGACCCACAATGGCCGAAAAACTACAGACCAATATCACTCATTAACCTAGACTGCAAAATATAAGCGAAAATCCTAGCAACGAGACTTAACAGAATGTTCCCACAAATAATCGGAAACACACAGGTAGGATACATGAAAACTAGAATGTCCAGTGACAACACAAGGCTGCTCTGTCAGGTCATAGAACACTGCTCGAATTCAGGAAACGCGGCAGTAGCGATCATGCTTGATGCGGAAAAGGCCTTCAACAGAGTCTCTTGGCACTTTTTAGAAAAATGCATGCAAGCGTATAACCTGGGAGAAAAGTTCATAAAGAGGGTCATGGCCCTCGACAAAACCCCGAAAGCACAAATAGCCATCAACGGAACGACCTCGCCCCCTTTCAACCTCCAAAGAGGGACCAGACAAGGCTGCCCTCTCTCCCCCGCTGCTGTTCCTACTAGCACTAGAACCACTGATCAGGGACATCCTAGCCAATAAGAACATAGCAGGCATAACCATTAACAACACCACAGCTAAACTAGCCGCCTACGCGGATGACTTACTAATCACAACGGAAGATCCTGTCCGGTCCATACCGGCCCTCATGCACACCATTGACAAGTACGCATCCCACTCTGGGTATAAACTAAACAGAGATAAATCAGAGTGAATATACACACAACCAAGGAGGTATTGGGAGACTCAGGGCTAGCTTGGCAAACGAGCTCTGTCAAATACCGAGGAATCAATTTCGGGAGAAACCTAAGAATAACCCTCGAACAAAACGAGAAAAACACCCTAGACAAGATAAAAGGGCCACTAGAAAACTGGTCGCCCAAGTTTATCACATGGTGGGGCAGAATAGACAGTGGAAATGATGATCACCCCAATAGTAAACTACCTAGTAAGCATGCTCCCCCTAGCACTAACGGACTACTTCCATAAAAAAATAGACCAAATACTCAACAAATTCATCTGGATAGACAAAAAAAGCCAGAATAGGTCTTCCGAAACTGAGACTGAGGAAAGAACAAGGCGGCCTCAACCTAGCAGATCTGAGAACCTCCCAAGCCGCCTTTGTGGCCAGACAGGGGATTCACTAGATACTACAAAATCAACAATATACCCCTACCTGGCTACTACTGGAGAAAGCCATCCTTGACCACACTGACCCGCTTGCCCTCCTCACCACCAACAAACAGTCACTAAAAGGAAACCCGATATTCAAAATAACGAAACATGCACTTCTCAAGGTGGACCAAAAGTTAAAAGTAAGCATCAAAAACTCACTGTGGGATGCACTATGGGCAAACCCCAAAATCAAATACAAAGGCAGATACCTAGACATAAAAACATGGAGACAATTAGGCCGTAAACAGACAGGTATTTGGATAAATCCCAATACCAGGAGGGTTCGAGAGGTATGACTGTACCGGAGTATGTCCTCTCTAAATAATATCTGTCATAAAAAATACTCCAATAGACACCGGTTAGTATCGTTCTTGAACTAGCTGTATCTAGGGGACAAGACTAACAGGAGAAAAGGAATTCCCTTGTGAAAGGTTGTACCTAACCCAACCATGAATGTGGGGGAAAAAACTACTTTTTGTTTATTTACCCTCACACACCCTAGTGGTGTCATGCTTCCATCATCGGGTCACCCTGACCCCTATAAGTCAGGGTGGGCTCAACCACAGTGTTGGGAGCTCTTGTGATAGATCAATGGCAAGGGGGTTTAAAGATAAAATACCTCAGTCAGATCCCTGGTTTCCCTTTATTTTTGGGTTCTGTCTGGGTCATTAAAATTACATTAAGAATGGGTCTTTGTTGGAGTATTATGGTCCTAAGACCCTAGTGCCGACATGTTTCAGTCCATGATGGCCGTGTAGGTCCAGGACATTCTTCAGGGCAGAGATGACCCCCTATGTGAGGGAACTGAATGGATCGGAGGTCCCTATCCTATCAGTATGAAAGGGCAGAGTAGCTGCTCCTTATGATATGTATGTGGTGTTTGTATAATCTGCCAGGCTCCATCTGTGAAGAAAAGACAGCGACAAACAATATATAATATGCTCAACAAAATAGATTACTATTGTACAAACGCCCAGTTCGGTTGTCACCTATGTGAGCATGCTCTTTTTTTTATAGTATGCTTCGTGTTTCAGGTATCATCCTTTCATTGTGCCACTCAAATTGATCACTGTAACATATTGGATTTATATGTGACAGGTAAGTGGCTGTTTCAATCGCATTCTAGCAATATCAGCGTGAATGTCTGATCGATCGAAAAATAGCATGCATCAAGTAAAATCAATCTCAATTGCAATCAGATAAGCGTTTTAACCAAAATAACGACTTGGTAAAGTATACATTCATACAATCCACGCATCACATTTCTCATACACGATATACTTTACCCAATTGGGATCGGTCACCGGCGTCTCACGGGACTCGGCAGTCTATGTAGGTGGTCCTAGGTGATTGTTAAGGGGATACATGTGGCGTTATCGATAGTACTGTCTAAGCAGATATTTACGGGGATGACTTTCAAACAGGATGTGAAAATCCCCCGCAGCATAGTAGCTGCGCCGTTAAATGCTCGTGCAGATATTCCGACCTGGTATTGGTCTCAAACTTACTTTCTTAAGTACACACCCAGCAGTCTGACCTGTTACAGCCTCCAGTCCCTGGCTCTTATGTTCCGAGTGGTTGTCCTCGGATCTGTTTGTTGTTTAAAGCATTGTTCCGGATGAAAAAAAGCTGGATGCTCCCGCCCTCACCTTTTGACCCGCAGCGCGCTCGGCGTGCAGTGTCATTGTCAAACAGCCGATCCTGAGCCCAGTGACCCACGCGAATTGTAGTTCCCAATGTTTACGATTCAAAAGAGATATCTATATGAATATATAATGTGTTAAATTGAAAAGAACACTGTGATTAAATGTCTATGTGTGTTAGGAGGAAGAATTGTTTTTTTATGATGATGATCGAAGACCACTGGTCACGGTCACGTATATTCATGTCTCATCATCGCGATAGTGAAAGAAATTATTAGGACACAATATCCCCATACTGGGTCGCTCAGTATTAATTGGAATCGTATATCAGGGGTCAATAACCCTGCATGCGTGTATGACCACGTTGACACGGCCAGAACTTCTGTTGGCATTCTATTCGTATTCCAAATACCATCATTATATTTATTATACTAGGGGTCTCAGTCACATATATTCGGGTCTCATCATCGCGATGGTAAATAAGAATCTTTTGATATTTTTTCTTTGTGCTGTACAATCATGTGCCAGGGATTAGTACTATGTATACGTGTATTGCCATACTTGCAGGGACAGAATTTCTGTTGGCATTCTATTCTTATTCTCTATATAGAGCGGGCCACTCTCGCTTGGTTTTATTCAGTTTAGAGTGTCCGCGATCTCATTTGTAGATTCTTTGGATCTCCATATCAACATTTAATCAACTTCTTCTGGTATCCATATTTACACCTTGAAGGTGTATGGTTCATAGAACAAACTCAGGTCAAATTCCGATCGTCATTTTTTCATTTATTCATTTAGTCAGTTGACTCCATGGTATGCCATCATTGAGTCCTATCTGATGGCTCTTTAGTCGGTATACCCACCGTTGTTCTCTGTCTATTAATCTCTTCTGTAAGTTATTTGTGCCTTTCAGTTTCTCTATGATTGTCCACCGGATGTCTGTATCCTTGTGTTGTTTTTCCACAAAATGTGCGGTTAGTCTGGTGGAATTGACTGCCCATCTAATTGTGCTTCTGTGTTCGCTAATTCTTATCTTAGCTTTGCGACTGGTCATGCCCACATAGGCCAATCCGCACGGGCATTTGATGAGGTAAATTACTGATTCAGAATTACAGTTAGTGTGTGACCGTTGCTCCCATGGGGTCTGTAATCCTAAATCTAAAGATTTAGTATGTTCCGTGAATTCACAGGCTACACAAGATCCACAGGGGTAGTGACCAGTCACTGGTGGAGTGTTCCATAGGGTAAGTTGGTTATCTGCCTTGGGTTTATAACTGTCCGTATGAATGAGGATATCTCTTAGGCTATGGTCCCTTTTAAAAGAGACATGGGTTTTTCAAAGGTTAGTTGTTTTGACGTGAGTATTGACCATCGCTTGTTGATTATTTTCTTTACTTCATTTGAGGATGAATTAAATGTGGTGACACATATCATTTGTTTTTGTTCAGTCCTCTCATGTGTCTCGAGGAGAGCCTCTCTTGGGGGGTTTCGTGCTCTTTTTTGAGCTTTCTCAACAATTTTGGCAGGGTATTTTCTCTCTCAACTTATTCGTTAGTACTTGGGCTTCTTTTTTGTAATCTTGAAGTTCTGAGCAATTTCTCCGTATTCGTAAGAACTGTCCCACCGGTAAATTCTGTCTTAGGGCCCGTGGGTGTGCACTGTCGAACCGTAATAAGCTGTTTCTGTCAGTGGGTTTTGTGTAGAGTGAACTGCTGAGGGTACCGTCCTTAGCAGTTATATTGATATCTAGAAAGGGAATTGTTTCTCTATTCTTCATCACGGCGAATCTTAGGTGTGGATTTAACCCATTGATCCAGTCCGTAAAATCACCTAAACTCTGTTCATCCCCCTTCCATACTAACAGGATATTGTCTATATATCGACACCACTTACAGATGTTCAGGGTGTATGGATTGGTGGTCCAAATATGCAGATTTTCGAAGTGTCTCATGTATAGGCATGCAATGCTAGGAGCAAATGTACTGCCCATCGATGTTCCATGGACTTGCAAGTACAGTTGATTTTCATATTTGAACATTTTTTCAGTGAGTGCCAGTTGTATTAGTTTGATCACCCAGTCAACTGGAGCTGACCATTGCCATTCCGCTTTGGTCAGAAGTTCTGTGATTACTCCAATGCTCTCAGTCTGAGGTATGCTAGTATACAATGCCTCAACGTCCAGACAGACCAAGATGTATTCACTTGGATCATATTCAATGTTGGTCAGGAGGTTGAGAAGGTGTTTTGTGTCTTGTACATACGATGTTATCTGTCTCACCAAAGGGCGTAGGAACCAGTCAGTATATTTCGATAGGGGTTCCAGGATCGATCCAATCCCGGACACGATTGGCCTCCCTGGTGGGGGTATTTTCCCTTTGTGGATTTTTGGAATTGTGTAAAACAGGGGAGTCCGTGGGTCCCCTTGATTCAAAAAATCGTGTTCCTTTTTGGTTATCCACTTTCTTTCTAAGGCCTCTGATGTAAGTTGAGAGATGGTTTGTTTGAGTCGTTGTGTGGGGTCTCTATTGATTTTTTTGTAAAACTTGTCCTCAAGAAGAGAGAGGCACGCTGTTCTATAGGTTTTAACATCTTGAATCGCTGTTGCTCCCCCTTTGTCCGCTGGTTTTATTATTAATTCTGTCCTGGTCTTTAACTTCTCAAGGGCTTTGCGTTCCCTGTTACTCAGGTTGTTATAGGTGTCCTTGCAGGGTTGGAGATTCTCCACTTCTTTTGTTACCGCTTCTTCAAAAGCCAGTACCTCAGGAGGCATCATAGTGGATAGGGGGGAAAAAAGTCTATTTTGGTCGCAGATTGGTGTACTCTCCATCTGTAGCCTTCTCTTCTGTGTTCTGGAAAAAGGTCTTGAGTCTTATTTTCCTAAAGAACTCTCCCAGTTCGCATCTCAATTGGAATTTTTCCAAGTGGGTAGTTGGGGAAACCCCAGGCCCTTTTCCAGGACCCCCATCTCATCAGTGCTGAGGGTAGTATCTGTGAGGTTCACAACTATTCCTTCATTGTGCTTGTCCCTGGTTGTGGTTGGCCTCTGGAGTTGCTCCTTGTGTTCGCTCCTGGTCTGTCTTCCTCCCATTGTACTCCTCTGTTGTTCCTCCGTCCCCGCCTGCCTCTTCTTCCACCCTGTCCTAACAAATGTTGATTAAAATCAGGTTGGAAGTAAGGTCCTGTCGGGTACTGGGGAGGGCCGTTGTATGGTATCTGGCCAAACGGGCCTGGCCATGGGTACATATGTGGATGTCCATATCTTTGGTTGTATCCCCCCCGTCTCGGTCTCCTTGGTTTGTTGTTCCAGTTTCTTTGGGAGCCATCACTAGACCATGAGTCCTGGTCGGAATCTGACGTCCCAGATTGACCACTTCTTGAAGATCCTGTTTCGGTGTTCTCTTGTCCTTTGTAGTCATCCTTTATGTATGGATATACTTTCTCATGGCTAAATTTCTTAAGATCTTTCTGAAGTTTTGAGATCTTGTTCTGCATGAGATAATCCTTGTGTTCTGTGATTTCCTTATTTACTTCCTCGAGTTTCTTTTTGTAAAGTGTTAATTTAATTTCTGTAAGTAGATGATCCTCACTCGTTTTGATTTTAATCAATATGGCGCCTGAGAGGCGTTTGGCCGTATTTATTATCAGGATTAACCAATCCCTTGAACAGCGCCATGCGATCAGAGACCATTCCTTCTTAAATTGGGGATCATCCAAAAATATCCTGGGGGCATTTGTGACTAGAAGACCTGTTGGGGCAGCATTCCCCCGAAGGTATTCTGTCATTATCGCTCCATGTAACAAGATCCGCATTTGACAGCGTTTAAGTTCCTTTAGTTCATCCCAATTTTGTGTTTGGGATAAACTCTGACCAATATTGGTATCTGGTAATAGTGATGGACCTGCCAAAATGGCGGTTGCCATATCATCTGTGTTGGACCCGTCTGCTTCTGAGAGTCCCCTCACCAATATGATTTCTTTTGTTCCCCTGAACCTCCCAACATTTGCCGCTTTTTATTTGTCTACCAGGACCTTTTTGTGTGTTGTTTCATGGGGCTAGGTGTTCCTTGACCCCCAGTTGCTCACAAGGTTTCTGGCACCTATGTACAAGGCGCCTGGCGAAACCTGTGAACATGAAAACTGAGGTTGGCAACCTGTGTGTGTTTAACCTTAAAATGGTGGACACATATTTCCCTCATGTGAGTGACTCTCATTGAAGCCTCCTTGAACCCTGACCTTTTGAGGTTTTGGCGCCCTTTCTGGTTGGCGCGCTTTCCTGACAGGAATTTCATAACTTTCCTCAGGTACACAAAATGGCTGCTCCAGAGCCCCAGTACGGTGGCTCTGAGTGACCAAAAGACACCTCAAAAGTGCCATGCCATTGACACAGCCAGGGAAGGTTCTAGAACCTTCTGGCTCGTGCCAGTACCTCAGGGCACTGGCTATATAAAGCCCAGTCCCTGGCGGCCATTTTGGATGTAATTCAGATTCCAGACTTGACACCAGAGTGACACCTGCCCTGCTGACCCCTGAGGTGGCTGAGAGCACAGGCAGTAGAGTGGCACGGGTTAATAGCCTGATTCCTGACTGGCGTTCCAGTCAGGCGTGTTCCAGTAACCTTGCGCCTACATCGCCTGCCCAGCTAGTGCCTCATTGCCCCAAAAGACTGTGGCCAAGTTTATGTGCCTCCCCGCCCCCCCGGTGGCGAAGTCGTGAAGAAAAGGCGAGTCGCGACCTTCCACAGTGCCCCCTTCGTGAATAGCGCCTATCGCGGGGGACTCGGACGTCTCCAAGCCCCACCGGCGTTGCGCGCTTTCTGGTTGTGCAGTGATCGAAGGTGAGGTGGTGCGCCGGGGTGGGGAGAGGCCGGCCTTCATTGGTCGGGATTAGCGTCCCTGCCCTTTCCCAGAGACCCGGGAAACTGTTGCCATGGGCGGGACCAGCCCCCGTATGAGGAAGTCGGAGGGAGGTCCGTGAAGCCCCTGAGAACCCTGATGCTGGTGTAGGAAGTGCTGTGCCCCGACTGAATCGCTATTCGATTGCAGCCGTAGTGAGGTGGGTTGTTTCCCCTGGAGGGGTGCCGCGTTATCAAGGAACTGTGCACCGGCGTTGATTTGAGCGAGCGCTGAGACTGAGTGACCCCGCTGGCAGCCGTTCGTTCGTCTACTGACTTCGAACTGTGCTACCCTGGTGCCTGCGATATTGCCGTAGGCTCAAGTAAACCACACCGGCAAGCAGACATCCTTCCCCGGTGGCAGCGGAGGGCCAAATGTCATATTTACCGTGTTTCCTTGTCTTTAGGTACACGCACATGGGCCCCGCGTGAACATAAAAGAGTCCCCAGTGCACCGTGAATCCAGAGAAGCCCGCATGCATTCCCCATGATTCCACAAGTACTGTTATCCTTTTCAAAGTGGGTTTATCTTGCAAATGTAAACTTCCTGATTTATTTAATTGGTGGCAGCGATACCAGAATGAAAATGTGGTTATGCATTTAAATGAACCAGGCTTTATTATTCCATGTATTGGTGATATATAAACCTGATATGCATTTTATTTATTGATAGAGCTATTCCTAATATTTATGCAACACCAGTGTTCCTGAAGTCCTATTTACTGTATTTATTCTCAACCTGAATCCCAGAGTGCTGTAACAAATGAAATGTGAATGTGCTTCCCCAATTGATCCCTATTTACAGCAGAGAACTTTTATATAAAGGAATCGTATTTTTCTACAGCAGTGGTGTGGTGTCCTTCTTTTTGGTGTGACTGTGCAGGGGGTTATTATTGGGTCAGAGCCGGCTTAGCACTACAGCCTTCACTGCCTTGACACTTGAGCCAAGCTACCCCCTTTGTGCTGGGCTTGCCCATCGCAGGTCCAACAATCTGTATAACCGATAACCAATTGTTCAGCCATGGCAAATGATTGTATGTGTCTATTCTTTAGGGTATAACTCAAATGACTGCAAGAGACTAAAAATAAAAGTGCAAGTGCTATTTCTAAACCCGTGTGAGAATCCACTTGAGTCTCACCTTGAGTTTTAAACCCACAGCTGTGCGCTGCTCAAAATCCGTAAACAGACAGGTATTTTTATAAATCCCAATACCAGGAGGGTTCGAGAGGTATGACTGTACCGGAGTATGACCTCTCTAAATAATATGTCACAAAAAATACTTCAATAGACACCGGTTAGTATCGTTCTTGAACTAGCTGTATCTAGGGGACAAGACTAACTGGAGAAAAGGAATTCCCTAGTGAACGGTTGTACCTAACCCAACCATGAATGTGGGGAAAAAACTACTTTTTGTTTATTTACCCTCACACACCCTAGTGGTGTCATGCTTCCATCATCGGGTCACCCTGACCCCTATAAGTCAGGGTGGGCTCAACCACAGTGTTGGGAGCTCTTGTGATAGATCAATGGCAAGGGGGTTTAAAAATAAAATACCTCAGTCAGATCCCCGGTTTCCCTTTATTTTTGGGTTCTGTCTGAGTCATTAAAATTACATTAAGAATGGGTCTTTGTTGGAGTATTATGGTCCTAAGACCCTAGTGCCGACATGTTATAGTCCATGATGGCCGTGTAGGTCCAGGACATTCTTCAGGGCAGAGATGACCCCCTATGTGAGGGAACTGAATGGATCGGAGGTCCCTAGCCTATCAGTATGAAAGGGCAGAGTAGCTGCTCCTTATGATATGTATGTGGTGTTTGTATAATCTGCCAGGCTCCATCTGTGAAGAAAAGACAGCGACAAACAACATATAATATGCTCAACAAAATAGATTACTATTGTACAAACGCCCAGTTCGGGTGTCACCTATGTGTGCATGCTCTTTTTTTTATAGTATGCTTCGTGGTTCAGGTATCATCCTTTCATTGTGCCACTCAAATTGATCACTGTAACATATTGGATTTATACGTGACAGGTAAGTGGCTGTTTCAATCGCATTCTAGCAATATCAGCGTGAATATCTGATCGATCTGAAAATAGCATGCATCAAGTAAAATCAATCTCAATTGCAATCAGATAAGCGTTTTAACCAAAATAACGACTTGGTAAAGTATACATTCATACAATCCACGCATCACATTTCTCATACACGATATACTTTACCCAATTGGGATCGGTCACCGGCGTCTCACGGGACTCGGCAGTCTATGTAGGTGGTCCTAGGTGATTGTTAAGGGGATACATGTGGCGTTATCTATAGTACTGTCTAAGCAGATATTTACGGGGATGACTTTCAAACAGGATGTGAAAATCCCCCGCAGCATAGTAGCTGCGCCGTTAAATGCTCGTGCAGATATTCCGACCTGGTATTGGTCTCAAACTTACTTTCTTAAGTACACACCCAGCAGTCTGACCTGTTACAGCCTCCAGTCCCTGGCTCTTATGTTCCGAGTGGTTGTCCTCGGATTAGTTTGTTGATTAAAGCATTGTTCCGGATGAAAAAAAGCTGGATGCTCCCGCCCTCACCTTTTGACCCGCAGCGCGCTCGGCGTGCAGTGTCATTGTCAAACAGCAGGTCCTGAGCCCAGTGACCCACGCGAATTGTAGTTCCCAATGTTTACGATTCAAAAGAGATTATATCTATATGAATATATAATGTGTTAAATTGAAAAGAACACAGTGATTAAATGTCTATGTGTGTTAGGAGGAAGAATTAGGCCTCTTGCACCCCCCGCAGAACATCTATACAACCTGGCTTAAGAGCATTGCACTGGCTCCCCATCAAAGAGAGAGTCCAATTTAAATCTCTGTGCATTGCACATCAGGCCTACTGGAAATTAGGTCCAGCGATCAGCCATTCCTTGGTATCGCCATACAAACCTACCAAAGCCCTCCGATCTTCACAAGCCTTCCTAGCCCAAGTTCCAAGGATTTACAGAGCGAGGGCCGGAGGTCGTTCATTTAGTTATAAAGCCCCGAAAATATGGAACACCCTACCACTTCATCTTAGAGCAGACTCTAACCTTCTGAGCTTTCGCAAGCAGCTTAAAACATTTCTTTTTAATCAATAGGGCTGTCACCCCATTCTTTCTCTTAGAGCACTGATGGTAGTTTTTAGCGCCTGGACGCCTCAGGGCAGCTGTTAGCGCTCAATAAAAACATTTTTTATTTCATTTCACCCGGCCCAGCCGGTGGAAAAGGGCATGCCCCTCACGTTCAAAAACATGAAAGACAAGCACGCTCTCTCTGACCTAGTTATACAATTTTCTGGCTATCAAATCGGCCATTACAAAAGCTACACTATGCAAGCAGACTCCCTCAATCTCCCAATACATGGAAAACATAAACAAGACCGGTCACCAAGTATCTCACCTATACAAACTCCTCCGCCCAACATCCACAAAGATCAACGCTAAGAGTACAGACTACTGGGAAACACAGATAGGCTCTAAACTCTCAGAACAAGAAATACCTACCGTATGGAAGTCCCCAATCAGTAATATGATATCACCAGTACTAGCCCAAACAAAATTCTGGCAGCTGCACCAAGCATACTGGACGCCAGCCCGACTTGCTAAAGAAGGTCTCACCGATAGCGACCGGTGCTGGAACTGTGAGAGAGAAAAAGGCGACCTAGCCCACCTCATCTTCTATTGCAGCAAGGTTAGCAAATTCTGGAGGAAGGTGTTCGACTTTACTAACAACGCTCTAGGCTGTACCCTGAAACAAGAATTTGGCACCATAGTAACAGCACATATAAACACTGACGTAAACTCACAACAAGACAGAAACCTTCTTGACTTCCTCCTGACCATTACGACAAAAACGGTGTTAGACAAATGAAAAAACACCGCCAAGGCCACATTCAAGGGGTGGCTGAACTGGGTGACAACACCGCACTAAGACACACACCTTGGAGAAACCCCAATAGAGAAATGTGGTCATCCTTAGACAGTTTCCTAGACCCGCACAAGCCACCGTAAACAGTTGTGAGCAGGCAAAACAGAGACATTATCAACAGTGTTTGATGGTCGATCCACAACCAGCTGCCAAACGCCTTTATGTTATACGTTTTTATGTTATATGTTCGAACTAGGTACAGGACCGAAAAACAAAGGGTCCTTAGCAAATAAGCCACAGCGTTCGCAAGCCCACAGGACATTTAACAATGAAAAGAAACCACCCAGCAACCAGCTACCCAAAGTCTTTATACAATCCGAGTATGCCAATTGTAACAGCGAAATGTACTATTTGTGATATGTGTATATATATATTCTGTCAAAGAAAACAATAAAAATATATTACAAAAAAACACAAAAAACAAGGAGCAAATGCCATGCCTTTGGAGCCCTGATCCTTAAGACTTCTGAAATTCAAGCTAAATTCCTACCCAGAGGAGTCTATTCTATAAATATTTGAAAAGTCTGGTTCCATCACAGTAATTTTCCAGTATTTATAAATTTTAGTAACATGATTAACTTGTTTTTGCAAGCATTTTTAAATATACTCATGTTGTGTGTACAGGAGAAGCCAAAATACTAAAAAAAAAAAAAAGATTTAGTGGGAAACAATTACAAATTGATTCAAAGACCCCCATCAGCAAAAACGAACATTCCATATTTGTGATTTTCCAGTCATAACAATATGATTATTAGAGCAAACCACTGTTGAACAAGAAAATCCAATTACATGTTTCTGCAACCTAATAGACTAGCTACTGTGTTTACATTCTTAAGTGCCCTTGTGGAAAAATATATGTTGGAAAGAATGAAACAAAAATGAAATTGCGACCCAGTGAATACGACCAATATCAGAACTTGAAATATAAATCATCGGTAGTGATGCAAATTAATTAAACTAATCACACAGCAACCTTTGTCAATCATGGTTCCAGATTTTGGATATACTGAAGGGAGGAAACAGGTCAGAACTATTACTTCAGTGAGAAGTATTTTGAATTTGGCATTGTGACTCGTTACAAACAAAGGCTTAAATGACCGATTTGACATTCAATGTTTTTATGAAAGAACCGTATGACATATTTCAACAGGGCATGGCGGAACAGACAACTGAAACGAAGTTGAGGAAGACTTCTAATTGAGTTACATGCTAGTTACCTTAGAATCAGAACTACAATGAAAACGGATCCAGGGACCATCATTTTTATAGGGCTGCTATAGGTAACAATACTAGTCGGAGGAGTGCTCCGTGTGTTTCAGTAATTACACACATATTGCTTTAAACAGAAAAGGCTATCACTGTTTTTTTTAATTATAGCTTCTGAAGAAGTGAAATGCATAGAGGATTTTTTATGTGTCGTAATTCTTTATTGAGAAGTTAAAGGTATATAAATTCATAAAAATATAGTACAGCATAATAGACCCCCTATAGTCTAGCGACAACATATTCAGTGTAATATAAGGAAGAAAAAACTTGCATGTAGGAAAGGGAAGGAAGTAGGAGAAATAGGATAAAAGACAAAGTGTTAATAAAAGAAAAGTAGAATATTGGACATTATATGCTAAATAATCTAACTTTGGCTAGTTATAATCATGGATAAAAGTTAGAGTAAATTATGGGACGGTAAATATAATTTAGAATTATTAAAATATATTGTGTCTGTAATATGAAGTACGATATAAATATATATATGGGTAATGGGAGATCCTGAAGGGTACTAAATACATTTAAAAAAGTAGATAAATGTACAAGTGGGAAAATAAATGGATAAGTAAATAGATGTTTTGAGAAAATAAGCATTTAAGTGGATGAGAAAATGGAAGAATGGATAGATAATGATATGAAAAGAAAGAAACAACAGGAGAGAGACCTCCTTACCCAAAAAAAAGAAGGTAGGAATAGGACCTGAGGAGAAAAGAGAATAGAGGGAAAGAACAGACAAGTCAATAAGAGGGAAATATTTAAGGATCTCGGAAAAAAGAGTCAATACTTGTTGAAATATTTCTTCTTGGTCTTGTAATTTATATATTATATGTTCATGTGATGCTGTCTGGATCATCGCAGTCATCTAGTCCTCCATAAATGGAGGACTAGGTGATCGCCACAATCTTAAAATGCTAATTTTTAGTGCAGTATGTAAGAGTTGGCTCTGAGGATGCGTAATGTCATATGAATTCCCAAGATCATGCAATAAGATAGTGGAGGAGGTAAGAGGAAGTTTCCTTTAATGTATCTCCTACTGATGTCCAGAAATGTTGTATAGAGGGACACTCGCAGAGTATAAGGAGGAGGTCACAGTTAACACCAGAACATCTCCAACATTTCGAGTGTGGTGATAATCCTACTCGTTGCAACTTTGATGGTGTCCAGTACCAGACATGTAGTCCAGTCATGTAGTGTTTTAAAAAGACAAAATTTCAAGCGTGCTACACGAGTGCCCTTGTCCAGGGCTTCCAAAATGTCCGGCCATACATTTTCGTCTATAGAAATATGTAAGCATTCTTGCCATTTCTCGTAAAGAGCTTTAAGAAGTGGTTGCGAGTATAGATGGTTACTTAGAGTACAATATAACCCTGACATTACACCTTATGTTTAACCCATATGTGAAGATACTTCAATATCGCCAATGGTTCTAACATCCATGGGGGAGGGCTATGACATCTACTCAGGCAGTGCTGTAGCTGTAGATGTCGCGAAATCTGATGTAAAGGAAGGTCAAATTCTTCATGAAGAAGATCAAAGGATTTCAGTTCACCATTTATTATAATCTGATCTAATGTCTGGATCCCTTTTCGAGCTCCAGGTAGTCCAATTAAGCGTTTGACCATTAATATGAATATTTTCATTAACCCATAGTGAGGCTCTAGAGTGTAAATGATGGGCAACTCTTAAAAGGTAATGTACTCTTTGCCATGCTTGGTATGTAGCATGAAGCACAGGATGTGGAGGGGAGGTTAGAGGTTTACGAATACTGTGTAAAAAATTGAAACCATCTTCACAATTAAGTATTAAGCGTTCTGTTGTAACCAATTGTGGAGGATCAGTAACACCTGAAGTAAATGAGCCTATTTTGAACGATGTAAGACCAAGGAATAATGTTCCAGTGATGGTAAACCTAAGCCACCATGGGAACGACGTGCCAATAGTTTAGCAGCTGCTAAACGAGGACGCATGGTTCCCCAAACAAAGGACCGTATACAGGAATCTAAACCGCTGAGTAAGTTCAAAGGTAATACAACCGGAGCATTCCAAGCGTATAAGTAGAGCGGGGTAGAGTTACCATTCTCACTGCCTGAACTCTCCCCCATAGAGAAGCCCAAAAGTGACCATTTGGCAAAATCAGTTTCCATTTGTGCTATAAGGGGTGAAAGATTATCCCAAACCATTCCCTCAAGTCCACGGTTAATCAAAATTCCTAAATATTTTAATTGTGACGATTTCCAGCAAAAGGGGTATGCATCAATTGAAGCTTTTGTGGTATCAGAGGAGAGTGGGAGAGCTTCACTTTTGTCCCAATACACCTTATAACCAGAAAATATTGCGAATGTATTGATAATATCAAGTTAAGTTGGTAGGTATTGGGAGAGATGTTTCAGTGTGAGAAAGATATCATCGGCATATAAATATATCTTTGATACTCCTCCTGCTATAGGTATACCCCAAATCTGTGATGAGTGGCATATGAGTGTTGCAAGGGGTTCCATTGCTAATAAGAATAAAAGGGGGATAGTGGATAACCTTGACGGGTATCTCTTCGAATTGGAAAGGAATCCGAAAAAAAACCTCCACAATTGACCTGTGCTATGGGGTTATCATATAATAAATGAACCATGGAGATAAACTGATCCCCTAGGCCAAAGCGTTTCATGGTGGCTAAAAGATTTATCCCGTCAATACTGTCAAACGCTTTTTCTGCATCCTAAGAAAGAGCAATTGTTACCTCTGTCATTTTTTCCGCAGACCATAAAGTATGAGCTAATGATCGGAGATGGTTTCTAGAGGAACGACCTGGGACAAATCCAACCTGTGAATGGTGTATTAAAGAGGGAATAACTTTACATAATCATGACACTAAAATACTTGCCAATATTTTAACATCACTGTTAATCAAGGATATGGGGTGGTAGCTACCACATACAAGGGATCTTTGCCCGGCTTGTGGATGACTGCAATCAATGCTTTATTAGAAATAGGACCACGAGAAGATGTCTGAACAGTTTCATGAAAAGAAGAATGCAGAGTGTTAATTGTTTCTTCACCTGACCATTTATAATATTCCGCAGGGAATCCATATTCACCTGGGGATTTGTGATAAGGTATTTTGGAGATAGCTGTAGCTACTTCATCCTTAGTAATGTCGCCACCAAGTAAATCTCTACACCCCCATCTGTGAGACATGGAAAATCAATGTACGCAAGATATGCAGCTATTTGATCTTCAGTTGCTGGGTTCTCATGAGTGTAAAGTGTCTTATAGAAGCATGCAAAAGTATTTACTATTTCTTGTGGATTGGTGAGAATCTCACCAGAATTTGTTCTTATTGCAGATATAGCCATGGAGGCTTCACGTTGTTTCAGCTGCGCTGCAAGCAGTCGGCCTGCTTTCTCCCCTTGATCATAGTGTCTACCTTTTAACCGTCGAAGAGCATACTCTGCTTTTTAAGTGTAGAGACTATTAAGTGCCATTTTAGCTCTCTAGACTTTTGCAAGTAGTCAAGGTAGGACGAGAAGTATATAGACGAGTAGGAGAAACAATTTGAGCTTCAAGTTCAGTACGACGTGAGGATGCTGATTTATTGGCTACAGCTGCATCTCTCAGTTGTCCGCGAACAGTTGCTTTTGCAGCTGCCCAAATGGTTCTACAAGAGGTACCTGAGGATTTGTTATTGATTAGATATTCATAAAGGTGAGAACGTAATTGAGTTTTTCCTTGAGGTGAACAGTATTTTTTAATATTCATACGCCATGGTTTTTGACCTTGAGAGGTTAAACCTACTTCCAGAGCAAGAAGAACTGGAGAGTGATCAGAAACAGTTGCTTCTAGAATGTTCGATTCATTGGTGATTGCAAACACTGAATGGGAAATAAGAAAATAATCTATTCTAGATTGTGTGCCATGGGCAGAGGAGAGAAAGGTATACTCTTGATCTGATGGATGACAAAGGCACCAGTGATCTACTAAACCATGGTCCGATGTTATATCGCTCAATTAGGTTCGGTCACCAACATTATATCTATCTAAGGGGACAGTTTTATCTAAAAGTGTTTAGCACATGTTGGTGTATATACTGAACCAATATAGAAGGTCCTTTCTAAAATTATAAACTTAGCAAAGTAATCCCTTCCTTCTTGGTCGATCCAAGTTTTGACAGTTGTTATAGGTGGAGTGCAAAAAAAGGATGGATTTAGGCCCAGATCCTTGTACTGGGGTGAATGTATGACATTGTTCTACATTCTGTCCATCAACTGTGTTTTTTGCAATTTTCACCCCGAGTGGGCTGGGTTGCTCAGACGTGAGTCCCAGGCTCTCCACACCACTTGAGTCAAGCTATCCAGGCTGATGAAGGCTGATAGCCAGAAACCAGTCCTTGGATGCTTGATTCCGGTCTGGGAAAGACATGGCTTGGTAGTTCGGACTGGACTGTTCCCATGAGGCACAGGGTCAGAGCTGATTTGCATATAGCCAGTGTCTAACCCAGGGTGGTGTGGAGTGCAAAAAAACGATGGATTTAGGCCCAGATCCTTGTACTGGGGTGAATGTATGACATTGTTCTACATTCTGTCCATCAACTGTGTTTTTGCAATTTTCACCCCGAGTGTGCTGGGTATGCTCAGACGTGAGTCCCAGGCTCTCCACACCACTGGAGTCAAGCTATCCAGGCTGATGAAGGCTGATAGCCAGAAACCGGTCCTTGGATGCTTGATTCCGGTCTGGGAAAGACATGGCTTGGTAGTTCGGACTGGACTGTTCCCATGAGGCACAGGGTCAGAGCTGATTTGCATATAGCCAGTGTCTAACCCAGGGTGGTGTGGAGTGCAAAAAAAGATGGATTTAGGCCCAGATCCTTGTACTGAGTTGAATGTATGACATTGTTCTACATTCTGTCCATCAACTGTGTTTTTTGCAATTTTCACCCCGAGTGTGCTGGGTATGCTCAGACGTGAGTCCCAGGCTCTCCACACCACTGGAGTCAAGCTACCCAGGCTGATGAAGGCTGATAGCCAGAAACCGGTCCTTGGATGCTTGATTCCGGTCTGGGAAAGACATGGCTTGGTAGTTCGGACTGGACTGTTCCCATGAGGCACAGGGTCAGAGCTGATTTGCATATAGCCAGTGTCTAACCCAGGGTGGTGTGGAGTGCAAAAAAACGATGGATTTAGGCCCAGATCCTTGTACTGGGGTGAATGTATGACATTGTTCTACATTCTGTCCATCAACTGTGTTTTTTACAGTGGCCGTGGGGCGTGACATGTACAGTTGTCCATATGTACTCATAAATTTGTTCATGATACCTCTTGTATCACGCTTAGGAGTTCCTGTGGAGTCCTTGACTGTCTGAATCTGTTGTGGGGAATGACCGTTGCAGATTTTGTTTGCTAGGGTTTTCCCTGGCCTACCCCCTTCCCCATAGGCCCGTGCCGTCTGTCGTTTCGAGATGAATTTGAGCTTGTCATTGGCATATGTTTGGTGCTCCAACAAGATCGTCTTTATGTCACTTAATATTTTAGAGTCTTGAGTGCTTTCATATTGTTGTTCTAGGACACGCAGTTTGTTTTCACGAGTGGTAAGCTGTTGCCTAATGTCCTTGAGAATGCCTGCAGGGGTACTAATACATTTGCCCCTGATTGTCGCTTTGAATGCTTCCCATAGCAGTCTTCAGTTGTCGGTGCATTCAACTTAAAGTATTCAACAATGGCAGTGTGAATGGTGTCAGTGTATACTGAGTCTAAAAGCGCTGTAGCGTTAAATCTCCAGTTAAAAGGAGGTGGGGAGTAGTGTGGTATTTGTAATGTCAGCAGCACTGGGTTGTGATCGGACAGGGTACGGGGTAAATGCTTAACTGAGGTTGTCCAAAGTGAGATGTCTCCTTTCCCTAACCAGTAGTCTATGCGTGACCAGCTGTTATATGCAGCAGTGATGTGAGTAGCTTCAGTGCGATCAGGGTGTCTTGTTCTCCACAAGTCTGTGAGTTGCAGATCTGTGATTGCGTCGCGTAGTGTGTCAAGGGCACGTTTGTGTGGCTCTGTGTTACGGCCTGAACGATCTAGCCCATCTTGCAATGTAAGGTTAAAATCACCCCCCATAATAGGTGTATATCGCGTAGATCCGAGAGGACTCGCTACACTTTACTATAAAACCCGGGGTCATCCACATTTGGACCATATGTATTTATCAATGCTATGTTCTGGTTGCGTATGGTGCCCACTACTATAATGTATCGACCTTCATCATCTTTCAGGACTTGGTCGACGGTAAAATGTACACCTTTTTTTATGAGAATAAGGACTCCTCTGGAGTATGTGGAGTAGTTCGAGGCGTGTGCAGATTCAGCTCATCTTTGGCCAATTCTTGTGGGCGCATCGGCTGCAGCATGAGTTTCCTGGAATAGTGCTATATCTATGTGTTGCCTATCGAGATAGGCAAAAATTTGGCGAATTTTCTTAGGATTGTTTAGCCCCCTAATAATCCAGGATAAGAAGTTCAGATGTTTTGGTTGCAGTGTGTCAGCGAATTGCGAAGTAGCAGAATGGCGGACTAGGTAGCAGTAACATGTATATCGTGTATAACCCTGAAATGGGACATACAGGGTGTGATATAGACATTTTCTTACTATTCGGCCTGGAGTCAGCAATGTTTCTCAAGTGCATTGGTCTTAAAATAACATCCCAACACCACCCACACTTCCCCCTACCCACTTTAGCATCCCAACCTTGCCAAAGCCAATCCCGAGAACAAACCAAACCATGGTATAAACTGTTGTTGGGGAGCACCCATGTGGGGGGTCCACCCGGTACGCACAACTGCATCCACATAGGGAATGTGGGCAGGTGCTCAATAGAGAGTACAGTGCGGACAAGCAGTGCCGCAGGCAAGCAGCTATGTAGTATGCATAGGTAGCCTGGTGAGGCAAAACCACAACCAACAACCAACAGCGCTCTGCTGGTCAGGAAGGCACAATGTAGAAATTATTAAACATTGCTAATGGATACATGGTGATAGGTCGTGCATGGAAAGACGTTAAGCAAACAGTATCTCGTGTAGTTAGCAATTTGCATAAGTGAACAGTTATTGAATGACCCACTAACGTAGCACTATATACTGCAATTTACATATGCCGTGGCCTAAAAATGTTCATGTGCCATGCAGACAGTGGTACAAGGAACTCCGGTAGTAAAGCATGGCATTCAACAGGGCCAGAGTCTCTGCCATATGTACCAGTTTGTGAGAGGCAGTGAAAGGGTATTGTGGGCAGTGGAAGTCACCAGTATAGTGCTAGACACCCAGGTGTCTCTGCACATCTGCGTCCATACGTGACAAGTCACATGCGCATCCTACAGATAAAACAGGGAGGGTATTTTGCTGCGTCTTACCAGGTGTGCGGCCTACCAACACAGGCCTCTGTTTACATGGTGAAGACACCTCAGTCTGAATCCCGCTGCTGCTCTTCTCTGTTTTTCTCCTTGAGCCTGCGACTAACGGATTTTATGAATTCATGTGCAGCCTGTGGTGTGAGGAGTACTGTGGATCTGCCATCATGTGACACCTTGAGCTTTGCCGGATAAAGCATGGCATATTCAATGCCCAGGTCCCGCAGCTTTTTCTTCGCCGGGTTGTATTCCTTTCTTGCTTGCTGGACCGCCATGGTGTAATCCGGGTAGAATTCCAACTTGTTCCCTTGATGGTTGATGTCGCCTTTTTCACGAGCTAGCCTTAGAACGGTGTCCCTGTCCCTGTAGTTCAGCAGGCGGGCGACAATAGGTCGCGGTGGAGCACCTGGTTTCGGGTGTGGGGCGAGGGAGCGGTGTGCTCGTTCCACCAGCAACACAGATGATAACGCCCCCTCGCTAAATATAGTTTTAAGCAGTTCTTCCACATAAGTCTCCATTTTGCCAATGTTCGTGGTTTCCGGAACGCCTGCGATCCGTACATTATTACGGCGGGACCTGGCTTCCAAATCCTCCGTCTTATTGCGAATTACGTCCAGAACCTTTTCCATTGTTGCGCAAGTTTTCGTGGTGGACCTGGATTCACCCTCTACTGCAGATATTCTGGTTCCCGCCTCAACAAGCCGCTCACCATGTTTATCCAGCTTGGCCGCCATATTATCTACTCTTTGTGTTAGATTGTCTAATTTACCATTCATTTCTTGAAGGCTTCGTTGTATGGCCCGCAGCACCTGCTCCATTCCACCGCCCTCTGTCTGGCCGTTGTCTGTTTCTGTGTCCGATTGTGCCGTTGCGCCCCTGGTATGTCGTGTTGATGTAAACTGCAGTTTCGTTTGTTGTTCTTCGGGTTTGCCCATTGTCCCAGTGGCGCGTGTAGGCTAAATCGCAGGGGTAGCGGTGTTGCTATACAGCTGGTTGAAACGTCCCTTAGCGAGTGGTGTCCGCACTTCTCTTCCCGCGTAAAATCACGTGTGGTCAGTTTGAGGCGTCAGAGACCGGTCATCTAACTCCCTGGACGGTCCAGCACAAGTGACGCAGTTCTTGAGGGCTGTTAACAGCGTGCAGTCTAAGTGACAGTGCCCGCCGCTACACCCACATCAGTGTTGCCACACCAGCGGTGGGTAGGGTATAGATTTCTTTATGTCCAATGAGCAGCCCTTAGACAGGAAAAGGACTTGATATCGGTCAGCCGCTGCACTTTGAAGCATAACTCGGGGAAGTTACGTTTCGCATTGGAGACAGAGGCGCAACCAGTTGGCACATTTATAAAGGGAGCGAGGTGATTATGCCCCGGTTTCGTGTCTGTTGGTTATGTGCACCACAGTGCCGGGCAACCGTTAGTGACAGGCGTCATATTGTAACATAGCATGAGTCCTTATCGCGCACCATCTCCATCGCACTGCCGCATTACAAGCAATTCACAGCATTACCGGCAGCTCTGTTCCATGCACTTATTCCGCGTGCAATGACAGTGTTAAGATCTTGGTATGGGGTTGGCATTAATACAGCAATGCGCGATCTCTGTAGATCCAACACCTCTATTGTTTTGCGTGGTTCTTCGCAACGGCAGATCAGGCCGCCATTTTGTCGCCCAGAGTGATGCACATAGTTAAAGTCACAGTCGTTTCATAAACGTGCAGCCCATATATGAATTCCGTGACTGCAGCAGTGCATTCCGCCTCCGTGCCTGGCACATCACATGCCGCCCTTACTGTTGGTACGTTGTCCCTTGGTCTTCAGTCGTCCATCCTCGCGGCATATTTGTATCGTATGGGCGCCGCCATTTTGTGCCGTTTGCGAGTGGGTCACCGCGATCGTGTTCAGCAGTTATCCCTGCATTTTTACGCAGTTTGGCCACTCACAGCTTGCTCTTGATCTCTTCCGGTTACAGAATCGGCGTTTTTTGGGGCTGTACAGGTCCTCGATACGGTGCTAGAAGTGACATTGAGCACCCGCCCGGCGGAGCTGCTTCAGGAGCCAGCCATTCCGCAGTGCACCCTCTAGCGCCCCCATGTAATTTATATATATATAGTTATCCTAATATCTATACTATAATTAATGAAGAGGAATAACACAGGGAAACAGGCTATGAAGGAAACTATGATTATAAAAATATATTGATATAATATACAAAGATTAGAGTCATACAAGCTTTACATAAAATGGTAACAATAGCAATAAATAGTAAATGTTTTTTTAAAGTAGCTAGTATAACAATAAGGTATTACTAATCCTATATTCTAGTATAATATAAATAGATATCATCATAATTAAATATCAAGTCAGTTAATTATTAAATATTGAAATAGTTAATTAACATCATATGTATTGATTAAATAAAAGGAGAGGAAGACAAAATGTGAAGAAAAGGACTAAGAAAAAAGAAGCATAGTAGTGCTATAGTCGGTAATAAATTAATAACAAGTTAAATATTAAATCAATGGAAATTCATATTTATAGTCATTCTACGTTCTTTGTCATAATAGATTTAGCAAATAGGCTATGAAAGTAAACTCTAAAGTCAGAAGAATATTAACATATGTATAGATTTGGGAATGTTGGAAGAGAGGATAGAATAAAAGAAGGGAAGATAGAATAAATTATATGTGAGAAGAAGACAAGAGTTCAAGTATTCATCTGATACTCATCTGAGCATCCTCTTCGGTAAGTTTCTAGTGGATGAACTTCCGTCCTCTTGTAGATGCCAGAGATCAATCCATCAGCCATAGTTCAAGATACATCCTCTTCGAGTGAAAAAGGTTTTAAGGGGGAGCGAGATTAGTCCCTTCACTCGATCTCCCAAGGAACGTACAGGTCGGTCTAAGTCTCATCCTCTACTTTGGGAATGATCTGAATTACCCGGGTTTCACTAGAAGATATCGTAGATTTCGATGATAGTGGATGAGAGGCAGGTTCTGGAATACATTCTGCACACTCCATATTTTGAGGAGAAAGATTGTCTAGAAAATGACAAAGGTCTCCTGGATCAATAAACTCCTTGGAAATTCTATCTTTGGTGGTCCACAGATGTGCAGGCTCGAAAAGGCCATATTTGCTGTCAAGTTGACAAGACTGGGTCTAAGAGAAAGGAAAGCTTTGCGGCGATTGTTAGTTTCTTTTGAGAAATCTGCAGTCATTCTAATCTCATGACCTTCAAATATGTATGATCCGTGACTCCGAGCTGCAGTGATCAATTGACGGGCCTATTCATGTTGTAGGAAGCAGGCGATGAGTGGATGCGATTGAATATTTTTCCCTGTGTGGGTGGTCCAATACGATGGGCTCTCTGCATCTCCAATGAGGCCGGTGATATTTGGAAGAATTTCTCTGAGAAAGGATTTGGCATCTGATCCTTCTATTTTCCCCAGAAATTCAAAGAAACAGACATTATCTCGACTGCTTCTGTCGTCTAAGTCCACTATTTTGCTTCTGAGAAAGAGAAGTTCTTGGTCTCGGTCTGGAATAGCATCAAGGTGATTCACTGCTATTACTCTTCGTGCTGTTAGACCATCCATACTTCTCTGGAATCCAGCAGTATCTGCTTGAATAGATTTAGTTTTGGTCGTAAGAGTTGATATGGGCATTTCAATACCTTCTAGAAGGCGAGCTGTAGCAGACGTTTCCTGGAGTATATGTCCATAGTTGAGTCGGATGATGATGAGGTGGTATAGCTAGGGTGATTTGGCATCGAGGAAGTAGCAACGCTTGCATGTGAAGTAGAGCGACCTTGGTTTAGGGCCTCAGAAAAGAGTAGTCTTGCAAGTTTTACATTTGTTTTACCAGCAGGCATCTTCAATTTAACTGCTTTATTTCTTTGGTGTAGGACAGTTATATTCTGTGTGTGTCTATTGTTAATCAATCAACAGGTATACATGTATATAGAGTGAGCCAGATGAACTGCTCAAAAGCGGCAAATGGAAATTGTATTTTATATTTATAAGCGGGAGTTTAAGACCATGTTTTATGTCGGTTTTGTGTAATTAGAGGATTTTAAAGTCACTCTATCTTCTAGTATGATTAGCATAAAATAACTGGTGTAATACAAAGGAAAAATATCCACCTTAAACCTCGCAATTTTTCAAAGTGAATAAAGTGACTCTGTTTGCCTAATGTCAGTGATCACAATTTGAGTAAATGCTGTCAAGACGAAGTTCAAGACTTCAGACTCTATCGTACTGACAAAGACACAAAAGGATTTGAAAAAGTTCCACACTGGAATAGTTAAGACCTTCATATACAATGTTATAGATGATTTATGAATATCACAGGTATTCCTCAGAACTGGTTGAAGCGCACAATCAAACTGCCTCAGTTGCGCAGTTTCTGTGTTTTATGAGACTCTTTTGATTCAATATATAAGCCCATATATTATTCAATTGTAGTTTTCAGCCATTGTTTAAAGTGAAAGCAGTAAAAGAAGCCACTGCTTAACTCTTGGACTCTCCACTATTAATAGGCTATACTAAAGGCTACCACAGAACTCCTGTTGTCCTACGAGGCTCCTAACTTCACGGAGGTTCAAGTGCAAGCCTTTGTATACAATGTTGCAGTCTGTTCTCAAATTCCACAGATTTTCCTCAAAGCCGATGGAAACAGTTAATCAATTAAGCTGTGTGAAGCACATTGTCAGCACTGTCCCGTAATTAAAGAAGCCGCCGTCTCACCTCCAGACTCTCCGCTCGTTAGCGCTGCCCCCGCAGTCTGTGAGGCAACTTTTCAGTCAGTGTAGGGGCAACTATTTTCCTCAGCTGAAACATGTAACAGGAGCAGTCATTAGGAATAAAAACAGCACCGTCACATCCTCAGACTCTCCGCTGTCAGGGGAGCATAATTAAAACCGCTTCCGTATCACTGAAGAACTTCTGCCGCCATCTGGGGTTCCCCACAGCGGGCGCTCTGGATACAAGCGGCCATCTTCTTGCGTGGCCAGACCACGCCCCCATAGAGGAGTTGTTAAATGTTACAATCTAACCGTATGGAATCCGTTAATTCATTTTTTTTTAACAGATTTTATTAGTTTTGTGCATGTAAAACCGTTGGGATAAGCAATACAAAGGCTGCCATTACACAGATGGCTCATGCTGCCACAGGATAATAAGCAAATATCAAGTAATTGCCCCTTCCCCCAACGATCCAAACCCCCCTCCCTCCTCCTCCCACCCCCTGCCAGTGTGCCTCACTCAGGTCAATCACAAGAATGCCAAACGACTATCCAGCTGCATAGCCAGTTGAACAAAGAGAAAACAGGTGTGGAATCAATTTAAAGCATCTTCGCAAAGACAGACAGTGCCCTGCAGCCACATCCGAATCCACTAACATCACCAGCCCTGGTTCGCGGCCGAGTTTCTCCCCTGCTCACCCATACACCTCATCTTCACTTAGTACATTCTCTGTCTGTCTGGTGCTGGCGTTTGGTCCCCCTGAGTAGACTCTGCGTGCCCCTCTCCATCCTCCTCCTCGGCATCTGCGGGTGGGGTTTGTAGTTCGGCCACCAGCGCCTCCCATGCTCTCGCGGGTTTCTAACGCCTTGTCATTAGCTGAGCGCCTAGCTAATTGCAGGCGGAGCGTCCCCTCGCTACCCGCCCAAGTCAAGAAACTTGCCCGCCATCTCTGATAGCTAGGTCCCGTCCTAGATTTCCAATGCATAGTGAGTTCCCTTTTTGCCATAATCAGCCCCAAGTCATAGAACTTACTGGTAACCTTAGTGTTGGGAGTATGTGCAAACCAGAGCAACAAACAAGTTGCCATCTCTGCCGCTAATGTTCGCCCTGTCGCATGGTTCAAGCACGTCACTACTTCTTCCCAGTAGGATCCCAGCCCTGTGCAGGACCAGAACATGTGTAGGAAATCAGCACCGTCTGCAATACATCTCGGGCACGTTGAGTGGGAAACACCAAAGTACCACAAGATCTTGGCTGGGGTCAAATACGCCCTATGCAGCGCAAAAAACGGTACCAACTGGAACCGGGCATTGCGCATACCCTTCCAGGCCCGCCGCAACAATTGAGGCCACCTCGTCTCCGGTATGGCTTTGCCGATGTCTGCCTCCCATTTACCTTTTAGGGTATCTAGGGGTGGAAGCTGTTCGTTTGACAGGCGTTGATAGAGGCAAGTAACAGCTTTAAACGTACCCGCCGCCATGGTAATATATTGACAGCCCAGCGAAGTCTGAGGTTCCTGCAGCCCCATCTTCCAGTGGCGCTGCAGCCCCACCACCAACGCGGCGTGCAATAAATAGTCTCCCCGTGGCAACTCAAATATGCCTTGTAATTCCTGAAAGGACAACAACGCGCCATCTCTATATAGATCTCCCACCATATGGAGGCCGAGCTCCTCCCAAACCGCCAGCGCGGACCAGTTTCCCCCGTGGGGAAGGGCCGTACACATGCCCAGCGGTATCTCCGGGGCATATGGGCGGGAGCAACCTACCCTTTTCTGACTCCGATTCCAGCACAAACGGAGAGTGCGTTCTTTAAGAGTGAGCTGGGTAAGGTCGATCTTCTGTTGAAGGACTATGAATGATAAGACTTGTCGAGGAATCACTCTACCACAGTGTCCCTCAGGTCCCCGGAACTCCCGAGCCACTGCCAGCGTAAGCCACTGAAGCTGTGCTGCCAAGTAATACCACTCAAAGTCAGGCACCGCCAATCCCCCTTCAGCCCTTGGTTGCATCAGGGTGGTCAGCGCAACTCGTCGCCTACCCGAGCCCCAGATAAAACCCGTGGTCAAAACCCTGAGCATCCGGAAGACCGAGGTCGGAATCCACACAGGCAATGTGCGAAAGAAGTAAAGCAAGCGCGGCAGCACCACCATCTTTAAGAGTGCCACCCGGCCAGCAACCGATAGGGGGAGGGTACTCCAAAATTCCATGCTACCCCTAAGGCCCCTTATCGCCTTGTTCACGTTACCTTCCAGGAGATCAGACTGCGTGTGATAAATACGGGTGCCCAAGTAGGGCAGGCAGCAGGGCTCCCACCTCAAATCCTCCCCCGCCGGGGATTTCCGCCCATCTGAGGCCAAAGGGAATAGGCAGGTTTTGTTCCAATTCACACGCAGACCCGACAGACTACCAAACTTTTGAAGCAGAGCTCTGGCACCTCGTAACGATTCATCTACTCCCGATAAGAACATCAGTAGATCATCAGCGTATAGGGAAATGTAATGGGTCTCCCCCCATAACGACAGACCCTCATATGATCTCCCCAACCTAGCGTGTGCAGCTAGCGGCTCGACCGCGAGAGCAAACAATAGTGGGGACAAGGAGCAGCCCTGCCGAGTGCCCCTCCCCACCTGGTACACCGTCGATATGGTCGGTCCCGTCCTGATCCTGGCTGTGGCTGAATTGTACAATAGCGTAGTCCACTGTATAAACTGATCTCCAAGGCCAAACTCTCTAAAGACCTGAAACATATAGGGCCATTCTACGCTATCAAAGGCCTTCTCAATATCAACCGAAAGCTCAGCTGCATTCGGGGCATCATGGCAACCTCCTTCCTTAACTCTGAGCAGCCGACGTATGCACGTCGCTGTGTTCCTGGTGGGGATGAAGCCCGCCTGATCTGGATGTACCAGGGCCATCATGTGTTCCAAGAGCCGTGTCGCAAGGACCTTGCTGAGAATTTTATAGTCTACCGTAAGCATAGAGAGTGGTCGGTACGCTGAGCGTAAGCTGGCATCTTCACCCCTCTTCAGCAATGGAATTATAATCGCCTCCCTAGTAGTCGCAGGTAGCCTGCCCAGATCCCACGCTTCCCTGTACACCAAGTGCAGCCTTGGTGCCAAGAGGTCAACATACTTCGCATAAAACTCTACCGGGAGACCGTCGGCCCCTGGTGTCTTTCGCCGCGCCATGTGTTTGATCGCGGCCCTAATTTCTCCCAAAGAGATAGACTCTCCCAACTTGTTTCCTTGTGCCGGTTCCAATCGTGGAAGTTGGGCCGCCAACAGGAAATCGTGGATCTCCTCGGGCGGGTCTGACATCGCGCTCCGATAGAGCGAGGTATAGTAGCTAAGGAATTGGTCATTTATCTCCTTCTGGGAGTACACTAGGTCCCCGGTTGCCGTGCTCAAAGATAAGATCGGGGTGCCCGGGCCGCCGGGTTCGCTAGCCAAGCTAGTAAAGTACCCACTTTGTCCCTCTCTGCATGTGCTCGCACTAGGTACTCCTTATAATCAAGACAACGCAACCGCTCCACCTGGTTGGCTACCACCTCACGTGCCTCCAGTCCCGCCTCTTGACCTGCTGCATCAGTGTGGCTCGCCATCTCCGCTTGACGCAGCCGATCCTCCTCCCTCTCGATATCCCGCAGCAAAGTCTTGTGGACTCCCGTCATAGCCGAGATGCACACCCCTCTCATTACGACTTTAAACGCATCCCATTCATGAGCCCTACTGGACGCCGTATTCGCATTTTCAGTGAAATAGTGTTCTATGCCATTTCTGACCTCGGCATTAAAAACAGGGTCTTCCAAGGCCATGGGGTTCAAACGCCACGTGGGGATCGCCTGACGCCGTATTGTCCACCACACAGCTATTAGACAGGGATTGGGATCCGAAATTGTCCTTGCCAGATATTCGCTGTGATAAGTCATCCCCTAGGCTTCCGGTGAGCACAGGATACCATCAATCCGCACATGCAAATCATGTGGTATGGAATAAAACGAATAGTCCCTATCTGTTGGATGGTGTGACCGCCAGGTATCAACCAGGCCCCATGTGTTCTGCCTATCTCGCCTCACCTTCGCTAGCCTATGCACTGCTGACTGGGCCAGCGGAGGATGTGAGCGATCTAGATTTACATTAGCGGCTGAATTGAAATCGCCCCCCAAAAACACCGTGCCAGTCAAGAGGGTCGCCAGCTTCCCAGACAGTCGCGAGAAAAAGGCCGGTTGTTCAACATTAGGAGCATACACACTGCACAGGGCCACCTCTCTTCCATCCATTCGCACCTGCACTGCTACAAACCTCCCCTCTGGGTCAATCACTGTGGTCATAGGCTGGAAAGGAACACCTGCTCGTACCCAAATCAATGTACCTCGTGCATATGCAGAATAAGTAGTATAAAACAATTGACCTCTCCATCTGCGCTGCAGCGCCCGTCCCTCAGCCTGAACAATGTGGGTCTCCTGTAAAAAGACTACTTGAATCCCTCTGCGCACCAAATATGCATGCACCTTATATTGTTTCCTCATGGAGTTCAGCCCCCGCACATTCCAGGTAATGCATTTCAATTCAAGGCGGGTCCCCATATTTGAATTCACAAAGACACAACTTCTCCCTCTCCCGAGTGGGCACACTGACAACTCCCCCAGACCCCAAACATCCCCAACCAACCCCCCTTCCCCAGAACAGGTGCTAAACCGTAGTTACCCATCCAAACCCGGTCCCGAGAACAGGAACTCTCTGGCAACTACCAGAGTCTCACAACTAGCGTGAATATGGGGGGGCGACTCTACACCTGACCGAGCTAGGCAACGATACCACCCTGTCGCAATCCACGATCAGCCTCCAAAATAAACCCCCTATTCTCGCGCCGCCCCGCCCCGGAGGGACCCCCCAGCAAACAGTTGCATCATTTACCCCACCTAACATGAAAAACATTGATAATATTCACCCATCCCGGGGCAGGCTCCCCCGGTTCTCACCCCACTAGGTCAGCCCAGTTCCAGGATATCACCCTCTTACTGTATAGGAGCTGGGTCACACAAGAGTCATTCATCCAAGAGGCCATCTGCAGTTCTCGGCGTGACATGTGGCAAGGCCCGGTTATCCACGTCAGATCCCTCAGACACCAGTTCCTCTGACCCCTGCTGGGATCCCGAGTCCACCACTGGAGTCCACCACTTAAGCCTCACAGTGCCGATGCGCAGAATCTAGAACTGAGGCGCAGGCCACTGCTGCTCTAGCGCTTGGAGCAAAAATTGTGCTTACTGCTGTAAATTGTTTTATTCCTCACGCACCTTTTAAAAATTGTTATCTGCACTTGGTAAACCGCGAGCTGACTCCCCGTTCCACCGCAGCGATTGATGCTGTTTGTTGTGGAGGGAGAATATAGCGCAGGCTACTTCCTGGTGGGGCCACCGGCGGGCGGCCATCTTGGCAGGGTGACGTTCCAGCCTTTCCAAGAACCCAATCTACTTAGGTCACATGTCACCACCGCGCAGCGGGAACACCGTAGAAGCGCCGAAGAGGCGCCAAAGAGAAGCCAGTCTGCGCCAGTCTGCGCCCAGCTGTGCCCAGGTCCCAGGGACCCTAATCGCAGGTCCGGAACTTTGTATAACTATGATTCCTCATGTTTACACAATTTAAGATCGGTCGTTAACCATAAATGTCTGCATTCAATACGACCTACAGATATCACGACCAACTGCACGCACTGTAATTGGAAGCTACCTTCTAATCCCATAGGGAATCAACCGAATCATAGTATATGGAGGCTGTTCCTTCTTAATTGCAGATCTCTGCCTAAGCACCACACTGAGCTAGCCCTTTTAATAGAAGAACATAAACCTGATGTACTTTTCCTAACGGAGACCTGGCTCCAATTGGAAGCCGACCCAGCCATCGTATGGGCAGTCCCACAAGATTACACAGTAAAAAGATCTGACCGTAATGTGGGTAGACGTGGAGGCCTGGCTATCATTTATAGAGAAACATATAAATGCCGCACCACTCCCAACGTCACATCTGCTTGCGAGAGCATGGCGTTTTCGCTGGAATTATCCCCGACAAATACCTTTACCGGTCTTCTGGTCTATCGTCCACCTGGAACGCTAGGTCAATTCACGTCCAATCTGATCGACCTAGTTGCCAATCTGGCGCTCACCTCGGCCAACTTTACTGTGCTGGGCGATCTAAATTTGCATCTAGATGATCCGCTTGATTCCGCAGCTAACAGTCTTAGACTGGGCCTTCAAGCTATTAATCTGTCTCAAAAGGGATTCCTCCCGACACATAATAAGGGCCATCTTTTAGATCATTTGTACAGTAATCTTGATGCCCTGAACACCGAATCGCCCCTACCCTTACCTTGGACTGACCACTATTTAATACCTTTTATGTGGATAACCGGAAACGTTTCACCTGCCCAAGAACCTAAAAAACACTGGGGTAGAAAGTGGTACAAACTTTCCTCTATCAAGTGGGAAGCTGCGCTGGCTGATCTCGTACCTCCGAAGCTGTCTGATCCTGATACGGCCAGTAGCAACTTTGATAATTGGATCCAAAATTCCCTTGATCTAGCTCTCCCGAAGGAACCTATGCACTACATAAAAAGGCAAAAAGTAGCCCCTTGGTATACCCCCAGTTTAAGGAATATGAAACAATCATGCCGCAAGCTGGAAAGACTTTGGAGGCAAGATCGCTCACAAAACAAGAAGGCAGAGTATAGGGCCGCAGTTAGGCTTTATAAAACCGAAATTAAGGCGGCTTAAGCCCGGTTTTATGAAACAAAAATTAACCTAGCTGCGAACGCCCCTAAGGAAATCTTTCTGATAGCTAAATCACTGATCACATCCCCTCCCCACCCCCAGAATTAGCACCTTTAGATGGGGCTCTCGCCCGCTGTAATAATTTAGCAACCTTTTTTTATCAGAAAATCCAGACTATCTACGCATCTTTTGACCCTGATAAAATGGAATTAGATGCTGTCATAACAACGAAACCTAGTGCCTTGACCATCTGCCAGCTAGAAAAATGTACCCTCCTAGACTCTAGCTCCTTGGATAAAATCATGCCTAAAGTCACCTCAGGATCCCCCAGAGATCCAGCGCCGCCACAATTTCTTACCTCAGTCATTGATGTAATTCGTCCAGCTATTTTGGATGTCCTTAACGCCTCTATCATCTCGGGCATAGTTCCTACACCTTGGAAATGTGCAATGGTTAGGGCTCTTTTAAAAGAAAACAACCTTGACCAATGTAATCTATCTAACTTTCGCCCAATTTCCCTGCTGCCCTGGATGAGTAAATTGGTCGAGAAGCACATTAATAACATTCTAGTGGAACATCTGGAATCTAATGACCTGCTGTGTGCCTCCCAGACGGGATTTCGTCCCCAACATGGGACGAAGACAGCCTTGTTGGGCTAGACCAGGGAGGGAAGGCAGCCATTATATTATTAGATCTGAGTGCCGCACTCGACACGGTAAACCATGCCATTTTATTACATCGTCTCAATGGTACGGGAGTGTCTGGCGCGGCTCTGACATGGCTTGCCTCCTTCCTGGACGGGCGCTTCTTTCAGGTCTTTGAAGGAGAGGTTGTTTCCACCAAACAGCCACTTAGCTGTGGGGTTCCCCAGGGCTCGGCCCTGAGCCCCACACTTTTTAACATTTATATTAGGCCCTTGGCGGAGATAGTTCACCCATTTGGCGTTCGAATTGTCACCTATGCAGATGACACCCAGCTGGTGGTGTCATTGAATCACGCTGAGGGGTCATCTAGCACTCTGAGTCCGTGCTTAGAAGCTGTGGCCAGATGGATGGAAGTCTCTTGCCTCAGATTGAATGGGGAAAAAACAGAGGTTATGCTGGTGGGCAATCCCTCACCCACCAGTCTAGCGCCCATCTGTGTTTGGGTTCCCCCCCTCTCCTAAACCTCAGATAAAAAGCCTAGGAGTGTGGCTGGATAGTTTACTTGATTTTACAGTTCAGGCCACCAAAACCTCATCTACCTGTTATGGCCTAATGAGAATGCTTCGGAAGGTTCTCCCCCTGCTTCCGTTCTAGGCGAGAAGAATCATGGTCCAGGCTTTGATACTTTCTCGCCTGGATTACGGCAATGCCCTCTATCTGGGAGCCCCGAGGGCTGTGATTAACAAGCTTCAGGTCACTCAGAACTGTGCCGCATGACTGCTTTTTCAAATTCCACGCTGGCAGTCGGCCAAACCAGCTTTGAGGAAACTGCACTGGCTCCCTGTGTCAGCCAGGATACAGTTTAAAGCCATGTGTTTGACCCAGAAAGCCATACGGAGAATGGGCCCAGCTATAATGCATCCTCTAGTGACCCCATACCTTCCCCACAGAGCCCTTCGCTCTAGTTCATTACACCTGGCCACCACTACCAAGATAAACAAGGCCCGTTGGGGTGGTCGCTCTTTTTCACACAACGCCGCAAAAATCTGGAATTCCCTCCCTCTTGCTCTCAGAGAGAATAACAATCTGCAGGCATTCAGAAAGCTTTTAAAATCTTATCTGTTCGGAACAACCTGTTAGCTCTGTGCCCTGTTACCTCTTGATTCTAGCCAAAGCGCTGCGAGGCCTCAGGGTAGATTATGCGCTATACAAATTTAATTTTCATTTCATTTCAGGAGCCGCGACCGCCGCCCCCGAAATGGCAGAGAGCGCCTGGAGGGCCGCCCGTCGGTCCAGCTCTGTCTGTGACTGCGATGGTGTTCGGTCAGATGCCGCGCGTCCCCTAGCCCGTCGTCTCCTACGGGGCTTCGGGTTGGTCTCCGTCGTCTTCTCTGTCATCCCGTTGCCATCCACGCCGGCCCTATACGTTTCCAGCCAGCTCCAGGCATCATCAGGTAAGTCAAAAAAGAACTTTTTGCCATCCACCAACAGCCTCAGGCGTGCCGGGAAGAGGAGAGAGTATTGTAGGCCCTCGTCGCGAAGGGCCCTCTTGACCGCTAGGAAAGTGGAGCGACTGCGTTGAACTTCATAGGAATAGTCAGGATAAATGGACACGGAGGCATTATCCACCCGGTAGGGACCCATTGCTCGTGCCTTCTGCAATATAACATCCCGGTCTTTAAAGTGTAATAAACGTGCCACTACAGGTCGGGGAGGGTGGCCAGAGGCTGGTGGGCGGGCGGGCAGGCACCCGGTGAGCCCGCTCCAGAGTGTAGAACTGTGACAGTCCCTCAGGGGCCAATACATCGCGTAGCCAGGTCTCCAGGTAGGCGAACATATCGTTCCCTTCGACTTTTTCGGGCAGGCCCACCACTCGTACGTTATTACGCCTGTTACAGCCTTCAGCGTACTCTGTCCTTTTCTCTAGGTGTTGCACCCTCCGCAACAGGTCCCCCACTGCCGCGTCGGTCGCCTTGTGAGCTGGCTCCAGCACCTCTAAAGCTAGCTCCGTGGTTTTGACTCAGTCCGCTAGCTTTCCGTGGTCCGCACGCAGTAGTCCCAAGCTCATGGACACCTGCGTTATGTCGTGATGCAATGCCTCCCTTGTGTCTGAAATAGCTTTTAGGATCAGTTCCATCTGTTTTTGCTGTAGCCCCGATGGAATCCTGATCTTGGCCCTCCAACATCTCCTCCATAGTATCAGGGGGCGGCGCCCCAGGTTTTGCCCTTGGTTTCCCCATATTCCTGGTCTCAGGCGTTTGTCCCAGGGTCCGTCAAGCGGAGGGCACACAATGCCCACTCCTCTGTGACAGTGGTATAAGCACAGGACCGCTCACTCACCCCTCGTCAAGCCAGTGACGTGCGGCCGGGCCAGGCACCTCACACTGAACCGCCACCGGCGCAGGTAAGTATCACAGGGGAGAAGCGCCACCTCCCAGCGACCGCCCTCCCAGATGGCGTCTCCAATCCCCCGGGCGCCGGGTTACTGCAGTAGTGATGTAGCGTCCACCTCACCATTCAGTCCTGAGGTAGTGCCACCCAACCTGTTCCAGCTACCTATGGCCCGGGGCTGCTTCGTTTCACCAGGTCCCCCATAAGTGATCCCGGCTGGGCTATGCTCCCCAGCGTCTTCCTCCAGGCCCAATTGGTAGGCGTATCTCTCCCACCGGGCTCGCCTCCTACATGCTGCGGTCTGGGCTCCCCGTCCCTAGGTGATAGGGGGCTTGTCTGCACCTCTGGTGAAACACCGCTTCCCGCCACTCAGTCTTCGACCACCTCTCCAGCTACCTGAACTTCAGTTGCGAGCTTCCAACAGCGGGTGAGTCTGCAGGGAGTAAAGAGTCTCCTCCTTAGACGTGGCCCATCCCCATCACTGAAGAGTTTTTTAAGACCGATCTCACAGGCCGCCCAGGTACTCAGGCGCTTCCAATTCTTGAGCCCGGCTGGAGCGCCACGAAGAACTCCCCGCAGCGTCACAGGGCCACCGTTCTGGGTCCCACAGCCAACCGGGTCCCCCGCTCGACAAAGACGAACACCGCGGCACCTGCCAACGTCCTCGTTGCCACTCCGCTGTTATCGCCGCCAGTAGTGAAAGAGCGGCAGATTCTGGACCGGCCCCGGGATGACTGCCCTGCTCTGCGGCGGTCTCCTGGTCACGCAAGGCCGGGGATGCAGCGATTGAAATAGGCCACAGCAAGATGGCCGATCTCCCGTTTTCAGGCCCGCGGCAATCTCCGCTCCGGTGTCATCAGTGATCTCCGCCGTCTGCCTCCGGTCAACACATCGGTGCCCCCACAGCTTCAGGGAGCCCCTCCAGGACACAGACGCCGCTTAACAGGTAATAAAACAGGATAAAAACCCCGAGGCAAGCGCGGAGCTCCTAGCTCACGCAGCCATGCCCGTCGGTGGTTAAGCCACGCCCCCATGGAATCCGTTAATTCATGACAGTATTAATAGGAGTACAGTGATTACATTCACTAAAGAAAGGCCTATTTTATTTGATACAATTGTCTATCCACACTTGCTTGGGTTTCATTTAGCTTTGCATAGTGGTCCATTAGAAATATGTTCCTGTGCATATGCTACTGGTTTTGAGAAACACCCTTGAGCTCTAGACTCAGCCATTCCATGCTGACCCCCCTCCCACATATTTTTCTCCCACGATTACTGAGAAACTAGGACCAAGGGCTAATAATTAAGGCACACATGTAATATTATGTTTGACACGTAGAGCCATTTGCAAGCAATGGCCATAAAGAAGAACTGCCAATGACTTGTGATCCCTGCTTGTAGGATAACATTTCCCACAGACGCCAATGTTATTTTGATGTTAATACTGTGCCGCAAAGGCAATATGAAACTACCTAAGGTCATATCTCAGCCCTTGAAAGTGCCAATTGTCTTTGTGTTGCTTTTTTACTGCCTTTACCAGTTCAAAACTAAATATATGTTCTTTTGAAAAAAGTTGCTCTTAGGTGGAGCTTAGCCTTTGATCTATCGGGATCCAGCACAGCGCTATTCCTGGGGCTGTGACTGGGAGCACCTGTGCCGGAGAACCTGCAATGCTGTAGGGCCTGCCTTCTGCTCATCGAAATGGCGTTTTATCTACCTGGGGTGATCAAGACGGCATCTGTTGTCAAGGGTGGTCTTATAGCCCGATTACGCACTGGTAATCTTCATTACTCCTAGTCATCACTTTCAAGGTTTAACCCACCTCAAGACAGGAAGCAAAACAGGAATGCACCCTCAGCTGGGTGCTATAATAGACTAGCATGCCCTCAGCACTTCTTTTAATACCAACCCAAGTCAAAGGGCTGATCCAGGGGAAGTGAGGGGATGTGATGACTGGGACGAGGACTAAGAGTACTAAATATTAGCAAAAAGTGATTAGGCAATTGCCTCTATGTCCCTCGTCCTCATCGCAGTCATCACTTTTGAGGCATGCCCAAGCCAGCAAAGCCTTTGATCCTTATCTTTGAAGTACCATATAACCATACGTATCTTAAAAACATTTCAGTAAACGGAAGAAATGTAATACAGCACCTTGTGATTTAATGCAAATATATTGCTCATACTAGAGTTAGTAAAAAGGACTTTCATTTATTCACTGATTTCAAAACGTTTACACCAAAACCTTTGCTCTCAGGAAGATGGGTTTGCACTCAATAGCGTTTAACAAAAGCATGCTCCGATGCTGAATTCCTGGCTCTGTAAATCTCAAGTGACAACTTGCTTTCTGCCCAGGAGACTGCCATTTTTCTGGTAGAGTGACCTTGAACCTCTCCTGGGCATTTTAAATCTTTATTTGAGTAAGCACACAGAATTCTCTCTTTACTCCAGCTACTCAAAGTGATTTTAGATGCCTTCTTACCTCAAGCAGGTTAAAGCAAAAGTGACAAACTGACTGTCCAATGTACTGTACCTATTGGATCGGTCAATGTAAACAGACCAGCATGTTTAACTTCCAGCAAATTCAACAGTCTATCATCCTTGGGTAGGAGAAGGAATTTACTTTAGAAAATAGATGGATCTAGTTTAAGAACTACATTGTTCTAGAACTTTAAGAAAAGAGAGTGTCAAAGAAGAATCGCAAATTCACCCAAACGTGCAGAGGTGATAGTTACAAGAAGAAAACACCTTTAAAGAAGGGAATTTTAAGCCTGTGTATAAGGGCTGAAAGGGGTGAGATTGTAGACATTTCAGGACGAAGAGAGCCCCCAAGGAAGTGTCCTAGTACGCAAAAGAGGTCTAATAATGGAAAGCTGTTGAATAGCCTTGATACAAGAGTCTCAGTTCCCTGATAAGAGGGATCCTCACCATGAAAAGCCTTTATTGCAAGCCATTGCAACTGTATGGTTGCCAAAGACATATTCATATGAAGTCCTCCTAGAAAGAGTTTAAGAATAGACCTTGTCAAGCAAGAAATGGAAGAGACCTTGTGTGATAAACACCATGAGTGAAAATTCCCCCAATGTCTAGAGTTGAAGGTCTAGACATTATTAGTGGATTGTACTTTTTGTCAAAGATTCAACCTCCAAACCAAAGCTGACAGACGTTAGAGATGGGAAAATAGGCAGAGCCCAAAAAAGGTCGAAAGGACATCCTCATTAAGAGAGGAAACCAAGCTTTGTGAGCCACAACGGTACCACCAGAATTATATCCTGTTTCACCCTCGAGATTTTCAATAGTATTCTGAGTCAATAGGAAGGGATGAAATGCATATAGGAGTTTGTATGACCATTGAAGTAAGAAAGTATTCACCTTTAGAGTAAGAAGTTTGACTTAGACACAGATAGATCCACAGATGGGGTGCCAAATCTCTTCCAAATCTTTTGAAATACTGGATTTGATAGAAATTCTGTGAGGAGGAAAACACCCTCCTTAGGTGATCTGCATCCAGATTGCGCTTCCCCTTTATATGTACAGCAGCTGAAACGGAGAGCAGATGCTTCTCTGTCTGTGTTTCCAGGGTGCATGCTACTTAATTGAGATTCCTTGAATTGGTACTTCCTTGATGATTTATATTGGCAACAGTCACTGCGTTGTCGATTTCATTTCAAGAACGGAGGCTACCATTATGAAATTACCTTTTATTGCTGCCCCAACATGCAACCCTTTAAAGAACAGAGTATACATATAAACAAAAGTATTCCATTCTGGAACCAATGCACAATACATATGTCCATAGCAACAACCCTCTTCCTCTTTTAATTGCTGCTCCTCAATCAGATAAGTATCACTTTTGTTATTGCTTATTCCAGGATTATTTTTTATTGTTTTAATACTATGTTATCTTTGCGTTGCTATGTATGTCTCTTATATACATAGGTTTTCTCTTGAGCTATTCTAATTTTTGTCCGTGGCTAGGGTGACTGACTCTGGAATCTGGGATCACGGTTCGATCCTTGCCACCGGCGGCAGATTAGCCCAGCACCATGTGACTCTGGGCAATAGCTTGCTTAATCTTCCCGATGGCCCCCAGCTCCTAGAGACCCTTACGGGTGATTGTGCGCTTTACAAATGTGGATTATTATTATTATTATTTGCATCCTTTTTTCTGGTTTTAGTTTCCTCATGTTATGGTATAGAATTTGTAAAGTGTGTGGCTGCCCCAGCAATGGGGCGTCTCAGCGCTATTCTCTGAAAGAACAACTGTGGAATGAAAAACAAATGATAGAGGACCACAGGTGCACTTAAGCAGAAAACAACCAGGTCTTCAGGGTTTTCCTGAAGGACCAGAGATTCTGAATGCTCCTGATAGAGGAGGTGTGTTCCAGAGAGCATGAGCTTTTGCGATGAAAAAAGCGACCACCTGCTCTCACCTTTTTTTTTTTTAAACTGTTTTTATTACAACATCAAAAATTAGTCATACAGACATTGTTCAATTACATTTCTTACTCACTTAGATCACATTTCTTACATATTCACGCTTTTGTTAAGTCAGTATATCACTTATTTCTTTATCAGGTCCTTATCTTATCCTTCCTGTCTCTCCCGTTATTCCCCTTCTATCTCATCATCTGAGCTATCTCCATATGAGTCTGACAATGATTCACAAATGTTCCCTCTGAAAGCATTCCACGCCGTCCATATCTTATTCCATTTCCACGGACATTTTCTGGTTGCGTATACTGTACATTCAGTGATCATCGTTAGGTCCATATTTCTACACCATGCAGACAGTGTCGGCACTTCTGCCGCTCCCCTTTTCTGTGCAATGTCTCTCTTAGCAATTAACAGACCCAGTGTAGTCCCGATTTGCCCATGGCGTGTGAGGTCGTTAGGCTCCCATATGTTTAGCAAACATCTTTTTGGTTCTGGTAAGAGTGATGTTTCTGTTGTCTGTGATATCATGCGTAGCACCTGTCGCCAATAGTCTACTATTAGTGGGCAGTCCCATATAGTATGGAAAAAGGTACCCTCTTCCCCGCATCCTCTTAAACAATATGGATGTGGCGCTCTCTGCATTTTTTGTAAGGTGGACCTAGTATAGTATATTCGATGCAGGATTTTGAGTTGAACTAACCTCAGCCTGGCCGAAATGCCTACTTCTTCAGGTGATGCCAAAGCTTCCCTCCATTCCGGGTCGTCCACATCCCCCACCTTCGCCGTCCATTTCTCTTTCAATATACCTGTGGGGACCGGCAGATTATTGAGTAGCCTTCGGTATGTGAATGATGTGGCACTTTTATGCATTTGATCTGTAAGCAGTTGGTCTTCTAACGGGGGAAGCGTCAGGGAGTTCAGTATCTAGTGGGAGTATCGTCATTAATGCGTGTCGTATTTGCATGTATCTAAATCTTTCGTTCGGGCCTAGGTTATATTGCTGTTGCAGCCGTGCGAACGGTATCACTGTTCCTTTGTCCCATAAGTCTCCCACTGTGGAGAGTCCTATGTTGTCCCACTGTGTAAAGCCCTTATACCGTCGCAGTTGTCCTAGTGCCTTGGCATCCCAGAGTGGGGTCAGCTTCGTTATCACCCCCCTCCATCCCAGTCGAGCCTGTGCCGCGTACCAAATCAGCGCTGTGTGCTTGGTCGGTCCCGTTAGTTTTGCGACTAAACCTCTGTTGTAGAGTATCGCCAGCATATTATTCGTTCCCAATTGCGCCATATCTGCTCTGTATGCTGGGTCAATATGGGGTATATGGATCCAGTGGTTTATGACTTTAAGTTGTGCGGCCCAGTAGTACAGTTGGAGATTGGGGAGTGCGATCTCTCCATCATACCAGCTGTTATATAGTTTCGTCTGCGCTATGCGGGCCGGGCGATTGCCCCAAAGAAGGGCCGATACCAGTGCCGCTACTTGCTTAAAATAACGGGGTGAGATCGGGTCGGGCGTATTTTCAAGGGCATAAAGGAATCTAGGGAGGGCCTTCATTTTGTACAACGCTGCTCTCCTCGGTAATGAGAGGGGCAGCGTCGCCCAGTGCGTCATATCACTTCCTAACCGCTCCAGTGGGGGTGCCAGATTCTTAGAGAAGAAGTCGCTGTATTTTTAGTGATGTGTATTCCTAAGTATTTAAACGAGTCTTCCGTAATCACTAATGGACATTCTGTAGAGTGCTGGCTTTGGTCCCCTCAGAATGTATATGATCGATTTAGACCAATTTATTGTATATCCTGAGAGTCTTCCGTGGGTGTTACATATATTAAGAAGTTCCGGTATACCGCTCTCTGGTTCTGTAAGATAGACCAACATGTCATCTGCATAGAGTGAGAGACGGTCTTCCCACCCCGCCTTCCAATTGATCCCCTTTAACAACGGGGTCTCTCTAATTAGTGTCGCTAGGGGTTCCAGCGCTAGTGCGAATAACAGCGGCGACAGGGGACAGCCCTGACGTGTTCCCCGTGCCAGGGCTATCACATCTGATATATGGCCATTCGCCGTCACTCGTGCCAACGGTTTAGTATATAGGAGCCATACCCATGCACAGAATTTGGGTCCAAAACCCATATGTGTTAGGACTCCGAACAAATATTTCCATTCCACCATATCGAATGCCATTCTCGCATCCAATGATAATATCACTGCCGGGTCTGTTACTATTGGGGCCTGTGCTATTGCTCCTTGCACTCGTCTAAGATTAAGGGCTGTGTTCCTATGGGGCATGAATCCCGATTGATCCGGGTGAATCAGCTGTGGGAGATAGACTATCATTCTGTTTGCTAACAGTTTTGCTAGAATTTTGCCCTCTGCATTTAACAGGGAGATGGGGCGGTAGGAAGTACAATCCATCGGTGGCTTACCAGGCTTTGGGATCGCTACTATCGTCGCTATACGTTGGTCTAATGGAAGTTCAGCCTTTTCCAGACTCTCCTTGTACATTGCCAAAAGAGGCGGGCCCACTGTTTCTGCCATTAGTTTGTACCATTCTATGGGTATTCCGTTTGGCCCTAGCACTTTCCCCGATCTCACCGCACCTATTGCAGTTTGGAGTTCTTCAAGCGTTAACTCCGCTTCCAACTCCAAAGCCGCCTCGGGTGTAAGGGTCAGCATCTCAATGTGCCTGAGGGATTCTTGTATGTCAGCCTCTGTTAGCTCTACAGTGGGGGTATATACCTCTCCAAAGTGGTCTGCCAGGATGCGCACTATGTCTTCTGGGTGTGAGTGTAGCGTTCCCTCTTTTTCTCGTAGCTGTTGTATTCCTCTTACTCCCTCTCCTTTCCTATCTAGCCATGCCAACATTTTGCCGGCTTTATCTCCTACATCATATATTTTGTCTCTTGTTGCCAAAATATTGCCCACTGTCCGTATCTTAAGGTAATCCCGATATTACTGCTGGCATAGACTTAGGGTATGAGCTGTGACTTGTGTTGGGTCCGCACTGTGTGCCGTTTCTGCTGCTAGTAGCGCCACTTCCAGCTCTGCCAGCTCCTTTTGTTGTTCCCGCTTATACCCAGTGATGGAAGCTATCGCCTGCCCTCTAAACACCGTTTTATAAGCCTCCCAGAGTATTGTTGCTGAGTCTACTGAGGTCGTGTTTTCCTTGAAATAGAGTTTGGAGGCTTTGCGGAATGTCTTTTTGATGGTCGGTACTACAAGGTATCCTGGGTATATGGGGTAGAGCCGCCTGCGGGTCTTTTCTCGACAAGAGAGTGTAAGTATCATCGGGGAGTGGTCCAAAATGCCTCTAGGCTTTATGTCTACTTCTTCAATGTTTTGGAGTCTAGTATCCACCATTAGAAAGTCTATTCGGGATAAACTGTTGTGGACCGTAGAATGATATGTGTATTGACAAGTATCAGGGTGTGTGTGTCTCCATATATCTACTAGGCCCATTGCTTCTAGAAATCCTCGGAAACGTGAAAGCCCTTGTGTCTGTGTTCGGGTGGGGAATCTGTCTATTGCTGCATCGATTGTGGTGTTGAAATCCCCTCCTATGATGAGATCTCCCTCTGGTAATGCCAGTAGGAACTCGCCAAGCGCTGGTAGAGCTACTGTGTGAAGTGCCGGCGGCATGTATACCGATATAATATTTAGGAGCCTGCCCTCCCATTGACCATGCACTGCTGCAAATCTCCCTTGATCATCCACTTTGGTCTGTAAGACTATGAATGCTGCCGTCTTTTTAATTAGAATACCTGTACCTCTAGATCCTGAGGAGAATTCAGAGTGTGCTGCCATTTTGTACCCCCACCTGTCCATTGCCTTACACGCTGACCCTGTGAGGTGCGTTTCTTGTAGGAGTGTCAGCATTGGGCCATATCGCTTTAGGGCTTGTAGGACTAATCCTCTCTTTATTTTGTCGCCTAGTCCTCTCACATTCCAAGTTACAATTTTAAGGGGGGTGACCAAGGTTTCTTGTGCAGTTATGTCAGCACTTCTATGTAGTGTGTCAGAAGCCATGAGTATGGTGTTCTAATGATGGGGACAGTAACGGCTTTACCGGTATGGACATTCGTGTAAAGACCTACTATCATGAATATGACCAAGCAAATCTGTAACGTGTGACGTGTTGTTTGAGCAAGGCACCTATCAACTGAACGTCGGTTTCCGCTGTCTGTAATACCTCTAGCGATTGCAAACAAATTACATAAACTGTAAACATCCCCCTCCCTATTCCTCCTCACCCTCCCTGCCTCCCTGCTTAGCGGTATTGCAACTTCCCGCCACCCCAACATAGCAGAGCGCTCATTCCCTCCCAAAAACATAGTACTTGCTTGTCCGGGGTACAGGGACCAGCGGAGTCCCCAGACCTTCTTGCCCTCCAAGGTCGGCCATAGTCCATTTCCACAGCCGCCCCAGCCGTGGTGTTCGTTACGTTTATACTATCTGTCGGTAGTCTCTGTGTGTTAGTGTTGTCATTTCGCAGCCTAATCTTCAACTTCATGTCCTGGTGACTGTTCTGGGTCCGGGTGACTGGTTTCTTGCATACCTGGCTCTTCGTCTCCCTCCTGCCTTCGGTGATATCTATTACCACGATTACTGCTCCCCACTTGTCGCCATCCATCGATCCAGTCTTGCGCTGCTTCTGGTGTCTCGAAGAACCACGCCCGTTCATCAGCCACCTCTCTAAGTTTTGCCGGGAATAGCATAGAATAGGGCATTTCTCTTGCCCTCAGTATTTTTTTAACCTCCAGGAAACTTCTCCTGCGTTTAGACACCGCTGTTGTGTAGTCCGGAAAAAGGGTTATCGTTGAATTTTGCACTTTTCTGGGCGGAGAGATTCTTGCGGCTTGTAAGATAGCATCCCTATCTCTATAATTAAATAGTCTTGCGAGTACTGGTCTCTGGGGGGGCCCCTGGTTTCGGCCTGCCGCCAGGTACTCTGTGCGCTCGCTCCACTGTGAAAAAGTTGGAGAGTCCCTTGGGTTGCAGTCTCGTTTTTACCAGTTCTTCCACGTAGAGGTCCATTGCTTGTTTGCCTTCTGACTCCGGAAGTCCAATATTACGTATATTATTTCATCTTGCGCGACCTTCCTAGTCATCGACTTTGTCTGCAAGTTGCTTATTTTCTTTTTTAAGTAGGGAGACTTCTGTTTGTAGTTCTGATGTATCCGCCACCAGCGATTTGGCCACTATTTCAACTTCTTTCACCCTGTCAGCCATTTTGTGTAGGTCCGCTCGCAGCAAGGAGACGTCAGTAGAAATAGATCCTACCGTAGTTTGGACATTTGCTAGTGCTGCCATAATGTCTTCCAGAGTGATCTTCTTCGCCCCTTCTCCGTCCTGGTTTTTACCTGTGGACGTGCGTCCTTCGGACTGTGAAGCTGAGTTTTTATCAAAGGCGAATTTGTCCAACTTGCCTTGGGCTGCGGTGTTCCTAGGACCCTGCCTGCCATTGCATCTTTTTACGTGGAATTGTCAACGTCCTATGTGGCGAGCAGCACTCTCCTGGCGGTAGGGTTAGAAAGGGCTATTGAGCAGTAGTCCGTGCGTTCAACTGTGAGGCGGTCGCCGCTTCCCTGAGCTGTGATTCCTTCTGTTCCTGCAGTTACGCTGTATTATGGAGCGTGACTTCGTGCCTGATGTGTGCTTTAGTTCGGTCGCTCGCTCCCTACCGCTCCTTCATGAGACCCCGTCTCCCAGTTACCGTGCAATGTCATCCTGTATGGACAGTGGGGAGTCCTCTTATGTTTCGTTTCTCATGGCAGCCCTGATTGTCTGGTTTATACTGTGTATCCCCGTACACTCTGCGCCTGCCCACTTGATGGTGGATTATGCCTACTCACCACGCCGTGCCCCCTTCCACTCCGCCTTAGCGCCGCGTGAGTCAGTGAGCGCTACGTGCCGTATCTCTCTCCAGAGTGGCCTTTGTGTTAGTCCCCGCAGGCAGAAACAATCGATGACTGTACTTCTGCTGTGTTGCAGTACTGTTTTAGGGGCTTCCGCAGTGCATTAATCGCGTTTCTCGTTGGTTTTAGCAGTGCTTGTTGTTTTGGGGTGTGAGGGCACGCACCTTTCTCCTGTACTACGCCAGTTCGTCCTCTCCGGCTCCGCTCCGCATGCAGGTGTTGTAGCGCTGTAGTAGGTCCAGTCTCTGCCCTCTGTGGACGCCGGTTCTCCGAGCAGCCGTAGGCCCTTCCCGCTCGGGTGCTGCTCCTTCCTCCCGGTCTTGAGGCCCGATCCCGGATTTGCGCCTCTTTATTTCACCACGGGTACTGTGGCGAAGCAAATCTAACGTTTGCTTACTGCCGCTTCTGGTTGGGCTTTCCACCTCCGTTCCCTGCAGCTGCGTCCGTCTGACGTGCGTCGCCCCTCTCGTGCACCAGCTCACTCGTTCCCTGTGACAGCGTTGTCCTGCACTTTAGTCCCCGGTCTCCGTCCTGTGGGTAGGCCGCTTCTCCAAGCTCGGTGTTGCTCCGACTTTCCGGTATCGGATTTCTCCCGGAGTTCCTCCGGCTGTTGCCGCCCGGTCGCGGACCCAAGCCCTGGCTCCTGGAGTATATTAAAATACCGGATTAATGCTCGGATTCAATGAAGGCCCGTGTTCTCCCCGGAGCTCCTGAACTAAGCAGCCATTTCGTTCGGCTGTTAGCCACGCCCCCCTACTCTCACCCTTTAAACACGTGAAACACAAGCCAAATTAGGGTTGGCTGAGCGCAGGGGCTGAGGTGGTAGATACAAAAGTAGCAGATTGGACAGAACAGGGGCCCCCTGGGAGAAGAAGATATTATGAGCAGTGCCCAAGGCATTAAAGTTGACATGCTTGTCCACAGGGAGCCAATGCAATCTGCAAATAAAGCAAGAGTCCGGGCAAAACTTCGGGAGTGAGAATGGCAGCCTTGCCATAGTATTCTTGGCCAGCTGGAGTCTTCTGATCACCAAGATAAGCAATGTAGGCATGGCGCACAGTTTCAGGTTTGAAAGAAATTATATGCTGTAAAGGTAGGTGAAAGTTTGAGCAGAGATCAAGGTGCTCCAGCAGGTGACACAACTGTCCAAATGCGTCAAGACTGTTGAAAGGTTGAGTGCACTACTGGGGTGTAGGCGCATCCCTGCTTGAGGGCACACTTATGTGGTTCGTTGTTATGACACAACTGACTCCAAAAAGATTCAAGGAAATTTCAAATTATTGTAATTTATTTCAAACGTTCATTTTCAAATTCACGGGTTTTCCATAAATAACATTTAGAAGTTCATGTTATCCACTTCATTGAACTTTTGATCAAAAATGCTCCAATGCATTTCGGACCCGGAGGGTCCTTTTTCGAGGAGCGCTGAAAAGAAACAGGATATGACTCTAATCAATGGTTGACATCACATAAACGTTGCATAAACATTTACCAAACAACAATTCATTTGTAAACGTGATCAATGTGGAAGATTTACGTGACGTAGTTGAGTCACCTACACCAGTGTTTGTTCAATCACATTATGGTGGCTTGTCGAATTTCGATGTGAGGAAAGGTGGGAGCGTGATCGTGCGCAAGTCATAAAGAACATTAAGGTGGATTCATGCTGGGATGGTTATTTCATGGGTGCATTTAACAGGGGAAGTGACGGTGATAAAAAACGGTAAAAAATGGGTGGTGAAAAATATGGTGTAGATAACCAGGCCGCTCGTTAACAAACGAGACTTACGTGATATGTTTTAACGGTTCCTCATGAAGTCTGGGGAAACATAAAAGGATGGGTACATCAGTGTCGGCTCGCTGGTAATTACAACCGCGGCACATAAATGGCCTCAGGTTTAGACTTACTGGAGATATTGGGTCCTACGTGGCTTCACGGGGTGTCTGTACCGGAGTCCAATGGCTTCGCGGAAAAAACGCGGAGTCTTTGACCCGGGTCTAAACGAATGTGAAAACTGATGAGGGGTTCACGTGAACGTGTGGTGCGGCCATCTTGGAGTGGGGTAAAATGAGCGAAAGTGGTGGAGCCGAATCGATTTGTAAAGTAAATCAGTCATTAAACAATACAAAATAATCACAACAAGCAAAACTCGGTCACAGTGTATCATTAGTGTACCCTAGAGGTACTATAAGTAGCAACTTAATTCAGTTCGATCATTTAAGCCATGTGGCTTTAGTGATTGCAGTCTATAAATCCATGCTGTTTCCTTCTGCAAAAGTGTCTTATTGGTATCTCTTCCTTCAATTTTTGGTACAGTTTCCAGAATTAGGAATTTCAGTTGAGCCACGTTGTGGTTAGCTTCGTTGAAATGAGTGGCCACGCTGGATTTGATATTTTTTGTGCGAATGTTCGACTTATGTTCGTTGAGGCGGATTTTTATCTTTCTTGTTGTTTTTCCAACATATATCATGCCACAAGGGCATTTGAGGAGATAAATCAAGTTAGATGTGTCACATGTAGCGTCTACGTTCAATTTTATTTTAAAGCCTCTCATTGGGTGATTGAAACTGTTTCCTTTGATTACGTTGTTGTAGTTGTTGCAGTGGTGGCACGGGCGTGTGCCCGTGTGGTTCACTGGTCCTTTGCTGGTTTTTGACAAAATCTCTTTGAGATTTTGTGAGCGGGTGTAGGCAAAGATCGGTGGTTCCTTAAAAAGTTCCCAAAATCTGGTTCAGAGGATAAAATTCACCAATGTTTCATGATTATACTTTTGAAGGTTTTACTGGATGTTGAATATCTTGAAACCAGAGCTATTCTCTTGTTGTCAACCTTGATGGTGTCCTTTAGAGTTTCTGAGCGAGGGATCCTAGATGCTCTTGTGACAGCTTCATTAATCAATTCATTAGGGTATCCTCTGTCGAGAAATCTTGTTGCCATGGTTTGCATTTGGGAAGTTGTGGTTTCAGGGTCAGACACAATACGTTTGATCCTCAGCATTTGGCTGAATGGTAGATGTTCCTTCAAAGAGGTTTGATGAAAACTGCTGTATAATAAGGTGTTGTTACGGAAAACTCTTTGAAGGAACATCTACCATTCAGCCAAATGCTGAGGATCAAACGTATTGTGTCTGACCCTGAAACCACAACTTCCCAAATGCAAACCATGGCAACAAGATTTCTCGACAGAGGACACCCTAATGAATTGATTAATGAAGCTGTCACAAGAGCATCTAGGATCCCTCGCTCAGAAACTCTAAAGGACACCATCAAGGTTGACAACAAGAGAATAGCTCTGGTTTCAAGATATTCAACATCCAGTAAAACCTTCAAAAGTATAATCATGAAACATTGGCGAATTTTATCCTCTGAACCAGATTTTGGGGAACTTTTTAAGGAACCACCGATCTTTGCCTACACCCGCTCACAAAACCTCAAAGAGATTTTGTCAAAAACCAGCAAAGGACCAGTGAACCACACGGGCACACGCCCGTGCCACCACTGCAACAACTGCAACAACGTAATCAAAGGAAACAGTTTCAATCACCCAATGAGAGGCTTTAAAATAAAATTGAACGTAGACGCTACATGTGACACATCTAACTTGATTTATCTCCTCAAATGCCCTTGTGGCATGATATATGTTGGAAAAACAACAAGAAAGATAAAAATCCGCCTCAACGAACATAAGTCGAACATTCGCACAAAAAATATCAAATCCAGCGTGGCCACTCATTTCAACGAAGCTAACCACAACGTGGCTCAACTGAAATTCCTAATTCTGGAAACTGTACCAAAAATTGAAGGAAGAGATACCAATAAGACACTTTTGCAGAAGGAAACAGCATGGATTTATAGACTGCAATCATTGAAGCCACATGGCTTAAATGATCGAACTGAATTAAGTTGCTACTTATAGTACCTCTAGGGTACACTAATGATACACTGTGACCGAGTTTTGCTTGTTGTGATTATTTTGTATTGTTTAATGACTGATTTACTTTACAAATCGATTCGGCTCCACCACTTTCGTTCATTTTACCCCACTCCAAGATGGCCGCACCACACGTTCACGTGAACCCCTCATCAGTTTTCACATTCGTTTAGACCCGGGTCAAAGACTCCGCGTTTTTTCCGCGAAGCCATTGGACTCCGGTACAGACACCCCGTGAAGCCACGTAGGACCTAATATCTCCAGTAAGTCTAAACCTGAGGCCATTTATGTGCCGAGGTTGTAATTACCAGCGAGCCGACACTGATGTACCCATCCTTTTATGTTTCCCCAGACTTCATGAGGAACCGTTAAAACATATCACGTAAGTCTTGTTTGTTAACGAGCGGCCTGGTTATCTACACCATATTTTTCACCACCCATTTTTTACCGTTTTTTATCACCGTCACTTCCCCTGTTAAATGCACCCATGAAATAACCATCCCAGCATGAATCCACCTTAATGTTCTTTATGACTTGCGCACTATCACGCTCCCACCTTTCTTCACATCGAAATTCGACAAGCCACCATAATGTGATTGAACAAACACTGGTGTAGGTGACTCAACTACGTCACGTAAATCTTCCTCATTGATCACGTTTACAAATGAATTGTTGTTTGGTAAATGTTTATGCAACGTTTATGTGATGTCAACCATTGATTAGAGTCATATCCTGTTTCTTTTCAGCGCTCCTCGAAAAAGGACCCTCCGGGTCCGAAATGCATTGGAGCATTTTTGATCAAAAGTTCAATGAAGTGGATAACATGAACTTCTAAATGTTATTTATGGAAAACCCGTGAATTTGAAAATGAACGTTTGAAATAAATTACAATAATTTGAAATTTCCTTGAATCTTTTTGGAGTCAGTTGTGTCATAACAACGAACCACATAAGTGTGCCCTCAAGCAGGGATGCGCCTACACCCCAGTAGTGCACTCAACCTTTCAACAGTCTTCTGATCACCGCCCAATTGGATACCAGGTATAAGATGTTGCACTGGTCTAACCTGGAAAGAATAGCTGCCTGAGTGATAACTTGTCGAATGTGGGGATCAAAAAATCCAAAATAAGTTTGAGCCCATGTAGAAGCCCAAAGCATGTGCCGACTACCGATTTTGCTTGTGCTTCGAAAGGTAAAGTACTGTCCACCCATACACCTAGGTTTAATATAACCGACTTGGGCAGCGGAGGGTGCCCCAAGGAAGAAGGCCACCAATGGTCACCCCAAGAGTGTATATCTTTACCTAGAAGGAGAATTTCAGATGTGCTCAAGTTCATTTGCAGTCAATTAGCAGCCATTCACTCTGCAACAGCTAACATGCCACTCTGGAATCTGGCCAAATCCATAGAACACCAGTGAGAGCCCCAGGGCTTTCACAACCTGAGGCAATGGTTGAATATAGATGTTAAATTGAGTGGACCTCAGAGAGGAGCGCTGGGGAACTCCATGGTGCAGACCATGCAAGAGAGAACTGTGGCGAGGATACGGTTCTGCCTGCACACATTGCTATGTTAGCATAAGTGAGCTAGTTGCTCAAACGCCATTTTGCTGCTTTTGCACACAGCACTACATGTCTCAGTTTTTATAAAGACAAACTGCTTGCTTTTCTTCACATGAGAACGGTCTGTTTTTCACATCTCTAGACTCACACAATGACCTCAAGTCTGCACAAAGTGTTCAAGGTTAAAATAACAATTTATGCTGTTGATGCAGTTTGATTGGCCCATGCTCTAGGCACAACACTAACACAGCTGCTCATTTCTGAAACTCCGGTGCTTTTAATATTGCATTGCATGCATGAAACAGGCACTTGGAAAAAACCTTTCCGACAAAGAGCTGTGCTGATCTGGGATGTGATTCACTTCACCTGACTTTTGAGGTATGGGGTTCTCTGTTTTAACCTAGAGATCTTCTATTATTATAATACATAGCTCCTAGCCAAGGGAGGGTGGTACACAAGGTACTATAGACCTGGTTCCACCATCATTATAATGTGATTTCTCCCTTTGTATTTTATGGAATTGTAACAGTCCTGATTGTATTGATTGTATGCATCTTTTTACTTGTGTTGGCAAAGATACTGCGTCTTAGAGCATCTAGTTGAAATAAACATTTTAAACAATACCGTGTCTCTGATTACTCACGTTGTGGACAGTTATGAGAATAAAAACGAAAGAGTGTTCTTGATTCCCACTATTCCTGAGAGGTTCCTAAGTTGCTTGTTCTGGGTTGTCTAATCATTGGTAGCTTTGCTGTAGTACGGAGAACCCATGAGACACTGATGCTAGTTGGATTGGGTCCTGGATACTGAGGTGGGTTTTTGGTACACCACAATACACCGAGGTCCTGGTTTCCTGCACATAGTTCTGTGCATGAGCAGAATCCCTGCAACAGAACTACGCAGAGGGGAAATAACCTGGAAAAAACAAAAGGAAGCAGGTAAATCAGGTTAAAGCAGCCCCCCTATACCAATTTCCTGTAGGCGCTGGAGCAGGCTTTGGTGAGACAGTGTTGAATGCAGCACTTAAGTCAAGCAAGATCAAAACTGAAGATATGTCTTCATCTGAAGCGCTGCAGAGATGCTCAGTGCCTGCAAGGACGGACGACTCTGTGCTGTATAGTAGTCTGTAGCCATTCCGGGAGATATCCAGGATTTGGTTTTCCTCTAAAAACTTAGTTAGGATGCTATTAACATGTGTCTCTGTAACTTTGGCAAGAAACAGCAATAAAGAAATAGGGCAAAAGTTTTCTTGCTTGGAGGCATCCAAAGCAGATTTTTTCCAGAATGGGGGATAACTTTGGCATGTTTCCATGAAGCCGGTACAGATGCCGATGCCAAGGAAATATTGATCAACTCAATGCACGGTGAAAGAAGACAATCCTGAAGTTTAAGAAACAAATGTGGCTTAAGTGGCTCAACTGGTGAGCCTGATTTGACCTTGTTACATAGAATCCGTAGCTCTTCAAGAGACAGCAAAGGTAGAAGGTAGAGCCGAGGAGGGGTAGTACTGATATGTCCCTCTGGACTGAAGTCATTTGCCTCAAGGGTGAATTTGGAGTAGATGTTTTCTACCTTACTAATAAAATACTTTGCCAGTTTCTCGCAGTGGTCATTAGATGTTACATTGGACTCCACAGCAAGTGCAGGTTTCATAAGACCATTAAGAAGGGAGAAGATGACTTTTGCAGGATTACTGCTAGTCTTTGTTTCGTTTGCAAAATACTCAGCCCTGGATTTCCGAATCAATTTGTGGTTGTCTTAATGGCTGCTCTGTATTGCGTTTTTTAGTAATAGTGCCTCCAAGAACGTTTAAAGGACCTAACAGTTCTTCCTAACTGAAATCAAGGTTTCATTAAACGAGGGGCTGGCATGGTTTTTCATGCAAAAGTTTGGTCTGACACGGATACAAGTATCCAGAGCATAGTTAAGTCAGCCATGGAAGATACTATCCGTTGCCGCAACATTGGAGGCCAACTGCGGGGTGCTGGGTGTTTTGCCATGGGTGTTTAAGAATAGGGTCCAGGCAGGGAAACTGTTTATGGCCTTCTAAGCAAATGGACATAGGAATCAAAAAATGGTCCGTCCAAGTCATAGGGAGATTTTTAAGGAATCGGTATTTAGGAACAGCAAAAGCCTATGCATGTTGTAATCGCTATTAAAATAGCGATTCCTAAACATTCCTTAATTGCTTCTCGCAAATTGCTACTCGCAATTAAGGAATGCTGTACCATTCATTCCTATGGGCCTACAGGCCCATAGGAATGAATTGGAGATCGCATGAGCAATTTGCGAGTACCAGTAGGTACTCGCAAATTGCTCATGCAATTTCAAGGGTGCAAGGGTGTCAAAATGACACCCTGTTGCACCCCTGAAACTGATCTCTGCGCATATGTTGCACACAAACATGCCCTAAGCGCATGTGTGTGCGCAACAAGAAACTTTGAGAAATGCACAAAAGTGTTTTTTTCAAAGTTTTAGCAAATTACCATGAAGTTCAACTTCATGGTACACTGACAGACAGTTGCAATATAATAGCGCAGTGTCCATCTTACATTGGTTCCCCCACACAAAGAAGAACAAGCTGACAAGTAAATTTATAGATATGGGACTATTGATAGCCAAAAGGGAGCTGACCAGAGGGTGGAAATCGAAAGCGGCACCGACACACAGAAGATGGGTGAATGAATTCCTGAAATGGGCGACTGCGGAGAGCACGATACTTTACCAGCTGGCCCGCCGTAGCTCAAATGACAAGGCGCAGGAAGTTGCAATGCTATGGGAAACGCTGGTACAGGCGCTGAGAGATAGTCTGACTGAGGAGGAGGAGGGGGAGGAGACACTAGACGAGACGCCCCGAACAGGATTAGACACGCCGACGGTCAATTCACCAGATGCACACAGACAATAAGTAGCATTGACTCCGATTTTCCTTTTCCCACAATATGGGTATCACGATTGCACCGATCACTGACGCTGACACAGGGAGGGACGGTTGGGGAGAGGGGAGGGACCTACGATCAGGGTTTCTAGGGTGGGTTACATATAACACGATCAACCCAATAGGGTGGTGACACACTACATAATTAAAAGCAGAGTAAGGAGCTCCTGTTGAGCTTACAATAAGATAGTTCTCGATCCACTAAGTGATCAGTATGGAGAAATAACGCCGCCCTGCCTCCGGGATGTGGGCTGAATGGCTGTGTATCATGGTACTGAGAAACGACTATGGCAGATTGCCACTGAACTGTATGGTGCTCACTGTATAATTGAATGTTTTACCTAACCCTGCAATAAAAATTGTTTAACAAAAAAAAAAAAAAAAAAGTTCAACTTCATGGTAATTTGCTACTCCTATTAGCGAATTCGCTATTTTTTTTACTTTCATGCATTGTATTTAAGGAATCAATTTGGGATTCCTTAAATGCAATCGCAATTTAAGGAATCTCAATTTAGAGATTCCTTAAATTGCGATTTTTGCATTTGGTATGATGCATCCCAAATGCAAAAATACCGGTCGCAAAGGGGCAGATTCTGATAATCTGCTCATTTAAGACCGGTATTTACTTTGATGCATAGGCCTGATAGAGCTTCCCTAAAAGATATGGACGGACCTGGAGGGCAATAGATTAACAGCACCCCAGATAAAGTAAAATTACTATTCAATGCAATTTTAATGAGGGCACTTTCACAGTTTAAAATGGTACCAGGTGTCATACTACAAGCATAGGTCTCTCTGTAAATCACTGCAAAGCCCCCATCTCTACCGTTAACTCTGTTAACGTTCTTCAGATGTTAGCCTGGAGGAAGTGCAAGAGCTAGTTCTGCCATGGAGTCCTGGGTTACCCAGGTCTCTGTCAAAAACACAATGTCTGGGATATGATCTTGAATCAAATCAAACACCTCAGCATGGTGTTTGACCAAGGCGCTGCAGTTTAAACTAAAACGTTTATATTCTGTGGCCTATAGGGACAGCTTAATAGTGGACCCAGTGGGTCTAGTCTCCAAACCACAAATCTTACAATGGAAAGGTAGCCCATCTTTGTTAATTACTCGGGTTTTTACCCAGTGGATCTGATAAGTATTTTTTGGTATGTATTTGTACCCTAGGTATGCATTCAATAGCAGCGCTTGAATTGAAGAGCTGCGCTGAGGCGTGCAAATCACGCATTTAACTGCTAAATTGTCGTCATCATTCTTGGCTAGGGTGACCAGGCGTCCCGGATCTGCCTGGACAGTCCCGGGTTTTTGCCAGCTGTCCCGGCAGATTTCAGGAAATTAAGCTCATGTCCCGGTTTTCAGAGAGGGTTGGCTGAAAACTGTGGGAGGTATCTTTTCATGTTTTACAAAGCAGGGATAGTTACCAGCTGTTATAAGAAAGCAATTTAATTAACAGGCATGGGACTGGCTCTAAAAATTGCATTTTTTGTATGTTTTTACTGCCTCTTCTGTAATTCAAAATTTGCGAACATACGTGACAAGAATTTTCAATTCTATTAAGGACAAGGAGGTGAGGATTATGCTTTCTCATTTCTTTATTAGAAATGCTCAGCAGCCAATTAGAAAACAGTATACAAATAAAAAACTACAATACCCATGAACCTTAGGGTATCACATGACATATCATAGAGTCTCTGGTATAAAAGGTCCCATAGAGAATACCAACTCCTCTTTCTTTGGCGACTAAAATAGATTAAAAGGTAAAAACAAACGGCAGTCCAATGTGCAGATCCAAAAAGGGGGAAACCGGAGGCAACAGAAGTCCATGAAGAAGGAAAACCGGATGCCTGCAGCCGTAGACAACTTGGAAGTGAAGATATCCATCAGGCAGGACGAACCATGCTGGTCATCAACCTCTATTTATGGTCAGATCCTGAAAAGAAATATAGAGCCGTAATATACACATCCAGTGCCCAAAACTCAATATAATAGGGGGGGGGAACTAGGAAACATAAGAAACAAAATATCATATGCCATGAGCAATAATTAATAAAAAGAGAACATGTAAATGCAGAAAATGGGTGGGATAATCCTTGCCTCCTTGTCCTTAATAGAATTGAAAATTCTTGTCAAGTATGTTCGCAAATTTTGAATTTATGTCAGGACAGGAGGCTCCGATTATTCTTGTTCAAAGCTTATCCACCACAACAGAAGCAATATGAGCAATCGGTTTGTAATAAAATGTCTTAAACACAGAATCAGAAGACTAATCAGCGGCCCTCATAATGTCAATTAAAGTCACTCCCAAGGAGAATGCTTTAGAAGCCATAGCCCCTCGTGCAGAATGTGCACCAAAGATAGAGACATCAATACCAGCTTCAGACATAAGCCATCTGACCCAGCAGGCCAATGTCGCTGGGGTGACAGGGCAAAAAGGCTTCTGCAAAGCAATTAATAATTGACCATGCATATCGGGACGAAAAGGAGCAGTACTCACCTCGTAATCCTTAAAACATTGAACAACGCAAAGCTTAGGATTATTGGGAAAAGATGGATAGGTAACAGAAGACGTATTATTTTTTGTGCGTCTGGAAAGAAGAAAAGTAACACCCTCAGGCGTGAAACTTCGACCCGCCAGGTCCAGCGCTCGAACATCAGACACGCGTTTGCATGAAACTAGGCATAATAACATAGTCAGCTTCGCAGACAGTTGTTTGCACGATAGCAAGGAATTGGAAGGCCAGGCCTCCAAAAATCTCAAAAGAACAGAAACATCCCATAGGGCCATGTATTTGGGACAAGGAGGTTTCGCCAGACGAATGCCCTTAAGCAATTTGGAAATCAAGGGATGCTCACCTGCAGGTTTACCATCAACAAGGACATGGCCCGCCGAAACGGCCGAACGGAAATTATTAGCTGTCCGATAAGCCAGACCGGACGAGGCAAGGGAACCTAGAAAATGAACAATCAGAGGGATATCTGCTGAAGCGGGATCCACCTCCCGTTGAACACACCAATCACACCATCGTTTCCAAGACCCTGCGTAACGCTTATGAGTGTTGGGTGACCAGGCCTCGCTGATAAATCTGGTAGTGTCTCATGAAAAGCCTGGGATATGCCAGCGATCCCCGAAATTCGCCATGCCACTAGGAGAAGATGGCCTGATTCGATCAGGGGATGGGGATAGCCGAGAGGGTCCAGCAAGAGATTCCACTTCTGGGGAAGAAGGAGCGGCACTGCACAACACATTTCCAGGAGAACTGGGAACCAAGCTTGAGCCCTCCACAGAGGAGTGATCAGAATCAGCTCTGACTGATAACGCTTTGTGCAAGCCAAAACCCTGGGAATCATCATAAACAGGGGAAAGGCGTAACACAGGAACGATGGCCAAGTCTCCAGAAATGCATCCGTGGCCAGGGCGTCCGGGTCCGGTCTCCAGCTGAAAAACAGGGGAAGCTGAGTGTTGAGACGAGAGGCAAACAGGTCTATCTGACACTGGCCCCAAACCCGGAGTAGATAACGGAATATGCGCGGGTGAAGTCTCCAATCGCTGAAGTCCCGAAGGTGACGCGAATTCCAGTCCGCAATCAGATTCTTGCGACCAGGAAGGTATTCGCCAATAACAGTGATCTTCCTCTGTAGACAAAAGTGCCAGAAATCTTTGGCGATCTCCGCCAATATCCTGGACTTCGTTCCTCCCAGCTTGTTGACATAACGAACCGCCGAAATATTGTCCATGCGGAGAAGGATGCAACAATTGGATTGACGAGGGGAAAGACACCGAATCGCAAAGGACCCCGCTAGGATTCCAGGCAATTTATGTGGAGAGATAACTCCTGTTGAGGCCACCGACCCCCCGTCGACAACGGACCGCCCCGGGCTCCCCAGCCCCACAGGCTGGCATCGGATTCTATCACCACCTCCGGAGATGATCCGAACAGGGCCCACCCATTCCAGGCATCCATGTGGTCCAACCACCACTGCATCTCCCACCTCGCTTCCTCTGAAAGAGGGACCAGATCTGAATAGCGAAGGCCTTTCTGCAAATGATGGATCTTCAAACACTGAAGTGCCCGATAATGTAGTGGACCCGGGAAAATTGCCTGAATCGAGGATGCTAACAGTCCTACTACTGGTGCTATAGATCTCAACAATACATTCTGTCTGGATATAACTAAATTCAACTCCCTCTTGATGGAACAAATCTTTTGATTGGGCAAGAGGAGTTGACAGGAGAGGAAATTGACCTGGAAACCCAGAAATTCTATCACTTGAGACGGAAGGAAGACCAATTTTTGAGGATTCACCAGAAAACCCAGAGACTGTAAGAGATTTATAGACCATTCCAGGTGCGTCATTAGCTTGCGGGGACAATCGGCCATGATCAGAATGTCGTCCAGATATATGATCAGGCGAACACCCCGAGCACGCAAGGATTCCACGACAGGCCTCAGAAGCTTCGTGAAGCACCAAGGTGCTGACGAGAGGCCGAATGGGAGAACTTTGTATTCCAAACAATTCCCCTGCCATTGGAACGGCAGTAAATGGAATCGACAAATACGCATCTTTGAGATCGAGACGGACCATCCAGTCCCCTTCCCGAAGAAGATCATGCAACAGGTGGATGCCTTCCATTTTAAAATGGCGATAAACCTCCCCTCCGTTGAAATCCTTTAGGTTTAGAACTAACCGGGACCCGCCCCCTTTTTTCTGGACCAGAAAAACTGTGCTCACAAAACATTTTGGATGGCGGGAAGTCTGAAGAATTGCTCCTTTTTTCAAAAGGGATTCGATCTCTGCTGAAATGAACTCTTGATCCTGAAGAGAGAAAACCAAGGGGGTAGGAGGATGGGATTGATGCTGAGGCTGGTAAAATTCTATCTTGTAACCCTGAACAGTGTCCAGCACCCATGCATCGTTGGAGATCAGCTCCCAATTGTGTAGAAAAAACTGGATTCTGCCCCCCAGTACAACATCTGAAGCCGGAATTAACCTCACCTGAAGTGTTGGAATCATGGTGTCCTCCTTGATTCCCGCTGAATCTGCCTTTCTTATATTGCCCTCTCCCTTTGCGAGAGGGGTAGAAGTTGGAACGATTGTTGAAACCGGCATCCTGACCTCTGACTCTTTGGGACTGGAATCCCCGCTGGGAATTCTGTTGAGAGCCACGGCCGAACGAGCGTCCCCTGTGTCGTCCGGCCCTGGCAAAAACCGGTCAAAACGCTCATCATAGGGAAGCTTGAGTCTTATCAATCCCGCTAAAAGTAGCTACAAACTTAGTAAGTTCCTTTAGGAAAGGCTGGCCAAATAGCAGTCCTTGAGGCAAGGGTCCGGACTCGGAAGAGGAGAGCTCCGCCAACTTGGGATCTAACTTCAGGAGGATGGAGCGGCGACGCTCATAAGAAATCGCGCAATTTGCATTTGTCAATTGACAAATAGCCCGTTGGGACCATTCAATCAACTCATCCGATCGACAAGACCCGAAGAGTCCTTGGCCTGGAATTCCAGGTCCAAGATCTTAGTGAGAGGGCCCAATAAATCAAGCATCTTGTCCTGGCAGGAATGCCACGCTCAGTCAATACCTTTCTTAGGGTCCCTGGCATATTTCTTAAGGTATGTGACCATCGTAGGGTTGACTTCCGGGGTATCAGTTAAATTGTCGGCCAGATCACTCTGACCGGAGGCACTCTGACCGGAGGCGAGCCCTAACATCTTTTTCAAAGGGCTGGCGAATATGCGCCTGAACATATTCTGTCACCGCCGGGGATGGAAGCCAGGAAGAAGAATTTGGATGAATGATGTCCGAGGGCTCAAAATTGAGAAGGGAAGGATGCGTGGGAGCATCAACATAATGCTCTTTATGAGCTTTCTTCAAAGGGGGAAGACCATCGTGGTCAGAGGAGGAAGAGGAATGAGTGTCATCTGAATCAGTAAGCGGAACTTGGGATGAGGAAGCTCCCCCAGAGGACTTTGAAGTATAGTGGTCAGTAGATAAAAATCGGTCTGAAAATCGGATCTATGGGGATTAGAGGGGGACTTAGAGGAAATCCGAGAAGATGGCAACCAACCTTGTTGCTGTGCATACTTTGATAAATGACGTTTCAAGGGCGTAATCGCTTGAACTAGAGCCTTATTAACGGACTGTTGCACCCCTTGATCCAAAGCCTCAACCAAATCCTGCTCCATGGAGCCAGAGGCGTCATCGTCATAGTAATAGTCATCCTCCTCATAGTAGTCTGCCATAGTTACACACAAAATGCAACAATAATGCCCACAGAGGAGACTGCAACCAAGGTGGCCAAAGGCACAATGCAGGGGAGTGGCCAAACCCCAAAGAACCTGTGAAGCAACTTAAATTCAAATGTGGAGGGAGGGCTTGCTCACAAATTGCCACTCTAGGCAATGCCTATGAAGATTGTACAGCCCAAACGCAATATTTTGTAGTCTGGGCGTAAATAGGGGCAAGGTGCAGGCTGTGGGCTCCAAGAGGCGAAAAACGCCGTTCAAATATGTGCTCCGGTTCCGGTAGAGACGCGAAACACCGGAAAAATGGCCGCCGCCCATGCGCGCAACGGCCGCCTGTCAGAATAAAGAAGAGAAGCTCAAGCGCACCGCGCGCGAGCTGATCGCCGCCAAACTCCCGCTCCGCAACTAGAAACGGTGAGGGCGCGTAGCGCCTGAACCAAGGAGAGAGCGCATGCTCCCAGACAAGCTTCCCGAACGCGTAAGCTACTGGCAGACACAAAAGGGAACAAAGCGGCAGAAAGAAGAAGAAACAGAGCGCCGGCCAAGCGCTAACACAGCGCGCTGTTACACATCAAGCACAGTAAGTACAAAGCGTATTGAAACCATGCAGTAATAACACAGAATAACAATATATAAGAAATGCACTTAACTGGCTGCGGAGCAGCAAAGAAAGAGGAGTTGGTATTCTCTATGGGACCTTTTATACCAGAGACTCTATGATATGTCATGTGATACCCTAAGGTTCATGGGTATTGTAGTTTTTTATTTGTATACTGTTTTCTAATTGGCTGCTGAGCATTTCTAATAAAGAAATGAGAAAGCATAATCGGAGCCTCCTGTCCTGATATAGAATTCTGTGATAAGGAGCACTGTCATTCTGTGCGGTGGGATGAAGTAAAATTGTAGTCCTTCTTCTATTTTTGGGAAATGTCCCTGTTTTTGGCTTTAAAATTCTGGTCACCCTATTCTTGGCTGACTCACAGCGTATGCTGGTGTTTGAGGTTCGGCCAGGAGAGGGAAAAAGTAGAAGCCACATTTAGAGCGTGAGTCGTGTTACGCGCAGCTTCTGTTTCACATACCTCAGCATTTTGGTCGCATCTACCAAAAATATGGCTCTGCCACTTATTCCAACGCCTGCCTGATTAGCGACTTTGCTCTGTTGTTTAAAGCACTTTGTAGCGGTCACAGGCAAGTTCCTACCACAGGCGCAGCAGTGACTGGAGCTGTCTATCATTGACGGGAAAGTCCCTTCCATAGACCGTGGCAGTGACTGGAGCTGTCTCTACTATTACGACACCTCCAATAATTGGGCACACCTTTAATAAAAATAGAAAGCGGACTTTCAATTTGGCCGCTGTGTTTTATTGGGCAATAAGAATTGCACAGCAATGCTTGTTTAAACGCCAAAGTGCTGGTTGTGGTAACCATTTCCAGCTTGTATTTTCTCTTGTGAACAGTTACTTTTCCTTGCTTCTCGTCTTATTGTAATAAAAAGTGCGAGGTTCATTCAATCCTAAGGGTCTAACGTTTACATGCCTAATGGACCATAAATTCAATTTTTGATAATATAACTTTAGTGGATATTATTAGTTTGTTAATGTAGTCACAAACTAACATGTCTGAGATCAAGGAATTCCCTCAGCTGGAGATAGGTGTTGACATGTTTAAGAAATATTTTGAGGAAGGCCTAAAAACTGCCATTAAGGAAACGGAAGAGAGGTGCAGCCTCTAAGGGGGGAGGATTTTTCAATTTCAGATGATGATAGCCCCATGAACCCCAAGAGGAGCGGTAAAGCCCTTTTTAGCTCTCGCCCTGGCGAAAGCGCGAAGCGTGTTCTCGCCGCGAGACCTATAGCCGTCCGCTCTGCTTACAAGGAGCCAAAAGGGAGACAGGAGATGGGCACGCGCAGCCTCAGGAATCGGATCAGGTCGCGTGCGCGATCACCATCTTCTGTCTCCCTTGAATGCTCCAACACACACAGCCACACCTCCCCCTGCTTTCGAACATGCTCACACGCACACACACAAGCGCACACCCAGAGAGACACACACACGCACACACACGAGCGCACATACACGCACGCATACACACGAGCGCACACATACAGAGACACCCCCCGCCGCACACACACACACAGACACCCCCCTCTCCCCCACCACCACCCCCAGTACAACTAAGCCCAACTCACTGCATCTGCGCCACTCCGAACTTCTACAGCCTCCGCGGGGCTCTCCCTCTGGCATGGGAGCCCCGCGTCACCACTGCTCCTCTGGCCAGCCACTCCGTGGGCACGGGCTTCCAGCAGAAAACGTAAGTCCCGCCCCACGACAGGTTTTGGCAGTGCACGCGCAGCACTTTCCCTTTTAGACAGATGACTTCACATTCGGCCTGTAGCGAAAGCGAATGCCGGAAAGAGGGACGTTTTGCCCCGATGGCTTTTTTAGTGTCCGTTTTTGTCTGTCAATAGAACTGACGTCAGGCTTCCCATCTGCAGAACGCACTGAACGCCTGCTAATACCTGAGGACTCAGTATAAATTAAGAGAGGCACCAACGTGTTAAAGTGGGTGGAGTTGTATCTGGCGAGCAACAAGTCAGTATCTGATTGTATCTTGCAAGACCTTTTCTGCACTTTGTACGCCCTCTGAAAAAAATGACACATTTTCCTCCAAAAGTGTAATTTCATAAAATGTTCATGATTTTTTTTGTTGACATTCCCATGATACCAATTGGAAAAGCGGCGGCCTGCTTCAGTGCTGCACGCATTAAGTTGTGTTTATTTGTGGTCCTTGCGCCACCCAGGATGCATCAGTCCTCATTAAATGATTGCCCCCTCTGCTCAGTGGTATAACCCAGCAGTGTTACACTAAGCTTAGAGCATGGGTTTCTTGTTATCGACTGTCAACTTTACTTTGGGTTCTCCACGGACTTGCTGGGAGTGTTGCGTTTCTAACCAGTTGCTCTGCTGTCATGTTGTTTCTTTCAGGCGAGCAATCCTTTGTTTACGGACTTAATCAAGTTGTTGGTTTTTTTTGGTGGCGGTGGGGTCCGAGGGGAATGAGAGAGTTGGTTTGGACGCTTTCTCCTTTCAACTTCCTCATTTCGTAGAAAAGAAAAGCCAAAACGCTGGCGTTAGTAACAGACCGTGTCCGCTACAGGTGGCTGGTAAACCCTACATACCACCGAAATGTCCTTCCTTATCAGCTTGGGTCACAGTTGCAAGCCCAGATTGCCATTGTGGAAGCGTGTTTAACTTTATTCTGCTTCTAAACCAACTTTGTGCAGTACATCCAACAGGGACAGATGGAGCATGCATTTAGATAATGTGAGGATAAGTGCCCAGGCGTTTACTAGTCTGAGGGGACGCCACAAATTCATGTCCACGATGAAATGCTTTTCCCCAAGGCAAAATGTACATACATGGAAAACACGTGTGAAATGTACATGTTCTGCGATCATGTAGCGCTTGGTACTGGAGTTCGCTAGTTTCGATGCACTCCCAGTTTTAACCTGCAACGCATGCATCGGGGCCAGGATGTAAGCGGATTTTGTGGAATCTCATTTTGATCGGGCATGTAATAAGTAATTTGACAGGAGCACTCTGTGTTTAAATGTGTAACGTGTACATATAGTGCAGTTTCAGTGATAGCATGCTCCTGTACGCCGTACTTGAAAAGTTATATTAAATTACATGACGATGTTTCTATAGCGCTCTAATAATATAAAAAAAATGTCGCTTGGAAGAGGTGTGTGGGTGGTCTGAGACTGGAAATAATGGGGCAGGAACATTTCTCATCTTTTGGGGGACATGACATGATGACTACGGGGATGATGTGTTTTAGTCAGAGGCTGAGCGCGTGGACAGACTCGTAGAAACAAGTTCATAAACTCAGTGCACCCTTCTCACAACAGCCGAACTCAGATCTCTGAAACCGGGGTCTTGAGTGGTTGTTGCTATCCCCGCCTCACATACCACAAACCTAATGCAAGGATGTGTGTTTTTATTGCCCGATTTATTGCTGAACATTTTATTGGTCCAAAGCGGGTGACTCGGTGAGTTACAATTGTCGGGAGATTAAATTGTAGATGACAAGTTATACCTAACTCTCTGCAGCATGCGCTTAACCTGCTGAGCTGTTTAACTGAGCGGCTGCGGGTCCTGATGTTTTTAATTCCCGACTCTCCCAGTAGGCCATATTGTTTTATCCTGGGCAAACCATTTAACACTCACGATCTAAGTTCAAATAAATAGCAGAGTTAGGAGGGTGTAAAAAGTTGCTTTTATTGGCAAATACCTGCTAGATCCAAGTTTAAATAATTGCTCGTTTCTCATAGGTGTCACTGGCGGGGCATTATCTCATTTAGCACTGATGAGTAGAACCCGGCAGACATTGGGGTAGACACTAAAGTCAGTCATTGCTTGTCGCTGGATAACACCTTGTCAAGAAGGAGAAACCGCTCCGGCCTCTGGTGACCTGGGTCGGGGAGGGATGTGAGGGGTCATGGGGGGACTCTGCAGCAGATAGCAAGAGCTGGGAAGGAATTAGGGGCCGGGACCCCTAGAATGTGACAGCAGTCAAGCAGCTGGCTGCTCACTCTTAACCCAGCGCAATCTTCAGCTTCCCACATACCCTACACTTCTACCCCTTCCTCACAGCCTCCCTTTCAGACCGCATTTAATCCAGTCAGGGTTATTTCCGCTTTCACACCTCTTAATTGTGTTCTTAGTTGATGTGGAAGAGGCATCTCCAACGAGTAGCTCGTGAACTTGTTTCTTTCGCAGGGCCGCTTAAAAATAGCTCATTCATCGACAGGACCGAACCCATGACCTGCGAGTAACACATCTCGGCATTGGGCTATTATTCTAGTAAACCGCGTTAAAACTTCAGAGACGGTTACCACCGCCGAGCACAGGTACCAATTCTGGTTCGGGTGCTGTGTGGCGGTGATGGGGGTAAGGAATAATATTTTGGGTGGTACTTTGGGTCTACAGAAAGAGGTCTGCGCATCATGTGTGCTTTGACATTATATGGCGTGCAGAAATAATTCCGTTAAACATAAAGCCTCAGGAAGCAAAACCCTTTTCCGTGCTGCCACTCGGCACATAAAAAAAGCTAAAAACAGGTGAGTCCTCTTTGAAATTCATTGCTCAAATTGGTTTTTAGGAGGGCTGAAATATTAGGAACTCGGAAGGAGACAAAATCAGAAGTGTAGCTCCTAGAGACCAGCAGATAAACGTACAAGCACTTCAAGCAGAAGACGCAGCCACCAGCACCACTCCTTCCAGCTTCTCCTGTACGTTCATTAAAACCCAGTTACTAAAGCAACGTGCCGTTTTCTGTAACAGCTGGTACTTTTTAGCGCTGCGACGTCTAAAACATTGGAACATAGTGCTAGATAAAACTAGAATAAATAATGCACCACAGACGCTTTTAAAAACAAATAGATAAAAAACAATGTCATTTACAATACCAACAACTTCAAACTTTGCTAATGCGAGACCTATTGCATTGCAAACGCTTGTTAATTCAAGACATTAGATAGACCCAGGACCACAGAGTCAAGGATGTTAAGGGATCACACCCAGTCCTCTATGTGTGAAAGACTAAGCCATGCAAGAGACCAGGACTCTCGATTCCTGGATGTGTTTGACATGGGAAACAGCCTGAACAACGAAGTCAGAAGCACAGATTATCTTAAAACCATAGTTTGAACCACGCGAAAGTGTAAACCATGCATGGTTTAAGCACAACGCATTAAGTACAGTAATGATGTATCATTATGCATATATATTACAGTAGTTTGAAATAGGAAAGTAAATAAGTGTTCATCAAATACGTATAATGAACGCTAGATGGCAGTATTTGCTTAAGATACTGTGTGCTTCTGGCTGTTTCCCTAATTTGAGACCAGTGAAACTCAAGTACTGTTTTATGTAGGATAAAAATATTTCCGCGCCTAAATCCGTTTATTTTTACTTCCAAGCTTCTCATTTGTATGAATAACAATCGAAATTAGTGCAGCAGCACAGCTGGGGTTCTTCACCGATTTGCAATATAAATGTTATGATACAGAACCCTGGGGCGTGTTAAATTAGTGAACTTTAATATTATCACTTCACGAATCCATTACATTTATATTCCAGAATGCACACCAAAAAAGGTTTGCATAACTACTAAGCGAGATAGATTTTTACCTGGGACCCAATGTATGTATATTTTGGACAGTCCAGTGGCCCAAAAATTCTGATATTATTTTTCAGAGCAGCTCTTTAGGTTGAGAGAAACATATATCACCCTGATGAAGTAGGGAAATCTCCACACATGTAGATTTATGCAAATGCCTGGACACAGAAAGGCATACAGAAAGCTCTGACCTGAATGGTATTAACCAATTTTGGGTGCATATATCTGCCAACTAGTAGGCGTATGCTCTTCGTTTGAGTGGTTAAGGCACACGTGTTTCAGACAATCCTTATTCTGTCATACAACCGTTTGACATTAATGAGGACAATTACACAGGGTTTGACAAATTTGTTTTCGAACTTTTTGAGGCCCCATATGCCCTGGATGGGTTAGATGATGACTTGCAGGGGACTTCTGCAATCAGACAGGTAAAGGACCCTGTGGGCCAGGACATGTTTTGACCGAGTCAATTAAACACCCTTGCAGCTCTGAGTGGTGGCCAGATCTGAGTGGTGGCCGCTCACTCATGGTGAAATTCAAAACACAGTGGATTAGATGCCCAATGTATAGGCAACACCACAATATGATTCAGGCCAGCGTCCCGGACCCCTGTTGGATGAAAAGGCAGGACAAACGGTTATATTAGACCCAGGACTAACTACTTTTCTTATTTAAGTTGGGTAAACACCGACAGAAGGATCTGGACCAGTGCCTGAAGCAATGCCAGGACAGATTACTAGATGTATTGGGCCCTTTGGCTCTTATTTTAGATATGGTCGAGGACGCTCATATTAATGACTCTGTTATAGACCGTAACCTCCTTAGAGGATGGAGCCAGCGAGCAGTTTCCATGTTGGGTCATCCTTATGAGGATGAGCTGGAAGCTCGCTGAGCTAGTTAATAGAGAAGTTAAGGGTAAACTGGGAGGCCTCCTGTTTGGCCAAGATTTCATTAAATTACTCAGCAAATATGTGTCTACCTTCACTACTCTGAGTAAAGCACACCAGAGCCTGTGGCATGTGTTTGCGTCGCGTGTTTTTGGAAGGGCTGACCGGAGGGGACTGGCTGTCAGGTAAGCTGGAACAAGAAGGTCCCAGTTCTACGCACAAAATCAGTACAGTCAAGGAACCAGAGGCTACGTCAGAGGTTACTATACCATGCCAAGATTTTACCCACAGAGGGGTAGATCGAGACAGAGAGGGGGAAGAGCTATATCGACAGCCTCTGAAGGTAGTTGGAACAAATGATGCTGTTTCTTCCCTAATAAAAGGAGCCAGGAGGTGGAGACTTTTTACTCACAGATGGGCGGAGATAACAAGCGACCCCGGGGTCTCACGTTTCAACATAGATTTCTGTGACAACCCAATTCAGACTTCTCAACCCAGAGAGATTGTTTTTGATGAAGAGAGAATGATTTCAGTGGGGGAAATGGCCCTTACAACGCAGCTGTTTTACCGCATACCATTACAACGCAAGCGTTACCAGAAATGCGATGTAACACGCGTGGTCATTACTAGGCAATTTTTAACATCGCATGTGCTTTTACCACACATGCCTTTACAACAACTTTCATTGTAAAGGTATGTGTGGCAAAAGCACATGCCTTATGAAAAAAATATAGGCGATTCATCTCGTTGTGAGAAAACAGAGGCTCTTCCTTTTCCTCACAACGACGTGCACCGCCGATCTGACCCAACGTACAGCAGGAACCAGGAGGAGAGAGAGGAACCATGCGGAGAGAGTGGTAAGGGGGATTGGGCCAGGGGTGGGGGTTACTACTTTAGGGTAAAATGGGGTCGGGTTGGTGGGTGGGTGTCGTGCATGGTACTCTTTTAGGGTTTAGGATAGGGTTGGGGTTGTGCAGGGTTGAGTTTTAGGGTAGGGAGATGACATGGGGTCGCAGGGTGTCGTTCAGGGTAAGATCGGGGACTCCTGCAGGGTAGTGTTTTAGTGTAAATAGAGGACCTGGGTTAGGGGGTGTCGTGCAGGGTAGTGTTTTAGGGTTTAGGGTAGGGTCGGGGTCGTGCAGGGTAGTGTTTTTGTGTAAGGAGAGGTCTAGGTGTCGGGGAGGGTCGTGAGGGGGAGTGTTGTAGGGTTAGGATCGTGTAGGGTAGTGTTTTATGGTAGGGAAAGGACTGGGGGCTGGGAGGAGGCTCGTGCGGGGTAGTTTTGTACGGCTTATGGGTTGAATCGGGGTCGTGCAGGGTAGTGTTTTAGGGTTGGGAGAGGACTGGGGTCAGGGGGGTCATGCAGGAGTGGAGTTGTAGGGTTTTGGGTAGGGTTAGGGGGTCATGCAGGGAGTGTGTTAGTGTAGGAAGAGGACTGGGGGTCTGGGGTGTTGTGCAGGGTAGTGTTTTAGGGTAGGGTCGGGGGTCGTGCAGGGTAGTGTTTTAGGGTAGAGAAAGGACTGAGGTCGGGGGAGGGTCGTACAGGGTTTATGTTGTAGGGTTACGGGTGGGGTCTGGGGTCATGCAGGGTACTGTTTTAGTGTGGGAAGAGGACTGAGGGTCGGGTGAGGGTCATGCAGGCAGGGTAGTGTTTTAGGGTAGGGTCGGGGGGGTCATGCAGGGTAGTGTTTAGGGTAGGAAGGGAACTGGGGGTCAGGTAGAGGGTCATGCAGGGGTAGTGTTTTAGGGTAGGGTCGGGGGGTCATGCAGGGTAGAGTTTAGGGTAGGGAGAGGACTGGGGGTCGGGGTTGTCGTGCAGGGTAGCGTTTTAGGGTTTAGTGTTGGGTTGGGTCATGCAGGGTAGTGTTTTAGTGTAAGGAGAGGACTGGGTGTCGGGGTGGGTCTTATAGGGGAAGTGTTGTAGGGTCAAGGGGTCGTACAGGGTAGTATTTTAGGGGACGGGAGAGGCATAGGGTTGAGGGAGGGTCATGCAAGATAGTGTTTAGGGTTTAGGGTAGGGTTGGGGGTCGTGCAAGGTAGTGTTTTAGTGTACAGAGAGGACTGGGGATGGGGGGAGGGTCATGCATGGGTGGTGTTTTAGGGTAGGGAAAGGATTGGGACTTGGGGGGTCGTGCTGGGGTACTAAATTAGGGTTTAGGTGAGCAGGGTAGTGTAACTTACCTCAGATACTTTTATCAAGAGTATACCTTTACCACACATGCCTTTGCGTTGTAATGACATGCGTGGTAAAGGCCTATTAGTGGTAAAAGTATGCGTTGTATTGGTAGGTCGTGGTGAATGACTACGCGTAGTAATACCCGTGTTGTACTGATACGCAGGGTATTAGTGCGCGTTGTAACAAGTCATATTCAAATGTTACAAAAAGGTGCAATAATGGAGGTGGTGGGTGATCATGAGGGTTTTATGAGCACAATGTTTCTAGTAAGAAAAAAGACAAGGGATGGCGCCTAGTTATAAATTTGAGAGACGTCAACAAGTTTTTGTTCTATTGCCATTTCAAGATGGAGGGAATCCATCTTCTTTGCGATATCCTTCAGGAGGGAGACTGATTGGTGAAACTAGATCTGAAGGGTGCGTATTTCAAGATTCCCATGGCAGAAAGTTCCCAGAAGTATCTCCGTTTCAGGTAGAGGGGAGTAACATATCAGTTTTGTTGTCTTCTCTTTGGGTTTTCATCCGCACCATGGTGCTTTACCAAGGTTCTTAGACCCGTGTAGCCTTCTTGAGGGAGAGAGAAATTCGGTCGATAGTATATCTGGATGACATTTTGTTGATGAGCCAGGACAAATCAGTGTTATTAGTTCAGCAAGATATGACAAAGGATCTATTGGAGAGTGTAAGTTTCATAGTAAATGTGGAGAAATCAGTCTTGATACCCAGTCAATCCTTGGAGTTTCTAGGTTTTCAGGTAGCTACTCTACAAGCCCAGCTCATTTTACCTCAGTAAAAGATAAAATAAGCAAAGAGGTGAGTTATAACTTAGGGAAGGAGGTTGTGACTCTGAGAGACTTAGAAAGGGCCAAGGGTCTATTATACTCTTCAATTCAGGCTATTTAATCAGGTCCCCTACATTATCTGGCCCTCCAGAGGTTAAAAACGGTTGGGGTATGCCGAGGTCTTTGGTATGCAGACTTGATAAGTTTATCCCCAGAGGCTCGTTCAGACCTCGAGTGGTGGCTGAACAGTCTGGAGTCTTGGAACGGCAGAGCAATTTTTGGGAATGTGCCAGAGTTTACCTTAGAAACATATGCCAGGACTCTAGGCTGGAGAGCTCGCTTGAACAACTTGGAGACGGGGGACATTGGTTAGGTCAAGAAACCTCTCTTCTCGTAAATTGTCTATGTCTAGAGTTAATGGCTGACCTGAATGGTCTAAAGAGTTTCAGACACTTGTTGGCAAACAGTGTGGTCCTGATTTGTATGGACAATGTTTCAGTAGTTTCTTACATCAATCGCCTGGGTGGTTCCAAGGCAAAGCATCTGGCAGATTTAGCAAAAGACATATGGTATTTTTGCTAGGATTGCCAAATTATTCCGACAGCGGAGTCATATTCCAGGCACTCAGAATCTGAGGGCAGATTGTAATTACCACCATCTTAGGGTTTACAGCGATTGGATGTTGAACACTGTGATTTTCAGAAGGATTCAGGTGGTTTGGGGTCTGATTACATATTTAAACAGGAAGATAAAACTGAAGCCTTCCAATCCTAAATTCAGAAAGAAGAAGGTGGGTGGACTGACGGTCAGGCATGCTCCGGATATTGAGGACTCTGCTTCTGAGTGGGGAATGGGCAGTGACCATGCTGGACAGTGTGGCAGAAGGTACAATAGTTCATCAGAACCTGATAGATTGTATGATAGGAGTAGTGCTGAGTGAGTACATCAAGTTGGAAACACCTGATACCATGGTAAATGTCTCATATTGTTTATATGAGATACAACTCCAATTGGAGGGGGGAACTTATCAGATATATGAATGTTCTATGTTGGGAGGACTTAACACAAGGTTACGATATTCTTTTGGCTGAAAAGGATTGGCCACCTGATTTCAAAATTAAGTGGGCAAATGGAAAGACAGTAATTTTACCTGCTTTTTCCAACCTCATTCCAGAATCAGTAAAACATTCATATGCCAAGGAGTGGGCGCTAGCCCCTGCGTTATACAGCAACAACATGGGGTAGAATGCCGGTTCCAAAGCCTCAAAGACAGTATCCATTTAAGCATGATTCTAAAAAAACAAGTTAGGGAAATTCTCCACCAACTTGAATATCGAGGTGTGATAGAAAATTGCACTCTTCCATGAATAATATTGTCTAGTATTGGACTGAAGACACCTAAACACAGTACAAAATGCACACAGCACCACACGAATGAACAACAAAACAAAACTTAATATCTTGAATGGATTTTTCTGCCAAAATATAGACACTTGAAAGCATTTTCACAGCCAGGCTCTCAGAGGCAATTTTGTCGAAGAATTGCTCCAGGCTGTTCTCAGCCAGAGTAACAGAGCTACTTAAAATTTTTGATAACAAGGCATTTTCCTATGACGATGACATTTATTTAACGGATGATGACCTTTCAGAGCACTTGACAAGAGTAGACCGTATAGTTCCATAGTCCCAGGGTTCGCTCACATGGGCTACAAATTCAATTTCAAGAAATCTAAAATTGCCAATCTCAATGTTCTTTTTTCAGGAATGAGTTGTCAAGTGAAGGCAAGACACTATATCAATAATGACCTGATTGTGCTCGAACACTTGATTTCTGAGGGCCCTATAGGCCAGGTACTAATATCTCTGCCCCCACAAAAACTGGCACCTGACGAGTACCAATAACAGCTGGACCACAGTGTCCAAATTTCAATGTTTGTCAATCTACCAACTTAGTCCCCCCCACTGATTAGGGTGTACAAAATAAAGAAAGAAAGAATATGTGGAAGGTCAGTAAGTACCTCAAGAACTGGTGACCAAGCTTGAAAATAGAGCATACCCTACTCAAGTTGTGAAAAGAGCTCGTAAGAGAGCTCTGAACACCCCCATAATGCCTTACTCGAAAGAAGTGAAAGGCAGAAGGAGAGTTGCTTGCCAGTTGTCACAACCTTCGACCCAATGTCCGCGAAGTTCAGACAAACTATTAGAAAACACTGGTCTCTATTGAATACAAATGATTTTAGAATGCTGCCCGAGTTTTGCATTTAGGAGAGCACCAAACTTGCGAGATCGGTTGGTTCACACCTGGCCTATTCATCGTATTAAAGAATATGGAATTCCTTTTGGCAATGTGGTGGTTGCTCTACACGTTGTAGCATCCTGCTACTAATAACCACAGACACACTTCAATATACTGTTGGAGCTTTATTCTCAACAACCTGCTTTCACCATGTCCCTACTCTAACTGTCCTTCCCTCGTCCGTCCCCTCCTCTTCCTGTCCACCCCCTGGCTCCACCCACAACCACTAGACTGCTAACATTACAACATCTCCCCCTTTTGTAACAAAACAAATAAACGCACTGACTTATTAGTCCATTTCTTCGATAAGCCTTTTGGGTGGCCGTGTGACACGATGGGGTCATGGCGACTTGGCTCTCGCACTCGTATTGTTCCGTGTCTCATCGATTGAACCAGTGTTTTCGCAACCAACTGACCGTGGTTCTTCAGAACCAGGAGTGTCCATTTCACTCGGTAGGGTTCCAGTGGTATCTTGTGGCAATTTCTTGAAGTGCGAGATATTTCTCGTGATTCGCCGCTGCTCTGATTCTGCAGTCAACATAGTTCCTTTCCTTTTCGTAATCACTAACGGTTCATCCTTGAATGGGCAGTCGGTTTTTCTCTGCTGCTCTTGCCGGACGAGCACATGGTCTCCTTCCTGTAGCGAGAGTGACCTGGCTCTTCTCCGTTGATCTGCATATGACTTCATTTCGTCTTTCCGGCGCATGTCGGTTTCCCTCATTTCTTGAAGGTCTCGAGTGGATGACAGGGATGGTCGCAAAGCCCCTTCCCACGTTGGAATACGGTTCCTCATGGGACGTCCCAGCATGAGTGTCGCCGGGCATTGCCCCGTGGTCGCATGAGGAGTTGTCCGGTAAGCACGAAGGACTTCATTGAGTGCCACTTGTAAGTCCTTTCCCTCCGCGGTCGCATGTTGAAAAGTCTTTTTAAGCGTGGCCATGAATCTTTCAATGGTTCCATTGGCCTGTGGCCAGAGGGGTGTGATCTTGCGATGATGGAAGTCCAGATGTTTAGCAAATGCTGCAAAGTCTTGTCCATTAAATGGGGGTCCGTTGTCTGTCTTCACTTTTGAGGGAACACCCCAGGCCGCAAAAACTTCATCAAGTACTTTGAGAGTACTCGCGGCGTTTGTAGATGATACAAAGTACGCAATAGGATATCGAGAATGCTCATCAATGATGGCTAGCACATATTTGCCCGATGACAGGGGTCCATAAAAATCAATAGCAATTTCTTGCCACACCCCCGGTGGTAGAGGGGTCATGTGTAGTGGTGCTGGAGGATCACTTTTGCTTGTGAGTTGACAAAGGTGACAGTCCTTCAAAGTGCTTTCCACCATTTGGTCGAGATATGGAAACCACACTCGCTCTCTTAATGCACGTTTGGTTGACACAATGCCCCGAAGTCCTTCATGGGCAAGGGCAACTACTCCTTGTCGTAGTTGAGTGGGAATCACAATTCGCTGGTCTCGTAGCAGTATGCCATCGGTGGTGGCTGACAATTCGCTGCACACGTGTTGGAAAGCTTGCATTTCTTGTTTGATGATAGGATCAGTCTCTTCATCCTTAGAATCATGTCTCCACTTATTGTGCCGAATCTTGCGCAGGACCTTCTGCAGGACAACATCTTTGGCAGTACTCTCTCGAATGGTGTCCATTGGGATAGCGGGAGGTAGAGCTTGGTCAGTCACAAAATGTATGTACTCTTCCGCAATGGAGGACTTAGAGACTGACGATGCAAGTGGGTGTCTGGACATGTAGTCAGCCGGGTTTTCTGACTTCCCCGGCTTGTGGATGATAGTAAATGTGTATTCCTGTAGCCTTAGGCCCCACCTCTCGATTCTAGGGGGCATCTTGGATCGTGGGTTTCCATAAATGGTGACGAGAGCTTGGTGGTCTGTAATTAAAGTAAAGTGTTTACCATATATGAAAACATGAAAATGTTCACATGCCCACACTACGGCAAGACTTTCTTTCTCGGGCTGCGAGTATGCCCGCTCCGGGTCAGTCAAACTACGACTCGCATATGCAATGATTCGACGTGGATCTGAGTCGTTGTCATACTGCGCCAGGATGGCACCAAGCCCGACGGGGCTAGCGTCCACAGTTATCTCAGTCTTTCTTTGTGGGTTAAAATATGACAGGTGATCCGCAGATGCCACTGCCTTCTTGATATCCTTGAATGATTTCTCGCATTGGGGAGTCCATTCAAATGGTTGGCCTTGTTTGGTCAAAAGGCGGAGGGGATGGCTGATTGTTGCGTAGTCCCTGATATACCGAGCACAATAACTGGCCATCCCAAGAAATGACCTGAGCTCACTGACGTCCTGGGGACTCTTGGTGTTGTTCAGAGTCCCAATTTTGTCAGGATCAGGTTTCATGCCAGCGCCTGAGAAGATATTACCAAAGAATTTCAATGTGTCTTGGTGAAATTCACATTTCTCTCTGTTTAGAGTCAGGTTTGCCTCCAGTAGTGCGTGACAGACACGATTGAGTGCAATATCATGTTCTCGTAGATCAGAACCATATACAAGGATGTCATCACTATAGTTGAGCGTGTTGGGAATGTTCTGGATAACTTGTCGAATAGCTTCTTGAAATATTTCAGCTGCTGAGGAGACTCCAAAACTGAGTCTCTTATATCTGAACAACCCCAGATGGGTTGCAAACGTGGTGATGTATCTTGACTTGGCCTCTAGTTCTAGTTGGTGGTATCCTTTATTTAAGTCCAACTTGGAAAACACCTTCGCCCCGTTGAGAGCTGAGATCATATCGCTCAGATGTGGTCCCGGATGTCGTTCTCTTTCGATTGCAGTGTTGGGCAGGCGCATGTCCACACAAAGTCTGACTTTGTTGGCTGTGCCCTTTTTGGGGACGATAACTACTGGGGACACCCATGGTGTTGGGCCCTCGGTGCGCTCAATGATGTCAGCGGCTAGCAAGTCCTGGATTTCTTCTTCCACGGCGGTCTGTAGATGGAACGGTACCCGTCGAGGATGTTGAGCAACGGGTCTGACTTGTTCATTGATATGCAACCGCACCTGACAGTCCTTTAACTTGCCTAGCCCTTGAAATAGTCTGGGGAACTGACGGGTCACATCTTGGTTTCCGCTGACCTTGAAGAGAATTTCCACTAGGTGAAGGCGTTCAGCTGTCGGTAGGCTCAGCAGACAGTCCGCTTCTGGGCCTTTGATAACGTGGATGACTGCCGAGATGGTTGTGTCCTCATGTTTAAGAGTCGTCGAGAACTTCCCAAGGCAGGGAAGTGGCTTCTTAGCCATCCATGTGAAAACTCTGACTGGTGCAAAGGACAGAGGGGGACGCGGACTCATTCTTTCATATTCGGTAACTGGAATATAGTTCAGGGATGCACCCGAGTCTAGTACAAACTTTGTATCATGATTTCCAACTTCAATGTCTAGCCGAGGATATGTCTTAAATTGGTCGGGATCTACGGCCAAGTTCAGATATTCAATGGTATATGTTGAGTCTCTGGATGAGGGTCGAGATTCCTTGGACGGTGACCTCCGCTCCCACCTGGACCGACGTGACTCCCGGCTGGAGTGTGACGACCCAGACGACTGCTCAATTTGTTCTTGGACCGCTCGTGCATGGTGTCTTCGGGTGTTGGATCGGGACACTCTCGAGGTACCTCTTCTTGTTTCGGGCTGAGCTGTCTTGGTGGCTCCACTTCGTCTCTCTTTGTGGTATTCCCCACACATTGCTTCAAAATGGTTAGTTCTGCCGCACTTCCGACATCTCTGACCCATGGCAGGGCAACTGTCTACATGGGGGTAGTCATACCCGCAACGAAAACATTTCCTCACGTTCTCGGGTCTTCTCTCTTTCTTCCATGGTTCCCGCCGCTGGTATCTTGACTGCTCGTTTGCTGTTAAGCGCACTCGTGGACCAGCGCTCACTTTTCTGTTTGTTTCCTTCCGTTTCCTGCTGTGCTGCTCGCCGCACCCGCTTCGCGGGTGCCGCTTCGCAGAGGGATCTCTTGCTGGTGCTGACTCTGCCCGCCCTCGGTGGGGGTGACTTTGGTGAACTTTGGAACCCCAGGGCTGCGAGCGTGCAGGGACTACCTTACCCAGGTGTCCCTGCTAGACCGTGGTCAGCTTCCGGTCCGCTCTCCCTGGAGCTCCGCCCCCCGCCCATCAGAAGGCAGTTAAAACCACCTGGGCTTGCTCCTGACCTTTGGGACACATCGTTTGCTGTTAAGCGCACTCGTGGACCAGCGCTCACTTTTCTGTTTGTTTCCTTCCGTTTCCTGCTGTGCTGCTCGCCGCACCCGCTTCGCGGGTGCCGCTTCGCAGAGGGATCTCTTGCTGGTGCTGACTCTGCCCGCCCTCAGTGGGGGTGACTTTGGTGAACTTTGGAACCCCAGGGCTGCGAGCGTGCAGGGACTACCTTACCCAGGTGTCCCTGCTAGACCGTGGTCAGCTTCCGGTCCGCTCTCCCTGGAGCTCCGCCCCCCGCCCATCAGAAGGCAGTTAAAACCACCTGGGCTTGCTCCTGACCTTTGGGACACATCGTTTGCTGTTAAGCGCACTCGTGGACCAGCGCTCACTTTTCTGTTTGTTTCCTTCCGTTTCCTGCTGTGCTGCTCGCCGCACCCGCTTCGCGGGTGCCGCTTCGCAGAGGGATCTCTTGCTGGTGCTGACTCTGCCCGCCCTCGGTGGGGGTGACTTTGGTGAACTTTGGAACCCCAGGGCTGGGAGCGTGCAGGGACTACCTTACCCAGGTGTCCCTGCTAGACCGTGGTCAGCTTCCGGTCCGCTCTCCCTGGAGCTCCGCCCCCCGCCCATCAGAAGGCAGTTAAAACCACCTGGGCTTGCTCCTGACCTTTGGGACACATCGTTTGCTGTTAAGCGCACTCGTGGACCAGCGCTCACTTTTCTGTTTGTTTCCTTCCGTTTCCTGCTGTGCTGCTCGCCGCACCCGCTTCGCGGGTGCCGCTTCGCAGAGGGCTCTCTTGCTGGTGCTGACTCTGCCCGCCCTCGGTGGGGGTGACTTTGGTGAACTTTGGAACCCCAGGGCTGCGAGCGTGCAGGGACTACCTTACCCAGGTGTCCCTGCTAGACCGTGGTCAGCTTCCGGTCCGCTCTCCCTGGAGCTCCGCCCCCACGCCCTTTCTTAAACACTATAAACACTGCTTGCTCTCCCGCAGCGCGGGACGCAGCCCGGGCGAAGACAGGGCAAAGACTGGGCCGTTTGAGGCCGTTCGAGGACTACGAGGACTGGGCTGGGCCACGCCCCTTGGTTGGTGCATTATACAGTTCTTATTGGTGTCTACTTCTTAAATATTTAATTATTTATTGGGTTTTTATTAATCTGTATAATGTGCTCACGGGGCAGTCGGAGTAAAACCCTTATGGCCGCCAGTAACTCCAATCGGACATTGGACGATTTCCTTGTCAAAACTAATTTAGCCATAGATGAGGAAATTAACAAAATGCAGCATAGGGTCTCATTAGATCTCGAAGCCGCACGAAGGCTATCTGAGCACCTAGCCAGTACCAGAAAATCCTCCATGGGGAATATTGCCTCTGCACGTACCCCTGAGCATATAGCAGGTCCTCAGCCTTTGCTGATCACGGCTGCCATCCACCCAGCCCCTTCTACTCCTTCTCTAACTTCCCCTTCGATCCCTTTACCCACCCTATCGGAACCATTTAAGGATTTCGTCACATCAACTTGCATGTCTGGCACTTTGTATCCCCCTAAAACTAAAATTGACCAATCAACGAATTTAGGTAGGGCTAGGAAAGCAGCAATTTATAAAAAGAAATGTATTGCTAGGGCCATACATGCGAAGAAAAAGGCGAAAATTGCTAGATCTCAATTTTTCAATAGTAGAAGGGCTCTAGGTTCTCTGGGGTCAAAAGATGTTAACAAGAAAACCGACCCATGTATTCTGGGTGGGACTGCCGCTCCAGATCTAAATATCTCAGCGGATGTTAGTATCATGGTTGCCTCCCCAGAGACAAATAGAACGAATGATCAAGTTGGGCAGGTGTGTGGATCTTTAAGTGATAGAGGGGGAGATGAAGAATTCCTAAAAACGGTCTGGGCAACGTTAAAACAACTATTAACCCCTTTGGAATTGAGGCTTTCGCGCATAGAGAACAATCTGTTAGAAATGGACAGGACGATAGTTACCCTGGCTACCTTGAGCTTGAAAGATATGGAAGCTAAAAATCCCAGCGAAATTAAATTAGCCCCTCAGGTAAAAGAACCAGTATCCTTACCATTACCTCCACAATTACCTCCAAATATTTCTATGCCATCTCCAATAGTAAAACCCACACCGAAGCCCCGCACGACTACCATTGTAAATCAGACTGACTCTATTCCTAGTTCTGCTGCACCAAAATTATGTCCTTTGCCTAACCCGGCCCATAGGCAGAACTCAAACGCACGAGTTGCGGCACAAAATCCCCCAAGGCAAAATTATAATTCTCAACGGCCATCTAATCATCCCAACTTTCGTGGAGGTTTTATTGACCTTCCACCAGAAGCGGGGCCTTATGTCATTATATTAGCCGGAGTTCCCGAGCTGGACCAGCACTCCCAGGAGAACCAGCATTCATTGAGAAACAAAGTCATTTATTGGCTTAATTCTAATACTCAGCTTCCTGTTCAACATAGAAGCAGTGTATTAATGGTTAGAAGAGTGCCCTGGATAGGTCCTACACCTAAGTCCCTGGTAGGTGACTGTATAGTTGTTACTTTTGCTGATCCTCACACAGCACAGCACCTATGTGCACGGTCTTCGTATGAAGCTAATCACACAATAGTCCTGAGACCCCTTACCTTTTTTTACCCCCCAAGAGATCACTATGTTAAGGAAAATCCATGGACTATTGTCCATAATATTAGACGGACAACAAATAGGCCTGATGGCTATAGCCAGCCTAACTGGTGGCAAGGTGCTCCTAACACTAACATGCTTGGTTACCCACAGGAGGTGGCTGGGTGGTTTCCAAATAATATTCCTTTGAGAAACCGCTTTGATCCACTTGTGGGCATGGATGAGCAAGACTGACCATCACAAAATTCCCCTGGTAATGCCCTGATAGTAGGAGAGCCCAGCCAAAGGGAGGAGGGGGAAAGTTGTAACGATAACTTATGGGAGAACGCTCCCATGGGTGACGATCGCGCTTCTAACCCCCATGCTCCGGAGGCTGGTATTAATATAGAAAGTGCATCAAGCACAACTACTTTAGTGCAAATCCCGGAAATATCACCTGAGTCAGTCAGAAAGAACCAAAGCGAATCAAGGATGTGCCTAATTTCATGGAATATTGCTGGGCTTGCCTCAAGATTGGAGGATGAGGCATGGTTAGATTTTGTGGGTGTCTGTGACATTTTGTGCCTCCAGGAAACATGGAGCCGCTCTGCGCAGAATATTGAGGGCTTTTTTGCCCTTAACACACTAGCGGTACCTTCACAGGCGGGTAGGGCCAAGGGTGGTTTAATGACAGCAATTTCGTTGAAACTGTGTAAACCTGTAATCACTAAGATAGTTGACACCCCATGGTTTCAGGTGTTGATGGTGGTGAATTTGTTCCCTGAACCATTGTTACTAATTAATTGGTATTATAATATCTTTGATAACAATGAGATAACTGTTATGTTGAAGTTGGAGGAAGCCATAGCCAGGGCACGTCACGAGCAACCACTACTCTTTGTCATCTGGGTGGGTGATTTTAACTGCTCGTTATGCACCCATGGGGACACGAAGGTGTGTGGTTTAAGAGACTCTTATGACTTTCCCTTGACTCACTTTAAACACACACCCCAGGGAGATGCCTTAAATAATATCATTATTTTAAATGATTTATTCATAGTAGAACCCTGGGTCGGTCCAGATTTGGCTCCAATACCAACCTTTCAGGGAAGTAGAGGTATAACAAGTTTCATTGATTTTGCAATTATCTCCAGTGGGTACTCTCACTATGTGGACAAACTGGAGGTAGTTGTTAACGCTGCCAGTGACCATAACCCTTTGATCTTATCCCTCCTGTGTCCTGTTAAACCCAAACATTCTGTCTGGGAACAACCAATAAAGTATAACAGAAATCAAGGTATCACTCTTAAATGGGGCAAAATAGACGCAGCAGGTCTTGAGGATGAAATAATACATGGACACAGCCAAGAATATGACGCATGTTTATCATCGACAGCTAACCCCGAAAAGGTTATAGGGAATTTTGAGTCACTATGTGGGCATGTAGCCGAACGGCTTACAAAACCAATTGGGAGAAATAAAAGGTTAGGGCCCAGGTGGTTTGATGCTGCATGCTCGGCAGCACATAAATCCCTGAAAGTGGCATTAAAACTAAAACCTAGGAATATAGAATTGGTTAGGGTGTCTAGATTGGCCTATAAAGAAGCCATTAGAACAAGGAAGCTGGATCTTAAAAATAGAGCTTGGGAAGATCTAGAAAAGGCCTCAGAATTGAAAGACAATAGGCTTTTCTGGGAAGTGATTAATCGTCCCCTTTTTATAAGCAATGGCAAGGACAACATGGTGATGCAGATCGCATGTGAAACATGGGAATCACACTTCGGGGATATTTTTAATCCACATAGAATTTCACTCAACGAACCCCCAATAGGAGACTCTAGGGATTTGGTGGTTTCTGAATCCTCTTTGTCCCTAAGTTTATCGCTTTCCTTACAAGAAGTGGAAGATGCTTTATTGAAAGGCATATCACTAAAAGCTCCTGGTCCTGACCTAGTCCCATTGGACTTTTTTAAGCATAACATTAAGATTTGGGCTCCTCTTTTGCTAAACGTATTTAGAGCAGTTGTCATTTGCCGTATTCCAACTTCATGGAAGGAGGCAGTAGTGGTGCCGATTTTTAAGAAGGGCAACAGATCTGATCCTCGGTGCTATCGCCCAATCTCACTTATCGATGCATCATGTAAAATATTGGGCAGGGTCATATTAGCCAGATTAGAAACCTGGGCAGACTCGGTGGGCCTTATTGTGGATTCCCAATACGGGTTCAGAAAAGGCAAAGGCACTGTTGAACAGTGCCTGAACCTGTCTCTGATTATAGGGAAATACGTGAAGGCAATGAATTCTTCCATCCATCTTGCCTTCATGGATCTCTCTAGTGCATTTGACACTGTCTGTCGAAGCAAGTTGTGGAAAATGATGGAGGCCATGGGTTTCGAGGAGCCCTTGGTTCACTTGCTTCGTAGACTTCATGCAGCAACCACTGTAGCCATAAGGTTCGGGCCAGGGGGAGAGAAAACTAAATCCATTCCCTCGACTGAGGGCGTCCGTCAGGGATGTATTTTAGCCCCCTTTTTGTTCCTAGTTTATACTAATGGGCTGGAAAAATATCTGTTGGACCACTGCCATGATTTTCCAAAGGTTAATGGGAGGAGCATACCAATGCTCTCCTATGCCGATGATACGGTATTAATGACACTTACAGGAAACAGTATGCAGCGCTGTCTTGATGCTTTCCATAATTTTATGTTGGATCTAGACCTGAAGGTAAATTTTACCAAATCTTTTGCCATGGTCTGTGGCCCAAAGAGCACAAAAACCAGAAAGTTTGTAGTAAATAATGACATCATTGAAAAGGTGGAAAATTTTAACTATCTGGGAAACCTTTTCAACAACAAACTAAGTTGGGCCCCTTTAATGAAAACTCGAGTCCAGAGTGCTAGTCGCTTAATTGAAGGTTTGTTCCGCTTCTGTGGGAAGTTGGGTCAAAAACCTGTCAAGCATCTAAAAACTTTGTATATAGCAAAATGTTTGTCGGTAGCTACCTATGGGGCAGGGGTTTGGGGAATTGAAAGCCCTGACACAATACAAACCATGGAGAACAAATTTCTAAAGCGGGTACTGGCTATCCCAAGAAGTTCTTCAAATAAATTTGCCCACGAGGAGATAGGTCTGAGTCATGTGAGTGATACCATTCATCTTTCCCCCCTATTATTATGGGGTAAAATATGGCTATCAGAGGATTTACAGCTGTCTAGAGACATCCTCCGGGATTGTTTACAATTGATGAACATGAATAAGATCCCGTGGTTATGCTATGTTAATGTAACACTCCATAAAATAGGCTTGGGTGACATTTTTGATAACCCCGAAAATATTCGGGGAGATATTAAATCTGTTATCAAAACAAGTTATTGGAAATCCTCGCTTGTGCATTCCTTGGTTAGTACTCACGCTTTTAAGGTTACTTTACAGCATCAGTTTTATTTAACCTTTACAAATCATGTACAATGGCGATTCTATTTGACGAGGTTTAGGTTACACATTTTGCATTTTCTTTTTGCGTTTCCTAAACAGGGGAGTTGGTGTGAGAGACTGCCCCCCTGTCCCTGTAACAACAGAATAAGCCAAAGTACTATGCATCTTGTTCTCTTCTGCCCCCTATACAAGGATCCGAGAATTAGGTTTATTAAGCCGATCCTTAAGGAAAAGCAACCATGCCACTATAAAGAGGGTTATGACCATTTGCTATCTCTGTCCACATCTGATGTTTGCTGTGCAATGCTAAATTTTATACGTGTGTCACTTTCGATTAGGAAACGGTATGGTTAAATTTGTTCCCATGAACTTGTCTGTAGCCCATGTATATTGTTGTTTTTGACTTTGTTGTCTTAGATCTCAAGGTAATATGGGTATTTGGAAATCATGATTATTTTAACCGAATATGATTGAAAAGTTATGGGCCAAAACTGTGATTATATTAACCAAATGTTTTCTATCACTAAAATAATGGTATACCTTTTTAATTGTTTTTAAATGAAATTTAATTCATGTATTTAAAATGTACATTTTGACTTTTATGGTTCTTGTTTGAATCGAATAAAGTTTTTGATGATGATGACTGCTCTTGACGAGAGGACGGGCGTGACCTCCATTGTCTGTCTCTCGAACTCCTTCGATGGTCACTTTTAGCATGTACACGTCGCACTTGTTCGCGGCTTCCTTTATGCCCTGTTTCGATGTCGGCTGCATACTCTTCCGCCTGATCAAAGACTCGTGTCATTTCTTCTATATCGTCTAGGCTATGTTCCTTCCTTAGTAACCGTCTCCTCAGTTGGTCGGAGTGACATCCGTCAATTATTTGCGACTTTATTGCAGCATCTGTCGAGAAATTATCAAATGCACAGTGCTTGGCTAGTCTCCTCAGGCGCATCATGAAGGTGCTCATTGGTTCCTCCTTTCCTTGACGAGCCGAGTGGAATGTATGTCGTTCATAGTCGACGTTCTTTTTGTGAAGAAATCTTTTATTTAGTGCGTCTCGCACTTTGTCATAGGTGTCCGCTTCCGTGGCAGGAAGATCTTTGATTATTTTGACTATCTCCTGCCCCGCCAGGTTGCGCAGGGCAATCAACTTCTTTTTGTCCACGATCACTTCCGATCCTTCGATGTAATCCTCAAATTCTTCTAACCATTCTTGCCATTTAGGACCCATGATTCCCCCAGTGGTCACTTGGAGAGGTTCGGGTGCTCGCAGGTGTGATCCACCCGGAGCCTTAGGTCTAACATCGGCCACTGGCTGCTGATTGCCATCATCATTGGACATCTTTGTAGTGCTTGTTTGTGTCTTTGTCACAATCTCTTGGTTTCACTGGTGCTTGTTTACTTTATGACGTCACTGCTTGTTTCTTTGCCAATGCTTGTTTATTTTCTGTTGCCAATGCTTGTTTCTTGGCCAATGTTTGTTTATTATCTGACGCCAATGCTTGTTTCTTTGCCAATGCTTGTTTATTATCTGACGCCAATGCTTGTTTCTTTGCCAATGCTTGTTGATTGTCCGACGCCAATGCTTGTTTCCTTGCCAATGCTTGTTTCTTTCTGCTGCCAATGTTTGTTTCTTGCTTAATGCCTGACTTCAAAATGGCCGCTCTATGATGATCAAGGGGTCTGTCCTGACAACCGCCTGACTTCAAAATGGCCGCCGTCCCTGCAGTCACACACACGAGGCTCTCTCTTTCTGCTCGTTCAGTTGCCACTTGCTCTGGACTCACCAGCAATTGATTTCAGGCCACAGCGCTGGCCAGGATGTCTTTTCTTGGCTACGGCTGGTACCAGGTGAGGTTGGGGTGGGCTCCCGCTTCTCTCTGCCGGTTCCCGCACTTTCTCGCCGATCACCTGCTATACCTCACGCATCGGGCGTGAGGTTTTCCTCCGTCGGGACGGTTCAAGCCCCGATCTCAGCGTTCTCAACGGCGCTTGGCAGCTGACTCTCCCAGACGACGTTCGATGTCCTGGGGTGCTTCCTGCTTGCTTGTGAGCGCCACACAGGGTCGGAGTGGGCTCACTCTTACTGCAACTTCGCCACTCACTCAGGGCGCATGCTTCCAGCGTGAGGTGCGCTTTGACACGATCGGTTCCTTTTCTTTTCCTCGAGCGGTCCAGCGCTCGGTCATGCGGCCCCTTCTTAGCTTCCTCCTGGTCTCTTGGAGGAGCAGGGTCACCGGCTGCTGGTCTAGCTTCTTAGGCGGCAGCTAGGCTTCGCTTGGCGGCGTTTTCTTCAGCGCTGCCCAGGGACATGTGCTTCACGATGTGCTGTGCGTTGTGGGTTGTCTCATCCCACCCTCGTCGCCAGTTGTAGCATCCTGCTACTAATAACCACAGACACACTTCAATATACTGTTGGAGCTTTATTCTCAACAACCTGCTTTCACCATGTCCCTACTCTAACTGTCCTTCCCTCGTCCGTCCCCTCCTCTTCCTGTCCACCCCCTGGCTCCACCCACAACCACTAGACTGCTAACATTACAACATACGTGATCTAACAAAGACAATTGAAAGCGTGCAATTAGCTAACAGAAAGACATGGTGTCTAAATAAGTTTAGCAATTGCAACACCACTAATGTGATATACAGACTAACCTGTGGGCTGCATTATATTAATTTAACAACACACAAAATCAAAGTCAGAATTCAGGAGCATATTAGCACACTGAAGGCAGGGAATTTGACCACACGCCTGGCCCGACATTTTCGGGAACAAAGGCACAACCACAGGGACATGAGGTGGACAGTGCTAGAAAAAGTAGTCAGAGATACACACAATGTTGTAGCCACTTTGGTTAGAAAAGAGGCGCAATGGATTTTTTGGAGCAGGTGGACCAAGTTGGTCTGAAAGATTACATCAAGTGTAACAAAGTGGGCAGGTAGCTTAGTGTGGACCAGAAAATGAATCAACCATATCTAGTTCATTAAGAGAGAACTATGTTATTGCTCCAAACAGCAACACTTTGCGATGTCAGTGATGGTGGTGGTATTATATATTTGAGTATAGTCCACTCAAATACATCCCCTATATTTAAAATACAGTAATATTGGGGGTGGTTTGGTTGAATAGTTGCAGCCACTGCTAATAAGGCAACCAATTGTGTAATGGTACTTGGCTGGTGTAAGGAGGGCCTACAGCTAGGGGATTGCTGGACTATGCCAAATATACGTTGAGAGACGTTTGTCTATTACTAATCTAATTACGTTCTTTTCACCCAATGCGTCATTCGTTCAGAGACATCTCCAGTAAAATTCTCCAATTTTTTGGGGGCACTTGAACTTTAATGCAGAAATAGCCTGGTGTGGCCAAAATTTCCATCAATAACTAATCGGTTCCATCATACCATTTAGAGATGGCGCCGATAATCGCTACCCGGATATGACATCAAACATGTCCAGTCCAGGGCAGGCCTTAATGGGCCTTTCCCCAAGCTGGTAGTTAAGTAAACCGCGATTGGCATGAGAGCATGAGTGGAGGGAAGCTGGACTCGCGTTCATGTGCCGGGGCATGCAACCTGTTATTTGAGTGTAATTATTCACCGGAAACGGGGTGTAGAGGCGGTTAAAAGGCACAGAGGGTGGATGATATCTCCTCCAAGTGGGTGGACATTACTTTAGATATGGCAGTGTTATATGGACACACTCACTTTTTCATGAACGTAGCAGCGAAACACAAAAGGGATATAGATTGTGAATAGGAATCAAGGCGAATAATGTCACAAAGCTAAGATGCATAGTGGCTTACAATTACAATTATGCATTTACCCACAGGTTGACGCATCACAACTGCAGGAGATTCTAGGCGTGTGATTAACGGTTGGAGAATACCCCTTGAGTGGTTTACCGGTATGAACAATAATGACAACTACCCGGTAAATAAATAAATAATTATAACATGACTGCTCAGTACCATGTGTTGCCGTCAGGGCAAAAGTTGCCTGGTGACACTAGTATGTTTTTAAGGTTTCCTCACTGTTTTGGTATTGTTCTTTTTTCCTTTCCCTGTTTGTGAATCAATCCAGGCTCAGAGTGAAATTACAGTGAGGTGAAGACCGGCCCGAGCCAATGCTGAAATTGCCACAAGGTATTTTGGCAATGAAACATGTTGACCTTTCCATAACTGAAGTGGTCAGGAACATTTTGTTTAATTTTTAACCTGAGTGGGCTCACAGCATCCAATAAAGTAGGCTTATTTGCCAATGAGTCCCTACTGGAGAAGCAAGTTTATTCCTTTTTAGGTCAAGCTTTAGTGGCAGCACGCATGTACTGCTCACTCTGCGAGGCATGCAGTAGTCCAGTATGGGGAGACTAGCTTCCCTCACTCTCCGCCCATATTTTTAATTGGCTTCTGTGTTTGTCCTTAGTAAATTATGTCTTCTGATTGATAATGAGACTTGTTGGTCCCACCTTATTATGCCATGTCGTCATTTGTATCCTTCCGTGGCTAATGGCCCCTTTACTTCGAGTGTTGCATGAGCTCTCTTTTCTTGCCCTGACTTCTCTCCCCGCTCCCGTTGTCTGTGCCTTTTGTCTCCCCTCCAGTTGTTCGTGCCTTCTCGCCCCCTTGCCCTCACCCGCCTGCACTCCCGTTTGCAATGCAATAGGTCTCCCGTAAATGCGAGTCCTATTGCATTGCAAATGCTTGTTTTATTCAACTTGCAGTAGTGTTACGCTGCATAGATATCGGCCTGGCAGTGATGATCGACAGCAAGGAGAGTTAGTAACACAAAAGAAGAAGAACTTTTCGTATGTTTCCAATTTAAAAAATAAATACACACAGGGAAACCAACTGTTATCTATCTGTACTCGTGGAAAAATCTGTAAAAACAGAAACCCTGGGTGCGTTAAATACAATTTGTAGATTTCTCTCCGCGCATATCCCTTCCACGCTCTTAAGTTGAAGGTGATGTTTAAAATTTGTTTCACAATCTGGATGAAGTGACAGAGATGCAGACATGAAAGTGCTTAGAAAGAAAGCAGCAGCGGCCAGATGCCATGGCCTGATTAAGAACTGGCCGATGTGGAATGCACGGGTGGAACACTTTTCTGGTCGATCTAGTCTGGCTGGGTATTAATTAATACACCTAGATTTACCTGGGTGCAGTATTACTACCTTGAAAAACCGGGTCAAATTGCTTGAGGGTTGGACAGGGGCTGCGAACATAAGCGGAACCCACTCACACTCGAACCCATTCTGTGGCCAGAGAAGCGCGGATTGCTCCACCCTTCGAGCCCGCAGCCGGATCTGCTCAGATGCAGCTTCACCACCCTTTCCTCCCATCCCATAGCCCGCACAGCTGCCCTTCACTCAGAGCCAGATGAAAATGGGGGGCATTAAACCCCATGAATTTGGGATTTCCATGTGGATTTCCGCCTGGTAAAACTGGGGGGCATATTATCAAGGACCGGTGTTAAAATTATCGCTGTCTGTTTTATCGGCAGGAAACTGCCGATAAAACAGCGATAATGGGCTTGATAATACGCCCTTGTTAATTCCCATAGAAGCCCATGTTCTGATGTTAACATGGGCTTCTATGGGAATTAACAAGGGTGTATTATCAAGCCCATTATCGGCGTTTTATCTGCAGTTTCCTGCCGATAAAACGGCGATAATTTTACACCGGTCCTTGATAATATGTCCCTTGGTTCGCACAATTAGTCCCCTTTCTGTTCAACTCGTAATCACGCAGTACTGCTCAGTGTGACTGCATGGTATTGGTGTTTATTCATTTACTTTCTTATAGATTTTTAGAGGACACAATTATCCAACAAAAATGGTGCCATGTCGCTAAAACCAAGGATGGGAAGTGAACTGGCATCGGTGCAAATTCAGACTGTAAGTTTAAAAAGCATTTGCAATGCAATAGGTCACTATTTATGCGAGTTTAAGCTATTGGCATTGTAAATGACAATGCGTTTTATTTATGTTTCAAAAAACAAAACATAAATAGAAGGCATTGTCATTTACAATGCCAATAGCTCAAGCTCGCATAAATGCGAGACCTATTGCATTGGAAATGCTTGTTTTCACTACGGGGTCTCAGAGGGACATCACAAAATAAGCACTGTTTGTGCATCTGTTCACATCTCCCTTTTTAGGGCTCGCCTGGCGTTGGAGCGCGAAGCGCTCCCGCCAGCGAGTTCTATAGCCGCCTTGCTCCCTGTCAAGGGAGTAGCAGCTGTGAACGAGCCCGACACAGAGCTGGGAACGAGCCGACCCAGGTCTGTGAACGAGCTTCAAGGTTGAGCAGCTTGTGCACGTTTGTTGGACGTCAGGCGCTGCAAGCCCGCCAGACCAATTATCCCAGCATGAAACTCTACTTCCTGAGGCGCCACAAGACCAATTATCCCAGCAGGAGTCTCCACTTCCTCAGGCGCTGCAACAATTATCACAGCATGAGACCCACTTATCACAGCATGTCAACAGGCGCCCCAGGCTGCTGGAGCACTCAACTATAATTAATGTGCAGTTGAGTGCTCCAGCAGCGTGGGGCGGCTCTCTGCATGCTGTGATAATTATCACTTTGGGGCCTCATGCTGTGATAATTACGGCGGCATGCTCTATTTGCAACACTGAACATTTTCAAAGAAGGCGAAGCAGTGACATTCATTGAGACACTCACCCTCACGCCCTCACCCCCTCACCCCTCACCCACCTCCTCACCCTCACACACCTCCTCACCCTCACACCCTCACCTTCACACCCCCTCACACACACCCTCACATACCCTTACCAGCACAGCAAAACACAACACAGCACAGCAAAACACAACACAGCACAGCACAGCAAAACACAACACAGCAAAACACAACACAGCACAGCACAGCAAAACACAACACAGCACAGCACAGCAAAACACAACACAACACAGCACAGCACAGCAAAACACAACACAGCACAGCAAAACACAGCACAGCACAACAAAACACAACACAGCACAACAGAGCAAAACACAGCACAGCACAGCAAAACACAGCACAGCAAAACACAACACAGCACAGCACAGCAAAACACAACACAGCACAGCACAACGCAGCACAGCACAGCAAAACACAGCACAACACAGCACAGCAAAACACAACACAACACAGCACAGCAAAGCACAGCACAGGACAGCACAGCAAAGCACAGCACAGCAAAACACAGCACAACACAACACAGCACAGCAAAACACAACACAACACAGCACAGCACAGCAAAACACAGCACAGGACAGCACAGCAAAGCACAGCAAAACACAGCACAGCAAAACACAGCACAACACAACACAGCACAGCACAACACAGCACAGCACAACACAACACAGCACAGCACAACACAACACAGCACAGCAAAACACAGCACAACACAGCACAACACAGCACAGCAAAGCACAGCACAGCAAAACACAACACAACACAGCAAAGCACAGCACAGCAAAACACAACACAGCACAGCACAGCACAGCAAAACACAACACAGCACAGCAAAGCACAGCACAGCAAAACAAAGCACAGCACAGCAAAACACAGCACAGCACAACACAGCAAAACACAACACAACACAACCCTCACGCCCTCACCCCCTCACCCCTCACACACCTCATCACCCTCACACACATCCTCACCCTCACAGCCCCTCACACACACCCTCACATACCCTTACCAGCACAGCAAAACACAACACAACACAGCACAGCAAAGCACAGCACAGCAAAACACAACACAACACAGCACAGCACAGCAAAACACAACACAGCACAGTACAGCAAAACACAACACAACACAGCACAGCAAAACACAACACAACACAGCACAGCAAAACACAGCACAGCACAGGTCAGCACAGCAAAGCACAGCACAGCAAAACACAGCACAACACAGCACAGCAAAACACAACAGAACACAGCACAGCACATCAAAACACAGTACAGGACAGCACAGCAAAGCACAGCACAGCAAAACACAGCACAGCAAAACACAGCACAGCACAGCACAACACAACACAACACAGCACAACACAACACAGCACAACACAGCACAGCAAAACACAGCACAGCACAACACAGCAAAACACAGCAAAACACAGCACAGCACAGCAAAGCACAGCACAGCAAAACACAACACAGCACAGCACAGCAAAACACAACACAGCACAGCAAAGCACAGCACAGCAAAACACAGCACAGCAAAACACAGCACAGCACAGCAAAACACAGCACAGCACAACACAGCACAGCAAAACACAACACAACACAACCCTCACGCCCTCACCCCCTCACCCCTCACACACCTCATCACCCTCACACACCTCCTCACCCTCACACCCTCACCTTCACACCCCCTCACACACACCCTCACATACCCTTACCAGCACAGCAAAACACAACACAACACAGCACAGCAAAACACAACACAGCACAGTACAGCAAAACACAACACAGCACATCACAGCAAAACACAACACAGCACAGCACAGCAAAACACAACACAGCACAGCACAGCAAAACACAGCACAGCCCAACACAACACAGCACAGCACAGCAAAACACAACACAGCACAGCAAAACACAGCACAACACAACACAGCACAGCAAAACACAACACAACACAACACAACACAACACAGCACAGCACAGCACAGCAAAGCACAGCACAGGACAGGACAGGACAGGACAGGACAGGACAGCACAGCAAAGCACAGCACAGCAAAACACAGCACAACACAGCACAACACAGCACAGCACAGCACAGCACAGCACAACACAGCACAGCACAACACAGCACAGCACAACACAACACAACACAACACAGCACAACACAACACAGCACAACACAACACAACACAGCACAGCAAAACACAGCAAAACACAGCACAGCAAAGCACAGCACAGCACAGCAAAACACAGCACAACATAGCAACACACAGCACAGCAAAACACAGCACAGCACAGCAAAACACAGCAAAGCACAGCACAGCAAAACACCGCACAGCACAGCAAAACACAGCAAAACACAGCACAGCAAAACACAGCAAAACACAGCACAGCAAAGCAAAGCACAGCAAAACACAGCACAGCAAAACACAGCACAGCATAGCAACACACAGCACAGCAAAACACAGCAAGCACAGCAAAACACAGCACAGCAAAACACAGCACAGCAAAACACAGCACAGCACAGCAAAACACAGCACAGCACAGCAAAACACAGCACAGCACAACCAAGCACAGCACAACCAAGCACAGCACAACCAAGCACAGCCCAACCAAGCACAGCCCAACCAAGCACAGCACAACCAAGCACAGCACAACCAAGCACAGCACAACCAAGCACAGCATAACCAAGCACAGCATAACCAAGCACAGCATAACCAAGCATAGCGTAATAAAGCACAACAAAAAATAGCATAACAAAAAATAGCATAACACAACACAACAAAACATAGCATAGCAAAACAAAGCATAGCATAGCAAAACACAACACAACATAGCATAGCATAACAAAGCATAGCATAACAAACACAACAAAACATAGCATAGCATAACAAAACATTGCATAACAAAACACAACATAGCATAGCATAACAAAACACAACATAGCATAGCATAACAAAACACAACATAGCATAGCATAACAAAACACAACATAGCATAGGATAACAAAACAAAGCATAGGATAGCAAAACAAAACATAGCCTAACAAAACATGGCATAACAAAACATGGCATAACAAAACATATAATAGCATAGCAAAACATAGCATATCAAACACAACAAAACATAGCATAGCAAAACAAAGCATAGCATAGCAAAAGATAGCATAGCATAACAAAGCATAACAAAGCATAGCATAACATAACAAAACACAAAATAGCATAGCATAACACAACATAGCATAGGATAGCAAAACTAAACCGAGCATAGCATAACAAAACAAAGCATAGGATAGCAAAACAAAACATAGCCTAACAAAACATGGCATAACACAACATGGCATAACAAAACATAGCATAGCAAAACATATAATAGCATAGCAAAACATAGCATATCAAACACAACAAAACATAGCATAGCAAAACAGAGCATAGCATAACAAAGCATAACAAAGCATAGCATAACAAAACATAGCATAACAAAACATAGCATAGCAAAACAAAGCATAGCATAGCAAAACACAACACAACACAACATAGCATAACAAAGAATAGCATAACAAACACAACAAAGCATTGCATAGCATAACAAAACAAAGCATAGGATAGCAAAAAAACATAGCATAGCATAACAAAGCATAGAATAGCAAAACAAAACATTGCATAGCATAACAAAACATAACATAACAAAACATAGCATAGCATAACAAAACAAAACATATCATAGCCTAGCAAAACATAGCATACCAAACACAACAAAACATAGCATAACAAAACATAGAAAAACAAAGCATAACACACACAAGCACACACACACAACCACACACACACAACCACGCACACATAACCACAACCACACACACAACCACAACCACACACAACCACACACACAACTATCTATCTATCTATCGCCCTCACTCTATCTGTCTATCGATCTATCGCCCTCACTCTGTCTATCGGCCTCACTCTATCTAATCGCCCTCACTCTATCTATCTATCGCCTTCACTCTATCTTATCGCCCTCACTCTATCACCCTCACGCTATCTATCGCCCTCACTCTATCTATCGCCCTCACGCTATCTATCGCCCTCACTCTATCTATCGCCCTCACTCTATCTATCGCCCTCACTCTATCTATCGCCCTCACTCTATCTATCTATCGCCCTAACTCTATCAATCTATCTATCGCCCTCACTCTATCTATCTATCGCCCTCACGCTATCTATCTATCGCCCTCACTCTATCTATCGCCCTCACTCTATCTATCTTTCTATCGATCTATCGCCCTCATTCTATCTACTTATTTAGATACTGATCGCCATCACTCTATCTATCTGTCTAGCTATCTATCGCCCTCACTCCTATCTATCTATCTACCTATCTATCTCGCTCACTCAATCTCTCTATCCCCCTCCCTCTATCTATCTATCCCACTCACTCTATCTATCTATCCCACTCACTCTATCTATCGCATCACCACAGCATCACTAAGGGGCACAACAACATCACTATGCGCTACCACAACAACATCACTATGCGCTACCACAGGATCATTGAATGCCACAGCATCACTAGTCGCCACCACAACATCTCTCAGCCCCACCACAGCATCAATCTGTGCAACCATTTACCAACAACTGGGTCAAATATGATCTCTCAATGTTTCAAGCTTTATTACAAATGTCACAAAAAGAGGTTAGTATTTCACTTCTGTTCTTGGATTTTCGTCACAATAAAATACACTGAACATATTCTTCAGAAAAGTTATTTACAAAAGTTTAAGCTATTGCCATTATAAATTACAATAACTTTTATTTAAGTATTAACCCCTTCAGTGCTAATTGCAAGGGTAACTCGTCATGGAGTTTCCATTGATTTAAATGGAAATTACATTGAAGCGGCGCAAGATGCCTAGCATCCAAGTGGTTAATTATTAAAAAAATTCAAAGCCATTGTTATTTGTAATATCAATACATCTAAGTCACGTGAATACAACACATATTGCATTACAAATGCTATAGGTGTCACAAGTTATAACTATTGGCATTGTAAATGACAAAGCTATTATTTTTGCTATTTTCAAAACCAACACATATATAACAAATGTGTCATTTACAATACCAATAGCTCAAACTTTCCTAATGCGAGACCTTATGCATTGCAAATGCTTGTTTTAATCTGTTTTCCTCACTTTCTAAATTCACATTTGACACATATTTTACTGTCCACGGTCGAAGAAAGTCACCAATGATGATATAAAAATGTTAGCAAACTGGTGAGTACCTACCAGCAGCTCGCCTGGTGATGCTTACGTGAGGTACTCTCTGACCTTTCACATATTTTTTCTTTCTTTATCTGGTACACACCAATTAGTGGGGTACTAAATTGGTAGATTGACAAATATTGAAATTTGGACACTGTGGTCCGGCTGTTATTGGTACTCTTAAGATGCCAGTTTTTGTGGGGCAGAGATATTATTACCTGGCCTATAGGACCCATAAATCAAGTGTTCAAGCACAATCAGGTCCTCGTTGATATGTTGATACTATGAGTTGAGGGCAATCTGATTGTTGATGAAGTGAAGGCAAGAGCCTTGTGAGACCCTTCTTAGAGAAGTGAGTGCTACTTCAACAGCCAACTACAATGAAGAGATTAAAATACAGATTTCGATTTTAAAATTTTTGCAGAAAATACATTTCAGATTACGCAGAACAGGTTAAGCCGTTCTCCAACCTCATAAGTCCAGACTTTTCTAGCACATATTGGACTCAGGAACACACAGATATTTTATGTTCCGAACAAGCTGATACACACACATGTAAGCACAATCAACCTGGGGATCTGCATCATTGCAGGAACATCTGGGTATACGTACCTCACTCACTCTCAATGATGGTGAGTGCTTAATTTGTGCCGGTGCTTTCCGGTGCTTAGCACCGGCACCTCTTTGTCAGGGCCGGGTCTACACTGTAATAGTCTGCCAACTTGAACTCACATTAAGCAGGACGCTTCTAAACTCACTGCATGTGCTGTCATACAAAATAAATAACTGACTCACTGCAGTGTTCAAACTAGACTTCCCTCTTCCTGTTGAAGAAGAGTGTTGCTATGCTGTTCATTCTGAGAGAGCACCGATCATAAATCCTCCACGGCGTCCATTTGTATTTGCCTGGCCTGCTTCGGTTCAGTGTTGCTGGTGGGCGGGCCAAGGCTGCATTTGGTCCTGTGGGGGTAGGGGCAGTGAAAAATTGTCTAGCAGACGCAACAAAGAATTTTCAATTCTATTAAGGACACGGAGGCGAGGATTATGCTTCTCTTTGCTTTACTGACAAATACAGCAGCCAATAAAAACTTTAAACTGGCATGACCCCGGAAGGACAACCCCCTCCAACAGTCTGCACCAATCACTGTCCAGTCCAATATATAATTGTCCATGTTAACAATACGACCTCCTTTTTCTTTGCGAATACAACATCCGTCCAACAAGACCGGAGGCCAACGTGGCAACCATCGCATCCAACGCCGAGGAAGTCACCTCCTGCACAACTGCAAACAATCCCAGATCATGGGTTGGTAGTCTCAAGTCTGCTTCTGCTGATCACCTGAAACAAGAATATATATCGTAATGGCTATTCCCTAAACTGGAAATACAATCAAGCCATCATAAACATTCGGGTGGGTACAGTACATCACATAATCATCCAATAATGCATGAAATCACAGTTCTGCAAGCCCGGGTGGGATAATCCTCGCCTCCGTGTCCTTAATAGAATTGAAAATTCTTTGTCGCGTCTGCTAGACAATTTTTCATTCTATGTCAGTCCACGGAGGCTCAGATTATGCTAGTTTAAAGTTTCTCCACCACCACTGAGGCCACATCCACAATAGGCTTATGATAAAACGTCTTGAAAGTGGATTCAGATGACCAATCTGCCGCAGTCATAATATCTTGAAGCCGAGAACCAGCACCAAAGGATTTAGAGGCCATAGCCCCCCTCACAGAATGAGCCCCAAATTTAGAGGTATCAATACCAGCAAGGTCCAACAACCAGGTAACCCACCTGGCCAGAGTCGCACAGGCGACCGGGCGGAAAGGTCTCTGCAATGAAATCAATAATTGACCAAAGCCAGTCCTAAACTCTCTAGTACAATCCTCATATACCTTAAGACATTGAACTACACACAATTTACTGTGATGAGGAAAAGCAGGATAAGCAATACATTTTGTATGTGTCTTCGTACGTTTAGAAATCGTAAAAGAAACTCCCGAGGGAGTGAATACTCTACCTGCCAAATCCAAGGCCCGAATATCCGACACTCGCCTGCACGAGATCAAACAGAGCAAAATAGTAAGCTTCGCTGAGAGCTGTTTGCGAGATAGTCCCTCATTAGCCGGCCAGGCCGTCAAGAAACGCAGGACCACTGAAACGTCCCAAAGTTCAGTGTACCTGGGTTGAGGGGGATTCACCAAGCGGATCCCCCTAACCACTTTACACACCAGGGGATGCTCCCCTACAGGTTTGCCCTCAACATGCGGGTGTCCCGCCGAAATAGCTGACCAGAAATTATTCACCGATCTATAAGCCATTCCTGACCTTGCCAATTCAGATAGAAAATTCACTATCACAGTGATATCGGATCCCATCGGATCTCCCTGCCGTTCGTTACACCAACCAACCCATCGTCTCTAAGCTGACTCATAACGCTTGTGAGTGGAAGGTGTCCATGCCTGAGACAAGAAAAAGAGAGCGTCTTGCGAAACTCCCGGCACTTGCCAACGGCGCCGGAAAGTCTCCACGCCATAAGAGACAACTGCTCTTGAAGGACCAACGGATGGCAAAGACCCACCGGGTCCGTCAGAAGGTCCGGAAACGATGAGATCCGCACCGGCGACGCACAGGCGAGACTCATCGCCCCCGGGAACCATGCTTGTGCCTTCCAACACGGGGAGATCAAGATCACCTCCGCCTTCTGCCTCCGAACCTGAGCCAGAACCCTCGGGATCATGATAAATGGAGGAAACGCATATAGAATGCCCGTCGTCCACGACTGAAGAAAGGCGTCCGAGCTGATCGCCAACGGATCCGGCCGCCAACTGTAAAACTGGGGCACTTGTCTGTTGAGCCGCGAGGCAAACAGATCCACCACACACGGACCCCATTTGCGGTCCACCGCCTTGAAGATCCGGAGATGCAACCTCCAATCGCTGGCATCTCTCAAGTATCGAGAGTTCCAATCCGCCGTCACATTGGCGGACCCCGGTATATACTCCGCCGTCACCGAAATTTGATGGGCCAGGCAATAATGCCAAAAGTCCTTGGCTATCTCCGCCAGGAGACGTGACCTGGTGCCTCCCAGGCGATTTATGTAACGCACCGCGGACACATTGTCCATGCGAAGGAGAATACAACACGAAACTTTCTGAGGGGACAGAGTGCGGATCGCAAAAGAACCCGCCAGGAGTTCCAGACAGTTGATGTGGAGACTCAGCTCTTCGCGGGACCACCGGCCCCCGGTCTCCACTGAGCCGCAACGGGCTCCCCAGCCCCAACGGCTGGCATCCGACTCTATCACCACCTCCGGGGTGGCTGCGAAAATGGCTCTGCCGTTCCACGCATCCATATGCTCTAACCACCAGTTTATCTCCGTACGAGCCTCCGCAGAAAGGGAAACTTGTTGGGCATAGGTCAGGCCCTTGCGTAAATGCAAGGCCTTCAAACGCTGCAGGGCCCTGTAATGTAAGGGACCCGGAAAGATCGCCTGGATCGAGGAAGCCAGAAGCCCTACCAGGCGTGCCAAAGTCCTTAAGGAGATTGTCGGAGAGGCAAGCGCTCTCCTCAACTCCTTCCTGACCGCCACCCTCTTCTTGAGGGGCAAGAGTAACTGGGCTTTCACCGAGTCCACCTGGAAACCCAGGAACTCCATCACCTGAGAAGGTTGCAAGATTGACTTCTGTATATTCAGGAGGAAGCCCAAGTCTTGAAGGAGGTGGATCGTCCACGACAGATGGAGCGACACCACCTCCGGTGACTGACCTAAAATCAAAATGTCGTTGAGGGAAATAATGAGGCGAACGCCCCGTTCCCTCAATCTCTGCACGATGGGTTTCATCAGCTTGGTGAAACACCATGGGGCGGATGACAGTCCAAAGGGCATGGCGGAAAACTCGAACCACCGGTCGTGCCACTGAAACTGTAGGAACCGCCTGTGCGGAGGATAAATGGCCACTGCCAAGTAGGCGTCCTTTAAGTCCAGACGCACCATCCAATCCTGTGCCAATAGTATATCGCGCAGGAGGTGTATCCCTTCCATTTTGAAGTGTCGATACACAACCCAGCCATTGAACTCTTTGAGGTTCAACACCAATCGATGCCCTTGGTCCTTTTTCGGGACCACAAAGACGGTGCTGACGAAGCCTAGCTCGTGTGGGGAGGATTCCACAATCGCCCCTTTCTGGAGCAAGGAGCATATCTCTGCGTCGATGAAACTCTGCTCTGTTTGGGAAAAATATAGTGGGTCTGGTCTCCGCCGCTGTACCGGGGAGGCATAGAACTCTATGTGGAAACCCTGTACTGTTTGTAACACCCAAGGGTCGTTCGTGAGTTGGCGCCACCTGTGGAGAAAAAGAGACAGTCTGCCCCCCACCATATGTTCTGACGGACATAGAAGTCATACCTGAATAGGAGTAGTCTCCTGAATTAGCCTGCTGTCCACGATAGTTTCCTCTCTGCCCCTTGCCTCGACCTCCTCTATCACGGGAGGGGTAGAAATTGGAGCGTCGATTGCCTCTGCCTCTCTGCTCTGCTCCACGTGAGGTCTGTGCATAACCTCGGCCGGACCCTCGACCTCTTGGGCGTCCGGCCCTATCAAAAACACCACTGTGGAGTACCCTCTTGATGTTGGACTGTGCCTTGTCCAGTGCGGAGAAGGTGGCAACGTATTTGCCCATTTCCTTGACAAATTTGTCTCCGAAAAGCATACCATTAGCTAGGGAACCTGGTTCGGAAGGGGCCATCTCCACCAGCTGGGAGTCTAGTCTCATAAGAAAAGAGCGCCTCCGCTCTGTAGATACGGCCACATTTGCATTTCCTAAAAAGCACATGGCACGTTGTGCCCATTCCAGAACCTCCGATACATCCAGTGGCACATTTTTATCCTTAGCCATAACCGCCGCGTCTAGAATCTTCGTGAGGGGTCCGGTGACATCCAACATTTTGTCCTGAACACCCCGCCACGCTCTATCCAGCCCCTTCTTTGGATCTTTCGCAAACTTTCGCATAAACGCCGCCATTGTGGGATCAAAAATCCGGTGTGTCAGCTACCTTCCCTGTCAAGGATGGCCTGGGGCATTCAGATCGCAATGTGGCTCTCACCCCATTGTCGAAACCCTGTCGCAGGTTGTTACTCACATATTGTGCCACCTCTGGGCACGGTACCCATTCAGTGGACCTAGGATGCACAATATTGTTGGGGTTAAAAAGAAGATTCTTGGGTACCTGCCCATCGTCCGCCTTGTGGGTGTGTTTCACCTTCCTAGATCTCTTTCTGGGAGCCACCGATTCCACCTCCGAATCAGAGGAATCCGGCGGAGTCGGGGAAGAATCCCCAGACGTGTCGTTCGCCATTGAGCCATGATCTTTCAGGACATTCCTGGCCATCCGAGCCAACACTTGGGCTGAGGATTGAGAAGAGGTACCGCCTTTCCTGGCTGATTTGAACTTTCTCTTTCCATAATTCTGAAGGGGTTTAGCAAAAGGCTTGAGAGCCTTGACTAGCGCACTCTTCACTGACCCTTGGACATGGGTATCCAGGGCCTCCACCAAATTTTCCTCCAAATGCTCTTCTTGCGGCTCATATTCTTCATACTCATCATACTCTGCCCACTGGTTATCCTCCTCGGCGTAGTACGCCATAGCTCTAAAGCAGGGAGGTGTGGAGGAACTTCTAGGGGGGGGAGTAGCCCAGGGGTGCCTCTAACACACACACCAACACAGGCAACTAAAACACTACTTTCAATGAGGCCGAATATAAGGTGGAAGGAGACCCCTGTATGCACACTGAAAACTCCCCTAGAGCAAAGCTCTAATCCGGATACGCTCCGTCAAGCGTTCAATGAGGCCAGGACTTATGCAGTCAAAGACGCGCGATGTGCGAGGAGCCGGTAATGTGAGAAAACGAAAGCCGGCTCCTTGCGCATGCGCGTCGCGTGTGGGGCCGGGCTCGACTGCCTCCTGAGCGCGAGCGTCTCGCGTCTGCCTCCTCCTGCTCCACCGCCCCCTACCGAGCACACCGCATGCTTCGGTTCGCGTCCCGAGCGAGGGAAAACACACGCGCGGGCATACACAATCAAAAACGGGGCAAATATCGTAAAATAATAATAACATCAAAAGTCCTCAAAACACATCAAACTACGAGCGAAGACCCGCTCAGTACCACAAGATCACTGGCGCGTGCGCGCCGTTAACAACCACCGCCCATATAAACATTACCCCCAAGAAAGAAGTAACATGAAGGGCACTTAACTCGCTGCTGCAGCAGCAAAGAAAGAGGAGGTCGTATTGTTAACATGGACACTTATATATTGGACTGGACAGTGATTGGTGCAGACTGTTGGAGGGGGTTGTCCTTCCGGGGTCATGCCAGTTTAAAGTTTTTATTGGCTGCTGTATTTGTCAGTAAAGCAAAGAGAAGCATAATCTGAGCCTCCGTGGACTGACATAGAATCTGCAGCAGCCTACGTATCCTTTTTTTCTCAAATTAAATTCCACGTGACCACGCACTGGCACACACGCACACGCAAGAGTCACTGCCGCCAGAGTTCAGCACGTCGTGGAGGCGGCAGACTGGGAGGCGGGCACTGTTCTTGGAGCAGCAGCAGCATTTAGCAGGCCTCTTATAAAGGCAGTGCCACCAGCAAAGTAAACCTGTAAGTAAAAATGAAAAACCAAACCATTCAACCCTATTTTTTCTCAAGCGTGGTCACGTTAATGTATGTATGATTATGAGGAAGTTCTGAACTGAGCCCGAGCAAGAATGCGACCGGCGCCGGGCAAGACAAGAAACATTGTGCATGCTGCGTTACTTCAGGATTGTTGTTAAAATGAACTCTTTCGTGTTTACCTGCAGACACATGCACCTTTCCATTCCAAGCTTAAAGCGCAGCGGGCAGCTTGTGATATGTGTTAGCATTTAGTGCACCTATAGCGCTTTACCAAGATGTCAGTGTTAAGTGTGAGTGCAAAATCTCTCTGGCCCAAATCACACTTTACAGCAGGTACCAGGTGAGATATTTGTGTCCAATTAGGCGCCAGGGCTAATAATGGGGAATAATGCCCATCAGTGGTACCGGCACTGTTTTGATTGACTTTTTTCAAAAGTTTTACTCTCACTGTTTGATCACCTGATCAAAGTTGGTAGAAGCAGAGCACCCAAAAAACCAGCAAGCACAATTTCAGCATAGTTTCTAGTCAGGAGTAGTGCAAAAAAAAAACAACAAAAAAACGAAACTACTAACTAGCCTAACCCGTAGAGTCTAAATGACCGCCGTTAACTCTCTCCCTTGTGAACATAGCTTGCTGCTGCTAAATGTCTCTGTAGGAGGTTACTTTGATTTCTTGCATCAAATGGTGCCAGCACAGATGCCAGTCTCATGCCTGTCCGTTCCATGGTTAGCCATGCACCACCAGACTAGAGAGCCACCCCCCCCCGTTTTGCACTTTTATTGCAATTATGTGGCACCACTTAATGCTGCCTTAGCCTCACTTTACTATATGCATGCACTCGCCCTCAACAGTGAACAGGATATTCGTGGGGTGTTGAGAGGGAAAGAAGGCCTCTCTCTCAAAGTTGACCTGAACCTTCACGTTCACGGATGCCTCCTCAGAGGCGGATCTTCTGCGTGGTGGCACTAGAAGAATTGCTTATTTTTCTCAGTGAATTTAATGGCATGGTAAGGCTGTGCGTGACCACTTTTGAGAAATCGCATTTTACAACTTAGTTTTAAAATGACGTTTAGAGCCCCCACCTTTCACTTGTGAAGAATATTGAGTCATTTGAAACAACAAAAAATATTGACTGTAACACAGAAGTGTGTTTCCACAACAAAGAACAGACGTTAATTGTTACAGCACTGTAGTTTTGCAGCAAAATTGAGTTTGCGATGCACTCGCTATTTTGGAGAGTTGCACCACAAAAGCAGAAAATCTATGTTAGAGCAGAAACTGTAGCTGCAAAATTAGCATGTTGTTCACCCCACTCACCCACACTCTTCAACTTTTAGGAGGAACAATGTACTTGAAAGCATTCCTCATTAAAACATGAACTCCAACAAGCAATGTGGTGGCAGAAGGCAAGGCACGGTATAGACTACAAGATTACTGACATGGCAGGCACAAATGATTCGTAAGTCTTTGCACATACATACCTGGCAGATCATCTCACCCTACATTTGAAACTAGTGTTGAATCAGAAAAAGATTGTCATCATCCTTAAATGCTGGTTTTAAATAAATAGAAAAAAGACTGCGCTGAAAAAGGTAAAGCAATAATTCCTGTCAGACAAGCAGCTTTTTGGGGTGCCATAAGCAGTTTTGTGTGTGCAACAGTTAGTCTTAGGTTCCATTGTAATGCTGGGGACTGGATTAGGTTTAGCACTGGTCAAGTTAGGGGACAGTGACTGAAATATGTTTTCAGTGTAAAGGAATTTGTTGGAGCAGTTTTGCTTTAGGGATATTTCTGATGTTACCAAATTGTTTAGGTTTCTATTCAGATATTTATCTGTGACCGTATTTCTCTGACCAGTTTTTTCTCTATAGTAGTGTCTCTATGAAAGTATTATTTATAGTGACAGTGAGTGAGCCATGGTGGCTGGGCCATGAGCTAATTATGCTGCCCTGCAGAAGGTGGGTGGACAGGTGGCAACATTTAACATTGCTTAGAAATCATTCTTCATAAAAAAACACCCTAGCAAGAGCTTGGCTTACTAAGTCCTAGAACTTCCTATCTGTTTCAGAGCAGAAGAGCATGCCGGATGCAAGTTTGTCGCACCCATGTTCTGGTTCCTCCTGATTGGTGTTTGGTCTGTCAAGCTTTTCAGTCTTTTTTTTGTCAGAGTTTTACATAGCGCGGATTTGACCCGAATCGGGGATCAGAGCGCTTTACATAGCACCAGTTACGTTACATGACGACACACATTCATTTTTTGTTCGGCACGGGGAGATTAAGTGATTTACCCAAAATCCCAGGATGTTCAGCGTCATTGCCGAGACTCGAACCTAGCCGATAGGCCAACTCCTCTCCCCAGTCTTGAGCGTCTTTAGTGAACTGTTGTATAAAGCATTGTCAGGGCACTTTTCTCCTGCGTTGGACCAACTGCGCTGGTGCTCTTATAAAGAGTTTTAACTTTTTATGGACTTGCAGTACCATTAAACCTAAGCAGAATGAGTCGGTGAAGGAGTCTGAGAAAGGTGTACCTATATCGTGCTTAACTGGCTTGAGTAGGTACTTCATATTGGCCAACGCGCTTCACTCCTGTATGGGTTAGTGGACCTGTATTGCAACAAACATCTCGAAAATGGAGGTGAGGCGCAGGCAGAATTAAACACCCATCCAACCCCAAAGGCAGATGCGATGGAAAAATGGGGGGAGGCAGTGATAATCAAATGCTCAGACTGTTGAACCCTCTCCACAGATTTACATTGACTATTAATTGAGCTTGATCCCCCAGTTTCATCCGACCCCCTTCAGCATTTGATGATTGGTGTAAACTGAGCTTGACCCCATGCCGATAGACTTGCACTGTTAAACAGTTCAGCATTTTCAATAAAGTGAGTGTGGTCACCTGGACACTCCTGCACACCCTCTGCAGTTTAGGATTTGTCTAAACTGAGATCAAACCTCCAGATGCACCTGTGCTCGTAACTGAGGCTGGTATTGACCACTAGCTGACCATGAGCTCCCACATTTATGTGCATTCTTCGCTTTGCTTTGACCATTGGGTCTTCTTGACTCCTAGATGCATCCACACCTGTTTGACCTTTAGCTCCTCTTGCTACCCAGATGCATCCAGATCTCTTGTGTAGGGCTAGCATTAAATACTGTTTGATTAGCACGGACCATAAGCTGATCTTGAGCCCTTGATGGGTGTGTATTCCTTGGTATGGGCTAGCACTGACCATACCCTGATCTTAAAACCCAGAAACATCTGAACTCCCACCATCAGGCTAGCATTGACATTAACTGTGATTTGGCTTCACTTGCAGCTGTTGACAGAGAAGGCAGATCCAGGGATGAAGGTACAATCTAGGAGAAAGCCTTTAGACACTACAGGAACAGCGAGGAACATCTAGTACTCTGTGAGGTCGGGTGACTCTTGAACTTAACACCGGTAGAGATCCTCAAGTCCAGTTCTCCCATCACCAGGAGGGATATTGGGCCAGCCAATATATCTAGAGTGTACAATATAGAGCTGATGCTCAGGTAATGCGCAATAAAAGGAACAGAGACACAAGAGAGAACCAATCTGTTCCAAACAGAACCAAAAATCTGTAGATCTGAGGGAATGGGACAAAAAAACTGATCTTTTTCCATAAAAGAATGCTTTCCTGGGGTTAGGGGAGGCCCATTAAAATCATGGGGGCATATGAACACGCCCTGGCTGGAGACCTATATGTGACATTTCCACGGTTTTTGGCCTGGATCATGGGTGCCTATGCTATATGTGACATTTCCACGGTTTATGGCCTAGCCCTAGCCTGGATGCTTATGTGTGACATTTCCACGGATTATTGTATAGGTGCTTATGCGTGACATTTCAATGATTTCTGGCCTATGTGCTTGTGTGATATTTCCATGCTTTCTGGCCTGAGGGCTTATGTGTGACATTTCCTCGGTTTAGGGCTTGAGTGCTTGCTTAACTCATGACACACAATTAGACTAATTAGACTAGATTAATTAAAAAATGGCATACCCCACAATTGTTCCTTCCCCAAATCGGCACATAGAGCACTGGAATATTTCACGTGTCCCATTTCAATGCATTAGTCATTTTAGCTAATTTATTCCAAAATTGTGCTTTAAATGCACTTTTGATTTACTTTTTTTATTTACTTTTCAAAAATTTTACAGGGCAAGGGAAGGCTCCCTTGCTGAAATTCAGATTGGGTATTACATCTGACTTTCAGCAGTGCCGTTGAGGCGATGGGTGGGGCTAGTGATGGAAGTGGGTGGAGCCGGAGGAAGTGGGTGTGGCCTCCGACAAACATTTGAGCACCTGGACTTCATATTTTACAAATTAAGCACTGATGGTGACACAGTACCAATAGCATATAAATGGCATCTCTAAAGCAATGCTGAAATGTGTTTTGCACCTAAAGAAAAAATATTGACAGTAGTTCAAACTGCTGTAGCGAGGGAGTGAGCCTTGGTTCAGGGAAAACACATCCATGTTGTTACCCCACTGCCAACCTTAGAGGCCATCACTGGAGCAAGCAAGACAAGCATTTGCAATGCAATAGGTCTCGTATTAGGAAAGTTTGAGCTATTGGTATTGTAAATGACACATTTTTTATTTAGGTTTTGTTTTTGAAAATAGCGAAATTAATAGCTTTGTCATTTACCATGCCAATAGTTATAACTTTCGCAAATGTGACACCTATAGCATTTGTAATGCAATGTGTGTTGTATTTACGTGACTTAGATGTATTGATATTACAAATAACAATGGTTTTAAATTTTTTTAATAATTAATACTTAAAAGTCTGATGCCTGATGTTTGTGGATGTCTGACACTTGTGGATGTCTGTTGCTTGTGGATGTCTGATGCCTGATGCTTGCGGATGTCTGATGCTTGCGGATGTCTGATGCTTGCGGATGTCTGATGCTTGCGGATGTCTGACGCTTGCGGATGTCTGACGCTTGCGGATGTCTGACGCTTGTGGATGCCCGACGCTTGTGGATGCCTGACGCTTGCGGATGTCTGATGCCTGATACTTGCGGATGTCTGATGCTTGCGGATGTGTGATGCTAATGGCAATGTAAATGACAAAACCAACACATAAATACAAATTTTGTCATTTACAATGCCAATAGCTCTAACTTTTCCAAATGCGAAACCATTGCATTGTAAATGCTTGGTTTTTTGTGCCGCGAGTTCCCTTACTGCTGTTCTATACTTTACCTTGCCTCGCAATGGGAAAATAAAAATAAAAATTCCGATTGGTTTCTGTGAGTCACTAATAGTTAAAGTGTTTTTAGTTTGTGACTCGAGAAAGCAAGTAACATGGCTTGCATTATGGCGGGAATGGAGTAAAATTGTCATAGAGTGCTCTTATGTGCTATTTTCCCAGTGATTTTCTCGCAGAGTAAATCCACAAACCTTTTTCAGAAAGGCACCGGGGTAAGTTAAGATTAGTTTTCTTAGGCTGAAAGCCATCTGCCTCGATTTCTAACATTGTTTCATTGACAACTATGGAGAGCCGGAGTAGTAGTCTATTTTGGTCAAGTGCATAGATTTCAGTCCATCTGTGCCTGCGTTAGAGCATGTCACTTGTACTTTAGATCTGCATAGCTATGAGCCAAGATAGCGTAGATGCCACAGCGAGGTCAAGAGGCAGAGGAGCCTGTCAGCAGATGCCGCCTCTAATGAAATGACAACCGCAAATTGGTGCTTGAGGCGCAGCCTGGAGGCAGTCATTATGTCAGACCTTGAAGCCGAGCACGCCATAGTACCATAGCAAAAGAAAACGTGAACTCCATGTTAAAAAAAAAACCAGACAAATGGCTTCGTCTTTTCCAAGTTTGTTGCTTTGCTCAAAATCCTTTTTCGGTTGTTCAATTTTACAGCAATTTGAAGAAGGTCTATTGATGTGAAATTTTACGTTCCTTTGTGACCACCTTTTCCGGGGAAAAACATCAAAAACGTAAAACAAGGTTGACTTCTGCAAAGAAGGCCTGAGATTGTTTTGTTTTAATATCCACGGCATTTGCCACACTCCTCTGAAGCTTCGGGAGGGTTGGTAGAGTGCCCCTGTTTGATCGTGGGCCCATGTCGATGGAACTCCGCCACCAAGATCACACTGACATGCATGTGTCGCCATCCACAGAGGAAACGCTTGGATTAAAAATAGCGTTTGGGCGAGTTCCCGTTGTCTGCGTCCTGTCTTCACATCTGCACGAACACTTAGTACTCATGGTTTATTGTGCCAGGAAAGAGATGTCCTGTTTTTTACTCGGAACATGTGCTGCTTTCGTTAAAGGGACACAACACCTCAAAGAGATGTTGCAAATCTGCAAGAAATTGTAAACTTGTTAACAAAGACCATTATTGCACCGCCTGATAACAGAGTTTAGTGTTACCCGCTCGTGATACTATTTAGGGCCGCCCCTCTTGGCAACATTCGGGTTCCTGTGGTGTGTAGTTGCTTTCTACTTTGTAAAATGTAGACTGTTTACTAAGCCTGGAAAGTCAGCGGACGAGCTTGTTTATCCCACTAACGTTTGTCAGCAATATGGTGATTACTCCTTTGACAGATACATTTATTCTCACAACATACACATTTTAAACAAGGGCAAAAAGAAATAGCAATCCGTGGGGGAGAGAGCGGAGGGGGATGGTGTGTGAGGGCCGGCCTGCCGGCCGGCCAGCCAGCCATGATTAATTAGGGGAGGAGAAGCCGCAGAGCGCACGCTGGGCGAAGCCCTTTGATGTGCTGTGCGGCCGTGAATGCGCGTGCTTGTTTGTTCACGTCATTTACGTGAACTCTAAGAAAACCGCAGTGCAAGAAGCCCTTAGTTTGACGAGGATTTCGAGCACTTGAATTCTCGATCCCTCAATGTGCTTGCGCGCATTGTAGGTCACGAGACCTAAAAAACGCTAAAGCATTACATCCACAATAGATACAATGGGCTAACTCACTGACTGCAACATATGTAGACTTTGGTTATACACTACAAACACACGCCTTTTTGAGGTATGAGCAAGAATATTATCTGCCTAATGAAACAACGCCTCTAGAATGCTATAATCACATCACTGATGGTTTGGCCCAGCCAGCTGTGGGGACAAAGCATCAATATTCAGCGGCTTGCGCAATTGGGAAAGGGTGCATGTATGATGGAGAATTCCTGGACTGGGGGATAGAGTCCTACCAAACACTGATCACAGAATGAGTTTAATCCTAACTGCACACAAGGGTCTGGCATCTGCACATGCTGGAGTGGCAGTTACAATTTCATTATTGCAGCAATGCTGCTGGTGGCCCAGTCTTTACAAACAGACCAAGGGCTTTGTCCCTAAATACCAGCAGATGAATGGCCCACCATAGCACATCCACAACAGACACCTCTACTGATTTCGAACAAGCCACTTACTTATGTATATCTGGACCATTGCAGCCCCTTGTCATCTGAATACGAATTGTGCCACCCTAAAGGGACCCTTCACCAAGCACATGCAAGACTGCCATTGCAGGCTGTGTCTTGGTGCAGACAAAAGTGAAAACATGAAATGGCCCATAGCCTGTGTGCCATGCCTGCCAAATTCATGATTTGCTCTCAATTGAGCAAACTGGGTTCTCAATTGAGATCAAAGAATGAATTTGTAAACATAAAAATATGATGTTATGTTGAGACTTTGCTTATGTACAGCGTTATGGCAGCTATTCACGGGGCAAGTGATGCCTCTACAGGAATGTATCACTTTAACATTATAAGATGGCCGATGCAGACTGTTGAATAATAGTCCACTTTTTGTTTCAATGCACTTCATGTCACATAGTCTTACACTGTTTGTATATATGCACTTTTTGAATGAGCTTTATTTACCCGTGAGCAATGCGTTTATCGCTAAAACGCATAGGGTGTTTTGTCCTGGCCCTTATGCTTTGAATAAACGACTTTTCCAACTGGAATCTATGGTGGTGTGATTTGTGCTGGAAAGAGTGCACTCGCGCAGCTTCGCGCTTGGTGAAAAGTGAATATATATATATATATGTTTCCCAAAGTGCCTTCGCGCTGTGAGAGGTCACACAACATCATCCCACCATCTGGTTTGAAGCTGCAGGCTGCTTTCCACAATGCAATATTTTCATGAGCCAACGCGTTTCAAGACTTCCTGTCTCTTCTTCAAGGGCTGCCACATCACCTCACTGAAAAAACGAGCACTGTATTAATTCATGGTTTTTATTCATTATCATGCCGTCCCAAGTGGGCGTATACTTATAACAAGAATTCTGGGACATGAAGTTCAGTGCTCGATATCATTCAGTCTTTGGTAAGTTCAGTGGTGCAATGTCATTTTGGGGCTATATTATACCTTAGTAGGAGGCAATTGTGGGTGCAGCCTCATTAAAGCAGGGGACGCTGTGCACACAGTCCTGAAAGGTTCTGGACCGACTGCCTCTGCAACCGGCTTTACAGTCCAAACCGGCTGCAGATGGTGCTCCTCTCGGTGGTACAAACCACTGCATCAGTTTTATGTTTCCCAAAGTGCCTTCGTGCTGTGAGAGGTCACACAACATCGTCCCACCATCCGGTTTGAAGCTGCAGGCTGCTTTCCACAATGCAATATTTTCATGAGCAGACGCGTTTCAAGACTTCCTGTCTCTTCTTCAAGGGCTGCCACATCACCTCACTGAAAAAACAAGCATTGTATTAATTCATGGTTTTTATTCATTATCATGCCGTCCCAAGTGGGCGTATACTTATAACAAGAATTCTGGGACATGAAGTTCAGTGCTCGATATCATTCAGTCTTTGGTAAGTTCAGTGGTGCAATGTCATTTTGGGGCTATATTATACCTTAGTAGGAGGCAATTGTGGGTGCAGCCTCATTAAAGCAGGGGACGCTGTGCACACAGTCCTGAAAGGTTCTGGACCGACTGCCTCTGCAACCGGCTTTACAGTCCAAACCGGCTGCAGATGGTGCTCCTCTCGGCGGTACAGACCACCGCATCAGTTTTATGTTTCCCAAAGTGCCTTCGCGCTGTGAGAGGTCACACAACATCATCCCACCATCCGGTTTGAAGCTGCAGGCTGCTTTCCACAATGCAATATTTTCATGAGCCAACGCGTTTCAAGACTGTGTGCACAGCGTCCCCTGCTTTAATGAGGCTGCACCCACAATTGCCTCCTACTAAGGTATAATATAGCCCCAAAATGACTTTGCACCACTGAACTTACCAAAGACTGAATGATATCGAGCACTGAACTTCATGTCCCAGAATTCTTGTTATAAGTATACGCCCACTTGGGACGGCATGATAATGAATAAAAACCATGAATTAATACAATGCTCGTTTTTTCAGTGAGGTGATGTGGCAGCCCTTGAAGAAGAGACAGGAAGTCTTGAAACGCGTTGGCTCATGAAAATATTGCATTGTGGAAAGCAGCCTGCAGCTTCAAACCGGATGGTGGGACGATGTTGTGTGACCTCTCACAGCGCGAAGGCACTTTGGGAAACATAAAACTGATGCTGTGGTCTGTACTGCCGAGAGGAGCACCATCTGCAGCCGGTTTGGACTGTAAAGCCGGTTGTAGAGGCAGTCGGTCCAGAACCTTTCAGGACTGTGTGCACAGCGTCCCCTGCTTTAATGAGGCTGCACCCACAATTGCCTCCTACTAAGGTATAATATAGCCCCAAAATGACATTGCACCACTGAACTTATCAAAGACTGAATGATATCGAGCACTGAACTTCATGTCCCAGAATTCTTGTTATAAGTATACGCCCACTTGGGACGGCATGATAATGAATAAAAACCATGAATTAATACAATGCTCGTTTTTTCAGTGAGGTGATGTGGCAGCCCTTGAAGAAGAGACAGGAAGTCTTGAAACGCGTTGGCTCATGAAAATATTGCATTGTGGAAAGCAGCCTGCAGCTTCAAACCGGATGGTGGGACGATGTTGTGTGACCTCTCACAGTGCGAAGGCACTTTGGGAAACATAAAACTGATGCGGTGGTCTGTACCGCCGAGAGGAGCACCATCTGCAGCCGGTTTGGACTGTAAAGCCGGTTGCAGAGGCAGTCGGTCCAGAACCTTTCAGGACTGTGTGCACAGCGTCCCCTGCTTTAATGAGGCTGCACCCACAATTGCCTCCTACTAAGGTATAATATAGCCCCAAAATGACATTGCACCACTGAACTTACCAAAGACTGAATGATATCGAGCACTGAACTTCATGTCCCAGAATTCTTGTTATAAGTATACGCCCACTTGGGACGGCATGATAATGAATAAAAACCATGAATTAATACAATGCTCGTTTTTTCAGTGAGGTGATGTGGCAGCCCTTGAAGAAGAGACAGGAAGTCTTGAAACGCGTTGGCTCATGAAAATATTGCATTGTGGAAAGCAGCCTGCAGCTTCAAACCGGATGGTGGGACGATGTTGTGTGACCTCTCACAGCGCGAAGGCACTTTGGGAAACATAAAACTGATGCGGTGGTCTGTACCACCGAGAGGAGCACCATCTGCAGCCGGTTTGGACTGTAAGGCCGGTTGCAGAGGCAGTCGGTCCAGAACCTTTCAGGACTGTGTGCACAGAGTCCCCTGCTTTAATGAGGCTGCACCCACAATTGCCTCCTACTAAGGTATAATATAGCCCCAAAATGACATTGCACCACTGAACTTACCAAAGACTGAATGATATCGAGCACTGAACTTCATGTCCCAGAATTCTTGTTATAAGTATACGCCCACTTGGGACGGCATGATAATGAATAAAAACCATGAATTAATACAATGCTCGTTTTTTCAGTGAGGTGATGTGGCAGCCCTTGAAGAAGAGACAGGAAGTCTTGAAACGCGTTGGCTCATGAAAATATTGCATTGTGGAAAGCAGCCTGCAGCTTCAAACCGGATGGTGGGACGATGTTGTGTGACCTCTCACAGCGCGAAGGCACTTTGGGAAACATAAAACTGATGCGGTGGTCTGTACCGCCGAGAGGAGCACCATCTGCAGCCGGTTTGGACTGTAAAGCCGGTTGCAGAGGCAGTCGGTCCAGAACCTTTCAGGACTGTGTGCACAGCGTCCCCTGCTTTAATGAGGCTGCACCCACAATTGCCTCCTACTAAGGTATAATATAGCCCCAAAATGACATTGCACCACTGAACTTACCAAAGACTGAATGATATCGAGCACTGAACTTCATGTCCCAGAATTCTTGTTATAAGTATACGCCCACTTGGGACGGCATGATAATGAATAAAAACCATGAATTAATACAATGCTCGTTTTTTCAGTGAGGTGATGTGGCAGCCCTTGAAGAAGAGACAGGAAGTCTTGAAACGCGTTGGCTCATGAAAATATTGCATTGTGGAAAGCAGCCTGCAGCTTCAAACCGGATGGTGGGACGATGTTGTGTGACCTCTCACAGCGCGAAGGCACTTTGGGAAACATAAAACTGATGCGGTGGTCTGTACCACCGAGAGGAGCACCATCTGCAGCCGGTTTGGACTGTAAGGCCGGTTGCAGAGGCAGTCGGTCCAGAACCTTTCAGGACTGTGTGCACAGAGTCCCCTGCTTTAATGAGGCTGCACCCACAATTGCCTCCTACTAAGGTATAATATAGCCCCAAAATGACATTGCACCACTGAACTCACCAAAGACTGAATGATATCGAGCACTGAACTTCATGTCCCAGAATTCTTGTTATAAGTATACGCCCACTTGGGACGGCATGATAATGAATAAAAACCATGAATTAATACAATGCTCGTTTTTTCAGTGAGGTGATGTGGCAGCCCTTGAAGAAGAGACAGGAAGTCTTGAAACGCGTTGGCTCATGAAAATATTGCATTGTGGAAAGCAGCCTGCAGCTTCAAACCGGATGGTGGGACGATGTTGTGTGACCTCTCACAGCGCGAAGGCACTTTGGGAAACATAAAACTGATGCGGTGGTCTGTACCGCCGAGAGGAGCACCATCTGCAGCCGGTTTGGACTGTAAAGCCGGTTGCAGAGGCAGTCGGTCCAGAACCTTTCAGGACTGTGTGCACAGCGTCCCCTGCTTTAATGAGGCTGCACCCACAATTGCCTCCTACTAAGGTATAATATAGCCCCAAAATGACATTGCACCACTGAACTTACCAAAGACTGAATGATATCGAGCACTGAACTTCATGTCCCAGAATTCTTGTTATAAGTATACGCCCACTTGGGATGGCATGATAATGAATAAAAACCATGAATTAATACAATGCTCGTTTTTTCAGTGAGGTGATGTGGCAGCCCTTGAAGAAGAGACAGGAAGTCTTGAAACGCGTTGGCTCATGAAAATATTGCATTGTGGAAAGCAGCCTGCAGCTTCAAACCGGATGGTGGGACGATGTTGTGTGACCTCTCACAGCGCGAAGGCACTTTGGGAAACATAAAACTGATGCGGTGGTCTGTACCGCCGAGAGGAGCACCATCTGCAGCCGGTTTGGACTGTAAAGCCGGTTGCAGAGGCATTCGGTCCAGAACCTTTCAGGACTGTGTGCACAGCGTCCCCTGCTTTAATGAGGCTGCACCCACAATTGCCTCCTACTAAGGTATAATATAGCCCCAAAATGACATTGCACCACTGAACTTACCAAAGACTGAATGATATCGAGCACTGAACTTCATGTCCCAGAATTCTTGTTATAAGTATACGCCCACTTGGGACGGCATGATAATGAATAAAAACCATGAATTAATACAATGCTCGTTTTTTCAGTGAGGTGATGTGGCAGCCCTTGAAAAAGAGACAGGAAGTCTTGAAACGCGTTGGCTCATGAAAATATTGCATTGTGGAAAGCAGCCTGCAGCTTCAAACCGGATGGTGGGACGATGTTGTGTGACCTCTCACAGTGCGAAGGCACTTTGGGAAACATAAAAGTTATGAGGTGGTCTGTACCGCCGAGAGGAGCACCATCTGCAGCCGTTTTGGACTGTAAAGCCGGTTGCAGAGGCAGTCGGTCCAGAACCTTTCAGGACTGTGTGCACAGCGTCCCCTGTTTTAATGAGGCTGCACCCACAATTGCCTCCTACTAAGGTATAATATAGCCCCAAAATGACATTGCACCACTGAACTTACCAAAGACTGAATGATATCGAGCACTGAACTTCATGTCCCAGAATTCTTGTTATAAGTATACGCCCACTTGGGACGGCATGATAATGAATAAAAACCATGAATTAATACAATGCTCGTTTTTTCAGTGAGGTGATGTGGCAGCCCTTGAAAAAGAGACAGGAAGTCTTGAAACGCGTTGGCTCATGAAAATATTGCATTGTGGAAAGCAGCCTGCAGCTTCAAACCGGATGGTGGGACAATGTTGTGTGACCTCTCACAGCGCGAAGGCACTTTGGGAAACATATATATATATATGCACGTAGCTCGTCACTAAAACCAGGCAGCCGCCGAAGTTTTCTGCACAAATGACGAAAGCAGACCCAGATTCTGTGCTGATTCAAGGTGGTTTTATTTTTTCAGCCAGCCAGCCACCCACCATTACGCGTTTCGCCTCCAACGAAGCTTGATCACATGGCAAATTGCGGTAGGCAATGACCAGTATTTAAAGTGACAGTGCATAGGTAATACAGAGTATCTGCCGGACAGACATGGAAGAAATACTACTGTTCAATAACTGTGCAAATTAGCAAATTCGATACAAGTACCACAATTGAATAATTATAAGATGAATAAATATGGTAAAATCATATAAAATTCATAGTATTGTAAAAATAATTATTATTATTTTCTTTTGGAAAAAACTCCTTAGCGATTTTCCAACTAATTACTTCTCATGCATTTTTGCAACGGCAATAATAAATTCATTATAAATACAAAATTCAATTCTTTGCAGCAGAGAAAATAATTGTCAATCTCTCCATTCAACTTATTAGCTTTTTGTATCAATAGTTAATATTGCCCCAGTGGGCATTAATCCATTTAATAGTCCTACTCTGACCACAAATCCCATAACTGATATACTGGTTCATAAGAGTCATATTAAATGTAAATAACAAGAAAAGTGCTCGTACAAGTGCATAAAAAGAATTTAAATATCCGGAACCATCCCGGTTTGACCCCTCACCATTTAAAAACTCCATATTCCAAGGCGCGAAATTTTATCACTAATAAATTGATTCAGCAAAAACATTAATATACAGTATAGGCAGTTCTAAATGCAACATATGTCTTAGAAAATACCACTAACATGATCCCAAGATTACAGAGTAGGGTCATATATGTGCATTTCCTATATCAAGGCCTAATTATTGTAGACAAGTGTGTAAATCTTCAGTGGCATTTAAACCATTCGGTTGTTTACTGTCCAACTCCAGAATGTATCTAGTTTCGAGAAGCCGAAGCCTCGCTTCTCTATCACCTCCTCTTTTCAGAGGCCACACTGTATCAATAACATAATACTGGAGCTCTGATGGATTTGACTCATGTGATGCCTCAAAATGCCTGGCTACCGGATAGGCCTGATCTTTACCAATGATAGCCCTTATGTGCTGGAGTATTCTTTTGTGGGCTGGCAATTTGGTACTTCCCACGTACCTCAGCCCACACGGACACTCCAGCACATATACTGCGAAATCTGTTTTACATGTTAACCGTTTGGTGATCTCTCGCGAACGTTGTGCAAATGGGCTAATATAGTTAATTTTGTTACAACCATACCGGCAAGCCTTACACTGACTACACTTTCTAAAGCCTTTACTCAAAACCCCCCATGTGTTCGACATCTGTGGTTCCAGGGTGTTTTTGACCAAAGATTTGGCCATTGAGGTACATCTCCTAAACGTCAGCATAGGCTTATTTGGAACCCTCTGACCTATCACTGTATCCCCTTTGATGAGGTTCCAATTTCGATATAAGATCTTCCTAATGTCAGAGTGTTGCCTGCTGTACGTAACAATCATGCGTGATTGTATTTTGTCATCTTGTGAGGCAATAACTACAGCCCGTGATTTAGGAATTAATGCCTCATCACGGGACATTTGTTGTGTCCTCTTGTGGTTCTGAAATTCTGGACCCTACTGTTATCACGATATCGAGATCCAATACCCGTGCCACAAAATATCAATATCTCATGACGAATTTGGTATCAACAGACCGGTAATGATTAGGATATCATTCCTATGCATTTGCGTCATGATCGAGGAATGCCAACACCCCTAAATCGTAGTTTCCGTTCCGACCCCTCAGACTCCATTTTGTAAACGGCATCCATCTTGTGTCTTGCCCTCATGATAAGTCAATTGAGTACGGTCGAGCTTGATCTAAAAGGACACATCCACCTCTCCCTGACTTCCCCCTGACCTGTCCCAACTGACTCCCTTGCCTCCAGCCAAACCTGTTTGGGCAGCTCTTCGCCCAGTGGCCGAATACGATAGCATCAATGCATAACATACCACAAACCATTCACCACGTACAGATCATGTTTTCTACACACACACACCTGTCCACGCACCCTGTTTATGGCCAGTTTTATGACTAGGAGGTGCCTTTCTTTATTGGGGTTTCGTCGATATCTGATGGGAGTTCCGGGCCTGACCGGGTAATCTATCACGAATTGGACATCTAAAATATGGGCTTGCCTACATGACTTCGCTCTTTGTATTATTGTAGAAATATGTGTACAGCCATATCATAAACTCAAGAATTCTTGCTTGCAGCTATTATTTCTGTATATAAGGAGAAGGCTTGTTCTGTAAGAACGAACAGTCTCCTGAGAACACACGATCCGCGTTGTCGTGCTTCTAGGACACATGTTACTTGGTAGCTACCAATAAAACTTGATCTCTGACTGCGACTAGAAGACTCCGTGTTTCTGTGGTCCGGAACAAGGGAGAACTCTGAGGTCTTCGGGTGTTATCCCCTGGCACCACCGGGTTCTTAAAAACCCGGCACCTCAGTTGGCGCCCAACTCGGGGCGGTATCAAGCGGCGACGGTCCAAGCCAGATGTTCGTGAGGAGCTTCGTGTGAAAATTCCAGAGGACGGCCAGCCACTTCAGCGACCCCTGTATGTCGACGTGGTTCCGAAGGTCTTTGCTGCGAGGTTCCCCGCGTCCCGACGGCTACGAAGGACTGCTGCCCTGACTATCGCCTTGTTTTGGACCCAGTGATCCTTGGTAGAGCGAAACGATAGACGAGTCTTCTAGCGACGTCACCGATCTTCAAATACTTCAGTTAAGTATAAGTGGAGCGTCTCCCAGTCCTTAGTTTGATCCTTAGTTTTTGGTATCCTTGAGATACGCTTTGATTTGGTACTTGCAAGCCCCAAAGCCGAAGGACTCGTGTTTTCACGAGAAATATCGTAACAGATAATCCTTTGAAGTTTGAAGCTAGACTAGTGAGCGAAGATGCCTGGTTTTAGCAGACTTGGAAACTTGTTTTGTCTTGGTTGTAGTAAGGACTCCTGATTAGAGGATTCTTGTCCGGTTCCTCCAATTGGAACTCCAACGTATGAGCTCTATGTGAAGCATGGCGTAGGTCCCATCACATATAATGAAGTGTGGATAAAATACACCCGCAAGGATGGTGTTTTAAAATGGCCCCAATATGGTAGTTTTGACTCAGAAATATTAGATAACCTAGAGGTCAAATTGTTCAAGAAAAAAGCCCGGCCGGCGATGTTTGACTCTTTTCGCTTATGGCGCAAAGAAGCCAAACAGAAAGAAATAAAATTAGCAAAAAGGAATAAAAGAGGTATGTCAATGGTGCAAGCTGCCGTTGCATACAGAGATAACGAGGAAGAGCAAAAAAGCGAACAAATACTTAGGAGCAAGAAACTAGCAGTAGATAAATGCTACCCGATGTTACCAAATAAGGGACGAGGTCAAGAGGAAAGATCCGTTAATGTCCCAATTATTGAGCTCACCTCCGCCGTATGCGTTAGACGCTACCGCACCACCAAAGCATTTTACTATACCGCGCCCCGGCGCACGTAACCCAGCTCTTGCACGAACGCCAGCTCCTCTTCAGCTGGTTTCTACTTCTCCGGCGCAGCCTTCTCAAGGGCCGCCATCTTTGCTACATACTCCATCTACTTCTACGACTTTGCCTACAGCTCCAACTGTTCCCTATGATACTACGTCTGCCACTGTTTCAACTTCCTCTGCTATGGCCTCGATTTCTTCTTTGCCTCAGCCTGTCTTTTCCGATGCACTTGCCCCTCCGCAAGGTTCTCCTTCTATTAGACAAAGAGTGACAGGTACCGTCACTGGTCTGCTTTCACCTTTCTTCGGGTCGCCTAAAACGACCCCTAAAACAGAAGATAGACAGTTACGTAGTCAACTGCCTGATTACGAGGGAAGAAAAGTGCTGAATGAACTAGCACGCCAATGGATTGCGGATACTGTTAGATATGATGTTCAGTCTGTTATGGAAGTTTTCCGTCAATGGAATGCACCCACTCAGAGATACGTATTCGAAGAGATGTGTGTATATCTGTGCGAAGATTTGAAGACAAATGATCCCAAATGCACAATGGACGAACTATGGCGTACACGCTTTAAGTTCCATGAAGGTATGATTGTAGGTGCAGATGTTGAGAAAGCGATAGAGTTATTGCTCTCTTATAGGAGTAAGGGAAACGTCTCTAGATCATTGCACGAAGACGACGTATCAGGTAGGAAAAGAGCGAGACAGTACCCCATGAGAGAGGTTCCTCCGGTTTGGAGGGAAGGCGATGCGAATGTAGTACCGCCAATTCTGCCACATTTCCAGCGTGTATGGGTACATGTCCCCTGGAAAAGATCAGAAGTTTTAGCGCTCAAGCAGACACTACCTGATCCCCGTAAAAACCCGACTGGGTATTGTAAGGAGTTATCGCAAACTGCAAGCTCATGTATAATGAATTTAGCGGATGTAGACATGTTGTTTGGGAATGTTGTCCCACATCCTTTATGGAGTAAAATTCGTCATACGGACCATGACCAAGAACTAGGTGATTCATGGGCTAATATTACCGCTATAGATGCTAGACAAATTGGTGGTTCTAAACCTGAGCCGTTAATAGCCGAACTTCCCGGTAGGATTATCGCGTACATGAAAACAATAATGCCTGAAGTACGCGTAAACTGGGACAAGCTATCTGCGTGCAAGCAGAAGAAAGATGAGAATGTGTCTGACTTTTTCACGAGATTTGAGGAGACTTTCACCGATCATAGTGGACAAGATATGGCTACCGAGGGTGGTCAAAGATTGTTTGTAGACAAATTCGTACATAATTTGCTTCCTGAACTGTGTACTAAAATAAAAGATTCAGAGAGTGCTTGGGCTGTCTCTACGTCAGCGCAGATTTTAGCTACAGCCCAGTACTATGAAAATAGGCGCAAAGACGAGCTAGATAAGGTAGACAAAAAGACTAAAGATTTGAAAACTAAGGTTCTTCTCCAGCAGGCCTATCCGCCTCGTGTGGCTAGTCAGCCCAATTATCAACCACAACAGCAGTATTCGAGAAACGCGCAAGGAAACGAGTTTTCCCATCAGCGTCTTCCGTATGGCCCGAATCAATGTGCGTATTGCAAGGAAGAGGGTCACTTAAAAGGTAATTGTCTGGCTCTTGCGCGACGATTAAACGGTGTTTCAGGTGTAAGGGGAAGAGGTGTTCAACATGCCCCTAGAGGTAGGGGCCGTGGAAATTTCTCCCAGAACACAGCTTCTTTTCCGCCTCAGAATTCCATGAACAGCTTTGACCAACAGAATAATGCATCGTCTAGGTCAGCTCAGTACTATGCTGACGACTATTACACCGAACACGAAAATGAGGGTAATGATTGCTAGGACAGCCATGGACAAAGAGAGGGAGTCGTTTCAGTTCCAGTAGATCAGAATGGACCTTATGTCGAGGTAATTACCTCAGGAGTGTCAGAGCCATTTCTGCTGGATACTGGTGCTACAAAAAGTTCTATTATGCACTCAAAACTTCCTGGCGCACCTTTGTCTGGCGAAATGAATGTCTCAGTAGGTTTCTCTGGCGCCCCTGTTAGAAACCCGATCTCTAGTCCCATGTCCCTTTCTGTTGGCCCATGCGAATTAGAAGAACCCCTCATTTTGACAACAGATTGCGGTGAAAATTTGTTAGGTTTGGATTTACTAAAGAGGTTGTATGCGACTTTGTACTGTTCTCCCTTGGGAGTACAGCTTACTTTAGGTAAGAAAGTCGTTTCTCCAATGTATGTGTCAAAAGAAAATATTGCAACTGAATTGTCGTGTCTTCCTGATATACTTTGGGCTAATGGTTCTAATGATGTAGGTCGTTTGGAGATAGCACCGTATGTCATAACATTGAAAGCCAACGTTAGGTTGCCACGTATTCTCCAATACAAAATATCCAGCGAATGCGAAAAAGCGTTGTTGACGATTGTTTATGATCTGATTGACAAAGATGTCATCGAAGAAACAACAGGAAATGTTTGTAACAGTCCGGTTTTACCAGTCTTAAAGCGTACTGATCCTTCACAGCCCCCTGTGTACAGGTTTGTGATTGACCTCAGAGAAGTGAACAAGGTAGTTATCCCACAGTTTCCAGTTGTCCCCGACATTACTGCTTTATTGACAATGGTTCCAGCTTCAGCAGCTTGGTTCTCGGTGATTGACCTGAAGAACGCTTTCTTCAGCATCCCGATTGCTGAGGAGAGTAGAGATATTTTTGGATTCAATTTAGGAGGACGAAGCTTCCGCTTCAAGTGCGCTCCTCAAGGCTACTGCGAAAGCCCATCAATAGTCAGTCAGGCCCTGAAAACACAACTGGACACTATTGTTCTGCCAGATGGGTCAACTCTGATTCAGCATGTAGACGATCTGCTGATCGCTGCAGACACTGAAGAAATTTGCAAACAAGCCACGTTGTCATTATTGCGTCACTTATGTGACATGAAGCACAAAGTCTCTCTTTCCAAAGTACAATTTTGTCGACAAGAAGTAACCTACCTAGGTCACATCTTATCGAAGGAGGGAAGGAGACTGACACCAGAAAGAATACAGGCAATTGCAGAGCTGAGTGCCCCAAGGACACAGAGAGAGGTTCGAGCCTTCTTGGGCATTACATCGTACTGTAGACAATGGATACCGAATTTCTCACTACTAGCTAAACCCTTACTGGCACTACTCTGTAAAGACACACCCAATCCTATGCCCTGGTCTGAAGATTGTCAGACGAGTTTCCACGAGTTGCGTGATGCATTGTGTTCGGCTCCTGTGTTGGGAAACCCCAACTACAGTAAGCCTTTTACATTATACGTCCATGAGAAGGAAGGTTGTGCATTATCAGTCCTAACACAACACTTTGGGGACAAACAGCGCCCATGCGCGTATTTTTCGGCAGCTCTAGACCCTGTGGCTAAAGCCCTACCAAGTTGTCTGAGGGCTACCGCCGCAGCAGCTGTCTGCATTCGACAGTCCGCTGGATTAGTCATGAATAATACTCTGATCGTTATGGTCCCGCATGCAGTAGACATTTTGCTAAACAGGACGAAGACACAACATCTCACTAGCGCTCGACTATCCAGTTACGAACTTACACTGTTAGCAAGTCACATCCACATAAAGAGGTGTGATACACTCAACCCCGCTACGCTACTACCCATCCCGACAGAAACAGACGAGATTTATAAACATGACTGCTGCTTTAGGACAGAAGAAGAGACAAAAGGGAGAGTAGACTTACAGGACACTCCCCTTCCTGAATGCAATGATACTTTATGGGTTGATGGTTCATGTTTCAAGTTGCCAAATGGTGATACGACTGCAGCCTATGCCGTAACAACATTACACACCATTTTAGAGACCGCGCGCATTTCCCACAATTCTGCACAAGCTGCAGAGCTAATTGCACTTACAAGAGCATGTGTGTTGGCGAAAGGAAAGCGAGTGAATGTGTACACTGACAGCCAATACGCCTTTGGTGTGGCTCACAGTTTTGGGAGATTGTGGCGTGAACGTGGATTCCTTACGTCACATGGTGCAAAGATACAGCATGGTCAGCTAGTTAATGAGCTCCTCGAGTCACTGACCTTGCCACTACAAATTGCCATTGTGAAATGCAGTGCACACAAAAAGATTCAAGACGATGTTGGCCGCGGGAATGCATTTGCAGACGAGGTTGCGAAAGAGACTGCAAGGAACACAATGAGTCGGATGTATGTTGTAGGTCCCGCTAGATGGATTACTGATGTGGGAATGTGTGAGGACACCATCGAAAGCGTGAAATCTATACAAGCCGAGGCAACTGAGAAAGAGGTGAATGAATGGAGAGAAAGTAAAGGTAGATTAGATGCGAATGGTTGTTGGGTCGAATTGTCAGAACACCAGCGATGGCTATTACCTAACGCCTATGTACTTGCAGTAGTAACAATGGCTCATGGATTTGCGCACATCAGTTCGAAAGGAATATGTAAGCTATTGGCCCCAGTATGGCAGAATAGTAATATCCCAAAATATGCAGAGAATGTGGTCAGAAAATGTATGGTGTGTTTGAAGCATAATCCCGGTAAGGGAACCCCAACTCCAGCTGGTCATTTTGCGCCTCCAACGTATCCGTTCGAGGTTTTGCAGCTCGATTTCATCCACATGGAGAGGTGCAACAATCCGAAGTATGTGCTCGTTGTTGTTTGCGCTTTTTCAAGGTGGGTGGAAGCGTACCCCCCTTAAGGACAATACCGCCTTGTCAACTGCCAAAGCCCTTGTCAAAGAGTTCTTCCCTAGATTTGGTATGCCTAGAATCGACTGGAGTGATAATGGAAGTGAATTCGTAGGACGCGTGATGAAGAGAGTGTGTGAGTGTCTAGGCATACACCAAAAGTTCCACGCTGCGAACCACCCCCAATCAGCTGGATTAGTAGAGTGCTACAATGGCACGTTAAAACTCAAATTAGCCAAGATCCAAGCCTGTACAGGTCTTAAATGGCCTGACGCCTTGCCTCTAGCACTCTTGTCAACCAGAATGACCGTCCATTCCAGATTAGGACTTAGCCCCTATGAGATAGTGTTTGGCCGCCCAGCCAACGTCTGGGGCGTGCCAAGGCCAAAGAAACTCAGCGAAATAGAACACCCCGTACTGCTTGACTATTTGTGCGAATTGACAACTAAATTGCGTGTTTTACACCAACAGGTTCACAGTTCCTCTCCGCCAGCCTCTGACGATCCAGGTCACTCCATCGAACCCGGCACGTGGGTCTTGGTGCGGAATTTCCAGCGCACAAACAACGGACAGCCGAGGTGGACCGGACCGTACCTGGTACTTCTTTCCACGAGATCAGCCGTTCGGGTGGAAGGCAAAAAGAACTGGGTGCACGGGACCCATTGTAAACGGGTCCCTCTACCCCTCCCATACGACCGGTGGGTCAATGAAGGACTTGCCGACTCTGAGACAGAATCCATACCTCGCTTCATCCCTTTCAGCGATGCACGTTTAAAAGAAACTGGTACCGAAAAGGAGAGTGATCATATTTTACAAGGACTTGTGCCACCGTCAATGCAGTTGGACACTTCAGAACCTAAGACATTGTTTGAAGACCACACCGTACCTGGGAAACAACGATACAATCTAAGGTCTAGACAAAGAGACTAATAAAAGGCAAACTAATGTGAATTTCTTTTCCCCTAAGAACTATTTTTGATTTTTCAGCTCTCTCGCCCAGGGAACTTGCTCATTTTTGATTTTCGAACCGCCATCCGGTTCTGCTGCTAGGGTCGCGGTTGAAGTCTGGGGAGTGCAGCTGGGGACGTTTAGGTCAACGGTTCTGGTTGGTCCAAGGGAGTTACCCCGGACTGAACAGAGCGCACTCCCTGGCAGAATCAATCTACCACCGCGGGCAGCAACTAGAGGATGGAGTTTCCTAGGGTAAAGAGACCGACCAGATTCACGAACATTGAAAGAGAACTATGCACTGTACTGGCCAAAAGAAGGTTTTTGATAACATGTATTTTAATGTTGTGTAGCATAACGATGTTTTTGACTGGTTATACTCTATTCGTATTCCAAGTTACTTTTTCAAATGACACCCGGCCACCACCTCCTCCTACTATCTCTCCACACTACTTTCACCCTCTACCTGAACACGAGTCTGCCAGAAGACTCGAATTTGTAAACAACTCATTTATTCAACTCCTACACCAACACCAGTCCATAATGAACACATCGAACTGTTGGATATGTGGACTCATGCCACACACAACGGACAAGGGTATCCCATACTTCATCCTGCCATTCAGTTATTATGGTTCTCTGAGGGCTTTTCAGACCATGTTCCTATTCGCCCTAGAACCATACCCGACCCGTTCCACTGAGAGCGATTCCAGTAACAAGGCACTAGTAGCAGGGATAAGAAATATGAGTAGGGAGTTTGACACATATCAAACGATCCCCAAAGATGAACTCACTCCATACAGTCGTTGGAACATAACTAAGAATGGGATTTCCCTGAGTAAGGGACAGACAGCAAAGAAATCCCGCCCAGTTTGGATAGTGCCCCACAAAGGTCACTTATGTTTACAAGGTATCGGTAGGGATCCCAAAGCACAATTAGGAAAGAGCATATGCACGGAAACATATGTGTTCGCTTCCCGAACCTCCCCCCTATTCTTAGCATCCAAAGGCACGTATTTCGTCTGCCACGACCAAGCCTATACATGGTTGCCCCCTGACTTCTCAGGCACGTGTTTCATCTCATTTCTGCTGCCTCCCACCTACACGGCCAGAGCAGATTACCATCGGACAAGGACAGCTAGAGGTGTCGTGAGTAAAGACGACACCGCGAGTCAGGAATTTGCAGACTTTGCAAAGGGTTTTCTGCCATTTTGGGGGCCTATGGTGAACAGCAGGAATATTCGCCAGTTATCGAGGATAGTTGAATCCGCCGTGATTACAACGGACGGAGCCCTTGACAATTTGACAACCGAGCTTCAGTCGGATCGACTTATGACCCTTCAGAATCGAGTTGCCCTAGATATCATACTCGCCGATCATGGTGGTGTATGCAGAGTGATCCAATCTAGTTGCTGTATTTTCATCCCTGATAATGCACCGACAGTGTACCAGGCCATCTCCAAACTACACGAAATATCTGGTTCCCTTCACGTGGAAAAAGGAGATTGGTCCCTTCTAGGGTGGTTCTGGGGCCTGATCACTGCCTGGGGATGGAAAACACTGATCTTCGTTGGGACGATCTTAGCGCTTCTGTTTATGTTCTGCCTGTGTGTACAGTGCGCTCCTGCACTATGTGGCCTCTGTGCTACCCCATGTGTAAGGAAGCCTGTGTCAAGGGACGAACCGAGCAACAGAATGATGCTACAGCAGCATCTCCATGAATTTATTAATACAGATTTGGACTCAGATTAACATGAGTTATTGCCTTACATAAGGGCAAAAGGAGGGTCTGTGGTTCTGAAATTCTGGACCCTACTGTTATCACGATATCGAGATCCAATACCCGTGCCACAAAATATCAATATCCCATGACGAATTTGGTATCAACAGACCGGTAATGATTAGGACATCATTCCTATGCATTTGCTTCATGATCGAGGAATGCCAACACCCCTAAATCGTAGTTTCCGTTCCGACCCCTCAGACTCCATTTTGTAAACGGCATCCATCTTGTGTCTTGCCCTCATGATAAGTCAATTGAGTAAGGTCGAGCTTGATCTAAAAGGACACGCCCACCTCTCCCTGACTTCCCCCTGACCTGTCCCAACTGACTCCCTTGCCTCCAGCCAAACCTGTTTGGGCAGCTCTTCGCCCAGTGGCCGAATACGATAGCATCAATGCATAACATACCACAAACCATTCACCACGTACAGATCATGTTTTCTACACACACACACCTGTCCACGCACCCTGTTTATGGCCAGTTTTATGACTAGGAGGTGCCTTTCTTTATTGGGGTTTCGTCGATATCTGATGGGAGTTCCGGGCCTGACCGGGTAATCTATCACGAATTGGACGTCTAAAATATGGGCTTGCCTACATGACTTCGCTCTTTGTATTATTGTAGAAATATGTGTACAGCCATATCATAAACTCAAGAATTCTTGCTTGCAGCTATTATTTCTGTATATAAGGAGAAGGCTTGTTCTGTAAGAACGAACAGTCTCCTGAGAACACACGATCCGCGTTGTCGTGCTTCTAGGACACATGTTACTTGGTAGCTACCAATAAAACTTGATCTCTGACTGCGACTAGAAGACTCCGTGTTTCTGTGGTCCGGAACAAGGGAGAACTCAGAGGTCTTCGGGTGTTATCCCCTGGCACCACCGGGTTCTTAAAAACCCGGCACCTCACTCTTTATTGCTGACTCCACAATGTTCTTCGAATAGCCCCTTTCTATGAATCTTTGCCTGCTAGCCTCTTTTGCAACTACACATTCCAACTCAACGCTACATAAGCGTTTGATCCGCATCATTTCCCCATAGGGGATACTGCGGATCAAATGACGGGGATGGTGACTAGTGGCGTGAAGAATGGTGTTGCCAGCTGTTGGCTTTCTGTAAAGCTTGGTCGCTAAAGTGTTGTTATGCACATAAATCTGCATGTCCAGTAAGCAAATAGAAGTCGATTGAATGTGAGATGTAAATCTAAGGTTCAAAGCATTGGTGTTCAACTTATTCACAAATTCATTAGCTGCTTGCTCTGTTCCCCGCCAAACAAAAAACAAATCGTCAATGGAGCGGAAATACACAACAATGTTTAGCGCCTTGATGTCCCTGAGTTCTCCCGACAGGACCTGTTCCTCCCACAGTCCCATGTGTAAACATGCATAACTGGGGGAGAAACAGGCCCCCATCGCGACCCCCCTGGTTTGTTGGTAAATCGGATTATTGAAAACAAAATAATTCTGTTCCAAACACATCTTTATCATAGAGAGCAGCATTCTATTGTGAAGTACACAATGCATCGGGCGTTTGTTCAAAAAATATTCCACCGCATTTAAACCATCAAGATGACCAATAGAGGTATATAGGGAGGACACATCAAGAGTCATTAAAAACATATCTGGACACCATTGAACACCTTCAATATTACTGATACAATCTGATGAATCCTGAACATAGGATCTCAGTCCCTTAACCCAGTCTTGTAAAAAGACATCAATACACTTTGATACATTCTCCAGGGAACTATTTATCGCTGAAATAATAGGACGTCCTGGTGGATTTTCATAGTTTTTATGTACCTTGGGGATCAGGTAGAAAGTTGGGATCACCGGATGTTCTTTCTTCATGAATCGAAATTCATCTTCAGTGATCACTTCACCACTTCTCCAAGCCTGGAGTTTCTTAAACTGATCAACCCATGCAGCTTTGACCATAGGTAAGTTACTTTTCTTGTAGCACAAAGTATCCCCCAATTGAGTTTCAGCTTCCACCATATACAATCTCCGGGGCCACAGTATCACATTGCTGCCCTTGTCGGCTTGCCTTACAATCACCGTGTTGTTTGCATCCAACTTTTTAATTAATTGGGCATAGCAACGATTTTGGTTGTTAATGGCATGTCGTTTGTTATTGGTGGAGATATACAGTTTCTTAAGGTCCTGGACCACCAAATCATGGTAAGCATCGATGTTATCATGAACCATTATTGGTTGAAAAGTGGATTTTGGCTTGAATGGGGTTAGGCACTTGATGATTGCCTCCGGTGCTGTGTTGGGCACAAGATTAGTATCCCCATCCATTTCTTTTTGAAGTGCCCAAATCTCCTCAAACACCTCTTTATCTCCCACTGTTAGTAAGGTGGGACTTTTATTTGCTTCTGTAAATTTATTTTTCTTGGGTATCATGCTGTGAAACTTGCTAAGTTTCAACTTCCGAATGAATCTGAAGGTGTCCATGCGTGTGTCCGCATAATTGAAATTGCAGGGTGGACAGTATGATAACCCCAATTTCAGCACATCCTCGTCATTTTTGGAAAGAGCTACTGAGGTTAAATTGATTATTGAGTTGGAGCTGCTGCTTGTGCCTTTTGACGATTCTGGTTGCGATTCCATCCCCCCCTTGCAGCTCCCCTTGTTTTGTTGCCCCCGTCGCTTAATACTTTTGCGGCATTGGGCCCGCCTGAAATTGCGCCTTTGGTTTGGCCTCCAGGTGGTACACGGGAGCGCAGGGTGTCCCTTCGGTCTGTACAGAGACAATCCACTTCTTCGGCCAGTGAAAGTTTGGTAAACCCCAATGACTGCATATTTGTAGGTTCATTTTCTGGATCGCTTTCCGCAGCTGAACTAATCTCCGATGCAGAAACTGATATTGCCTTTTAGTCCCTTGTTCCCTTATTCTGCATATTTTTGACCCTCGCTTTAACCCCATCATATCGGCGGGCGCAGTTGAAAATTTGCCCATTGAGGTAATCCAGCCGGTCCCTTTCGAACTTAAAGGCTTTTCTTTTCTTAATCACCTCTTCTTCCTTTTTCAGTCTGGCCAATATTTCATTTCGCAACTTTGTTATTTGATCATCATTTCCCAAAGCAGCTATTTCAATTTCCAATTTCTCAATTTCTCCCTGTAATTTCACTCGGTCACTCTCTGCATATCTGACCAGAAGCGCCATTAGTTTGCTCGATGACTCTAGATTTAGTTACCCCCATTCCCTCAACATTTCTGGGTCGGTTTGTCGTAGCTGGGAGCCAGGGTGATGCGAAGTCCACGCGGCACTCTCCCGACTTGTAAGTACCGGGAAAGGGACCGGTGCTCCCACCACTTGGATTGTTCAGAGCGCATCAGCTTTTCAAGCCGCTTGAACATTTCCCGAGTGGTGGGGCTCCCAGTTGTAGCCTGTACTGTCTGTTCCGCCAAACCGGATCCCCCAGCCGGGGAATCCAAGAACATATTTTCCGCCGCCTCCTCTCGTTCCCGCAATCTGTTCGCAGACATTACGGCACTATGGCTGTGAGCACCACTTGCTCAGCACCTTGAAATGGCCTCTGACAAGTAACACATTTCCCCCCGTCAGACTGCCCGCACACTCCTTACCGGATACTTTGCCCTGCGTATCACTGCAGGTAAATTACCAATCTTCGAGCCTGACAACAGGCAAGCACAATGTAGGTGTCAGCAGTCCAGCGAAACCATTCAGCGGCATCCGGGGGCTCTTGCAGCTTGCTCCTCACCGGAGCTTGTAGTTTTCCTCTTCCGGGTAAACAGAAAAGGCTGCACTTCCTGCCGCATTGCCCAAACCAGGAGGGGTTCTGCTTGTACCTAGGAAGTTATTTTCGGTACTTCAATATGCACGTAGCTCGTCACTAAAACCAGGCAGCCGCCGAAGTTTTCTGCACAAATATATATATAGTCACTGAAAAAACAAAGGTTAAAGCAATGTTATAGTTAGATGAAGGTTTCTGTGACAATGTAACCTTTTAAATTCCAAAAGCCACTCAAATTCACCAGTTATAGTTACTTCAAGTAACTATAATGTGTGCCCTAAAGTAACTATAACTCGCACCCTCGCCATCCATAGTCTTATCATCAGTGATGTCATTTCAAATATTGCAGTGATATTATCAATGATGTTATAGAATGTGTCATTTCAAATGTCGTAGTGATGTTATGTATGAAGTTATAGAAGGTGTCATAGAACATGTCATGAGTGATGTAAAATGTGGGGTAATTAGCTGTGCATGGCATGTGGGCGAATTATAGTTACTTTCGTAGTAATATTGTACGTAAGTAATAATTTATTACCATATGTAAAGCCAATCCCCTACTGTACATGGCCTTTGGCCCTGTGCCCACCTCCAGCGGGCAGCCAACCACGCCGCCATGTGTGGCATGGGTTTGGCCGTAGGGCTGCGGCCCACTCAGGGGGCGTTCAACCCCTTGCGAGCAGCCAACTCAACACCATGCAAGAACATCTGGCATGCGCAGCATGCAGTTATTTTTTACAGATCTACTGATTTTGCCAAGGAGTCAAAATAAAAAAAGTGAGCCTATGATCATTTTTAATCTAGTGTATATTTCATTAATTCACACAATGCAATGTTTAATAATAGTGATTATTATAAAAATGTTTAATACAATTTTGATAACAAATATGTGGGAGTCTTTCTTTTAACATAGTTTTTTATTATTACATTTTGTGGGTTAAAAATGTTAAAATAAATACAGATATTTAAAACAAAATTTAAACCAACATCTCTCTGAGTCTTTCTTTTAACATTTACAGCACAGAAAATGTAATCATAAATACAACTACAAGAGGACCTTGCATTCCAGCTGAAGAGCATAGATCTCCAGCTAGGAGTGGTTCAAAACATATGGAATGCATAACTTCCTGCAGCCCCCACAACATTTAAAATATGCTTGATGTTACCCCTGCCTTTTCTAGGGGCACACATGCATACAAATATTCTATACTAAAATGCCCTAGGGCCTTATGAGGCACTGCTATCTAAGGGGGCATGGCTAAGCACGCAATGGCTGCAGACGTGCCTGGGTAGAGTTTCGTGCCGAGCTCCCCTCACACAGGCTTTTTCTCCGCTAATTTTCCCTGCATAAGGCCCCTGACGACGGCGAGACTGTGGGTGACTGATTCCCACGCACTGGTGAAGTCTGGAGCTGGGTGAAGACCCGTGGCCACTTCTACGGGGGCGGGAAGCACTGATCCCTGCTGCAGGTCCTCAAAGCCTGTGACTGTACCTACGCAAGCCCGAGGCCGGGTGGAGTGAAGCAGTCCGGACGCGACAGCCGGGCGATCTCAGGACCCGGCGGACATCAGGATCCTGCCCGCTATACTCCTGCTACCAGCGGAGCTCGCCCAGACGGAGAGAGAGGCCCCCTGCGGGTGGTGCCCGATCGTGGTGGGAGTCTTCATCTCTGAGGTGACGGGCAGCGGCGGCCATATTGCCGGGCTGGCTCGGGCCGGACCTGAGGGGCTCTGAGTGAGTAGGCAGCGGGACTGCCCCCGGCGCCGGCCGGGCGAGGTGGGGCCTCCAAAACACCGCATCTGATCCCCCTCCTGTGGGGGGTTGCTGCACGGCGGGCTGGACCCCTGGGCCTCCGCTCTCGAACTGGGCACAAAGAGCGGCCATCTTGGCGGACCTTCTGCCCCTGATAAATGGCTCGGCGTTCCCACAGGGCCCCATGCCCCACCCGAGGTGACTGCCAAAAGCGCTGTTGAACGCACACAACCCATGCAGCTGCTGATGAACAGCGGAGTGCCCAGACCCTCATGGCGCTGGTGCATAACTAGCGACATTGCGGTTCTTCCTGGGGGAGCTTGATCTGCCTGGCCTTTCCCTGCCCCCCACCCCCCAGCGGACGGGGGGTCCTGGCCCGCCAGCAAACCCGGCCGGAACTCGGGGGCGCCGCTCTGCTGGTGGCGGTACTGGGGCCTTCCCGGTTGGAGAATCGGGCGCGGCTGAGTAGCAGCGTACTTGTGGAGTGAAGACACTTGCGACATTTATTCGAAGCGCTTCACCGCCCCCTGACCCTACCTAGAAGTGCTACCGATTGTGGGACGGGGTCCTACCCATGCTGGCTGTGAACGATCGGACCACTGTCCGGTACTGACCTGCCACCCACCCTGAGAATGAGGGGGAAGAGGGGCGTTCTTGCTGGCTGGCGTAGGGGCTTCGCTCGGCCCACCCTATGACTGCGTACATTGCCCGAACTGGAGAGATGGTAGTGGTTGCCGAGGCCACTGACTGGTGTGGTAGCTCAGCGCCCATAACGCACAGGGGCAGGATAGACCAGTCCTGTCTGAGCATCCGCACATTCGGGTGAGTTACCCTGTCGTGAACCACGTGAGCCTCCCAACAACTGTGCTGTGCCGACCCTTGCGACGGACCATCTATCACTTGGAGGACCTGAACCCGCGAAGGTGACAACCAACTGCAAGTCTCATTGCATACACTGAGTGGCAAATCTCTCCCCAGTCGCACAAAAAAGGCCACCGGCGCACCAGGGGGGCGTGGTGGCACTGCTGCACTTTTTCAGCCGGAACCCCACTGTGGCAACAGACACCGAAATATTCCCTGTGATACGGAGCACTTTCTTTGAGGGTGGTTGCGCATAGACCGGTATAGAATTGCCCATGTCTGGGGGGCCTAAGACGAGGGCCGGTGCTAGCGGCACACAGATCAAGGGGCGGATGGCGAAGCAGGCAGACCAGGACCAAACCGCCTCCATTCTGGACACTATGCTAGCGGCTATGGAGCGCTTGGAGGAATCCCTACAACTCACTCGCACGTCATTGGAGACGAAGATTGACAGCGTAGCCATTGACCTAACACATCTCAGAGCGGACCATAAGAATCTGTCTGAACACACAGCTGCCCTCGAGACCACCATAGCGGACGTCACACTGAAAGTGTCACAAGCGGACAAGCATGTACAGGATCTTCTCAACCGAGTGGAGTTCCTTGAAGATCGGGCTGAGGATGCGGAAGGACGGGCGCGAAGAAATAACGTCCGTATCGTAGGACTGCCGGAAAGATGGGAGGGCAGAGAACCGGAAATCCAAATGGAGAAGTGACTTGTGGAACTCCTTCTTGAGGGTTCCCTTTCTCCCCACTTTGTGGTTGAGCAAGCTCATAGAGTGCCAGCGAGGCCCCCCCAGAGGGCTCCAACCCGAGACTCATGCTCATTCGCATACTAAACTATCGAGACCGCGATGCTGTGCTACGGGAGACGAGGAAGCTATCTGAGATCAGGGTTGAAAACGTGAAGATAATGCTGTTTCCTGATTACACAATACAGGTACAACGTCAACGACACTCCTTCCTAGCGGTGAAACGGCGACTCCGTGACTTGACACTAAAATACTCTTTGCTTTTCCCAGCGAGACTGCGAGTGGTCGCCCACGACAAAACTCATTTCTTTGATACCCCGAAGGCGGCGGAAGCCTGGCTGGACTCGGGTACTGATACATAGCCTGGTGCTGCGGCCACCGGGTCCACTGCACGACGCAACAGGGGTCCCCAACGTCGCCGCAAGCGGAGACTCTCCCCCTCAGGAGGAACTCAGATGGAAGCTGTGATAGGTCCTCCAACTGAACTCATGCACAGCGAACAACAGGAAGCTCTCCGGATGGTGGCGGAGATCAGCGGCTTGCAGGAAGAGGATCCGCTCCTGACGGCAAGTCCCCGTGACATCCCCAGCGATGATGAACGCATTTATGGACTGCCAGATTCACAGGCATCAGCAGACCTACCTGACGTCACGCCTCAAACAGCGGACTTCTTCCACTGATGTCTTTCAATACTGTTTGCCCCTGCTTGCGACGCCCAAAACCACTTTGCGCCGCACGCAAGGGGGCCTCCTTTCTGACGCTGTCTTACACCATTGGCGCTCTGCTGAGACTCCCCTGCCCCTGCGGAGGGTGCCGGGGAATGACCTGAAGAGAGCTCCAGAGACAAAGTAAGTACCTGCCAGAACTAGTACGAGGGGCCATAGAGCCTGTGGGGGAAGATACCCTCTGCCTGCACATGTGTTAGACTCTCACCTTCGGAACCGAGTGCTTCACGACCTCCCCCTGAACTCAAGTTTATTTAGATATTAAGCTCTCTAGAGCGTTTGGACGATAACATATTCTGCTGTCGACCTTTTGGTATTGTATTGTTACTCCTAATGTTTACAGAATTGCTTATTATTATGTATGTTTTTTCTCTGCTATCATTGCGCAAGGGGTACAAGTGGGGATCCGCTGCAGTTTTCCATGCCTGTTTGGGTGTCCTAGCGCTGCTGTGGGGTGGTGGAGGGGGGTGGGTGAAAGTCATGCTGAGATTAAGGGACAACTATGACTGTGGTTATATTCTGCACCTGGAACGTGCGGGGCATGCACACACCATCACGCCGTTACCAGGTTTATTCTTATCTTAAAAGACAGCACATCCAAATTGCACTGCTACAGGAGACCCACCTGACCGCTGCGGAGGCATTGGCAATCCGCCGCAAATGGAGGGGGCAAATTCATGCGACCGGCTATTCGGCTTATGCGAGAGGGGTATTGATTTGGGTGCGACCAGGAGTTCCCTTTGCGCTTTCCCATTGCATGATAGACGCTGATGGTAGATATGTGGTGCTGCAGGGATCCCTAGATGGTTGGCCGGTTGTATTGGCTTCCATTTATGCCCCTAACACTGACCAACCCCGTTTTTTTGAGCGGCTGTCGGCAGTACTGGCGCCATGGCTCGGAATGCCTTTTCTGTTGGGAGGTGATTATAACTGTGTAATGGATACCGCCCTGGATCGTTCATTCCCCCCTTGGCCAGTGCGCCCGTGAGCGGGGCAATGAGGGCGCTCAGGGATTGGGCGGTACAATGGGATTTGCATGATGTCTGGAGGGTACGCAACCCCCATACTAAGACATACTCATATTACTCTGTTGCACACTCACTCCACGTTAGGCTAGATAGATACATGTTGACCAGTGATCTCTTCCCCCAAGTAGTTGATAGCTGCTATTTAGGACGCACTCACTCTGACCATAACCCCCACACTTTAGATTTTGCCTGGGTGCGCCCACATCCACCAGTGCCAACCTGGCGCCTGCAACCGGATCTTTTCCTGGACGGCCCGTTCAGAGGAGCGCTCGAAACCCGCCTCCTGCAATATTTTGAGGAGAACTCTGATACAGCCTCCTCCCCAGAGCTAGAATGGGACGCCTTTAAGGCAGTGGTCAGGGGACACTGTTTGGGAACGCAGTCAGGGATGCGCAGGCAAATTGAAGGAGACCTTGCTCGAGTTGAGGCCACACTGCTAGAGGGGGAACGGGAAGCGGTTGAGGGAGACGACACAAACTTGATGGCACGCAGAGAAAGGCATGCAGAGCTATTGGACAGGCTAAAGCATCTAAATTACGCGGCACACTCAGCGTGCACGCATGCTTCCGGGGATAAACCAGGCAAGCTGCTGTCCTGGCTGATCAGGCGGGAAACCCAAACTACCCCGGTGATGTCAATAACAACAGCACAGAATAGCATAGCATACACACAACAAGCAATACATGATGCCTTCACGTCCCATTATGAAGGCCTCTACCGCTCTCGCATGCAAGTCAATGCGGAACAGATCTCGGCATATCTAGCTCCCCTACCCTTACCGACAGCTACTGATGCGCAACGGGAAGACCTAGGGGCTCCCCTGGCATCGGAGGAGCTCTGATCTGCCATATTCTCTCTATCGAATGGCAAATCCCCGGGACCCAACGGCTACCCGCAGAATTCTACAAGGCCTACTCTATCATATTGATCCCGGAACTATTACGCATGTTCACGGCGGCGGTTCCGGACTCTGCCCTCCCTCCCACGATAAATGAGGCGAATCTCATATAACTTTTAAAGCCGAGCAGAGATGGGACCAATCTAGGATCGTACCGTCCCCTTGCACTCCTCAACACGGACTATAAAATCCTGGCTTCCACATTGGCTCAGAGGTTGGCACCGCTGGTGCCTGCCCTTGTCCATAGTGATCAAAATGGTTTTGTACCTGCGCGCAGCACCTCCTACAACATCAGGCGGCTATTTTGAGTGCAAAGCCTGGCCCTACACCGCTGGCCTAACTCGGGATGCCTAGTGCTTGATCTGGAAAAAGCATTTGATTCTGTAGAGTGGCCTTATCTAGTGTCGGTGCTGGAAAAGTACGAGTTGGGAGAGGGCTTCCTACAACTGGTGGAACTCCTTTATCACAGACCGGTGGTGTGTGTCTGGACGGGCAAGCTCATCTCTGACCAGATCAGGGTATGTAGAGGCACTAGACAGGGGTGTCCTCTCTCCCCTCTTATATTCGCCCTCATTATGGAGCCGTTGGCGGTTCAGCTGCGTACTTCAGGCGCAGATTGGGGAATACAGCTGGCGGACGGGATACATGCAGTGTCATTATATGCTGATGACCTTTTTGCTGTACATCCGCGATTTGACCAGCTTCCCACAGGAACTCAATGGAATTTTCTGGGAATTTGGCGAAATGTCGGGACTCCGGGTCAATTGGACCAAGTCGGGTGCCTATCCCTTTAATGCCGCAACGTCAGAGTGTGCTATTGTAGTCATGTGAGAAAGGCTTGTGTGGTATCCCACCACGTTTCGTTATCTGGGGTTGTACATTTACCGTGACCCTGCTGATGTGCTGGAGGGAAACCTGATACGGGCAATCTTAGACCACTGACCTTCTGGAGACGCTTGTGGAGTACTCCCGAGCTAGCCACGTATAGTGAGGAATTAACTGAGATATTGGGGCTGAAAGGGGTGGGTAAGATACCTTGGTTGAGGCACCTTAAGGCACTATGTATGGAACTGGGACGTGCTGATTTGTGGGATGAGCCCCAAATCGTGTCACAATCACTAAGTAGGAATACAATGGTGACTGCCTATAGGGAATATCGGCTGTCCATGATGATGCGTAGCTCTTCATCGGGATGGCTGACAAGTGAATTCCTTTTAATCAAAAAAATCTACCAGGCAGAGCCCATCCTGGATAGCATCCAACCAGTGTTGGCACGAAAATTGTTTCTCCAGTTCAGGTATGGGTGCCTCCCCCTACGATCGTATGTTAAAAAATGGGGAGGACAGGTTATGATTGTATGTCCTGCATGTGGTTTAGTGGACGAAACTGAGGTACATGTTCTTTTCCAGTGCGACTCCTATAGGTCGCCAAGAAGACGCTGGCTTGTACAAATTTGTAAGAACATGGGCACAAGACACTTTAGCGAGGCTTATAGAATATTGAAAACTGAGTTCCACCTCCCAATAGTCTACTCTGTTTCCCGTTTTTTATTCTCAATGTGGTGTATGAGGAGGAAGTTTTTGGAGCTGTCCGTGTAGTGGCCGAATATAGTACACGGCCTGCCCAGGTTTACTAATATTTTTTAAAAATGACCTACGGTAACTAATTTTTAATTGTGACTTTTTTAAAAGAAAAGAGATTATATCCTCTTGTTTTAAAAACCTTTTTTACTACCCATGGTGGCTTTTATTATTATTCCTAATTTTCTTCCCTGTGTTTAAGTATTGACCACCCGCACTTGCACTTTATTTTAACTGTTTGCTCTATGGCGACTGGATGCAAAATTGTACCAATGTTGCTAATTCTTGTGTTAATGATATATGATGTATTAACCCTTGTGATGCTTTTATGGAGATTGCATCGAAATAAAGCTTTTCAAACGAAAACGATACGGGCAATCTCTTCACTCACTGCACAGGTGACATTCTGGAGCTCTCTCCCGCTTAATGTTCCGGCTCGTATTACTCTGACGAAAATGGTGGTATTGCCAAGATTGCTGTACTACTACGCTAATATGCCAGTCTATGTCCCGGTTCACATATTCCGCGAGCTAGAGACTCTGAGCAGGCGACTGATTTGGAACAAAGGGCGAACTAGAGTAGCACTGCACACCCTATATGTGTCATTGGACGCATGCGGACTGGCTGTGCCGAACCATGAATTATATTATTTAGCAGCACAGCTGCAGTGGGTGGCCTATTGGCTAAGCGGGAAAAATTTGGCCGATACCGCTACGGAGGCGACAGTTTTAACTGTCACTCAGGTACACAAGCTTTTTCATCCGCTCTCCAAGTCCCGATGCCCAACACAGATACACTTAGCGGTGGCACGAAACTGTTATACACGCAGCTTAAAGCTCACAAACAGCATTAAGCCCTATGCGCCTAACCTGCCATTGTTGGGGACGCCCTGGGGCACTGGGACACTCACGGAAACGGCACTGAACAGCTGGCGACAAGCGGATCTGGACACAGTGGGCGCCCTGCACGAGGATGGTTCGCTGCTCTCGTTCGAATCGCTGGTCGCTGATGCGGGGATCCCGGCGGGCCAGTTTCTCATGCACGCAACTCTAAAACGCATACTCACGGATGCTTGGGGCGACCTTGAAGTAGAACCACCACCTCATTTACTGATACAATATCTACCCGTAATGGGAAACGGATCTCACCTGGTACATTGGCTGGCACAAGCCTTACACATACATACACAATACTCCTCCCAGCGCCTGCGAGACAAGTAGGCTAGAGACAGGGGACGGGACTGGACTGATAAGGAATGAGATAGGGCACTAGCTGGTACAAGAGATGTTCCGCGTAATTCCCGATTTAAAATCATCCAATATTATATTATACATCGGGCATACCTTTCCCCTGATAAAATAAATCGCTATTTCGGACTGACAACGGCATCCTGTCCAAGGTGCGGATTACAAGATGCAGACTTCCTGCATATGCTTTGGGCCTGCCCCTCTCTGCAAAGTTATTGGACGGAGGTCTCAACTGCACTGGCATTGGGAGCAGGAGGTGGACTGCCACGCACATGGGAAGCCTGTTTATTGGGCCTATATAGAAGGACGAAGCTATCGAAAGTCCCAGCTAGATTCTGGGACCTTGGGCTCATAACTGCAAAAAGACTCATCACCAAATGCTGGAAAAATGGGGAACCTCCGCAGGTCATACACTGGCGCGCGTCATTTGATAACTGGGCGAAAGCAGAAAGCGTCGCTTTACATAGGGAGGAGTCTGCAGGCCTTCGCAAATACCCCATAGCCCAGACCTGGGATGGCATTCTGGTCGCATTTCATCAGGTTTGTACACAGAGAGGCATTACCTAGGCACATACCCTCCATCACTACTACAGACCCCCCCCCCACGATAGCATTGACGCAAGAGACCCGCCCAGACGACACCCCCGCGTCCGCGCCCTTTGGACAGCGGCAGATGGAATTTAGCCACGGACACAGGGGGACAGACGCGCGATATTGGATGTTGCTACATCACCAGAGCTCCCTCGCCTTCCCCCACCTTTCTTCTTCTTCTCCCCCCCCAGCCCCCCACTAGGAGTAGTGGCCCGCACCCACCCTGAACTGTTCATGTAACACTTGGGAAAACTATAGGAAAACAAACACGTACCCCACGCGCACGCGCAATCGCCCCTTGCCCTGTTTTGATTAGCATTTTGGTTGGTTCTTATCTTTTTTTTTGAGTTTCGATTAGTCGGAACATTCCCAGTTTGGGATGTTGGCAGTTGTACCAGGAATTACTCCTACCTGGGCTATGTGTAGAAACCGCCGGAGCGGATAGAGTCGCACTGATACTTCAGGATCCCCAGACGCAAGAACGTATTCCCTGATTGAGAACCAACTGGCCCGATCACATGTACAGAGATATCCCAATAGGATAGCTAAACCCTGACACTGGAGAGAGCACGCACTGTCCTGCACTGCACAGGCCCTAGTGTATCGATTACTCGAAATATTGCACGTTATGGGCGTACAATTAACTCTACCTGGCTGAGTATGCACCTCTTCGCTAAAATGGCTCTTATCAAGTACCTGTACAATATGGTTTCAGTGTGGTATGTTTCAATTCGGTTTATTTGGCTCCTGAGACGTCTGTGTTACCACTGGACGCGGCACTGGCCTGCTGTAGTATACGAATGTCAAGATGAACAATCACCAGATGTACATGTTCTATTGCATTCCTAGCTCATCCAGGCCTCATTAATATGTATAATAAGTGCAATATGCACCAGACCAATTGCTGTTGTGTTTAATCCTGATTGCTGCACCCATGTACTCTTGTATCAAGCACTGCAAAATGTTAAAATGTTAATAAAAAATATAAAAAAAAAAAAAATGAGGCACTGCTATCTAGAGTACTAAATAATAAATGACGACTTCTGCTCCCTAGGCCAATAAGCACTTTCTATTTTTTTATTGTGTTCCAGGAACTCTCGTGAGAGTCCCTTGAACCCAAATGTCTAGCTGTACAAACATTTTTGATGCTTAATTTCTCTAAAACTACTGAACAGTTTTACATCAGATCACAAAAAAACACGCTTTTGGAACCATGATCAAGCTTTCTGTCAAATTCGGTGTGATACCGTTCAGCAGTTTTTGCAGTGGCGGCTGCTTGCTTTTAAAAAAGTGGTAGGGCGATCAGACGGGCACTCCAGGAATTCCTTTAGGCACAACCCCAAAGCTTCTAATTGTGGTCTGTTATAAACAGTGTTTATAACGAGCAACAATTAAGAGCTTTGTAGTTGAGGCTGAAAGAAGTGTGAGTTTCTTACACTGCCTGGCAGTGTGTAAAAATAAAGAAAACAGATTATTAAAGAAAAAAAAGACACACTTATTTACTCCTCTTCGGTCCCTTAGTCTGTCGGGTATAAGGCAGCCAGGGGTCTCTGAGACAACTCCCCTAACCGATTCTGATGCTGCTAACCACCATGAGACAAGCACCAGGATATGTTGGAGCTGGCTGGCTCAGCGCTCCTACAGCGCTGGAGGCCTGTGAAAGCTCTAGACAGATGCGTCACGTTGTAAAGCCCTGCGCCACATGTGGGCGTTCCGGCGCAGGGTGGTCAATCCTGGGCAGGTGCGCCTCTCAAAAGTGCCTGCGTGAAATCTTCAAGATTTCAGGCAGGCACTTTTAGGCCAATGCTGCGTCAAAACCCTGCGCCTGCTTGAAGCAGGCGTAAGGCTTGACGCAGCATTGGACAGATAGGGCCCCCCAGAGCATTGCTGGAGCTGCGTCGCGCTTGCGACGCAACTCCAGCAATGCGCCGCGTTTACGGCACAGATGCGTCACGCATCTGTGCCGTTTTTGCCCCATGGTGCGCCGCATTTACAATGCGGCGCACCATGGGTGGCAGAGCTGCGGTGCACAATAACTGGCGCATCCCTGGGGATGCGCCAGTTATTGTAAATCTGCCCCATGGTGTGCACAACTCCTCCTCCTCCCCTGCTGCCAGTCAGCAGCAATGACCCCGTCCCTACACTTGGCTCGGACTGGCCAACTGCCCTAAAAAATAAAACGGTAATAAAATCATTTTATTACCATTTTATTTTCCAGGTTTGCTGCTGGCACGAGGATGGGCGATGCTCCTCTGACCCAATGGAGGCACTGTTGCTGTGTTTTTAAAGTGGTATACACAAAGGGTTAGACCCAATAAAGTCAAGGGACCTGGGTAATTAAGTGTTGTATAAGAGAGGGGTCCCAGACAGAAAACTGATGATTACAATTTAAACAATTATTTCCAAAAACGGACAATAAATGAATGCAAAAGGATTTATTTCAAATTTTGCATTGTTACCATTCATTGGTTAAATTTCATTGGCATCACAGTACAAAATTCTTATATAAGTGCCCACATACACAACAGGGAGGGGGGTGAAGTGAGGGAGAGTGCCAAGGTTAAGGACGGGATGGGGGATAGTCAGATTCACTCGTGGTAAGTATTAATCACAAATCAAAAACAATAATTCATGTGATTCCTTGATCCAAGGTCCACGAAAAATATGCTCTTATAGAGTCCAAAATACAAATGGGTGTAGACCACCTAACTCGCCATCAGCTGCATTTAGTCGAGCTTGGGGGTAGGAGTTGGTGGAGATATTGGCGTCTACGTTTCGACCCACAAGACGCGTAGGATGTTAGTCCTTACATACGGGGTCTTCTTCAGGACGGGATGGTTGTGGGTGGGCAACCACCTATCGTATACAGGAAAATGAACCACGTTGGATTCTTGATCCTGATAGGTCACAGAACTACAGGTTGTATTCCCAGTAGTAAATTAATGCCGATGGCGAGGGAATAGGCCTGAAAAGAGCGTATTTCAAAGGAGAGTGTCATACAGCCGCAACGACTTCAGCGTGTGATTCCGCAACCTTGAGTATAAAATTCGAATTTATAAGCTGTCTGGGCTACACTGAAAAGTGGCCTAAGTTGCTCACGGTTGGGGTAGAATCCTGTATGGCGGCTCACTCGGATAAATACTTCAATTTATAGGATATTAATTGTTATGTCTCTCCTCCTTATTCTTTTGCAGAGCCCTGCTCAAAACGGAGACATAATCTGGCAGACAAATTCCACAGTAATAGTATTGGTCGTTTCACATATGGCCTGCGTTGTCAACAGATCGCCATGAGATATATTTCTTGAAAAAGTCGACACCCTGCAAGGGAGTAGCGACGGTGCCCAACTAACACCGCTGCCGGGGAGATCGAAACGAATTCGCCTCAAAACTCAGTCACACAGTCACTGGAATATGCATCTCTATGTGATTGTCACCATATTTGTGCCTGTGACACCCTGCAAGGGAGTAGCGACGGTGCCCAACTAACACCGCTGCCGGGGAGATCGAAACGAATTCGCCTCAAAACTCAGTCACACAGTCACTGGAATATGCATCTCTATGTGATTGTCACCATATTTGTGCCTGTGATCTTCGCCTCAAAACTCAGTCACACAGTCACTGGAATATGCATATTCCAGTGACTGTGTGACTGAGTTTTGAGGCGAATTCGTTTCGATCTCCCCGGCAGCGGTGTTAGTTGGGCACCGTCGCTACTCCCTTGCAGGGTGTCGACTTTTTCAAGAAATATATCTCATGGCGATCTGTTGACAACGCAGGCCATATGTGAAACGACCAATACTATTACTGTGGAATTTGTCTGCCAGATTATGTCTCCGTTTTGAGCAGGGCTCTGCAAAAGAATAAGGAGGAGAGACATAACAATTAATATCCTATAAATTGAAGTATTTATCCGAGTGAGCCGCCATACAGGATTCTACCCCAACCGTGAGCAACTTAGGCCACTTTTCAGTGTAGCCCAGACAGCTTATAAATTCGAATTTTATACTCAAGGTTGCGGAATCACACGCTGAAGTCGTTGCGGCTGTATGACACTCTCCTTTGAAATACGCTCTTTTCAGGCCTATTCCCTCGCCATCGGCATTAATTTACTACTGGGAATACAACCTGTAGTTCTGTGACCTATCAGGATCAAGAATCCAACGTGGTTCATTTTCCTGTATACGATAGGTGGTTGCCCACCCACAACCATCCCGTCCTGAAGAAGACCCCGTATGTAAGGACTAACATCCTACGCGTCTTGTGGGTCGAAACGTAGACGCCAATATCTCCACCAACTCCTACCCCCAAGCTCGACTAAATGCAGCTGATGGCGAGTTAGGTGGTCTACACCCATTTGTATTTTGGACTCTATAAGAGCATATTTTTCGTGGACCTTGGATCAAGGAATCACATGAATTATTGTTTTTGATTTGTGATTAATACTTACCACGAGTGAATCGGTGTTTTTAAAGTAGCACTGCCTAAATATGTCTATAGAAAAGGAATGGGGAAATGTAGGTTTGGAAACCCCATTTTTTCTAGGCCCCCGCTTGACGTATCACCTTGAATTTTTCCAGCAAGAAGCAGATGTGAGAATTTGGGGGCAAGATGGCATCTGAGTAACGGCTCTCCCACAACACTTTGCCGCTCAGACCCCTAGAACCTGTAATTAACTCCCAGTATACCCTCGAACTGCAGAGGAGTGCATCGGCAAGCATTTACAAATGAAGCAGCTTCAATACTTACAAATCCTGCTCACATTTGCCAGCCGACACGAGCAAACCAGAATTGTCGAAGCGTGGAAGCAACCACTCCGGTCTACTCCCGATGCTGTTCTCCTGGATCCAGCATCTCTGACGCTCTCAGCCCTGTGGCAGGATTCCACGCTGTCACTCAGGAGGATACTATTGGCGATCTACAGAGCCCTGCTGGCTCCGAAGGAAGCTCCTCACACACTGCAGGTTCCCGATCGTCACGCTGGTATTCCGGCAGCTTCCTACGCTTGCAGGATACATTGTTGCAACCAGGGATTTAGCTACAAACAAGTAAGGATGGCAGGTCAGGGAGCGAAAGCACTAAAGTCAAAGAGTATGCAGCCTTATAACACCGCAATGACTATTTCATCACAGCACAGCACAGCACCGTGACCGCCGAAAATCGGCAAAAGCGGCTTGATGCACACAGAGCCAAAAGCAAGGTGGGAGAGAAGACTGAGAAGGGGGAGAAAGGTGAGAATACAGTGAATACAGGCAAAACAGGCATTCCGAAAACATACAGATGCAAAACCCCAGGGACTCTCGTAAAATTGTCAACCATTAATTTCCAACATCTTTGGCCCAAGTGAAGGAAAAATACACAGGGCTCAGGAGGCGAGAAAGAAAGGGGAATAAGGACCTAATGACTAAACTGGTATCATTAACGTTGGCGCTGCACCCATGGCAATGGGGTTGATCACAACATGCCCTGACCTTCAATCAACGGCAACTCTCACCCTGGAAATAGACCACAAATGATCAGCAGAAAACTCCCAGCCTAAAGTCTCTGGTCGATCTACAGAAGCACGATGAAGACACAAGAGAAAAGCGAGAGGCAACCAGTGGAGAATTTCCAGCTGTCAACAAAGTATCTGGAAAAGAAACGGGGGTAGAACTTGATAAATCCCTTCGCCACTTTCCCCAGACACCTGACAATCTGGAGAAGTTTTACTCCTTAAGTGACGAATCAGAAATTTCAGACGTGAGCATATCTGCCTCCACTGAGGGAGAGGGGGATAATTGGAATAGCAGCTAGGATTTAGATCCACCTACAAAAGGTCATGGCCAGAAAAAACTCCAAATGAAAAAGGGAAACCGGAGAAAGAGGTGTGAGACGCCTGATCGAGGAAGTGCTGGGGACCTCAGATGGGATTACTCTGCCTCTCAATATGTCCGATCTAACAGGATCACAGGCAACACAGAAAATGGAGGGCTAGGGGCCATGAATGATTCTGCGCTCGCCGTAGCAGTACAGTCAATCAAGAGCTTCCAGGAGGAGGTCAAATCAGACAATCAGAGATCACGACTAGCAGCCAAAAAGCTACAAGGAGCCGTGAGGAAGGTGGCCAGAAACTGTGTTGAACTCGCAGATAGATTGGCCTCTGATGAAGTACGGACAGAAAATCTTGAGAAGGACCTAGTCACCATGAAGATGCAAGGAGATGCTCACGAGGGCATAGTCAAGGACCTAATGTGGAAGATGGAAGAGCAGGAGAATAGACAACGGTGCAATAACCTCCGTATTCTTGGTGTTCCGGAAGGTGCAGAGAGGAATGATCCCAGGAACTTCACGATCATGCTCCTCAAGGGGGCCTACCCGGAACTACACACCTGGGACTGGTACAAAGAGATCCAACGAGCACATAGATGTCCTCTAACACCCTGAAAACTTACTTTGTCTGCTCCTCAGCACCCGCGTGCAATGCTCCTATACTTTGGTAATTTCCTCCTTTGCCAATTACTCTACTATCTGGCTAGACCAACAACCAAGAGGGAGTTCAACTGAATCACATTCTTTACAAAACCCAACTTCGCTCATGCCACTGTCGAGCGTAGATGGAGGCAGAGGCAGCTCTTTGCCCCCTTCCAATAACTTGGGGCCGATGTGTATTTACAAAACCCTGCCCCTCTAAAGGTTGTGTATAAGGGGAACACGCGCAGCTAATTTTCTGAAATACAGGCCCAGGCATATCTACAAGAGATCATTGGCTGAAATGGGGACAAAAATTTGCGGTCAACCACCTCGAAAACTTTGCCTTTAAGGTGCCTCACTCCTGTTCCTCACTCCTCTATATCTTCTGCTTTTTTGATCTCTCCTTTCATTTCCTTTTCTTTTAAGGAGCATGTTAACTTAAAAACCTTATTACAGATAGTAATGATAAGTTTTGGACATTCTTGAACACTGCCTAAAGACTTAAGTCAGAATATGAAAAACCTTTTTCTTTTGTTGTTTTATTTTTACTGAGGGTGTCTCAAATAAGGGGGGGAGGACCGGCGGGGTGCAGAATTCTGATTGCTCGGATGCCATTACCCTGTTGCAGGCTGTGCCAGGTAACCTCGGTTATAGAAGGTGGGAGGGCGGATCACTGACAGAATATCGAGGAGCAAAATATCGACCTGCCAAAATATCGAGGAAAAAATATAGAATGACAGAATATCGACTCCCTATCTACCAACAAGTAAGTACAAAAATATCGAATCCAAAATATCGTTGTAAATATTATAGTTTGTTAAATAATGAATATAATTAAGTAGAATGTACTTAAAAATACTTAAATAACATTACAATTAATAAATAATTCATGTAAATTAAAAAAACATGCATTTTTATTTTTAAATACATATATATATGTTAACTTAATAATATTAAAAGATATTCAATATTTTTAGTGTTGGATAGCGGGAGAGTAAAATGTACTATTCCCACTCCAGTGAGTGCAACAGTAGGGAATGCATTGGATAGCGGGAGGGTAAAAACTAATATTCCCACTCCAGTGAGTGCAATAGTAGGGAAAGGGTTGGATAGCGCGAGGGTAAAAATTACTATTCCCACTCCAGTGAGTGCAATAGTAGGAAAAGTATTGGATAGCGGGAGTGTAAAATTTCTATTCCCACTCCAGTGAGTTTAAGAGTAGGGAAAGCGTTGGATAGGGGTAGCTATAAATTACCATTTCCACTCCAGTGAGTGCAACTGTAGGAAAAGTGTTGGATAGTGTAGGGGTAAAAATTACTATTCTCACTCCAGAGAGAGTAACAGTAGGTAAAGTGTTGGATAGCATAGGGTTGAAAATTACTATTCCCACTCCAGAGAGTGCAACAGTAGGGAAAGTGTTGGATAGCGTAGATGTAAAAAGTACTATTCCCACTCCAGTGAGTGCAACAGTAGAGAAAGTGTTGGATAGCATAGGGTTGAAAATGACTATTCCCACTCCGGAGAGTGCAACAGTAGGGAAAGTGTTGGATAGCGTAGGTGTAAAAATTACTATTCCCACTCCAGTCAGTGCAACAGTAGAGAAAGTGTTGGATAGCATAGGGTTGAAAATGACTATTCCCACTCCAGAGAGTGCAAGAGTAGGGAAAGTGTTGGATAGCGTAGGTGTAAAAATTACTATTCCCACTCCAGTCAGTGCAACAGTTGAGTAAGTGTCGGATAGCATAGGGGTAAAAAATACTATTCCCACTACAGAGAGTGCAACAGTAGGGAAAGTCTAGGATAGCGTAGATGTAAAGAGTACTATTCCCACTCCAGTGAGTGCAACAGTAGAGAAAGTGTTGGATAGCATAGGGTTGAAAATGACTATTCCCACTCCATTGAGTGCAACAGTAGGGAAAGTGTTGGATAGGGTAGGTGTGAAAATTACTATTCCCACTCCAGTCAGTGCAACAGTTTAGTAAGTGTCGGATAGCATAGGGGTAAAAAATACTATTCCCACTCCAGAGAGTGCAACAGTAGGGAAAGTCTAGGATAGCATAGGGGTAAAAATTACTATTCCCACTTCAGAGAGTGCAACAGTAGGGAAAGTAATGATTTAATAATTAAATATATATAAATTAATTATCAATACCAATACAAAATTAATAAAAATGAATGACCAATTACAAAATATTTATACATAATTAATTGCCCCCTGGTTCACTCCCACTCTGAAAGCAAGTAGGAGTGCTTACAAAAAACTTGAGAGAGCATGGCAGAAGAACTTTGAGTTAGGGAGAAAAGTGCATATAATCTGGCACTCAAGTCCCATCACAAACTTATTCTAGAGGAGAAAAAATCCTTCTTCTCATCGAGAATAGATGCAGTAGGAAATACCAATAAAGAGATTTTCAAAATAGTAAAGGAATTGACTTCCCCCAAGGCAATAATCAGGACCCTCTCCCCCTCTGTACCTTGGGTGGATCAGATGGCAACTTTTTTTGCTGAGAAGATCAGGGAAATTCAGGACACCTTTTCTACCTCCGATGGTGTAAATAAATAGACAGGGACTCCCCACATCCTCCCTCTTGTCTCGCTGCTCCTCTCCTTACAGAGTTCCCACTTATGCCGCTGGCCACCTCATTAAGCATTCTGAAGAGCCTGAAATCAGGTGCCCCATCTGATCCTTGCCCTGCGTCTATTGCGGCAGCTATAGCTATGCCTATAAATTCCTATGTGAATCACGTATTGAACTCCTCTTTGCAGCAGGGGTGTGTTCCCTCTAAGTGGAAGGAAGCACATATACTCCCCCTTCTGAAAAAATCTAACATGGATCCCGAGACGCCTGCTAACTATAGGCCCATATCTCTTTTACCTGCCTTCTCCAAAGTATTGGAAAAATATGTGCATTCAATTTCCTCTTCCTTTTTAGAGACGAACAATGTTCTGCACCAGAGTCAATCAGGGTTCTGCCCAAACTTTAGCACCGAAACGGCACTCCTGGAAATGTCAGAGTCCGTTAAGACCGTTTTGGATAGAGGCGGAAAGTCTATGTTGATATTACTGGATCTCTCTGCAGCCTTTGATACCGTCCACTCCGGCGGTCAAGCTTTCCCGAATAGGAGGACGCTCTTTTCAGTTCCAAGTGGCTAAACTATTGAACAATTTACCACCTGCTCTGAGTCTCTTACTGGATCTGCCTCCCTTCCGGAAGGCTCTCAAGACATGGTTGTTTCAGCAATAACTGTGCCCTTTGCTTTTCCTTTTTCCTTTTTTCTTTTCCCCTGTCTGGTTAGTTTTCACTCACCTAGCGCCGGGACACTCAGTAGAGTAGCTGTGCACTCTATAAAACCCCTATTAACATAACGTAACATAACATTATAAAAATGAATCGATATTAATTATTAAAATGGTATTACCTATTAATAATTAATTAACAACAAATTAATTTCCAATACCAGAAATTAATAAGTAATAACAACTTTTTACCAATTAATAATTAATTAACAGTAAATTAAATATCTATACACAAAAATAATTTCAATAATTACTTAATTACAATTAAATTACTTCCCACCCTATTCCCCTATAAACCCACAACCTGCTCCGAATAATGAATTAATACAATTAATATAATTATCAATTAATAAAAATGAATTACCAATTAATAAAAAATTAATTACCAATTTATAATTAATCAAAAATAAATTAATTATCAATACCAATAAATAAAAATAAATAGTTACTTAATTACAATTAAATTACTTCCCACCCTATTCCCCTATAAACCCACAACCCGCTACGGAATTAAATTATGCAAAAATTAAATAACATAACATTAATTACTTTTAAAAAATTCAAACAAACATTACAAAAATAATACATACTTTTAACACACATACTAACACTTAAGACACTATAAAGAAATCGATATTTTTAACAAGTATATTATGACTGTCGATATTACTAACTTCAATATTATAAAAATCTATATTTCTTACCTGAATTTCGATATTCTGCACCACTATATTTTTGTAACTCGATATTATGTCCACTCGATATTTTGGCATTTCGATATAAAAAATTCGATATTGTGATTGTTCACCGGGAGGGGGGGAAGAGGTGGGCGGTGGTGCTCAGGGAGGGGGGAAGGCGGTTGGCACAACGAGAAGAAGATCTGCTGCTTTTGGGTTCTCTCTAGTCGCAGTCCCTTAACTAATACAAATGAGTAAACTACATATAGCCACAATTAATATCTGTGGTCTCAATGATTTAAAAAAAAAGGCAGAATACGGCATCTGGACTTTGGTTATTCAAAGCGGATGTACTTTGCATGCAGGAAACGCATATCGAAATCGCTCAAATACACTTATTGGGAACACTCGGGTAAATTTTGGTGGGGGCCACGACACAAAATTCACGAACACGTAGGGTTTTGATTCCGACGTCCAATCGTTCACTACAATTCAGGCGCACATTAGTAGACCAGCTTGGGAGGTGGGTAATCACTGAATGCCGCAAGGATAACGCAGCATCTTAGACGATCTAACAGTGTTTCTTCATATCAATAACAAATTAGCTGACTGGCCACTGCCTATAATTATTTGGGGCGATTTCAACATAAACTTGCCTGGCGATAAGAATATAAGCTTGGAAACTGGTTGGACATATAGCGGCCGAAAACCTAAGGTGTTTCGAGCATTAAGAGCATTATGTTTAGAACATGCGCTTACCGATCTTTGGAATTGGCAGAATCCTACAAATCCCGGAATTACTTATTTCTCGTATCCACACAATAAACATGCAAGATTAGACTTTGTATTAGTGTCTCACACTCTTCAACACAACTGCTTGATTGAGAAAACCCCTTGCATACTGGCAGATCATAACCCTCTAATAGTAGAACTTAAGGGGAAAGGGCCTACGGGTAGGAGTGCTATTACATGGAGCTTTGAATGTGCTCTCCTTATCAATGAAGAATACTGTAATTATATGAGAGCGTGCATCCCCCAATTTCTTAAGGACAATATAGGGAGTGCAGGAATCGAAGTGGTCTGGGATACACTGAAAGCAGGAATACGGGGAAAACACTTAGATTCTCAATATTCCTGAATAAAAAAAGTGTTTTCTGATAAATGATGTGCAAGGCAAATTGGCAGTTGCAGAAGTGGAATTGATTACAGTGTTCCAGACTGGGGGTGATCCCGTAGAAGCACAGGCAAAAGGGATAGCTACTAAGTCAGCAATCATGGAGTTAATAGCTACAAGCACTGCGGACAAACTTACCGTACGGTGAGAGGAAGCATTTGAGTGCATTAAGCAGGTTGGGTATCACCTAGCAATGAGAGCTAGACAAAAAATAAACTCGGAATATAATAGTGGAAATTTAAGATCCTGTGAGAGGGATGATCACAGACCCAGCAGGAATTCAAAATCTTTTCTACTCTTATTATCAAGAGCTGTATCGTGAGGCTACATCAGGAAATGTAGAAGATATGGCGGCATATCTTAATCTGATCCCAATGGAACAATTTTCTCAGGAGGACAAGCTACAACTGGAGGCACTTCTGCAATGGATAGAGATATTACTATGTATCAACAGTCTCTCTAGAGTCAAGGCCACCGGTCTAGATAGCATACCCCCTGAGTTCTATAAGAAGTTTGCTACACAACTGAAAGAGTGCATGACACAACTATTTATACACATACTTAAGGGTGGGAGGCCACCGGAATCCTGGGCACAGGCAAAAATCGTTGGGGCATATTATTAAGGATCGGTGTTAAGATTATCGCCGTTTTATCGGCAGGAAACTGCCAATAAAACGGCGATAATGGGCTTGATAATACGCCCTTGTTAATTCCCATAGAAGCCCATGTTAACATCGGAACATGGACTTCTATGGGAATTAACAAGGGTGTATTATCAAGCCCATTATCGACGTTTTATAGGCAGTTTCCTGCCGATAAAACAGCGATAATTTTAACACAGGTCCTTGATAATATGCCCTGTAGTCTTTCTTAAAAAACATAAAACACCATCAGAACCTGGCTCCTATAACACTAATTAACAATGACAGCAAGATTTACTCAAAAGTGCTTGCTACTGCTTGGCCTCAGTAATTCAGAAAGTCATTTCTATCAGACAACATGGGTTCATACCAGGACGGGGTACGACAGACCATATTAGAAGGGTCATTTCACTTCTGGATACCGCATATATCTCTAGAGACCCAATCGCACTAGATGCAGAAAAGGCCTTTGATAGGGTCTCCTTGGTTTTTCAAGGGTCGTAATTGGAAAAGGAATTCTACTGGCTTTCAAAATGCTTTATTTCTGCCCAACTGCAAGACTTTTTGGTAATGGAGCACTTACAAACACTTTTAAAATAAAGAGGGGTACCCAGCAGGGATGCCCGAGCTCGCCGCTATTATTTGCAATTTATATCGACCCCTTTTTACGTCAACTGGAAAATAACAGAACTATTAGGCCTATCATATCCCATGGATGGGAAACCAAAGTCTTGGCATACGCCGATGATATTGCTCTAGTGACCCCCAATCCTGGAACGGCTATAGTCAAAATTGAAGTAAAAGCAGTGAGATTCGGGATACTGTCAGGGTATTCCCCTAACTGGAGCAAAACTCAAATTATCTGCAATGAGAATGTAACGATTAATGAAGTTCGAGCAGTTAAAAAGGCAATATATCTTGGCGTTGATATTTCGGCAAATATCGAAAATATTGTTAAGGATAATATTGAGCCACTAATTGCTAAACAAAACCAGATTTGGTGAGACTACATAATTCACACCTATCCATTATCGGCAGATGTAATATCAAAATGTTATTCTTCCCCAAGTTTTTATACCTGCTGTGTGCAATCCCGCTGGAATTTACCACTAATTGTCTAAAAGGAATCGAGGATTTATTTTTCTGATTTATCTGGGCATACGCCAAGCCAAGAAGGGCATATAAATATCTCTCATTACCTAAGGAGATGGGAGGATTGAGCCTACCGACCATTAGACTTTATTATTGGGCCGCTACACTCTATATAACCTACTCCTTGTAAAAATAAGTGCATTACTGTGATTTTCTTCGCTCTTTTTCTTGCTTTCTGCTTTTCTGAGACAATGAATTGTAATTGTTGAGTTTGATTGTCATTTATGCATTATTACAAAATTTAAAAAAATACAAAGAAGCAGATGTAGGTTTAACATTTTTTGGGACAGCTATGGGAAGAATCGTACAACGGCACCGAGGTTATTATGAAAACAAATAACGTCCTCTTCTTATGAAATGCAGACCTAACTATAGGTCCCCAGACTACATTTACATAGCTATCACAGGACTTCCAACTAGAGTGCCCTGCTGTGCTCCTTCTGCTAGAGGCATGCAGCTGACCTATTCCTACACTGCCTGGTAAAAGACAGATACATTACTTAAATTATTTCAGACTTTAGAGGTGCCTGTGGAAGGAGAGCATTCGTTTCCATTCTGCTTTGCAGGATGACTTGAAGTTTGTCCCATAAACATGTATTACAAATATAATAAATAAGAAAAGAGTTGGAGCGCCGGGATAGTCGTCTGAAAACCATGACGGTCTGGGGAAATCTGAAACATCTGGTCACCCTGCCCTCAGAGTCTGGTACATGTGTGGTGAAATATGTGTATTTTTATTTTCCTCACTTGCAGAAAGCACCACAACGTTCAGAATCTCTTTCCCCAAACAGTGGAGGAGTTATAATAGTAATAATCCTCTGACTTCCCTTATTGATCCGCCCGCCCGCCTGTCTGATCTCACTGCCAGGCCCAGCGCTGTGTCTTGTTCCAGTCACTCTGCCATCCACAGTCCTTCCCTGGTGACAGGACTGGCAGATTGTAGCCCCTCGCAGGTACCGGCCCAGTCTGCACTGCACATGTTGTACCCACCGGTCTGCACAGCACATGTTGTACCCACCGGTCTGCACTGCACATGTTGTACCCACCGGTCTGCACAGCACATGTTGTACCCACCGGTCTGCACTGCACATGTTGTACCCACCGGTCTGCACTGCACATGCTGCACCCACCCCTCTGCACTGCATATGCTGTACCCACCGGTCTGCACAGCACATGTTGTACCCACCGGTCTGCACTGCACATGTTGTACCCACAGGTCTGCACTGCACATGCTGCACCCACCCGTCGGCACTGCATATGCTGTACCCATCGGTCTGAACTGCACATTTTGTACCCACCGGTCTGCACTGCACATGTTGTACCCACCCGTCTGCACTGCACCTGCTGTACCCGCCCATCTGCACTGCATATGCTGTACCCACCAGTCTGCACTGCACATGTTGTACCCACCTGTCTGCACTGCACATGCTGTACCCACCGGTCTGCACTGCACATGTTGTACCCACCGCTCTGCACTGCACATGTTGTACCCACCCGTCTGGACTGCGTTTGCTGTACCCACCGATCTGCACTGCACATGTTGTACCCACCGGTCTGCACTGCCCATGTTGTACCCACCTGTCTGCACTTCCCATGTTGTACCCACCGGTCTGCACTGCATATGCTGTACCCACCGGTCTGCACTGCACATGTTGTACCCAACGGTCTGCACTGCCCATGTTGTACCCACCTGTCTGCACTGCACATGATGTACCCACCGGTCTGCACTGCCCATGTTGTACCCACCGGTCTGCACTGCACATGCTGTACCCACCCGTCTGCACTGCACATGTTGTACCCACCGGTCTGCAGTGCACATGTTGTACCCACCGGTCTGCACTGCATATGCTGTACCCACCGGTCTGCACTGCACTTGTTGTACCCACCGGTCTGCACTGCCCATGTTGTACCCACCTGTCTGCACTGCACATGATGTACCCACCGGTCTGCACTGCACATGTTGTACCCACCCGTCTGCACTGCACATGCTGTACCCACCCGTCTGCACTGCACATGCTGTACCCACCTGTCTGCACTGCATATGCTGTACCCACTGGTCTGCACTGCACATGTTGTACCCACCGGTCTGTACTGCACATGCTGTACCCATCTGTCTGCACTGCACATGATGTACCCACCGGTCTGCACTGCACATGTTGTACCCAGCCGTCCTTACAGCAGGACATAGGTCACTGTGCTGCTCCAGTCTGTACTCTACCTGTAGCACCTTAGAGGCAGGGCCCAAGCTTCCTGTCTTGTTACTGTCCCCATGCCTCACACCGTCTGTACCTGGGAGCTGTACTGTGGGGTACGGTACCCAGCGTCCTCCCAGTATGTACTGCACACTCTCCACCTGCAGGAACTTACAACCAGACCACAGCTTCCTGTGTCAGCACAGTCTGTACGAAACAGTAACTACCAGTGGGACGTCACAACCAGGGCACAGTACCCTGTATCGGGCCAGGCAGTACTGTGCGGTATTACCCATGGTGACACGTCATAGCCAGGCCATGGTTCCCTGTGTTGGGCCAGGCAGTACTGTACAGTATTACCCATGGGACATCACAGCCAGGCCATAATTCCTTGTACTGCTCCACTCTGTACTGTACAATAAAGGCTGTGGGACACAGGGGCGCAACTAGACCCGAACTTCAGGGGAGCTAACACTCCCAGCCAGGGCTGGCCGTAACACTGGTCGCACGTGGTGCAACATTGTTTTTGATGCCCCTCCCCCATTTACTACTTTTCCATGAATTTCCCTCAGTACCACTCACCAACTCTATAGCACCTTTCTGATAAACATTTCATTTTTAGGTCTTGCCTGCCGATGCACTTGCGCATTCGAGCTGGCGAGAGATATAGGGGCTTATCCAGAGTTTAACCAAAGTGGCGATTTGATGCAGTGCACGTGCGCTTTTAGGTCAATGCGCAAGCGCAATGAGTTAAAATGCGCGTGCACAGCATCAAATCGCCAGCCATCTGTTCCCCAGCTTGCTGCCGCCAGCAGCTCTTCCCGCTCCGCCCCCTGCTGCATCAAAGCCTTTCATTCCCCCCAGCGTGCGCTCTGACTCAGCCATTTCTCCTCCCCTAATTATTCACGGCCGGCCGGCCGTACTTTCAGTTTCATGGCTGCCAGGCCGTGTCTCCTTTTATTTTTACATTTTTTAGTTATCGCTGGTTCTATCCATTCCACCTCTCTCCCTTTCCATTATTCGGCGCAACTGGAAGCTTGGCTGATGATAAATTAATCAGTACATTTACGTAATATACCCAATTTTCACTGCCCGTTTCGGTACAATTGTCAATTTTAAGCAATGTACCTCCGCTATCAAACACTAATAGGGGCTGACTTTATTCACACATATTGGCACCTAATCGCCAGTTTTAGTTAATGACCAGTATGAGACAAAGAGTCTTTCACCACTCATATAGTCTTTCCTCACTTTTTGCCGCTCTTTTGATTTAACACAATTGCGGTTGACGCTCCAGCTCTTACGTATGTCCTCAACCAATGAGCTTTCAGAGACTTCCATTTTATTCACTTCCTGGTTACAGCCCTCACTCGTCCACTACCTGATTTGTCGTGGGACTGCAACTTTGCCGTATACTTTATGAAGGTAAGATTCACTGTGTCTTGCGCGGTAATTTTGGTTGTTGCATCACTATTGGTGAAAACCTGAGCCAAACACCATGTATTTGATGTTGTGAACACGCGCTACCCACTCGGGAGTTACATGGTTTTAGGAGTGGTTTGCTCACGATTTTCTGAAGACAAGTTGTCGTGTTTTGGTGTAATGGGGCCAACACAACAACAGGTCTGTTATGCATAAAAAAGAAGGTAGAAGTAAAGCCAAGCAAATGCATTCCAATTTGTGAGAGCAATAGCAATAGCAAGCTGTGGCGTGGATTTTTTTTTTTTAACCATCTTTTCGTTTGCTTTTCAAAGAATGTTGCTTCTGTTATGTGTTATTCAAGTACGGCTTTCTTGCATGGTAACTAATTTCTGTATTGTCTTCATAAGTATTTCTTTATCCACTTTCGTAGAAAATATACTTCTGCATATAACTAAAGAGAATCGTATTAATTTCTCTTGTATCAAAAACAATAGTTATGTGTACGTTGCGGCTAGTTTGTTTATTGCCCCTCTTTTCAACTGTGATTTTTTCCCTGTAACCTCATAGGCCAGTACTTAACCTCATTGGAGGGATACCATGTAGAAAACGAACATTTTGAAACTCAAAGGCATATAGACTGTGCACCTTAAAATCTGAGTGCTGTCTTGCAATTAAGACCGTTCAAAGCTATAAATGGACGGGGCATGGCTTGTGCGCCATCGAGACAGGACGGCTTCTCCGTGAGCTCCGCTGTGGACAAACAGCGCGGATGCCGTGAGAGCCTCTTTTGCCGTTTTTTGGACGGCTGTCTGGGCTGCAGTGTCGGCGGAAGGTGCGTGGACCAAGAGGATGCAGCTGTGCGGTGTCTACATGCGGCGGACCGGCAAATATCTGCTCCGGTATTTTCATCTTCTCCCGTAACACGGGCGGCCGCCATTTTGTATGCCAAACTCACGCAGGTACCTATTCTAACACGCTGCTTCACTTCATGAACACTATCCAACTCTGAAGGTGACACCTTGCCATTTTATTCTCTTTTTCTGCAAGTCTCCTGAAGCTCTCTGCCACATGCCTCTTACCTCTCTGCTCTTGCTGCCCTACATTTGATCTCCGTGAGGAAATCCGGCCGCCATTTTAAAATTGCCGATTTTGAAGTGCTCTCTTTTTCCTTCTTTACCGATGTTTTTCCTCACTCGCATCTTATTTGGAGTCATGCCTGACAATATTTTTTGCTTGCGCGCACCTCTCTTGTTGTTCCTGACCTCTGACCCATTGCTCCTGCATTGGTAATATCCTACCTTTGCTCTGTGAGGATCACACAGCCACCATTTTAGTCATACAGGATTTGGAATATCGTCTCCCCTCTTCTTGCTTTTTTATGGCGCAAAGAACTTTAAAGTGATAACGCTTCCACAGTGTATTACAACATATCTGTGCTGGCTCTTGCGGATGTTTCATATATGGTGTGTGGTTTTTATTTCCACAGTATAGCAGGTCTTTTTGCCACTCTCACCAATGTGAGTGACTAAGCTCTTACGTGACGTGCATTCCTTTGCCTGCTCTTTTTTGTTGCCGCATCTCATCACTTTTGTATGCCTCTATTACTACTTAAACATCTCTGAGCCAGTGCAATTTAATCACCTACATAGGTTCCTGCTGTTCTCTGTGGTGCTCACATTTTTCCTACTTTCCTGTGGAGCGCTCTTTGGTAGGATTTCATCATCATGGCGAATGACTCTATTCCTCAAAAATTCTCACAGACTGGAACCAAACCTAAGAGGCCTAAGAACGACCCACCTTCTCCGATTAAGTCATCCTCTAACCCTGTTTTGGATACTATTCTTGAGGAAGTGCGTGGTCTCCAACCTTTCATGGCTGCCACTAATGCGAAGCTTCAGCAGATTGAGGAGCGCTGGGTTATCATGGAAGGCAAGGTTTTAAGCCTGGAACAGCGTGTGAGCGATATTCAAGACGCCTCATCTAAAATCCCATTATTGGAGCAGGGGATCCACAAGCTCAAACTCCACACAGAGGATTTGGAAAATCGCAATCGTAGGAACAATCTACGCGTTTATGGTGTTCCGGAAAATGTGGAAGGTTCTGACATGGTGTCTTTCATACGGAAATTTCTACAGGAACTCTTGGATCTTCAACCAACGGTACATCCTCTAAATATCCAGAGAGCCCATCGTCTTGGCCGTATTAATTCCAACTCTACCAAACCACGTGGCATCATTATGCTTTTCCTGGAATTTACAGAGTTAATGTCTGTTCTAAAGGCCGCCAGGATTAAACGACGTCTCCAATGGTCTGGGCATAACATTTATATCTCGCAAGATCTTTCATCTGCTACTAATGCCCGGTGCAAAGAATTCTTGAATCTTCGTCCTCTAATGAGACAACTGAACATTCAATATGGAATCCTACATCCATGTTTTTGCAAGATCACACATAATGGCCGTACCAGATCCTTTGATGACCCGTAGAAGCTTCATGCTTATCTTCAGAGTGTTTCTCCTTCCAATATGGACACTAATATATAATGTCTTTCCTCTTTTGTATTCTTCGCTGTAACTCTTCTTATTTTCTTTTTTGACCTCTTTTGATCCTTTCCTTTATCTTGATCCTCTTCTTGAGGTTTTGCTCTCACCCTATTATTTCTTTTTGTTCTGTATTTGTCCTTTTTTGGTAGCTCATGGGGTATGTCCTTTCTCTGGTGTATCCTCGCCTCGAATGTTTTGGTCATTCTCTTTTTCTCCGATAAGGCCTTTGTGCCTTGATCTGTTCACTCTTTTTCTTTTTTTATTTGTCTCTTTTTCCTTTTCCTTCCTCTTCTTTTTTCCTCCTTCTTCTTCGCTTCTATTCTTTTTCTCCCCTTTTCAGTTCCAGTCTATTCCTAAGCGGTCTCCACTTCTATTTTTGTTCTTCATGTTGTTATTTCTTGTATTTATTGGTCTGTTTGGTCTCGGTATTGTGAATGTTCTGGGAGTTCTCTTTATCAATCACTTATGTATTTTTTGTCTTCCCTTTTATAGTTATCTCCTTGCCATGTGTCTGCTCCATTTGTCGCCCATTCTCCCACCCCACCAGCATGTGTAACTTTGTTTCTTGGAACGTGCGTGGTCTTGGTCATCCTGTCAAGCATCAAAAGGTATTGTCTCATTTATCTAAATTCAATTCACAGGTTGTTTTTCTTCAGGAAACGCATTGTACGGATGTTGAATCTGCTAAGCTGAAGAGGCAGTGGGTGGGTCAAGTTTTGTTCTCCCCTGCTGTTAATAAAAAGGGAGGGGTTGCTATTTTGTTTCACAAATCTTTAAATGTTCAGATTATTTCTTCTCAAAATGATGATGAAGGACGTTGGGCAATGGCTAAGGTTGTTATACAAAATAAGACGTTGGTATTACTCAACATATATGGTCCAGTACGCCCTGATCCAAAATTTTGGACAGACATCAAAGTCCTGATTTCGTCCATAGATTGTCCTGACTTTGTCATAGCAGGTGATTTTAACCAGTGGTTAGACCCTTTTTCAGACAGATTATCCTCTAGTAAATTTTAACCTGATAAATCTCATAAGAGTTTTCAATCTGCTATTGCCTCTCATCCTTTATATGATTCTTGGAAAATGTGTAATCCGGATTTGCTAGAATATACTTTTTTTTCCAATGTACATCATACACGCTCGAGAATTGATTACATTATGATTAGTAAGTCTCTTTTGCCCTCCATTCAAAAATCTGTCATTGGTTCTATATTCATTTCTGACCATGCTCCTGTATATACTACCCTAGATCTTTCCCTTATTTCTTCTAAATTTAGTTGTTGGAAATTTAATTCCTTTCTTTTGTCTGATGCCAGTTTTATGAAAAAGAGTGTGGAGTTTTTTACTGAGTTTTTCTCCTTTAATAACCCCTCTGACACCTCTATTCCCAACACTTGGGATGCCTTTAAGGCTGCTTTCCGTGCATTCACTATATCCTACGTTTCCAAAAAGAAGAAACTTAATAGACAAAAGTACGAAGACCAGCTTCAGGTGATTAAGTGCCTTGAACATTCCTATTTTTCCTCCAAATCCTCCTCCGCCCTTCAGGAATTAATTTCTGCCAAAACAGACCTAAACAAAATTCTCACTAATGAAGCCTGTAACACCCTTCTTAAAATCAAATCTAAATTCCATGGTGGCCAAAATAAAGCAGGGAAAATGTTGGCCAATTATTTAAAAATCAAATCTGAATCTAAAACTGTTGGCCCCATCTTTAATGATTCCACAAATCAATTGGTTAAATCTGATGAAGACATTGCTGAAGTATTTCATAATTACTACCAAGCCTTATATACTGATGACACCCACCCCTCTGAAGTGCACTTAACGTCATTTTTTGAAGGCCTCCCTCCCCCTCCTTCTCTTCCGATGGACTTTACTCACTTGGAACGGGAAATTACTCTTCAGGAAGTTACTACTGCCATTAATTCTCTCAAAAAGTCTAAGGCCCCTGGTCCAGATGGTTTACCGGTTGAATTTTACTCTTCTTTTCACTCCTTTTTGACCGAAACTCCTTCAATTATTTAATTCATTCATTTTAGATGCCTAGGCTTCTGGGTTCTTTTTGGACGCTCTAATCGTCATTATTCCCAAACCAGACAAAGATCCCTCACATTGTAAAAATTATTGCCCCATATCTTTAATTAATTACGACTGTAAAATTTTTGCTAAAATCCCTGCTTCTCGTCTTGATTCTATTATTCCCCGATTAATTAATACTGACCAGGTGGGGTTTGTGAAAGGTAGACTTGCTGCTGACAATGCCCGCCTGTTTTCCAATGTCATTTCATGCAGTAAGAACATTAAAGTACCGTTGGCGGCTCTGTCCTTAGATGCTGAAAAAGCTTTGACCGTATAAATTGGCAATTCATGTTTCATACCCTCAAATGGTTTGGTCCCTCTTTCATATCCTTGGTTAAACTCCTCTACTCTTCTCCCCGTGCCAGTATTTTTGTCAACAACCAATTTTCTAGGTTTTTTTCATTGTCTAGAGGCACGAGACAAGTTTGTCCCCTTTCACCCTTATTATTTATTCTCTGTCTTGAACCTTTCTTAGAAGGCATTCGCTCTAATCCTAATATTACTGGCCTTAAACTCTCTTCTACTGAAACTAAACTGTCTGCTTATGCAGATTATGTCCTGATATACATGTCTGATCCTGAATCTTCCCTCCCACACTTTTTGAGTGAGGTGCGTTTGTATTCCTCTATATCAGGATACAAACTCAATTTATCTAAAACGGAAGTTCTGCCCCTCAATTCGATCTGTTTCCAGTATATGTTTAACAATACGGATTTTACATGGTGTCCTTCCAAAATAAAATACCTCGGTATATGGTTTTCATCCTCCTTAACGGACACCCTTAAATTAACTTTTGCCTCACTCATTAAGAAAATTCAATCCCTTCTTCAAATTTGGTTCCCCTTATTCCTTTCCTGGTGGGGCAGACTAGATACCATCAAAATGATGATTTCTCCACATGTTCTTTATACTGTTTCCATGCTCCCTTTTAAAATTCCCAAATCCTATTCTTCACGTATTAATACTATTTGTACTAAATTTTTGTGGAACAACAAACACCCTCGCATTGCATTACACAAGTTAATTCGACCTAAACCTGATGGTGGCGTTCGATTTCCTGATTTTAAAACATACCACTCTGCCTTTTTGATTAAACAGTCCTTTTCCTTGGCTTATGACTTCACAGATAACCCTGTACCTAAATGGGTTCTCCTGGAACGTTCCCTTTTGAAAGACTTCTCATTCCAACATGCTGTTTTCATGTCAAATTGTTCTTTTTTGTCCAAATATCCCGTTTTAAAGTACTCCCAATTATTATTACATACTGTTTTCTCTTCTACTTTATCTCCTCTTCAATGTTTTTTATCTTCTATTGTGTGGTACAACAAATTCCTTAGATATAAAGGCAAATCATTTTACTTTAAACACTGGAAAGAGAAGGATATTTGCTTTGTACATCAGTTTTTTGATGGTCCATCTCTCCTTTCCTTTTCAGTAATGCAGAATTTATTCCGTTTGCCTTTATCATTTCTTTCTGAATATACCATTATAACGTCTGCCATTCAATCACATTTGTCTTCCCTCTCCCTACCTGATACTTTTCCTTCTTTCATCCCTACCACTCCGTTGTATTCCTTATTTTCTACTCAACAACCAAAAGCTGCTCTTGTTTATTCAATTTTGTTATCTAATGTTTCAGAACGTTCTAAATCAAATGTAGAGACTGCTTGGGAGACTGACATTGATGTCTCCCTGCCTGTTGTATTGTGGGATCGTATATGGTCCAAACTTTTTAAAGTATCTATTGCTGCACGTATTACTCAATCTTTATTCTTTATCTATCATAGAGTTGTTCTTACCCCGGTTAGTATCCATAAGTTTTCCCAAACTTCCTCACCCTTATGTTGGTCATGCTCCAAGGAAACTGGGACACTCAAACATCAATTATACGAATGTTCATATGTTTTATCATTTTGGAATGAAGTATGGAATATCTGCATGCCAATGTTTTCTTGCTCCGCCCCATTATCCTTATTGAATGTTTTTTTAGGTTCTTTATCCGATAATATCACTATTGTATCTTCTTCTGCTAAGTTATTGGACCTGTTTATTGCTCTTGCATTTAAAGGTATTTATTGTGTTGGAAAGATAATTCTAAGCTCTCTATGCATACCTGGTGGAATTTTATTTGTGATGAACACAGAATTTCTATCGCATCTTCCACCTCTGTCCCCCTGAAAATTAAATCTGATCTACTTTGGCTTCCTTTCACCACTTATCTTTCTTCCAAATCTCCCACTTAATTTCTTGCTACTAGTCCCACGTAGTATATTTCTATCTTCTCTTTCTTTTATTCTTTTCCTTCTTTCTTTCCTTTTCTCTTTCCCTTTTCTTTTCCCTTAACTTTACTAATCCTCTTTCTCTTTTTCCCTCTTACTTATGCATTTCTTTGTGATTACGCATGTCATGTAATACTTATGCTTATGTACTACTTTTTCCCAATATTTACGACATGTCTTTTGTATTATCTTTCAAATGATAAATAAAAATTTCCTAAACAAAAAAAAGCTATAAATGGACTGCCATGAATTGGTATGCTGCACCCGGTTCTCACTCTCTCCTCAAATATCCCTCTCACTGCTCTCCTCTCTCTCTCTCTCTCTCACTCCAATCCCTATCCCTCCTTCCCTCTCGTCCTCCCTCTCTCTCCCTCCCCTCACTCTCTCACTCTCCCTCTCTCCCTCTCTCCGTCTACCTCTCTCCATTTCCCTCACTTCCCTCTCCCTCTCTCCTCTCTCCTCTCTCACCCTCTCCCTCTCTCTCTCCCCCTCTCTCTCCTCTCTCCCTCTCTTTACCTTCCCCCTGCTCTCCTTTTTCTCCCTCTCCCCATCTCCCCCTCTGCCTGCTCTCCTCTCTCTCTCTCCCTCCCCTCTCTCTCCCCTCCGTCCTTCGCTCTCGTCCTCCCCCTCTCTTCTTATCCTCCCTCTCTCCCTCTACCCTCTCTCCCTTTCCCTCTGTCCCTTTCCCTCACTTCCCTCTCCCTCTCTCCCTTTCCCTCTCTTCCCTCTCCTCTCCCCGTCTATGTCTCTCTCTCCTCTCTCCCCCTCTCTCTCCCTCTCTTTACCCTCTCCCTCTCCCTGCTCTCCTTTTTCTCCCTCTCCCCATCTCCCACTCAGCACCACCACAGCATCACTCAGCACCACCACAGCACCACTCAGCACCACCACAGCACCACCACAGCACCACTCAACACCACCACAGCATCACTCAGCACCACCACAGCATCACTCAGCAGCACCACTCAGTGCCACCACAGAACCACCACAGCACCACACTGAACCACCACAGCACCACTCTCCACCACCACAGCACCACCACAGCATCACTCAGCAACACTACAGCATCACTCAGCACCACCCCAGCAACAGTCAGCACCACCACAGCACCACTCAGCATCACCACATCATCACTCAGCGCCACCCCATCACTCAGCGCCACCCCAACATCACTCAGCACCAACACATTATCACTCAGCACCACCACATTAACACTCAGCTCCACTGCAGCATCACTCAGCACCGCCACAGCACCACTCAACACCACCCCAGCATCACTCAGCACCACCACCGCATCACTAAACGCAAACACAGCATCACTCAGCGCAACCACAGCATCACTCAGCGTAACAACAGCATCACTCAGCGTAACAACAGCATCACTCAGCGCAACTACAGCATCACTCAGCGCAACTACAGCATCACTCAGCGCAACCACAGCATCACTCAGCGCAACCACAGCATCACTCAGCACCACCACAGCATCACTGGTTCAAATATGTTCTTTCAATGTTTCAAGCTGTTTTCAAGCTTTAAAGCTTTATTACAAATCACAAAAAGATGTTAATATTTCACTTTTGTTCTTGGATTTTCGTCACAATAAAAAACACTGAACATAATCTTCACAGAAGTTCTTTACAAAACTTAAAGCTATTGACATTACAAATTAAATTAATTATTTAAGTATTAATTATTTAAAAAAAATAAAATCCATTGTTATTTGTAATATCAATACATCTAAGCCACGTAAATACAAAACATGTTGCATTACAAATGCTATAGGTGTCACATTTGCGAAAGGTATAACTATTGGCATTGTAAATGACAAAGCTATTAATTTAGCTATTTTCAAAAACAACACATAAATAAAAAAAAGTCATTTATAAGACCAATAGCTCAAACTTTCCTAATGCGAGACCTATTGCATTTCCAATGCTTGTTTATATATCTACTCATAGTACACTCACACTCATTTCTGAGATCTGCATGGTACATTTTCTTTGTAGCAGGCACATTAATCCTCAGCACTGTGTGGGTGGCAGAAGTGCCCATGTGAGTGCATGGTGAGCGATGCAACAGTATGAGAGTAGGGTAAGAGGAATGACTGCAGGGTGAGTGAGGTGACCATATGGTGCGGATGTAAGTGCAGAATGGAATGAATGAATGCATGGTTAGTGATGGGCTTGTTGGAGTGAGATTGCAGATTGAGCAGTGAGGGGAACAGGTGGGTGAAGTGTCACATGAGTGCGGGTGAGTAGTGTGTTTGTGTTACTACAGGGTGAGGTACAGGGTGAGCAGCGCAAGTGCATTGTGAGTGCAGTGATCACTGTGAGCGCAGGGTGAGCGGGTGAATGGTGTGAGTACATGTTGATGTCAACTAGAAAAAGAGGGGGGGATCAGGAGCTGATTAAAGGTCCAATGCCCGTGCTCCAAAAGTTAAGCGTAAATACAACGTGGTGGGGACACAGTTCCTAGGGAGGTGTTCAGAGTGTCACTCACTCCCTTATGAAAAAAAGACAAAAGAAGAGAAAGGGAAATAGGGAACCTAGGCTTTGGACTCATTAGTGAAAGGGAGGAACAGGTCTTGTTCCTTGTTGCCCTCACACACCCCGAAGGATGTATTGCTTCATCATCGGGCAGTTGGTCCTCATCGGGCCGGCGCTGCAATGCCCTCGGGTCCCCGAAGGGTCACTTTGTCGGAGATCTTTTGCGAACTGCTTTTTGGTGGGTGTGCAGGGGGGAGTCCTAAATCAAAATGTAAGATGTGCATGCAGTGATTAAAATTGACTAAAGGTTACCAGCGAACTAAGTTTTAATATGGCGCAACCTTGCCAAAGTAGAAATCCCGTAGGTCAGGTATCACCCGCGAAGCGTAATGTGCCTAGGGTAACCCAAATGTCAGTTAAGTGCATGGGGATCACTGTGAGTGCATTGTGATCGAAGTGAGTGCAGGGTGAGCATGAAAGTGAAGGGCGAGAATGAGGATTGAGTTGTCTGAATGCAGGGTACCAAGGGCGCTGTGACCAGGGAAGGCCTCTAAGGGTTGCAGCACATATTGTGTCACCCTTAGAGGTCCTATATCTTAACACACACACACACTGCCATTGCAGGCTGTGTGTTTTGGTGCAGAGAATAGTGAAGAGTTGACATGGCAAACATTCCTGTGTGCCATGCCTGTGACCCACTGCCTATGGTATAGGTAAGACACACCTCTAGCTGGGTGCACAAAACCACTGGTGAGGGTACAGTTGCATGAGCACTGTACCCCTACAGTGTCTAAGCCTATTTTTAGACATTGCAAGGGCAGTAAAGCCATAAAAAGTATATGGTCTGGGAGTTTGTCATTATGAACTCCACAGCACCCCTAATTGCAGATGGCAGACACTCTCCAATCAAGATTAGGGATTGTGCCCACTGCCCCATGTGTATTGAACACACCAAGGGTGTCGTCAACCTAAGGTCCGTAGCCCACTCGCTACTGACCTCGAGACCCCTAAAACGTCCCCTAAATTCAGTATTTAGGGGGCAGCCCAGAACGAAGAAGACATATTACTCCAACCCTCCGCCTAGGACAACACCTGGTGGATCGCCACCCTCCCTTACAAACCACGTCCGGAACCTTTGCATCATCCTTGACTCCTCCCTCTTCATGAACTGCCAAATCAATGCCGTCGCCTCCACTAGTTTCAACTGCCTTCGCATCCTCCGCAAGACCTTCAAATGGATCCCTCAGACTGCAGAAGAACCGTCATCCACGCACTCATAACCAGCAGACTGGACTATGGCAATTCTGTAGTGTAGTTCCTATCTTCCCAATAGGCTCTGCGCATTGGAATAATACCTACAGCAGTAAAGGCCTAGGCCAGACGTTAACTAGGTCTACTACTGTCGATACTAGACTTAAAGTTTTGGGTTTGCCAGCGTAGCTCAGAGTTCGCTAGAAACTTTCTCGAATGTTCAAGGAGGAATTAACTTCCCTGATTAGACAAGAAGCGATTTAGTTTCTGACAACCATAGAACATGACAACTTTGCTCTCCCCTAATCAAGAGTCAATCTCGAGAGTCGTGTGAACAAAAGGCAATTTATTTTACTCAGTCAGTACGTGCATTCTTAGTCTCATCAGAATGTAGAGAAAAGGAAGAGACGGGCGTGTTCAATAAAAAGGTGTTATTTATTGATCAGTCTCTTTTCTCATACAAGAGAAATGGATCGATATTATTGCAATACTTATAGCTAAGTAAAGTGCATACATTAAAAGCAATAGTATAAAGTAATACTGTAAAAACATTGATATGGTTTCTAAGCCATATGATGTTTAAAATGAATAAAATATATTTACATACACATATACATTTGACTAAACGTACTCAACTGGTGTTTCTAGATACGCCTACCCCGTGTACCTGACCTAAGCCTAATACGTGGGCGGGAATAGAAAGTTACAGTTTAAGTTAAGTTTGTTTTTGCCAAGTGAATAACTAAAGAATTCTCTATGAGGGGTTATTCAGTTCTGTACCTGGAAGTTTAGGATGAAGGAGGAATGGTATCTCTCTCTCTGGTCTCGATATTCCAGGCTGCCTGCGAGGGCTACCCAGAAACGCCGGTGCTGGATTCTCGGCAGGAGAAAGCAGCGCGTCTCAGCGCGTCAGGAAGGCGGGGCTGCTGCCAGCGGGGTCTGCTCTGCTCTTGGCTTCGGCAAGTATGGCTGCTCCGTCTCGTCACCACGCGTGTGTTTGCATATGGCAAGATCGGTAATATTTATACCTTTAAGGTGCCGAGATTGACGTAAGGATGGACATAGATACGTCAATAAAGATGTCATACGATTTGCTCGTTAGCACATTCTTTTACTAAAGTTCTCGGTGAAATCAAAAAAATGGCCGCAGGGTTTTGCCCAGGTTGTCATAGGTTTGATTTGTTATGAGAACTCCGTATGCCTTATCAGGGGCTGGAGGAATATCGCTTGTCTAATTAGATCGCAAGCGTTATGACCTAATCAGATAACACGTTCCTGTGCCGTAGTGTGACTGCGTCAGATAGCGGTATCTGCATCATGGGGGTTTTCTGCCTCATGGGCTGACTGCTAGTTAACTTGTTGGTTAGTTTAACTAAAATAGGGTCAGGAATAGGGGGATCGATTCAGAACCGATAGGAATACATGACACCCACTCCACGCTAACTATGGACATATTTACTAATCTAGGCATAGTATAACATAGTACAACATACTATAGAGTAGTGTGTATACCTTACCACCCCAAAATACATAAATGCATTTCGAAATTTTCAAATATACTGAAAAAAAATTTGCAGACATATATATATGGTATGCACTCAAGCTCTAGAAAAATGCCAAAGTAACTGCATTTGTATACATTATTGCTTATTTGGTATATGAGAATTACACATGAAATGGTTTCTGACAGAAAAAAGTTTCGAGACCATTCCATCACAGAATAAAATATCTTTATGAACATGCCAGCGGGCAGCTAATGTCTATAAGTTATCTAAAATTTAGAAACCTTAGTTCTCTAAGAATAGTTCTTACTTTAAGCAGAAGATAGTGTCCCGAAAAATATGCAAAAATATTTGGGGCTGCTGGAAAAACTGCTGTCCGTGAACTGGAGCGAAAAATGTTCATGTGACTTTATTTTTAAAGTTGAAGGCCGAATTCAGGGAACGCCGTGTGCGAGCTTGCTCAAAAATCTCTATTTCTGTTCGGGTGAGAACATCATATCATTTAGGCTTTCGAAAAAACTGTCAACAGCTTCCTGGGAAAGTTCCACTAACTCGGAAATAGGTGTGATAATGCATTCTTGCGCATGATTGTCTCCATTGACATTCTGATTTGCATTACTGACAGAAGGTCGTACCTGTTCGATGCTGCTTTCATCTTGAACTTCACTACCCATCAATCGTAGTGGTGAAGCTTCCACGAATGCCGTCATCAGGATTGGTAGCCTTTGAGGGCAGCACAAAGCATGAACCTTAATCGGGCTCAACAATGTTTCTGCATCCATCGGCGCATCCGATTGTAGCGTCAGACAGGTGTCTAACACGCATTCTTCTCCGCATAGCAGACACCTCAATACAGGTAAAACACATCTTTGCCACATTGGTCGAAATGATAGAAACCAAGTAATGTTCAGGTCTCTAAGCCGGGAGAGTCCCAGGATTTTTGATATCCGGTCCCGGTATCCAATGGCTAGGATTGTTTCTTCCCTTGTCGCAAGAGTTTTGTCTGTGACATGGGTTGCCATAACGAAAAATTAGGACTAAGAATAGGATTCCTGCAATTAGTCCCAGGATCAGGGGAAGTCCGCCAAAAATCGAATGGACGAAATCTGGAAAAATACCCAGTATGGCTTTGAATGGTGTTAATGCCATCGAAAATACTGTCTTAAATACCCCTGAGATCCCATTGGTATCAGAAATATTTAAGATTTCACTTAGGATTTCCGCGAAATGTACGGGGGAATTAGTTGATAATAATGTATGTATCTCTGCAGTCGTCCTTGCGACTTGTAGATCATACGTTTCTTTTGATGACGAGAGCCTGGTAGGCGTCTGAAGAAGGACTGTTTTCATTCTGCTTAAAGTATCTATTCGAATAGAAGTAATTTTCAAATCGGGCCATGCCCTTGCCTCCCTGTCTGGGAAGGAGCTGGGGAACAATGTGCGTCCACAGCACTTGACCTTCGCAGTAGTAGTTACTAGATAAGGAGTCCCGGGCATAAGACTACAACATCTGCGGTCTACAATAAGAATGTAACTCCCATTATAGAGTCTTTGAAAGAATGGTTCTATTTCTGTTGCAGGTGCGCCTTGCTGGTGACATGAAAGGTTGTATGAATTCCCTTCACAGGTTCCATGCAAACTAATTCCGTTACACAGAAGCGTGCCGCTTAGTGACATCGCACAATTGTTGCCACTAAGAAACACTTTCTGGCCTTTATTACTGACACATGCATGTGAATAGGGCAGGTTCCATGTTGTTTTAAGGTACCCCTTTCCCAATTTCTCGTACATGCCAGCCTGTATATATTTTTGGCAGTATTGAAACCTGAAGGTTGAGATTGGAATATTTATGATTCCGTGTATTATCCATTCACTGACAGGTCGTTCTGACATTGTCATTGGTAATCTTTCTAGTTTTTCAATGCTCAAGATTGTATAATCAGCACCCTTTTGCGCCATACCGATTTGTCTATCAGTAAGGTTAAAGATTTGGAATAGTGACGTTGTGTTGATTAGACGCCAAGGCACATAGCCTGAACGCAGATTTTGTAACGTCCAGCCAAGCTGTACAATAGAACGCAATTGTGACTGACCATGTTGTAATAACAGTAAGTCTTGCGATAATATATTGATTGCTGAAGACACAATGCTGTCCAATGAAAAAATTCTGGAGGACAGAGTCATTACCCCATTGTCCACTACAGAAAGTGATTTTTCCAAATTGATACGGTCAATATCCCGTATTCTCTCTGCTGTTTCAATTTGAGTAACCTTCCAGGCCTCATTGTATGCTGCATATACAGAGGCTGCTATGAAACGCTTTTGACGCTGTTTGCGTGGTCCCAAAGTGAAATCACGCAAGTCAGCACCATCAGTAAGTAAAGTTAGGTGTTGCTTAATTTCAGGCAATGTGGAAGTTTGTAGCCATTGAAGGCATAATTTGCCCACACTGTAGGTGGTAATTATCCCTGGGTGATGTCTTTGGGGATATCTAGGGTCTGGCCTGGTCATTTTGAAACCTTGTGTTTTGTTCAGGAATCTGTCTTGACAGTTATTAGTATCTGTGGGCCAGATCAACCACTGTTTCCAATCAGGATGTGTTCTGTTTTGGTTTAATATATGGTTTACGTCTATCTCTTCATCTGTATCAGAGTTATTGCTAAACATTATAGGCTTTGGAATAGACGGTTTATTTAAATCTTTGATTTTGGCTAAGCCAAGACAGGTGGTTTGTTGAACAGTGTCATTTAAAAATATCATTTGTTCTGGGATCATGCAGGCTCTAAACAAAGCTTCTATACCCTGTACTTGCCATTCTTTTGTACCCCAAACACTTTTCAATTCAACATTTTTGTCCCAATAATCAAAACCAAAAGTATTCATTTGTTCGAAAAATGAGTCTGAATATAACAATTTTGTGTTGGTTATCATGGTTTTTGTTCCTGTCTTGTTTGACAATTTAAAATAAAATGCTTCAGCATTATTTGTGTTAAAACCTGAAAAGTGTGAATATTTGTCATAAACGGTTCTTGAGCTCCCTTTTGGAGGTGTTGCACAATGTTCCCATTGATTATAATTTAAAACATTTCTAGGTTGTGCAGATCTATGTAGAAAGTGGTTACCATAGTGGTTATAGCAATACATACTGTCATAATTTGTAGAACCCTGCAAATAATCATGTTTGGTAAATTTAGCAGACATTATTAAGTCAGACAACATGTTATTAATGCTTTCGAAGTCCCAATCATCAGCAAATGAGTTTGGTTTTGCAAAGTCACTCAATGAGATCTTAATTTGGTGTGGATATTTCAGGATCTCGACCGGACCATAAATTTCATAGTCAGTGTTGTCCCAGGCTACCCCACCAGGTATTGGATTGGCTGTGAAGTTGGCTGAAGAAAGTTCTCTTTTCTCGACGTGTGAAGATGTGTGTGGTTTGAGGATCAAGTTGATTTTCTGACTTGCTGTGTCCATTTTAGCATATTTTCCCTCAATGAAGCGTCCCAAAGTAAGTACCATGATGAGCCAAAGTATGAGGATAAATGCACCAAAACCCACCCAAAATTCAATCCATGGAGAAATCAGATATGTTTCTTTCAGTTGTTTCAAAAGTTCCTTAGCTTTGTCTTTAAAGGTTTTTGATGATGGCTGTGTCTTTGATTCGCTGAAGCCCTCAGAGGAATCATCGAAGTTAATGAAGTAGCCGGATGCAGTTCTGTCAATTGTTCCAATTGGTTCAGGATTTTTGTTTCTTGCATTGTCACTTGGTACTTCATTATAGATTGGTGTGTCTCTGCTAAATGTTTTTATTTGGGTTTTCAGAGGTCTGAGTTCTATTGCATTGTTGCATAGTCCTTGTTGTTCTTCTGTAGGCGTTTCGAATGTGATGAGCCTCTTCGTTAGGACCTCTGTACTGGTAGCAAACCTTGGTGTTCTGCTACTTATTGGGAGTCCACTTGGCCTACTGTTTGTTATCGGCCACATGTTGTGGTTTTACCAGGTCGATGGATACAACTCGGTTCTCCTTTTTACCAGCAAGTGGCGGTAGTACAACTGATCTTGTCCCGTTGACAGACAAGACAGGAACTGCTTTTCTGTAAGAAGGCCCAAATTCCTTCTTTACCGCGATCTTTTCCCTGACTAGATCCCCGACTTTTGGAATCCAGACAGGTCTTGCTGGGACAGGTGGTGGTTCTTCAGTGGTTGTTGGCTGTTGTTTCAACTTAATGTTGCTCAGGTCTTTTCTTGTTTTGTTTAAGTCCTGCAAAATAGCCAAACGGTCTTTGATATCAAAGGTTTTTACTTTCACCACTGAAGTCTGACTATCAATGTCAGAGATCATCATCCTAGTTCCAAATAATAATTCGTACGCACTGAATCCCTTCAGAGAATTTCTTGGCAAGTTATTGAGACTACGTTGGACACTTATTAGATGTTTGACCCACCCAGCTCCCGAACCTAATATCCTTTCCGTTATAGATTGCTTTATGCCTTGGTTTTTTCTTTACACCGTCCCGTACCCTCAGGAAGGAAGTGAGAAGATTCCCGCTGGACTGTGCTCATTTGACCATGTTTCCCCCCAGGCTGGAGGGCTTGAGTGAAAATAATAGTCAAACGTAGCATGCGCTTAGCATATATGCCATTTAGACTCGCAAATCTTTGTATAACAGTCCGGACGTCAGCCGAGTGCTGGTGATTTACATTATAAGTGGAAACTAGCCTGTATATGTTAATCGCAAGCCATTCTTTTTACTGGTAATATTATTGTTATATTCGCCCTTTGCTTTGTGTCACGATTCATGTCGCGCGCTGTACTCGCGCTGCTCCACTTTGTGACATGTCCTGTGTTCTATCTAACGGTTGGCAGTTGCCCGTTTGATCTTGTACACGATGGTTGGGTTTTCTACTCTGCGACTTAATAAACTACCCTGAACTACACGACGCCGATGTGCCGCCTCCTACATTGTTTACAACATTTGATTTATGTTGTTGTATCCTTTTCTTTCTCTGTTTAAGGAAAGGAGATGTGTTATATTCGCCCTTTGCTTTGTGTCACGATTCATGTTGCGCGCTGTACTCGCGCTGCTCCACTTTGTGACATGTCCTGTGTTCTATCTAACGGTTGGCAGTTGCCCGTTTGATCTTGTACACGATGGTTGGGTTTTCTACTCTGCGACTTAATAAACTACCCTGAACTACACGACGCCGATGTGCCGCCTCCTACATTGTTTACAACAATTATCTGCCGTAATACGACGAGGTATCAAACTGTTTCTTTCCCCACTGCGATCTCTGTTGCAGTTTGGGCAGTTTTTTACAAACATGGTATGACGCAGGCTCATGCCTGGCCACCAGTACCGTGATTGTAATTCTTCCAAAGAATCTTTTAGTTTAAGGTGTCTGAGACCCTCGCCCATGTGTGCGTCTGCGATTAACAAGTTTCTCCTGTCCATGTTTGGAATCACCCTATCCCCCACTCCAGGGATTCGAGCAAAAGGGACGGAGTTTGCATCGATTATGTATGTATAATTGAGTGGATAGTTGATCGGTAACGCTGAGCAGTCGCCTTTTGATGACGTTTTCACTGCCAGCACTGTTTCACCGTCAATGTATTTTAATGTACGCTTTTTTCGATCTACGGGAGCCGATTTAGTGGCTGCCGCTGCGGCTGTTTCAGCCAATGAATTCCCTACAACGTGAACGCCATCACGCTGATGACTCAGTGAGTGAGTCACGTGAGTCTTTGGTAGTTCTTTTTGTAAAAGAGCTATTTGTTCCCAGAGCAGTTTCTGCTTTATTGGTGCGTCTGTGTCATCTTTGTAACCGTTTTGAATCCATGTCTGCAAATCCTTGTTGTATGATTTGACGCAGTAATATGAATCGGACACTATAATAAGTGTCGGGAATTCGCGATCCGCATTTTCTAGCGCCATTTTTAATGCTATTATTTCAGTTTGTTGTTCTGAATTAGTTTCTACTGAGTGTGATTTTGTTAATAGAGGTTTTAGTTTACCTCCGCGCCACACTTCTTTTGTAATCTCACATGTGGGGTTGTATGCCTGTTCTCCCCAAACGGAGGGTTGAGCATGTCCGTCTGTATAGATTACACAGGCGTAATGTCGTAGAGGCAGAATGTCGATTGGCAGAGGATATGTTTTTTCATATTCTAGATTTTTTAAATTCCTTCTAGTTCTTAAAAAATTGTCAACCAGGCTATACTTGATAATTCATATCCGACGTATAAGACTGTTAGATGGGCAATTCTGGATTTTTTAAAGTTGAATTTGTAACCCTCTGCAGCGAACCCAAGTATTATGGTGTTCACTCTTTTCAAGTGAGTCTCCAAGTCATCATCTGTTAAGTAAATGTCATCGACATAAGATAATGCTTCATCATCATATAGTTGAAGTAATTCTGTTACTCTCGCTGAGAATACCCCCGGGCTGTTCTTGTACCCCTGGGCTAACCGACAGAATTGCTTTTGAGTGCCATTTACTGAGAATGCAGTTAAATATCTGCTCTCTGGTGCTATGTTTTGACAAAAGAATCCATTGGAGATGTCCAAGGTTGTTTTGTATTTTTTGCGCACTATGTTATTCATTAGTGCAGCACTGTGTGAGTTTTGCACTGCAAAAGTTTTGCAACATGTGTTAAGGTGTCGGTAATCCAAAACTAGACGATATGAATTGTCTGGTTTGGAGACCGGAAACAAAGGGTTGTTAATTTGTGAGGTGCAAGTTTCAATCACCCCCTGGTATTCTAGCTGATCTAGTATTTCATTTAACAGTTTTTTAGCTTCTTGCTTAATTGGGTACTGCCTTTGTGCAGTAGGTTGTGATTTTAACTGGATTTTGTGAGGAGGGGAGTCCTCATCCCATCCTACGTGATTTTTATATAAAGCAGGAGCTAGAGCCACTGCCCATTTTCTGGCAAGTGTGTATTTTTTATGAATTGGAATTTGATTTGAGAAGGCAGGCATAATTACTTCTTCGCCATGAGGGCACTCCCTGACAAACTCTGGTGGCCAGTCTTTTTCAGCTAGAAGGATATCATAGCCCTTGGAGAGATTATCCCAAAATAGTCCCCTTATTTTCCTAGTCTTATCTCCCTCTATACGTAATGTTATCTCGTATATCTTGTGGGGTTTGCTAACCCTGGTGTCTGCAGTTTCCACTTGAAGATATTCATTCGTGTCCACTGTCTCCAGATGATTCATAAGGACTTTGCGAGCTATGCTCACTTCTGCTGCACTGTCTAGCATTGTCTGAGCCCACTCTCCGTTTTTCAGTTGTGTCCTCAGTATTCTCGGCATTGTTAACTACCTTGATACTGGCTACCTTCTTTTTTGGAAATTGCAATTTCTTTTTTAGTTGAGCAGGTTCCTTGTCTTTGGACTTGGCGTGCTCTTCTCTTTGTTCTGATCGTCCTCTTCTTTCCGATTTCTGCGAGGAAGTCTGAAAAGATTGAGAGGGACGTGTATCAATGTCTTGATATCTATCAGGCTTTTTTATATTATCCCTATTTCTAAGGTTATATCTTTTCCCAGAGGGGTCACTCTGGGGTGACCTGTGTCTCTGGTTCGGAGATTTCTCCCTTCACCTAGGAGACCTTCCTCTGGACTGGAATTTCTTTTCTTTAGGATTGGATTGTTTGTTTCCATCCCAGTTCTTTTTTGGTGAATTATTATTAAAAAATATTTTTTCTGGACTTTCAGTCAGTTGCGGTTTTACTGGTATTCCACCTAAACTATCTCTACCTAGTTCCTCATAGGATTTTTCTATGATTCTGGCAATTTCAGCTGGTTGGTCTGCTATATCTGTCTCTTTTAACCTCTGGCGGATTGCCACGTTTGCTGCTTCACCTTTTATGTTGGCTAATAATATAGCCGAGACCTGCTTGAAGTCTTTCAGTAATTTCATACCAAGAGTTAAAGCAGGTTCTGGACCGTATTCGTCTTGAATTTGTTTTAGCACATCTGGTAATACCGAAATGGATGGAACACCGTGCGTTTTTGTGTAGATGGAAGCAAAGACTGTACCCCAAGTGTCACAGTCCTCAATGTGTGGTGCGATTCCCATTGGAAGACAGATAGTCAGAATCCTGTGTTTTTCTAATGGGGTGGTGTCAGGAAACACCGCCTCTATTTGGGTAATTTTCTGTGCCAACCAGAATGGTATTTGTTCCCGTTTAGCCGGTACTTTACCTAGGCAGGACTGGATGTTCTGTGGTGTAATTTTATTTGTGTTCCCTTGTTGAGGGGTCAGCTGTGGAAGTTTAATCGCTGGCTGAATTGTTGATGTCCGCATCACATACTGAACTAATTGTCTATGAATTTTTATTAATTGTTTTAGCTGTGTTAACAGCTCTGCTGCAGACATCCCATTGATGTCTGGATGTGGTGTGTATCCGGCTAGGACCGGCCACGTTGCTCCTGGTCTACCTAAAGGACCGAGCCTGCTGATGTGATTATTATGTTTTAGGGCGCCATCAAATAAGAGCAAATGCTCTTGGAATTTGAGTGGTACTTCCACCTCCTTGAAAGGAGTGTACTCATTAGGAGGTTCCTCTATTTTGTAATAGTGGAAGTACTTTGTTACAGCATTAGCTGCTGGAAAATGTATCCATGAATAATATACCTCTGTCTGCCGATATTCGTGTGCCTCAATTACGAATATGACTGTACCACCTCTAGGTGTCAGTCCATTTTCTATAAGTTTTAAGGTTATAGATTTTCTTTTAATGACCGGGATGAGTATTATCACCGGGTCTGCATTTTGTAGTGCAGTATCAGCTTCTGCTATGTCAGCTGCTAATCTAACTGCCTCTCTTTCTTCTTCATTTTCTGACATTTTACTGTCCTGAAGGTTATTTTGTTTGCAGATCAGGTTTCTTATGGAACAAAGGTTAGATGCACAATATTTTGGAACTATTTATCCTTCAACGTTGACTATACCAAGAACCATACATAGGAGTTCCCTCCTGCGAGGTCTGGCGGATATAACCTTTCACCCACTCCAGACGTCTTTGGAGTATGTGGGAAAAGGGGTCTGAGTGAGAAAGCACGACTGAGTTACTCTAAATGTCTTACGTTAGTTTTATCGCCCTTTCCAAACGCGTTGGGCGCCATGTAGTGTAGTTCCTATCTTCCCAATAGGCTCTGCGCATTGGAATAATACCTACAGCAGTAAAGGCCTAGGCCAGACGTTAACTAGGTCTACTACTGTCGATACTAGACTTAAAGTTTTGGGTTTGCCAGCGTAGCTCAGAGTTCGCTAGAAACTTTCTTGAATGTTCAAGGAGGAATTAACTTCCCTGATTAGACAAGAAGGGATTTAGTTTCTGACAACCATAGAACATGACAACTTTGCTCTCCCCTAATCAAGAGTCAATCTCGAGAGTCGTGTGAACAAAAGGCAATTTATTTTACTCAGTCAGTACGTGCATTCTTAGTCTCATCAGAATGTAGAGAAAAGGAAGAGACGGGCGTGTTCAATAAAAAGGTGTTATTTATTGATCAGTCTCTTTTCTCATACAAGAGAAATGGATCGATATTATTGCAATACTTATAGCTAAGTAAAGTGCATACATTAAAAGCAATAGTATAAAGTAATACTGTAAAAACATTGATATGGTTTCTAAGCCATATGATGTTTAAAATGAATAAAATATATTTACATACACATATACATTTGACTAAACGTACTCAACTGGTGTTTCTAGATACGCCTACCCCGTGTACCTGACCTAAGCCTAATACGTGGGCGGGAATAGAAAGTTACAGTTTAAGTTAAGTTTGTTTTTGCCAAGTGAATAACTAAAGAATTCTCTGTGAGGGGTTATTCAGTTCTGTACCTGGAAGTTTAGGATGAATGAGGAATGGTATCTCTCTCTCTGGTCTCGATATTCCAGGCTGCCTGCGAGGGCTACCCAGAAACGCCGGTGCTGGATTCTCGGCAGGAGAAAGCAGCGCGTCTCAGCGCGTCAGGAAGGCGGGGCTGCTGCCAGCGGGGTCTGCTCTGCTCTTGGCTTCGGCAAGTATGGCTGCTCCGTCTCGTCACCACGCGTGTGTTTGCATATGGCAAGATCGGTAATATTTATACCTTTAAGGTGCCGAGATTGACGTAAGGATGGACATAGATACGTCAATAAAGATGTCATACGATTTGCTCGTTAGCACATTCTTTTACTAAAGTTCTCGGTGAAATCAAAACAATGGCCGCAGGGTTTTGCCCAGGTTGTCATAGGTTTGATTTGTTATGAGAACTCCGTATGCCTTATCAGGGGCTGGAGGAATATCGCTTGTCTAATTAGATCGCAAGCGTTATGACCTAATCAGATAACACGTTCCTGTGCCGTAGTGTGACTGCGTCAGATAACGGTATCTGCATCATGGGGGTTTTCTGCCTCATGGGCTGACTGCTAGTTAACTTGTTGGTTAGTTTAACTAAAATAGGGTCAGGAATAGGGGGATCGATTCAGAACCGATAGGAATACATGACAATTCCCTCTACGCCGGAATCAATAAAATTCTTCTACACAAACTCCAAACCATCCAGAACTCCTCAGCAAGACTCGTCCTCGGGCCACCGCGTCACGAGCACATGACCCAACACCTATGAGGCCTCCACTGACTCCCAGTCGAGAAGAAGGTCACCTTCAAACTCCACACCCATGCCTACAAATCCCTCAACAACATCCCAGCGGCGTTCGATACCATCTCCCATTCTATACTGCTAGGCAGACTAAAGGACATAGGTATCTCAGACGTGGCTCTCGCGTGGATAACATCCTTCCTAACAGACAGATCCCAAACCATTGCCTTGGGCCCCTTCCTTTCCAAATAGAAGAAAGTCCGCTCTGGAGTCCCTCAGGGATCCATTCTAAGTCCTCTACTTTTTAACGTTTACCTAACCCCACTCATCGCTCTGATTGAATCATTTGGCATACTAGTTACTTCGTACGCCGATGACACCCAACTCATCGTGCCACTTGAGAACAACTCTATAAATGCCGAACTGAATCTTAAAAACTGTTTAAAGGAAGTTTTCCTCTGGATGGAGGTAAATCACCTCAAATGTAACGCCAGCAAGACCGAAATCTTCTCAATGGGAAAAAATGTCAACTTCTGTCCCAGCCGTTGGTGGCCAGAGGGCTCCACCGCTCCTCCCCAGACCGTTACGACAGCAAGGAATCTTGGAGTCCTGTTTGACACTGAGCTGTCCTTTGACCAACACGTCAGGAAGGTTGCCAGATGCTGTTTCGGCATCATTAAATCCCTTAAAAAATTCTTCGACTTCCTGCCCACGGACTCAAGGAAGACGGTAGCAGTGGCTCTAATCCTCGCCCGCTTAGACTACTGCAATAGTCTTATGGCAGGAGTTAAAAAATCTACACTAAAAAAACTGCAAAGTGTACAATATTCAGCAGCCAGATTAGTTCTAAAATTGCCCAGGAAATCCTCTGCATCTGATGCCATAAAAACTCTTCATTGGCTACCTTTGCACAAAAGAATACTCTTTAAAATTCTAACCATTGTCTTTCGGGCATTCCATTCCACAGGCCCTAAATACCTCACCAGGCGCTACCCCCATTACAACCCGCCTAGGACTCTACGTTCTTCGAACGACAACCAAATAAAGATAGCTAAGTTCAACCTCAAAACCAAAGGTGGCAAAACCTTGACTTATCTGTCCACCAAAGCCTGGAACTCCATGCCTAAAACCCTCAGATCCCAAACTCTAGAATCCAAGTTCAGGAAGCAACTGAAAACCTGGATTTTTAATCTTCCAGATGACTATGTCATGGCCGCCATCTAATCCTGCTTACGTAAATGACTGCATACCCCCAGAAACAGCGCCAGGATGCTCCTTCCGGAGCGACCGTTGCGCTCTACAAATACAATCACAAATCACAAATCACAAATCCCAATACCTCAACGAGAGAGTATCCTTCCATGTACCCATGAGGAACCTTCACTCCGCCGACCTCGTCCTGGCAGAGGTTCCCCGCATCCACAGAAACAGAACAAGAGGGAGAGCTTTCTCCTACATCGCAGCCAAAACCTGGAATGAGCTCCCAGTGAACATCAAACGCCCCCGACCCTGCACACATTCAGTAAGGACCTCAAGACCTGGCTCTTCGACTGATCCAGAGCTGCCCTCTCTCCCCCCCCAGCTCCATGAGACACTCGAGGGTGAGTGGCGCGCTATAGAAACCCCTGATCGATTGATTGATTGATTGATTGATTGATTGAAGAAGGAGGAAAGAAGATGCCCAGCAGAGGAGACTGTAGAGAAGAACTGACTTGGCCCCAGCCCTACCGACCCGTCTGCAGTTTCCAGAGATCCTGCGCCAAAAGCTGCCTTGTCCTGCAGCCAGTGACCTCCAGAACCCTTGGGAGGGCTGCCTGCCTTCAACATAGGCTGGATCTCCTGTGAACAGCAGCTCTGTTCAAAAGAAACTCCCAAGACAGACTCTGAGCCTGCTGAGGACAAAGAAGCCCGACACCTGGAACCACCTACTGCCTACAGTCCGAATCTGGGTGGCTCACTGATACCTGCGAGGTCCCCCAGAGCTCCAGAGTCTGAGTCCACTGTGGGTTGACCCCTCCAGGACTCCTAGATGTCGCCTGCAGCCTCTGCAAGGAGGACCCCCCCCAACCAACGGTGGCCCGGTAAGGCGAAATCTGACCTCAAAAGACACCCCTGCATCCAGCCGCCCTGCGCCCTGGAGAAGAGAACTCGAGGTGCACCTACATCTCTAAGCCCTCTAACTTAATTGCCCCGGAAGTCTTCCTAGACCGAGACTGCAGCCAAAAAACAAAACCAGCAATCCCTATTGAAAACAACAGGGCACCCAATGCCAAAACAACACCCTGCTCCTGGCCGCCCCTGTGCTGCTGTGGGTGCACCTTGTATGCTAACTCAGACCCCCCTTTGCCCTGAGCCTAACACCAGGAGCTTTGCTCCAACAACCTTCCGGCCTGCTTGTGAGCAGCCACCAATCAGAGGCCCCCTATCCCACATTGGATAACATTGGGCCGCAGAACTCTGCACCTGGCTGCCCTAGTGCCGCTGAGGGTGTTCTGAGAATGCATCCTCAACCCTGGGGGAACCCTGTTCTAACCCCAGAATACCAATGCCCACAAACCAGTACTTAACTGCAAACCGTTAACTTCATTTCCTTCCATATGATTGCCTTGACTGATTTTCCTTGAAAATTCTTCTAAATTTGGAGTTTCTTTGTATGAAACGTTGAAAAACTGCATATGTGTAAAAACTTAATTACTTACCTTTTGTCTAGGAAATGACTCAGTGTGATATCTAGACATATCACACTGATTAACAAAAGTAACTTTAAAAGTTATCTGAAAAGTAATGTGCACAGTAATCTGTAAAGTAACTGAAAAGTAATTTCGAACTGTTTACTTACCTGTAAATCAACCAACTGCATTTGAACCTGTATTCAACTGTAAATCACTGCATAAGATTTTGCAAAGTATTATTTCACTTACCTGCACCCGGTCTGGCTTGATTTTAGGAATAAAATAACTAAATAATATTTATATAAACAAATTGGTCTGAGTTCACAGGCACACATATGGCGATATTAACATAGAGATGCTGCAAGATGCACCTGCAGACAACAAATGGTATCAGATTTCACACAAAACATACAGGTCCGGTCAGCCTTGAAGTGGAACAGCCACAACCATCAAATGCCTTTTGGCTTCTGCGAAAGGTTCAGATTTTGCTGATGTTAATTATTAAAATTGCAAATCTTTATGTTCAGAGTGTGTGACATCATTCCTTGCCTGAGTGTGTACAATAAATGCTTAACACTATCCTCTGATAAAGCGTTACTGCTCCCCCACACTGCCACAAATAGAGAGTACAAAACAAATGTAGAAAAACGCCCGAGCTGCTATGAGGCAGTTCAGGAAAAGTAGCCAGTGTGAAGGAAGTTAAAAAGAAGAGGTTATAGTTCTTACACAGTCTCATCATTTCAGAACTGAAACATTTTTAATATTATACACAACAAAACCATAGGTGCTGCTTTTTTATTTATTCTATGCAATTAGCATCCATTAACAAAGCCAATAGTCATGGCTTGTTGTAGGTCTAATGTTACTGGATGCAATGATAGAAACAGCAAAATACCAGTCGGGCATCACAATATGCTCAGCACATATTTTTAGCTTAGGTGTTTTAAACCCGCCCTTTATTACATCAGACTCACCCATTGGAGAGACCCCTAGTTTTTTCATCCCACTTAAAGCCCTGGAAACACCACCATGTCACAGTCACCTCACGTCCTGGTGCTGTGCATCATGCATGACTCATGACTTCCAAGTTTTCAGATTGCCTATGTGCAGGGGCATAGTGAACCCTCCCCCCACTCACCCCTTGCTTTAGGAACTACAGCGAGGGTGAAGTTCTTTATGGGCTTCTTCTGTCTGCAACTCAGTAGACAAAGGCTCAGCTCATAATTAATGTGAAAAGTTGGGTGAGTGAATAAGTGAAGGAAGGTGTAAATGGCTGGATGGATTAGTGAAAGGGTGAATGGATGGATAATGAGAAAGGATGGATGGATGCCTAGTGGAAGGATGGATGAGGGTAAATAGATAGATGGATGATTGGAAGGGTAGATGGATGGGTAAATGGGTGGATGGATCAGTAAACAGGTGGATGGATGAGTGAAAGGGTGGATTAATGGATTCATGAGTGGGTGGATGGGTGAAGAGTGGATAAAAGAATGGGTGGCTAAGTGAAAGGGGAATGGAAAGAGAAATGGAAAAAGAAAGGGAGGGTGGATGGATGAGTGAAAGGATGGATGAGTGATAGGGTCCATGGATGGATTTATGAGTGCATGAGTAAATGGATGAGGGGTGGATGGGTGAATGGTAGATGGAAGGATGTGTGGCTAAGTGAAAGGGGAATGGAGAGAGAAAGGGTGGATGAATGGATTGATGGATGAGTGAAAGGATGGATGAGTGATAGGGTCCATGGACGGTTTTGTGTGTGCATGAGTAAATAAATGAGGGAGTGGATGGGTGAATGGTGGATGGAAGGATGGGTGGCTAAGTGAAAGGGGAATGGAGAGAGAAAGGGAAGATGAATGGATTGATGGATGAGTGAAAGCATGGGTGAATGATTGGCAGAATGGATGGGCGAATGGGTTCCTGGATGAGTGATATGAAGAATGTAAAGATGGGTGAGTGAGATAATGAATACATGATTAAAAAGGGATGGGTGAAAGCTGGAAGAAAGGATGGATGAATGGAAGAGTGAAAAATTGAATGGGTGAACGGATGAGTGACAGGGTGGATGGATGAGTAAGTGAAAGGATGACTGGATGGGTGAAACTGTAAATGGTTACATGGATGAGTGAATGAATGGATGGGTGGAAGAGTAGATGGATGAGAAAAGGTATGACTTGGGTGAAAGGGTAAATTGTTAGATGTATGAGTGGATGGATGGATAGCTGGAAGAGTGGATGGATGAGTGAAAGGTTGGATTGAGTGAAAGGGTGGATGGGTGATGCATGGATGAGTGAAAGGGTAGATAGAGGGATGGATGAGTGAAATGATGATGGAAGGATAGATGATGGATAGGTTTGCAAATGGTTGGGCACAAAGATGGAAGGACAGAATGAATGGTGAAAGACTGAATGATGGATGAAAGAATTAATAGATGACAGAATATAAATGTGAAATTGCGGATATCAGGGGTTTGATGGAAGGATGAATGGCTAGATCCTTGGACAAGAGAGCACTTCTGGGGAGGGTTTGATGACTTACTTCGCTTTCGTGGTGCCATTAGAGCATTAGTTCATAGTGGGCTGTATTTAAATTTTCTGGCTACTCCCTTGCCTATGTGTGACTATTCTGTTTTGCTGTGTGCTTATGTGTGGGGTCTATACATCATGCATATGCAAATACGTTGATTTTCAACTACGTCCTTATATCTCGAATATAGTCTCCTATGTTAAGGACGCAGGAGACATGATTAGAAAAGTTGAAAATTTGAATTTTAATCACTCTAATGATTTACTTGTAACTCTTGATGTAGAATCACTTTATAGCAATATCCCCTTGATAGAAGCTATGGAGGCAACCAAATGGTTCATTGACGACCAGAAAATACCCTGCCCTAAAACTTTCACTCTTGCTTGTTTAAAGATAGTTCTGACTGAAAACATCTTTGAATTCGGACAGCAATTATATCGCCAAGTGAAAGGCGTGAGCATGGGCGCATCTGTGGCTCCATCGGTGGTAAATATATACATGGCCGCTTTTGAAAATAAATTTATATATAATAAGGTTGCCCCATTTTATGAGTCTATCTCCCATTCGTCCACATACATTGATGATATCTTTTTTGTCTGGACCAATGGGAGAGAGGCTTTGTTGGAATTTCTGAGTTGGCTGAATGTCACGGATCAAAATCTTAAAATCACGGCCCATATTAGTGCTGAAAAAGTTGAATTTTTGGACATTCTGATTGTGAATGATCAAGGTAAACTGAAGGTAGATTTATATGTAAAGCCCACAGCGAGCAACACCCTGCTGCATTTTAACAGTTTTCACCCGCGGAGCCAGAAGCAGAGTATTCCGTTCTCACAGTTTCTTAGAGTGAGACGTAATTGCTCTGATCTGCACGACTTTGATAGACAGGCAATAGAAATAAGAAAGAAATTCCTTGAGAGAGGATATCCCCACCGGCTGGTGAGGGACTCCTATAAAAGGGCTAGATATTTTGATAGAGATTGCCTTTTGCGATCCAAAACAGTGAAAGAAAATAACCAGTTAGTCTGCATCACTAGACACTCCACCTTGGATGCTAAAGTAAAACAAATTGTCAACTCGAATTGGCACATTCTGAATAGCAATTGTACACAGGATCAAAAATTGGCTAACCCCTTGTTTGCCCACCGACGTAATAGAAACATCAATGACCAGATTGTCCACTCTCGTTTCAATGGATTAAAAAGTCAGGACATCTTTCTACAAAAATCCATTGATACAAATGAACCTATCAAAGGAACAGTGAAGTGTTCATCTTGCAAATCATGCCACAATATTCTAGATGGTGAAAGTCTCACCCATAATGGGTATACTACAAAAGCTACCCATATGTGGAATTGCAAGACAGCTAACACGGTCTATTTTATCCAATGCCCGTGTGCACTTGGTTACGTTAGTGAAACTTCGAGGCCCATTCAGGTTCGACTTACTGAGCACCGTTCTGCCATAAGAACTAAAAAACTGTTATCTCTCATGGTCAAACATTTTGTAGACTGTAACCATGGTCCAGATGACTTTAAATGGCGAATTCTAGAGAAAATGTACACCCCGGACGCAAAAGGAGGTATGTCCATAAGAAAAAAACATGAAGTGTTCTGGTTATTTTCTTTAGATACCTTTAAAAACTGATTAAATAGCGAAATACCATGGGAAAATGCTATCTTCTATTATTATTAATCGCTTTCCTATTTAAATGGTGCATTATTATATTTATTATAGACAGGACTCTGAGTACAGCTTTATATATATAAAACTATTCTTTTTCCCTCTTCAGTACAGACCTCCGTACTGTGCGGTCCCCCATTTCATCCCTGTACTTCCCGGAATTTATTATTAATTAATTATACCCTTTAGAATTTTATTCGCTATTCGTCCTTTGTCTAATCATTTTTCCTGTAGTACGATTTGACTACATCTAAATAAATATCACCCTTGATACTTGTGGTGGATATATTGACAATACCTAATTAGGCTTTTCTATATAATGAGATTCTGCTATATTTTATATATGAGCATTCTATATAGTTTTGCCCCTTAAATGTAATGTTTGAATGTCGTCCTTCTTTACAACTCTTTCAATGATAGTATCTGGTTCATCGCTTAGATAGGTTTATTGTGAGGTTGTATACGACTTCATTATACCCCAAAAACTACCGCTCTCGACATCAACTTCTGTCAAACTGAGAATACTGAATTATGTTCATAATGACATTCCTTTATTCCTTACTTATTTACATTCTATAAAGATAAGTCTTTTAATGCACTATACGTAAATCGTCTTTTTTCACGCGCCTTTCGGTGGTAGTAACTTGTTTATCTCGATGAAAGGTCATGTGTCGGGTCACGTGTATCTATCCCCACCAGGTAGTATTTAAGGCCTTGCATTTGATGGTCTCGTTGATATCCATCCGCCATCCGTTTCCCGTGACGTAAGACGCCGGGATTCGCCGTTCGCCTTCGATCATCCTTTGAAGAATTTGAATCCAAGGTGGGCTTCGCTTGAGCGGTTAACTTAATTTTGTAGCGCATTTTCAGCAAATGATTGTGTGTTTTCTGCCAGCTGAAATCAACCGTCTTTGATCTGTATGTTTAAATAGCCCCCTTTTTTCATTGCTTCTTTACAGCTTAAAGCAATACCGGTTTAAATCGAAGGTCACACCTGCCGCAAAGACTCGCTAGGTAATAACACCGATCTTATTGAGATATGTATCTTTTTCATCGTGAGACCTACTCGTTATAGTGCCCGTATAGTGCCCTGTAGATGCACCCTAATCGAAACGAGTTAATTCCTGCTTGCATTTTTATTCCAGATTTTATCTTAAGGCGTTGTGTATGAGAACTTACTGCGAAGCCCTCTCTACATCTCACTCCAATGATTTGTGGGATGGTCAAGTCGCCACATTGAAAGAATTAAAGGTAGCTATTTGACATAAAGTATCTGTTTGTTATACGTCATAGCATTGTTTAGTGCATATTATGGATTCGCATTGGTCCTAGTTCGTGTTATCACCACGCATTTAGAGTAAAAATGCTCCGATAACATGGATATTTTGTCGCCACATTGAAACATTTAAAGGTGCTGTTTGACATAAAGTATCCGTTGGTTATACGTCATAGCATTTTCCAGTGCATATTATGGACTCGCATTGGTTCTAGTTCGTGTTATCACCACGCATTTAGAGTAAAAACGCTTCGATAACATGGATATTATGTCTGCAATAATTAATCAGAGTGCATCCGTTTTTAAACTTTAGGATTCCTGTTTAAAATAATTTAGGAGAGGTACTTGGTAATTAGGAGAAACAATGATTATCAAATAAAATTACTGAACTATATCTAATTCTCTCTAATAGATCGGAAATACTAATTCCATTTTTGAGCCACGGTTGTCAGATTCGCTATTCCGAAGACGACAGCATTTCATAAAGAAGCAATAATATTAGAACATAAATACATTTTTAAAACTGCAGTAAGTATATATCTAGGACTACACTATAGATAGTTAGTGAATATACCTTCATTTTTATTTCTGGTTTAAATTGGTCTTTCCTTCCATTTCAGAAAACGTTATCACAAGTGTGACACTCAAATACTTATCGCTTTTTGTTGAAATTATCATGAATGTCTTGTGAAGTAAGTATCCTATTTACCTGAATGTTGCCTTATTATTTAGAATGGGGATACCATCTAGGTTAAAATTAGAAGCTTTTTAATTTTTTTTCACCCATGTGACTATAATCAAGCTATGGATTTAAATGAGCACTATAGTAAACTACACGTATAGACTTGATTTATTTAGAGGTCTTTCTTGTCCATTTCTGGGAGAATAAATTTAGGTTGTCAAAACATGAGTTCTGTCGATATATGTTTTTATGATTGATGCAATGGTATATGTATCTCTTAATAGAGACCAATAATGTCATTTTGTGATATATTGAATGTAACATTATTTTAATTAAGGTATTTCATTTCATACTTTGTCTCTCAGGTAATTAGTGGCTATTCCTGAAGAAGGCCCTGGTTCGCCGAAACGCGCGTCGATTATTATTGTGCCACATTCTCTTGTTTTTAAATTGTATTTATGCTTTTGATTTTTGTTATAAAAGATTTGGTTATTATAATACTATGTTTGATGTGCCCTATATTGTATGTTGATACAACTTTTTAACTGATGTGTACTCTGCATAATGTGTTTTTATGAACCAATAAAAAGCCTGATAATAAAGACAGATCTCTAATTTTTGAAATGTTAATTCTTCCACTTATCAATGTATAGACAAGAGTTTACAATTGCCTAGGTGTGTTACTTCTCATAAATTACTTTCCCTGACCTAGGAATTGAACTATTTGTTGCTCAGGGGGTCCTTGTTATATACACTGTGTATGACATTTTGAGTGACACCCAACTGCTACTTTAATGTTACACTAGTAATTGTAAATGTTTGCATGTTTTATTTTAGGTGTAAGGTTTTAGGGAGAGCCTCGTAGTGCCATGAGCTGTGCTTGAGATGTAGATTGTGTTTATAGCAATAGGCAAGGCATCAAAAATAAACTATGTGTGGGGAGGAGCTACGCTAGCAAGCAAGATGGCCGCATAAGCTCCCGGCTCCGCCGACCTCCGCCAGCAGCTCGTATATCCTGCAAGTTATCCTGTTTTCCAACCGGACTCCCGTATATATGAGGAGTGACTGACTCTGAAGGCGCAATCCCGAACTTTTTATCACACCGGATGACGGAGATACGCCGTGTTTCATTTTCGGCCTACCTGGGAGTGGAAGCCGGGGCCTCAATTTCTAACCCATCTGGGCTGGAATTGAACAACATCGGCTGTGAACCTTGGGCTTTGTCCGGTCTCCCGAACGGGGACATAATCTACCTGTTTTAAACGGCGATTTCGTATCCTGCCTGCAACGCACACGCCACGGCGTGACACATCGTTTGCTGCGGCCTTGTATCCGACGCCCGGAGACGTAGTAAGCTTGTCGGGGGGGGGTGCGGACGGGAGCCCCGACCAGCGGCGAAGGTGCAAAATTGTGAGGTGAGAGCGCCCGTGGTTGGTGTCCGCTCCAGATTTGCCTGCTTCCCCGGAGTAGCCGGCCTCCGGGGTCTGCATCCTGATCTATTGCTTACGAGAGGAGATGGAGGGGACGAAAGACACACCACCGCTGCGCGCCGTAATGGCGGCCATTAGAGCGCTCCACTCACAGATCATCGTCAACTACCAGGCACTGTCGGTAACAATGGATGATCTTTGCCGGAGACCGGACAGCGGCTTTTTGCCATCATCGCAGCCAGCGGTGCCACCAACGAAACATCGTGTATCCAACTTCGAGGTCCCTGTGCAGACGCCGGATCCCTTTCGCGCTGCTGATTCCTATGAGACAGATCGCGCGCCCGTGGACATTGTCAGCGTCCCTTGCTTGAACCCTATCTCGCCGAATATCACTATGGACGACCTTGACTGCCTTAACAAGATCACCTGTGACTATTGGAAAGTTTTATCATCCTTCCACGCTTTTCCTCGCTTGCTCTGTGTAGATCGTGAACTTTTATCCTTTATTTGGCTTGCTCATACTGACTTGAACTTTCATGAAAACTTTACCTCTCTCATTGTTGCAGTGGCCTGGGTTATAAGTGCTCCAGTGGACATTCGTACTGGCCAGGGTTAACTTGTGAGACTTTTTAGGATACGGGAAAATAATTTAATCTGCTGTTGGGATTGTGACCTGTGAAATGCGGGAGTCGGGTGGTATGTTTCGTACTTACCCGGATTGATTGTGCATCTCGCTACATTTATTTTGCACTTTTTTCCGGGTGGTCGCGTCTGGTGGAGGTTAAGGGAGTCCGGGAGTGTGTTTTTTTTGTCTCTCCTCCTCCGCTTCTTTCTCTCTTTTAGGGACGTTTCTGGGCGACAGGCACGCTGCTAGTGGGTTAGGCCATAGCCATTGCAGGGGTGCAGGGTGGTGGGGGGGTTTGTTATTTTGCCTTTGTTTTGTTCTATGGCCCCTTCTTTCTTCTCTTTCTTTCTCTTTAGGGTATTCCTCTGGGCGACAGGCATGCTGCTAGTGGGGTAGGCCGTAGCCATTGCAGGGGTGCAGGGTGGAGGGTGCGGGGGGTTTGGTATTTTGCCTTTGTTGTGTTATATGGCCCCTTTTCTTTTTTCTCGCAGGGTCCGGTAGCGATACTTTTGATCTCATCCTGCAGCATATGAGTGGGCGGGGTTTGGGGTGGGTGGTTCTGATGATAGATAGGTAGCTTTGTTCTTCTCCCTTAGTGAACATACTGGCGCTTGCATTTTTACTGTTGGTCTATCTTGATCCATGACTGCCTTTTAACGCCTACCCGCATTTTTATACCTCCGGATATCCTGTATCTTCTTCTTTATCTTGTTTTTGGGGGGGGGGGGTTAAATATAAAATGAAACCGTAGGCATATCCTTGATCTCGAAATGTTTTCAATACATCGTCCATCCTCTACCGCTGCCGGACCCATGGGTTGTCGGCTGAAGAGCTGTGTTATTGGATTTCCTGATACGTTCTGCATACATGTGGTGACCGGCCCCTGTCGATGCAGGGCTACTTCTGTATTTTGTGTTGAACGATATAATAAAGGTTTTAAAAAAAAAAAAAAAAAAAAAAACTATGTAAATACCGCATAAAGACCTGCACAGTTGCTCAAAGCTGCTCGCATGCCGTAAAACCGTGAAGTGCATGATTTTCTCAACCTAATATAAAGGTATTATGACATGTACTTAAGTGGTTGTCTTTTTACTTAGTTTTATACTATTGCTCAACTTCTTCTGATGTGTCTTTAAAACTTGCTGTTTGCCGACGATACGTTATTAATATCCAAATCGCCTATGGGGCTTCAGAGGATTCTAAATAAATTTGAAGTTTTCTGTAGAGAAAGAGGTTTAGAAATTAACCTGCAGAAAACCAAATTTATGGCATTCAATAGCTCCAAGAGTACACGTTCTAATCCCCTTTTATATGGTAAACCTCTTGAGAGAGTCTCCTCCTTCGTTTACTATTACAGATAAAATGGAATGGGAGGAACATATTAAAAAATCATCCCTAAAACTGTCTCAATCTTCAGGTGGGATTATGATGGTCTTTTCCAAGTCTACTTTGAAATCAATTAGCCCAGCCATCGAAATCTATAAGGTGCAAGCTCGGGGAGGGGTTATATATGGGGCTGAACTATGGGGCCACTCTGGTCCCGAGAATTTATCACAGGTAGAGAATAAATTTTTAAGACACTTCTTGAATCTCCCGCAGAGTATCCCGCTTACCCCACTCCGATTAGATTTAGGGCTTATGGCAATCTCAGACCTACTAAATCTCAAGCCCCTAATGTACTGGCACAGTTTGTGGTTAACTCAGGAACTCTCTGTTTATAGAGAGGAACTTTTGGAGGTTATGAACCTGAAGGGGGCTGCAAATTTGCCGTGGTTAGCACACATCAGACATATGTCCATCAGTATGGGGCGACGGGAACTCTGGGCGGATCCTGAGCTTGCCTGCTCCTCAATCTCTAGAAAACAGTTGAAGACCCTTTTTGAGGAGCATAATCTGGCACAGCTTTATAGCTGTCCCCGGATAGGCAAGTTAACCTCAGTATTCCTAGAGATAAAAGATAGGTCTTCATTTGAGCCGGCCCTTGATATTATCAAACCAGCAGCCGCCAGAAAACTTTACCTCCAATTCAGGTACGGAGTGTTGCCACTCTGGTCCTTCACCCACAAATGGAAGGGTCTGCAAATGTTGAATTGCTCGGCTTGTGATTCCCCTGATGAGACAGTACTTCATGTATTCTTCAGCTGCCCTGGCCATTATAAAGCTAGAAAGCGTTGGCTGGTGCAGACTTGTAGGAACCTTGGAACTAGACGATGTTCGGAGGCGTTTAGGATTCTTAAGTACGATACAAGTATCCCCATTGTTTATTCAGTCGCAAGTTTTTTATTTTCCAAGTGATTCTCCCGCAGGTACTATCTTAAATCCTCACAACGGGCGATAAATGCCCCTAGAACTGATTTGTAACTATTACACTCTTTAATAAGTTGGGCAGTCCATCTTTCCATGATTATTTAATGATGGTCTCAAATTCATAGCCTTGCTGTCTTGACTGACTAAAACCTATTTACTTAGTGTTTGGGGAACCATGATCTTCCAAGGTTACCTCCACATTATTGTTAAAATTCCATGTGTAGAGGATACCTCTAGTAGAGAGCAATCCCAATGTGAGGACTATGTTAAATTTTTCTATTTCACATGCCAAGATCTGGTCATCTTTTTATCACTTTTTATATTAATGTATTTATTTATGTATTTATTACTTGCACTATGCACTTTCCATGTATGAATTCATGTTTACAGTCCAGTCCATTCCCCACAAGTTATGACTAGTCGTCCGGTATTATCAGGCTCGTGAATTTCTATTTCTTTGGCCTTTTTTCAAATCTTGTATACATTGATACCCATTTTTATCATCATTCCCTCAAAAATGTGTAATTTTATTATGTGGTTATTCCCATGTTCCCATTTACTTTTTTCTTTTTATCTCTTTGTTTAATTTTATTTGTATGTATTTTTGATTGTACTTTTGAGGTCATAATGATCGAAATAAAGTTATAATGAATGAATGAATGCTTCCCACATCTCTGAATACAGTGAAAGAAGGAAATCTAACTGAGATTGCAGACAAAAAAACGTTGTCTTATTTTCGCAGATCACATCCATGCATTGAAGCGTCCGCACAATTATTCGCCTCCGAAGGGTGACGGGCTGCAGTAGGGATTAATAGGTGGGCGCGCGCACAGGGCGGGTTGCTTCAGAAAAATTCATTCAAATAAAGACAAAGGGAGACAGGCAGCTGGAAGTAGAGACACAGATGCACGTATGTACTGGAAGGGCGAGATTTTGATCGATACCTTAGCACTATTGATCCAAACCTCGATCTGGTCGACTGAACCTTTGTTGCCTGTCTTTGAGGAAGAAAGTGCCTCTCTCCCAAGCTAGTTCACCCAATAAAGGACCCCACTCCAAAAGATCACAGACAACTTCTAGCTTTCAAAAGTTTATTGTAAAGATATGATAAGCTGCAAATACAGGCATCTCAGAATGAGATTCACGAGATACACAGGTCCAACTACATACATGTGCTCTCTGAAAGCCCTCAGACGAGCAACGGAAATTACTAACACAAGTTCTAAGAATAATAAAGCTATCAGCATTGACGCATATCTCTCCTTCATTTAAGTTGGAGGAAAACACACAGGTTAGGCTGTCCCTACCCTGCTCTAGATGGTATCCCTACTTAACCAAATCCCAACCTAACAAAGGTGTCAGCAGTGAATGACCCCCAAGGGAAGTCACTCACTCTAAGTCTCTTGATGAAAACCTATAGTTCTCCAGTCATGACCCCTCTCTGCCTATCCATCCGCTCTCTAAAGGGTCCTCAGGAATCTGCTCTAACTCCACCCAGGGGTGCTGTCCCTAATACAAAACAGTCAACAACATTTGAGACGCCCCTCATGAGACGCCCCTCACGTGGTGTAGCTTCTGGCTTTTTCCATGCTGCTTTGTATTGGGCCTCATACGTTGGAGTTGACCTTGCTTCTCAGACTCTTCTCCGGCCCGCTGATACCCCTTAAACATTCCAGAACCCTCCTCCATGTCTGGGCCGTCTACTGAACAGACCTCTATTCATTCATTTATAATTGGATCCCCCCTTTTCCCTTGCAGACAGACATCTGCAGCCAAGAACCCAACTCTCATAGACTTCCAAAAAGGTTTGCAACATTTCTCGGCCCAGACATGTACGTGTAAATCAATGTTAAAACATTTCAGGCCTACAGCATTTCTCATAATGATTATAGCATTCAACTTCTTCATTAATTAAAGCATGTTAATACTCTTATTCTATTATTCAGTAAACACATCTATAAATCATGGCCCATTAATGCAATAGCCAAAACATTATTTCAATCTATGTCGTGAAAAGAAACACCTTCCCCTTCCCTTCTAGCTCTGGCCCTGAGGCCTACCACATTCTGCGTTTAACCACATGCCATCTTACATTTTAGCAGCTTACACGACATGAATTCAGGAATAATCACATCTAATAAAATCATATAGTGTCACACATTTCTGTATTAGTTCCACTTCTACTTAAATCTCTACATTAGCTATACATTCAGAATATAATTGCAGATACTACTAGCACTCATGGCATTTCTCCTCATGATTTGTGCTTACTACAGGTAAGTGTGATGTACTCATACATTTAGGTCAGTTGCGCTCTCTCAGTTCCCCCCTTTGATGACCTCTCGGGGTCATCACTAACATTTAAACTGCAGTTATTGCTGGCATAATTTGTCTCTGCGCTTCCAGAGCCCTCAGACTCCTGTACTGATTATCTTGTATGGCAGCCAATCTCTGCAGCTGCTCTCTTTGGGCCCTTTCTGACCTTCTTGCTCTGTACCATTTGAATACCCTCACCAATCCCCACAATATAATCCCACAGATCAATATTATGATGATAGGTTTTAGTATATACCACACAAAGCTTTTGCCTAAGGTGGAAATCCACCCTCCAACTTCACTCATTCCGTGGCCCACCTTTTCCCAGACATTTTCTCTACTCAAGTCTTCGATCTCCTTGTGAATATCAGTTATGTTCCTAATAACTTTCTCAAGGGGCTTCGAATTGTCTGGAATGTAAGTACAACATTCCTGGACCTTCAAAGCCTTACAGACTCCGCCCTCTTTTGCTAGTAGGACATCTAACGCAAGACGGTTCTGAAGAACCATAGCCCTTATCGATTGCATCTCTCCTTCTACCAGCATTAAGGACTGAGCAGTGCTGGCAGACAACCTGTCGACAACTGTTGCCAGTCGTCTAATTTTAACATCATTAAGGATTACTCCCAAAAGAGGGAACATAGCTCCAAAGACATCTCCAACCATTTCTGCATCTCCTACATCTCTCCTTCCCCTCGATGATGTCTTGCCCTCAATGATCACTAAGTCTTGTGCATGATATATTTTGGGGAAGACAATTGCTAGGTAACATGATCCATACCAGTTGTCAGGTAGTCTCACGTAGGCATTTCTTCCACATACAAAATACACATTTGGAATCACTTGCATTCCCTTCAGGAAATCTTTAGTATAGTACTCTATATTGAAAGCATGTTCACAGTCGACTTCTCCCACGTATACATTTTCATAATACGTTTTGGCTCGGTGAAGACATAGCTTTCCTCTCTGCGTCTTATCTAAAGCTATTGGACCACTACTACCCTTTCTCTTGTGTGTCTTCTCTTCCTCGGTCCAATCTGTTTTCCATTGTCCTGATTTTTTCAAAATCTTTTGTCTCCTGTAACGATCATCCACCTGCCCTATGAACTTCTTCTCGACTTCTGACACCTTGCATGTCAGGTTATTTCTACGGGCATGTGAAGTATCTAAGGTAATCCAAGGAATGAAGAACTTAGCCAATCTGTCTTCACTCTTCCAGTAGTCCCATTTGTTCATCTGCTTATAATTTGGGACTTCTGGCAACACTGAATCATAGTTGGAGAAATAGTATTCAAAACTATCTCTCTCATAAAATATACTAAGCAATAAGCTACATGTAATGCCATATGTCAGCGGGAGGTGATGATATCTAATGCCTTCATCTACAGACGCCGGCAACTGCATGCAGACGTAACAGTCCTTAACCTCCATGGCATCCACGTATTCATATAAGAGTTTAGCATAAGCATTTGACCTAAAGTCTCCTTGGGACTCATCTACGTGTAACCTGCGGGCTTCTGCAGCTAATAACGCTTTCTCTTGAGTGTTTTCCCTTTTCTCACCAGCAACAGTGGGTGTAAGCGTTTCTACAGATTTCACATCAGTTACCTTCGCCTCTTCCTCATGTCCCTGTACATAAGAAATTGTTACCACTAAAGCTATCAATATTATCACTCCTACTATTAGTGTACCTATTATACATTTAGCTCTGCGGTTCTGGGTGCCGGCTTCCATTTCGTCAGACAATATGGCTCTCTCTTATCTTAGCAAAAAGTTCTTTTCTTCTCGTTCCTTTACAGTCTCTTTTTTAATCCTTTTGTCTTTAGAATCCACACAACTGGAAGCTGACAACCTTTTTCGCAAAAGTCCTTTAACAGTTCAATAAAGACAACCCTAGCCCTTCTCCATCAACTCAAGGGAAGTTCCCTAATATTCTCTGCTTCCTGGGCGCTAGGTAATCTTCTTTTTCTGCTTGCTTTATTTACAAAGTCCTTTAAGCATCTACTATCAAGTTTGTACCTGCAGCTTCGATAGCAAAGTTCAGTATTTCCAAACGAAGATTGTGCTCTTCATGGGCTGTTATCGTTGTACCAAAGTCGGGGAATTGCAATTCTGAAAGAAACATGTGTTTTAACTTGCTGAGGCGGGGAGGTCTGGGGAGCATGAATGTTAGTGACCCTTCTTGTTCGACTCCGGGTACCAACAGTCGTATTTCCACGGTGACGATGGGCTCAGAACTGGACACCACCACCGCTCGAATCCTCCCTGTCTCCTGTTTCAAAGACATTTGTCGCCAGATATGTCCACTCAGGTGTGGAGTATCTTCTGTTAGGCACACGCACTCTTCTTGACCTTCTTCGGTCCGGTGCTTCAGCGCCCTGAGCACCTTCTTCCGGGTCTGAGTCTTCTGATATCGGAGGAAGGGTTACCTCTGGAGTTGACCTCAGGCTAGAGCTCCTTCTTTGCGGCCAATTAGCTTCTCCACGTGCCCTTCTACTCCTTCTCCTTCTTGTCTGTTCTCGCTCTCTATCAGACCTGTCAGTGTCTGACTCGTACTCCCAGCTACTTTCTCCTTCTGTAGCGTCGTCTGTTTCACTGTTGTACTGACCGTCCTCAGCTTGGTCAGACTCGTTCCCTGCTTCCGCTGGCACCTCTTCAGCTTGGCTAGCCCCCTCTATGGCTTCTCGGTCCTCTGCTGGACGTCTATCCGAGAGAGGAGCTGTTTCTTCCCGAGGTGCTGGAACCCTTCGCGTATGTGACGCGTGGATCCAATTGGGCAGGCCTCCCACCTTCACAGCCGTATTCGCAATCAAGATGATCTGGAAGGGCCCACGCCAACGAACATCCAAGCAGCTTCTTCTCACATGTTTTTTCACCAGGACCCAGTCCCCAGGATACAGGTCATGGCACGGGCCCTGGCACGATGGAACCTCGGCAGCCTGCACCTGAAGGGACACAGAACGAATGGCGTCAGACAGCCCCTTACAATAGTCCAGGATCATATCATCTGTGATATTTAACAGTGCAGTAGTTGGGACAGATGGCAGCCTCATTGCTCTCCCCATTAACACCTCATGTGGTGACAACCCCGTTCTTCTGTCTGGGGTACTACGAAGGCTCATGAGGACCAATGGCAGGGCGTCAGGCCAACTCAGGGTCGTTGAGGAGCACACTTTGGCAATTCGGGCTTTGATCGTGCCATTGATCTGCTCCACAATTCCTGAGGCTTCTGGTCGGTAACTACAATGCAACTTTTGATCGATATTCAGAGCTGCACAAATCATCTTCACAAGCTCGCTGTTGAAATGCGTTCCCCTATCTGATTCCAAAGAGGCCGGCACCCCGAAGCGCGGAATGAGTTCCCTAAGCAGTAACTTAGCCACTGTGAGGGTGTCGCACCTACGTGTAGGGTATGCCTCAACCCATCTGGAGAACACACAAACAACCACCAGGACATAGCGGAGGCGGTTGCATCTCGGCATTTCAATGAAATCTATCTGCATTCGATTGAATGGACCTCCAGACCTCCCTATGTGACTCAGTGCAACTGGTGTTCTTTTCCCTACGTTCAGCTGCTGACAGGTCACACAACGCTGGCACACTGCTTCTGCTGCTATTCTAAACTTAGGATTGTACCAAGTCTGTCTAAACACTCTCAGCATAGCGTCTCTCCCTAGGTGTACGGGACCATGTATGAGTCTGGCCATTGGACTCACCATCTCATTGGGCAACACTGCTCTGCCATCTGCTGAGACCCAAAAATGGGACTCACCCACTACACATCCTGCCTTTTCCCATGTTTCTTTTTCAAAATCAGGAGCATTTTCTTGCATGTTTGCCAGTTCATCCCAAGTATCAACAGTTTCCAATATCATGGCTAATTCAGTCCTTTCATTTATTCCACCCACTTCCACCTCTGTGAAAGAGTACCCTTGTTCTGCGCAATACCGCGCGACTTCGTCGGCATATCTATTGCCTTTCGAGACGAAGTCCTCATTTCTGGTATGTGCGGTGCACTTTACAACTGCGATACCTGCTGGGCATTGCAACGCCTCTAACAACAGGCGCACAAACTCTCCATTGCGAATGGGAGAGCCTGAAGAGGTCATGAACCCTCTTTGAGACCATAACTGCCCGTAATCATGAACCACCCCATAACCATATTGGCTGTCGGTGTATATGGTGACTCGAATTTGATTGCTTGCCAAGCAAGCACGTGTCAAGGCAATAATCTCGGCTACCTGAGCGGAGTGTACTCCTTCCAGGCACCCAGCTTCTACAACTCCAGTAATTGTACAAACAGCGTAAGCTGCTCTCAACTGCCCAACTTCGTCTCTTACACATGAGCCATCGACAAAGAAAATTTCATCTGGGTCGGTCAGTGGCTCATCTACGATGTCGGGTCTGGGTTTGGTGCATAGTTCAGTCACATCGAGGCAGTCATGGTCTGTACATTCATCATCATCCTCGATATCATTTGGGAGTGGCATCAAGGTGGCAGGGTTCAAAACAGAGCATCTCTTGAGGGTCACATTCTCTGCAGCAAGAATAACTTGCTCATAGCGCGTGAGCCTGCTGTTGGTCAGATGCTGTGTTTTGGTCCTGGTCATCAACAGTTCAACAGAATGGGGCACGCACACCTCTAACGGGTGCCCCATGACGATATTTTCACATCTCTCAATGCTGACACCCGTTGCAGCAACGGATTTGAGACATCCGGGCAACGCTGCGGCTACTGGGTCTAAAGTAGCCGAGAAATAAGCAACTGGTCTACGGGCATTCCCATGGATTTGGACTAACACAGACAACGCGCAACCTTCTCTCTCACAACAGTAAAGAAAAAATGGTTTATTGTAATCAGGCATTCCCAAATGCCGGAGCACGACACAGGTCCTCTCGCAGCTGTAAGAATGCCATCAAACAGTCTTTGTCCCATGGTACCGGATCTCTCACCTCCTTGTGCGTCAGTTTTTGCAAGGGCTTTGCTTTCAGTGAAAAGTTCGCGATCCACTGTCGGCAATAACCCACCATCCCTAGGAACATCCTGACCTCTCTCTGTGTCTTAGGCGCATTCATTTTCATGATCGCCTCTATCCTGTCTGGTGACACCTTTCGTTTGCCTTTCTCTATTCTGTGTCCCAAGTACTGCACTTCTGTCAGGCAGTACTGCAACTTTCCCGGGGACACCTTGTGCCCATTGGCAGCTAGGTGATTTAACAAAGCAATAGAGTCCTCCCTGCAAGCTTCTTCTGTTTCTGACGCCACAAGGAGGTCGTCTATGTACTGGACCAGAACTGACTTCTGGGGCAGCACTAGACTTTCAAGATTTTTCTTCAAAAGCTGGTTAAAGATCGATGGGCTCTCTGTATACCCCTGAGGAATGCGACACCATGTTAGGACGCGATTTTCCAGCTTAAATGCGAAAAGAAAATGGCTTTCTTCGTCCAGAGGGATCGAAAAGAAAGCCTGACAAAGATCAATCACAGTGAACCACTCAGCTTGGAATGGAATCTGAAACAGTATCACTGATGGATTCGGTACCACTGGACAACACGAAACGACTATGTTATTAATCTTTCGAAGGTCCTGCACTATCCGAAATTTCCCATTTGGTTTCTGCAGACCCATAATCGGGGAGTTGCATGGACTACCCACGATTTCTTTCAGTATTCCCTGTTTAATCATGGACTCGATCACGGGTTTTATGCCTGCAATCGTTTCTGGAGTCAATTTATATTGGGGTGTTCTTGGGAACTCAGCATGCGGTTTCACTACAATTTTCACTGGGTCCACCCCTTTGACCAATCCTATCTCTTCCCCAGTGAAATCCCATACTTCTGGTGCCACTGTCTCTCTCAAGTCCCAGGGGAGCTCATCTACTGTCAAAGTAGGGTACAGCTCCACGCATATTCTTGAGTTTGCAACTTTGAAGTCTGCGTCATCATCATTGGTCAATACCTCCACTCCCTGAGGTGTACAGTATATTGTACAATTCAATTTACACAACAGGTCTCTCCCTAGCAGACACACAGGACTTGAATCGCAAACCACAAACTGGTGCTCATCGCTGTACTTCCCTATTTTCACCTGTACTGGTTCTGTCAATTGGCTGGTTATTCTCCTGTTTGCGACCCCCACCACTTGTATGGTCTCTCCAGACATGGGCAGGTCTGGAACTGCAGCTGATCTGATCGTGGACCTAGTGGCTCCTGTGTCCACCAGAAATGTCGTGGGGCACCCTGCTACTTCTGCTTCTACATAGGGTCCCCTCTGGTCCACCTCCAAGGCTGCCCCGAGGGTGCAGTCTTCTCTTTCCACTCTCTGTCCGGTTAATGGGTCCACATAATAGCACTCTTCTCCTTCTACAAACAGGGGCATCTGTCTATAGGTCTTACCCATAGTCCCTACTCGAGGAGGTTGCGGGAACTGGGCTCGGGGAGGAGCCCCCCCCCCTTTGAGCACCTTTCCCTGGTATGGCGTCACCCCTCTTGTAGGCGCGCTCTGGACCTCTTCCTCCTCTATCTCTTGCTCTCCTATCTCTACATTGTAGGGACACTCGCGTTTCCAATGCCCCACCTCGTTACACTGGTGGCACCTAGTCGTTTTCTTCAAGGCAGCTATGTCTATTCTGGGTCTAAAGGTGGAACTCTCCTCATTGCCCTTGTTCTGACTGTACTGCTTCTTTCCTCCTGTACCTGTTCCTTGCTGCTGTTGCTGCTGTCCCCCCTTTCCTGCTGCCTGCATCTGTACCACCATCAACTTTTCTTTTAGTTTCTTAGCCTTGGAGTCTATCTCATCACAGCAGTACCTGGCATACCTCAGTATTTCGTCTAGGGGTTTACTTTGCCAACAAATCGAGTGTTGCTGAATCATTAAACTAATATCCGGTCTCAGTCCCAGGACGAACTTGGACACGAATTGCCCTATGTCTTTTGGATCCATTACATCCAGGCCGCTATACTGTTTAAACGCCTTCAGCAATCTCTCGTAATATTCGTGGACTGTCTCTTTGGGTTCCTGTCTGGTTCGGTCTATTCTGACCCAATCTATGTCTTGCATTGGCACTTTCTCTTTCAGCCAAGTCATCACTCTCTCGAATTTTGCCATCACAATCTCGGACGGCCCATTAGTCTTAGCATCTCTCTCCGGCTCCGTTGTGGGCCACTCAGCGCTAACCTTGCATGCTGTCCACAGATCTCCTGGTACTACAATGTCGAACAGCGTGTTCAGATCTATCCATAGGACCTTTGAGATTTTTACAAATCTCTCGACTTGCTTGTACCACTCCACTGGGTTTTCCCGCAATTTGGGGAAGGAGGTGGTAAAAGCAGCTAAATCTCCCCTACTCCAAGGGACATGCACATAGTTCCCATTGGCGACTTCACGCAAAGGGTATGCTTCTATTCCCTGCAGCCTTCCTGGTGTCATACCAAGCATGCTTCTCCTGCCGGTCCCTTTCTTGGACCACCTCTCTTCCCACTTATCTAGTGCCCTCCATGTCCTTATTCCAGTGATCAGTTCCCTTATATGCGTTTTCAGCCCAATCGTTCTCCTCTCATCTAGGTCTCGATCTGTGTAATGTAGCCTGTGGTTACCCTGTAATGCTTTGGTTCTTGACAGGTCCACCATATATTTGCCTGCTAGTTCAACTAACTTCTCATGGATTGCTCTCGCTTTCCGAGTGATGTCCTTTGCCATATACAGTATTTCATCCTGCTCATACATTTCCATTCTTTCTAAAGGCAGGGTACCATCTATCATGTCATCCAGGTCTGACCTTAAACTGGCGACATCGAGTCTCTTAGCTTTTATCTCAGCTCGCAATATGTCTTTCGAAGGGGGCTCACTGGTCTCCCTACCATCCCAACTCCGAGCCCTACGTTTGGGCTCGGGAGAGTTAATGAGTGCTCTCCCTTGCTCCCATCTCTCCAGGTCCCATGCTCGGCCATCCGATCTTGGAAGATGATGGAACACGGGCCTGTTACCCCCACTCTTGCTCTGCCCACTCTCTTCTGCTTCTCTCCTTTCGCCGTACGCCTCTCTGTTATTTTCCCTCTGGTCGCTACTCTCCCTTTGCCTAGTATCGCTCAGTATCCGATACGATCCTTCCTGGTTCCCCATATTCCCTGGGCTGCGCTCATTTCCGTCATCACAGGGACTATGGTGCGACCTCTCACAACTCCCATTCTGTTCTCGGGTGCCGGGCACACAGTGTGGACACTTAAAGCTGTTTCTGTACTCTTGCGCTCTCCTCTCCCCTTCACTGAGTATTGGGCACGCCACCCCTCCACTCCCGGGGCCCCCGTTTTCCAGGTCTGTTCTACCTCCACTCCGGGCCCAATGGGTGACTCCCCTACTATCTCTCTCTCTACAGTCCCACTCCGGGCTGCTCTCCCCAGCCCCGCAGTGAGTCCGAGCTCTGCTGTCCTGACTTTCCCTTTCAGCTTCTGCAGCTATGATGCTCTTATGAGCCTCCACTGCCTCATCCCACTTCTTCATGTACTCATTTAGCTCTTGAAAGGATTTTCGTCCAGTTCCCCTCAGATCCGCTGGCCATCTAGGGCCCCCAGGATCCCCTCCTGGGTCCCCTGCTGTGTGCATCGGGGTGCTCCATTCTCTTGGTATCGGCATCTGACTTGGGGAATTAATCGTATCGTTCCTCCTTGCCGTCTCTGCTCTTTCTCTGTCCTTCCGTACCCGTTCTTCCCCTCTTGCTCTCTCTTGGTCATATATTGATATTATAGGACCTATGGTAACAGGTACCTGTAGTGCATCTGGTAATCTGTAGGATGTGGCGCACTCCGTTTCCGGCGCTCTTTGTACCACAAACCTCCCGACTACCTGTTGCACCTGACTAGGCTGGGACAGCTCTTTCTTTGCCTCGGGATCCCACTCTGAACTGGGAAGCGGTCTATGCTCTCCTGCATTGCCCCCCTTTTCTCCTTCACTATGCTCGACCTCTCCCCCTGCTCTATTATACGGGGGTGGCCTGTCTGTCAATAATCTGTTTATCAGGCTGTCCTCTGTTTCGCTCTCATCATCTTCTTCTAGGGGGCTTTTATTTCCGGGCACCTCTAACACCGGGTACAGTTTATTTACTTCCATGTTATGCACTCTCCATCTTTTAGCATCCGCATCCCACCTGGCATCCTGCACTGCCCTTACCGATCGTTTCACCCTTTCTTGTCGTCTGTTCATATTCTTTTCATGCGCTGCCCTAATCCATGCATCAAGAGCTTCAAACTGGGTCGGTCTAGGCAAGGGTCTCATTGAGGTCATGACTGATTTTAATCGATGTAACACCTCTAATCTGAACGTCCCGTACTTCGGGAACGTCAGTTCCTCATTTCCTTCCGTAATCTTACTCCACTCTGATATCCAAAGGATCGTATGCAACCCAACATTCACTGCCATGTAACGAGCTGGCGTACCCTCCGGCGGGGCTTCTTCCCCTTCATACGATCCCCGCTTCTCTTTTTTAAACACCGCTCTCAGCCATTTAAAACACTTCATAATTATGCGCACAATATCCAGCCTCGCTACTCTGTTTACTTCCTGATGACAATCCACCAATCCTGTCGCGGCTTTGCTAACTTGGCCTATCGCAGCGCGGTCTTTCTCCGGTCGGCCAATCACGTCGCGACACTTTCTGACGTCTTTGCTAGCTGGCCTATCACAGCGCGGTCTTTCTCCTGTCGGCCAATCACGTCGCGACACTTTCTGACGTCTTTGCTAGCTGGCCTATCACAGCGCGGTCTTTCTCCTGTCGGCCAATCACGTCGCGACACTTCCTGACGTCACTTTTCTCCGCTTCGCAGCAGCACCCCTCCTTTCTCAACTCGTCTCCCGGTCATGCATGCGTCCCATTCATACACCGAAAAATGACTACTTCCGACCAAGCGGTCACTTCCCTCGACTGTACGTCCACAGTCTATATGTAATTGTCAACACAACTGACGAAATGTCTATCGTCTCTCTGATAGGTTGCTTACACACACAGTAACCTCCGACCAGCGTCCGTTACTCACGCACTCACTCTTACGTTCCCCCTATCTCGGTCTTTCGGGTGATCAATGGTACCTCATGACCCCCTTCACACTATTTGACAATTACTCTGGGTGTCCGATACACCCAAACCACTTAAGCTCTCCTTGAACTTAAGATTTCCACCGGTTGCGCGCGCTCACAACCTGTTCCACAGTCACTCTACAGACATTCAACTCCGCCAGACATTACAACATAGATACAATACAAAAACACCGCAATCTAACACGCATGACCCTTTATACTCACTCTCGACCGATACTGCTGCTTTTTCTGTCTCACGTCATCCGGATGTTCTTCGGCGGGCGGTTCTTCCGATCATCGATCTCTAGGGGCCTTGGGGTAAGCTAACCTGGCCTAGGTCACCGTCCTCAAGAAGGCAACCATCCTCTATTACCAACTGGAAGGGCGAGATTTTGATCGATACCTTAGCACTATTGATCCAAACCTCGATCTGGTCGACTGAACCATTGTTGCCTGTCTTTGAGGAAGAAAGTGCCTCTCTCCCAAGCTAGTTCACCCAATAAAGGACCCCACTCCAAAAGATCACAGACAACTTCTAGCTTTCAAAAGTTTATTGTAAAGATATGATAAGCTGCAAATACAGGCATCTCAGAATGAGATTCACGAGATACACAGGTCCAACTACATACATGTGCTCTCTGAAAGCCCTCAGACGAGCAACGGAAATTACTAACACAAGTTCTAAGAATAATAAAGCTATCAGCATTGACGCATATCTCTCCTTCATTTAAGTTGGAGGAAAACACACAGGTTAGGCTGTCCCTACCCTGCTCTAGATGGTATCCCTACTTAACCAAATCCCAACCTAACAAAGGTGTCAGCAGTGAATGACCCCCAAGGGAAGTCACTCACTCTAAGTCTCTTGATGAAAACCTATAGTTCTCCAGTCATGACCCCTCTCTGCCTATCCATCCGCTCTCTAAAGGGTCCTCAGGAATCTGCTCTAACTCCACCCAGGGGTGCTGTCCCTAATACAAAACAGTCAACAACATTTGAGACGCCCCTCATGAGACGCCCCTCACGTGGTGTAGCTTCTGGCTTTTTCCATGCTGCTTTGTATTGGGCCTCATACGTTGGAGTTGACCTTGCTTCTCAGACTCTTCTCCGGCCCGCTGATACCCCTTAAACATTCCAGAACCCTCCTCCATGTCTGGGCCGTCTACTGAACAGACCTCTATTCATTCATTTATAATTGGATCCCCCCTTTTCCCTTGCAGACAGACATCTGCAGCCAAGAACCCAACTCTCATAGACTTCCAAAAAGGTTTGCAACATTTCTCGGCCCAGACATGTACGTGTAAATCAATGTTAAAACATTTCAGGCCTACAGCATTTCTCATAATGATTATAGCATTCAACTTCTTCATTAATTAAAGCATGTTAATACTCTTATTCTATTATTCAGTAAACACATCTATAAATCATGGCCCATTAATGCAATAGCCAAAACATTATTTCAATCTATGTCGTGAAAAGAAACACCTTCCCCTTCCCTTCTAGCTCTGGCCCTGAGGCCTACCACATTCTGCGTTTAACCACATGCCATCTTACATTTTAGCAGCTTACACGACATGAATTCAGGAATAATCACATCTAATAAAATCATATAGTGTCACACATTTCTGTATTAGTTCCACTTCTACTTAAATCTCTACATTAGCTATACATTCAGAATATAATTGCAGATACTACTAGCACTCATGGCATTTCTCCTCATGATTTGTGCTTACTACAGGTAAGTGTGATGTACTCATACATTTAGGTCAGTTGCGCTCTCTCAGTACCCAGAGATAGATCAACCATCTCGACAGATCTAGGGAGACAGCCGGCTGTAGACAGACAGACGCATGTTCTATGAGGCAGGTCCATAGATACAGGCTTCTGGAAGCAGACAGACAGCTGTAGGTATACCCTGCAGCAGGTCCAGAGAGACAGATGCATGTATGTACCTAGAAACATATCCAGAGAAACAGATGCATGTAGTACCCAGCGGGAAGTCCACAGAGACGGGAGGCTGCATGTAGACAGACGCCGAGAAGGGGTTGGAGCCCAAGTCTGGCATGTGACACGTGTCACTCTGTCATGTGGCATATGCCACATCTGATGTGACATATGCCATAGATTTTCTACTTGGTCTTTCATTATTATCAGTGGAGCATTTCCAAAGGACTATGTTTGACTCTGCTAAAATAAATAAATTGTTTAAAAAAATTAAAATAATAATTTCCCGAGGTGGGGTTTGAACCCTGGTCAAAACTCACTCAAAGCCCCTGTGAACTAACAGTGAGCCATCTATTCTGCTGAAATTTTCCCAGCCACAGGCATATATGTCATAGAATAATGATGTCGGTCCTTCCTCTATTTCAATTGTCTTTGGACTTTAGATACCAGAAATCTTCTCTCGATTTACATTCTTTAAATACAAATAGCCCTTCCTTTCATACAGTCTGCCACTAGCCCCATGCATTTATTATTGTTACACAATCATCCACAAATTCTCATTCCACTAAATAAGTCATTTCTTTCATAGCAAACCTGTCCCCCTCTTACACATGCCACACAGCATGCCATCAATGCCTCACATGCACTATGACTAAGGAGGCCATAGTTCTCCCAGATACTGCTAGGGGGTGATTTACAAAGGCACAGCTTTCATTTGTGGAATTTAGAAATAAAATAAAAAAATAAAAAAAAATGATTTTCCCCTGCTGGAGTTTGAACCCTGGTCAAAACTCACTCAAAGCCCCTGTGAACTAACAGTGAGCCATCTATTCTGCTGGATTTTGCCTCCAGCCACAGGAGTATTACACATGGAAAAATGATGTTGGTCCCTCCTGTATTTCCATGGTGTTTGGACTTTAGCTGGTACAAACACTCGTTCTATTTATATGCCATTAAGGAGAGAGACGCGGGCGTATTGGCTACAAGGGCGCGGTCCAGTCTACTATGTGTGTCGTGCGTCGGGGTGTAACAAGTAAAGAGCCTCTGAGTGGGATGGCTGTACGCCACACATCCACAGCTCCCAAATTATGCATCACTTCCCCTAGGCGTGCCGTCATATGTGGTTTCGTGCCAGAGCGAGGAGGATGCCGATCTAGATCCGGGTCCAACACACAATTAAAATCCCCAAACCAAACAAAGGGGGTGTCCAAGTCCGAGACAATAAGGTCCTGGAGATGGGAAAAGAAACCCGGATCATCAACGTTAGGTGCATAGGAATTTAAGAGCAGGAAATCCCTACCATCCAGCTTGATTCGCAGCAGCAAGTACCTGCCTTCGACATCTGCCTCAACATACTGAACGGCACAGGGAACCCCAGGTGCCACCCAGATTAGGACCCCCCTGGCATAGGTAGAATAGGAGGAATGAAACATCTGGCCCCGACATTTTTTGGACAGCTTCTGGGCACCCTCTTCGTTCAAGTGGGTCTCCTGGAGGCACGCAATGGAGACGCCATGGCGTCGGAGGAATGAAAGGACCCTGTATCTTTTAGTGCAAGTGCCCAATCCACGCATGTTCCAAGTTAAGAATTTAAACCCCATGACAGGAGATCACGCCCAACCTGGCCATATATTACAAACAGCGTGTTCCGCCACCCACGGGCCCAACCAGCATCCAGGCCGGGGGACCTAGCCCATCTGATCAGCCATTCAAAAAACAGAAACACAGTACTCTCGATGCCAGCAACAACTTCCCCTCCCAACCCCACCAACCCCCAAACACCCCCAACCCCACAACCCCACAACCCCCCCATAACATCTACCCCCACCCCCACCCACGAGCAAGATGACAGCAACACCAAAACACGCTATCCTGCCCTTCCCCTGCTGGTGCCAGGACGTACACAGCCACCCTATTCGTCCCATCCAAACACACACACACACCCAACCAAACACCACCCACCCCCCTTCTAGCTACCCATGGGACCCAGACGTACAGGAATGAACCTGGGCTTGGCCGCCGGCATCAGTCCCGAAGCAGGGCCCTCCCCAGCCAAAATAAAGACAGACACCGCCACATAAGGTCGTTCCAACGGGATACAGGTCCTACGCTCCACTCCGTCATTCAAGCTCGAACAGCACGGCTCCCAGGTACCTCATACAAACTCAAGGCCCAGCACTAAAGCCCCCAAAGCAGAGCACAACACTCTTCACTCCAACAGTACCTTATGACAGAGCCGTCCCCGGCAGCAGTTCAGACATTCCAGTCTCTGGGATCACCGGAGCCGTAGAGTCTGTACCTGGCACAATGTCCTGCAGGGTATCTGGAACCAACACGTCCCCAGGGGCGGATGCGCCCGAGGACTCTGGACCATCCCTCGCCAAGGAAGGTCCCAACGTCGCCGCCTTCCGCATCGTCGTCTCTGGGGATGGTTCCCCCAGGTCTCACGGGGCCCCCCTCGCTCTCCCGGGGGCATGTCGTCACCCCTGTATCTCCTGCCACTCCCACACCTCAGCGGGCTATTCAAAGAAATGCGCCCGGCCCTGAGATATCACCTTGACCTTGGCCGGATATAACAGCATATATTGTAGCTTCATCTCCCGGAGCTTCTGCTTGACTCCCAGGTAGGACTTCCGCTGCTCTTGTACCTGTTGGGTGTAATCAGGATAGATGCATATGCGGCTGTTCTCAATGGTGAGAGACTCCGTCTCCCTCGCCGCCTTCAGAATGCAATCCCGGACTTTATAGTTCAGGATCTTCGCAATCAATGCCCTCGGGGGCTCCCCCGGGCGCGGGGGGGGGACCATGGCCCTATGCGCCCGTTCGATGACAAATACATTTGATAGCCCATGCGGGCACAGTTGAGTCCGAATCCAGTCCTCCAGGAAGCGCTCGGCATTCCCCGCCTCCAATCGCTCCGGCACACCCAGGACTCTAATGTTGCTGCGGCCGCCCTACCCTCCGCGTCCTCAGCTCTTCGTTCCAATGCGTGCGTCGTAGAGTTGAGTTGCGTGACTGTCTTCTGGAGGGAAGCCACCTGCCCTTGTAACTTGGTAATGTTACCCTCCACATCCGATACCTTATCCGCCACTTTGCGAAGATCCGTTCGCAGGAGGTTGACATCAAGCGATACAGTCTCTATCTGCCGCTCCAGCGCAGAATGGGAGCCCTGTATGGCCTTCAGCAACTCCGCCCGGGAAGGCTCCGCCGGCACATCCGCGCACTCCTCTAGACCTGTCTACCGCGTAATCCAATGCGACGGCAGACGCTGGGTTGTATACTGTGTGATACTATTAGGCTGAGTGGATTTCGACATCCTGTCCTTACGCAGAGCCAGCAGACCAGGCACTCAGCGACCACCGCAGGGGAGCACCAAGGATCGTATACGGGTACCTCCGCTCAGTAGCGCGCCTCCTGGTCGCTCTTCAGGTCACTGCCATTCCGCTGCCGATCTCCCATCCAGCAGGACCAGGCTGTAGCAATGGGGTGGCGCACACAAGGATCAAGCACTACCTCAGTACGTCCCCAGCGAAATTCAAGATTAACAATACTATGTCCACACCAGTTCCTGTAACACTTGGTGTCCCTCAAGGATCCTCCCTCTCCCCTACTCTGTTCAATCTACTCATGGAACCACTTACCACACTACTTCAAGCATCTAATGTTCAATTTCACATGTACGCAGACAATACCCAGCTCTACCTTAAAATACACACCCTTGATGACATCAAAATACTCAACACAACGCTTAGGAACATATAGACTTTGCTGGCAGAGAATCACCTCAAACTTAACGCTCAAAAAACGGAATTCCTCCTAATAGTGCCTCCCACCAAAGTCCCCCTCACTCAGTCCTGGCTTAACCATCTCATTGCACTCAACGTTCAACCTACTATTGTGGACTCAGCGAAATCTTTAGGCATAACCCTTGACTGCAATCTCAATATGCATCATCACATCAGCAATGCAACGAAGGGAGCTAATTTCCAAATCAACACATTGCGGAAATTGAACACTTTCCTTCCTCCCAATGACTTCAGAACTGCTGTCCAAGCCCTAGTCATCCCTCCAGTGGATTATGGAAAAGTTGCCCTCTGTGGTCTCCCCATATCGACAACCGCACCATTAAAAGCCTCTATTAATGCTGCAGCCAGACTAATCACGGGCTCAAAAAAACTTTCACACATTTCTCCTGATCTAAAATCTTTCAACTGGCTGCCTTACGAAGCTAGAATACATCTGAAAATCGCCTGCATGACCCACAAGGCTATACACCACAACTCCCTCAGCTACCTCGCTCAGAAACTGACAATCTCGGGTGGCTCAAGAGTGACAAGAAGTGCAGACAATCTTCTTTTGAAACCTCAGATATTTCACAAGAAAAAAACCTATAAACGCTCCTTCTCAGGGATGGCGCCCAGGATCTGCAATGCCCTCCCTCCAGAAATCAGACTTATCTCATCCTCGGCACCCTTCAAAAAAGAAGTAAAATCTCTCCTATTAGCTACATTTACCTGCACTTTGACTAATGTAATCTCGTAACTCAGTACTCTTCCTCCTATGACTATGTATATTGACCACCTATGCACCGTTGCTACCTTACCTTGTTTCTTTTTTTGTAACCATTTGCTCATCTTTGCACAAAATGTTTTCTTTAATTATTACTCCTTGCCTTTTTATCCCATTCTGTATGTAAAGAGCTATGATAGCCGTAAGGATCTTGTTCGCGCTCTATAAAACTTTTAAAATAAATAAAAATAAATTAAATTCACTATCAGGACATGCCACACACACCAGCGCATGTCCTACCTTTCACATACAGTGCACCCTGCCCATGGGGTACATTGGACCTACCTCAGGGTCGACTTACATGTAGAAAAGGGAAGGTTTAGGGACTTGCAAGTGTGTGCACTTGCCAATTCGACATGGCAGCCCTAGGCTGTGGACAGGCTACGCAATGGCAGGCCAGAGTTACACTTTACAGGCTGTTTGCGTGGGTGGCACAATCCAGTGCTGCAGCCCACCAACAGCATTTGATTTATATGCCCTGGCACTCGCAGTGCACTTTACTAGGGACTGACACATGAATCAAATAGCCAATCATGAAAAAACCAATCCATAACACAGTTTACACAGAGAGCATATGCATTTTAGCACTGATTTGGAGTGGTTAAGTGCCCATAGTCCTAAAACCAATGCACACAGGTCAGGAAATAATAGGAAGAAAAATCAAAATATTTGGGGATCACCCTGCAAAAAGGGCCATTTCCAACAAGCAGTCACACACATGCACACTCGACTCACGAGCAGTCGCACACACTCCACTCACAAGCAGTTACACAAATTCAAGCGCAAACTCCACTCACGAGCAGTCGCACACATGCACACTCCACTCACGAGCAGTCACACTTATGCATGTGCACACTCTACTCACAAGCAGTCGCACATAGGAGCACTCGAGCTCTTCCACTAATGTTATGTGAATGTGATGACATGCAAACAGCTCCTTCATTCTGCAGGCAGAATGCGTGGTGAGCACAGTGCGGGGGAGACACTCAGAGTGTTAAACTCTCTGATGGATCCTGTCTGGATTGATACTGAAGGGCTCAGGAAACAGAGGAAAACTATGAAACAATGAAAACAGCAGTGTGGGGACGCCATTTTTTATTCCATATATAAACACAAGCCTGTGAATTTTCAAATGGTCCCGGATAGCTTAGTTGGTAGAGCATCAGGCTTTAGATCTGAGTGCCCAGGGTTCAAGTCCCTGTTCGGGCCGTTCGTTTATTTAACTTTTTTTTAAATCTATGATTTCTATTTTTGTTCTGAAAGGCTAACGCTCCTAGTATAAATAATCTTTGCAAGCTCTTTAAGGTTGGAATTCGCTAATTGCTCTCCTTTTCGATATTCAATGTTGTCTCCGTAGCGCCACCTCCTGTCTGTCTGTCACGGTGCACCGGTTTCAACCAGTGATAATCGGAAGTGCAGTCTGTGTGCAGCCGGATCCCACTCGGGCTTCCGCTCGTTGACATCTCTGCTCATTATCAGATACTTCTGTTTTGCATCTTATAAATGTAACAAAATTACTATATTCTATTCACAAATTTGAAACAACCTCGTGCAAGGGAAATGAGTGTAATCCATTTTAAAAAAAAATTAATGTCTTCTTGTTGTAAATCGTTTGAAATAAAAGGACGTGAACATTTTCTAAAAGAAGTCACTGTGTGTGCCTTAAACCATCTTCCCTCAACAAGGTCTAATTTTTGTCACTTCCAGTGCAATGTGCAGAACTGCTGCGAAAATATAGAGCACGAGCTCTACGTGTACCCACATGTAAACCCTATTGGTAAATAAACTTCTCAGTGGCATGTTGGTTTAGGGCTATGATGGTTGCGAGAGGTCCCGGGTTCAAATCCTGTACGAGCCATCTTTTGATTTTAATATTTTTGTTTTAAAATAGGGGCACTGAAAAACACATCAGAAAGATAAAAAAAAAAACCTTTTTCCTTATTTAAAACACATTAAATAAAAATTAAAAAATTTGAATATGAGAAAAATAAGAAAGAAAATGGGGCTCGTCCGGAACCTCTCGCACCCTAAGCAAGAATAATACCCCTAGACCAACAAGCCACGTTGTATGTTATTGCATCTTTCTCATATTTCAATTCTCAGTGCTCAGAGCTGCCACCAGAGCAGCATAGGGCTTTCAAGTAGACTTTTAAAGGGACCGCTCCATTAAAACCCACTCACTGAACAGCAGAGAAGGAATTAACAGCAGAACCAGAAGGACCCATAAGAACACTTCTTACCTCCCACGTCTGTGAGACTCACCAGCAATAGAGCAGGGGCCCCACATGCACAGAGAGCGCTGTATCAGGACGTGCGTTATTTATACTTTGATAAACCTATTTTGTGCAGTCATTTTAAGGGCCATTTTCATCTCTCAGTAATTCTGACCAATATACTCGAATATGCTTCTACGCCAGTGCATTAAATGGAACTATAGAAGTGAAGGTGCTCGCTATTTACAGTATCTGTTATTCTGCTTGCTCCTGAGAAGTGCACTGGCAGCACTGCGGAGAAGTGCACCTACTCACCCTTTCAAATGGAAGAAGTGCAGGTACTCAGTACCGGACAGAGTACTTGTCCATTTAAAGCAATGCCCAATGCCATAAATAGCAAATAAAACCATATATATGATGAAATTAGTGGACACACGTACAAGCTCCGTCATCAGATTTTCTCTACACCCCTACTCATCACTCCCACGTTCACCAGTAACTAGACGTAAAAGAATGAGTGAGTGAAAGTGTGTGAGGGTGTATTCTAGGTTGCACTCCCCCATCCCATGAACATAGAGTGGGATTATACACCCACTACTTCTTTCTCCTGAGTACAAGAAGAGCAGTCCAGTCCTTCATGGCTCCTCTCAGGTCAAAGACAGCAGGTCCAGTCCTCTTCAGTTCGTCCTCAGGTCCAGAAAGTGTTCTGAAGTTGCTGCCTGGAGATCAGGGCATAGCTTCAAGGGGGTTGTTTGGGGGTGTGACACCCTCCCAAATTAATGCATTAATTACTTGGCATTTGGGCTCGGGGCCCTGTGTCGGGTCTGCTATCTATGTGTTTTTCTGATTTTGACCCGAGAATAAAAGACAAAAGATTAACCTTTTATGTGAATTGGCGCCAGAGATATGCAACTGGAGACTGAATTTCAAAATGTGAAACCAGATACACTTAAATCAATACCTGCTTCCCTGCTTCTTCAAATTGTGTGATCCTAAACAAATCTTTTATTTTGGAGCCATCTTTTTTCTTTATTATCCTACATAGGCACAATTCTAACTACTTCAAGTTGTGCGCTGTAAAACCACCTCTTATGCTTGATTTAATAATCTATAATGTTGTGCCTTCTATAATAAGAATCTAGGACACGTTTAGCATTTAAATGACTACTTTAACAATTGCGATACAAAAGGGGATGATGGACGGAGCGTTTGAGCGAATCAAACACTCACCCCCAGTCAACTGATCTGGGTTTAATCCATCACCATTCTTTAGCCCACTCTCCCACCCCAGTTCAGACATGGCCATATGCAAATCAGTCTGACCCTGTGCCTCATGGGAACAGTCCAGCCCGAACTGCCAAGCCAATGCCTTCCCTGGACCGGAAACAAACTTCCGAGGACCGGTTTCTGGCATTCCAGCCGTCTTCAGCCCGGCTTGCTTGAATCCAGTGGTAAAGTGAGCAAGGGACTCACGTCTGAGCATACCCTGCCACACTTATGGCGGCCAAAAGCGGTACAAAAGGGGGTGGTAATGGACGGAGCATCTGAACCAATCAAACACTCACACCCAGTCAAAAGATCTGGGTTTAATCCATCACCGTTCTTTAGCCCACTCTGCCACGTCCAGCTGTGTTGAGCTGACACCTTGAGCCGACACACGTACACGCAGGCGGCCTTCATCAGTGAGGTCAGCGCCCCCTCGGGTGTCCCGTGGACCGCTCTCCTCCAGTCTAAATAGCCTCATTTATCACGACAAGGCCCAGTTCTCTTCCAGAGTGAGCCAGTCCAGCACTTACAGTATTCACATCAATTTATACAACGTATGCTTGGCACACAGCGGGGAACCGCGGGACCCATACCAGTCAAAGCATTTGCAATGCAATAGGTCTCACATTTACACGAGTTTAAGCTAGTGGCATTGTAAATGACAATGCATTTTATTTATGTTTTAAAAAAGAAAACATAAATAAAAGTCATTTATTTGCAATGTCAATTGCTTAAACTTGCGTAAATGCCAGACCTATTGAATTGCAAAGGCTTGTTTAAAATGCCATTGTACTCCAAAGTACGGGGCAATCCTGTCATGTGTACGTATACTTCTGGTGCCTCAAAGAATAGCATACGGGATTGGTACACCACCCTCAGCTTGGCTAGATACAGCAATGCATAGGGAAGTTTCTGCTCACCTAGTTGGGCCTTGTCTGCCATAAATTACTGTTGCTTCTGCTGGACTAGTCTTGTGTACTCATGACATTTGAGGATGCAAGTGTTTTTGAACATCAGGTGTTCTTTGTCTGGATTGCTTTCAAATCATGTCTCTGTTGTGCTTATTCAAAATCTTTGCAATGAAAGGACTTGGTCTGGCTTCCCGGGGCGACTTCTGCCTCATGGCCCTGTGTGCCCTTTCTACAACAAAATAATAGGACAACAACTATGGAAGTAGCCAGCCGGTGAGCCACTTAGTCAGGAACTCTTCCATGCTCCCCATTCATTTTGAATAAGCTTTATTCGATAGCAATTATCATAAAAGCATTTCACAGTCACATAAAAGTATATAAAATTAATATTTCATATAGTAAAAACAAGATTTAAAAACCTGGCTATACCGTCCACTCTAAATCTATGCTTAATATCTTAATTGGCATTTGCTCATTAGGTTTAAAATTACAGATTAGCTAAAACACATGTCCCATACAAAACAGTTAATCTTCAGTACTTTGCAAATAATTCCTATGTGTAAATTATCTCTCAGATCCACAGATTAGATGGTATTTATTTGCACATTACTCCTTAATTGTGCCCTTATACGGATAATCCACGCACACCCCAGGTACTTTGTAACACCACATAGTAGCGAGGACCTACTTGAGTCACTTCTCATGATTCGTAGAGCATCAAGGAGGTTTCTAGTGCCCAAATATAATACATATAGGCTTGATCCATTTGGCCCTTGCTTGCTTGTAGGCTGGGCAAGCAAAGACTACATGGTCTACAGTTTCTTGTTGTGCATCACAGCAGGGGCAGTTATATAGGTTGGAGGTTGTTGGGTCCCATTTTGCCAGTTTGGTATTTAGCCTTACTGACCCTAATGTAAACTGCATATATAGTGCCCTGTCTCTGTGTTTCCTTATACAATCTAGATAAGGTTCCAGGGATCAAACTGATTTATGCTGGATGAACTCTTCAAATAGTCAGACAAGCATTGGTTTATGTAAGACCTGGTGATTTACCCAGTTCCAGTAATTCTTTTTTAACTCTCTCTTAGTCGGAGTGACCTGCTTGGCCCAAGCTTTGGCTAAGCCCAGCTTGGTCAGTAATTCCTTTAGATTTTTAAGCCACTTAACACCTTTGTTGTTATCAAGGGTAATTAGCTCAGAAAGGACCGTCGCATAGCTATGGAGTTCTGGGGTGCGTCTTAGTCTTATCCAGTATAGAATTGGGCAAAGTATATCCACCTTGCTAAAAGTGTGTCTGCCCATGTCAGAGACTATGGGCTTGAGTGGTGTATTGGTAGGGACGGATACCAGATCTCTAAAGAATTTACTCTTTGATCGTCCAATCTCATTAGTTTTTTCGAAGCCTCAAAGTTCAGCGCCATAAATTCTTGACCTCACAGCTTTACCTTTATAGACTACTAGTGAAGGAGCTACCAATCTAATTGACGTTAACCTTTGGTCCCTACCAATGGCATCCACCACCCGCTTATGGTTCAGTAACATTTTGTTCATGTGAGTCCCCCATTGCATTTTATGCGATAACCTAATACCCAGATAATCAAAGGAATGGACTCTCTCTAAGGGGTAAACCATTGTTAGTGAGAGTGTTATTAAAATGTTTGCCCAGATTGAAAGCCATAAACTTAGTCTTTGTGATGTTTATCATTAGGCCCCTTTGTGTACAGAAAAAATTTAAAGCGGGTGAGGAGTTCCCGGAGGCCCATTGGGGTTTTCGATATTAAAATAGTGTCGTCGGCCAACAGTAGGGTATTTTTTTTTCTCCTTCAAAAATTGGAGCAATTTTTTTTTTGAAATTGGCTCAAAAAACTAACCACTCCATTTACATAAAGTGAAAAGAGGGTAGGAGCCATCACACAACCCTGGCAAACCCCCTGTTGAACTGTATCTTGTCTTTACTTTGCCCATGAGCCCCCATCTAACTCGGGCATAGGTTTCATCATGGAGGCATATTAAAATATTTAAAAGGTATGAGGGTAAGCCCATTTCCTGGAGCACTGACCATAGCTTCTCTCGCGGCACTCAATCATAATTGGTTTTAAGCTCAATGAACGCAAGTAAAGACTTCCCATGACAATTATGACTACTTTCCAATATAAAATAAGTAATGTAAACACTCCTGTACTGGCACCTTTACTAAAACCTGCTTGATAGGTGGAAAGATTATCTTCCTCCTCCATCCAATTTTGAATCCTATTTACAAGGGCTCTGCCAACCACTTTCTGCATGGTATCTATTAGGGTGATAGCCCTGTATTTGTTAGTGTCCTGGCCGTCTCATTTTTTATATATAGTTATGACCTCTGCTCCTTTCCTAGATATAGCGACTTCTGCTCCTTTCATTATATTGTTAATTAAAAGCAGGATATATTGGGCCCACTTCTGTAGTTCTAATTAGAGCAAGTCACCCAGTATACCATCTGGGGCTGCCGCCTTTGCAGGAATAGTACAGTTAATTGCATTCTCAATCTCTTTCATTTGGAAGAGATTGGTATCTTCAATTGTAAGTGGAACCTGAATTCTCTTCAACTGAGAGGTAGGTAGGGCCTCTAGTTCATCCGTGTGCAGTTGGGAAAAGTCATCCCACCAGGCCTCATCACCAATATGGTTCGTGATTGGGATGTTGTCCCTCCTATTTCTCATCTTGATTAGAGGCCAAAAGTAGGCGTAATCCCTCTTGGAACAGTAAACTTTCATGTCCTCCTAATGTACCTCTTCCCAATCACGTTTTGCTTGCTTTAGTGATATGTTGTACTCCATCCTCGCTATTTTTACTATTGTGTGTTTTTTCACCTTTTCCGCAGATATTAGTACTTGCGCCTTTTCTCCCTGCAAGACTCAGTGTACCATGAAATGGAGCTTTTTGTTCGGCTCCTAGTGGGGCCACTGCGTCGTCTTTCAAGGAAGTGTGCACCAATCTGAGCAATTGTCTCGTGGCGTATTATGTGGATCTTCCCCCCCCCGGACATTATCTCAAGCTGCCTTGAGTTCGGCTGTTTTTGACACTAATATTGAGGAGATGTTCTTTTGTTTTTTGTCCTCTCCTGCGACCTTGGGCCATCTTAGACGCCTACCACAATTAGATAGAATTAACTCCTTTGTGGATACGAGGTAATTCCCAATGGTATTAGAATTTTTGTTGGGAGGGGCCCATTGATTTTTTTCATTTTAATATTAGATTGTTGTGGTTACTGTCAATAGTTAGGCCCACTTCCATGTTCATGACATCGGGCCAGAGGCGTAAGTCGACCAAGATATAATCAATGCTGGAAGGGCAAGCAAGTTTATTGTAAGTATTTTTCCCCCTGATGTTGGATAGGGTTCTGCCATTTGTGTCTCTTATGCCATATTCTAGTATTATAGTATTACCTTGTATTACAATCTCAGACCATCTTTTAACCGGTGGTAAGACTAGGGGGGGGGGGGCACTGACCATTTGCTATCCTCTTCAATTATCCCTAGGAGATCTTCACTGCTTAGTGGCTCGAATGTGCAGTTAAAGTCACCAGCCGCAATGATTTTATCAAACTAGGGGCACTTGTTTATTTGATTTTCTAGCTGTCTTTCGATGGTCGAGTAATTGCCATTTGCTTTCCCTCTTATATAGACTTTAAAGAGCTACAATACATCACCACCCTTCGGACCTTTTATTTTAAGCCACATAATGTCGGGACTTCTGGTCTCATGTAGGAGGGATGAGCAGCCCAGATTTAATCTGATCCAAGCTGTTATTCCTCTAGAAGGCCTGCACTTTCCCGTAGACACTGCTGGGATATGCAATGTACTTTAGACAGATTTTTACAGTGCAGTTACACTCCAACCTCTTCTCGTCTTGTCTTCTTGGCTTCATGGAACAGAAGCACACAGGCTCACACACTCCCCTAAGCCAATCACAACTCTTCTGTCACCAGCAATACAGCAGTTTCGAGATTAGTCTGAGCGCCCTGTTTGGCTGCTCAGGCAGTGCATGGAAGCCTAGGACAGTTCTTCACCTGGCTGGCAGGCTAAACTGACATGTGCAGTAATGTTATACATATTTTCTCCTCCCACTGGCTCATATAGCCCAGCCCCGCACCACCCTAACCTGGCTCTGAGTTCACACTGAAAAATATCTGATAATAACATTGAGTTTTTACTTATTTATTTTTTGCGCTGCTCAAACAGCAGTGTGGTCACTCTGTTTCACTCTGCTGGAGGAGCCGCTGCAGTCTCGACCTGCAAGTGACCTATTGTCACTAGTGGATTTTGCAATTGACTTCAATGCTATTTTGTCAATTTCTTTTTCAGCACTGATTTTTTATTCCTTTAAAAATCTATAACTCTTATTATAAATATGCTATTCTGTTATTTTTGGTCGCTACATTAAGATAACATTAACCTTACTGTATATAGATTGATGCTGGATTTCTTGGAAATTGTGTTAATTACATGTTCCTCTAGTTAAGCCTTATTTCTTCTAGCCTCTCACTTCATAGGACCGAGAAAAATAAGTATTACTGTGAATTCAAAGACCATCTTTGGGATATAAATATAACATGATTTGGTAAGGCTCCCCAGCCATAATATTTTCTAATGCACTTTTCTACAGGTAGTCACACATTTTCTTTTTTATACCATAAGGTTAGTGGATGGGACACACGGTGCTGCAGTCCAACAGTGACATTTAACTTGAAGACCTTGTGTACAATTTGTGCACAACACAAGGGGCTTAGAAGTAAGGTTAAATATGCCAAAATAAAATCAATCAATTTCATCATATTGAAAATAGGAGCACAGGCTCATCTTAACTGTGAGGCATGTTTAACGTATAGAGTAGTACACCCAACAGTAACCGATATGGTAAGACTTTGGGTATATGTAAAGCAAAAGATGTAAAACTCCTGAAGATAAATCACAGGTTCTTTTTTTACACTGAACTGTTTATTTCCATAAAGTCCACTACATTTGTTGTTCTTTTTAATTTTGACAGACATTAGGTTTATTTGCCAGCTTTTTTGAACAAATATACACAGCAATTCAGTGCATTCTAGATTAATAGCATTTTCAATTAGTAATAACATGAAATTGTAGTTGATGTAGAATCCTAATGATAACATTGCACAATCTGGTATTCATTTTAATTTCTATGTTCATCAAATCAAAAATGTTGTACAACACAATTCTTATTGTTTATGATTACAAGTTCTTTGTTTCAATTGTTTATAAATATTCTATTTTGAAATGAAGCACAATCACAATAGGCATCACAGACAATATCTTCATAGTATTTTTATCTCATTACTAAAACAAACTCAACTTTTTAAGCTTTTATTTATAATTGAACCTCAGTAAACAGTTATACATATTGTATTTTAGTAAATAAATATTTAAAAAAAAAATTTTTATGAAAGTTACATGTAATACTTTACTCCATTTGACAAAAACATACAATTAAAATGTTCAATTTAATAAACAAGACAATCATTCAAAAAATGTATTTCAGTGCGCCCATTTTCAATTTTTTCAATGTCTCAACATCATCTACTTCATCCTCATTGGAGTCTAGGAAGTCCCCTCTCATCAGTACAAGTTCTGCTTCATATCTATTTAAATCTTCATGTTTTTGTAGAATTTTGATTGTCATCTGCAAAGAGAAAAAATTGACTTTTAAAGCAACATACTTTTAGCTTTAAAGCTTACATGGAAAGTAATCGTACCATATAAACATTCAATACAATAATTACATTCCTATTTTATTTTATTTTTTAGTACTATACATTTTTAAGATGTATTAATTAGCAGGTGTTAAGTGTGTACACTTATTTTCTCTTTTCAAAACTTTGATGCAAAATAAATGTTGTAAATTAGCTTTTTCTAATAAGATAAGCTTCTTAATTTTTATTCTTTTCTTGCAAACATTTTTATTTCATGTTATACGAAAAGACACATTTAAATGTACAACTATTTCATATTTTAAATATTGCTTATCTTTTGTTGTCTTTCATCATTTCTATATTTAGTATTACCCTTCCTACCTAAAGTTTTGAACATGTTACAAGTTGTCTGATTACACCCAATTTAAACATACAAGGATATCCGTTTGCCTATTGTGTTTGTGAATGGAAAATGCCTGGTTATTTTAATTTTCAATGTTTTACCATCTTTGGCTAAATAGTCGAACCCTACATACTTTCAGGTTAATGTGCATACACTGTTAAATAGCACATTTTAATTTATATTATTTTATGCAATGATATATGTTTTAGATGAAATGTTATTTAGGTGACATGTAATGAATTATTGGCAGTTTTCATAATAATCACAAATTCTAAGGTATGTCTTGTAAAGAGAAGGGTTTACTAATTTGTGTCCATTTATGTTTTTGGAAACTTTCCCAATATCCTCATAAGTGTATAACCACATTTTCATGCACCACGTGCCCAAATATTCATTTTGGCCACTTGATCACAGAAGATGGCTAAACACCAACTCATAGTTTCATCCCTTTCAATAACAATGCATTATATTTCTTTTTTAATATGAACATCTTATAACGGTTAAACACATTCAAATTAAATAATGTTTTGGCATAAAAGTAAACTACATTTTTAATTCAAAAACATTTTTCAAGTATAACCCCTATTTGCCCGCTTGTGATTCTCATAATGCGAACTAATCTCATTAAAACTTTCTGCTTGGCCTGACCAGGTTTAGTTTTTCACATGCCATATTTTTATTCAATAATGCTCAAGATGACTACTTTATTCAAGGAAGCCCACTGTTTTGTCAGGTACACAACTTTTCAATGGATGTCCATCATAATGATAAGATCCTTCACAACATGTCAGTCATAGACATTATTATTCCAAGAATAGTCATAAATATGATAGAAATGGCCACAGATATAGCATGATTACTAACAATGTGGCATTTAAAGCTTCCAGTATCCAATAATTACTTTTGGGAAGCCTTTATTTAAGCTGTATTAAACTTTATTATGCCATTGTAAACATAATACCAACAAAAATGTCATTAATCACAAAAGGTCATGAAAGTCCGTTTTTTCTGCACTGTGAGAAGTTTTCACACTTTTTAAAGTCAAAGGAGTGGCTTGGCATTTGCCGTATAGCTAATGCAAATTAGTATCCCTGGGTTTTAGGGTGGGAACAGGTAAGTTAACCTTATAAAAATTGGTTTCAATAAATATTTGCAAAATATTACATATCAATGTAACCTCTTTGCATCAATTTAGTACTAATTACCTGTCAATACAAATGAAAGTATATAATCTTTACTTTGACATTTTTCAGAAAGATGCTTGTGCCTTTTTAGTAGAGAAAAACTTTTTTGTACAAAATATATACAATAAAGAATGCCTTGGACTATAGACACAACTACTTTTTTTAACATACCAGTTTTCGGAAACTTAAGTATTTGTAGGTTATTGTGCTCAACCTGCAGGTGCAATGGTCTTACATACCTCGTTGGTTGTGAAAAGCTAATGATCTCCTTCCCTTACGCGCAAACTTAATTTGAGGAACATCCAGTAACAGGGCATCAGCAGATATTAAAGATCGGTTTGGATTTTATCTTAGTTAATGCTAGACAGTGTAAACTGTGGACTATGTCTGGGTGACCGTGTTGTGTCAATTTACAGCAAGTGGAATCTTAACTGCCCTTTTCTGAACATGTTGCAAACAGGGCCAAACATTTAAGAAAGAAGCCAAAAATATAGTGCATTGCATTACTTTACCCGAGAAAGAATGGTAGCACTATGTTTCATACCCAGGTTTGCAACCCAAAAAGAAAAAACAGGACACTAAATTAAATTTACTTGCTTTTAGAAAGTCAACTAAAATGTAATGAAGAAAGACAGTGCTATATCAGATTAAGTGCCAGTGTACAAGCCCATTTCAAATTAGAAGCACATCAATTACTATTTTCAGTTATTGACAAAGGTTCTAAGTCAGAAGATGTGTTTTATCCCTCTTAAATTTCAAGGCATTTTTTCACAGCCCCATGCTCAATGACAGCATACATGCATTAAAAGTAATCTCAGATGTAGATTCACCTCTCAGATGTCTTGTCACCTCTCCTGTGGGCTGCTTAATGTCCGGTCCCTTTGTAAGCACCACACGGAGATCGCCTTCCTCATCGAGTCCGCGGGGCTCGATGTTCTGGTTCTAACGGAAACCTGGACGCGGGAGGACTGTGAGGTTGAACTGGGTTTTTGGCCTACCCTCCAGGGTTTAAAATCAACCATACCCCTCGTGTGAAGAACCGGGGTGGTGGGATTGGATTAATTTATAGAGACACGCTAGCTCTCTCCCAGCTTAAGATTAGAGAGGTGTCGGGCTTTGAATTGATGGGGTTTTCTATTAAAAATCACGAGAAGACTTTTTGCTCGGGCGTTTTGTGCTACCGTCCGCCTGGCAATGTACCTTCCCTCCCTGACTTCATTGACCTGATTTACGACCTCTCTAACACCCACTCTAAGCTAGTGGTCTTAGGGGATTTTAACCTGTGGTCGGGGGGCCCGCTGGACAGTGCGCTTTCCACTCTGTGCCAAGCCTGCAATGACATCCAGCTGCAACAGCTGGTCCGGTCAGCCACACATCGGAAGGGCCACGTTCTGGACCTAGTTTTCGCAGACACCCAACTTGTGTCTGTGGATGACATCTTGTGTCAATACTGGACGGATCACTCGCTGGTTGGTTTCTCCCTCTATTTGGGGGATCACTCCTCGGTGGAGGCTGGATCTAGACAGGCTAAGTTGGGCAGACCTTTGTCTCGACTCCTAAAAGCCTCGCCTCTGCCCAGACTACTACCGGGCAACTTCAGTTTGAGTGACTCGGTGGAAGAGAGCTATACCACCTTGTGTCAGTCCATCTCGAACTCTTTGGGCAAGGTAGCGCCACTCCGTAGGTCAAGGGGCAGGCTGAATCGGGCGAGCCCCTGGTATACGGACGCCCTGCGGCAGTTAAACCTTAGCTGCAAATGCGCCGAAAGGGCGTGGAGGAAGCAGTATTCTGACTCGGCGAAGGCTATCTTTAGGCAGTCCCTGCAGGAATATAAGACACAGATTAAGGTGGCTAAGGCGTCCTATCTGGAAGCCACCTTGAATCAGGCTTCCAACAAGTCGCAGGCACTGTTTAAAATCGTTAGGGACCTGACTCATCCTTCATGCGCGGTCAATAATGTTCCTGCGTCGCAGGTCTTGTGCGACTCCCTGGCCTGTGCCTTCGAGGAGAAGATCGTTAAGATCTTGGAAGGTTTACAGAGCCCAGTACCTTCCTCCCCCGGTTCGGGAGCTCCAGACGGCTCGCCCAGTCGACCCCAGCTGTGTGGTCCTGCTCTCAGTTTGGGAGCTCCGGACTTGCCTCCCAGTCGACCCCAGCCGGGTAGCCCTGCCCTCAGTTTGGGAGCTCCGGACGTACCGCCCAGTCGACCCCGGCTGAGTGGCCCTGCCCTCAGTTTGGGAGTTCCGGATGTGTCGTCCAGTCGACCCCAGCTGAGGGGTCTTGCTCTCAGCTTGGGAGCTCCGGACGTTGTGTCCAGTCGACCCCAGCTGAGCTGCTTTCCCATCCCCTCCTTTGAGGAGTTCTGTAGTCTGGCACAGACGGTGTCATCTGGCTCCCCGCTTGATCCACTCCCTCCTAAATTTTGGAAGGTGTTTCAGGACAAACTTTTCCAGCCCTTGTACTCCATCTGTCTCCAGTCGTTTGATACTGCAACGGTCCCGGAGTGCTGGAAACTGGCAGTGGTATCACCTCTCCTTAAGAAATCCACCTTGGACCCCGCCTGCTTGTCTAATTACCGACCCATTTCCTTGCTTCCCTTCCCCATTAAGATCATGGAGAAGTTAGTGACCCGCTCCTTGTCTGGCTTCCTGGAAGAAAACATCTGGTTTGATGAGGCACAGTTTGGCTTTCGCCCAGCACATGGGACGGAATCCGCGCTGGTGACCGTGCTTGACAACTTGCGGTCGCGGGTCGACAGTGGTCGGGCAGCCTTTTTGGTGCTGCTCGACATGTCGTCCGCGTTCGACACGGTCAGCCATCCTACCCTCATCAGGAGGCTGGAGGAGTGTAGGGTCACGGCAAGTGCAAGGGACTGGTTGGTCTCTTACTTGGACAACCGGCAGCAGGTGGTGGCGTTACCACCTTTCAGCTTGGAGGTGCGGAGAGTGGGGCAGGGGGTGCCACAGGGCTCGGCCATCAGCCCTATACTCTTTAACCTTTACCTCCGCCCTCTGGTCCAACTAATTAAATCATTTGGTATCTCTGCATTTAATTATGCGATTGATATCCAGTTGGTCTTTTCGCTGGAAGGGAAGAACGCGGTCCCACTGGAGACTTTCCATCGATGCATGTCAGCCACAGCTGACTGGCGTAGTTCTAACTCGTTGCAGTTTAACAGTACCAAGACTGAGGTACTGTACTGCTCCTCGGACCGGGTTCCTCGTGTTCTCCCGGCGAACTTCTGGCCCCCGTTGTTCCCCGAGACTGTGTCAGCCGCCGAGTCGGCTCGCAACCTGGGGGTTATATTCGGCCCCAATTTGCAGCTGGACATGCACGTGAACAAGACCACGTCCACGTGCATGATGCTGCTTTGCATGTTGCGTAAAGTTCTGCCCCTTCTTCCCGAGCAGGCTAGGCCTTCCGCCACAATGCTAAAATTGAAGGGTGTGCCCGCCACTGTGGCGGGCACAATTGAAGGGTGTGCCCGCCACTGCGGCGGGCACATCCTAATTCCCCCAACTGGACCCCCGCCCTTATGGCGGGCGGTCCCGTTCTCCATTATATCATCTTCAGTCATTCATATCTTCTCATTGTATTAATCTTACTTTCTTATGTAGATTTTATGACATTTCTGTCAGTAAATAAAAATATACACAATTTGAACAATGCTTATGAAGGTGCAATTCAATCCACATGTTAATGTGTTATTTAATTCACACGTCTGCATTTCATGAGGTGCTATAAAATCTAACGTTTCCCATCTTAAAATCAACTTCTTCACCTCAGATTTGTCATTTGTGTGGGCTAACAATGTAACTACTTTTTATTTGCATTTTAGATGCATTTAATGATATTTCCTATACTTAACAACAAATAAGTTTTAAACACAGTTTTAAATTATTTGTTTCTTTTATTAAAAACACAATTTAGAAAAGCAGTGATCATTTCATTACCGAAAACTCTCACCTCTGGTAATAACACATCAATCATGAGTGATGTTTTTCGGCTAATTAGTGAAAAATGTAGAACTTTCTTAATTTGTTCCGTTAGACTTCTTGCCTGCAATACAAAATAGTTATAGTATTGGTATTAGCGACGTCGTTTCATATAATAATTCAATTACAAAGTGTGGTTGATAAAGATAATATTTTACTCACATCATTTTCATTGAATATTGTCATCCTCCTATTTAATTCTTGTTTTAATTTCGGCATAAATGTAGGGTTTGAGAAAAGGAACATTCGATTTGATTTCTTTTTACCCTTTATAATATTATTTGCATGTTCCTATTAACGATAAAACACAAATCAACAATTAGACAAATCAATGTTTCTCAAATTTGACCGTATTATCATTTGGCAAGTAGCTGAGAATGTCCAAAAGTTTTGTTGTCAGCTGTCTTTAACTAACCAACTATACATTATAAATACAGTCAGCTCTACTTCATTTTACTTGTTGAAAAGACTTGTAAAGAATCAACTTTCTTTAATATGAGCACAAGCTCAAAAAATAAAGAACTAAGTTACTCTTGACTTTCACACACATGGAGTACGTTAGGAGTAAGACAACTTATACATGTAACTAAAGAGTAAACCAGGTATTTTGCAGAAACATTTTACATATAATCATATCAAAGGTTTTGTGTATCAGTCCTGATGAAAATGTATGCTTACTTTAACAGAGGGAGCTCCTCTACTAGGGAGGAGTAGTGTTGCCTTACTGCTTTCACACAGTTCTAGAAGCAGAAACATAAAATGGTAATAGCTTTGTTTTATTATCAATTTATGTTTTTTTGCCTGCGGGTGGGTGGGCGGAGCGGGCTCTGCAAAAGGAAGGGGAGGAGAGGTGTGCCTGAGCACTACTTAATGTGCAAAGACTGTTTTTTCAGCCCCCTGGGGCTACCCAAACTAGTCATGCACACTCTGTCCTGCTCCATGCATGCTGCAAGGCAGCATGTAGAACATGGCCTCCCCATAAGCCGCTGGCTTGGCGGCATCTGCAACAATCAAAATGCTGCTTGGAGTACTATGATTGCTTTATTGAAGGGACTCTGACTGCCTGCTTTTGGTTCATGTTACTGCCAGGGTCAGGAGCAGAGAATATGCTGGACCCGGACGGTGGAAATGTAAGTTTAATTTTACCCCACCCACTCCTCAGCCAAGGAGGTCGCAACTATATTCCAATTGTCTCCTTTATATTTTCTGTTAAGTAGGAGTCACTTTTATGTTTAATATATACATATTAAATTTGTTGTAACTCAATCTAAGTTAGTAACTGCTTATATAAGCTGTGTTGAAGGAATATCAATGAAATTTCACCAGGCACCCAGATACTAATTACAATTTAAAAATGTTGCTATTTGTAGACATCCTGCATGGTATGTTACTATATTAATGATTACATAACGTAATAGAATCATTCAGTAATATCTCAAATTTCTCATACATTTACACTGTATGACAGTTGATGCACCCTACAATTTCATATGTCCAACTTGTGGAATAAAATTCAAAATCAGTGGACCTACAAATGTTACATTTTTAACACTATTATTTTTGATTAAAAATGCATATTTTATTCAAAATTTCATTAATGTTCCGTTTACCATATAGTAATATCATAAACTTGCAGTACAAATTCCCAAAATTAATGTAATATAAAAATTGTATTATAAACAAATAATCAAAGTCTTGTAGGAGAAATGTACACCAAAGATGTAAAGCTTTTAGCTAACCATCACCGATATGGATTAAGAATAGGCTCCTAATAATATTTTTTTGGGGTACACCAGCTTAGTTGAATTTATTTAATATCTTAAGTTACTTTTTTCCTAGCTACTGCTTTCCCCCCAGCTATTGCTTTCTAAAATTATGCATAAATTATCTTGTTGACCTCTTGTCCCAGTTTGAGTTTCTGAGTGAGTAACTTTCATTCTCATATCTTCTGACTAACCCTATTTCATGGGTCATACCTTCTTATTCTATCACTATACTGATGGCTTAACAAGTCTTATCAAAACTCTGCGGGTATTAACGACCAGTACTGAAATGTATTCATGATCATTCTCTTTTTTGTCTTACAAATGCTACCTACATAGTGCCCCAAATATGTTTAGGTCATTTATCCACCTCATTATCATATACTTATACATTGATCGGTTAGTATCTATCTTATTCCCTTATCTCTCATAATGATGATGGTGACTGCTCTGCTATCTGCTCTTTTAACAACTTCACCTAATGAGTATCATTTATACCCTGATTCAGCCATGGGCTCCACATTCCAAAACTGCCTATGCAATACTTACAAGGTAACATACTAGCTTGTGTCTGTTCTCAACATACCTGTCTCTCCCATCTTTGCTGAACGACTTTCAGCTTTATCTAGCCCTAGCCATATTATAACTTCTACCTTTGTTGTTTGCTCTTCCTTTCTAGGCTCACCCTAGTACCTGTCCTAGCTCCACCAACTATTTATTATGAGCTTTTAATTTCTGTTCCACTTGCTCCAAATATCTAATTCTAACATGTTTTGAATGGTTATACACATTTGCCACTGAAATAGTGGCTGCATTAATTACATTCAATTATATATAAGCTTAGAAAGAAATTTTTGTAACACACTAGTTAAATTATGACTTGCTTGACAAAAGGTTACAATTGCATCTCCTTTGCTTTTAAGCTTGTCTTTGTGCAGAGGTAAACAAGATGTCTTCACATAAACCACCCATAAACCTATCCTGACGTATAAAGCAATAAATATTTATATAAGAAATCTGTTTAAATGTGGCACAAAAAGTCTATGTGTCTGTTATGGGTGGTTCACTTTATGTTAAGACTAACATCTCAATGTCAAGCCATCTGAGCTTAAGTACAGGTTAATTCAACAGTGTGTTATTGACTTACCTTGCTTATGAATGTGGTTACTCCATGTACATTTCACATACCATTACCATGCCATAAACCAACTTGTAAACCAACTTCTAAAATACACCAAATTAACTACTCCTAGAGAGCCATGTTCAATTCTCACATCAGATTTGACCATTAATATATATCTCTATAATAATATTTTAATCATAAATATATTGAAATAATTGTATGGAAATTTAAATGAAAAAAAAATTCTCACCTAATGTTGAAGAATTTTTTTTGTGTTTTAATAGTTAGTAAAGAGAATGTATAGAATTAACATAATTAATTTAATTTGACTTTAATAATATTTACTGTCACATTAATTTGTACATGAAATTAAATAATACCATATTTTATAATTATATACGAAAGAACAATTTTTACATGACGAACTTCAAAATAAATCTAAATTATTTACATTTGCAACTGTTTATTGTAGTTTATCCTAATGCAAGTTATTTTTAAAGGTAGTTTAATCTAAGTTCATTTCACCTTTCTTTTGTGTGAGAGGGAGTTGCATTATCCTTATCCTTGAACATGGGCGGTTCTAGGCTTATTTCATCTCTTATATTGACTGATTCTCTACTGTTTTGGAGTTTATTTTTGCCTTACTAACTACATAAATGATTATTTTAATAGAAATAGTCTTACTGTTTTGTGGGTTCCTAACCACATGACTCACATTCTTTAATCCCAGTAAATCAAGAATAATTCCCCAAACCCATTTACTTTAATCAAACGTTTTCACTATTGTCCTGCCCCTACCCTCAAAATCCAACATATTTACTATAATTAACTTAAACCAATGTATGCAGATACTCCGCAGTTGGACAGAGACCTTCCCAGAGGAAAAAATAGGTTAGGTTACAGTCGACAATTATGTTTGTAAATAACATTTTATAGATTGTTATTAGTACGATGGTAATATTACTAAATATTGTTTTTAAATAGACGTGTAATTTGTGACCATGGGCTTGCATCAAACCTTTAAAACTCTGGGTCTTGTAGTACATTTTTTTTATTACTTCATGAGTCAAAAACATGCTCTTTTATGATATTCACCAAAGTACTTCACATTTTTTCCTTATTTAGTTACTAATTTTTTCTTCAATTATCTCAGGCCTCGATTTATTTTAATAATCAATTACATTGCTATATACTTACCCTTATCCACATGTTCCGCTAATAATTATCGCCAGGGTCTCATTTTGAAGCCTGACCATGAGTTTTAGTATATTAAATTCAGAGAACACAGTCAACTAATTTAAAAATGCATATGACCAAACTATGTCATTAAGTAAACATTTTTTTTTTTTAAAGTTGCTATATCACTAGAAGGTACATAAATACTTAATAAAGTAAGTAATAAAAACATTTTTTTCAGAGAAGATAGAAATGAATAAAGATAAGTTTTTTCAACCTTTTTACAAATTTTCAAACAACATGCCACCTTCCTTTCTGTCATGGCTCTTGAACATAATACATTTAGTTGCTGAAGGTATTTCCCTTCAGTACATTGGTGTTAATGAATACATGTTTTCAACGCACAAAATGTAAAAATCATAGAAATACTCATTATTTTATACGAGCCTTTATCTCATCATCAGTAAGTAAATTAATTAATTAATTAATTGTGGGTTTCTAAAGCACTAGAATCAACTCCCGAAGGAGTATCTCTGTGCTGTAGACCGCTGGGGAACCCGTCCTGGCTTTCCCTGTGAGATGGTCCCTACTGGGTATCTCCAAGGTGAAACCAGGCATCCCCAGCATATGTGGGGGGCCGTTGTGGAGATGAGGCAAGCTAATGCCCAGAGTTGCAGAGTGTGATCTCTGGTTAGAGTAGGCACTGAGGCGATGACCCTGGGCAATGACCCTGCCCCGTCAGGGATAGAACCCTGGTCTCGGGCCGTCTTCTGCTTCCGGGTCTGCCGCCTCTAACCAGTGAGCCACACCACTCCACGATGCTTCTGTCTTCCAAGGTTTTTTTAAGCCTACAAATTAATAATTTCATATTAATCGATTGTCTGACAATTTAACCTTTTATTTTGAAAAACATAACCATTGAATATAATTAATGTCTATGTATGAGTCTTTTTACAGTAATACTTATTCAGTATTATTTTTAAAACAATAATGCCTATCCCATAAAATCTTTTTTTAATATTTTCAATTATGACCATATTTTAAAAATTCAACATCATTACAATCAATGCCTTCAACAGATTCAGAATTTTTGAATTTCTTCTTGTGCATTTCTTAACCACAAATTCAATAATTATGTGACAAAATTTAAATATAATATTTTCTTGTTGTGAATTACATAGTGCTCTGTTTTTTATAAAAGGAAAATAAATCATCTCATAAAGACTTGTTTATTGTGAAGTCTTGACTAACGTTTCTAAAAGCTAAGAAGATTTCTAAGAATACACAATACAAATGATGTCACTTATAGATTCATGTGAGTAATTCTCGAATGCTGCTGAATGTCAAATAATTTATGTGCAAACATTTAAGTTTGTTTAAATGTAGCAATTGTCCTACCTAACAGGTTTTAACCTCAACTTCTTGCATGTTTTACTTTTAGCAGAACATCGTACCTCTAAACCTCAACTATTAATCATAATGTTTCTTCTTTAACCTCAACTGGTGACTTCGATTGTACTTCAAATGTGGGAATTTCAAGTATCACTACTTACTTTTCCGAAGTTTCCATTGCTCATATTTTCCTTCAATGTATTGTTCAATTATATAGGAAGATATATCTACACCTAATCATTTATTATGGATTTCACCATGCAAAAATGGTAATAGGAACAGTAAAGATATCACTTGAATCATTCCTTAAATATAAATGTGTAGGTATGCAGTACAAACTACCTTTTCTATAATCCAAGTTTACTGTGACTTATAGTTTTGCACCTTCAATTTCAATAAGCAGGTTAAATAAATACATATATTCAATATTAAACTGTATATTTACCTGTCCAATGCGATTGGAAATTTTTTGTGGCATCCACAATAAAATGGAGTGTCAACAAACTGTTCTGTAATTGGCACATCTGCACAGTCTGAATGTAACCACTGTTTGCACTTTTCGCACTCTATCCATTCTAGTTTTTTTTCTTTGGGATATAGTGACCTGTTGATGCAAATATATTTTGAGAACACATTTACTACAGTGACTATAACATTTTTAAAATACAATGTCCATCTTTTACATCACTTTTCCAGGCATTGAGGGGCATATTCACAAGCAATAGCGATAATTATCGCTATTGCTTGGTTAGAGACAAAAAATGTATCGCCGGGCGGCGGCGATTTTTATCGCAGATAAACCTTGGTATTACCAAGGTTTATCGCAAATGCGATAAAAAACGGCCGCAATGCATGAATATCGCTGAAAAGTCAGCGATATTCATGCATTACCGAGCTAATGCTCTTAGCCATGTTATCAAACTCCCATTGGATAACATGGCTAAGAACTGCTCCTGGGCAGGTGTTCGCTTTTGGAGATATTCCTTGCTTTGCGCTAATATCTCAAAAAGTTGGTAATAGGAGATAGCGATGTTAGCGACTGTTTCCAGTTGCTAACATCTTGGCACGCCCACTTTGCATGTCATTAGTGATAAATATCACTGACATGCAAAGCGGGGTCCAAGATGGTCGCTATCTCCTATTAGCTGTCGCTAACTGGTGTTAGGGAGATAATTTTATCACCGCTTTCTTGGCTTTTTAAAGCCAAAAAAGCGGAGATAAACCCCCTTGTGAATATGGCCCCTGGTACTTATTAACATTATCTCCAAATCTCAAAACTCAGAACAACATAAACACAATGGAAATAAAAATTCGAAGCGTGCTTTAATTTGTTTTCCAGCTTAGGACGGAAGCTACATATTTATAACATAATTCAAGATCACTATAGATTCTGTTGCATACATTCCCCTGTAAAAAACTATTATTATTTTAGTTGTAGGTTTTGATTTGTGTACACATCCAAGTACTAGTCACTGTCACAAACTAACATTTATATAATATATAGCTATATTATTAACAGACGTTACTTAACTTACTTTTTTTTAAAATCAGCACTCTCTTGGTATAGGCGGACCATCTCTTTTGCTGCAATGCATTCTGTGCCATCAATTCCTCGAACTAGGCTCTTTCCTGTCTCTCTGTTTTGGACAACACTTTGCTCTGCTCCTGCAGTCTCTTCTTTTTGCAATAACTGTTCGGTTTTCAGACCACTCTCTTTGGAAAGTGGGGCTACCTTCTCCTTCTTAATGCCCTATAAAAGATCAATATACTTTTAAATGTTTATGTTCGGTGCGGTTAGTGTATAGCTGTGAACGTGTAGGTTGGTTTTGGCGATGTTTGGGTCTTTGGTGAGGGAGAGGATCAGCTGTGTGTCGTCAGCGTAGAAGATGATGTTGAGGTTGTGTTGGCGTGCGATGGATGTGAGGGGGCTCATGTAGACGTTGAAGAGGGTGGGGCTGAGCGATGATCCTTGTGGTACGCCGCAGATGACTTCGGTGGCCTCTGACCTGAAAGGGGGGAGGCGGACTCTTTGGGTTCTTCCGGCGAGGAAAGAGATGATCCAATCCAATGCTTTTCCTTGTATCACAGCGTTACTGAGGCGTTGTACTAGGGTGCTATGACAGACCGTGTCAAACGCTGCGGAGAGGTCCAGGAGGATGAGGGCAGCTGTTTCCCCGTTGTCGAGTAGTGTTCTGATGTCCTCTGTGGCTGCGATGAGGGCGGTCTCGGTGCTGTGTTTGGCTCGGAAGCCAGACTGAGAGGGGTCGAGGGAGCCGTTGGACTCGAGGAAGGCGGCGAGCTGACTGTTGACGGTCTTCTCTATGACTTTGGCAGGGAAAGAGAGGAGCGAGATGGGGCGGTAGTTCTTAAGTTCAGTGGGGTCTGCTGTAGGTTTCTTTAGTAGGGCACTGAGTTCGGCATGTTTCCAGCTTTCCTGGAAGGTGGAGGTGTTGAGGGAGCAGTTGATGATATCCCCGAGATGGGGTGCTATGATGGAGTCAGCCTTGTTGAAGATGTGGTGGGGGCATGGGTCGGTTGGTGATCCGGAGTGTATGGAGTTCATCAAGCGGATGGTGTCTTCGGTGCTGATCGGGTTCCAGGTGCAAAGGGTGGTGGTGGGGGGCTTCAGTTCGGTAGTAAGGGGGGTGGACTGGTCGCCGAAGATGTTATGTATGTCAGCGATTTTGCTGTGGAAGAATGATGCTTGTGAGTCGCAGAGGTCTTGAGAGGGAGTGATGTCGTTGGAGACGGCGCTGGGATTGGTAAACTCTTTGACGATGCTGAAGAGTTCCTTGCTGTTGTGGGCGCTGTTGTCGATTCGATCCTTGAATGCTGATTTCTTGGAGGATCGGATCAGCTGGTGGTCTTTGCGGGTGGCGTCATTGAGGGCGGTCATGTTGTCTGTGGTTGGGTTTTTTCGCCACGTTTTCTCGAGGGTGCAGCAGTTCTTTTTGGAGTTCTTGAGGTTGTCATTGAACCAGGAGGCTTTTTTGCTACCTTTGTTGTTGTGATGGTTTTTCAGGGGTGCTAATTCGTCAGCGCAGTGGGTGATCCATTGTGCGAGATTGACGGCTGCTTGATTTGGGTCCGATGATTTGGCGGGAGGGTTTTGGTTTAGCGATGTGGTGAGTTGGTCGGTGGTAATTATGTTCCAGTTTCTGCGGGGGACTTGTTGTGGGTGGTGGTGGGTCGTGGTCTTTCTAAAGTTGAAGTGGACGCAGCTGTGGTCTGTCCAGTGGAGTCCTGTGGCGTGGTTGAAGGAAACGTGCTTGTTGCAGGAGACGATTGGGTCCAGCGTGTGTCCGGCGTGGTGGGTGGGGGTGTTTACCAGTTGTTTGAGTCCGAGATTAGCGAGGTTGTCCAGAAGGGTGGTGGTGTTGCTGTCGTCGTTCTTCTACAGGTGGAAGTTGAGGTCCCCTAGGAGAATGTAGTCCTCGGAGGGGAGGGCGTGTGGGCTGATAAAGTCGGTGATGTCTTCGCTGAATTGTGTGCGGGGTCCTGGTGGTCTGTAGATGAGGGTGCCTCTGTGTGGTCTTGGGGTCGGTGTGTATCTGGAAGTGAAGGTGTTCGGCAGCTGTGAGGGTGTCGTCGGAGCTGGTCGTGATGCGGATGGTGTTCTTGTGGACGATGGCGATGCCTCCTCCTGTTTGTTTGATGCGGTCCTTTCGGATGATCTTGTATCCGTCCGGGATGGCTACGGCGATGTCGGGCGCTGATGAGGCATTCATCCAGGTTTCTGTAAGAAAGGCGACGTCCAGTGATGTGGTGTTGAGTAGGTTCCATAGTTCAATGGCGTGTTTGGGGACCGAGCGCGTGTTGAGCAGGATCCACTTTAGGTGGTTGTTGTTTGGGCTCTGTTTGGCGGTAGTGGTTGCAGTGTGGGTCCTGATGCAGCAGAACTTGCAGGATTGGCAGGTGAAGGGTCCATGGGTGCGTCCTGGGGCGGCTTGGTGGCAGTCGGGGAGTCGGCCGGTGTTAAGTGCAGAGAGGGTTGCGACATCGTACGTTAGGCGGGTGGAGTGGTTTTTGCGGGGGCCAGGGGGTTTTCCGCTAGGCGCGGTCAAGGCGCGGATGGACGTAGACGGGCTTACCTTTGGCACGCCCGCTGCGCGTGAACGCTGCGCGTAAATGCATCTGTCATAAGTAGATAGTGGCGGGGGCGGAGCGAGGGAGGAGCAGCTGGGAGGCGGGAGCGGGGTGGCGAGTGGGGAGGGGATCATACGGCGATGCTGTATATAATAAGCCAGGTGCTAATTTCGAGCTACATGCAATGGCAGCGGGGCCAGAGCCTTCAACGACTCCAGGATACTGACACTGTCTAAAGAGATATTTTTTGTTCAGAAACCCAGGTCTTCCTCCAGGCGGATAGCAGCACTCTCCGACCCGCTTCATTACACCACTACCCAATGCCAGCCATGAAGCTGTGGGGGACCAGCCGACCTCCACCTCATCGTAATGGATTGCTTAGTCAGGAGTAGAGGCAAGTCTATAAAGCAAAGTTGTTCTTTCTGCGCCTTATGGAGCCGCATCAATCCCAAAAGGAATACTGCATGAGTACGCGGAATGGGGACACCAACCGTAGCTGATATCAGTGATAACAATTCTAACCAGTAAGACATAATCACGGTGCATTGACATAACATACATAGCAGGTTAGCATCTTATATTTTACATCTAGGACAGCAGTGCTGTGTGGCTGGGAAGATATGCTGCAGTCGGTGCAGGGTGAGATATGCCATCTGCAAAAACATGTATTGAATGAAGTCGAATTTGGCATTCCGTGGGATTCTCAATGGGTATGCCAAGGACCTGCTCCAGTCCCCATACATCATGTCTGTACCCAAGTCTTCGTTGCATTTGTTGCTTAAAACATTCTGTGAAATTATAGTTTGGTTAGTAATGCCTCTGTAAAGCCAGTTGGTGAGGTGTCGGCCTTTCACTATCAGGTAGGTTATGAAGACCATTTCATGGTGGGGAGGTTTCTCCCTGTGGGGGGACCAATGTTTCTTTACATATTGCAGAAGTGTGGCATGTAGTAAATCTAATGCATCCGTGACTCCTTTGCTCCAGACAAAATTGTCGTGTTCCATAAATGTGCTGTTGTGAAATAGGTCTCCCATTCTAGATAAACCGCCTTCCGCCCAGTGGAGCAGTCTCAGTTTAGTGAGGAGGCCATTTGGGGTCAGGATCCCAAGTAGTGGTATGGTGTAAGAGTAAGGGAGGCAGCCACGTGTGTAGTGTGTGGATTATTTCTAATAAATGAGAGCTGTGCGTAAAAGCAGCGAGCATCGGTCGGAATCTTAGCCTCTGGTAGGATCAGAGTATGAACCCGTCCGCGATCCACATCGGCAGGTGAATAATTTAATGTAATGTAAGTTGCGCCCTGACAGCCAATCTGAGAGCCACTGTAACCTAGTCCCCTTTATCAGTGTCCAGTTGCAGCTTATTCAGTCCTACTCTGCGGTGGCCACTTCCCCAAATCAAAACGGAAAGAGTGATGCTCATAGTTAAGCAGCAGGGTCGGGATCACAACCGGCAAATTGGTTAAGAAATACAGTAGCAAGGGGAGGGCTACCATTTTCGAAATTGCCAATCGGCCCATCTATGATAGCAGTAGGGAGGACCAGAAGGTTACATGTGAGTGTAGCGAGCGCATAGCCTTACCTAGGTTAACGTCAATGAGGTTTGGTGTTGAGCGATAAATCTGTATACCCAGATATTTTAAAGTATGTGCTGCGACTTTTAAAGAATGAGGGCCAAACTGAACCGTCTCTGGGCAATCCCCTTGCCGGAAAAAAAGGCATAATACATACTGACATTAATTCTGATGCCCGAAAGCAACACAAAAGCATAAAAAATGCCTGTGGCCAGTGATAGAGAGGTGAGGTCTTAAGCATACAGAATGATGTCATCCGTGTATGCGGAGATAATGTGTGTTGTTTGGCCGATACGTATGGCCGGTTGTACAGCCGATAACCGTACCCTAAGGGCTAAGGCTCCAGGGCGAGCACAAACAACAGAGGAGACAGTGGGCAACCCTGCCGTGTGCCTTTTCAAACCGGGTACTCCTCCGAGATATGTCGCCCTGTACAGGCCCTTGCCGTGGCGTCCTTGTACAGGAGCCTGACCCACATTTAATAACTCGGCGGGATGCCAAATAGTTCAAGTGCTGGGAATATGTAGTCCAATATGAGCATATCGAATGCCTGTCTCAGATCCAAGGTGATACAACCTGCGTGGACTCTCTCCTTGGGGGTTGCAGTCATAACATGGTAAAACCTGCTGATGTTAAGTGAAGTGCACTGCACTGGTACAAACCCACATTGATCTGGTTGGATTAGGTTGTGGAAATATGGAAGTAGGCAGCCAGCCAGTACTTTACTGAATAGATTGTAGTCTGTAGTGATTAGAGATAGTTGGGGGGAACTCTGAAAGATACATTGCCTGGCGTGCTGGTTTGGAGAGAGACATTAAGAGTGCCTGTCTCATGGTGGGTGGCAATGACCCCGAGAACAGCGCAGCATTACACAGTTTCTCTAGTTGTGGCACCAGAGTATCCGCAAACGTGGCATTGAATTCGGACGGGACGTCGTTCAGACATGGGTCCTTGTTTTGAGTGAGGCTCCTGATGGCTGCCTTGATTTCGGACCTTGTGATAGTGCCAGATAGAGCGTCCTGCGCTGTTTTTTCAAATTGTGGGAACTGTGCGCCTGTTCAAAATGGCATCAAGGGGTCTTCCACCAATGGGGGCGGGGACCTGGTACAAGTCTTGGCAATATTCACAAAATGCTGCATTTATATCCCATTGTGTATTCACGGTATCCCCAGCGCTAGTGGTTATCTCATGGATCGGGGGATGTGGGGGGTAATCTCTGAGAATACGTGCTAATAGTAGGCCAGCCTTATCAGCATCAGGCGGAGGACTGGCTGGAAACCTTCACCAATGTGGGGCCTCGGGACATGGCCACAACAACAAGGCTACCGAAACTGAAAGGCCCTTTTCGCAAGTGGCGGAGAAAGCAACGGTATACGAGAATAAGGACACCGCCTTTGCCACTTGTGGGTCCACGCTCGGAGCTGATCTTGAGCGGACAGCAAGACACCATGCAGGCAGTTGCAGAGATCAGGGGTTCCCCGATGAAGAGAATGCATCTAAATCCAGCCAATGAGACATGTCGAGTGATGACTATTCCATGCCTAGTTTCCTTTCCTACGGAGAGTTCTGTTGACACAGCGCCGAGACACCCTCGGGTATTTGCGCGCTCTAAAAATCGCCCCAAATAAATAAAATAAATGACGAACAGATATATGGCCTACAGAATTCGCAGGATTCAGTAGGAAAAGTGGATGTCAACCAGCAGACGGTGTACTTGATTGCATAAACGCTGCAAGCTCCTGTATTTGTATGGACTATGAATTGAGGTTTTGGGGTGTATGTGTGGGGGAATGCTGTTGCTAGACGCGTAGACACCTGGGATGCACGCTGTTACTAATCCACAGTATTTGCTCAATAGTGTGTTGAACACTGAAATACATGAGGGAACCGGTACGACTGAAACGTATATTTTATTGCTGATTTGTGAAATATTCCTGAGTTAACATATGAAGTTTGCCCCAACTATATTGTATGTTGCCTGCGCATGGGGAGCACCTGAGACGCTAGAAACGAGGACTGTACTCTAAAGTATAGCAGTTTGCAGCGCACCACCCAGGATTGTTTTGACTGTTATCTCAGATTGGGAGTTTGGAGGATTGCTGGTTACATTATCGGATTTTTGGAATTATTAAAGCATATATCTTTTTGTGAGACGACAACTGTTAAGAGTAGATTCATACAGTGTACCATGCTGCGAGTCAGCGAGCAAAGAGGGGTATGTAATGATGAGCTGTGTTTAATTAACACAGCTGTTGGGCTGCCACGCACACAATTTCACCTGATGCGTTGGAGGGTTAATGTCTTCAGTTAAGATTGGTACATGGGGAAAAGCTTCGCGAGCATCCGAGATGGCGGCGTGAGCTAAGAGCTCCCGAGACCCTCGCTGCCTCCTACATATATACTGAAACGAATACGGATTATTCGGATGGAATATTGAAGTGCAGACCCGGCAGAGGCACTAGCTGATTTCCAAAATCGATTTGGACATTGGGAACCTGAATTACACCGATCGCAACTTTCTGGCCCACAGGGGTGGAAGGGCATGGAGCTCAAGTGGCACCAATACCCAGGCAGTAGTTGAACAACAACGGCTAGCTGCAGTGGGATAGATGCCCCTGGTCAACTTTCGGTTTCGTTTTTGAGACCTCACTGGTGAGCGAGGGTGTTATCGACAGATTGATCATCGGCCTGCGCCGGGCGCTTCACTCTGCAGTGTATCTACCGCAAGTACTTGGTGCGGACCGGGAGAAACCCTTTCTCAACCTGAACATTTGAATTCTAGTGGGCTATGAAGTGCGGATATTGACAACAGGTCGCACAGGGCCCTCCGGGGCACAGAACCCAATATGGCGGGCAAGCAAGACGGAGACCGACGGAAGACCAAGTTCACCGGCAGGGGCAGTCGGACGCAGGTGGATAGTATCGAACGATTCACCCAGCCGAGGGGATCACCCGGTACCATCCCTAAAACTACCGGAGGGGCGAATGTGACTTTTGAAGACCCAGAGGAATTGACCCTCCAAGTCGTCATGGGCGCCATTGCTGGCATGAAAACTTCAATCGGACAACAATACGAGGCTCTGGCTTTAAAGTTGGATACCGTGGCTGTGGATGTCACCTTAATCAGGGTGGACCTCTACAAAACGAACGAGAAGGTCAAATCCCTAGATTTGAAGACAGCCAGTCTCACTACCGACGTTTCTGACTTGAAAAAAAAAGGAGGTCCGTAATTTGCAAACTGCCAACGAACAGTTCGCCCGCCGATTGGAGGATTCCGAAAGTCGTGCAAGGCGGAATAACATACGCATTATTGGTATTCCTGAAAAATCGGAAGAAACCGCAACGGATCTTTTTGTGGAAGATCTGCTCCTCAATCATCTCGCCCCCAAAGGCTTGAGTAAATTCTTCGCGGTGGAACGGGAGCACAGAGTGCCGGGCGGGAGGCCGAAGCCGGGTGCCCCACCAAGTCCTATTATCGCTAGGATTTTCAACTTCCGCGATAGAGACGCTATTTTGCAGGCCTCGAAAGTGGGTGGACCCGTCAAGTTTGAGAATACTACAGTGAGCTTCTACCCGGACGTCACTCAATCTGTCCAAAAACAACGATTGGGCTTTCAAGGAGTAAAAAGGCGGATGCGAGACATGGATTTGAAGTACGCTATGCTCTTCCCTGCACGGTTGCGGGTCGAATATGAGGACAACGCCTTTTTCTTTGACCGCCCAGATGTGGTTAGTGACTGGCTTGACATTCTGCCCGTGAGAAGAGATCCGGCAGACCGCTCTGGGGGTACGGAAGACGGCGGATCGGCGCAAGAATAAGGAATATTGACTAGGTTCCCTGAACTATTGCATAGTGTACTGCTGGGGGTCGCATATCGTATGTATAAATGTGTTTTGCTGCTACTACGAGGTGGCGGGAGAGACAGGGACTCGTCCTCCTCTGGGGTTTCTTTTTGTAGACTAGTTAGTGAATGGGGCGACAGGCACAATGCAAGTTGGGGTGGCTGATGGGTCAGACGCAGGGGTGCAGGGAGGGGGGTAGATGCTTGGTTTTCTGGTTGGGGGCGGGGGTTGGGTGTTGGGGTTTGATTTGGTTTTACACAAGGTGCCGTATTGTTTGCTTATTGTCCGCTGGTGATGCGTCTTTCTCTGGGATGTGGTCACTATTGGGATGGGGGATAGGGGGTTGAGACTAATGTCATGGAACGTCAATGGTCTCTGGGACAGAATTAAAAGAGGAGTGGTTCTCCAACTACTCAAGAGAATGTCACCAGATGTGGTCCTGCTACAAGAGACACACCTTATAGAAAATTCCTGCTCAGCCATGAACAGACGAGGTTATCGTCTTGTCGCTCATTCGGGCTTCACCTCCGGGTCTCGGGGGTGAGGGTAATGATCAGAGCGTCCCTCCCCTTGGAAATTGACGAGGTGATTTATGATGACAGGGGACTTTATGCAGTAATAGTGGGCAGATGGGAGGGCAAGACCATACTTCTAATGTCTGTTTATGTCCCACCTGGTCTGCAATCGTCCACATTTGAAGATATCGGTAAAGTAATTCTGAATCTCCCGGAAGGATTCCTGATAGTGGGTGGTGACTTTAATTCGGTTGTTTGTGGGAGGGAAGATCGTTATCCACCTAGGGACCTGCCAGGATCAAAGGCTTGGCTGAGTAGGCTTATGGACACTTTGGGATTAGTAGATTGTTGGCGCTTGCTACACCCTGGGCAGACACAATACACCTTCCACTCCGGGGCACATGGCAGCCTCTCTAGGCTTGATTATGTACTGATGCCAGCGGCGCAGGCCATGATGGTTAAGGAGGTTAGACATCTGCCTCGTGGCATTTCAGATCACTACCCGCTACTCATGGTGTTGGATACTGGTGTTGGAGCAGAAGGGAGGTTAGCTCCCATAAACCCATGGTACCTCCGCAACACTAGGACCCGTGCAGCATTGGTTAAGTCTATGGAGCACTATTTACTTGAAAACTTGGGGTCAGTGTCCTCTGCTGTTTCACTTTGGGAGGCTTTCAAAACAGTTATCCGTGGGCAGGCTTTGTCGTTGATTTCCTGTGCCAAGAGGAGTAAACATGAAGAAGTAATCCGACTTGAATCCGAAATAGACGAGTTGGAAGAAGATTTGGAACATGATGTTACTCAGGAGAAATTTCATGCTCTTAGTCTCAAACAGAGTGATTATAAAGCGCTGGTCACTGACACTGCCAGATCCATGAGTAGAGAGCAGCAGGGGCTTTTGTATGATGTTGGGGATAAGGCAGGTAAATTGATTGCATGGCTGGACAAGAAGGAGAGAGCGAGTCGGGTGGTTCCGGTGATTGAAAGTCAGAGTGGTATGAGAGTTACTGACCCAGTGGAAATAGTGGAACGCTTCGCAGAATATTATCAGGGGGTTTATTCTCCCGTATCGGACAGACCCGAAGAGGACTGGCACTTGTTGTTGCGAGACATAGCTTTACCCCGCCTAGCTGACGAAGACAGGGAATTGATGGATGCTGTACTGACTGCTGATGAGATTGCGCTGGCGATCCGTTCAGTGCGTTCAGTCAAAGCGATGGGACCAAACGGCCTCCCCATTGAACTTTACAAACTAAGACCCGACAAGATAGCGCCATATCGCCGGGCTATGTTTCTTGAATCGCGTGATGCGGGCCTCCTCCCCCATGATCAAAGGCTCGCAACCATTGTAGTTATCCACAAAGAGGGAAAGCCGCGAGAACATTGTACATCCAATAGGCCCATTTCACTTTTGAACGCCGAGCCTAAGATTCTGGCTAAGGTTCTGGCGAATCGCCTGATAACAGTCATTGGTTATTTAGTCCATCCTGATGAGTCCGGCTTTATTCCACATCGCAATACCACACTCAACATGCGGCGTCTCCATGGAGTCCTCGCGAGAGTGGCGTCCATACGTGAGCCGGCCATCTTGGCATCCCTGGATGCAACGATGGCCTTCGATACGGTGGAGTGGCCATACCTTTGGGCCGCGCTCGCAAAGTTTAGTTTCGGCCCGGGATTTATAAGATGGGCAAAACTGTTATACGAGGAGCCGCTGGCCCAGGGAGTGGTGAATGGCAAAGTCTCTGGCCCCTTTGTACTGGGGAGAGGCACGCGACAGGGATGCCCGTTGTCCCCTCTCCTCTTTGCTCTGGCCTTGGAACCGCTCGCTGCCTGGCTGCGTTGGCAGCCCTCGATGAGGGGTATCAGCTGGACCCCGGAGTTTGAGGATCGCATTTCGCTCTAAGCTGACGACATCCTTTTATATCTTTGTAAATCACCCCCTAGCAGTGTCTGGGAGAACTATGGCCTCCTTAGTCATAGTGCATGTGAGGCATTGTTGGCATGCTGTGTGGCATGTGTAAGAGGGGGACAGGTTTGCTATGAAAGAAATGACTTATTTAGTGGAATGAGAATTTGTGGATGATTGTGTAACAATAATAAATGCATGGGGCTAGTGGCAGACTGTATGAAAGGAAGGGCTATTTGTATTTAAAGAATGTAAATCGAGAGAAGATTTCTGGTATCTAAAGTCCAAAGACAATTGAAATAGAGGAAGGACCGACATCATTATTCTATGACATATATGCCTGTGGCTGGGAAAATTTCAGCAGAATAGATGGCTCACTGTTAGTTCACAGGGGCTTTGAGTGAGTTTTGACCAGGGTTCAAACCCCACCTCGGGAAATTATTATTTTAATTTTTTTAAACAATTTATTTATTTTAGCAGAGTCAAACATAGTCCTTTGGAAATGCTCCACTGATAATAATGAAAGACCAAGTAGAAAATCTATGGCATATGTCACATCAGATGTGGCATATGCCACATGACAGAGTGACACGTGTCACATGCCAGACTTGGGCTCCAACTCTTACTGGAGACGCCTGCATGTAACCAGACAGATGGATGTATGTACACAGAGTGGATGCATGTATGCACCCAGAAAGATGCATGTATGTATCGAGCGGTAGGTCCAGAAAGACAGATGGGTCTATAAGACAGGGGCAGACAAGATGGGAGAAAGAGAAAAATACATACATAATCAACAGCTGAGATATTACATTGAAATTGGTAAAAGACATAGACGGAGCCAAATACGGAATGAACCGGCTCGGCTAGCTCAGTCGGTAGAGCATGAGACTCTTAATCTCAGGGTCGTGGGTTCGAGCCCCACGTTGGGCGCGTTCTTATTTTAGTTTTCAATTGTTCCTTTTTTTTATTATATATTTTTTCCAATAGTCTCTTTCGCATTCTATGAGTCTCTTTATAGAAATTAACCAACCCTTGCAGGATTTCAGTTTACAACTTCCTTCTGCCTGTACAAGGGCGGAGACTAGCGATCTCTTAATGGCGTCCTGTTGAAACTTTTACGAGGTGCTCTTCGTCCTCTAGCGGTGCTGTCCCGCGCTCCACGAAGGAAAAGCCACATAATTCTTGGACGTGGGAAAAAAGACCAGATGCGAATAAATTAATCGCAAAAGAAATTGTGTCAGAAGTGGGATTTGAACCCACGCCTCCAATTGGAGACCAGAACACCCAGCTGGTGGGAAGAGTCAGCTCTTGAGTCTGGCGCCTTAGACCGCTCGGCCATCCTGACAGCTTGGAAAGTGGAAGGCCGGGTGATGTCATCAGCTCGTTGAGACGCAGACTGTTATTGGGCGTTTCTGTGTGTTATTCAACTTCACTTCCGCCCAGACCTTCGCTTTTGAACAATATGAAAGGGGCACAGGGCTGAATTTCGCACCGTTTAACTTAAACTCTAATCCTCGCTATACACAACGGAGGAACACAGCCCTTGCGTTTTCAATCTGCTGCGTCTTCTGCTGCACGTGTACTCAATAGTCTTCTGGGCGCTACAATCTCAGACGGTGAATAAAACTGCAGGGATGAACCCCATCCTCTGGCAGCTTGTGTACTTAGGTGACTTGATCCCAGGTTTAGCAGTCTGCCCAACTCGGGATCTCTACCCCCCCCCCCCCCCCCCCCCCCACGACTGCTGCTATCCTGAGCGGGCGCCCCTGTTTTATTTTTATTTTTATTTATTTATTTATTCATTTATTTATTATTGTATAGCGCGGACTTTATCCGAAGGTGTCAGAGCGCTTCACAATAGGAACACAACTGATACATGAGGAGAACATTACAAGTGAACAAATTACAAAAGCAAACGTTAAGTTACATGAGGCAAAAATGACAATTGTGAGCAAACAAAATACAAGAGGTGGCAAACGGTGCATTACAGGAGGAAAAAGTGACGTGTGCAGGTTACAAAAGCGTACAAAGTACAAGTAGAGGTATAGTGCTGCAATATATGGCAGACACTCAAACACAAGAACAAAAGTTACGTAGGCAGTGGTGGCACTTGTGCAAGTATCTAAAGCAAACAAAGTGTAGGAGGTAGCAAACAGTGTGTTACAAGAGAAAAGTGACGTGTGCATGTTACAAACGAGTACCAAACACAGGTAGGAGGATAATACTGCAATAAATGGCAGAACACACTGGCAAGGCACTTCCATAGTCAAGATTCAAGATTCAAAAGTACTTTATTCGGTTAAAAAGGGAAAATAACCATAAAAGTAGCATGTAAGGTGCAATTTACAAAAGGTAGAGTAAGTATTTTTCCTTTAAAATCACAAAATAAGAAAAACAACAAAATTAAATCCATATCAACAATATTAAATTCATATACACAATAAAAGAGATCAATCCATTTGCATTGATTTACGACATTTAAAAGCCAATTTTAAAAATTCTGCAATAGAGGCGACCATAAAAACAGTATCCATTTTCTGGCACTCTGTAAACGCTAGGCGGCATCTGTAAACATTTAGGTCTTTAAGAATAGGGATGATAAGTTTCTTTCGGGGAAAGGTATAAAATTTACAAAAAAATAAAATATGTATATCCGATTGTTGGGAAACATCATCGCATGGACAGAAACATAAGTCCTTCAGCCAACAATTCATCACGGGGAATGATAGTGTCCTGAAAACTATATTCAATCTAAATCGGGTCAAAAGGTACCGTTCATGATTAGACATATACAGTGAAAGATATGGCTGCAAATTCTCTCCACATATAATATCCTGGTGGGCAGAGACAGTCTTTTTTCTTGCCTCCTTTATATTTCTCTTTTCCTTGAGGTAGGTCATACACAAATATTTCAAATCTCTTCTGGATATACATTCCATTGATTGTGGATCCTCAAAGTATTGGGGGCAACTTATTTTTTCAAGAAAGTCTCTGACATAGCCTATCCATTTGTAGTCCCTGATGTTGTCCAATACCATGATGTCCTTAAAAATGGCCCGATTAACAACACATTCTTCATTTGTCCAGACCCTATGCCAAAGAAGAACTGGCTGAATTCTAATAATGTCAGTGACATAAGATATTCCCAATTCAACATGGCATATCATTGTTGCAGTACTTTGGGGTACAGACAATATGTGACATAAAAACTTATTTTCCAGGATTTGAATTGGGGTGATGTTTGAATAACCCCATAATCCTGCCCCGTAGATGGCTACAGATATACAAGTCGCATTATAAACGGTTAAAATCTCTTTTATGGGTTTTTTACCTAATTTTTTCATAAAACATTTTAGGGCCATAATGGTCTTAGAGAATAACAGAGATCTAGCATGAATTGCTGTGGTCCATGAGCCGCTTTCATGAAACAGTATCCCTAGATAAGGGAAGGTGGGGGTCCTTTCTAAGGGATTGGAGTTTACAAAGATTTGCTTCACATGCTTGTTTGTTCTGGACCCGCAGTACATAGATAAAGTTTTAGAACAATTGATTCTCAAATCTAAGTCAAGCATAAAGGTGTTGAAGGCTGTAACCAAACTTTGTAAAGCCATTGGGGTGCGCGCCATTAGGACAGCATCATCAGCGTACATCAGTGCAGGGACAGGCCTACCTCCCACCATAGGCATGTCCCTGCCCTCCTGCACGAGATGCTTTTCCATTCCATTTATGTACAGCAGAAATAGGAAGGGGGCTAAGACGCACCCTTGGCGCACACCCCGACCGATCCCAAATTGTCTACTGCACTCACCATTTTTCCCAAATCTGACACTGGCAGTGGCCCCAGAATACAGCTCTCTCAGAAAACATATAATGGCATTGTTTATTTTTATTTATTTATTTATTCATTTATTTATTATTGTATAGCGCGGACTTTATCCGAAGGTGTCAGAGCGCTTCACAATAGGAACACAACTGATACATGAGGAGAACATTACAAGTGAACAAATTACAAAAGCAAACGTTAAGTTACATGAGGCAAAAATGACAATTGTGAGCAAACAAAATACAAGAGGTGGCAAACGGTGCATTACAGGAGGAAAAAGTGACGTGTGCAGGTTACAAAAGCGTACAAAGTACAAGTAGAGGTATAGTGCTGCAATATATGGCAGACACTCAAACACAAGAACAAAAGTTACGTAGGCAGTGGTGGCACTTGTGCAAGTATCTAAAGCAAACAAAGTGTAGGAGGTAGCAAACAGTGTGTTACAAGAGAAAAGTGACGTGTGCATGTTACAAACGAGTACCAAACACAGGTAGGAGGATAATACTGCAATAAATGGCAGAACACACTGGCAAGGCACTTCCATAGTCATGGAGAAAAGGATTCTCCATAATGGAGGGTCTTCCTTCAGATAATAGAGATAGTGAGGGTGTGAATTACATTTGGAAGTGTCTTTGAAGGAGGAGAACTTGGAGGTCAGTTTTAAAGGCCCGGTATGTTAAGGAAGGCACACAGAGACAAGCGCAAGTAGCGATATCTGTACCCAGCAGAGGCAGAGGCGTCCCTTCAGAGCCAGGGCGGTGTGTCCAGGAGACTGAGCAGGGAGGAACACGAGGAGGCAGAAGCAAAGAACGCCCTAGACGTTGGGCGTGTAGATTTTTTTTTTAAACATTTTTCATAACACTCCTCCTTTTTACCTATATTAGTGAGGCTAAAGAAAACACACCTCCTGCTCTTTGCCTCATATATCTCGCTCGGATCTCACTACCTTCCAATTTGAAGGATTTACGAACCGGATTTAGCCCCGCCTCCTAAAAAAGCGTTCTATATCACACACAGACAGCTGTACTTTTAGTAAGGTCTCAGTGGGATTATAATTAAAATAGGTATAACTAAAAGTAATTGTGTCAGAAGTGGGATTTGAACCCACGCCTCCAATTGGAGACCAGAACACCCAGCTGGTGGGAAGAGTCAGCTCTTGAGTCTGGCGCCTTAGACCGCTCGGCCATCCTGACAGCTGGTAGAGGAGGGTTGGGACACTGCTCTGGAGGCTTGTTGTGACATTACGTTATAGTAAGAGTTTACAACACACCCCTTATCTGACACTTATTACAACGGGCTCTGTGGCACAGGTGTCCCTAAGAGCCATCAGCGAGAAGTGCATTAAAGGGCGAAATGTTTAACAACTGACACCAGCAATTCAACCTTCTAATCACACACCCACCGCGAGGCTTTTACAGCCTGCACCTGCGCTCAATTATTGCACATGCATTTATGATAAACGCTTTATCCGAGCACCAGATAGCAACGTAATTGTCTAACGTAACGTACCCAACTCTAGACGTGCTTCTGGAGCCGATGTCAGACACTAAAGGCCAAAGAACCGAAGGCTGCAGCTGAATTGACCCAAACTGCCCTTACTTATCCATCCAGTACGCCACATCAGACCCCGCAGTTTAACATTGTGGCGCAGACACCAGGGGGCAGATTTATGTTGGGAATGCGCCACGTTTGCGTCACGCAACTGCGGCGTAAACGTGGCGCATCCCTACGACCCATTTACAACGTGACGCATCTAGGCAGATGCGTCACGTTGTAAAGCCCTGCGCCACTTGTGGGCGTTCCGGCGCAGGGTGGGCGTTCCGGGGCAGGTGCGCCTCGCAAAAGTGGCTGAGTGAAATCTATAAGATTTCACTCAGTCACTTTCAGGCCAATGCTGCGTCAAAACCCTGCGCCTGCTTGAAGCAGGCGTAGGTCTTGACGCAGCATTGTAAAGATGGGGCACCCCCGAGCCTTGCTGGAGCTGCGTCGCGCTTGCGACGCAACTCCAGCAATGTGCCACCTTTACGGCACAGATGCGTCACGCATCTGTGCCGTTTTTGCCCCATGGTGCGCCGCATTGTAAATGCGGCGCACCATGGGTGGCGGAGCAGCGGCGCAAAATAACTGGCGCATCCCTGGGGATGCGCCAGTCATCATAAATCTGCCCCAAAAAAGAATTTAATACCATTTCGCTGACATCACCGCTGAGATATTACAGCTCAGACATCTGGATGGAACCCAGGCATTTTGGAATAGACATCTGGCACTGACGTCACAGTAAGGGCACCGCCACTGTCGTGTGCCGCTTGAGACATGTATGCCGCATGCAATGATACTTGCTGGAAGAGACAACTAGGTTTAAATGTCTCAGGACAGACATCGGAAGCAGATCTGATAGAACAGCAATCAGCAATGCTAGAATCTCCACCTGACATTCACAATTGAGAGGTCTGGAACAGACATCAGATATTAACGCTCCCTAACCCACATCTGAAGGGACCTTTTCCAGAATGGCCATCAGCAGTGAGATGTTTTCCATCAGACATCAGGCATCAAATGTCTCAGGAAAGACAGCAGCTATGGCGTCTGCCACGAAAGCCAATAGCAATCCTTTAATGGCCAGACACCCCCAATGGAGCATGCTAGGAGAGCCTTGTTGATTTAAACATCTCAGAGCAGACGTGCAACACAGATCCTGAGCAACCATTGGGTACTGTATTGCGTTGCAACATTTAAATAGCGCTTATTACCCCTATGTGAGAGCTGATGCACTTGCCTACATGGGTAGTCGCTACACCTTGAAAGGTGTTTGGTTGGAAGTGTTTGTTTGATCCTGTGTGTGAAGCGTTTCCATGTTGTGTGTGATAACCCCCGAGGTACGATTATCATGTTATGGGACGCAGCACTTAGCAGTGTGATGGATGAAGAAGCGTGAGAGGCAGGCACTCATGTTACGGTTTTCAATAAGCTGACAGCTTTGTGCAGCTCTGCAGGTCGCTCTACGGCACCTCTTGTGCTTATAGTCCACCTAGCTGTTTACTGTACTGGGCTGTCTGTTCTGAGATATTTTGTTTGCGGTTATGATCCTGAGCAGGCCTAGGAGAAGTGGTGGAGAAATCTGCAGGGATGAACTTTGTTAATGTCATCCCAGATCTGACTGCCATTGTGAGATGCCAAGAAGTGACAGGGGTGCTGCTAGTCAGGACGTGCAGTGTCGGACTATATTAGAGTCCTCCGTTGGCCAGAGGTATGTGGTAAATCTCTTCAGTTATTCGGCATGCGTTCTGTTAGTGATGGGTGGGTTGCTGTGGACTGGTATAGTACTGGGTGGTGGACCATCAGCTGTTTTGTCTTATGTGAGAGTGTCAGGCAGTAAAAGGGAATAATTAAGCAGGCTGCATGAACTACAACCACCTGTCTGACTGCTGATGTATGGCATTCTTTTTAGTGTGGGTTACACTTTGTATTGTAATAGCATTATGTAGCCCTTACTACACCTGATTAGATACTGTTGTGCTTTTACGCTGTGCAACACACTGCTCCAGGTCTCGGGGTTAGTGTTGTTTTTGTTGTTGTTGTTTTTTGGGTAGTTATTGTTGCTTATTGGAATTTGTTTTGTGCTCTACAGAAACCATTCCGCCTTTATCCGTGTTTCTATGCTGTAGACTACATTAGTGAGAATTAGATGTGATCTTAAGTGGGAGAAGGGGATGTGTGGGTGTCATGCATTGGTTGGTGGTATTGGTAAATAAGCTGCAGGAGAGAGGGTATTGCTAGAGTGCAGATTTGATAGGCATGACTATTAAATGCGAGGTTGTGATCTTTGAAATAACTCTGGGCAGTTTGCAGAGAAACAGTAGTAAGGTTTAAGGCAAAAACCCGTGTGATTTGGAGACGACTGTTCTCTGAGAGCACAGGCATGCAAAGGATGGAAACAAAGGAGAGAGTCTTTTGAAAGCAGAAGGAGAGTTGATAGTTGAAGTAAAAGTCAGGCATACTGGGTTTTAGGAATATTGTAGAGGCTTTTGAGACAGGATGCAAACCTGTAGGACAGGATTTAAGCCTGTAGGACAGGATGTATGTCGGTAGGAAGAAAAAACATTAATTGCATTTGTTGCAATATCATTGCAGGCCATGAGAACATCACTATCAATGACGCCACTATCACCCGGGGGTCAATAGTATTAAAATAAATATAGTTTTATTTTCACAATGCAAACCAGTCGCATTAAACATTGTTAATACATCAACCATAAATCTGTTCACATGGCATATATCTGCGGGGGCTTTTCTTTCGCCTCATTTTGAGTTCACACATCCAGACCTTTGAACCTTTCACACAGTCTTGCACTCTGGTATTTCTACATTAATGCACAGGTAATGCAAAACTGTTTACAACTTCTTTCCGCCTGCACAGGGGTGGAATCTGGAAACTGGAACCTTCATGGCCTCAAACTTTTAGGAGACGCTCCTCCTCTGCGCCCCAATCCCAAGTGAAAGCCACACAAACTGCACATGGAAAGGAAAAATGGCGCTAATATTAACAAGTCGCAAAAGTAATTGTGTCAGAAGTGGGATTTGAACCCACGCCTCCAATTGGAGACCAGAACACCCAGCTGGTGGGAAGAGTCAGCTCTTGAGTCTGGCGCCTTAGACCGCTCGGCCATCCTGACAGCTGATTAAGTCAGGTTGGAACAATGGTCTGGAGGCTGGTTATGACGACGCTCTACAGGAAGAGTTCACAATACGTCTCTTGTCTGACACTTATCACAACTGGCTCTGTGGCACAGGTGTCCCTAACAGACATCAGACCGGCGAGAACTGCATCAAAGGGCGAAATGTTTAACAACAGACACCAGCAACTCAACCTTCTAATCAAACACCCACCACGAGGCTTTTATAGCCCACACCAGCGCTCAATTATTGCACATGAATTTATGATAAACGCTTTATCCGAGCACCAGATAGCAACGTAATTGTCTAACGTAACGTACCCAACTCTAGACGTGCTTCTGGAGCCGATGACAGACACTAAAGGCCAAAGAACCGAAGGCTGCAGCTGAATTGGCCCAAACTGCCCTTACTAATCCAGTACGCCACATCAGAGCCCGCAGTTTAACATTGTGGCACAGACACCAGGAATTTAATATCATTTCACTGACATCACCGCTGAGATATTACAGCTCAGACATCTGGATGGAACCCAGGCATTTTGGAATAGACATCTGGCACTGACGTCACAGTAAGGGCACCGCCACTGTCGTGTGCCGCTTGAGACATGTATGCCACATGCAATGAGACTTGCTGGAAGAGACAACTAGGTTTAAATGTCCCAGGACAGACATCGGAAGCAGATTTGATTGAACAGCAATGCTAGAATCTCCACCGGACATTCACAATTGAGAAGTCTGGAACAGACATCAGGTATTAACTGATCCCCAACCCACATCTGAAGGCACACAGATGAGAGCTGTTGAGAGAAGGGGAGGTCGAATGATGTCATCAGATCTGTGAGATGCAGACTGTTACTGGGGGTGTTCTGTGTGTTATTCAGGTGTACCCGGCCCCCACAGACATCCTCTTCTCCTCGACCTGAGGGGAGCCCAGGGCTGAACGTTCCCTCCCTTTGACCCCAATCCTCGCTTTACAGAACGGAGGAGCAACAGCCCTTGAGTCAGTCCTCCTCTTCTGCACGTGGTATTCTCAAGGGTCTTCTCAGACGGTGCTAACAGCTGCAGGGTCGCCTTCGGCCGCTCGTGCTGGTAGAGTTAGTGACTGGATAGGTGGACCAAGTACGGATCCCTACCCTTGACTGCTGGGATTCTGAGCCGCGCAGACGGGCGCCTAGAAGCCGGCGCTACTCCCCGCAAGAGACTGAGCGAGCGTCACGTGTTATGAAAGGCGTCCTAGTGTTTCCGAAGGGGGAATCCAGCCCTGCAGGCACAGAGAGGCAGACGGAAGCTGAGAGATCTGCTCCCAGCTGTGGGTGGAGAGGGGTCCATCCAGAGCCAGGGAGGGGTCCATGAGACTGGGCAGAGAGAGAGGTACATGAGTGGAGGCAGCGACTGTGAAATTGACTATACCCTCCAATTACTGGTTCCTTATGTACGGACGGCAGGGGGCGCTACACAGGCTTATATCAAAACATGATGTAACGCCAGAACTGCAGCAGCCCGGCTAGCTCAGTCGGTAGAGCATGAGACTCTTAATCTCAGGGTCGTGGGTTCGAGCCCCACGTTGGGCGCAATAATATTTTATAAATCGTATTTACATTTTTTACAAACACTCCCGTTTTATTCTATATGAACGGAGGTGAAAAAAAATAAACTGCTGCATTTTGCGTTTCTAGCAGCTGCCGCTTCCACACGCCCTACCGGCCTGGGAGGGGCCAATGGTCGCAGCCCGGCCTCCACTTGGCATTACTCAGTCACATAGAAACATACCCGTATTTCCAATCACTATTTCCCCGGGATTACTTCGAAGGGGGGGGCTGGGGAAGTACATGGGATGGCGAGCCTGCTTGGATCATGATTAAAGTACAATAAAATGTTGTTGTGTCAGAAGTGGGATTTGAACCCACGCCTCCAATTGGAGACCAGAACACCCAGCTGTTAGGAAGAGTCAGCTCTTGAGTCTGGCGCCTTAGACCGCTCGGCCATCCTGACAACTGAAAAGGTACGTTGCCAGGTGATATCATCAGAGCTCGCAAAGGCTACATGTGATTGGGAGTGTTTCCGGGTGTTGTTCAGCTGCACTTCTCATCTACAGACCTTCTCTTGTCAACCTTGTGAAAGGAGCCGAGAGCTGAATTTCGCACTGTTTACCCCTACTCCGTGCATTGCAGAACAAGGAACAACAACAGCCGTAGCCCAATCTGCAATCGTCTTCTTCTGATGCACGTGCACTCCGCTGCTCTTCTGGGCGCTACAGTCTCAGACAGTGAATACAACTGCAGGGATTCCACGGATGATCCCCCTCCCCCGGCAGCTCGTGACTTGATCCCAGATTTATAAGTCTGTCCAACTCGGGATCTCTCTACCCCCGACTGCTGCTATCCTGAGCGGGCGCCCCTGGTGGTCCTGGAGGAGGCATCCAGTCCTGCCTGCAGCCGGTATGTTAAGGAAGGAACACAGAGACAGGCGGAAGCAGAGAGAGCTGTACCCAGCAGCGGATCCGCAGAGACACAGGGGTCCATCCAGAGCCAGGGGGGAGGTGGGTGGGAGTCCAGGAGACTGAGCAGAGAGAGAGTTACAATAGTGAAAACAGAATAAGACCCACCCCTTAGTCCTGGGCCGCGCTGTCATTGGCTGCCGGCCCGGGACACCCCCGTGACGTCATTCCCTGGGCCGCGCTGTGATTGGCTGGCCGGCCCGGGACCTGACTTGTTAAAAATTGTCTTTATGGATGTAACAGTATATTGTAGATCTCACTGTAAAATCAAAATTTCTAATAAAAAACCTTTGAATTGCCACATAAATGTCTTAGACAACCCTAATTGCTATTGTTTTGAGTGTAAGGATACTCTAAAGATGGTGGAAATGAAAGGGGACTGTAATGTAAAAAAAAAATTAACAAGCAGCCATTTTTCAAAGACAATACGCTTCTTATTCACTACATGAACCGGAGGGAAAGGAGAGGAAAATCACAGAAACAGCTTATTATTTTTGTGAGGTATACATAATCGAGTATTGCATATAACATTAATAAAATGTACAATAACCATCTCCGTTTTTCAAACCTCTGCTTTAAAAATGTGTGTTGTCAATATATATGTTGATACATGAAAGGCTACGTGGAGTATGTGAAGTACATGTATAATTTTAAACTGAAATTCTTTTCTCCAAGTATCGTTTCTGGCGTCCCTTTGTTAGTCAAACATGGCCTTACAATTTTTCAATTTTATTTATTATGTTTTGGCTCTCGGAAGAGGGCCACATAAAGATGTACAGAATTCAACACAAAGCAAATACATTACAAAAAAGAAAACAAAACATATACCATTTAAGAAACCTAGGTTAAATACAATACTGACATGTAAAACAAAACTACAGAAAGTCGGAACGTCAAAACATCTCCAGGAACATATTAATAAATAGCTAGGAAACCTTTAAAAAAGTTAAAAATATGAAAGCAGAACATTCCATTGGGAGGGCAATAAAGTGCAGAAAGAAAGCCATTCAAAGTGACAATGCCAAGGCGAAGACAGATAGCTTTTAACCATCTAGAGCGCAATTTACGAAGCGCAGGGCAAATCAGTAACACATGCATACAGTCCTGGATATTCACTTTACATAAATTGCACAGAGGAGAGGAGCCATACCATTTAGATAACAATCGATTAAGAGGTATTAAATCGTAGCGTAGAAGAAACCAAAATCTACGTATACCATGCGGTAGGGTCCATAAAACATAGGGTTGTGGTAGTCTCATCTGATAAGAATCAAGGAGAAGATCTACATTCCTTTTTTCACAAATGAATTTTTTATCAGATTGGAAACATAGGTCCCATGAAGCTGCTTTCAAAACCAATTTTAACTGTAAAGGAGAGTACAGAAAAAGAGCAGTTTCATCTAATTTTAATAGGGTTACAGCTTTTCTAAAATTACAAACAAGTTGAGAAAACTCATTAAAATTACCCAACAATTCACTTCTGAGGAGAGCTCTCATTGTCCCTACTTCTGCTCTCGCGAGGCAAGCCACCCATCTTACAAGGGCACATAATCCCTGGACCCAACTACTCCTGAGACCAAAGTCGAGCCTACAGGCTGCCAGAGAGCACGCAGTATTTAGGGAAGTGAGAGATCTTAAGAGTTTCCCCTCAATCTTATGGCAAAAGTCCCAGTTTTTCACCTCGATAAGTTCGATACCATACAGTATTGTTGCGGGGATTTTAGATCTATACACTTCCAATAAACTCGGAAAGTGCCGTTTCCCCGTTGCATGGTATAGGGAATTTAAACCTTTGCCATGGGCAATAGCTTTGCGTGAGCAATGCTCTATATGGAGCTTCTCACTCAGGTTAGCCGTGATGATTTTCCCTAAAAAAGTATAGGACTTTACCACCTCTAGTTTTTGATCCCCGATGAACCAACCGTAATCTACGGATCGGCACCTCTTCTTGCCAGCTATACACATGACTTTACTTTTGGTAATATTGATCTTCATGCAATGAACTACCGCAAAAGTGTGAAGAGCATGTAGCCGATTTGCTAGTCTTTTAGGAGTTAAGTCAAGGATGAGGACATCATCGGCATACATCAGGCAGGAAATCGGGGTCCCCCCCACCACCGGGGCAATGCCCTCTCTGGCAGCCAAGGCGGCGGGTAGGTCTGCCGTCGCCCCCCAACAGGACCCTATACCAGGTCTCTGTATGTAAAGCCCTCACCAGCTCCAACAGATAGAGTGGGAGCCCAAGCGCTGCCAATTTTCTCCACAGCGTTCCACGATCAACTTTGTCAAACGCTGTGGAGAAATCAATAAAGGCGGCATACACAACCCCTCCTCTCACCTGAACATACTTATCTGTGACCACATGAAGAGCGGTGAGGTTATCTAACGTACCGTGGTTCCTACGGAAACCAGTCTGTTCTAATGGCAAGATATTATTCTCCTCTACCCAAACGGAGAGGGATTTTAGAAGACATTTCGCAAAAACCTTTCCGATTGAGTCGAGGAGAGCAATCAGACGATAGTTACTAGGACTATCCCTAGTTCCCTTCTTAAAAATAGGGATCAAGATACTTCCCCTCCAAGAGGCAGGTACCGTTTTAGACAAAAAACAGGCTTTATACAGAGGATACAGGATTTTACTCCACCTTGCAGGGTCCGATTTCAGGACCGTCATGGGGAGTTCATCAGGGCCCATTGCCCCTGAGACACGCATGTTTTTTATAGCCATCTCAATTTCTTTTTCTGCGGGGTAATTAATAAGACCCACAGGAGTGGCGCCGATGTCAGTATCATTACTAATAATAGCACCGATGGCAATATCATCATTTAAACTCCCGTTCCCTGCATAAAGATCCCGAATATAGGTAGTCCATACCTCTTCCGCTATAGGGATAGGAGATGGGCTTAGTCTAGAACCACAGCCCTTACCGATTATTGCCCAAAATTCTCTGATCCTGCCATGAACAACAGATTCCCTCAAGTTAATCCATACATTATCCTCCCGTTCCTTTTTTATTTTTAGCTGGAGTCTACTTCTCTTTCTTTTTAGCCTGGAAATTTCTTTTCCGCGTTCCATGACTCTGTCTAGATATTGTTCACGGACTAATTTGTTTATTTCCTTGTTCAGGCTATGCAATATGCTAGGGACCACTACTCCATTTCTGGGTCTGGAAGTTTTTTTAGCATAAGAAGTGATCTTTCGCACAAATTCTGCAAAGTAAACTATTTCATTCCCACGCCACTCATTTAAAACTAATAGGGTGTCGGATAGAAAATCCTGCACCCCATTAATGGCTGAAGGATTCCAAAAGCACCTTCCAGAAGAAGCGTGGAAGGCAGCGTCACTGCCATGTAGAGACCAAGGTGCGATTATCAAAGGATTTAAAGAAATAGTTACAAACAATATGCTATGGTCACTCAGAGGAGTAGATATGACCTTAAGGTCCTGAATAGACGGAAACAGGCCATAGTCTGCGATTGCATAATCTAAGATAGAAGACCCAAAGGGAGACTTGTGAGTAAATTTTGCAGGCACGTCAGACGGAAATCTCCCATTTAATATAAGTCCGTCGACGGCCGCTAGTTCTTTTAGCAAAATCTTACCTCGTTTATTTGTCACTAATTTATCAGGGAAGAGTGATTGAGGAATAAAATATGCCTCTTCCTTAGGTTTATTCCTAAAAAGTTCCAAACTAACATTGGAGATTTTGCAATTCAGGTCTCCCACAAGCATAATTTCCGGAGGGGATGGGACATTTTTGATTAGTTCAATATATCGAAATACCTGCTTTAATATCACATTAAAACACTCCTCCGGCGGAATATAAACATTCAAAATTACAATAGGGGACTTTATGCCGTTATTAAACAGGTTATCAATGGTTATAGCATGGAAAAGTTTGCTAGGATCAATATAATGGGAGAATCTCCATTGCAATTTATTTGATAGTAAACAAGCGAGACCCCCCCTGGCGTGACCTTTCTTAGAAGGGACAGCAGGCACTTCCAAGGCATAATAATCCTTAGAGACCTTCAACGTATTGATACACCACGTTTCCTGTAAACAGATCACGTTAGCTCCAAGAGAAAATAAAAAATCAAATTTCGCTGGGCTACTGTGAATCCCTGCCGCGTTCCAGGAAATAATATTTAATGAGGTGTTAAAGATGTTGAAACAATCTGGGATTATCTTTTGTTTTTGTGGATAAGGCACTATGCAGCCAGTTCCACCGATTCTTATCCTCTGAAAAAGAGGAATTCTGAGTCAGCGGAAGTGGCTTCACTTGGGAGACCGAACGTTTTCCCTTAGATACCCAAATCCTCAGGTCTCTAAGAGGAGAGGCTACCCCATTTTGCTCCTCCCCTCTGAATACCTCCCCAGAAGACAGGTTTATATTACCAAGGTTGAAAATCGGGAGAATATCAATACCTGTACGTTGAAAATTCTCAGCTTGCTGCAATATCAAATTTACAATAATAGGTGAATACAATTTAACCCTTATACTCGTTACCTTGACTTCACCAAACAGGGAAACTAACTCAATGTCCCTAGTTTGAATATGACGGAGACTTTCTATCTCACTAAAACGCTTAAGGAGCCAGGCTCTGTTTAAGGGCAAGTCAACATCAAATAGGGGTAAGAAGTCTAACACAAGAGTTTCCACTGGAGCTTTTAAAGATGTTAAAGGGCGATCCGGGGGATGGCGATCTCCACTCTCTGAAACTACAAAGAAAGGAGAGGCCAAAGGATTAAGGGACCCTGCTTGATATTGAATCGAACCTCCAGTCACTGTCGGTAGAAAGAGACTTGGAAGGGGACCCCCCATTTGTGGAATAGCTTCCAAGGATGTTGGCGGACACAGTTCACTTTCCAACTTAAAAAAAAGTAGAAGTGGATGGGTTCACTTCAATATCAATATCCGCCTTTGCGGATATAGAAGAAGGATCCAAGACGATCACTTCATTCTCCAGTGTGGTCAAAGAATTTTGAAAGATTATCCGACGCTGCCTTTTCTTCTTGTATTTACTAATTGGTTTCTTTTTATTCCCCTTATTGTTTCTAAGTTTACCATTTTTTACCTTTACCTCCTGTTTATCATCAATAGGTTCTTTGTTATTTTCAGACATGAAGATGGGAAAAAGGTCTTGAGCCACTTTAAGGCCAGATATGGATTTATCTTCCTCCACAATCTCAAGAACTGAGTTATTAATACAGTTGGGCACTGCAGTTAGGGGGATAGCTACAGTGTGTGATATCAAAACCGATGTCCCAGCTTTCTTGTCTGATTCCACTGGAGCCACATTTATTTCCCTCAGTGGCAAGCTATGTTCGATCATGGGGGAGGGAACACTTCTCATATCAGGTGACTTTTGTAACAAGGACTTCAGTATTTGGGTGACAGAATCCAAAATACAATCCGAGTTACCAACAAATTTCCCTAAGAGAGATAAAATAGAGGCTAGTAATTGTTCCAAAGCAATCATAGATTCAGAGATTGGTTTTTCACATGCTTCCACTGGCCGGCAGATACCAGATAGGTTAAGACCAGGGGGCCCAGAAGCGTCTAACAAATCGGACATGTCCTGACCATTCAACGAGGGGGTACTACTATACAACAATAATCCAGATGGGGTAGCACCCCCCCGAAGGTTTGATAGGGGTCAGAGACTCCACTTTCGCTGTATTTACATAACGGCCGCAAAGTTCAAGGTCAATGGATAGTGATGACAGATCACCACCCAACCTATCCTTCGGCGGGGTTTGAGACACAGATGGTTGATTAGTGAGTAATAGAGGAGATCTGCGGTTCGAGTCCCAGCCAGCCGGCAGACTGATGGTTTACATTTTACTTGTATTTTAACGCCGACCTGCACAGAGTACTTGAAACTCTGCAACGTTTCATCTGACCCCGCTCCAGCCTAATCCAAAGCCTCGCCGGACCCGCTTCGCGGGTCCCGCAGCGCAGCTACAACCACCGGAGCTGCTTGGGAAGGGGGCTGCTTTCCACTGACCGGCAGGGCTGCGAGCACCAGCAGGGACTCCGAGGACCAGGAGCCCCTGCACGCCCAATCCAGACCAGCTGGGCTGCTCTCCCTGCCGGCCCCGCCCATCCGCCCACGGAGCTAAAGGGCTGCACGGCCAGAAACCACCTGGGACCTTTTACTTGTATTTTAACGCCGACCTGCACAGAGTACTTGAAACTCTGCAACGTTTCATCTGACCCCGCTCCAGCCTAATCCAAAGCCTCGCCGGACCCGCTTCGCGGGTCCCGCAGCGCAGCTACAACCACCGGAGCTGCTTGGGAAGGGGGCTGCTTTCCACTGACCGGCAGGGCTGCGAGCACCAGCAGGGACTCCGAGGACCAGGAGCCCCTGCACGCCCAATCCAGACCAGCTGGGCTGCTCTCCCTGCCGGCCCTGCCCATCCGCCAATCACATCACTTGTTATTTAAAGGCAGACGCGCCCCCGCTGCGCGGGAGCGCGCGGGACAGCGCCGGGAGAAGCCCGGGACAAGGGCGGGACCGTCTGTGGCCGTCCGGGGCCGGAGGAGGCCGGGCTGGGCCTATTCCCTTGGCCCCGCCGCCCACCCCCAGGTATAGAAGTTGATCATCAATCTCCCAGCTTGGACTACATCCCAAAAGACTATGCCGTCCCCGGCAAAGGAATGTACCCCCTCAAGACAGGCAGGAACAAGAAACATGACCTTAGAAAATTATTTCCCGCGGGCGGGGGTAGAAGGGGATAAGGAAAACACGTTAAGTCGTCTTAGGGCTGAGCGGAGACGCTCTATTGACAATTTGAAAGGTCGACCCCTAGGAGACCATCCCCCTACACCCACCACAGATCTAACACTATTGGAAGACGTCCCTTTTTTGCTCAGGGACGGTACAAAAACTCCCCCAGAAATACCAAGGTCCTCAACCCCAGTGAGGAGCGAAAGCCCAACCAGGGAGATGATAGATCTAATCTCCCAACTCCCCCCACAAACCAAGCCTAGAAATGCTAAATCCAAACAAATTGTTGCGCAGGGTGTATTTGGACCCCCTCCAAATAAACGTAGGAGGAAGTCGAAGGGGGCCCAGGCTAAAAATAAACCCAAGATCTCTCACTCCGAATTTGGGAAGCCACCGAAACATACCACACCAACTGTAACTGGGGCGGTTGATTCACACCCTGTTCCCACGGCGCTGGAGGGTGGGGCCCCCATTGTGCCCAACGAGATGACTAGTAACGCCTCCAATGCCCCTCTCCCTGTTGCACCCATTGTACCTAATGAGATGGCTAGTAACACTATCAATGTCCCTCTCTCTGTTGCCCCGCTGGGCAATTTGGAATTCCTACTTAGGTCACTTTTGCTACCTATTAGTGAAAGTATTAAAAAAGTGGAAATAAGATTAACAATCCTTGAGGCCACACTAAGTAGCATTAAAAACCCCCCCAAATCCCACGAAAAGGACCTCAAATCTACTGTTAGCCCAAAAGCCTCGAACAGCGTACTACAACTGGCCCCCCCACAGGCGCCCATTACGACCATCCCACCACACACCCAGAGGAACATTCCCGCCTTAAATAAACCATCTCATAGTACAGGACCTAGCACCCCTGTAAAGGTAAACAGTGTTCCTATAGTACAGCGGAAAGAAAGTGTTGCCCCAAACCCATTAATGAAGCCCCCCCCTAGGCCACGCAGACCCAACCTACCACCAGAGGCGAATGACTACACAGTAGTCATGGCGGGCGTCCCACCGTTAAAGGAGGGTGAAGTTGAGGATTTCTGCACTTTAAAAACTAGGGTGATTAAGTGGCTAAATCAGAATAGACCCTTACCTGTACACCTAAATAACGAGATAATAATGGTAAGAAGGGTACCCTGGATAGGGAGAACTCGAAAATCCATCACAGGGGATTGCATATTGGTGAGCCTCAGGGATACTGGAACAGTTGCTCACATATGCCAGGGAAGGAATAGATCACTAGTGACAACAATCCAAACACTTCAGGTGTCCTTTTTCTTTCCTCCCGCACCGGCTCGCACACACGGGACCCGTTCTGACGACAATTGGGAAAGGGTGGGTCGAAGGGGCGCCCAGCACTATGAGTTCAATCCAAGGCCTCCATTTAATAGGCCACTACCATCTTTCCAAACTCTTAATCGGTTCCATTGCTTGGAGGGATTAGAGGGGGTGGATTGACAAACAGATCTCTGTAGGGGGGATAGCGGGGGCAGAGGTGCCCAAAACTTAGAACAGGAGACTCCCAGCCTCCTAGTAAGAGGTAGTGCCCAGAGTCAGGTGTTGGATGAACCGAGGGTTGTAGAAAACGCTCACATGGGGGATACGCAAGGACCAGTTTTGGGGGAGGTAGGGCGAGAACCTCTAGACGGGATGCAACGAAATGGAGACCAGGTGGGGGATGCACTAAAAATTATTTCATGGAATATAGCCGGTCTGGCCGGGAAAATCAACAACAAGGAGTGGCTTGAATATATTAGGAAATTCCACATAATATGCCTGCAGGAGACCTGGGCCATGGAGAATAATTTTCACCTAGAAGGGTATAAGTCCTTTGTTGTACCCGCGCAAAAATCAAGATCAGGGAGAGCCATGGGAGGTTTGGCTACTTATACTGACCTGAGCCTACCGGGAAAATATGCTAGCCTTGAGTGCAACTCTCACAGAATTCAGGCTGTTAGGTTCACGGGGAAAGGACTTAGATTCGTCGCTGTAAACCTCTATAACAATGAGATCGCGGGATCTAACTCTCCTCTTACCCCCGAACTGGATAACAAGTTGAGTCAGGTACTTACAGGTCAAAAAAACGGGCCTTCTTATGGGCTAGTGGTTATGGGAGATTTTAACTGCCATTTGTGCCCTGTATTGGCCCAAACAAATATAGATTGGTCCCGATGTCCACTGGAGAATGGACCGCATTTCTCACACACGCCGTTGGGCTTTGCCCTTAGGATGTTACGGTCTAAATATGATCTGGGACATACCATTAACAAGGTAGTGTTGCAGGAGGGTGGCACACTCCCCCCCACATTTAAGGGTAGAGGATGCTCCTCTTTTATAGATTATATCTTGGTTTCGAGGGCACTAATGAATAAGACAATCAGTGCTGGGATTGAGTGGAGTGGTTTTAGCGACCACAACCCTCTTACCCTGGAACTGTTGTACTTGGCAGGCCCAAGACCTAGAGCCCACCCCACTATCACTGAGAGGGCAACAGACCAGGGCAGGAGACTAAAATGGGCAAAAATTGATGGGGAAAAGTTTTATAAGGGCTTGGTGGATGCAGGGAGACTAGCTATTAATGACTGCCTGGATACCGAAGTCCTTGGACCGAGGGTAATGGCAGCCTTCGACCAGATTGCCAAGCTGGTCGACGGTTTATTAAAAACCAGTGTGCCTCTCAAGTCTGATGGGAACCCGCGTTGGTTTGATAAAGCCTGCTCTAAAGCCCTGAGGGAGCTGAAAAGTAGCCTTAAAGCCAAACCAAGGATCCCCCATAAAGTTAAAGAGTGTAGAGACGCTTACAAAGGAGAAATTAAGAGGAGGAAGTTTGCCTTGCAGGCGGAAGCATGGGCAGATCTTCGAGAAGCGGGGGAAAAAAAGGACCTAGTGGGTTTCTGGAAAATAATTAACAACCCAACCTTCCAGGAAAAAGACTCCCCGGATGTAGGGGTAAATATTCTCCCTGAGCAGTGGATTAACCACTTTAGGGGCCTGTATAACCATGAGTCGGGTCCCATTGTAGACTCCCCGGCCAGTTCTATTGAGGCTACACCGGTGGAATTTTCCATCAAGGAAATAATTGCAGGGATTGAGGGCCTGACCAGAAATAAAGCACCGGGGCCCGACGGAATTCCTCCCGACCTTTTTCTGAGTAACATCGAACTGTGGGCCCCCCTTATGACAAGGGTAATAAACACCGCTATTATTTATGGCCTGCCCCGATCCTGGTCCACGGCAGTAATTGTGCCAATTTTCAAAAAGGGCAACAGGGATGACCCAAAGTGCTACCGCCCGATCTCCCTGATTGATGTGTCAGCAAAGCTTTTGGGGAGGGCAATCCTTAATAGATTGTCCGAGTGGACCGAGGAAAGGAACATCTTCTCGGACACCCAATATGGCTTTAGGGTAGGGAGGTCCACTAGCGATCAGTGTTTGAATCTATATATGCTGACTGCCAAGTATACCATAGCTAGTGATGAACCGATTTACATGGGTTTTATGGACTTGGCAGCAGCATTTGATCACGTGAACAGGGAAAAATTGTGGGGCATGATGCTCAACCTGGGGATAGAGAGCGGCTTAGTTAAGATCTTGAAAGAACTGCATAGTGATACTACTGCCAAGGTCCGCTTTAATAGGGAGGGGGGGCTGACTAGTTCCTTTCCTTGCAAGAGTGGAGTTCGTCAAGGCTGCATTCTTGCTCCCTTTTTGTTTTCCCTTTATGTTAACAACTTAGAGCAGTTTCTGCTAGGATTGAAGGCAGATTGCCCAAGGGTGGGGTCGCGGCATATCCCCGTCCTGCTTTATGCAGATGACGCGGTTTTGATCGCACGCACACCGAGGAGCCTTCAAACCCTGATTGATGGATTTGTTAGCTTTATGGGCGCCCTGGATCTTTCAGCAAATCTCAGTAAATGTTATGTGCTCCGGGCAGGGAAAAAAAATGCCTCTAAATTTACCTACAAAATAGGGAGCCATACATTGGAGGAGGTCAAAACATTTCCATACCTTGGTGTTACATTTGATGGTGCCTTGCGGTTTGATACCTTGGTGGAGGAACGCTGCGGTAAAATGTTATCATCGAACGGGGCAATTGCTAGTTATGGCAGGAGGCTAGGAAGATGGTCCCCGGAACAGGTGTTAAACCTGTATAGCTCTGTATCATGCTCCAAGGTAATTTATGGGGCAGAGGTATGGGGCTTTGTTAACACCACTAGCATACAGAGAGAAGAAAACAAATACTTGAAATCAGTTTTGAGGGTCCCTCAATGTACCGCTGGTTCGATTGCTCACAGTGAGCTAGGGAGACCACACATAGAAGATCTGATAAAGTTGAGGCCAATTATAGCCTGGCTAAAAATTTGGGTGAACCCGGAGGCGTCACTAAGTAGGGAAATTTTATCAGATTGTCTAAAGAGGGATAAATGTATGCGTATTCCTTGGCTCCTTTATGTAAAGAATAACTTAGTGGAGCTAGGCCTGGGGAACCTCTTCCTTCACCCTACATCGATTGTAGCCCAGGACAAACAGTATGTGGGGAGAATATTCCTGGAACAGAAAACCATGTGCAGAGAGGTGGTTGAAGGCTGTAAAAAAACCGTGAGGGCCCATCGCCTAGTAAAAAGTGTTCAAGGCATGGAGCCGTACTTGTTTCTCATGCATAATGCCCAGGATAGGTTCATGATGTGCCGATTTAGACTTAACTTACTCCCATTCATGTTGGCATCACCAGCTGGGTTTGTTACAACAATAGACCAGAAGGGGCCCTGCGGCTGCGACAATAGGTCTCCGCAGGATTCCCTTCATCTGGTCTTACTTTGCCCTCTCTACTCTATGCCCCGGCGTAAATATCTTGTAAACATCTTGAAAAATGCTAATTTGGTTCACGCAAGGGAGGCATTAGTTTTCTTACAGAAAGCTGAGGACCCTTTTACACTGTGTAGTATTTTGAATTTCATTAAAGTTGCCCTAAGATTAAGGCTCACTAGAGGTGTAGATTGAAACTTTTTATTCTGCTTTTTTTTTTTTTTTATGTTAAATATGGTCATATTACTGCAACTATGTCTGTAAATTTACCGTACAAAGAATTCTGAAATGTTTAATGCTTTTTTATTGTGTATATATGAATGTGCTTTTATGGTGTTTTTTAATCACCGAATAAAGATTCTTTGATGATGATGATTAGTGAGTTCCCTCTCAGGTACTGAAAAGGAGAACTTACTCTCATCCTTCCCTTCCGAAAGGACACGGGGAGGGGACACCACTGGCACAGAATGTTGTAATACAGGCTGTACAAGAGGGGGCGGCAGGGATGTAGTAGCTTGAGTATGGACCCCTAAGGCCATGGCACAGGAGCCTTTTTTAGTAGATAAATTAGCGTTCTTAGGGGAGGGCAAATCCCAAAGCTCGAAAAGTTGGCATTGACCCTTCAACGGGGGGTTATTTACAGATTTATTTCTTGTGCGAGTAATATCTTTGTTTGCACCAGGTATACCACCCACTTCCCTTCCTGAACGCAGTTTCTTAAACATCTTCTAGGAGAATTTATCCACAAAATTATATTATAAAGGTGAATTTCCTCCGGATGAGTGAAAGCAAACAATGATACGATACTCCTAAAATAAAAAATATAGTCCTGGAGATGCAACGATGACTGCCCGACAATAGAAACCGAGGAAGCTACAGAGCAGTCTCAATGGATGGTTACTTCCTCAAACAGTCAGGCGTATTTCCCATAGGCAAAAGGAGACAAAATTTAAAAGCACTGTCGATGAAAATAACCGGGCCCAGCCCAGCCTACCTCGGCCACTGAGGGCCACAGAGGGCCCGCCCTTTGCCCGGGCTTAGCCCGGCGCCCTCCCGCGCGCTCCCGCGCAGCGGGACTCTGTAGTTGGAGATATCCTAGCTGAAGAGGAAGGGGAGGAGCCTGCAGGGAGAGCGTCCCAGCTGCTGACGATTGGGAGTTGTGGGCGCTCCTGGGACTTTGAGTCCTGCGCCCACAACACGCTCGCAGCCCTGCAGGTCCCAGTACCCAAAGTCGCAGTTCAGGCTGTAGCGCTGATGAAGGGTGTCCTCAGGCGACGCGGGACCCGCGCAGCGGGTACCGCTAGCAGTGGCAGTAGAGTTGAAGGAGAGCTCACAGGAGCACAGCAAGTGCTCGGCGTCTTAAACAGCGGCAGCAAAGCAAATCAGCATAGGAATCCATTACAGTTACGCACGAAGTACACTGAACTTCAAGCTGTTTCTTTCTTCCTTGTCAACGACAAGAGGCGAGGAAAGCGTTCCCGACAGCAGGCGGGCGTCAGGACCCTTGTGGGTGGCCAGACTGTGATCTCGGCGCTCACATCCGACGAGTGAGTGAGTCAATCGCGGATCCCGTGTCACTGGGAGACCCGTAGTCTCTGGAGCCGCCCCGCGCTACTGGAGCCGGCGAGGACCAAATTACATAGACCCGGCCACCAACTGCGTGCTAATCAGAGTGGAACCGCGCGTGTGATTTCGGAGCAACGTTCGGCCTGAGACTGCCATATCCCCACAAGAGGATAAGTCACCCCTCCGGGTATTAACAGCCTGAAGTCTTCGCAGTACTGAGGAAAAACAGTCAAGATGGAGTATGAGTGGAAGCCGGACGAGCAAGGCCTGCAGCAAATCCTGCAGCTGCTCAAGGAGTCGCAGTCCCCAGACACGTCCACGCAGAGGACCGTGCAACAAGTATCCTCTCGAGCTAGGGGCGGGTCTGAGTTTCCGGGAGTGCTAGCTCCGAGTCCTTTGGTACTGTATTGCCCCCCCGGATGGCAGGACATGTGTGGCAGGGTCTCAGCAAGGCCGCTGGGTGCTGCCCGTCCCTGCGTGTACAGGCGCCAGTGGCACCACCTGCACTCTGCCTACTCCTGCCCACCGCTCCGGAGGGGGCGGGATTCAGAGGTGAAGCTCACTGACCCCGCGTGTACCGTTGTTTAGCTCCTCCTGAACATACAAGGTGTTAGTCCAGTGATGGGTATTTGATGATCCTGACTTGACACATTGTTGTTCCGAGGAGTAAAGGTTGGCTTGCTCCCCGAGTGCGCAGGGCTGCTTTTTTCCCCAACTCCCGCCCGTATGCGACAGTTAGTTTGGAGGTGTGCATCACCTATCAATTAGTTGGCTCTAACATAAGAGAGAGTGATGGTAGGTGTTTTAAGAGTGCGACCCCATTAAAGTGAGGATACGGACATTTTGGTGGGAGATGCAAGTTTACAGAGAGTGGGATAACGCCAGTCAATTGATACTTGTTCCTTTCGTAGGGTGTAACATTGTAGAGGAGTGACACCCGCCAAAAGAGGGTGTGTTGGCCTGACTCTGGGGCGTCCTGTATGTCAGTAACACCTTGTCTATGACGGGGATTGGACGCATCTTCCTCTTGACTGGTATTTTAATGCAGCCTAGAGCCGTGAAACCACCCGTGCCTTACTCATCCGGTTGTTTGTTCCCTTAGCCTCTGTCCATGTTCACTTGTTCTCTTAGATATTCGCGTCGCCACTAATGCAATATGGCTACCGTTGATTGCCAGCTGTTGATGCGCCTGCTCAGTGACAGCACCGATGTGAGTTATGATTAGTACAACCTTTTTGTTGCCTACTCTTTGATCGAGGATTGTCCCATCAAATAGCCTGCCCAGTTCCATCTAGTCCTTTATGACCCCTGGAAGTGGTGGGCTGTTCGACACTTACAGATCACATCTGTTAATTAGATTGCTCAAGAGTAGCTATGTGCAAGCGATGCATACTCTGCATGAAGTCTCATCCGTTGCGAGCCGATGCCCCCAACCCCCGTACATGAAGAGATCTTGTTTCTGCCTAGTCTAAAGTTGTCATAACTAACTTGGGCAGCAGCCCTTGTAGTTATTTATTGAAATCGACCACCTTCTTACTTCAGTGAAGTCGGAGTCTCACATTTCTCACAGGGCCATAGGTTGCACGAATAGTAGTAGGCTTATCCCACTATACACTTGTCTAATATCACTTACGTTCGTTGTCCATGCGGGCACCCATAGGTCCCAATGCAATGCTCTTGCTGTGCTTTTGAAATATTTTACTGTTTTTGTACATTATATTTACTGCTGTTAATGTTTAGATTGTTTTGTAAAAAGGACTTCCAATCCCTTTTCAAATAGCGCGTGTACTTTAGCAGATCTATCGCAAAATGCTGTCATCTGTGAATACGCTGCTCTGCAAACGAGTCTGCGTAAGCATAGACCAAATGTCAGTTTGAGTCAAAAGCTCGGTTGTAATTTGTTAAGGACATCAGGACACCTTTATGAACTGTTTGCTGCTGGCTGGATGTGAAGGGTTCCTTGGAGTTGTACTACTATTGTTTTGATGTGAAGCAACTGAAACATTTCCCATATAACTGGATACTTATTTCAGGTTATTGTGAAAGGTGGGTTCTATCAAGTGTAATTTCGTTTTTTTCACAATCAAGCAGCTGTTACTGGCCTCATTTTATATGACCTGAAGTCTGAAAAAATTTACTTTGTAGCTACTAAAGTAGTGTTTATTTGTAGAACCAATGTTTACTCCTTAGAGTAGTCTGTTTTTGCTATAATGGGTGCTCATTGCTCAACTTACTGGGACTCGATGGTACAATGCAGAGTATCTGGCTTGTTAATTTGATCGACCTCAAAAAGCTGAGTGGACCCACCGTGAATCAAATATTTTACCGTGCTTTCAGACACCGATGCCTGCTGTGGATACTTTAGTTCACAGACCTGGTAGCTCATTGTCTGTTGGTACTTCCTTTCATCAGTTTGTTTGCCTCCTTCTTCAGTTTTGTTCCACGATTGTGACCACTCTACTCAAACTAGGTGACCCCTTGTCTGATGTTACTCATGCTGAGGACGGTATATCGCTACCCTTTAAATTCGAACAATTTGTTGGTCTGGTGCGGATTTGGATTTTACTAAATCTGTGCCCCCCCACCCCCTCCCGCTGTCCGTGTGCCCGTCCCCGCCCCCCCTCCCGCTAGGGACTGCAGAGCGACGGCAGAGGCTAATGGCAATGTAAATGACAATGCCATTTATTTATCTGTTTTCAAAACCAACACATAAATACAAATTTTGTCATTTACAATGCCAATAGCTCTAACTTTTCCAAAGGCGAAACCATTGCATTGTAAATGCTTGTTTTAAGGCGTATTCACATTTTCCACAAACCCTCCTTTTTTGTTGGATCTATATGAGTGGAGGTGGCAAAAACACATCTGCTGCAATTTGCCTCCTGATCTTTTCCTGCCTCCTCCAGCCTGGGAGAGGCCGGTAGTAGACGTCCCGCCTCCATTTCTCACTCACATATAAACAATCCCATATTTTAAGCGCCTATTCCGCCAGGATCACTTCCAAGAGGGAATGCGATATGATTAAAGTAGATTTAAAAAGATGCTGTGTCAGAAGTGTGATTTGAACCCACGCCTCCAATCGGAGACCAGAACACCCAGCTGGTGGGAAGAGTCAGCTCTTGAGTCTGGCGCCTTAGACCGCTTGGCCATCCTGACAACTGGAAGGAGCGGGGCCCGGTGATATCATAAGGTTACAGACACGCCACATGTGATGGTGAGTGTTCACAGGTGTTGTTTAACTGCACTTCTCATCCACAGACCTTCTCTTATCAACCCTGTCAAAGGAGCCAAGAGCTGAATTTCGCACTGCTTACCCCTATTCCGTGCATCGCACAACAAGGAACAACGGCCCAATCTGCGTTTGCAATCGTCTTCTGATGCACGTGCACTTTGTAAGGGCTGTGGGGGCTATGCAGGGGCATATTAAGTGGCGGTATGCCACGGGGAGTGATGGCTTAATCAACTGACACAGACACACAGAATGCAGGTCTGGACCGGAAGCCACGAGCAGCCTCCGTCCGTGTATTTATAGCCTTCTTGCCACGCCTGGCCAGAAGGTGCAACATTGTAGGTATGTGCTTCCGGGTCTCAGCCGAGACCCTCGGAGCACTAGACTGCTACATCCCTTCCCAACTTGGTGTTTTAACAAAACTAAATTCGAGAGTCAACATGCAAAGTCTGCCAGCCTCTGGCTCGGCCTGGGGTTGTGATATCGCCGGCCCCTCACTGGCGTCACTTCTGAGTCCTGTATCTGTGGGATGGTGGCATCGTGACTGTGGTGGTCACCGGCGAAGGGCCGCTGCTGTTCTCAGCTCGGTCTTTGTCCTCATCCCTAGCTGGTGACGCACCAACCGCCTCCGTGGCCTCTGGTGCTGAGGGAATCCGCTTAAACCATGATACGTTCCTGGTTACTTCTTCCCCGTTCCGCTGTGCTGTTATCGCTGTGCCATTGGTTGTTTTGATTACCCAGGGCTCTGCTTCGTAGGGGGTTCGGAACTTTCCTCCTGGTCTTCGCGTTCGAATCAGCACAGCATCTCCCGGGGCAAGTTCTCTCCCTCGTGCTCACCTCTTCCGGCTCGCCCTGTCATTGGTTCTCCGTCTCCTTTCTTGGGTGGCTTCAGGCCCGTAGGGTTCCAGTGTCCAGTCCTCAGCCATGGGCAGAAGATCTCTTTGGGGTCCGGTTAGCATCAGGGACCAGGGAGACCGCTGTGTTGTGCTGTGTGGTGTGCTTCTATATTCCCTGAGAAAATGCTGAAGGGCCTCCTCAGGGTCGGTTCCTTCTACTGTGGCTATTCTCAGCGTTTTATTTATGGTTCTCATAAACCTCTCTGCCTCGCCATTGGCTTGAGGCCACTGTGGCGTGATCTGATGATGCTTCACCCCTAGATTCTGCAGGAACTCCTTAAACTCACTACCTTGAAAAGGGGGCCCATTGTCTGTTTTGATCACTCTTGGGATGCCAAACATCGCGAATGTCTTGCTGAGAATCGGCTGAACATTTGCGAAACTGGTCAACGGAGCCACTTCGACCACTGGATACTTGGTATAACTGTCTATTAGCACCACTGTAATCCTTCCATCAGGAAAACTGCCAAAGTCTAGACTGACCCAGGCCCAGGGGGACGGAGCTGGCTCCTCAGTGATTACCGGTGTGGGGGCCTCCGGCGCACTGGTTAACTGGCACGCTCGGCAATTCCTTACTACGGTGTCGACCTTGTCCTCCAGATTGGGAAACCACACCTTCTCCCGCATTCTGACTTTCATTCTTCTAGTTCCCTGATGCCCCTCATGGGCCAACAGGGTTGCTTGTTCATGAAGAGTCACAGGTATTACTACTCGGGGTCCCCGTAGTATGAGGCCATTGTCAGCTCGCTAAGCTCATTGTGGATTTTCCAGAACTGGGACAGCCTCAGACGATCTGCCTCGCTCCAGCCACTGACATTTCTTAAGAAGTTTGCCCATGATCCTGCCTGTATCGACTCCTTGACTCGTTGAATGACCACGTCATGGTCGTACTGGGATACAATGTCCTCTGCTGCTAACGCCCGGGGGCAGGCCAGCTGTGAAATCATGTTTATGAATTCCGCCGTGTGCCCTTCTTGATCCATTACCGGAGTCTCCTCCACGGACGGGTGCCTTGACAAGAAGTCCACTGGGTTCTTTGCCCCTGGCCTGTATACAAGGTCCATTTGGTAATGTTGAACTTGGATGGCCCACCTCTCGATCCGAGGTGGTGGGTGTGGTGCAGTGCCTTTAAATAAAGCCGTGGTTCCCAAACTGTGCGCCGCGGCACCCTGGTGCGCCGTTATGACTTGCCAGGGGCGCCGCGGCACGATGTGGGCAACATGCAGAGTGGAGCTGCAGGGGTTGGGGGGGTTATGGTCGGGGTCGGGGGCTGAAGCCCTGTAAGTCCAATGGGTGTTGCGCGCCTGAATCGAGGGCACAAAGACAACAGGCATGGAATAATGGATAGAGGGCACAAACACGAAGGGAGCAGACATGGAGGAAAGGGGCAGTCTCAGGGCACAAAGGGAGCAGGCATGGAGGAAAGGGGCAGTCTCAGGGCACAAAGGGAGCAGACATGGAGGAAAGGGGCAGTCTCAGGGCACGAAGGGAGCAGGCATGGAAGAAAGGGGCAGTCTCAGGGCACAAAGGGAGCAGGCATGGAGGAAAGGGGCAGTCTCAGGGCACAAAGGGAGCAGACATGGAGGAAAGGGGCAGTCTTAGGGCACGAAGGGAGCAGGCATGGAGGAAAGGGGCAGTCTCAGGGCACGAAGGGAGCAGGCACAGAGGAAAGGGGCAGTCTCAGCGCACGAAGGGAGAAGGCTGCCAGCTTCACAGACTGACACCTGGGGGGGGGTGGGGGGGGGGTCGGGGTCGGGGGCTGAAGCCCTGTGAGTCCAATGGGTGTTGCGCGCCTGAGTCTGAGGGCACAAAGACAACAGGCATGGAATAATGGATAGAGGGCACAAACACGAAGGGAGCAGACATGGAGGAAAGGGGCAGTCTCAGGGCACGAAGGGAGCAGGCATGGAGGAAAGGGGCAGTCTCAGGGCACAAAGGGAGCAGGCATGGAGGAAAGGGGCAGTCTCAGGGCACGAAGGGAGCAGAAATGGAGGAAAGGGGCAGTCTCAGGGCACGAAGGGAGCAGGCATGGAAGAAAGGTGCAGTCTCAGGGCACAAAGGGAGCAGACATGGAGGAAAGGGACAGTCTTATGGCACGAAGGGAGCAGGCATGGAGGAAAGGGGCAGTCTCAGGGCACGAACGGAGCAGGCACGGAGGAAAGGGGCAGTCTCAGTGCACGAAGGGAGAAGGCATGGAGGAAAGGCATGGACAGACGAGGTAGTCTGAGAGCACGAAGGGGGCTGGGATGGACAGAAGGGGAAGTCTGAAAGCACAGTGGGAGCAGGCATTGCCAGATGGGTCAATCAGGGGTACAAATGGAGCAGTCATGGACACAAGGAGCAGACTGAGTGCAAGAAGAAAGGAGGCATGCACAGAAGGGGCAGTCTGAGGGCGTGAGGGCTGGCATGGACAGAGGGGGCAGTCAGAGTGCACGGGGGCAGGTATGGACAGAAGGGGTAGTCAGGGGTATGAGGGCAGGCACGGACAGGAGGGTAGTCTGAGGGCACAACGGAAGCAGGCAAAACAACAGGAAGTACTCCCGAGGTCGGGCTTACATCCCCACCCACCCGTCCACCGGTAAAAAAATGGGGGGAGCCACGGCCAACTGCCAATTAGATCAAGGGAGCCACGGGTCAAAAAAGTTTGGGAACCACTGAAATAGAGGTACCAGCGGCTGATGATCTGTTACCATCCTGAATGGGTGTCCGGTAATGTACAGGTGGAAATGGTTGCAGGCCCATTTCACTGCTAAGGCCTCCCTCTCTATCTGTGAATATCTGACCTCGGTCGCCGTGAGGGCCTTACTCGCAAACGCCAGAGGGACCCATACCCCTGGTTCCGCTTCCTGCGTGATCAGGGCGCCCAAACCAACAGGACTGGCATCCACCAGTATTTCTGTCTGTCTTGCGGTGTCGAAATAGGCCATGGTCGTCCCATCTAACAGAGCTTTCACCTTGTCAAACGCCTCCGCTTCTACTTTGGTCCACTTCCCCGGATTTTCTTTCTTCGTCAGGTTTCTCAGGGATTCCGCAAGCGTGGCTAGATTGGGAATAAATCTAGCGCAGTATTGGGCCATGCCTATGAAACTTCTCACTTCGGACGCTGTTTGATGGCCAACGACTTTCGGGGGTCGACTTTGACTCCGTCCGAGTCAAATACATATCTGAAGAATTCTATCGACTTCTTGAAGAATTGACATTTTTCTTTATGTAATGTGACTCCATACTCAGCCAACCTCTGGAGCGTAGCTATCAGCCTCCGATGGTGCTCCTCACTTGTCCTTGCATGTATGAGAATTTCGTCGCTGACATTTAGCACCCCTTGCAGGCCGGATAAGATTTCTTTGATGGTGCTTTGAAAGATTTCCGCCGCAGATGTTATGCCAAAGTTTAGCCTCTTGTATCTTCTCAGGCCTAGATGCGTTGAGAACATTGTAATGTAACGACTTTCTTTCGCCAGCTTTAGCTGATGATACCCTGCGTTGAGATCTAATTTTGAAAACCACTGGGCTCCATTCAGGTCTGTCAGGATATCATCTACCGTGGGCGTGAGGTGTCTCTCTCTCTTTATCGCTTTGTTGGGCATCCGCATGTCGATGCAGATCCTTATCTTTCCTGGTTGCCGTGGTTTTTCTGCAATCACCATTGGAGAGACCCATGGTGTTGGGCCCGTCACCTTCTCTATGACACCTTGTTCTTCTAGCTGCATTCGCTCTTTCTCTTCTGCTGCTCGGAGATGAAATGGAATCCTCCTGTGCCTCAGTGCTATTGGTTGAATCGCCTTGTCAATGTGTAGTTTTGCTGGCGGTCTCTTGATGGTGCCCAGACCTTTAAACAGCGAAGGGAAAAGCCGAAGTATTTCCTCTGTTTGGAGCGCTTTGACCGCGTTGGCAAACGCAATCAACTGTAGGTCTTCTGCGGTGTGCCTTCCCACTAGCAGATCCGCTTCCTTGTCGACCACATGGAAGGTCGTCGTCACTTCCTGGTCCTCCGCTTTTACTTGTACTGTCATTTTTCCTCGTAGGGGTAACAGCTCTTGACTTCCATATGTTAGAATGCGAACTTTGGAGGGCACCAGCTGTGGCCTTGGTTTTAGAGCTTTATAGTGTTGAATACCCATGACATTTATCGTGGCTCCCGTGTCTATTACTCCAGTCACCGTCGATCCATCAATCTGGATTTGACATTTGGGTTGTGGTCTCCGCCTTCTCTTTAGCTCGTTTGTGAATGACACATAGTAACACTCCTCGTCATCCTCGGTGGAGGAATCATCCAGTCGTGGCTGATGGCGGAGTTGTGTTCTGTCCGATTGCTGTGGTTGTGTTTCCTCTAAGGCAAGCTGCCTGATGGCCCTGGTGGCTGTTTTCCTTCCTGCGGAACTCTGTCCTCGGAAACCTCCACGGAAACCGCTTCTACAGACGCTGGCAAAATGATTTTGCCCTCCACACTTGGAACACGTTTTGCCACGTGCCGGGCAGCCATTTTGACTGTGTTCATCATATCCGCAGTAACTGCATGGCGCCCGACGCTGTGTCCTGGTTGGCCATCTTCCTCGTCCACCTCGAACAGTACCACGCACGGCATCCACTCTTTCAGTCTTTATAGTGACACCGGTATCTACCTGAGGATTTAGTGCAGCTTCCATTGCTGTGGCGCGGGCATCTGACAGCTTATGCGACCTGGCGAGAATCAGTATCTCCTCTAAAGTGATTCGGGGTTGCCGTAGTATTAATCTCCTCAAGTGCTTATTGCGACACCCTTGAATCAACTGCGCCGTCACTTCCTTTGTTTGGTCGTCGTCTGGGCACGTGCTTATGAGCTCCCTTAGGCGGGCATGGAAGGCATCCATTGTTTCTCCTTCCCTTTGCCTTGACTGTCTAAATTTGAAACGCTCATAGTGTGGATTCAATTGGGGGTCAAAATGCGCATTTAACGCCTGTACCGCAGCATTGTAATCTGTAGCTGCTCCAGCATTTGGCAGATGTGCAAATAGCTTGTAGAGCTCATCACCACCAAAATGCAACAACAGCGACCTTTTAACCTCATCGTCCTTCTCTCTGGTCGCGGTGAAATAATTTTTAAGACGCCCTAACCAGACCGCCCACCTTGGCGCTGTCGTCCCAGGGTCAATTAGCTCACTAAATGGTGGTATCGGGTGAATCTGCGAATGAGGTGATGGCTGCGCCACAGGCCTTGCTGGCGGTGCAGGGGCTATAGCTTGCTGTGCTCCTCCTGCTGCAGCGTTCTGTTGGTCTGTCATGGTGTCTCTCTGCAGGCCCTGTGTTGCGTCTACGTGGCCTGCTTCCACTGGTTCTTAAAACTGTTCACTTGCTTGCGTCCTCTCACTCTTTTCCTGTCCCTGCTTTTGCTTATGCTTGTCTGTTGATTACTTTGCCTTTGCTTGTGTTTGTTTCGTCTGTAACTCCTTTGCCTTTGCTTGCACTTGTTCTGCACTTGCTTTGTCTTTGCTTGTGCTTGTTTTATGTGTGTCTTCACTTGCTGCCACTTTGTGCCTCGTGGCCCTGCTCGCTGTCTCGTGGCCCTGCTCGCTGGCCTCGCATCTTTCTGAGCGCTGCTTTCAGTCTTCCCTAGCGCTCCTCTCGCACATACGCGCGTCTCTGGCTTCTCCGGTCGGGTGTTTTCACCGCGATGCGGCCGCTGGCATCGCATACAGGGGCCTCTTCCCTCCGGTGCCCCATGCAGCTCCTGATATATGCTGCTTACCGGTAGGTGTTTTCTCTCCTTCACACGCGTCCTAGACACCGCAGACTATCACCCTTAATACAAGCCGGCTTTCAGGCTCGTCTTTGTGGCAAACGGCAGCTAGCGGTATCCCACTGCTCGATGCCAGTGTAAGGGTTGTGGGGGCTATGCAGGGGCATATATTAAGTGGCGGTATGCCACGGGGAGTGATGGCTTAATCAACTGACACACACACACAGAATGCAGGTCTGGACCAGAAGCCACGAGCAGCCACCGTCCGTTTATTTATAGCCTTCTGGCCACGCCTGGCCAGAAGGTGCAACATTGTAGGTATGTGCTTCCAGGTCTCAGCCAAGACCCTCGGAGCACTAGACTGCTACACACTTCACTGGTCTAGGCGCTATGTCTGAGTTGGTCTTTACAGCTGCAGGGATTCCACGGACGACCCTCCCCTAGCTCCTACAGTTAGTGACAGTATTTATGGCTTGGGCTATCCTTGAGAAGCGACCGAAAACCCGCATGGGTGGACTGGTAACGCGGGCACTCGGGCAATGCCAGAGGGGCCTGTGTCCAGTTCCAGCTGTGGGCTGTTTTTTTGAGCAGTGTGGGGGGGCCGATTTGGGTGGTTTCTGCGTTGTTCAAATACTGCCAGTGGCCCAGTTGGTGCCTGAGTGGCACTGGCGTAACGAAAACTGAGGGGGCCTCCCTGCACGGTACGTAGAGGGGCCCCCTCCGGGCTCAATCATGAGCTCTCTGGCCTGAGTGCAGTGCTGAGGGGGCCCCTTGGAGTTTGAGGCCCCCCGCACAGCGTGGGCTGCGGGGGCCTGTGTTACGCCTCTGCTGAGTGGCCGTTCTGGAGGCAGATGGGCGTCCAGTACCTCTCTTTTATCAATGGGCAGAGGTGTCACTCCCTTTCTCTCACTGGCCGGCCCATTAATATATACATATTGAGCGGGGGCGGCGGGCCTGAGCAGAAGTGGCCTCACTTGTTTTCAGGTTTGTTTCTCCAGTGTAAACTAAACTGTGCATTTCTCCCCCCCCAAAAATCCTTTTTTTAAAATAAAATGTTGCCGAAGTAGTGTTTTGAGGAAAGGCAGTATACAAATGTGGGCCACTTGTTTTTTTGCGTGCCCGGGCCGGTTTTTAACCCCAATCCAACCCTGGGGTGTAGGAAGGGCACCTCTGAAGGAGCCGGGACACGGAGGACATGTCTAAGGCCAGCTACCCATGAGACGCCATCCATCATCAAAACAAAGTATTTCACATACACTGTTGAGTCACACATAAACATTGTACGCCGTTGAAAAAGTTATTCACCAGAGGTTTTTTTTTCCACAGAGTTTTATATAGCGCAAACTTGACCCGGTATAGGGTATCAGAGCGCTTTACATAGAACTAGTTGCGTTACATGAGGGAACACATTCATTTTTGTTAGACACAGGGAGATTAAGTGATTTGCCCAGAATCACAGAATGCTCAGCGTCATTGCCGAGACTCAAGCCCAGATTTGAGGTCGTCCGCCCTAGCCGCTAGGCCAACTCCTCTCCCCAGAGTTAATAGGCCTAGGTAAATGACCTTATAAGAAGCAGCAAGGTAGGATGTAAAAGGAAAGTAACCCACAAGGAATCGGCCCGTAGTTTCACAGGAACGTTGTGAATTAAAGGACAATTTAGTATGTAATCCAGAGACACGTGTTAGCATTGAAGATAAAACAAGCATTGGCATAGCCAATAGATCTCGCCTTTGGGACCTTATAAGTGATTAGCCAGATGTTTTGGTTTGACCTTTGTTGTAAGTAATGTTGTAGAGCAGTGTGGCTGCTGTGCAGCTGTGTTGCTTTGTAATGTTGAGCTGGCTTTTTGTTGATGTTGTTTTTGTTTATGCTGATGTAGTGCATCACTTATGTTGAAGTTGTGCTTTGTTGGTGCTGAATTGCTGCTGTGCTGGTGCTGATGTGGGGCTGCACTGCTGATGTTGTAGTGATACTAATGTGGAGCAGCGCTGATGCTGAGGTAGTGCAGCACTATTGCTGACGCGGTGTTGTGGTGGTCCTGATTTGTTTTAGAATTTTGGCTGCGTTGGTGCATTGATGCTGAGATGGTGCTGTGTTGTGCTGTGCTGTGTTGATGTTGAGGTGTTAATGCACTGGAGCTGAGGTGGCGCTGTGCTTTTGCCGTTTTGGTGCTTCACTGTTAGTGGTGCATTGATGAGGTTGCGCTGTGTTGGTGCTTATGTGGTGCTGTGGTGATGTTTATTTGTTGCTGTGCTGGTGCTGATGTGTTGCAGAGTGATGCTGGAGTTGTTTAGTGATGTTGAGGTGTTGCTGAGAGATGCTGTGGTGCTGTTTATTGATACTGACGTGTGAAAGTGATGCTGATATTGTTCTGTGTGATACTTTGGTGTTGTGCTGGTGTTTAGGTGGTGCTGAGTGGTACAGAATCACACAACTTTGAGCAGAAGCCAGGATGTTGTCCCGGTTCAAAGTCAGCCGCGCTTACCACTATGCTATATCCCTTTCGCAGTGACTGCATGCTGACTAACGCACAAAACGAACATGTGGCATGCAAAACATGGGTATATCGCGTGTGCAGTCTACTAAGATTACTGCAAAGAAAAAATACACTTTTTCTGTAGCAAACCAACTCGAACTTTGGGGCATATTATCAAGGGGGTTTATCTCCGCTTTTTTGGCTTTAAAAGCCAAGAAAGCGGAGATAAAATTATCTCCCTATTACCTAGCTGTCGCTAACACCAGTTAGCGACAGCTAGTATGAGATAGCGACCATCTTGGGCCCCACTTTGCATGTCAGTGATATTTATCACTAATGACATGCAAAGTGGGCGTGCCAAGATGTTAGCGACTGGAAACAGTCGCTAACATCGCTATCTCCTATTACCAACTTCTGGAGATATTCGCGCTAAGCGCGAATATCTCCAAAAACTAACACCTGCCCTGAGCAGTTCTTAGCCATGTTATCCAATGGGAGGTGGATAACATGGCTAGGAGCATTAGTTCGGTAATGCATGAATATCGCGGACTTTTCAGCGATATTCATGCATTGCGGCCGTTTTTTATCGCATTTGCGATAAACCTTGATAATAGCAAGGTTTATCTGCGATAATTTCTGACGATGCTTAGCGTTAAAAAATTCGTTGCTAAGCATCGTTAGCGATAAATATCGCTTAACGTTGGTAATATGCCCCTTTGTTCTCTAAAACAAAAACGTTGTTTTTACGCTGGTTCGTGTAGCTGTATGAATAAATCCCACTGTATTAGCATTTGTTTTGGAGGACAAAAGGAGCCTGAAAGTCTGCTGCAGTGTGAAACACTAGCATATTCCCTACAGCTAATTGAGTGTAAATAAGCCTCGTTGTAAAGATCCTAATCTTTGCGTCTGCAGCGTCTGTGAGATGCAGATCAGTAACTTAAAAATAATGTGCAAAAACAACTGTAGGTCACAGCTAAAAGGTACAAAAAACAAGAAATGCGACACACACGTAAAAGGATTTTAAAATTTACATTTGATTTTATGGATGCCACACAGGCCCTAAAGTACATGGGGCTACATTTATTTTATGAAAGCATTCCAGTATGTTTATAGACCAGGATTGACTCCAGATTCCAGGCATTCATATTATGTAGTGGTATTTTACATATAGGAAGAGCGCACTGGTAAATATAAGCCAATATTTTCGGGTGCTTAGCACTAGCACCTCATGATCAACATAACAGCTTCCTCTCCAGTCCGGACACATGTATTTTTAGTGCATCTTAAACATTTTAAGTATGTGCCGAAAATCACATGTGGTAGAGCAAATTTTAAAACTAGAACGTGAGTTCCAAGGTGGTACAGAATCACGTGACTTTGAACATAAAGCCAGGATGTTGTCGCGGTTCAAAGTCAGCAGCGCTTACCACTAGGCCACATCCCTTTCGCAGTGACTGCATGCTGACTGATACACAAAACAAACATGTGGCATGCAAAACGTGGGTATATCGCGTGTGCAGTCTACCAAGATTACTGCACAGTGACCGGTACAAGGGGCAGTGTGAAGAGCAGAATGGCACGCATTGCCTGGTTACTGCAGGTCGAGTAGTACACCAACATCACAGACGTACATTGCTGACGTTTGTTCCTAGGAATTGTTCTGTTATTACTGCATGCTGATTGGCGTAGAAAAATAAAACATGAAGCGCAGAAACTGTTCACATGCTTGCTTTACTTTTATTACAGCATTCTGGCTGGCACACTGCATTTTGTTTCGTAGGGTAGGGCGCTGTGAATCGTAAGGTTTTTTACGTATGCCCCGTGACACAAAAGTAAACGTGAATCCCTCAAGCTACCGCCTGATAAGATTCCATGATCATTACTTGTTACAAATTCAACACTAAAAGCTCATAAATCACCAACACAAAGGCGCTGCCTCGATTTGCGATACTGGGGGCCTGCTTCCTTAATCTGTTTGTGGAGAGCATGTAGGGGCATCATGCTAATTAGTGCTAAAATCACCGTAGCACAAATGCAAACATTAAAACTCACTGGTCACCCCCCCAAAAAAAATCCATGCACGAGCAAATTAAGAAAGACACCAACGCCAAAGATGCAAAAAAAATTCAAAGCCTAATACTTCACCACCCTAGTGGTATGATTAAAACAAAATGTGCTCCCTAAAGCTGATGCCTAATAAGATTCACGGAACATTATTTATTACAAATACCAGTGGCGTCACTAGGGGGGTGCGGGGGGTGCGGGGGGTGCGGACCGCACCGGGTGACACCGACACATGGGGGTGACACCAATCCGCACTGCAGCCTCGCCTCTGCTCTCACCTTTACTGTCGCTCCCTGTGCAAGCCTGTTCCTCATGCTGTTCACACTCGCCAGCGTCTCGCAGGAGATCTGCAATGCTTGACTGCAATATTCTTTGCTCACAAGGCAACTCTATAGCAGCTTAGCTCATCTAAGGGTGCATGGTTTCCTATTTTTCAGTATCTTGCACAGTCTTCTGTGTTTCCAGTGAACCAGTTCCAAATTTCAGCTTGCTCTTCACTACAGTGCCACCTGTTGCTCACACTCTTGTTTATACAAATCCAGGGAAGACAGATGGAGTAAGAGAGAGGGAGACAGCGGGAGCTAGAGGGAGTAAGACAGAGAGAGAAGGAGCCAGAGGGAGTAAGACAGAGAGAGAGGGAGCTAGAGTGAGAAAGACAGAGAGAGAGGGAGCTAGATGAGTAAGATAGAGAGAGAGGGAGCTAGAGGGAGTAAGATAGAGAGAGAGGGAGCTAGAGGGAGGAAGACAGAGAAAGAGGGAGTAAGAGAGAGAGAGGGAGCTAGAGGGAGGAAGACAGAGAGAGAGGGAGCTAGAGGGAGTACGACAGAGAAGGAGCTAGAGGGAGTAAGACAGAGAGAGAGGGAGCTAGAGGGAGTAAGACAGAGAGAGGGAGACAGAGGGAGCTAGAGGGGGCAAGGGAGAGGGAGCTAGAGGGAGCTAGACAGAGAGAGGGAGCTAGAGGGAGTAAGATAGAGAGAGAGGGAGACAGCGGGAGCTAGAGGCAGTAAGACAGAGAGAGAGGGAGCTAGACAGAGAGAGGGAGCTAGAGGGAGTAAGATAGAGAGAAAGGGAGCTAGAGGAAGCAAGACAGAGAGAGAGGGAGCTAGAGGGAATAAGAGAGAGGGAGCTAGATGGAGCAAGACAGAGAGAGAGGGAGCTAGAGGGAGTAAGACAGAGAGATAGGGAGCTAGAGGGAGTAAAACAGAGAGAGAGGGAGACAGAGGTAGCTAGAGGGAGTAAGACAGAGAGAGAGGGAGCTAGACAGAGAGAGAGGGAGCTAGGGGGAGTAAGACAGAGAGAGAGGGAGCTAGAGGGAGCTATACAGAGAGAGGGAGCAAGACAGAGAGAGAGGGAGCTAGACAGAGAGGGAGCTAGAGGGAGTAAGACAGAGAGAGAGGGAGACAGGGAGCGAGAGGGAGCAAGACAGAGAGAGAGGGAGCTAGACAGAGAGAGGGAGCTAGAGGGAGTAAGATAGAGAGAGAGGGAGCTAGAGGGAGGAAGACAGAGAGAGAGGGAGTAAGAGAGAGAGAGGGAGCTAGAGGGAGGAAGACAGAGAGAGAGGGAGCTAGAGGGAGTACGACAGAGAGGGAGCTAGAGGGAGTAAGACAGAGAGAGAGGGAGCTAGAGGGAGTAAGACAGAGAGAGGGAGACAGAGGGAGCTAGAGGGGGCAAGGGAGAGGGAGCTAGAGCGAGCTAGACAGAGAGAGGGAGCTAGAGGGAGTAAGACAGAGAGAGAGGGAGCTAGAGAGAGTAAGACAGAGAGAGAGGGAGCTAGAGAGAGTAAGACAGAGAGAGAGGGAGACAGAGGGAGCTAGATGGAGTAGGACAGCGAGAGAGGGAGCTAGACAGAGAGAGGGAGCTAGAGGGAGTAAGATATAGAGAGAGGGAGCTAGAGGGAGCTAGAGCGAGCAAGACAGAGAGAGAGGGAGCTAGAGGGAGTAAGCGAGAGAGAAGGAGCTAGAGGGAGCAAGACAGAGAGAGGAGCTAGAGGGACTAAGACGGAGGGAGAGGGAGCTAGAGGGAGTAAGACAGAGAGAGAGGGATCTAGACGGAGCAAGACAAAGAAAGAGGGAGCTAGAGGGAGCAAGACAGAGAGGGAGCTAGAGGGAGTAAGAGAGAGGGAGCTAGAGGGAGTAAGACAGAGAGAGAGGGAGCTAGATAGAGTAAGACAGAGAGAGGGAGCTAGAGGGAGTAAGACAGAGAGGGAGACAGAGGGAGTTAGAGGGAGTAAGACAGGGACAGAGGGAGCTAGACAGAGAGAGGGAGCTAGCGGGATTAAGATAGAGAGAGAGGGAGCTAGAGGGAGCAAGACAGAGGGAGAGGGAGCTAGAGGGAGTAAGACAGAGAGAGAGGGAGCTAGAGGGAGTAAGACACAGAGAGAGGGAGCTAGAGGGAGTAAGACAGAGAGAGGGAGACAGAGGGAGCTAGAGGGAGCAAGACAGAGAGAGAGGGAGCTAGACAGAGAGAGGGAGCTAGAGGGAGTAAGACAGAGGGAGAGTGAGCTAGAGGGCGCAAGAGAGAGAGAGAGGGAGCTAGAGGGAGTAAGAGAGAGAGAGGGAGCTAGAGGGAGCAAGACAGAGTGAGAGGGAGCTAGAGGGAGTAAGACAGAGAGAGAGAGAGAGCTAGAGGGAGCAATACAGAGAGAGAGGGGGCTAGAGGGAGCAATAAAGAGAGAGAGGGGGCTAGAGGGAGTAAGAGAGAGAGAGGGAGCTAGAGGGAGTGAGAGAGAGGGGGCTAGAGGGAGTAAGACAGAGAGAGAGGAAACTAGAGGGAGTAAGACAGAGAGAGGGAGCTAGAGGGAGTGAGAGAGAGGGGGCTAGAGGGAGTAAGACAGAGAGAGAGGAAACTAGAGGGAGTAAGACAGAGAGAGGGAGCTAGAGGGAGCAAGACAGAGAGAGAGAGGGAGCTAGAGTGAGTAAAACAGAGAGAGGGAGCTAGAGGGTGCAAGACAGAGAGAGAGGGAGCTAGAGGGAGTAAGAGAGAGAGAGGGAGCTAGAGGGAGTAAGAGAGAGAGCGGGAGCTAGAGGGAGTAAGACAGAGAGAGAGGGAGCAAGAAGCAGTAAGAGAGGGAGAGAGGGAGCAAGACAGAGAGAGGGAGCTAGAGGGAGTAAGACAGAGGGAGAGGGAGCATGAGGGAGTAAGACAGAGAGAGAGGGAGCTAGAGGGAGTAAGACAGAGAGAGAGGGAGACAGAGGGAGGTAGAGGGAGTAAGACAGAGAGAGGGAGCTAGAGAGAACTAGACAGAGAGAGGGAGCTAGAGGGAGTAAGACAGTACCTAGCGCCGTACATTTCCGACGTCCATGCGGTAAGTCGTGAGGGGGTGACACCATGAGTTTCTCGCACCGGGTGACACCAACCCCAGTGACGCCACTGACAAATACAACACTAAAAGCTCACAGGTCACCAACACAAAGGAGCTGCCTCACTACTCCCGTGCAGTGTGATCGCTAACGGTGCCCCTCTTTCCTGGTAACAACAACAACACGTACCTGCACGGAAGGGATTTGTGGTACCGGGGACCTGTTTCCCATAAACTGATTGTGGAAAGCATGTGGGGGCATAATGCTAATCAGTGCTCAAATAATCGCAACACTAATGCAAACATTAAAACTCACTGTGCACAGAAGGGATTTGCGGGACCAGGGGCTGTTTCCCTCTGGTCTCAAGGCGCTGGGAGGGGGGGGGGGGCGCTACTGATCGAACAGCCAGGTCTTGAGTATCCTCCTGAAGGTCAGCAGATCTTGGGTCTGTCGTGGGCTCAGTGGGTGGGTGTTCCATGTCTTGGCTGCGAGGTGGGAGAAGGATCTCCCACCGGTGGTTGTTCTTCGGATGCGTGGGATGGTGGTGAGTGAGAGGTCGGCGGAGCGTAGCTGGAAGTTGGGCATGTAGAAGGAGAGCCGTCTGTTGAGGTAGGCTGGGCCGGTCTTGTGGAGTGCCTTGTGTGTGTGGGTGAGGAGCTTGAAGGATATCCTCTTGTTGACGGGGAGCCAGTGCAGGTTTTCAGGTGGGGGTGATGTGGCCGTGGTGTGGTACGTCGAGGATCAGTTGTGCCGAGGCATTTTGGATGCGTTGTAGTCGTTTGATGAGCTTGGTCGGGGCATTTCCGTAGTCGAGTCTGCTGCTGACAAGGGCCTGGGTGATTCTATTACAGGACCGGAGGCTTCAGATTATGCTTCTCAATCTTTACTGCATAAAACACAGCAGCCAATGAAAATGTATATTTTCAGTAAACAATAACAATAAAACTTCATTACCCATGAACACCCATGAGTATAGGCACGCCCCCACAGTCCATAAGAACCCCTTGCGTGCTCCCATCATCCTCTTTCTTTGCTGCTCACAAGCCAGAGTTAAGTGCACCTTCCCTGTCCCCTCACTCTGCTTGTTGCTTTGGGGGTGCCTTGGGAGATGTTTATGTTTATTCCTAGATTAATGCGGGTGGTTCCGCTTATGGATTGAGGACTTGGGTGCTCTCTGGTGTATTTTGTTTGCTTTTGTGTTGTTGCTCTGTTCGCGAGCGCTCACCTTGCGCTGCAATAGCTTGGGCCGTCTCTTTACAGGGGCTGCTCCCGTGGTGGGGCGCGCGCCTGTCAGCGCGCGGCTTCCGCTGAGGAGGGCGCGACTTTCAGCGCGTATTGGTACGGTCTTTGACCGGCGAGGGGCAATCCGCGATCGTCACTGGGGCCCGGTACCGGCTGCCTGAAGGCGCGCAGAGGCTTCCTAGTGCGCCCTGCGTTCAGGCCGGGTGGCTCACGGCCGACGCGTGCGCCCAAAAACGCTGACCAATTGGGCTTGTTTTAGTAGGATTTTGGTAGCGTTTTGGGCGGCGCGCCTCGGCACGTCTCCTTGGCTTCCTGGAACGCGCGTTTTGCACGTTCCACACACCGGCTTGCCTCTTGTTCGATCGCCTATACTGGTTGTAATAATTTGAGGGTCCAGAGTGGGCACACGCTCTATATATTTTCAGGACCTAGGTCTCTGGCCTTACAGACTACAGCTTTGCTGAGGGGGTTTGGGTACAGTTGTGTATTGATTAACTGTTGTGTGCAGTGGGCTGACCCCCCCCACCACCCCCAAGAGCTGCCAGGGTTAATCCCTTGTCTTTCAGTGCCATTTCAACACCATGGAAAATTGGGTTAAGTACCCTGAGGAGGAAGAGGCAGATGGGGAGGAGACTAATGAAGGGCAGCAGGAGGCTGTTCTAGAAGATAACATTGTCGAAGCTTTGGATGCCTCGGTCCGAGCTTCAGTTGATAAAGCCATGGAGACGAAGGTCCCTCAGACTGTGCAGCAAGCACTCGCAGTGGCCCTGCGCCCCATTCGTAAGCAGTTGGAAGGCTTTGCTAAGCGTCATGGATATGATAAGCGCAAGAAGCAGAAGCGCGATGCTCCCTCTACCTCTACTTCAGTTTCTGAGGAGCGCCACTTGTGGCCGCATGCGCAGTCCTTGGCGTCTCTTCCGGTTAAAGACCTCCCTAGTCAGCCACGTTCTGGCGGCAAGGCGAAAAGTAAGCGTCACATTGTGGTGGACACGGATTCCACCACCACTAACACAGATACCAATACAGACACTGATTCTTCGGAGGAGCAACCTCCGCCCCCTAAGAAAGCCAGACCGGCTTCTAAGTCAGTGGAGGACAAGGCCCCTAAGGCCTTCCACTTCGATCCTTCAGACATCGTTCACCCTCGGTCTTCGGACTGGGTTCCGCCGGCGGACGTCTCTGATTATATTCACGACCACCTCCGCAAGAGCTTCACTCGAGAGGTGCGCAACCGGCTGCGGTCGGAATGCCCGCGTCCAGATATTCCGGACAGTGTCGCTGACACACCGGAAATAGACGCCAGTATGCTCACATTCCTAAAGAAATTTTCAAAGGATCCTAAAAGGGGGCTTGACAGGGCCTGGCGGGGCTGTCAAGACAAGATGCTTGATGTTATTGGGCCCCTGGCGAAGATCCTGGAGATGGCCTTGGCGGCCAAAGAAGGGGCGACTCCTGTGGATCCAGACATATTGGCTGAGTGGACTCAGCGCGCGATTTGCTTTCTTGGAAACGCGAATTGCGCTGTGTCTTCGGAGAGGCGCAAGTCCTTACTAATGCGCATGGACAGCAATTTGACGGAGCTGGCGGAGGCAGAACCGGGCCCTCTGGCCGGTGGGTGTCTCTTTGGAGACAGGTTCGTGAAGGATGTCACCAAGTATGTCGGTACCTTCACCGCTTTGGATAAGGCCCAGAGTGGTATCAAGCGCGCCCTCACGCAGGGTGTTTTCAACAGGGCCGGGCGAGGCGGGGGTCGCTCGTCAGGCCGAGGGTTCCAGAGAGGCTCCCAGAGAGGTGATTTTGGCCGCGGGCGCGCGAGTGGGACTCTACCCGCGGTGGAACCTTCTACCCGTCAAGAAGAGGCTTCAACAAAGGACGTTTCCAGTCGGGAAACAACAGGGCGAATTTCAAGGCCCATCAGAGTTCCGGTGAGTCTTACAGATGTGTCTCTCCTTCCATTGGGGGGTCACACGCAGCATTGTCTGCGACAGTGGCAAGTGTTAACTCAAGATGTTTGGGTCTTGCAGACTATTCAGGGGTTCCGGCTGGAATTCTATTCCCATCCTGCGCAAACGTTTCCCCCGCCACCTCTCCATTTTTCCCAACTAGATCACAGTTTTATAGAGGAAGAGGTGGCAGACTTGCTGAGGAAGGGCGCGATCGCTTTTTGCCAGAGAAGTCCTCGCAGCTTCGCCAGCAATGTCTTTCTGGTCCAAAAGAAGGGAGGTGGCAACAGGCTTGTACTCAACCTCAGAGAATTCAACCAGTATCTGGTGTACAACCATTTCAAAATGGAGGGTATCCACATGTTGGCGGATTTGTTACAAGAAGGAGATTGGTTAGTGCGATTAGATCTGAAAGATGCATATCTTTCTATTCCAATTTTTCCTCCACACCGCAGATTCCTGCAGTTCCATTGGAACGGCCGGTGGTACGAGTATTTAGCTCTTCCTTTCGGTCTCTCCTCGGCTCCCTGGTGTTTCACCAAGGTCATGAAACCAGTGGTAGCCTTCCTCAGAGAGAGGGGAGTGCGCATGATCATTTACCTAGACGACATTCTGATCATGGCGCAAGACCGGTCAGTGGTGCAGCACCACTTGACCATGACTATTTCCTTGTTGCGAAGCCTGGGGTTTGTGATAAATCTAGCGAAGTCAGTGGTGACCCCGGCTCAGGTGATAGATTTTCTGGGGTTCACGATCAACTCCCTCACGGCGCAGCTGCATCTTCCGCAGGCGAAGTTGAGGGAGCTCAAGAAGGAGATCAGGAAATTACTGGACAGTCAATTGGTCACGCTCAGAACCCTGGCCAGGATTGTAGGGGTTCTGGCGTCATCAGTTCAGGCGATATTCCCGGGTCCTTTACATTACAGAGCCCTCCAACGCCTGAAGATCAGGCACCTTCAGAAGGGTCTCTCATATACGGACTCGGTCCCGATTACGGACGAGGTTCGGCACGAACTCCAATGGTGGCTAGGCCACGTGGATGCCTGGAACGGCAGAGCGATCTTCGGGTCGCGACCGGATGTGATAATCGAGTCGGACGCCAGCAGATGGGGCTGGGGCGCGCGCTGTGGAGATGTTTCCACAGGCGGCAGATGGTCATCTCAGGACCTGGAACTTCACATAAACTGCTTGGAATTACTGGCAGGATCGTTCGCGGTCCGCACGTTATCCCCGAAGCAGACGTCATGTTGCATCCTCCTGCGTCTGGACAATGTGTCCGCAGTGAGGTATATCAACAAGTTGGGCGGCACGAGGTCGTCTCTTCTTGTCCAGATAGCCAAAGAGTTTTGGCATTACTGTCTACAGAACCAAATTTCAGTCATAGCGGAATACATTCCGGGTCAGGCCAACCAAGTGGCGGACTGGCACTCCAGACACTTGAGGGATTACAGCGACTGGAAGCTGCTTCCCCAGGTCTTTCTCTGGTTACAGGCGATTTGGGGTCCTTTCCAGACGGACCTGTTCGCGTCCAGGTTGACGTACCAGGTTCCAAGGTTTTTCAGCTGGAGACCAGACCCGATGGCAGCGGCGACGGACGCCTTTCTCCAGGATTGGTCGGTGGGGACCCAGTATGCGTTTCCCCCCTTCCTGTTGATTCCCAGAGTAATGACTCATGTGATTCGACAAGCGGCGGAAATCGTTATGGTGACTCCGTGGTGGACGTCACAAGCGTGGTTTCCCAAGTTGTTGCAGTGGAGTTGCGACCGCCCCCGGCTACTGCCGGATTTGAAGTGGTTGTTGCAGGGCCCTCGTCAGGAGCAGCACCCGTTGCTGTTGGAGGGCAGGTTATCCCTGATGGCATGGAGGCTTTCAGGGAACAGTGGCAAATGCCAGGAATTTCGGACAAGGCTGCTGACTTCATCAAGCAGGCTTGGGCACCTTCCACCAGGAAGCGATACTCCGCTGCCTGGAAGAATTGGGTGGATTGGTGCATGGGACGACGTCTGGATCCCGTGGGGGCAGAGTTATCCCAAGTGTTGAACTTTCTATCCGAGAAGGCGGAGAATGGCCTAGCGTATCGGTCGGTCAACAACGTTCGCTCAGCCATCTCGGCGGGGCATGCCCTGGTGGATGGTAAACCAATTGGCATGCACCCGGTTGTTTGTAAGTTGTTAAAAGGCATCAGGGTGGCCAACCCTCCCAAACCCAAGTACACGGGTTTGTGGGATGTCTCGGTGGTGATTTCTTTGCTCGACAGATGGCCGGTTAATTCTCTCCTGTCTAGGAAACAATTGTGGGCTAAATTAGCCATGTTGCTTTGTCTCTCCTCTTGCAGAAGATCTTCGGATGTCAGAGCGCTCGACGTAGCAGGTAGAGTGTTTACAACGGAAGGGGTTTCTTTTCATATTACAGGTCGTACTAAAACAATGTCTCGACATATATCTTATAATGCTTTTCCTGACAATGAAAAACTTTGTGTGGTCCATTGTTTGAAGACCTACAGGAATGTACGAAGGCCTTGCGGCCGCAGGGCTGTTCACAGTTACTGATTGCTATTCAAAAGCCCTTTAAACCTGTGGCGGCTGCCACTATTGCTAGATGGCTTCGATTCATTATGAAGGAAGCTGGTGTTGATACAAGTATTTTTGGTGCTCACTCAGTTAGAGGCGCGATGGCGTCCAAGTCATATGGTTTGGGATCCAGTATCCAAGATATTATGCATTGTGCAGATTGGTCCTCTGATTAAACGTTTAAGACGTTTTATTATAAGCCGGTGGGAGATATTACTTCTGTGGTATTTAATCAGCGTTAAACTAGCATAATCTGAAGCCTCCGGTCCTGTAATAGAATAAAAAATTTGCTAGCATTCGCGACAAGAATTTTCAATTCTATTAAGGACACGGAGGCGAGGATTATCCCACCCGGCTTAATGTACTGTATGTATTAAACCTACCCACCCTTTTATGCAAGGATTACGGTGGTGTTGTTTCCTTTATTTCAGGATCTGTCGGACTAATCGACTCCGGAGGTCAGGATGTTCCGCCTGAAGATGTTCTTCCACGTTGGAGGATTGTGACTGTTCAAGTTTTGTTGGACTTGTTTCGCCTCAAAGAAAGAGGATGATGGGAGCACGCAAGGGGTTCTTATGGACTGTGGGGGCGTGCCTATACTCATGGGTGTTCATGGGTAATGAAGTTTTATTGTTATTGTTTACTGAAAATATACATCTTCATTGGCTGCTGTGTTTTATGCAGTAAAGATTGAGAAGCATAATCCTCGCCTCCGTGTCCTTAATAGAATTGAAAATTCTTGTCGCGAATGCTAGCAAATTTTTGACTGTCTTTCTTGTATCTGTCGGGATCCATCTGTAGATCTTGCGTAGCATGCAGAGGGTGTTAAAGCAGGAGGAGGAGACGGCGTTGACTTGCTTGGTCCTTGAGAGCGTTGAGTCGAGGATGATTCCCAGGTTGCGTGCGTGGTTGGTGGATGTCAGGGCTGCCCCCAGTGCCGTCGGCCACCAGGAGTCGTCCCAGTCTAAAGGGTTGGAGCCAAGGATGAGGACCTCCGTCTTGTCCGAGTTCAGCTTCAGACAGCTGGTCTTCATCCAGTCGGCGACGGACTTCATTCCTTTGTGGAGGTTGGCTTTGGCGGTGATGGGGTCCTTGGTGAGGGAGAGGATCAGCTCAGTGTTGTCGCCGCTGTGCCTCATTTACCATTGTATGTACCCCTTTATCTGCCTCTCCACTGTCCAGCACTGTGACAATGCTGCTGTTCCAGGTATAGGTGGGTGGGTTTTGCGAATCCTGATACAGTGCCCCTGCTCTATGAATAGAGCCTTTCCTGGGGTAGCGCCGTATTTTCAACCCTTGTCACCCCAGCCGAGGTGTGGTGGTGCCCCCTTATATAGGGTGCAAATAATTACCTGGGCCCTCATTTGCCCAGCGTTTTCGTTCCAAGCTTGGAGCGTATTTATAGATCCTGTGGGACAGAACTCCCCCACCCCCTTGTTCTTTGTTGTGCTTTGGCTGCTAGAACCGGATTATATGGGCCCGACTGATGTAACTGGGACAGCAGCTGATGCCCCCTTTGGGGGCAGCATCTGCCTTAATGGCAGAAATATCCCCACCAGAAACCTGCATCTCAAAGATCTGATGACCTGGCCTGTTTCCTTCCTTAGGTGTCAGGATAGTCAAGTGGTGTAAGGTTTGGACTTTAGAGCGGACTCTTCCCATCAGCTGGGCACTGTGGTCTCTGGAGGTGTGGGTTCAAATCCCACTTCTGACACTAAAACTAATTTTACCTGCTTTAATTGTAATCTGTGCAGAATCACATCCCTTATAGCCTCCAAGGAGGCGGAGTTGAGCCCGGCTCCCATTGGCACATTCCATGGCGGAAAGCACTGTTTAGCGATAGAAAGAAAATCAAATAAAAATATTTTCGGACGATTAGTGCCACTTTTGTGACGGAAACACGGTTTAAAATCTTAGAGTCAGATTTACAAGCCCCTTGCGCCTCTTTTACACGGCCGTTGCATCACTTTTGTGACGCAGCAGCAGCGCAAAGCCAGCGCCATGGTGCGGGGTACCTACAACGTGACGCATCTGGGAGATGCGTCACGTTGTAAAGCCCTGTGCCACATGTAGGCGTTCCAGCGCAGGGGGGGGAACGCCTCCTAAAAGTGGCTGAGTGAAATCCAGTGCTTAATTTGTGTAATATGTCTTCAGTCAGTGTTGCCGGTGGCCGGACCACTGTCTCGGCTGGATTTCATTTAGTCCTGTGCAGCCACGGCAGCGTATGTAACCTTTTACAATTTAATTTGCCGCCCACCTGCCATATCATGATGAGGCATGCACGCACTATGCACCAGCAGTACGGAACAATTAACTGAAGTAGCAGCATGTGGGTCGTCGTGCACTGAGCGGCAGCATTCCTCTTAAAAACAGCCCTGCCAAGTGTCACATTACCACAAGCAAAAATATTGCACAGCAGCTTATTAAAAAAAAGGCCAGGGCATTACCTCTTTTTGTGCTCTAGTATCAACTCCACTATTTTTCTTTAGACTACCAAATCACACATGGGCCAGGTGGCACTCAGCAGCCAATAGATGTTCTACAAAGTTACGAGGAGGCTGGCAGATTCACCCCGATTGGACAGCGTTTCATTTGTTGGTGCTGCGCAGCCTGACCTGACTACCTCCCGCCCTACCTCCCTGACGCTGATTGGTCAGGACCAGTACGCACGTTCATGTGCCACAGGGCCTGCCTTGCAGCATGAGGAGGTTTACGTCTGCCCGGTGTGTGCGTGCGTGTGCTGGTGAGAAAAGACCGGCACCTGCTTGAGTTTGGCCCTCTGGGCTGGGTGAGCAATGGGGAGAAAAAGCATCTGAATCCCAGCAACACTGTTCCGGCCGGGAGACACTGATATCACAAAACTGTGACTGTTCGGGGGTTCACCAAAGCTCGGTGGCGCCAGGTGAGCAGAGCCGTATCAGCCCTTTCTATTATTAAGCACAATATCGGTGCATTTTTGAATCAGCTAATAAGATGGCACTGATACCATTGGTAAACTTTGAATTTCCCTCTGGATCACTATTTGAAATGTTACTCCAGTGAGTGAAACATTAACACTTACAGTACACCTCATTGGGATCACCTTTTTAACGTTTTAAAATGTTTGCCTTGTGCATAGCAAAATGTCATGAGGACGATGATAAATAACTGTGTTGGGTTATCAGACCGATAAATGGTTATTACCAGATGTCACTACACAGCCTTTCGGATAAAAAGAATGACATTATTAATAGAGAGGGCTTGTAATATTGTACACAGCAGTCTAGTGTTCGGGGGGTGGAGTCAGGGGAGAAGTAGGAAAGGGAGGAGCAGGGGACAGGAACGGAGCAGTCAGGATAGGGACGAGATTGGAAAGGGTCACGCAATAAAGGTAATGCTGAACTGATACCCGTGCCCGGTGTCCTCATTGCATAGGGGACATGACAACTGGCGACGAGGGTGGCATGATCGCACTGTGTGACTGTGCGCATCCCACAAGCTGTGACCCGTCCCGTGAGGCACGCATGTGAGGTAGCTGTCGCGACGAGTGTGCCCTGAGCGAGTGTCGCGGCGGAAACTGAAGCCACCAGTCTCGCGTCATCGACGCCGAAGCTCCGTGGTTGGGAATCCACGTGGAGCGGATCTGCAAGGGCGCTGTCGCGCGCCAAGAAGCTCTGTGGTTGGGAAGCCACGTGGAGCGGATCTGCAAGGGCGCTGTCGTGCGCAGAGAAGCTCCGTGGTCAGGAAGCGACGTCCAGCGGATCTGCAAGGGCACTGTCACGCGCCGAGTACTGAGTGCTCACCCCAGATGCGTAGTGATCTGCGCGGAGCAAAGGCAGCGACGTCGGGAGCCTACCCCGGTCCTACCTGCAGCGTGGATCTCCTCCTGCCGACTGAAGCCAACACTGGAGCCCTGGGAAGGTTTCAAACCCCAGTGTGGTGTGCACCTGCCCGGTGAGTGCCTGACTGCACCTGAAACTAAGAAGGGAGACAAATCTCGTGAGACACGAGATCTTGAGAGCAGCGGCCATTTTGGAGTCAGGCGACTCAACCTATCCCCTGTCAAGGATAAGGAGCGGCCATTTTAGAGTCAGGCGGGTGTGAAATTCTGTGATAAGCATAAGCCAATGCAAACCTCAAAGACAACAAACACGAGCAAATGTAAACCTCAATATAATAAGCGCAAGCAAATGTAAGCACTGAAGTCAACAAGCATAAGCAAATGCAAATTCTGAATACAACAAGCAAGTGCCAATCTCAAGACGTAACAAGCCCAAGCAAATCAAACTTCAAATGCAACAAGCCTGAGCAAATGCAAACTCTGAAACATAGCAAGCACAAGCAAGTGCAAATTTCAGATGTAACAAGCACAAGCCAATGCAAACCTTAAATACAACAAACACGAGCAAATGCAAACCTCAATATAATAAGCACAAGCAAATGCAAGCCCCGAAGTCAACAAGCATAAGCAGATGCAAATTCTGAATACAACAAACACAAGCAAGTGCCAATCTCAAAACGTAACAAGCCCAAGCAAATGCAAAATCTCAAATGCAACAAACACGAGCAAATGCAAATCTCAATATAACAAGCACAAGCAACTACGAATTCTGTACGTAACAAGCACGAACAAATGCAAGTCCTGAGTGCAACAAGCACAAGCAAATGCAAATTCTGAATGTAACAAACACGAGCGAAGGCCAAGTCCCAAAGTAAACTTTCAGCACCAGGTAAAGGTAAGCAAGTGAAATTAAAGAAAACGAAGAACATAAAAGATCTAGAAGCACGAGTAAACAAGTATCAAGGAAACTTTCACTCACCAACTAATTGACTGATAACCCACGTTAGTAGTGGAAAGAAATACAAGAACAAGACGTCGACATCGCCAAGTACCGGTGCTGAGGAAGCATCAAGCACCCGCAGTCACCACGCAGCATTAAAGAAAGTCGGAGTTCCCTGAGTCACGAGCCACGCATGTTGCAGCTGAGTGGCGGCCGTTTTGAACTCACTGAAGCATACTGAGCCAGTCATACAAAGGGCAGACATCAAGCCAAGTTGGTTGTGAAAAGAATACGCATAGCTGGGTACACAAAAGTTGGAACATCTCTATTAGGAAAGTGAAGCTGGCGGACACATTACAATGGTCACCTGTGAGTGAGTTTCCCAAAATCAAAGGAGAGCAGCTATATACAAGATCTCAACTGAAGAGGGTCAGCAAATAACACGGGACGAACAGTAAACAGTCCTGCGACAGTAGCACACTAGGATTTTCCTTCATCATGTCGGTAGGAAAAGGAACACAAAAATATAATACCTGCATTGAAGTGCCACCCCCAGTGACACAGACTGACATCCAGAGTTTGGGTCCCAGATGGAACCGGTGGCTGGAATCTCTGGATGCATTTCTTGAAACAACCGGTGAGCGAAGAGATGGCAAACGTCTGCTTTTACTACTTCAGTTGATGGGTCATGAAGGCCGACGCCTAATCAGAACATTCTCCGCAAAGGACACAGAAACATATGGAAAACTCAAAGAGACACTGCGCGCTCATTTCAACGCAAAGAAAGACGTGGATCATGAGTGCATCATCTTCAACACAGCACGGCAGGAACCAGGGGAATCATTACCAAATTTCATTATAAGGCTGCAAAGTCTGGTACAATGCTGCCATTTCAACACATTCACAAATGAGGAAGCAATTCGACTCCGGGTAATCCAGGGCTGTTCAATACCTGGCACAAAGCGCAAGATCCTTCAAGGACAGTTCTCGCTAAAGGAAATCATCAGGAGGGCCGAAGTTGGAGAGCGGGTCAAAGCAAGAAAATTATCAAAAGAGTTGCACCCGAATGCAAGAAACGAAGATAAAAGAAAGGAGATATCTCTCATGTCCATGAATAAAGCCCAAGAAACAAACAAAACCAGAAAGAGGGAGGGCGAAGGCAGACTAGAGATAAGACAGCAGGAGAGACAAAATGACATGAAATGCTCTGAGTCAACAATACAAAAGACAGTGGAGGATGGCAAACAAAAGACCGGGATGATCCAGGTTGATGACAGCCTCACTGATATAAACTTAAGGAGTTATTCAACTTCAAGGAGTCATTCAACTTCAAGGAATCATTCAACAAATGTTACAAACTATTCTGAAGAAGCATCAAGTGGGACAGACCACACAAATGGAAAAGATTACAGACTGCTCAACAAGTGTGAAGAAAAGACAAACTACAGAAGACTGGACCGGTCATGCCAACCCTGGGAACCGGTACACGAACACACCCGAGCAACCCGCTGTTCATCAACCTTCATAGACGAGTTCGAAGAAGCATCAAGCAGTGGGATACATCACACCCATGGCACAGACGTCAGTGCACCCAACAAGCGAGAAGAAGAAACAAACCACACAAGACGGGGTGATTCACTCAGACACCGGAAAGGGGTAGGCAAATACACTCAAGACACTCATGACAATAAGGAGAAAACTGAGCGAAGCAGAGACAAAATGCCCTGGGGCCAAACAAAAGAAATAAACACTTGGCTATCAAATGTTCCCTCTATTGAAAGAGCACATAAGACACTTCGAGAGATGTACCCAAAGAAACATCTCAGTTTTAACTCTGACTCAAGAAGCAGTTCATCACAGTCCACCAGCTCAAGAGATTCGCCAGTCAAAACACACCCAAAGGAACATCCTCAAAGAAAATCAGTAGAAGATTTATCTGACTCAGAAAGCATGTTGGCACAATCACTCAGGTAACCAGAGGCAAGATCAAGAAAACGCCCATGGCGTCAATCGCCTGAATGCAAAATGGAGTCAGAGAACCTTCTCCCCATCCCGAGCAAAACGTCACATGCCAATGACTCAGAACATTCATTTACCCCATCACGCAACATGTCATGCCAGCTATATTCCCATCAAGACTTGAATAACATACCGTCACCTTTGACGGGGTCAGCTAGGCTGACTCAAAGAGTTTGCAGAGGGAGAACGAATGGATGGGACATTACCCAAAATGTTGAGAAAAGGCTGGCTCACCACTCTGTAAGAAAGGCAAAATGTGGATCGAGGGAGGTCATTCCCAAGGAGAAAGGAACATGCAGATGCTCGGATGGTCAGAGACTGCAAGTGGGAATGGGTGAGGCAAACAGAACAAGTAAATGGGTCCCAAAGTCCTCGTGAAGCATCAAAACAAATGAAGTCCTGCGAGCCACACAGTGAACATGAGGACCTGGCTGCCACGGATCGCGAGAACAAGGACAGGATGAAATCATACGCAGACGCCCGGCGGAGAGCCAAATCTCCATCCATCCACGAAGGGGACTGGGTGTTAATCAAACAGGAACAACAACGGAAAACAGATTGTCGGTTTCGGGCTGAAACCTTGGTAGTGACACACCAGAAAGGAACCATGATGACTGCGGAACCTGAGAACAAGAGGATCACACGCAATGTCTTGCACTTTCAAAGGTGCACTCCAGCGGTCAAGGATGCCCTTGTCAAGATGACAGAAAGACCAGACAAAGAAGCGTCTCCAACAGACTCTACATTGTTGATGCCTGAAGAGTGGACTGAGTATGAGCCTGGAAACGGAGATGTGTCTCTACTACCCAAGCGGACCGTCCACAAACCTGTGCGGCTGATCGAGGAACTATAAACATGTTTGAAGTTAATTTTATTTTGTTAAAAAAGGGGGAGATGTAATATTGTACACAGCAGTCTAGTGTTCGGGGGTGAAGTCAGGGGAGGAGTAGGAAAGGGAGGAGCAGGGGACAGGAACGGACCAGTCAGGATAGGGACGAGATTGGAAAGGGTCACGCAATAAAGGTGATGCTGAACTGATACCCGTGTCCGGTGTCCTCATTGCATAGGGGACACGACAGGGCTGTGAGTGATCGTGGGAACACGAAGTTTAAATGCTTGGTTTTCCCGAGTCATTGAATTTTTAGATGTAAACATGGACCGAATTTACATACATAAGACTAATTCGCCCCCGATTCTCATCCTTGCATTGCAGGATAAAAAAATAAAGTTAGGTAGCTGTAGATGGCATTACAACATGAGTGAAGGTTCCACTGCTGCTACCCACGTGTTGCTGCCTGCCTATTTTAAATTTATGAAGCCTATATAGTAAAAGGTAATATTGGAAACGTGTAGACAGCTATACCATTTCTGTACTCCACATCCTTAGTAAACATCGACTCTCCTCTTTATAAAATTGCCAATGGCTTTTCAATAGCTCTCCTGTATAAAAAAGTTATTCTTGCACTGCCTTTCAATTTGCTCGTGGTCTTCTTTGTGCAAGTGAAGATGTCACTGCCGCTGGCTATTCTGCTGTACTGTATGGGAATGAAGCTTACTCCACTACTGTCTCTTTGGCTGCTCTTCTGAGATTATGAAGCTTGCGCTGCATGCTCTGTGCATTTTGTATGCATATCTACATATAGCAAGGGCAAACTTTGCAGCTATGCCACTGTGGCCTTGCAGACTTTGATTGGCCCCCTTAGATACTGAGGTGGCAGTAGGCAGCTTTGCTTTCCATGGTGTGCCTGTTGCTGCCAAAATGGTGCCTCTTCTGGTCGACGCACAACCCATCACTGCTGCATTCAGTGACATGAGAAGCGCAGACTCCCGCAGAGGGCCCGTCAAGAGCAGACTGAGGCCACAGCCGCACCTCACAGCCGGGCTACAGTGAGCTACAACAGCCAAAGAGAGTGAAGGAACCACCGGGTAACACAGAGTGTTACAGGGCGCGTGTGAGGCACTGGCAGGGGATGTCTCAGAAGGGCAGACTGGCACAGGGCAAAGAGCTGCACCATGAGGGTGTAGAAGTATCACAGGTTCAGACTGGCACCTGACAAAGAACTACACCAAGGTGGTGTAGAAGTATCACAGGTGCCGACTGGCACAAAGAGCAGACTGGCACACTGCAAGTAGCTACATAACTGTTGTGAAGCATCACAAGTATAGACTGGCACAGGGCAAAGAGCTGCATCATGGCGGAGTAGAAGCATCACAGGTACTGGCTGGCACAGGGCAAAGAGCTGCACCATGGCGGTGTAAGAGCATCACAAGTACAGACTGGCAAAGAGCTGCACCATGGCGGTGCATAACGGGGCATATTGGCACAGGGCAAAGAGCTGCACCATGGCGGTGTCAGAGCATCACAAGTACAGACTGGCAAAGAGCTGCACCATGGCGGTGCATAACGGGGCATATTGGCACAGGGCAAAGAGCTGCACCATGGCGGTGTCAGAGCATCACAAGTACAGACTGGCAAAGAGCTGCACCATGGCGGTGCATAACGGGGCATATTGGCACAGGGCAAAGAGCTGCACCATGGCGGTGTCAGAGCATCACAAGTACAGACTGGCAAAGAGCTGCACCATGGCGGTGCATAACGGGGCATATTGGCACAGGGCAAAGAGCTGCACCATGGCGGTGTCAGAGCATCACAAGTACAGACTGGCAAAGAGCTGCACCATGGCGGTGCATAACGGGGCATATTGGCACAGTGCAAAGAGCTGCACCATGGCTGTGTGACTGGGATAGGGCAGACTGGTGCAATACAGAGAGTTGTGGCATGGATGTGAAGCACCATAGGCACAGACTGGCACATTACCAGAGCTAAGGCAGGACTGGGAGGACCTAGGTGTACTTTCAGTGTACGACAGATGAACAGGAACAGTTCTGATATCTGAAATTACAGCTGAAGAGGTGATAGATTCCGGGCAGTCTTAAAGATGATGCGTTATAATCAGGGCTTTCCACCCAAACTTTGTTTCCATACAGAAAACGAATTCAAGTATGGAAAATAATCTATTGGCCATAAAAAGCCACTTACATCTGGCTGAAGAATGATCAGAATGACTGAACTATAGTTAACTTTAGCAGGCATAGGTAAATGGACTAGTAGTAAATAGCAAGGAGAGTAGATCAGGTAAGGAAACGGCACGTCGTTTCACAAGAACTACCCAAATTTAAGGACAATTCAATATGTAATCAAGACACACATGTTAGCTCTAGAGATAAAACAAGCATTGGCAAAGCCCATCAGTCTCGCTTTGTTGATGTATTGATTTTGCCAATACTTTTTGTTTTTACTGTGCAGTATCGTGAAACAATCAAAACACACAGGCACTCACACACATGGGCAATGCACGGGATCTGAAGCAGTCCCTCTGTGTTCAATATTGTATCGCTTGCTATGTTCGAGCTTCTGTGTGATTATTCCAAGGTGAGGTGGCGGAACGTGCAGTTTTCAGAAAAGCGCACAAGTTCATAGACACACAAGCAAGCACACGCATGCTTCTAAGCCAGTCGCTTCAAACTTCTTAATGCAGTCCCTCCAGTGTAAAAAAACAAATATTCACTTCCCCTTGTTCAATTTTCTCACTTTTTCTGTTAAATTGGCATATTTAAACACTGCCGTTAGGCTCTGTTACCATTTTACACAAACTCCCAGTCAGGATATAAATGACACAAGATGTTAGTGATGGCCCATTACAAAGTGGTTTACTGCCTCTCGTTTTTTTGTCATTTAAAACAAAACATGATGCTTTTCTAGGTCAGAGCCTAGCACCTTCCCTGAGATCATTTAAGGCCCATCCAAGGGGGCCTGCCCCCCAATTTGAAGATCTCTGTTCTATGCCCTCACTCAAACCCCAAGTACATGCACACATGCTTCTAAGCACTCACATAGACAATGCACCTAATCTCAAGCAGTCAATCTGTGTTCCATATTTTATTACTTTCGTTGAGCCTTTGTATGATTATTCTGAGGTGCCACGAGCAATGGGTAGGATTCACGCTTGTCGTCTGCCACTGATCTTTAAAACAACGACATGCTCTGCCTCCCCCGTCAGCCTTAGTCTACAGTACTAGGGGTCTACAGTACCCCAGTACTAGTCTACTAGGGTACCCCCTACCGAGTCTGGCAACTAATGAATAGTTACAGACCCAGATGGTAGTGCACCACTCACAATTTAGTTTCTTCCAGTCCTGATGAAGTGCCAGCTGACCCGTTAGGGGCAAATAGGGTATGAAACATGTTGACCCACTACACTTAAGCAGTCCTTTAGGAACATTACATCCACTTAGGGCTCCCACACTTTTTAATGAGGCTCGAGCTACCTTAATATTAAAACTAGTTCAGAGTAGGACTGCTCCTGACCTTTTTTACTTCACTTACTTGTGCACTACCCAACCCTCACGCGCACCCATGCCTTCTTCAAAAGATCTCCGACAAAGAGCCCCATTTATGGGAGCCCATCGGGCATCGCAGCGCCGGCCCGATGATGAGCAAGGCCCAATGATAAAGCATGACATCCGCTGGGGTGTGTGAGGGCATCACAAAGAAAGACCTCCCTTTCCCCACACGTCCAGTTAGGAACTGCACACCCCTTTGATACACAGTCCCCTTCGGGAGCTAGTGTGCAGAACCTGTTTAAATATAGCTCCCAGTCCCTCGTTTGTTGATATATTATTCTGAGGTGAGCATCAGACCTGCTGTTTTTGAAAAGCACACAAGTAGTGATAGAAGTATTGGGTAGAGAGCGTTGTGTCCGACCTAAAAAAACAAGCATGGATGGCACCAACTTTATCAGTAGCTGTAATAAAATATGTCCTGCATACTTCAAAAGCAAAACAAACAACCGCTCGAAGTCGCTTCTTGCCAGGTACGGGACTAGTAATTTGGATTTCCCTGGAACTGCCTGAACTCTAAAACTTGAAGGTCTGCCCTCTGTGGAACAGTTCGTGACAGTGGGAGCCGGCGTGCTCCATTCCGGGTTTTGCCTCTCCGTGCTTGTTCTGAGGACTTCTCCACCGGGAGCGGGACTGCGAGGCCCACAGGTGATTGCGCCAGGCTATCGCGCACCTGCTGCCTCTTCCCGCCCACTCCTCCCTGAAAAGCACTTAAATACGACTCGCGGCCCCCGCTCCGCCGGGCCGCTCGAAGTCGCTTCTTGCCAGGTACGGGACTAGTAATTTGGATTTCCCTGGAACTGCCTGAACTCTAAAACTTGAAGGTCTGCCCTCTGTGGAACAGCTCGTGACAGTGGGAGCCGGCGTGCTCCATTCCGAGTTTTGCCTCTCCGTGCTTGTTCTGAGGACTTCTCCACCGGGAGCGGGACTGCGAGGCCCACAGGTGATTGCGCCAGGCTATCGCGCACACCTGCTGCCTCTTCCCGCCCACTCCTCCTCCTCCTACTTAACCCCGCCTATTTCCGCGAACGCGGGACGTGCGCGGGCGAAGACCGGGCCAAGAGCGGGCCCGTTGTAGCCCGTTAGAGCCCGGGGGAGACCGGACCGGCCCATCCCTCTTCGATCCACAAGTACCTTTCGTATTCACAGTACATTGGACCTTTGTTTACAAATGTCGGGCCGTGAGACAAGGAGTTCTGCATCTAAGACTGGCACGCAATTAGTGGGGACTATGGATAACTTCATTGTGCGTGCTAGCTCACTTTTGAGTAATGAAATAATATCCTTGGAGCGTAGACTTTCTCAGGGAATCGTAAATTCTAAACGTTCCTCTCTGGGAAGTATAGCTAAAGCCCTCTCTCCAATTAGGCAGGAACCTCCCCTGCATATTAATGTACAGATTACTCAACCTAATGTTTACTCAAATTTAGGGGATGATTTTATCGTTCCCGACCCACCTATCCCTCTAACCCATGAAACTACCATGACCTCTACCCGACCTCCCTCCCCCAGAATAGTAGAGGCAGGGGTCCAACCAACATCGATAAATGAAGCCCATAGGCAAGGAGCCATCAAAAAAAGGAAGCTTGGTCCCGATTTAGCTTGTGGGATAAAGTCAAAGGTCCCTAAAAAAGACTCACAACAACCCGCCAGAATGGGTAATACGGGTAAAAGGAGGGGCCCCCAACTTAATTTAATTTAATTGCGGGTTTATATAGCGCTAGGAATCGACTACCGGAGGAGTATCTCCACGCTTCGACCGCTGGGGAACCCGTCCTGGCTCACCCTGAGAGATGGTCCCTGATGGGTATCTCTAAGGTGCGACCAAGCATCCCCGGCGGTCTGGGGGGCCGTTGTGAAGATGAGGCAAGCTGATGCCCAGAGTTGCCGAGTGTGGTTTCTGACTAGAGTAGGCACCGAGGCGAGAATTATCGAGTCCGCTGACCCTGGTCCACGACCCTGCCGCGTCGGGAATCGAACCCTGGTCCCGGGCCGTTCTCTGCTTACAGGTCTGCCGCCTCTAACCAGTGAGCCACACTTCTCCAAGCACCTAAATCACGGTTGGTGGCAGAGAAAGTTCACCAGCCGTCGCTCTCTGATAGCTTGCTAACTCTCTATAGTACTATAGGGGGGGGGCGAGGAATCAGGAGGGTGTAGGGACCTAAGTTCACTGATGGAGTCCCTGATAGATCTCTTAGAAGCTAGATTAACTAGGATCGAGGATAGAATTAGTAACATCGTAGTATCTATAGGGGCTGCGCACGACAACCTGAGGGAGGTTACAGTACGCCACGGGAACTCCGAAGATAGGTTGGGTCAAATTGAGGGGTTATTGGGAGAGTTACTTGGCTATGTCAAGGCTGATAAGGCGCAGGAGGTGAACAGAGGTTTGGGTGGAACTTTTGGCTCCTCGGGGGCCTCTGCAGCGGGGGCGGGACAGTAATTAATGCTAATAGCAATCCATTCCTACCACTCGACTCAGGTATCCCACCAACCCTTTCTGTTATTACCACAAGTTTACCCCTGGATGGTGGTAATATTCGTCCTGCATCAAATCCCTTCATCATACCGCCTCCTATTATTCCCCAAGATCCACTCCCTAACCAAAATAAGGGGAAGGCACCTGACTTGGCACAGCTGAGTCAAGCACAGCGAGGGAAAGATGGAAACAGAAGTAGGAAAGCAGCACACCTCCCCCCGGGGGCGGCCCCTTATGTAGTCGTCCTCAGTGGTGTACCAGAACTTGAGGAAGCTGCGAGGGAAAATCCAGTTTCTTTAAAGAATAAGGTAATCAGTTGGCTCAATAGATATAGACCATTACCCCTAGGGATGCACAACGAAATTATCCTTGCAAGGAGAGTTCCCTGGGTGGGTGAGACAACAAAAAGGGGTACCGGGGACTGTGTGTTGGTAAATTTTAGAGACCCAAGGACAGTAAGTTTTATCTGCAACTGGGAAGGCCCATCACCCATGACGTCTATTCAAGCATTGCCCCTGAGGGCATTCTATCCTGACAAACGTGAGTGGTTTGAGGAAGGGGGCAATGAGGGCTGGTCTTGGGTTCCCCCAAGAAGACAATATAGTGCAGCTAGGCCGGGGCCTCAGGGGGGAGCTTTTGGGAGGGGAGCCTGGAATCATCCTACCCCCAGTTCCCCTTACTTTCAATTCACCCACCCCAACCGGTTCGGTTGTTTGGATGCAGTGGATTGACAGTTGATAGAGTGCAGCGCCGGGGTAAAGCAAACACATGATAGGGAATCACCAGAAGATAGTAGGAGTATTTTATTACCTCCTCCGGTGGAGTATCAGGTAGACTCCGCTCAGGAACGAGGTTTAATTTCACCGAGACTGGGCCAGTCCATACCTGGAGAAAGCAGTGTTCTTGGGCGTCTAGTACAATTGCAGGGCCATTATAAAAGACCCGATGATAGCAGTTTAGTAGTGCACCAATACAGGAGTACCACACCGAACCGGGAGGTGGTCCCAGGTGTGGTGTCTATTCTTTCGTGGAATGTAGCCGGCCTGTCAAACAAACGGGACTCTCCTGAATGGGAGACATTCATAGAGTCCTTTGACATTTGCCTTTTACAAGAAACCTGGGCACGGGGAAGTAATTCCCGACTAGGCTATGCAACATTTTCAGTACCAGCCAAATGGGGGGAGAAGGGACGCCCGTCAGGTGGGTTACTGATATGGGTTGCTACCCACTTAGGGTGCAGGGCCAGGGCATTGCAAACAAATTCTGAGGACTTCCAGTGTGTTGTATTAGACTGGGTGTCTGGCCAATCATTATTGCTGGTTAATGTGTATTCACGACCCGTGGGGCTATCAAGGACCTCGGGCACAATAGAGGAGCTGGCGGTGTTTTTAGATTCCTCCTCCCACTGTTCGTCCTACTTAGTGGGAGGGGATTTTAATAATCAGTTTGAGCCGCTGCCGACCTTTCTAGAGGGCGCAACAACTGAAGAGGATGATGTCTGGGGAATCCCACCCCCGGCAGGCCCCGTAGTAAAGGCGTGGTCCCCACTGGCTGTGCAGATTACTTCCTTTACTTTGGCTAATTCACTGAGAGCCTGTAACGGGCGTATAAAAGGAGACATACCACCAAGGCCCACTTACAATAAACCAGGGCAAGAGTCTCGAATAGATTATATGTTGGTGGAATCCAGAGACTGGGAGAAAGTCAAGGACTTTCAGGTACTTACCAGAACGGACAGCGACCACAATGCGCTGGCGTCAAGGTTTGAAGTGCAGGGGGTAGTACCCGGGGAGCAGGAGTGTACTGCGAACTTGGCCCCTGATCTAATAGCATCCAGCAACAGGCGGCGAATTAGATGGCCCAAAATAGTGGGGAACTACGATGATATCCAGAGATTGTACACTATACTGGTTCCAAGTTTAGAACGAGAGGAAAAATTATTACCCGGGTTACCGTCCCCGGAAGGACACAGAGTATTGGCAGGTATCCATCAGGAGCTGGTCATGAACTTAGCTGAAGTCTTGAACCCTGTAGCGAAAACTAGGAATCCAAGGGGGATGCGCGCTTCATGGTTCAACGCTGAGTGTAGGAGAGCTAAGGCAGAACTCCTAAAGTCCCTCAAAGAACGGGAAAGTTCTAGTAAGATCAAGATTAGGCGAGTAATATATAAAAATCTTATTCACAACGCCAAAATTGAATGGGACTTTGAGAACTGGTCAGATATGAGGAGCGCTCTTCAATGGAGGGACGCCCGCAAATTCTGGCAAATTGTCCAATATGGGTCAGCTGAACCTACCAAAGCGGTCGAGGCTAACATTGCATCGTCCGTTTGGGAAGAACATTTCGCCTCTCTGTATAGAGCGGCTGATGTGGACCATATGGAAACCATGGAAGTCCCTGAGGGCACAGATCCTGCCTCGGATGCAGCACCTATGGGTATGTTTACATTGGGAGAGGTCAGCGCAGCAATCCTGGGTTTGTCAGCTGAAAAGGCACCGGGGTTGGATAAACTTCCCCAGACCTGTTTAAGCATGAGGTTGACATCTGGGCACCTTATCTCCAGGTGTTCTTTAACGCCATCCTTGAGGGTATGTCACCCCCCGCCACATGGCTCGGGGCTGAGATAGTCCCAATATTCAAGAAAGGGTGTCCATTGCTCCCAGCCAATTATAGGCCGATTAGTCTCCTGGATGTAACACAGAAACTGTTCTCCCGTCTGGTCCTCGACCGCTTACTAGAATGGGTTGTAGATAATGAAATACTGAGCCCGTTCCAAGCCGGGTTCAGATCTGGGGTCTCTACAATTGACCAGGTCTTTCGTTTGGCACTCATTTTCTGGAAAACGGTACAGTTGGAGGGTGGCAGCCTCTACACTGTATTCGTGGACCTGAGAGCTGCTTTTGATCTTGTCCCGCGTATTAACTTGTGGAGGGTCTTAGGCAAAATGGGGGTCCCGCCAAGTCTTTTGAAGGTGATAATTCGTCTTCACACAGACAATTACGCCCGGGTCAGGTGTGGCAGGATTGGGGGCCTTTCTGGTAAATTTCCCGTTGGCAGGGGGGTAAGACAGGGTTGTGTGCTTGCACCAACCCTGCTTTGCCTCTATGTCAACGGGATAATTGACCATCTTAACAGGGCTGCAGATAGTGATGCTCCAAGGCTCGCTGGCAGCAGGGTGTCGGCGATTATGTTCGCAGACGACACCCTGCTGCTTTCCAAATCCCCAATGGGGATACAGCGTGTCCTCAACGGGTTTGTGGATTTTTGCAGCGATCATGGGTTGGAAATTAACACCGGAAAGACCAAGTATATGGTCTTTAATCCAACTCCCAAATCCCGATTTGTACCGTCCATTGGCCCGGTCAAACTCGAAAGGGTTTGCACTTTCGAATATCTGGGGGTCACCTTGAACGAAAACTTAGCCTGGGGCCACCAACAAGAAAAAGCGCACCTCAAATTAGTGCAGTTTGTAGGTGGGATCTCAAAAATGATTGAGAAGAACAAGTCATCGATGAGACCTGTTGGCCCATCCTTAGAGATTTATAAGATCCAGGCAAAAGGTGCGGCAATGTATGGCAGCGAATTGTGGGGACATCTACCATGTAATGATCTGTTAAAGGTGGAGAACAAGTTGATCAGGAGGCTTTTGTTACTCCCCCTTAGCACTCCGTTAACCCCACTGAGGCTAGACCTAGGCTTGAGACCAATAGATGAAGAATTATCTCTGAGACCATTGATGTTTTGGCGCAGGATTTGGGCCACTCCAGAATTAGTTAGTTATAGGGAGGCCTTGCAAGAGATTCTTTCCCTCCCTAAAGCAGGCAGAATCCCCTGGCTTAAGTTTGTTAAATCGGGGCTGGAGAGTATTGGTTTACATACTGTATGGTCTAACCCTTTGGTCACCTGTCCAGTGCTGCCCAAGAAGCGATTGGCAAAAATCTACTATGATCATAAACTAGCGACACTAGTGCAAAATAAAAATATGGGGTCCTGCACCGAGTCTTTTCTGCTCTTTAAAGACTGCTACTGTTTCGAACCAGTCCTAGACATTATCTACCCGCCCCTATACGGAAACTTTATGTGCAGTGGAGGCACGGGTCACTACCGATTCGTGCCCTCACAAGCAAGTGGAATATGCCCACTGAGAGTAGCTGTCCTGGGTGCGGAGTGGATATAGAGACAGATATGCACATCCTCTTTTTCTGCCCAGCGTACAGTGGTGCTAGAAAGAAATGGATAGTACCACTGTGTAAAAACGTAGGCTTCTCTGAGTGCCGGGTGGCTTACAGGGTACTTAAAACTGACCTTGCTGAAAACATCGTGTTTGCTGTGGCAAAATACCTGGGCACTGTCTGGCATAGGAGGCGCTATTGTTTGAATGCAGCCCTTCGAAACTAGGCAGTAATTTACCAAGAATGTGCCCAACATGAGCATTTGATCGAATTAGTTTTACCTCTTTTAACTGTGGGAGTTTTTAATATTGTAATACTTTTTTTTTAACATTGTATGATTGTACTGTTTTTGTATCTTTTATGATGAACAATCATCGAAATAAAGATTATGAAAATGAAAACAAACAACCCAGTCACAGTCTGATGGCAGAGGCATTAGCAATCAGCCATATATTGTCTTAGTAGTCAACAGTAATGAGAGAAATATATTGCATCATACAAGAGTCCATAAACCAGCGACCTACAGCCAATGTATTTTGCCTACTTCAGAACTATCCAAAGTATGATCCAGCACACTATATACCAGTAAAGTCCCAATATTATAAATCCCACACATAAGTATTTAAAGAAATTCAATTTTTCAGAAGTCTTGATCGTACTCACATGGGAATACAATGGAAGTTAAAAAACTAGTTTTTATTCCATAGATTTCTTCATCTTCATAAAAGCATAATCCAATAAATTCATGATGGCCAACGTGTTTTGGTCATAAGAACTTCTTCAGGGCTTTTAATTCTTGTGCAAATCACCTTTGACTGGTGTAAAAAGCCACCATAAGTCATCCATTACTGGTCTGACAGTCGGATATATTCCTTTGATATGGAATGCAGTGAGTGCATAATGTACTATCCGCATTCTCTAAAGATCCCCAGGATAAGACCTTCTAAAAAATTTAATTTGTTTACATACGTGTGTGCAGGGCCTTATAAGATTGGGATTTTTTTGGTATATGGGGTGCTGAATCACATTTTAGATAATACTTCAAAAACACCTCTACATGTACGAAGGGTCAGCACTTTCGTAGAGCAACCCTAGGGCAAAGTCGGGTAACTGTTGCACTTTTTATGTGTAAGGGGAGAACTCCAGCAGACGAAACAGTATTTTCCTTGGCCTGCTCTAAATCTTGAAATTGTTCATGTGTCAGGGTCGTCTTTGATAAGTTTAATTGAACATGTCATGGAATTTTGATATATATTTGTAGCTTTTGGTGTCACCTACAAAACTGTGCTGATGGACACAACTGCTCATATGCCTTATACGTGAAAACAGAGATAAAAGAGAACACACATGAGGTACTTTGTAAGCCAAATCCTCCTTTTGTGGCCAACCCTCCTTCTCCGTGGGATGCACATCTGATGCTTGTTATTTCTTCCCTTGACAGGGCACAAAGATCTTGTACTTGGGAATACCAACCTGTGCATCTGACGCAAACACCTCTAAAAAAAGCCCCTTTTTAAAAACCTAACATAAACTCTGACACTACTTGCCTTAAATAAGTTTTCGCAAGAAAATTGCCTCTCTGACCTTTACGTGTGAAATCACAGCTCAGCCCAAGTGACTCGTCAACAGCAAACTGCCTAACAGCCTTCCAGGCAGCTAGTGAGAAAGAATAATCAAATCACGTAATCGTCACGAATGTGACCTTGAGTAATGTAACTACTAGTGCTCAAATGAAGGCTTCAATACCTTCACACTATATAAAAATGAAAAAAAAGAAGTAATAGTACCTCAATCACAGCGCAAGCAGCGAATGGACCCTAACTAAGATCAATCAATCTGTACTTGGCCCATGAGCCACAGCAAGAAAAGGAAGTGATGCAGGAAGTGATGCCACACACGTGCTGCCGAATTAGAAGGCAGCAAATGAGAGTGATAATGATGCCAACGAATGGTAAGTAAATGGGCGGAGTAAAAGCTCCTTTGTGGAGTTTGTTTTAACACAATAGGTCACCAAGCAACTGCGGCTGCGCGCTACCTGCAGGCTCGACCTAAAAAAGGCTGCCTGCAAACATGACCTAAAAACGATCTTTTGCAGTTGGGGCCTAACTTTTAGCAGCTAATTCTTAGCATGTCTCTTACAGGGTTGGCTGCACTTGGACGGTTTGAGCAGGCGCTTAGCGACCTTTGGGATAAGAGGGCTGTAGCCCTTCCCCTATCAGTTGCCCAGGGCTGGGCTGACTGGACTAGGGATGCTGGCCCCGCAGTTTGAAACAACTGAAATATTGTACTGGACGTTTCAGATGAGGGCCCCATTTAAAAGCCCCTAGAGCCGCTGCTGCCTCATTTTTCTTTGTCGCAGCGGTGATGCAACAATCAGTGCACCACACTGCTCCTTATCTACAAACGAACGCATTGGGTCCAATGCGTCAGTTTGTAGAGTCCTGTGTCACATTATACCTGAGCCAGATATAATGTATGCAGGGTAGACATTCTCACGCAAAAAAGCCACGGAGAAGTGGTGCAGTAAAACTGACATTTCACTGCGTCACTCTACGTCTTGACTGCGTCAAAATCCTTATGGCTGTGTAAGGATTTACAGTGGGACTCGCCTATGTGCTTCTGCATTGCTGGAGTTGCATCAGTTTTATGACGAACTCCAGCAATGTGTCACTATTGCACCAGCAGATGCATCATAATATCTGATGCATCTGTTAATCCTTACACTAGGGAGCCCTGTGTTAAAAATACAGCACATCCATGGTGTTGCCCAGGCATTTAATGCAGGCACAAGGAAGCTGACACATCGATGCTGATGTGTTAGTTTCTTGTAAATGAGACCCTAAGTGCTTGAGGAAGGCCTGTTTTTATTCTTTCCTTTCTGAGCCCATGTGCCCGGCTTTTTCTGCCCATTTGTTTCACTTGCAAAATCTCCATAAGCATCTTGTACACTCTACATGTACAGTGGAAGAGTAGACAGGAAGAAAGTGCTATTATCACTTTCTAATCCCAGTCACAAATATGCGGCGGGGGCACTTTAACCATAACAATGGATGAGTTTGCGTCAGAATTGGATTAGCAGAAGGAGACAGCATTTAAAACAGAAACATTTTAACATTTAAAATCTCACTGGATGCCATTCTAGCTCCTGAAAATCACGCTATGAGACGCAAATTCTAATTCGTGCTCACCAACTTAACGTTGGTGAGCAGCACACCAGAAATAACTCTGCCACTTAGCAGTCGGCGGAGTTTTGCTGTAACTCTGCATTAAAAGGGTAACTCGGAGTGAAAAGTATCACCCACCCCTACCTGTGATACTTCTTCTCCACGCTGAGGCAGTTCTTTGCATTGTGCCTGTCTGCCCTGTGTCAGTCTGTACTTTGATATTCCTTGACCACCATGGTGTATCTGTCTGCCCTGTGGCAGTCTGTGCCTGTGATGCTTCACATCAGTGCTGTATCTCTTTGCATTGTGCCATTCTGCCCTGTGCCCGTCTGTACCTGTGATGCTTATGCATGTCTACGCTCTAGCACTGTGCATTGCCCAGTCTGCCCTGTGCTAGACGGAACCTGTGATACGTCACATCTACGCTATGGTTCTGCACTGTGTCTGTCTGTGATGATTCATATGAGTATTGTAGGTCTATGCATAATGCCAGTCTGTACTTGTGGCCCTTCTACGCCACCTCGGTGCAGCTCTTTCCACTGTGCTAGTCTGTCCTTCTCAGACAGTCCCTGCCAGGGCAGAGACATTTTAAGGAATGGGCAAAGTGGGCTCTGGCCCAGGGCCCTAGCCGTTCAGGGTCCCTTATAGTACCAGCTCTGTTCTGCAGCCAGTCCTGCCCTGATGACGTTGAGGGATACTTAAGCAGATTGTTTAAAATAGAATTTCCCTTTAATTTATTTTTAATGTGAGTGATGTGTGAGAGTCTATTACAGACATTTTGCAGAGTAATGTTATGTTTCATGCAACATCCATAAAAAGTTTATTTTAGATCTAAACTGGGCCTCACATAAGAGAAATTGGAGGGTGTCACAGAAATTATTTGCAGTGATGTTAGTGATAGAGCAAGCTTCGCATCGCGACTTGCTCGAGTCATGAACCTCGCCCGTGTGTAATCAATTAATAAAATTTGTACGTCTTACTAATCTTTTATTTTCATATTCGAACGAAGTAGATGAAGCTTGCTTATGTGTTTCTAATACGACTGATCCATGTCCCTAAAACATGGCCGCCGCTTGGAAAATTGCTTCTGCGCATGCGTCAGTCACACTCACGTGACCTGACGTAGTTGTAAGTTTGGTGGGAAAAGGTGCGCCTGCGTAATAGCAATAACGTGCCGAAGTGTTGTGCTGCTGCTCTTGTGACATGATTCGTTGCACTTATTCACTAATGCATAGTATATTTTTATAATGATGAAACTAAAGTACGAACTTATGACATGTAATACATTCATTTATTTTTATGTACTAATTGGTTTTCGCTTACTTTTCATGTATCACGGGATATGTGGGTCCAAATGGGTTGCGAGCCATTTTGAAGGTCCTTTCTGCGCATGCTCCAGTTGCAAGGCCAGAGTCAATCATGGACCGTGGAATACAGCCAGCTGGCAACCACAGTCAAGAGGCTCCTGAGAGCGCTACCTCTGACCCAGGAGGATGGAGCCAATGTCCCTATGTTGTTACAAATGTATAAGTTTCATTGTATTCTGTGCGACTTTCTCATGGGAACCCCAATCTTGCTAGGCGGTACCCAGAGATGTAAATTAGGCTTCCAAATAGTCTGTTCTGATTGGTGTGTTACCCAAATCCTACCTTAGGACCAATCCAAATTGAGGGATTCTGACACTTTGCAACATTGGGGGGTGGTACACCGTCCCAAAACAGTATAACTACCCTGGGTTCACCTAGGGAAATTGTCCGACTTGTCTGGTTTAGCTGACCTGTCACTGACCCAACGCACTCAATAGGTGACTGAAGATACAGAGAGCTGCGGAGCACTCTGTCCGAAATTTGACCATAGACTAAGGTTTTACTAAACCTTAAAGTGCTGGCGAAGCACTTTGCTGGGAGTTCGCTGACCCAATCGGGGTCTTATCGATAGCTGCAGAGAGGGTGGAGCGCAGGCGTTGCTTCCGAACTGCGGGTGCCGGTCCTGTCCTGAGGGTCCTGTCCTGAGGGTCCTGTTCGAGAGGTCCTGTCCTGATCCTAATCTGGTCTTCCTGTCCTGTCCTGGGTGTCCATTCTGCACCTGCTGTCCATTGAGGGGTATCCTTCCTTGAGGGGTTCCTGTCCTTAACTGACCCGTGGCCAGGGTTTGGTTTCCACACCAGTCTAGGTAAATATTGCTCTAAATCTCTTGAAACTGCACCTTTCTAAATTTCCTGTCTTTTGCTTTAATAAAGACATACCTTTGCATATGTTACTTTTCCATGCTTTTTCCGCAACCATTGAATCATAAAGTCACTTGCATTTTGTTTCATAACGTGTTCCTATGTTACCCTACCTGTTTGAACTTATATTTTGCATTGCAGTTTGTCATTTCCTGATATGGTCTAGAACATCTTTACTTAAACTATCTAAAGAACTGTTGCCTTAATGCATAGCGTGTTTTGTTTCTCCTATAAGTATATAGGATCATAGAATTTAACATAGTATAAACTTATTCCGATAAGGAATCTCTAGTACGTGCATAAGATTGTTTCCTTAATGAAAGTCCATTCTTAAACTTTCTTCTGAATCTGCATAGCATATTCCCGTTGCATCTCATATCAGAATTTCAATGGTTACCCTGACTTTATTTCTCTATAGTTATGTACTTTTCATTATCTTGATTATTGATTGTCTTATTCTTGTAAATCTAATGATTTCTGAGAACGAACTTTAGATAAAATCTTTAAAACTTCCAGTTGTCCGTGGTCATTTACAAAGAATTTGAATATTATTTGTTGGGTTTGCATTTTGCTGCCTTTCCTTTTACAGCTAGCTCCCTGATCCATTGTGGTCATAGGTACCCGCATCGGTGGATGGTAAGTCGGGTACTCTGAAGAATAACGAAAGGAACTCACAAATTATTGATAGTAGACCGTGAGGTCATCCGATCAATGTATATGGTGATTTGAAATATATGGGCCCGAAGCCGGAAGTGGCGAAATTTTTGGTCGGGTGACCCGCGCGCTCTATCAGTATTTTTCTGGTAGCAGAGGATGGTTAGGGAATAGTTAAAGGTTAGGTAGGACTAGTTAGGCTAGCCAAGTCGGTAGCTGCTAACATTATTGCTGCTACAAGAGCGGCCGTTTCGAGGAATTGATCACTCCTTTGAGATGTGTTGCTTTTAATTTTTATGAATTGTTTTAAAATTGTTATTCTTGTTCTTATATTGTTATATGTATTAATCCATGCGTATGTAAAACGGTTTGTTAAGTGTTGTCGGAAATCCCCGGGGAATTGAATGGCAAGTGGTGAATAGAATCTACTTGCCTTGAGGTCGCAGGCTCAAGGAAGGTTAGGTGCAGGTTAGGTAGAACCGGAAGCACTAACTAGGGCTTTTTCTGAATACATGTGTGAACAAATGTTAGTAACGAGGTTCATTGGCAAAATTCCCATAGTGGCGTAACCTAATAAGGGTCACATCGGAAGAGTAGCAGGTTAATCGGAGCTTGGGTGAAAGCAAAGGGGTCCGCTGGGAAACCTTAGACTCGGATATATCCCGGAAAGAGTGGATGGGTCTAGGGAAGTAACAGGTTCACTGATGCTAGAGTGAAGGGTAGGCGGAAGAGATCTACCCGTAGTGTGTGAAAAGTAAATGGAAGTAGTTTACTTGCAGTAAAACAACTCTTTCCTGTCTAGACACTTGAGCACTGTCGCGAATGTGTATTCGTCGTAAAATAACCAAGTACTAAGCACTTTAGAAAGAAAGAAAGTTTCCGTTACCTTGTGAAGGGAGGGAGTCAGTCGCGAAGCATCTCTGACGTCACTCCGTGCCGCGCTGGGATTGGTAGAAACAGCGGGCGGGTAGCGGGGCTGGAATTGTGAAGGAGGGGTGAGCACCGGAGCGTGAGAACGGTCTCGCGAAAGGGCCGCACCCATTGGCCGAAACTTATTTGAACTCGTGCACCTCATTGGTTGCACGGAATTACAAGACGCATTCGGATTGGAGGTAATTCTGTAAACAAATCTAAGCGTAGGAATCGTATGTGGCACTCGTATACTCCAGAGACTAGACCCGATCCAAGAAACTTAGGGTTTGAAAGGGATCAGTGGAAAGCTAATAGATACAACATTATGTACGGAAATAAGAGAAAAATGTCCCTTGTAAATAAGGTAAAGAATTACTTCAAAAAGGACAAGCCGATCAAAACTAGAGAGGGCATTGTTATTCCACCACCAAATACTCCTGCATCTTTCATGATGTTCGACAGAGGGTACAATACTTGTGTGTGGTTAGAAAATTGGGTGAAATACACAAAAGACGACGGAATAATGGCCTTTCCGTTAGACGGTACCTTTAACGGTAGGATCCTATTCAATTTAAGAACCCGAATGAATGAATTACATCCCAGACCGAGACTAACGCAGTATGAGGCATTAGAGGAATGGGAGATTGAGGCTTTCCAAAGAGAAAAGCCCCGAATGGATAAAGGGCTGACAAAGTATTACCCAAAACTGAAACAAGAAACCCGAGACAAAAAGATGAAAGAATGGAGACAGAGTATGATTGTTGAGGGACTGTTTCCCATGATGCCAGCAGAAGATCCTCCTGGGGGGGGAAAAAGGACAGAGAAATCCAAACACTGGGGGCCCCTCGGAGAATCGGATGACGAATTGTTAGATGACATATGCATGAGAAGTCCGCCTCCTTATAATGAAGGACACCGACCTTCGAGTGCAGGGGACATTCCCCGGAGACCCCTAGAAAGGGAGGAGGTCAGGTCCGCAAGTGTAGGAGGGGGTTATCTAATTCCTCCTTACACTGAAAATCTAGGACCCGTAGAAACCAGAAGTATTTACCCAAGGAGACCAATTGGTGGGGAGATGGGACATTCACGGGAAGGAGATTTTTGCTCTCGTCCCCCCTACGGAGGTGAGGTGAGGTCCTTGAGTTCAGGAATGCCATTATTACAGCCACGGGATGAGGAAGATCCGAGAATTCTAGGCACAGGAAGTTTGTTTCAGAAACCTAATTATGGCGGAGGACCAAGTGAGACACATCCCACTGCCCCGAGTTATGCTCCCATTCTAACACCGCAGGTGTCACTTGACAAATCCTTGGACAGGTTAATAGAAGAGAAAGAGCGGGAAGCGCTAGCAAAACAGAGAGCTGAGATAATACAGAAAATGTCACAGCTAAATGCAAGTCCTGAAGCCTTAACGATCCCAGTGACTATCGGACCAGTGGTTCCGTTGTACGGGGACCGTCAAGGGACTCCGAAAACTCCAGTAATTACTCCTGTCATTGCACCGACCAGACCAGAACCATTAATTGTAGATGACCAGACAAGTGAGTGCGAGTCGGAGGTCTCGCTGCTAGATCTGCCTGTTAGAAATGCCGGAAAGAGGATACAGAAAAGACATAATCCTTTTAACGCGAGGGAAATTCAAATGGAATCGACCTCAGGTACTAAGAGTGTCACATTGGTGACTCCTGAAGAAATCGAAAGATGGAGTCAAGAATTTGAAAAGCAAGCGTCCCCAACGAAACGTTTAGATCTCTACAAGCTGAGAATAGTAAAAGAGGAATTGATGGCAGGAAACGTAGGATTAGACAAATTAAATACCTACTCCGAAGACGAAATGCTGTTTATCTGCAAGAGTCTCACCCGAAATACCCGAGTACTGCATGAAAAACTGACAGACACTGCTGCTAGCATGGGAATAGATATTTCAAAATCGAAACCGCTGCAGAAACCATATAGGGCAGATTTCTCAGACAAGGATTTGGAAAACTTGAATGTTTCAGGGAAGAAAGCACAGGTCAAGGAACTATTAACAGTATTGCAAAAATGGGGAGATGTGGAAAGGTGGAAAGCCAGGTGGGTCAAGAAAAAGGATGAGGCCAGGTCTAGGCAGGCAACTCCCGAATTCTTGCTAAAAGAAGCTGGCAAACCGGAACAGTTATGCCCTATGCGTGAAGTACCAGGTGGAAAATATGTGCACGTTCCATGGTCCAGACAGGATATTGTGTCCTTCACTAACGATTTCCCGAAATTACGCGAAAAGCCCGTGGATTGGTACAGGCAGGTGGAGAGGTTCGTAAAGGTGCAAAAATGCCTGTGGAAGGACCTGGATGGGTTCTTCGACATAGTGGTCCCTGTAGATCTGTGGACCGAGTGTAAAATAGCCATAGGTTGGCCTAGTGAGGAATACCCGAGAGATGACAAAACAGGGGAGCCATCGAAAGAGGTGATGAAAAGATATGAACAGGTAATTCAGCATCTGAAACTAAAGGTGCCAGCAAAGGAAACTGATTGGACCAAGATAGATAGAACAACGCAGGAAAGAGACGAGACAGTGCACTCCTTTTACAAAAGGCTGTTGCAGGTGTTTAAAACATACAGCGGTATAGACAACATCGAGATGAAGGATATGACACATTTTATTTACAGGTTTGTAAATGGTTTAAGACCCGAAATTTGTCAATGGATCAAAGATAACAAAATCTGTTGGCATACTAAAAAGATGGATGAGGTCCTACGGTACGCAAAGTACTGTGAGGACGAGATGGCAGAAAAGAAAAAGGCTCTCAAGGAGAAGGTTATGTGGGCTCAAGTGAAGCTCGCAGAACAGCAGGAAAAACAATTGAATAAAATGGCTAAATCTAATGAGAACAAAGGTCCTGGGGGAGGGGGTGGAGGAAAGCCCCGGCCCAAAATGAGCAGGGAGGAGGCTAAGAAGAAATTTCCCTGCCACCAGTGCGGGGAAATTGGACACTGGCGAGACGAGTGTCCCTATTTGCAGGATGATAACTCCCAAACACCTGATTTAACTCCCAGACGCAGAATGAAAGACCAAGAAAGACCCAACAACAGGTAAAAACGATTCAGTTGCCCCGAGCACCAAAGCAAGTATTTAAGGGAAAATCGACGCAGGGTGAGGACGTAGAAATCTGGGGGAGCAATGAGAACAGAAATGCAGCAACTTCGCAGTATTTACTAAATGATACCTTCCTTTGTGATGACCAGTACTGACGGGGCCTGAGAGGGGAGGACGAGGAGTGCGTACTTGGCGCCTCCTTGCCGGTAGACCAGTCAGGACCATACATTGAAGGAAAGGTTGACGGAAACGATGTCACCTTTCTGTTGGACACTGGCGCTACCCGTTCTACTGTAAGAACAGTGGACGTTCCAAACCTACCCCTCTCGGGAGAAGCAATCCAAGTAGTGGGGGTATCTAATCAACTGATTAGTACTCCTGTTACCGAGCCCATGGAGATCTCAATTGGAAACTTTAAAGAAATGCATAGATTTGTCGTTTGTGACACCAGTCCAGTGAACTTACTGGGACGTGATTTGCTGTGCAAAATGAACTGTACCATCTTTTCCACACCAAAGGGTGTTGAAATTCAGACCCCAGATGAAGATGCCATATATAAATTAATGTTAATCAGACCTGACTCAGAAATTAAACGAATGACTATGCAGGATTTGCCCAAAGAACTACAAGAAACAGTGAAGCCAGAGGTATGGGACTTTACCGGAAAAGATGTAGGATTAATGAAAAACGTAGACCCCATACAGATAGCCATAAAGGACAATGCAGTATACCCTAATACTAAACCCTACAGAATGAATGCAGAAGTAAGAGCAGGTGTTGCCCTAGAAATACAGAAACTGCTAGAAGGAAACATCATACAGGAAGTAATGAGTAGCCCATGCAACTCACCCATTATGGGCATTAAGAAGCCTAGTGGCAAGTACAGAGTAGTTCAGGACCTAAGAAAGGTAAACAAGATAGTGGTTCCTTGTTGTCCTATTGTACCGAACCCAGCCGTGATTCTGTATCAGATTCCCTGGGATGCTGAGTGGTTCACTGTGATAGACCTATGTCATGCATTCTTTTCCATTCCCTTGCATCCAGACAGCAAATTTCTTTTCTCATTTGCTTTCAACAGTCACGTGTATGTCTGGAATAGGGTCCCCCAGGGGTACACAGAGAGCCCATCTATCTTTAATCAGATCTTGAAGAAATGCTTGGAAACTTTGGTCTTACCTGGAAATTCTGTTTTGGTGCAATACATTGACGACCTCTTGGTGGCGTCCAAAAGTCATAAAGATTGTGTGATTGACACCATTGCCCTACTGAATCACCTGAGTGAAAAGGGACATAAAGTGGCCCCTGAAAAATTACATTTCTGTGCAAAATCAGTGAAATATCTGGGGCACCAGATAGAGAAAGGCATCAGGAAAGTAACGTCAGAAAGAGTGAGAATAATTCAAAAGATGCAGTTACCCCGTACTCAGAAAGAAATCAGAATGTTCCTTGGAGTGATAGGATACTGCAGGCAATGGATTCTGGGATTTGCAGTCCTAGCTAGACCTTTGATAAAAATGACCAAGAGAGGAACACCGGATATTGTAGAATGGGATGATGAAAGCTTAACAGCCTTCACAAAATTGCGAGATTGTCTGCGTACAGCCCCTGCGTTGGGAATGCCAGACTATTCCAAGGAATTTGCCCTGTTCTGTGACACTCGCGATAATTGCGCGTTGTCAGTCCTAACACAAGAGCATGGCACAACCAGAAGGCCAGTGGCATATTTCTCTGCCACCCTGGATCCAGTGGCTGCTGGATTACCAGGATGTCTGAAAGCAGTAGCTGCTACTTGCACAAGTTTAGAGCAGAGTGAATCCATTGTCATGGGACATCCTGTAACTGTGTATGTTCCGCATGGAGTAGTGATTTTACTAACAAGAACGAAAACTCAGTATCTCACCCCTAGTCGGCTGACTAAATACGAGAGGATTCTCGTGGGTGCTGCAAATATAACAATTGTCCGGTGCAACATTCTGAACCCCGCCACTCTGCTTCCGAACTCAATGGATATGGAAGATGGGGAGGAAGATGAGCATAACTGCATTGATTTAACAGAATTTTGCACAAAACCACGCCCAGACATTAAAGAAACACCTTTGACTAAACATGACATGGAATTGTTTGTGGATGGTTCATGCCTAAGACATGAACAAGGAGGCCTGAATGCTGCCTATGCTGTAGTCTCCTTAACCAAAATTGAAGAAGCAGGTTATTTATTTGGAGTAAAGTCTGCACAAGTAGCCGAATTGATCGCCATGATAAAAGCTTGCAAATTGGGGAAAAATGAACGCCTAACAGTGTATACTGACAGTCAGTACTGTTATGGAGTTGTGCATGACTTTGGCCAATTATGGCTACAGAGGGAGTTCCTGACTTCATCAGGTACCCCTATTCGAAATGGAAAAGTTGTTCAAGACCTTCTAGAGGCAATCCAGTTACCAAAGGAATTGGCAGTGGTCAAATGTGTTGCTCATAAGAAGGGCCTTGACTCTGTATCTTTGGGAAATGATTTCGCTGATCGAGTGGCAAAATTATGCGCCAGGGATCGACTAATAATCAATCCGAAACGTGGGGGGGGCCGGAAACAGCTGCCAACTTCGAGTGTTTGAAGAAGTGCCTACATGGGATGAAGTGAGAGAGTGGCAGCAGGCAACACCCTGGCAAGAGAGAGAGAAGTGGAAGGAAGAAGGGTGTAGACCAAGACGTGAGGATGGTGTCATCTTGGGCTCAAATGGTATGCCTGTGTTACCCAGACACTTGCTTGGCACAATGGCTAGATTGATACATGAGGGATCACACATTGGTAGGGACGCCATGATTCTAGTATTCCAACAGACTTGGTACAGCAAAAAGTTCAGGAAAGTAGCAGAGTCCCTCTGCCAGAGGTGCTTGTCATGTCAACAGTTCAATGCAGGCAAGAGAACAATGGTGGAACTAGGGAGAATTGGGAGGTCAGGGGGTCCCTTTGTGAGAATACAGATTGATTTCATCACCATGCCACGTTGTGAGGGGAAGCGATATGTCCTTGTCAATGTCTGCCTATTTTCAAAGTGGGTGGAAGCTTACCCTACTCCCCAAAGTGACGCACTGACAGTAGCCAAGTGTTTAATGAAAGAACTGATACCTAGATTCGGGGTTCCAGTCACTATTGAATCAGATAGAGGCCGACATTTTCAGAATGATGTGATCGATCAACTGTGTAAGGCCTTTGGGATCTCGCAAAAACTCCACTGTGCATATCATCCAGAGGCTTCTGGAGTGGTGGAACAAATAAACGGGACTATCAAAACAAGACTAGCGAAATTGTGTGATGCATCTGGCATGACCTGGGTAAAGGCCCTGCCTCTGGTTCTGATGGGACTCCGAAGTATTCCATACCGGAAAACAGGCCTGAGCCCCCATGAAATCCTGATGGGAAGAGTGATGAGACAAGCGTGGGTACCAGGAAGCAAACTATTGAGAATTACTGATGATTTGGTGCTTGAATACTGCAAGAGATTAGGTGACCAAGTGCGCTATATCTCTCGCCAGATCGGAGAAGACGCCGTCGCCAATCCAACGACTCCTCTCCACAAACTGGTTCCAGGGGACTGGGTCAAAATCAAGAAGCATACTCGGTCGAGTTGCCTGGCACCAAGGTGGGGACAGAAGCGCCAAGTAATCCTGGTAACGACCACAGCAGTAAAGTGTGCAGGTGTACCCCATTGGATCCATGCCAGCCACACCCAGAAGGTACTACCAGACAAGGAGCCTGGAGAAGAAGACCGTCCAGCAGAGGGACCTGCAGAAGCAAGACCAGAAGTAGCTGACGACGTACAGCCCAGTACCAGTCAAGCTGAGGGGTCCGCAGACGTTGGTCCAGGGGTAGTTGATAACGAGCTACCAAGAGTCAAGCCTGCTGAAGGGTTCCCAGATGTTGGTCCAGAAGTAGCTGATGACGAGCTGCCGAGCATATGGCCAGAGGAGTGGATTCCATTGATTGACCTCACAGAAGACCCAATCAGAACAAGAGAGCGAATTTGGGAAGGTAGAGAGTGGAATAGAGAGGAAAAGCAAGGCACAGGCGAAGAACCTCAGACTATTGAGATTCACATCAAAACTGAGGAAGGAGAAGGTCAGACAGGGACTGAGCAAATAATTGATACACCTCCCCAAACTCCAGAAGTCGAAAAGGGACAGACTAGACATAGTGTAATAGTTCGAGCAGAAGAAAATCAAGGGATCGAAGTGCTCGAACAGGATCAGATAGGGTTAGAAGAACGTGTTCAGGAAACAGAAGCAGAGACATTTGAAAAGCAAAAACAAAACTCTCCTGAACAAGGCCAGTTTAGTAACCAGGCAGAAGAAATAGATACGAGCCCTGGAACTAGTCAGATAGGAAGGGAAGAAAAGGAAGCAGAATTGCCACAAGCTAATGAAAATAAAAGAGCAATAGAAGAAAACGAAATCCCAGTGCCAACTAAAAGACTTAAGAAAAGAAAGCACCTTGAGCCTGGATTCATAAAGAAATTGAGGCTGAGGATAAAAATGGTAGACGAAAAACGTGCAGAAGAAAGGAGGAGTTCTCGCATAGCAGAACAACCAGAAGACACTTCCAAAAGGAGGAGCGATCGAATAAAAAGACAAAACAAAAAGTACAAGGCTCGTGAATGGACGCTCGTTTTGGAAGAATTTGAAGATCTTGATATAACTGACGAAAGCGACGGAGAACCAGTTGCTGAGTACTCTGCCGAAGAAGAAGACGAGCCACCGTGAAATTGCACAAAGTAAGCGACTCGTGTAGAGAGACAAAGAGGGGTCGAGAAACTTCTTCTGAGCCAAAATGTCTGATTCAAACGTGAGTGGTAGACCTAGTCGCAGTTGTTGCAAAACATGCTGCAAAGTATGTGTATGTAGTATAATTATAGTGATATTAGTTTGGATAGGACTAACAGTTTTCATTCCTTTTGCAGTGAGCAAAAATACTGATATTGACCCTACTGAGATTGTAAATACTGACATTGAAGAACTGACAACACAGAGTGTAGCAAGACATGAGAAAGCACTCAAACAAACAAAACGAGACCTAGAAGCATCAGATGAGAGAGGACTACATTATCATGAAGTTAAGAATAAGACACATTTAAATGTTTTCGCAAACTTGTTAATACACTATGTAGAGACTATGGAAATTGAGGATTGCTATGTCTGCATGAAGCTACCTACCTCTGTGGCTGAAGGCATGACATACCATCACCTGCCCCTGACATACGGAATATCCTGTAGCATTTTAGCAAGCTTATTTTACAAAAGAGGACCGTTACAGTACTATTACTCTAACAATGACGTGATTTTTTCTGAACTTCCTATACGTGGGAACCTGAATCCTGTAAATACCAAAAGTGACGTTACTCGCTATATGGGCAAATACTTTCTGACTATAGGTAATATAGACATAGGTAACGCACACAGAGATAACTTGACCTGTTCTTTGCGTGAGCAGGAAAAGATGTTCCTGAACATGGCAGAGAGGAGGAGAATAAAAATACAAAGAAAGGCAGATGATGAGGGACAGAAAACGCCAAAATGGGCTGAGGACATGGAAGGCACCTCAAAGGGTGGGGCGGGACCTGCTCTGTTGCTGGATGTTGAAAGGAAGGGAAAGCTATGTCTTCACCGCGAGAAGACTAGCTATTATAATAACATTTTCATTGGTTCCAGTGAATGTGAACATAATTACAAGGTAATTGGAGGATGGGGTTTCAAAAATGGGTCAGAGCCTGTGTTTTCCTGGAATTTATTATATATGTGGAGACAAGGCTTATTTCAAATTGCCGGATCACTGGTATGGAAGCTGCTATTTTGGCATTGTCTTCCCGAAAATATACCACGTGAATGAAGTTGCTGGAAGCAGTGAAAATACTAATGGCTTAGTGCGTAGTAAAAGAGAAAGCGTAGGTGAAATAATGGGTAGTATTTTCAGTGCACTGATACCTGGAGTGGGAGTGGTTCTGAACACTCACAGAATTTGCAAATTGTCCACTATAGTGGATGTGTTGTCTACGGACACAGCTCATGGATTTCTGCTGGTCAATACCGAAATGGTTGCGATCAGATAAATGGTTTTGCAGAACAGACTTGCACTTGACACCTTATTAGAAAAAGAGGGCGGAGTCTGCCGGATGTTGAAGGCGCAACATTGTTGCACTTATATTCCGGACAAAAGTGTGCAGCTCAAAAGATATGTGAAAAACATTACTAATTTGGAAAAGGAACTCAAACCACTCGAGGTTGACAGTGCCTGGAAGGGACTGGTAGATGGTCTCTCAAATGTAGGTCATTGGCTTGCTAGCTTAGGTAAAAGCTTATTGTTTAAGGTACTGATGCCAATTGGAATTATAGGTCTTATCCTATTTTTCATATTTGTCTGTTGCAAATGCCGTAAGCACACCAGAAAGCATCAAGTGAATGCCAGAGGAGTGAAACGAAGTGTGGATGAGCTTGAATTAGAGGAAATGAATAATCAGATATACAAAAAGGTGAAAAATTCTCACCCTACCACAAATGAAAAAGAGAAGCTGAATCGCTTGCTGGAAGAGATTCAGTTGTATAAAGTGTAAGAAGTTGGCATCTGGTTCCATTTATTTTGTGATGATAGTAAATATCATCAAAGAGGGGATTGATAGAGCAAGCTTCGCATCGCGACTTGCTCGAGTCATGAACCTCGCCCGTGTGTAATCAATTAATAAAATTTGTACGTCTTACTAATCTTTTATTTTCATATTCGAACGAAGTAGATGAAGCTTGCTTATGTGTTTCTAATACGACTGATCCATGTCCCTAAAACATGGCCGCCGCTTGGAAAATTGCTTCTGCGCATGCGTCAGTCACACTCACGTGACCTGACGTAGTTGTAAGTTTGGTGGGAAAAGGTGCGCCTGCGTAATAGCAATAACGTGCCGAAGTGTTGTGCTGCTGCTCTTGTGACATGATTCGTTGCACTTATTCACTAATGCATAGTATATTTTTATAATGATGAAACTAAAGTACGAACTTATGACATGTAATACATTCATTTATTTATATGTACTAATTGGTTTTCGCTTACTTTTCATGTATCACGGGATATGTGGGTCCAAATGGGTTGCGAGCCATTTTGAAGGTCCTTTCTGCGCATGCTCCAGTTGCAAGGCCAGAGTCAATCATGGACCGTGGAATACAGCCAGCTGGCAACCACAGTCAAGAGGCTCCTGAGAGCGCTACCTCTGACCCAGGAGGATGGAGCCAATGTCCCTATGTTGTTACAAATGTATAAGTTTCATTGTATTCTGTGCGACTTTCTCATGGGAACCCCAATCTTGCTAGGCGGTACCCAGAGATGTAAATTAGGCTTCCAAATAGTCTGTTCTGATTGGTGTGTTACCCAAATCCTACCTTAGGACCAATCCAAATTGAGGGATTCTGACACTTTGCAACATTGGGGGGTGGTACACCGTCCCAAAACAGTATAACTACCCTGGGTTCACCTAGGGAAATTGTCCGACTTGTCTGGTTTAGCTGACCTGTCACTGACCCAACGCACTCAATAGGTGACTGAAGATACAGAGAGCTGCGGAGCACTCTGTCCGAAATTTGACCATAGACTAAGGTTTTACTAAACCTTAAAGTGCTGGCGAAGCACTTTGCTGGGAGTTCGCTGACCCAATCGGGGTCTTGATCGATAGCTGCAGAGAGGGTGGAGCGCAGGCGTTGCTTCCGAACTGCGGGTGCCGGTCCTGTCCTGAGGGTCCTGTCCTGAGGGTCCTGTTCGAGAGGTCCTGTCCTGATCCTAATCTGGTCTTCCTGTCCTGTCCTGGGTGTCCATTCTGCACCTGCTGTCCATTGAGGGGTATCCTTCCTTGAGGGGTTCCTGTCCTTAACTGACCCGTGGCCAGGGTTTGGTTTCCACACCAGTCTAGGTAAATATTGCTCTAAATCTCTTGAAACTGCACCTTTCTAAATTTCCTGTCTTTTGCTTTAATAAAGACATACCTTTGCATATGTTACTTTTCCATGCTTTTTCCGCAACCATTGAATCATAAAGTCACTTGCATTTTGTTTCATAACGTGTTCCTATGTTACCCTACCTGTTAGAACTTATATTTTGCATTGCAGTTTGTCATTTCCTGATATGGTCTAGAACATCTTTACTTAAACTATCTAAAGAACTGTTGCCTTAATGCATAGCGTGTTTTGTTTCTCCTATAAGTATATAGGATCATAGAATTTAACATAGTATAAACTTATTCCGATAAGGAATCTCTAGTACGTGCATAAGATTGTTTCCTTAATGAAAGTCCATTCTTAAACTTTCTTCTGAATCTGCATAGCATATTCCCGTTGCATCTCATATCAGAATTTCAATGGTTACCCTGACTTTATTTCTCTATAGTTATGTACTTTTCATTATCTTGATTATTGATTGTCTTATTCTTGTAAATCTAATGATTTCTGAGAACGAACTTTAGATAAAATCTTTAAAACTTCCAGTTGTCCGTGGTCATTTACAAAGAATTTGAATATTATTTGTTGGGTTTGTATTTTGCTGCCTTTCCTTTTACAGCTAGCTCCCTGATCCATTGTGGTCATAGGTACCCGCATCGGTGGATGGTAAGTCGGGTACTCTGAAGAATAACGAAAGGAACTCACAAATTATTGATAGTAGACCGTGAGGTCATCCGATCAATGTATATGGTGATTTGAAATATATGGGCCCGAAGCCGGAAGTGGCGAAATTATTGGTCGGGTGACCCGCGCGCTCTATCAGTATTTTTCTGGTAGCAGAGTTATGGTTAGGGAATAGTTAAAGGTTAGGTAGGACTAGTTAGGCTAGCCAAGTCGGTAGCTGCTAACATTATTGCTGCTACAAGAGCGGCCGTTTCGAGGAATTGATCACTCCTTTGAGATGTGTTGCTTTTAATTTTTATGAATTGTTTTAAAATTGTTATTCTTGTTCTTATATTGTTATATGTATTAATCCATGCGTATGTAAAACGGTTTGTTAAGTGTTGTCGGAAATCCCCGGGGAATTGAATGGCAAGTGGTGAATAGAATCTACTTGCCTCGAGGTCGCAGGCTCAAGGAAGGTTAGGTGCAGGTTAGGTAGAACCGGAAGCACTAACTAGGGCTTTTTCTGAATACATGTGTGAATAAATGTTAGCAACGAGGTTCATTGGCAAAATTCCCATAGTGGCGTAACCTAATAAGGGTCACATCGGAAGAGTAGCAGGTTCATCGGAGCTTGGGTGAAAGCAAAGGGGTCTGCTGGGAAACCTTAGACTCGGATATATCCCGGAAAGAGTGGATGGGTCTAGGGAAGTAACAGGTTCACTGATGCTAGAGTGAAGGGTAGGCGAAAGAGATCTACCCGTAGTGTGTGAAAAGTAAATGGAAGTAGTTTACTTGCAGTAAAACAACTCTTTCCTGTCTAGACACTTGAGCACTGTGGCGAATGTGTATTCGTCGTAAAATAACCAAGTACTAAGCACTTTAGAAAGAAAGAAAGTTTCCGTTACCTTGTGAAGGGAGGGAGTCAGTCGCGAAGCGTCTCTGACGTCACTCCGTGCCGCGCTGGGATTGGTAGAAACAGCGGGCGGGTAGCGGGCTGGAATTGTGAAGGAGGGGTGAGCGCCGGAGCGTGAGAACGGTCTCGCGAAAGGGCCGCGCACCCATTGGCCGAAAATATTTGAACTCGTGCACCTCATTGGTCGCACGGAATTACAAGACGCATTCTGATTGGAGTTAATTCTGTAAACAAAGTTAAGCGTAGGAATCGTATGTGGCACTCGTATACTCCAGAGACTAGACCCGATCCAAGAAACCTAGGGTTCGAAAGAGATCAGTGGAAAGCTAATAGATACAACATTATGTACGGAAATAAGAGAAAAATGTCCCTTGTAAATAAGGTAAAGAATTACTTTAAAAAGGACAAGCCGATCAAAACTAGAGAGGGCATTGTTATTCCACCACCAAATACTCCTGCATCTTTCATGATGTTCGACAGAGGGTACAATACATGTGTGTGGTTAGAAAATTGGGTGAAATACACAAAAGACGACGGAATAATGGCCTTTCCGTTAGAAGGTACCTTTAACGGTAGGATCCTATTCAATTTAAGAACCCGAATGAATGAATTACATCCCAGACCGAGACTAACGCAGTATGAGACATTAGAGGAATGGGAGATCGAGGCTTTCCAAAGAGAAAAGCCCCGAATGGATAAAGGGCTGACAAAGTATTACCCAAAACTGAAACAGGTAACCCGAGACAAAAAGATGAAAGAATGGAGACAGAGTATGATTGTTGAGGGACTGTTTCCCATGATGCCAGCAGAAGATCCTCCTGGGGGGGGGAAAGGACAGAGAAATCCAAACACTGGGGGCCCCTCGGAGAATCAGATGACGAATTGTTAGATGACATGTGCATGAGAAGTCCGCCTCCTTATAATGAAGGACACCGACCTTCGAGTGCAGGGGACATTCCCCGGAGACCCCTAGAAAGGGAGGAGGTCAGGTCCGCAAGTGTTGGAGGGGGTTATCTAATTCCTCCTTATACTGAAAATCTAGGACCCGTAGAAACCAGAAGTATTTACCCCAGGAGACCCGTGGGCGGGGAGACGGGATATTCACGTGAAGGAGATTTTTGCTCTCGTCCCCCCTACGGAGGTGAGGTGAGGTCCTTGAGTTCAGGAATGCCATTATTACAGCCACGGGATGAAGAAGATCCGAGAATTCTAGGCACAGGAAGTTTGTTTCAGAAACCTAATTATGGCGGAGGACCAAGTGAGACACATCCCACTGCCCCGAGTTATGCTCCCATTCTAACCCCGCAGGTGTTACATGACAAATCCTTGGACAGGTTATTAGAAGAGAAAGAGCGGGAAGCGCTAGCAAACCAGAGAGCTGAGATAATACAGAAAATGTCACAGCTAAATGCAAGTCCTGAAGCCTTAACGATCCCAGTGACTATCGGACCAGTGGTTCCGTTGTACGGGGACCGTCAAGGGACTCCGAAAACTCCAGTAATTACTCCTGTCATTGCACCGACCAGACCAGAACCATTAATTGTAGATGACCAGACAAGTGAGTGCGAGTCGGAGGTCTCGCTGCTAGATCTGCCCGTCAGAAATACAGGAAAAAGGATACAGAAAAGACATAATCCTTTTAACGCAAGGGAAATTCAAATGGAATCGACCTCAGGTACTAAGAGTGTCACCTTGGTGACTCCTGAAGAAATCGAAAGATGGAGTCAAGAATTTGAAAAACCAGCGTCCCCAACGAAACGTTTAGATCTCTACAAGCTGAGAATAGAAATAGAGGAATTGATGGCAGGAAACATAGGATTAGACAGATTAAATACCTACTCCGAAGACGAAATGCTGTTTATCTGCAAGAGTCTCACCCGAAATACCCGAGTACTACATGAAAAACTGACAGACACTGCTGCTAGCATGGGAATAGATATTTCAAAATCGAAACCGCTGCAGAAACCATATAGGGCAGATTTCTCAGACAAGGATTTGGAAAACTTGAATGTTTCAGGGAAGAAAGCACAGGTCAAGGAACTATTGACAGTATTGCAAAAATGGGGAGATGTGGAAAGGTGGAAAGCCAGATGGGTCAAGAAAAAGGATGAGGCCAGGTCTAGGCAGGCAACTCCCGAATTCTTGCTAAAGGAAGCTGACAAACCGGAACAGTTATGCCCTATGCGTGAAGTACCAGGTGGAAAATATGTGCACGTTCCATGGTCCAGACAAGATATTGTGTCCGTTACTAACGATTTCCAGAAATTGCGCGAGAAGCCCGTGGATTGGTACAGGCAGGTGGAAAGGTTCGTAAAGGTGCAAAAATGCCTGTGGAAGGACCTGGATGGGTTCTTCGACATAGTGGTCCCCGTGGATCTATGGACCGAGTGTAAAATAGCCATAGCTTGGCCTAGTGAGGAATACCCGAGAGATGACAAAACAGGGGAGCCATCGAAAGAGTTGATGAGAAAATATGATCAGGTAATTCAGCATCTGAAACTAAAGGTGCCAGCAAAGGAAACTGATTGGACCAAGATAGATAGAACCACGCAGGAAAGAGACGAGACAGTGCACTCCTTTTATGAAAGGCTGTTGCAGGTGTTCAAAACATACAGCGGTATAGACAACATCGAGATGAAGGATATGATACATTTTATTTACAGGTTTGTAAATGGTTTAAGACCTGAAATTTGTCAATGGATCAAAGATAACAAAATCTGTTGGCACACAAAAAAGATGGATGAGGTCCTACGGTACGCAAAGTACTGTGAGGACGAGATGGCAGAAAAGAAAAAGGCTCTCAAGGAGAAGGTTATGTGGGCTCAAGTGAAGCTCGCAGAACAGCAGGAAAAACAATTGAATAAAATGGCCAAAACTACTCAGAATCCAGGTCCTGGGGGTGGGGGTGGAGGAAAGCCCCGGCCCAAAATGAGCAGGGAGGAGGCTAAGAAGAAATTTCCCTGCCACCAGTGCGGAGAAATTGGACACTGGCGAGACGAGTGTCCCTATTTGCAGGATGATAACTCCCAAACACCTGATTTAACTCCACAGACGCAGAATGAAAGACCAAGAAAGACCCAACAACAGGTAAAAACGATTCAGTTGCCCCGAGCACCAAAGCCAGTATTTAAGGGAAAATCCACACAGGGTGAGGACGTAGAAATCTGGGGGAGCAATGAGAACAGAAATGCAGCAACTTCGCAGTATTTACTAAATGATACCTTCCTTTGTGATGACCAGTACTGACGGGGCCTGAGAGGGGAGGACGAGGAGTGCGTACTTGGCGCCTCCTTGCCGGTAGACCAGTCAGGACCATACATTGAAGGAAAGGTTGACGGAAACGATGTCACCTTTCTGTTGGACACTGGCGCTACCCGTTCTACTGTAAGAACAGTGGACGTTCCAAACCTACCCCTCTCGGGAGAAGCAATCCAAGTAGTGGGGGTATCTAATCAACTGATTAGTACTCCTGTTACCAAGCCCATGGAGATCTCAATTGGAAACTTTAAAGAAATGCATAGATTTGTCGTTTTTGACACCAGTCCAGTGAACTTACTGGGACGTGATTTGCTGTGCAAAATGAACTGTACCATCTTTTGCACACCAAAGGGTGTTGAAATTCAGACCCCAGATGAAGATGGCATTTATAAATTAATGTTAATCAGACCTGACTCAGAAATTAAACGAATGACTATGCAGGATTTGCCCAAAGAACTACAAGAAACAGTGAAGCCAGAGGTATGGGACTTTACCGGAAAAGATGTAGGATTAATGAAAAACGTAGACCCCATACAGATAGCCATAAAGGACAATGCAGTATACCCTAATACTAAACCCTACAGAATGAATGCAGAAGTAAGAGCAGGTGTTGCCCTAGAAATACAGAAACTGCTAGAAGGAAACATCATACAGGAAGTAATGAGTAGCCCATGCAACTCACCCATTATGGGCATCAAGAAGCCTAGTGGCAAGTACAGAGTAGTTCAGGACCTAAGAAAGGTAAACAAGATAGTGGTTCCTTGCTGTCCTATTGTACCGAACCCAGCCGTGATTCTGTATCAGATTCCCTAGGATGCTGAGTGGTTCACTGTGATAGACCTATGTCATGCATTCTTTTCCATTCCCTTGCATCCAGACAGCAAATTTCTTTTCTCATTTGCTTTCAACAGTCACGTGTATGTCTGGAATAGGGTCCCCCGGGGGTACACAGAGAGCCCATCTATCTTTAATCAGATCTTGAAGAAATGCTTGGAAACTTTGGTCTTACCTGGAAATTCTGTTTTGGTGCAATACATTGACGACCTCTTGGTGGCGTCCAAAAGTCATAAGGATTGTGTGATTGACACCATTGCCCTACTGAATCACCTGAGTGAGAAGGGACATAAAGTGGCCCCTGAAAAATTACAGTTCTGTGCAAAATCAGTGAAATATCTGGGGCACCAGATAGAGAAAGGCATCAGGAAAGTAACGTCAGAAAGAGTGAGAATAATTCAAAAGATGCAGTTACCCCGTACTCAGAAAGAAATCAGAATGTTCCTTGGAGTGATAGGATACTGCAGGCAATGGATTCTGGGATTTGCAGTCCAAGCTAGACCTTTGATAAAAATGACCAAGAGAGGAACACCGGATATTGTAGAATGGGATGATGAAAGCTTAACAGCCTTCACAAAATTGCGAGATTGTCTGCGTACAGCCCCTGCGTGGGGAATGCCAGACTATTCCAAGGAATTTGCCCTGTTCTGTGACACTCGCGATAATTGCGCGTTGTCAGTCCTAACACAAGAGCATGGCACAACCAGAAGGCCAGTGGCATATTTCTCTGCCACCCTGGATCCAGTGGCTGCTGGATTACCAGGATGTCTGAAAGCAGTAGCTGCTACTTGCACAAGTTTAGAGCAGAGTGAATCCATTGTCATGGGACATCCTGTAACTGTGTATGTTCCGCATGGAGTAGTGATTTTACTAACAAGAACGAAAACTCAGTATCTCACCCCTAGTCGGCTGACTAAATACGAGAGGATTCTCGTGGGTGCTGCAAATATAACAATTGTCCGGTGCAACATTCTGAACCCCGCCACTCTGCTTCCGAACTCAATGGATATGGAAGATGGGGAGGAAGATGAGCATAACTGCATTGATTTAACAGAATTTTGCACAAAACCACGCCCAGACATTAAAGAAACACCTTTGACTAAACATGACATGGAATTGTTTGTGGATGGTTCATGCCTAAGACATGAACAAGGAGGCCTGAATGCTGCCTATGCTGTAGTCTCCTTAACCAAAATTGAAGAAGCAGGTTATTTATTTGGAGTAAAGTCTGCACAAGTAGCCGAATTGATCGCCATGATAAAAGCTTGCAAATTGGGGAAAAATGAACGCCTAACAGTGTATACTGACAGTCAGTACTGTTATGGAGTTGTGCATGACTTTGGCCAATTATGGCTACAGAGGGAGTTCCTGACTTCATCAGGTACCCCTATTAGAAATGGAAAAGTTGTTCAAGACCTTCTAGAGGCAATCCAGTTACCAAAGGAATTGGCAGTGGTCAAATGTGTTGCTCATAAGAAGGGCCTTGACTCTGTATCTTTGGGAAATGATTTCGCTGATCGAGTGGCAAAATTATGCGCCAGGGATCGACTAATAATCAATCCGAAACGGGGGGGGGCCGGAAACAGCTGCCAACTTGCTTGGCACAATGGCTAGATTGATACATGAGGGATCACACATTGGTAGGGACGCCATGATTCTAGTATTCCAACAGACTTGGTACAGCAAAAAGTTCAGGAAAGTAGCAGAGTCCCTCTGCCAGAGGTGCTTGTCATGTCAACAGTTCAATGCAGGCAAGAGAACAATGGTGGAACTAGGGAGAATTGGGAGGTCAGGTGGTCCCTTTGTGAGAATACAGATTGATTTCATCACCATGCCACGTTGTGAGGGGAAGCGATATGTCCTTGTCATTATCTGCCTATTTTCAAAGTGGGTGGAAGCTTACCCTACTCCCCAAAGTGACGCACTGACAGTAGCCAAGTGTTTACTGAAAGAACTGATACCTAGATTCGGGGTTCCAGTCACTATTGAATCAGATAGAGGCCGACATTTTCAGAATGATGTGATCGATCAACTCTGTAAGGCCTTTGGGATCTCGCAAAAACTCCACTGTGCATATCATCCAGAGGCTTCTGGAGTGGTGGAACAAATAAACGGGACTATCAAAACAAGACTAGCGAAATTGTGTGATGCATCTGGCATGACCTGGGTAAAGGCCCTGCCTCTGGTTCTGATGGGACTCCGAAGTATTCCAGACCGGAAAACAGGCCTGAGCCCCCATGAAATCCTGATGGGAAGAGTGATGAGACAAGCGTGGGTACCAGGAAGCAAACTGTTGAGTATTACTGATGATTTGGTGCTTGAATACTGCAAGAGATTAGGTGACCAAGTGCGTTATATCTCTCGCCAGATCGGAGAAGACGCCGTCGCCAATCCAACGACTCCTCTCCACAAACTGGTTCCAGGGGACTGGGTCAAAATCAAGAAGCATACTCGGTCGAGTTGCCTGGCACCAAGGTGGGGACAGAAGCGCCAAGTAATCCTGGTAACGACCACAGCAGTAAAGTGTGCAGGTGTACCCCATTGGATCCACGCCAGTCACACCCAGAAGGTACTACCAGACGAAGAGCCTGCAGAAGGAGGCCGTCCAGCAGAGGGGCCTGCAGAAGCAAGACCAGAAGTAGCTGACGACGTACAGCCCAGTACCAGTCAAACTGAGGGGTCCGCAGACGTTGGTCCAGGGGTAGTTGATGACGAGCTACCAAGAGTCAAGCCTGCTGAGGGGTTCCCAGATGTTGGTCCAGAAGTAGCTGATGACGAGCTGCCGAGCATATGGCCAGATGAGTGGATACCCTTGATTGACCTCACAGAAGACCCAATCAGAACAAGAGAGCGAATTTGGGAAGGTAGAGAGTGGAATAGAGAGGAAAAGCAAGGCACAGGCGAAGAACCTCAGACTATTGAGATTCACATCAAACCTGAGGAAGGAGAAGGTCAGACAGGGACTGAGCAAATAATTGATACACCTCCCCAAACTCCAGAAGTCGAAAAACAACAGATTAGACCTAGTAAAGAGATTCGAGCGGAAGAAAATCAAGAGATCGAAGTGCTCGAACAGGATCAGATAGGGTTAGAAGAACGTGTTCAGGAAACAGAAGCAGAGACATTTGAAAAACAAACACAAAACTCTCCTGAACAAGGCCAGTTTAGTAACCAGGCAGAAGAAATAGATACGAGCCCTGGAACTAGTCAGATAGGAAGGGAAGAAAAGGAAGCAGAATTGCCACAAACAAATGAAAATAAAGGGGCAATAAAAGAAAACGAAATCAGAGTGCCAACTAAAAGACTTAAGAAAAGAAAGCACCTTGAGCCTGGATTCATAAAGAAATTGAGGCTAAGGATAAAAACGGTAGAAGAAAAACGTGCCGAAGAAAGGAGGAGTTCTCGCATAGCAGAGCAACCAGAAGACACTTCTAAAAGAAGGAGCGATCGAATAAAAAGACAAAACAAAAAGTACAAGGCTCCTGAATGGACGCTCGTTTTGGAAGAATTTGAAGATCTTGATATAACTGACGAAAGCGACGGAGAACAAGTTGCTGAGTACTCTGCCGAAGAAGAAGACGAGCCACCGTGAAATTGCACAAAGTAAGCTACTCGTGCAGAGACACAAAGAGGGGTCGAGAAACTTCTTCTGAGCCAAAATGTCTGATTCAAACGTGAGTGGTAGACCTAGTCGCAGTTGTTGCAAAACATGCTGCAAGGTATGTGTATGTAGTATAATTATAGTGATATTAGTTTGGATAGGACTAACAGTTTTCATTCCTTTTGCGGTGAGCAAAAATACTAATATTGACCCTACTGAGATTGTAAATACTGACAGTGAAGAACTGACAACACAGAGTGTAGCAAGACATGAGAAAGCACTCAAACAAACAAAACGAGACCTAGAAGCATCAGATGAGTGAGGACTACATTATCATGAAGTTAAGAATAAGACACATTTAAATGTTTTGGCAAACTTGTTAATACACTATGTAGAGACTATGGAAATTGAAGATTGCTATGTCTGCATGAAGCTACCTACCTCTGTGGCTGAAGGCATGACATACCATCACCTGCCCCTGACATACGGAATATCGTGTAGCATTTTAGCAAGCTTATTTTACAAAAGAGGACCGTTACAGTACTATTACTCTAACAATGACGTGATCTTTTCTGAACTTCCTATACGTGGGAACCTGAATCCTGTACATACCAAAAGTGACGTTACTCGCTATATGGGCGAATACTTTCTGACTATAGGTAATATAGACATAGGTGACGCACACAGAGATAACTTGACCTGTTCTTTGCGTGAGCAGGAAAAGATGTTCCTGAACATGGCAGAGAGGAGGAGAATAAAAATACAAAGAAAGGCAGATGATGAGGGACAGAAAACGCCAAAATGGGCTGAGGACATGGAAGGCACCTCAAAGGGTGGGGCGGGACCTGCTCTGTTGCTGGATTTTGAAAGGAAGGGAAAGCTATGTCTTCACCGCGAGAAGACTAGCTATTATAATAACATTTTCATTGGTTCCAGTGAATGTGAACATAATTACAAGGTAATTGGAGGATGGGGTTTCAAAAATGGGTCAGAGCCTGTGTTTCCTGGAATTTATTATATATGTGGAGACAAGGCTTATTTCAAATTGCCGGATCACTGGTATGGAAGCTGCTATTTTGGCATTGTCTTCCCGAAAATATACCACGTGAATGAAGTTGCTGGAAGCAGTGAAAATACTAATGGCTCAGTGCGTAGTAAAAGAGAAAGCGTAGGTGAAATAATGGGTAGTATTTTCAGTGCACTGATACCTGGAGTGGGAGTGGTTCTGAACACTCACAGAATTTGCAAATTGTCCACTATAGTGGATGTGTTGTCTACGGACACAGCTCATGGATTTCTGCTGGTCAATACCGAAATGGTTGCGATCAGATCAATGGTTTTGCAGAACAGACTTGCACTTGACACCTTATTAGCAAAAGAGGGCGGAGTCTGCCGGATGTTGAAGGCGCAACATTGTTGCACTTATATTCCGGACAAAAGTGTGCAGCTCAAAAGATATGTGAAAAACATTACTAATTTGGAAAAGGAACTCAAACCACTCGAGGTTGACAGTGCCTGGAAGAGACTGGTAGATGGTCTCTCAAATGTAGGTCATTGGCTTGCTAGCTTAGGTAAAAGCTTATTGTTTAAGGTACTGATGCCAATCGGAATTATAGGTCTTATCCTATTTTTCATATTTGTCTGTTGCAAATGCCGTAAGCACACCAGAAAGCATCAAGTGAATGCCAGAGGAGTGAAATTATTTGCAGTGATGCTAGCAAGCTGCTACTGTTACCATTTTGAAAACACACATCAGTATCCCTGAATATTAGATGTAACAACTTTCGAATGTGCATGAGTGTGCCTGTGCACTGTCAGTGACCAGGCCATAGAGGGCATGAAAGAGCTGACATTAGATCATAGATTCAAAGCTGTTCTGAGCAGGTACCCCCAAAATCCCTAAGCTGTCCCTATACCAGTACCTCAAACACGCCCTGCAAGTCTATGTTGTTCCTTCACTTTCTTCAGTTGTTGCAGCTCACTGTTGCCAGGCTTTGAGGAGCTATAGACTCTGTCTGCTCTTCACAGTCACTCTGCAGGAGTCTGCGCCTGTAGTTGTCCTTGAATGCAGTGAAAGAAGGAACTGTGAATGAGATGCAGAAAGCTCTTGCTGATGGACAGCTGAGAATATACTTTGAACCGGCTGCAAAGGTGCGAAGCGGCCAAGGGGGTGACAAGAGATGACACGTGTATACCATGGGCTGCTTCCGAGTATTCCCCTTCAAGTGAAGACACAGAGGTAAGCATAAGGGTCTGTAGACCGGCAGTGTGAGGGTTGAGAAAGAGACCGGTGAATGAGAGAAGGCAGAGGATAGGTTGTGAAATGAGAGAAACTCCACAACATCCAATCACTGATCGTTGGAGAGGTGCATAAGCAGCGTCAATAGTAGTCCTGACTTCCTCACGTTGGCAGCCCGGCTAGCTCAGTCGGTAGAGCATGAGACTCTTAATCTCAGGGTCGTGGGTTCGAGCCCCACGTTGGGCGCAAGATCATTTTGTATCCAATTATTATTTTTTTTTTAATATATTTTTTCCAATGTTCTCTTTCTCTTTCTATGGGTCTCTTTACAGAAATAAACAAACCCCTTGCAGGATTTCAGTTTACAACTTCCTTCTGCCTGTACAAGGGCGGAGACTAGCGATCTCTTCATGGCGTCCTGTTGAAACTTTTACGAGGCGCTCCTCGTCCTCTAGCGGTGCTGCCCCGCGCGCCACGAAGTAAAAGCCAAACAATTCTTGGACGTGGGAAGAAAAAAAGATGCGGATGTAAATTAGTCGCAAAAGAGATTGTGTCAGAAGTGGGATTTGAACCCACGCCTCCAATTGGAGACCAGAACACCCAGCTGGTGGGAAGAGTCAGCTCTTGAGTCTGGCGCCTTAGACCGCTCGGCCATCCTGACAGCTGGGAAGGAGGGAGGCCGGGTGATGTCATCAGCATGTTAAAGATTGTTATTGGGGGGTTGTTCTGTATGTTATTCAGCTTCAATTCCACCCAGACCTTCGCTTTTCGCTTTCTGCACTGCGGCACCATTATCCTGTCTATCCAATAATTAGATTCCACTAGTACTATCACAACTCGGCCTCTACCCATCTCTTATTTTCTTTGTTTGGGGAAAAGTTTATTTGCCTTCCAGAATATTTCATGAAGGTTGGTAGGTGACAGATTCAACACATTTAATAGGGTGTGTATTTCTTCAGGGATTCCTAGCACTCCTAAAATGGTGCCGCAGTGCAGATTATTGAAAACCTCCAGCTTCTCCATCTTTATCAAGACTTCTCACAGTTTTCTCAGCTGGATCTCTGGGCTACAAATTAAACATCTTGTGTGTTACAATCATAGACCTGGGTGTTATGCCCATGGCAGCATAAGACGTATCTGTGATGCCACCACTGCTTGAAATGAAAAAATAGAAGTGCAGGTTCTCTGTAGCAGAGTACCTGCTGGTTTCTGAGAAGTGCCGGTACTCTCCAATTAAAAGTATTATATTTCTCTTGGGAAGTGCCGGTACTCTCCCTCCCTCAATATAAATAAGTGCCGGTACTCCGTACCAGGCAGTCCCGGCCCATTTAAAGCACTGAATACCATCCTATCCTGAAAATATTTTAAAGGAAATGTATGCTGGTAAATGCAGTATAAACAGAACATTAAATAAACAAACGTACTTAAACATCACCATTAGCCACAAATGTTCTATCTAATGCAGTATGGGGGGGGGGAGTAGTCAAATCTCTCCAAAATAGTTGTAAGTCTTATTATGCTGCAGCCAATTCAACTGGGCCCAGATCATTTGCTGTTTGTAGGTGAAACTGGAACTAAATCATGAAATTCCACTTCCTTCCAGGTTTACTATCACAATGCGCACTAAAATGCAACATTTAATAATGTTGAGTTACTCTTGGGAGTGCCCGTGAGTTATTTTAATTCAGGATCTGAACTTGGTTTCGCCCCCATTGTTCAATATATCACCCCCCAAAAAAAGAATCGGGTTTGGGGCGCCCCTGGTTTGGAGCAGGGAAGCTCTTCACACCGCAGGGGTCACTCATATTACATGTACAGCTTTCATCCATCAGACCTAAACACTGCTCTCTCTATGGTACTAATGTACATGATCAAGTGATATATATATACAACGGTCCTCGTTCTGCAAAGCGAGAATTAGGATTAAGCGGTACAAAGTTCCGCCTGGAACCAATCCACAATATGGAGAAGAGGTCTGTAGGTGGCTAAATAGAATCCAGAACAAGCATTTACAATGCAACGGTTTCGCCTTTGCAAAAGTTAGAGCTATTAGCATTGTAAATGACAAAATTTTTATTTATGTGTTGGTTTTGAAAACAGATAAATAAATGGCATTGTCATTTACATTGCCAATAGCTTAATCTCTTGCAAACCCAAACCTACCCATTATCTACACACTCCCTCTCAGACTTCTTGCTGTGTACAACCCTTTTCACACTCCTCTTTTATCTGCACAATCCATCTCTCTCTCACTCCTACATCATCATCTCTCTCCCCAGTCTGTCACCTTTGAAGTCCTTTTTACACCTGTTGGTTACCTATGCGGTCGGTTCATCTCTAACAACAGTGTATAACTTGCACAGGGGGATTCGCAGTGTGTGGAGGGTTCTGTGTGGGTGTGTGGAGGGCTCTGTGTGGGTGTGTGGGGGGCTCTGTGTGGGTGGCTCTGTGTGGGTGTGTGGAGGGCTCTGTGTGGGTGTGTGGAGGGCTCTGTGTGGGTGTGTGGGGGGCTCTGTGTGGGTGTGTGGAGGGCTCTGTGTGGGTGTGTGGAGGGCTCTGTGTGGGTGTGTGGGGGGCTCTGTGTGGGGGGGCTCTGTGTGGGTTTGTGGGAGGCTCTGTGTGGGTGTGTGGAGGGCTCTGTCTGGGTGTGTGGGGGGGCTCGCAGTGTGTGTGAGGGCTCTGTGTGGGTGTGTGGGGGGGCTCCGTGTGGGTGTGTGTGTGGGGGGATCTGTGGGTGTGGGGGGGCCCTGTGTGTGGGGGGGCTCTGTGTGGAGGGGCTCTGTGTGGGGGGCTCTCTGTGGGCGTGGGTGTGTGTGGCATTTGCGAGAGATTAAGCTATTGGCATTGTAAATGACAATGCAATTTATTTATCGGTTTTCAAAAAGAAAACATAAATAAAAAAATTGTCATTTACAATGCCAATAGCTCTAACTTTTCCAAAGGCAAAACCGTTGCATTGTAAATGCTTGTTTGGTAGTAGCCTTTGCTTCTCTTCATGTCACTTGGGTGGTAGGTGGGTGGTGGTGTGATCTTGCCTTGAACTCACCAACCAGGATGCGTTGCAGCTGCGCCCGCAGATGGTGTCAGGTTTTACAGAGTTAAATGAGGCCCATAAAACGGCCTCATTCGGAGGAAATGAGCTAGAAATCACAGCCTTAGGAGGGATAAAACCTCCCCCCTCCCCACACACACAGACCTGTGAGTTCACACTGTGCTGGTAGGAGTGAATGGCTGAGCGTGGATCTAAGAAACGCTGTAATTTCAAAAACACAGAAGAAACAGATAATAACGGATATATTTTAATACACTTTGTATCCTACTCGTTTTGTGTTTATATTTTAACGCGCTGTTTGGCCGAACTATGTAAGGCGCCAAGTTCCTCCATCAATTACAAAATACAAAAGTGCTTTTTGTTGTTGCCCACAATAATAATAATGCATATACATTATTTAATTAGAGCACAAAGTAAGTCTACTGATGTAATTGCCGACATTTCGTTTAGGCGCAAATAGTACACCCACCATCTTTGGATGGCAAATATGAACAGATTATTTTATATCCACTTGTAAAGCGCTTGATACCATTTATATGGGCCGGTAGCGCTTTCCTACTCCTAGTGCCCTTTACAGTATAGGAGTAAACGTTGATGGAAGTGACATTCATAGGCATTGCTTCCTTGCAGAACCTCTTTGAAGTATCCCGAAGGCGAAAGGAAGAGCTTTATAAAATGTCAAAAACATTTACTTAAAGCTCCTCGGGTCTACTTGGAAGCGCTTTTTGTCCATCGTGACATTACTGCTTTCTGAATTAATTTATTAATAGGGGGGTTGACCCAGTTAAAGTTACGGGGACCTGGGTTAATTACGAAGTGAAAAGAGAGGGGTCCCAGTAGCAATGGAACTTGTAAACACAAAAATGAAAAATAATCAAAGAAACATGACTTGAATCCACACTGTTTACTTCACAATGGGAATGCGCATTTAAATATGCTGTATTAGTATACACAATAATAAATCGGTAATTTACATGGTGCCCCAAGGACAGGAAGGGTTGGAGGTGGTGGTGGTTGTGGGGAAATGGTGAAGGAAGAAGTGAAAATTCAAAAGTGACAGTAAAATCAACAGTTGTCAATCATTTAGCAATGTTACAGACTCTGTACAATGAAATGAGACAAAAATGTTCATGAATTATTCAAAGGACGCCATACTCCAAGTAGTTCAATTAATGAAAATAATGGGGAGTAGAGTTGGCGATGGAAAGTAGACGTGTGTCGACGTTTCGACCCTTTCAAATGTGCAGACATCAATGGTTATCTTGCTGTAGGGTCTTCATCAGGACTGGAGGGGCACACACCCTGTTTGGTATATAAACATATTTTGTGAGTACGGGACACTGGTCCCTGTAAATAAATGTACATAAGCAAGCAAAAACACATCACCCCAAAATGGGTAGAATTCAAGGCACTAGTTAAAGTCCCATAGAGTATATTGGGACAGTGGATACATTGGATTATACTAGAATCAAATGAATTGAAGGTTGATTGGTTATTGGCGCGTGGAGATAGGCCACAACGAACAAGGTGGGCGAGTACACACCACTGCTCAACATTGAGACCGCGTTAGTAGGAGGCCCAGGCAAGATGGGGCTGAGGAATATACAGCGCCAGCCCACCACAGAATCTGAGAAACGTGGTATGAATTACCACAATTGTGGTAGGCAAAGGGCTGAGTCTGGTAGGTACACAGTGTCCCAGAAGAATCTGTGGAGTGAGCGTATTTATCAAAATATACAAAAAGTAAAATAAAACACTAAATGGCTGCCAATTCCTGGGTGGTCTGGAATACTAGTAAAGGCAAAACTCACCGTCGTGGGCAACAATGGATGTCAGTGCATTGTTGGTGAGGATCCGGGTTAAAAATACCCTGGAAAGTCGATTCTACAAAAATGGAATACAGAATCATTGAGGTAAGCTAAAAGGAGTGAGAGTTGCACGAGCAAAACGGAGGGACATGCACTCACCCGGTTGCCGTCGTGAAAGAACGTCCGGCTAGGAGATTAGTCCGTGACGGTGTGGGTCCGGATTAAAAAATATATCCGCAATGGTTGAATCTAGAAAAGTAAAAGCGGCGCAAGTTGAAACAAACTAATGGGACTGATGAGTCGAGACTGAGGCAAGCATGAAGGGAGGAAGACCACTTACCCGAATGCCGTCGTGCAACAGCGTGCGGCTCGGAAAAGGGTCCGTATGGGTCAGGCAAAACCTCGCTCGTGCAGGGATCTGAGGAGCGTAGAATCGTAAAAATACACGTGAGCTAAAGAACCCGGTGGGTAGGTTTCAAGGTAGGGATTAGAGGGAAACGCCAAAAAGCGGCTTACCGTTCTCGGAATGAATCCGTGTTTGATCGCGGCAGGCTGTCAAAGTGGCGGCGCCTAGTTCCGGGTATAATAATGTAACCCTGGTAACCGAGTCATGTGACCGAGTGGGCGGGGATACGGAAAGGCAGCCGGTCGCATAGCGACATGGAAGCCATAGACATAGTCAACACACTGCATAGGTGGTAGGATAGCTGGTGTCACATTAAAACCGCCCGGTTACGCGTGGGAACATATCCCATTCGTAAACACGTCATGTAGCAGTGTAAAGAAAGACGTGGGGTTGATTACCAACATGGAGGCCATGAAATGGTCCGCATCCTGCGTAGCAGATAGGCTAGCTGCGGGTGTTTGGAGAGTCGAGTGGTTCAGTGAATGGAAGGGACTAACATATACAGTGGGAGACCCACATAAGGGGATCATTTGCAAAACTTATTCAAATACAGAGGTGTTGGTATATGTTACAAAACTCCAAGTCTATTAAAGCATCTATATAGTTGTAACTAAATCAAGGTAGGACCAAGTGAATAATAGGGATAGTACCAGTGTTCTTGGTTACATGCTGCATATAAATGGAATGATATGCTGTACATTTGGACAGTAAAAGACACAGACATAGTAAACTGATGACCAATATAAAACCAAACCACATAGAATCATGACCTTGAAGGGCGTACCTCACTCAGGCGGGTAAAGGCCCTTGACACTTGCAATAAGATATCTTAGAACGATCAGGGCGTACCTCGCACATGCGGGTAAAAGCCACTGAACATTAAATTGAGATACTGCTCAAGCCAACGTGGCTAACTGTGAAAAAGAACTGTCCTGCTCGTTGAGCCCTGATTCAATGGAGTCGAAGGTGAACATCCATTTGAGTTCACGGGTGTTGAGGATGCTGGAAATACTCCCACCCCGAGGTCCCAAAGAGGCTTTCTCAATGATAACCCACTTTAAACTTTCTGGTGAGTGACTTGCGGAGGAAAAATGGGCAACCAAAGGTGCGGTTAGTACTTGGCAACGAATTCTGCTCATGTGTTGAAGTATCCTTGTTTTAGCTTTTTGCTGAGTCTGTCCTATATAGATCAAGTTGCATGGACAGAGGATGGCATAAATGACGTTGACCGTGTTGCAGTTGGTGTGACTCTTTAGTTGAATTTTGTGATGGCGATAGGTGAACTCTTTAGTCTGTATTGTGCTGTCACAGGCTTTGCACCCCCCACATCGGGAGTGTCCCAGGATGGGGGGGAGGTTCCACATAGTCATGATGGTGGGTGCCTCCGGGGTCTTAAAGAGAGAGCGGACAACATGGTCTTTAATACTCCTTGCTTTCTTGAAAGCATGTAGTGGCGGGTCTTTGTGTTGGATATCATCCGATATCAGTTCCCAATGGTTGTTTATGATCCGTTTTATTTGGTTACTTTTTGTATTGAAGGTTGTGACACATACTATTCTGTGTTCCGTTTCATCTTTGTCCGTTTTGGGAATGAGCAGCTCCTCACGTGGGTAGAACCAGGCTCTCTTCCTTGCTCGCTTTACCAGTTGTTTGGGGTAGCCACGACTCAGGAGTCTCTGTTTGAGTTCTTCAGATTCAATGAAATATTGGTCCTTGATGGAGCAATTACGGCGTAAGCGTAAAAATTGCCCGAAGGGCAGATTATCCCGCAATGCTCGAGGGTGATGACTGCCGTAATGCAGCAAGGAATTTCTTTCAGCTGGTTTTCTGTATAATTTGGTCAACAGATGGCCTTCGTTCTCATAGATGGTAAGGTCCAAGAAGTTGATTTGATGCTTATCAGATTGGATTGTAAATTTTAGAAACTGGGATTGGACGTTCAACCAGTCAAAAAACAAACTCAATTCTTCCGAATTCCCTTGCCATATCAATAGGATGTCATCTATATATCGCATCCAGAGACCGAGATGGTCTCTGAATGGATTGATGGGGTTTAGTACCGTGTCTTGTTCGAAGGCCGCCATGTATAAAATGGCTACATCCGGGGCGAAGGGAGCTCCCATGGCAACTCCAGATGTTTGCATATAGAATTTGTCCTTGAAAACAAAGAAATTCTTGGTCATTGCAATGCGGAGCAGATCCACTATAAATTCAGTTGGTACTTGGAACGGAGTAGGTCGTTGGTTCAAGCAACGCGTGATGACCATTAAGGCTTCCTGTTGGGGAATGCACGTGTACAGTGACACGACGTCGCATGTGGCCAAAAGTTGGTAGTTAGCATCAAAAGGTAACTCTTCAACAATGTTTATAGTGTGCATTGTGTCACGCAAATAGGCCGGAGAGGCCTCTGCAATGGGCTTTAGGAAGAAATCAATGTATTTACCCAGGGGCTCTAAAATAGAGCCACAACCGGATACTATGGGTCGGCCGGGGGGGTCAACCATTGATTTATGTATCTTAGGTATTGTATAGATAGTAGCCAACCGAGGGTGTGGTTTGTTCAGAAAGTTGAACTCCAATTCGGATAGGAACCCTTGGTCAAGTCCAGCTTTTGTTATTTCTAGAATTTCCAATGCAATTGCTTGGGAGGGGTCTGATCTTAGTAGAAGGTAGCTGGTTCCGTCATTTAATTGGCGGAGAATTTCTGATTCATATGAGCCGGCCTCCTGTATCACAATGGCGCCACCTTTGTCAGCCGGCTTGATGACAAGTGCAGTGTTCTGAGACAAAGATTTTGGGCCACGCGGCCAACAACGTGGATCTCAGCAGAACACCAACACTTGGAATGGGGGACGTGGCCAGCAACAACAAAAACAAGTCCACTTCCAGTCGGAGCCTCCACACGGGGAACATGTTACCCGCAACAAAACGTACAGATGGTAGTAGGTGATAAACACTTGGAGGTAGCATCAAATCCTCGTTTAAGACTTCTTGGAGGAGCCCCCCCTAGCACATCCGGCCCGGTTGTGAATATATCCAAACAAACTTTAAATGACGATGAAATCCGTATATTAGAGAAGGGATTATCGTTTGTTCCTACCAGTCATCCAGATTCGTTTGTCATTCGCACTGAATTGTTCAAATTCTTCCGGAAAATAAGGTTAAAGTACTTCTTCCGAAACACTACACCCAGTGCACAAGCATCGGTAACAGGTCTGCGACCTCCCTCGACCTTCGTTCCCTTCAGCAGTGCTATGTCACACAAGATTCTGGCCTACGAATCGGTTGTACTACGTGATGTATTGCAACTTCTGGGAACCAAGAACTACACCAGATTCAATACCAGCAAAAAAGAAAAATTGGCCTTACAATCTTTGTCTCAGAACACTGCACTTGTCATCAAGCCGGCTGACAAAGGTGGCGCCATTGTGATACAGGAGGCCGGCTCATATGAATCAGAAATTCTCCGCCAATTAAATGACGGAACCAGCTACCTTCTACTAAGATCAGACCCCTCCCAAGCAATTGCATTGGAAATTCTAGAAATAACAAAAGCTGGACTTGACCAAGGGTTCCTATCCGAATTGGAGTTCAACTTTCTGAACAAACCACACCCTCGGTTGGCTACTATCTATACAATACCTAAGATACATAAATCAATGGTTGACCCCCCCGGCCGACCCATAGTATCCGGTTGTGGCTCTATTTTAGAGCCCCTGGGTAAATACATTGATTTCTTCCTAAAGCCCATTGCAGAGGCCTCTCCGGCCTATTTGCGTGACACAATGCACACTATAAACATTGTTGAAGAGTTACCTTTTGATGCTAACTACCAACTTTTGGCCACATGCGACGTCGTGTCACTGTACACGTGCATTCCCCAACAGGAAGCCTTAATGGTCATCACGCGTTGCTTGAACCAACGACCTACTCCGTTCCAAGTACCAACTGAATTTATAGTGGATCTGCTCCGCATTGCAATGACCAAGAATTTCTTTGTTTTCAAGGACAAATTCTATATGCAAACATCTGGAGTTGCCATGGGAGCTCCCTTCGCCCCGGATGTAGCCATTTTATACATGGCGGCCTTCGAACAAGACACGGTACTAAACCCCATCAATCCATTCAGAGACCATCTCGGTCTCTGGATGCGATATATAGATGACATCCTATTGATATGGCAAGGGAATTCGGAAGAATTGAGTTTGTTTTTTGACTGGTTGAACGTCCAATCCCAGTTTCTAAAATTTACAATCCAATCTGATAAGCATCAAATCAACTTCTTGGACCTTACCATCTATGAGAACGAAGGCCATTTGTTGACCAAATTATACAGAAAACCAGCTGAAAGAAATTCCTTGCTGCATTACGGCAGTCATCACCCTCGAGCATTGCGGGATAATCTGCCCTTCGGGCAATTTTTACGCTTACGCCGTAATTGCTCCATCAAGGACCAATATTTCATTGAATCTGAAGAACTCAAACAGAGACTCCTGAGTCGTGGCTACCCCAAACAACTGGTAAAGCGAGCAAGGAAGAGAGCCTGGTTCTACCCACGTGAGGAGCTGCTCATTCCCAAAACGGACAAAGATGAAACGGAACACAGAATAGTATGTGTCACAACCTTCAATACAAAAAGTAACCAAATAAAACGGATCATAAACAACCATTGGGAACTGATATCGGATGATATCCAACACAAAGACCCGCCACTACATGCTTTCAAGAAAGCAAGGAGTATTAAAGACCATGTTGTCCGCTCTCTCTTTAAGACCCCGGAGGCACCCACCATCATGACTATGTGGAACCTCCCCCCCATCCTGGGACACTCCCGATGTGGGGGGTGCAAAGCCTGTGACAGCACAATACAGACTAAAGAGTTCACCTATCGCCATCACAAAATTCAACTAAAGAGTCACACCAACTGCAACACGGTCAACGTCATTTATGCCATCCTCTGTCCATGCAACTTGATCTATATAGGACAGACTCAGCAAAAAGCTAAAACAAGGATACTTCAACACATGAGCAGAATTCGTTGCCAAGTACTAACCGCACCTTTGGTTGCCCATTTTTCCTCCGCAAGTCACTCACCAGAAAGTTTAAAGTGGGTTATCATTGAGAAAGCCTCTTTGGGACCTCGGGGTGGGAGTATTTCCAGCATCCTCAACACCCGTGAACTCAAATGGATGTTCACCTTCGACTCCATTGAATCAGGGCTCAACGAGCAGGACAGTTCTTTTTCACAGTTAGCCACGTTGGCTTGAGCAGTATCTCAATTTAATGTTCAGTGGCTTTTACCCGCATGTGCGAGGTACGCCCTGATCGTTCTAAGATATCTTATTGCAAGTGTCAAGGGCCTTTACCCGCCTGAGTGAGGTACGCCCTTCAAGGTCATGATTCTATGTGGTTTGGTTTTATATTGGTCATCAGTTTACTATGTCTGTGTCTTTTACTGTCCAAATGTACAGCATATCATTCCATTTATATGCAGCATGTAACCAAGAACACTGGTACTATCCCTATTATTCACTTGGTCCTACCTTGATTTAGTTACAACTATATAGATGCTTTAATAGACTTGGAGTTTTGTAACATATACCAACACCTCTGTATTTGAATAAGTTTTGCAAATGATCCCCTTATGTGGGTCTCCCACTGTATATGTTAGTCCCTTCCATTCACTGAACCACTCGACTCTCCAAACACCCGCAGCTAGCCTATCTGCTACGCAGGATGCGGACCATTTCATGGCCTCCATGTTGGTAATCAACCCCACGTCTTTCTTTACACTGCTACATGACGTGTTTACGAATGGGATATGTTCCCACGCGTAACCGGGCGGTTTTAATGTGACACCAGCTATCCTACCACCTATGCAGTGTGGTGACTATGTCTATGGCTTCCATGTCGCTATGCGACCGGCTGCCTTTCCGTATCCCCGCCCACTCGGTCACATGACTCGGTTACCAGGGTTACATTATTATACCCGGAACTAGGCGCCGCCACTTTGACAGCCTGCCGCGATCAAACACGGATTCATTCCGAGAACGGTAAGCCGCTTTTTGGCGTTTCCCTCTAATCCCTACCTTGAAACCTACCCACCGGGTTCTTTAGCTCACGTGTATTTTTACGATTCTACGCTCCTCAGATCCCTGCACGAGCGAGGTTTTGCCTGACCCATACGGACCCTTTTCCGAGCCGCACGCTGTTGCACGACGGCATTCGGGTAAGTGGTCTTCCTCCCTTCATGCTTGCCTCAGTCTCGACTCATCAGTCCCATTAGTTTGTTTCAACTTGCGCCGCTTTTACTTTTCTAGATTCAACCATTGCGGATATATTTTTTAATCCGGACCCACACCGTCACGGACTAATCTCCTAGCCGGACGTTCTTTCACGACGGCAACCGGGTGAGTGCATGTCCCTCCGTTTTGCTCGTGCAACTCTCACTCCTTTTAGCTTACCTCAATGATTCTGTATTCCATTTTTGTAGAATCGACTTTCCAGGGTATTTTTAACCCGGATCCTCACCAACAATGCACTGACATCCATTGTTGCCCACGACGGTGAGTTTTGCCTTTACTAGTATTCCAGACCACCCAGGAATTGGCAGCCATTTAGTGTTTTATTTTACTTTTTGTATATTTTGATAAATACGCTCACTCCACAGATTCTTCTGGGACACTGTGTACCTACCAGACTCAGCCCTTTGCCTACCACAATTGTGGTAATTCATACCACGTTTCTCAGATTCTGTGGTGGGCTGGCGCTGTATATTCCTCAGCCCCATCTTGCCTGGGCCTCCTACTAACGCGGTCTCAATGTTGAGCAGTGGTGTGTACTCGCCCACCTTGTTCGTTGTGGCCTATCTCCACGCGCCAATAACCAATCAACCTTCAATTCATTTGATTCTAGTATAATCCAATGTATCCACTGTCCCAATATACTCTATGGGACTTTAACTAGTGCCTTGAATTCTACCCATTTTGGGGTGATGTGTTTTTGCTTGCTTATGTACATTTATTTACAGGGACCAGTGTCCCGTACTCACAAAATATGTTTATATACCAAACAGGGTGTGTGCCCCTCCAGTCCTGATGAAGACCCTACAGCAAGATAACCATTGATGTCTGCACATTTGAAAGGGTCGAAACGTCGACACACGTCTACTTTCCATCGCCAACTCTACTCCCCATTATTTTCATTAATTGAACTACTTGGAGTATGGCGTCCTTTGAATAATTCATGAACATTTTTGTCTCATTTCATTGTACAGAGTCTGTAACATTGCTAAATGATTGACAACTGTTGATTTTACTGTCACTTTTGAATTTTCACTTCTTCCTTCACCATTTCCCCACAACCACCACCACCTCCAACACTTCCTGTCCTTGGGGCACCATGTAAATTACCGATTTATTATTGTGTATACTAATACAGCATATTTAAATGCGCATTCCCATTGTGAAGTAAACAGTGTGGATTCAAGTCATGTTTCTTTGATTATTTTTCATTTTTGTGTTTACAAGTTCCATTGCTACTGGGACCCCTCTCTTTTCACTTCATTACTGCTTTCTGAGCAGGTGGCGCGGGTCCACCACAACAGAGGGCCGATGTCTGTGCGAGAGGGATTGTGGAGTGCGGGGGAGGGTGGGAGGGGTCCCAGAGCACATGTCCAGTGTTGTGCTTACACGAATCTGACAACATTTACAAGGCAGGACAAATGCCCGGATAATCCGGCCCGGTCCCCGGTTTATGTAAGTCATTAGTGAAAGTAGCAGGCTTAGGGGGCGAAAGAGGACACCTTCCATTGCTTATTGCTGTAAAGCCGGGTGGGGCGGGCGAGGCCCCCTCCCCCTGGACACGGAATGACACCTCTCTGAGGCCACAATATTACACACGCCGGAGCTTCATTGTGGGCACAACACGAGATCCAAACTCAGAGGGGACAACAGAACACTCTCGACCTGCGGGGTGGGGGGAGGGTGAGGGGGGGGCATGTACCCCACCTACGTTACCCACACGCTCCTAAACTTCACTCTGGGCACAACACAGCCTCCAAACTCAGAAGGGACAACATAACACACTTCCAGCCAAAGGGGCGCAATGCAACACCCCCACCCCCGGGGGCACAAGATAACCCACTCCGGACATCTGAAGTGGGCGGGGGAGGGGTAAAATGTGACACATTTCCCACATCCGGGAGGGGGCACTACTACCGGGCTCACGGGGCACAATAGAGCACACTCCGCAACTCAGCGGGCAGATTGTAATACAAGCCCGCCCTGAGAGGCACTATATAATGTTATTACACACCTCTGTCAGGGCGATGCTGTGCACTGCCCAGAGGAAAGTCCAACATACCCGTGGCACACATGATGCGATATCACGAGGCCTCTGAGGGGTACAACACACACAACTCAGAGCGGTGTGGTATGAGTCACCCATGGGTAACACATCACATACACACTCAGCTTTAAGGAGTCCCAGCGTGTACCTCTCTCTCTTTACCCCCCCAAACACACACAACCCTCAGAGCAGCACTGTGTACACTACACTGATGGGGCAATGACAGAACTCATGCACGCACACGGCATCAAAGGATCACACTGCACACAATACCCCGGCCCTCCACACACACCCCTTGGGACGATATGATGTCGCATGGCTTGGGGGGGGGACAGATCATAACTCTCCTCCACACACAATGACGCAAGGGAATATCATATACTGCCCCCCCTCTCCCCCCACACACACACAAACTCACGTGGGCTCAGTTTAAGTAACATACTCAGGGCAGAGTATATCCGCCAATCCCAGATAGTCGCGACATACACCCACTGAAAGTGTGTCACTAGAACACCCGCCACACATCACAGGGACATAACGACACACTCCTCAGAGGAGAACAACATACGCGCACACAACACCCCACGGTATGGGGCTCTTCAAACTGAGCACACACCCATCAGAGTGGCAGAAGGTGAACCCAATGGGACACAGTGTAACACACACATATAAAAACACACAGAGACACACACACATACAAATGCACACACAAACACACTATACCCCCTCACGCCCTCCTAAGCGGCACAGAACAGCATCCACTATTTGCACTATTTTTCTAGAAAAGTGCTAAAGTTTGGAATTATTGCTTTCACTGAGCCGGTAACCCTTTAGTATTCTTACACTTAGTATCATGATATTAGCATAACACTACCTTGCACAATCTAAAGCTCTTTTAAACAACACTGCGGTAGCAATACCTATTTACAAATAAGTCCCTAATGTTAATCTTGGCACAATGCACACAAAAAATCTTATACGGTGTCAAGTTGACCTGGTCTTTCCAGTCTGAGATGTTTCTTTAGAAAGCACCAGACATAATTAGCTTTAGAAGCACCTTCATTTGATGGAAAGACTCTGCAGTTTTTACATTTTATAACTTGTTACTTGCGATTCTCGGACGAGCTGCTGAACAGGGACCCCTGTTAGGGGTTTAAAAATGGATCCTTTCATATGGCAGCTGTGACATTTTTACTGCAGTCCCTCTGCCCGCCGGGGGGTAATGCTCTCTGCAACCTGCCCGCCGGGGGTAATGCTCTCTGCAAGCAGCCCGCCTTCTGGAGCCAGCAGTCAGATGTGTGCTGCTCGGCCCTCGCTCTTTTAATTACAACAGAGCCTCCCGTGGAGATCTGTGGAGGCCACGGGAGAAAAACATAAGTTCCCTTCTTGACTGATTGTGTCAGACCTCGCCTGTCGAGCTGATTTCATTAACCGTGCCATTCATTAGGCCGTCGCCACCGACCAAGCCACGGATACACACAATGGTCTGGCCTGACAAATCGACAAACATTAAATGCATGTTGCAGACCCACGCGTTTAGTAGAGTAATGGCTACGTCACCTAATTAATATTTATGAGCACTTTCAATGCATGAGGCACTTTCACCATCGACAACTTTTCTTTTCTTTCATTTCCTCTTCATTGACTTGTGAAGTAGCCACACATTTCTTTGGGTGGAAACATGATACTTTTTGTTTACCGTATGGGTACATACTTATTTCTAACAAAACATGAACTTGATTGGGACATTCTAGCAAATTTCTTATAACTTATTTTTTAATATAAAAAACTACGCTCCTTTAAAACTGTGTCAAAAGACGTCACAAGTTAAGGAGGGTGCGCTATATGCAGTCTACCCAAGACCACACACCGGTCAAGCGGGGCGCCGGGATTCTAAACCAGGCCTTCCGGTGTAGACAGTCTAGTCATTAAACGACATCTGCTTTAACTGGATGTGACAAATTAATTCTCCTGTACCTGTCCATTTCACATTGAGCCATTTTTCATTCTCGCACTAAACTAATAATTGTCGAGCCTGTCCCGGGGGACAGAGATGTTCATTTGTGGCGCGCGCCCCCGGGCAATGGATGCGGAGAATAATTGGACTTTGTGTCTGGTCGGCCGCTGCGATACAGAGCGGGGCCGGGCCACTGATAATGAATAGCCCGTTAAGGGGCTGACAGCGCCGTGATTACAACCAAACGCGCCTCTCGCCCTCTCTCTCGGTCGCAGAGATCAGCGATGACAAAGTGTCTCTCAAATACAGCGCAGCAAATGGGGGCTCGGGGCTTGCTTGGGGGTGGTGTGGCTTAATATTGAAGTGTTGGGCGGGGTTATCCAGGAAACTAAACGGGTGCATTTTGGAGGAGGACGAATTGTTTACCTTAAAAAGTGAAAATGCTTTTCTCTCCTTTGTATACCCCAAACCCGGCAGCCCCAAAGTGCCACGGGCGTAAACACAAGGCATTTTTCATATCACCAACAGTTTTCTTTCGATCACACCTCAACATAATTGTTGTTTGCTGCTGCCCGCGAGTCGCAGACGGTGGAAGGGATCGCATGAAATCCAGTCAGAGCACATTTGTTTCCATCTGCCCGCAAAGGCGCGTCTTACACGTCTGTGCATTAATAGGCTTAGGGTCAGTAATGCGAGCTGCGGCCGGCGCTGGGCTGAGCTAATCTGCTCTGCTGGAGCCTGGAAGCCGGGCAGCCCCGGGGTGTGAGGGCACTGCTCTGTCTCTCCCGGGGAAGGCTCGGACTGCTCTCCGTGCTCAAGGAGAACGAGGCAACAATGACGAAAACTGCAAGCACCCAAAAAAAAAAATTAACATCCGCCCACCGCCGCACTGACGAGACAAAAGGGGCCGGATGAGAAAAATTCTCCAGGAACGCCCACGAGTTGCCTCGCAGGATGACGGACGCCTCTGTTTGCCAATGGCTAGCGTCCATTTATGGAGCTAGCCAATGGGAAACAGAGGCGGGAAGAACATCGATACTGTAACTCAAAAGCTTTCGCCCTGGGCGGGGCACTGCAAGCAGTGCCCTCGCCAGGTCGAAACCTAAAAACCACTCCCAGAAATCCACATTTCAGAGATCTGATGACATTTGAGGGCTTATAAACCTCACAGCTGTCAGGATGGCCGAGCGGTCTAAGGCGCCAGACTCAAGAGCTGCTTTTTCCCACCAGCTGGGTGTTCTGGTCTCCAATTCGAGGCGTGGGTTCAAATCCCTCTTCTGACACATTGACTTTTTGTATCCACTTTAATCATAATCCCCGCGTATCATCCTCCCCGGGCGCCTTCTCCCCTTCGAAGTAAAGGGGCCGCGATCCCGGGGAATATGTGCTGAAAGTATGGGGGTGTGTGTATGTGAGTGAAGAATGCCCAGTGGCGGGCGTCTACCACCGGCCCCTCCCAGGGGCGTGTGGAGGAGGCGTGTGAGCTGCTGTAAGAGGCGGCTGCTGGAGAGAGATCAGGAGGCAAATTATAGCAGGGCATTTTTTTTGCCACTCTCACTAATATAGATCCAAAAAACAGAGGGCTTGTGATAAATGTGCATGGGCGTCCGCAGGGGAGGGCAAGGGGGGGCACTTTTTCCCCCCTGGAACACCGGTCCGTCACTATTGACAGCCCCCACAGTGGTGTTTGTCTGCAAGGCCGTCAATTTTTTTTATTTTTATTTTTTTTATTTTATAAAACCTTTATTGAAACTTGCAAAGTATTACATGCGCAGGCCCACAACCACAGGGGCCGGCCGCAAGCGTATCAAATGAATCAGGATGTAGAAACAAGAACACGACCGAAAAAAGCAATATCATAGATACGTCATGTGTGAGTGCGCACTGCAAAGCATAAGGATATATGAGGTTTTCGTTTTTTAAAGTTATGTAGAGTAGGAACGGCTGCAGGAGCAATGGCGTCACACCACATAATAAAATAAGAAGAGGTGAGGGGGGGACGTACCCCGCAGAGCAAACAGAATCAGTTGATGAACCACACAGTTGTCAAAACAATACAGTCGCCGAGGCGGACCTAGAGCAAAAACAATACGACAGCAAACAATAAAGCAGAGCACCATTCTGAAAACTCGCCCCCCAGTAACCTAAAGGCATAGTTGAGTGTAGAAGCCTTATAAGAAAGGAAAAAGGGAAAGAAAGACAGCCAACCCTACTAAAGAGGTAAAGAACCCTCCCAGAGACAGACGGAAAAAGAAGAAAGGGACCATAGAACAAAACAAACTAAAATAACAAACCCCCCCACACCCGCCACCCTACACCACTGTAATGGCTACGGCCTACCCCACTAACAGCGTGCCTGTCGCCCAGGAACTGCCCCAAAGGAGAGGGAAAGAAAAGAGAAAGCGGAGGAGGAGAAAGCAGACACACTCCCGGACTCCCATGCCCACCGCCAACAGCAACCACCCGGAGACACAATAAAACCAATATTCAGCAATTATACAAACCAGTCACGGTAGGATAAATAACAGCCACCCAATTCCCATCACAATATAGGCACAACCCCGGCATTAAGAAAAGCTATTATATCGGAACCCAGCGATAAAGTTCAGCCCTGGCCCGTACGGTCCGTCCTAAGAGTCCTTGCCACTCGAGCCGCCATTTTGATGGAAAAGGCAGAGCGTCCATAAAAGTTCTTTGCAGCATAAGAGGATCGAAAACAGGATAAAAGTACATGGCTCGAACTAGGAAAGATGTCCAAGAACAGCGAGCATCCGAAACCATCAGCAAGTAACTCGTGGCCACATGGAAGTTTGTCCAAAGAAGTGATGGGTGGCAGCAGGGTCAGGCAAAAGACACTAGTGAGAAGCACGGGCTGGCTAGCCGGCAATAGGGGACCGTCGAGAATCATAAAGTCCGGGCGATGCACAGGGACCCCGACCTCTGAGATGCCATGCATCGCTGGTACCATCTCCAGCTGGAGACCAAACGAGACGTTGTCCTCAGGTGCCAGGATACCGTCTACTTTCACCATCAGTGTCCGGAACACAGCGACTGTGTGAGAATGGAGCGCCCCAATGGCGGCCACAACGGCCCGTAGTGATGGCGTGCCCTCCGTCCGCTCCATCTCCTCTCAGTAGGCGACAGAGCCGGGTTCGGACCCCGGAGGCCAGCTGCTCCGGAGTCACAGGCCACGTAAATCTGATCACAAATAATGGGCGCTCCTCGTCTCATAGAACACACCTTCGCCGTCAGGGAGGACCCGGCCCGTCGACCCCCACGGGGAGAAAGGGCTCCGGGCGCCGGGCCTCCACCACAGCAGCCGGCGTGGCACGCTGGCGTGTCCCGGGTGTGGATCGTTCAAAGGATCGTCAGAAAAATCAACAATTCAGGCACTCTTCGGGAGACCGGGCTCAGTCCAGGTCTCACGGCCGATGTTGTTCAACTCCGACTCGGGTAGTCTAGAAATCGAGGCCCAGGCTTCAACACGATGTTAGGCCGAGAATAGAAACACGGCGTATCTTCGTCAGCCGATAAGGTAGAAATCTCGGGATTGCACCTCTGGAAGCAGTAGACCTTCATAGACAAGAAAATCAGGTGTGCAGACAGGATGAAAGACAGGATAATCGAGCTGTTGGCGGAGGTCGACGGAGCCGGGAGCTTATGCGGCCATCTTGATTCGTAGCGTAGCTCCTCAAGGCCGTCAATTTTAAAAGCGTGAGAAAGCGCTTGCAATGACGGTCCTGCTGATGGGCAAGAGAGAAGGTCCGGGCCTGGCTGCTCCCACAGCTTGAAACAGAGGCGCACCTAGAGTCAAATTTCGGGGGGGGGCACATTTTTCAAGCTAAGGAAGAGTGGAGCTGCGGCCAGGGGCCCTAGGAAGGGGTGAAAACCATCAAAGCCTCATTAACGCCAGCACCAAATTACACAATTCGCCCAGAGATGCAATGGGTGTGTCTGCCTGTTTATTGCGAGATCAATTGGAAAGTCCTTCTGTGCACTCGTGATTTATTCGTACTCAAGCTATATTCCTTTTTTTGTTGGTGCTACTACATCCTGGTACCCACTCTTTAGGTGCCCTTTCGTATACCCTATCGTGTGTGGTGCAGACACTTCTGTTCCAATGGATGTGTGCACTTTTCAGCGAACATTAAAGTTTCATCAATTTCTTTTCCATGGTAATAATCAGTTTTAATTCATATTTTGGTTTCCATTGTTAACTGTTGTTATACGTTTTTTAATATATCCATTATTTCTAAAATAAAATAAAATAATGGATATATTAAAAAACAGTTAACAATGGAAACCAAAATATGAATTAAAATATTTTGTTGACAACTGAAAAAGAGTTAAAACTGAACAGAAGTGTCTGCACCACACACGACATGCCTGTTTTTTTGCACCATAAGCACTAGTATTACAGAAGGGTCTGCATATGAGATGGATTAAAGAGTTTACACCTTGAGCTCCAAAGGGGCAGTCCCTCATGTTCATTGCAGTATCGAGTGTAGCCCCTGGACCACTGTCTGTACTCACTGTCGCCTGCCATGATTCATGAAGGGAAAGCTGTCCCACAGGGACAACTTTTCTTTTCTGAATCATGCACCAACTGCAGCTCAGTGTTGGTATCAGATCAACGGTTTGCGACTGCCATTGCGTTTGAAAACCATTGATATATGTCATTGTAAATTGCAATTTGAAGATAGCACCCTTTCCACTGCCCCTCCAAATTCCAATATGAAGTAAGATGCAGAACCCCTTTTGTCAATCATGAAGGTTATACACAACTCTAAAAAGGGGTTTTGCAGTAGCAACCACTGTGATGCTGCAAATTGTAAGCTTTATGACCACAACATCCTTTTGTATTTGAGGGCCCTAGTTATTTAGATAAAGCAGGATGTGCAGTGAAAGGAATGACGTTACAAATGAGTAGTGCCTTTAATGCTCTGGAAATGCTAGGATCTCCAATCTACCTCTGTACCTCTCTCTACCTCTCTCTCTACCTCTCTACCTCTCTCTCTCTACCTCTCTCTCTACGTCTCTCTCTCTCTATATGTCTCTCTTTACCTCTACCTCTCTCTCTACACCTCTCTCTACACCTCTCTACCTCTCGCTATCTCTCTCTCTCTATACCTCTCTCTCTATACCTCTCTCTCTATACCTCTCTCTCTCTACCTCTCTCTCTCTACCTCTCTCCCTCTACCTCGCTCTCTACCTCTCTCTCTACCTCTCTCTCTCTCTCTCTACCTCTCTCTCTACCTCTCTCTCTCTACCTCTCTCTCTCTACCTCTCCCTCTCTTTCTCTCTCTCTCTACCTCTCTCTCTACCTCTCTCTCTACCTCTCTCTCTCCACCTCTCTCTCTCTACCTCTCTACCACTACCTCTCTACCTCTACCTCTCTCTACCTCTCTCTCTCTACCTCTCTACCTCTCTCTCTCTACCTCTCTCTACCTCTCTCTCTACGTCTCTCTCTGTCTCTCTTTACCTCTACCTCTACCTACCTCTCTACACCTCTACCTCTCGCTAGCTCTCTCTCTCTCTACCTCTGTCTCTCTCTACCTCTCTCTCTCTACCTCTCTCTCTCTCTCTCTACCTCTCTCTCTACCTCTCTCTCTCTAAGTCCCTGTACCCAGGGCTGAGGTGCACCCAGAAGTCTCCCAGGGGCTGCAGCATGTATTATGCCACCCCTGGGCTGACTAACTAAACAGACACAACTGGCTGCTTGACAGCTGGGGCAAGGTGGTGTAATCACCCTTTGCTTTAGATATAGTATACCTATATCTAAACCTAAATGGACACACAGACCTCCTATCAGTCACTCCTATGGCAGGCCTTGACAATCCTGAAGGCAGAGTGCTTGGAATCGTGTGAGATGGTGCTCTGGCATGAGCTGAGCCTGTCTGCGGCTTTCGGGACCCATCCCTTAGCCGTTTCCATGATATCGCATACCATATACTCTTAAGTGCATTATAATCCTCGCGGTTATATGCCAACTCTGGTATCGCTTTATCAAAACATGTCGAGTAAGGTGTCATACGAATTGGAATACTAACCCCTCGTCAATTCTGGCGACGGGGTTAGCATTCCACCCTTCTAGAGGGACACGACATGTATGTAACCTATAACCCCGGTTAAAGCCAGACAGAGCCTTAGCTCCACAAAATGGATGCTGCCACCGAGACACAAGTCTGCCCTCCTGCTGCTGGGAGTCCTCCCAGAGCAGGAGGCAAGGACAGAGGGTTTCCTGCCAGGGGCGGTGCCAGCACCGTCCCAGACAGGGTTTTGTGTATTCTAGGTAGGCAGGGCTTTAGAGGAAGGTGACTGCAAGTGGCACCCCGGTGCTCACTGTGCATAGGCCGGCTTGAACCAGTTCCAGGGGCACACCAGACCCTGAGCTGGGGAAAGCCCGCCAAAGGAGAGGGGTGTAACCACCCCCCTCCTGGTCCCACCCATAGGGCAGGACTTAGTCGCGTGCCAGCCCCCTTTTTCAGGATAAAGGTAGGAGCAGGCCCCCTTCCAAATCAGATCAATCTTTGAATCCTGAACCGACCTTCTTCAAGAAGAACTCAAGACTCTTCCCAAGATTTCTCCCTTGTGGCTAAGGAGTAGTCACCCTGCAGCAGCAGGCACCAACCAAGCATCGCGGTTTGTTGCCAGTCTCTCCTTCGGATCAAGACTGCTCCAGCACGACGAGAACCGGCTTCCCTGGCACCTCTGACCTCAACCTACATCATCAGCCCAGCTGTGATCCGTGGGTGCGACGAGACCTCGAGGGACCAGCCATCTTCAGAACTGCACGACGCTTGTCCAGCACGACCACCGAGTGACCCTCGACCGAGTGCTTTGGGGTAAGAGTAGCCCCGACCCTGAGCAGCTCCAGCACCGAAGTTCAGCCCCCCTGCATCCACGAGATCTGCGTGGGGCCCTTCTGCTTTTTGCTGCTCACCGCGTTGTCCAGGTCGCTTGCCCGTTGGCTAGTGGCCCTCTCACGACGCTCCACGACGACAACCACTGCTGTTCTGGTTGCTCCAGACTAGCCCTTGCTCCCCTCCAAAAGAGGAGCACCCTGGACCCTCCTGGTCCACTCAAGACGCCATTTTAGGTCCACCGCGTGGGCCTTGCATTTGCCAAGACTTGTTGCCCAATCCTGGGTCCAGCGACGTCGACAGCAAGTACCTTCGTGGGACAGCTCGCACCTCCATCCTGGTCGCCGACAACGCCTCCTGGTCCGAGAGACTGCAGAGCCCAGCAGCGCCCACTCACCTGGCTGAGGTGACTTTGTCCGGTGCCATCCTGGTGCCCACTCAAATCACTGGCTAGTGATTCAGAACTTGGTCCCCTCTGCTTACAGGTTTCTTCTTCCCTGATCCAGGCTTGGATCAACACGAACTTTCTTCACTGGCCGCCTGCCAGCAACTTCTTTCTTCAGGCTCCTGGATCTTCAACGAGGGTTTCCGACGCAACTTCGACCCTATGCAGCCGCAGCCCCTGGGCTAGGTAACCTGAGTACTCCGGTGCTCCAGCATAGTCCAACACCCTAAGTGTTCGGATCCACTCCCGTTTTCGACCCACCTAGTCGGGCTCACCCGAGAACAGTAACTTTGCAACTGCTAGCCTCCATAGACTTTTTCCCGCCTTACGCGTGAGAGTTCCCACTCTGCACACGACGTCCACAGGCCTCCTGCATCTAATCCCAGTGTTTAGAATTGTAGGCCGAGCGATTCCTGAGTCTAGAAAAGTATTACTTACCTGCTAGCAAGTTCGCATTCCACTTACTGAGTATATGGTTTTTCGTGCCCCTAGGGCATCTGTGTAAATTGTGCGACTTAGAGTATTTTCGTAAGAGTTTTGTTGTGTGCTTAGCTCCCTGACTCATAAAGAGTTCAGGGTAGACTTGTTATAAATAAATATCTGTTTATTTTCATAACAACTTGTGTGGTGTCCTTTCACTTGGTGTTCAAGGGGTAATGTGATGGTAAAACAGCTGGCTTAACACGCCCTCTAGAGTCTTAGCCTTAGACTGCTCGTATCCATGCTACAAGGATAGCTGGTCTATAAGGTTGACTTACAACCAATCATCAATAAGGGTTGTTTGGACTGATACATAGTGATCACTAGAATAGTGAGCACTGCATATCAGGCCAACTTCTCACATTGGTGGCAGCGGTGGGATTTGAGCTTGCTGTTGTTTTACCACACATATCCTAAGAATATCATTTGAAAGATCACATAAGTACTGAGGTACATATAACTTAGCTTAGAATACTCTGAGTTCTACTGAACCATCTGTTGTAGCTCCTAGGGCCTAGCACACCCTAAACTACAACTCTAGCAAGGGATCAGTAGGCAAACATATAGTGTAGGTAAGTGCACCACTTACACCTCACTAGAAAAGCATGTCTACCCAGGGAGAGTCTACTGAGACCCCCCTTGTGGTTATTGACCCTCCACAGGTCACTTCAAGATATGCAGCTCTCAGTTTCCAGGAGATGAGACAAGTGTGTACCTCCAGGAAACTGAAACAGGGGTCTAACCCCACCATTCCCTTTCTGATAGGTCTCTTAGAGACTTATGATGCGAGAAAGATTTCTCAGCTACATGGGAATATGCCAGCCTTAGAGGGTACCTATGGGGATCCAGACCTCCCCAACACTGCCAATGCAGTTGAGGAGGAGGATCAAGAGGAACTCTCTGGGGATGAGGTAGACAAAGGTCTTGAGGTAGTCAGAAGGCTAACTAGGGCCAACTTAGACTTACTTGGGCTAGGATCTGGGGTACCCCCAGTACTGACCCGAAGTGGGCCTAACCTTGGAGTTAGGAGAGATAGATCTCTTTCTAGGGACTCCAATAGATCTCTGCACTCTAATGCCTCTTCTCAGAGGAGAAGGAACTCTCCCCGGAGGAGATTGACTTCCCCCCAGAGAATAGAGCATGAAGCTAGAATGAGACAGGCTGCTCTGAGGATTGAAAGGGAAGAACTTGCCCTGGCCAAAGAAAAGCTTGCCTTTGCTAGAGAGCAGCAGATGAGTGGGATAGGTCCCACTGGTGGCAGCAATCTCCCAAGATATAGAGAGAAGGGTTTAGATACTAAACACCTGACAAAGATAGTGCCCCCCTTTAAACAAGGGGATGACATCCAGAAATGGATGGCTGCTTTGGAGAGGGCCTGCACTGTGCAGTGCATTCCCCAGAGTCAGTGGGCAGCTATACTGTGGCTCTCCTTTGATGGTAAAGGTAGAGATAAGCTCCTCACTACAAGAGTAGAGGATGCTAACAATTACCAGGTCCTGAAAAATACACTGGTTGATGGGTTTGGTTTAACCACTGAGCAGTACAGGTTGCTGTTCAGAGACACCCAGAAAACTCAGTCTCAGGACTGGTCTGACTTTGTGGATTGTGCCACTAAGGCTTTGGAGGGCTGGTTGCTGGGTAGCAAGGTTACTGATTACACAGGATTGTATAATCTGATGATGAGAGAACACATTTTAAACAATTGTCAGAACCAGTTGTTGCACCAGCACCTTGTTGATTCAGATCTGACCTCTCCCCAAGAATTGGGAAAGAAGGCAGACAAATGGGTCAGAACAAGGATCAAGCAGAACCAGAACCAGAACCAGGGTGGTCAGAAGAAAGCAGACCAGAAGGGTAACACTAAGAATGAACAAAATGACCAGAAGTCTTCACCAGGTCCCCAACAAACCAAAGAGGGTGGGGGTCAGGCTTCCCAGAAGAAGAAGACTCAAGAAGGCCAGTCAAAAAGGTGGTGCCAGTACTGTAAAAGTAAGTCTCACTGGTTTAGTGAGTGCACCAAAAGAGGAGGGCAAACTCCTACCACTACAGCCCCTAAGGCAACTGCACCCCCTAGTACAGTCAGTAGTGGTAGTGTACCTCCCAAGGCATTAGTTGGGTTAACCTTGGGAACTGAGGGGTCTGACAACTTAGTTGGCACACTCACTCAGGCTGTCCTTGTCTGTACAGGGGATATGGATATATCCCCTGACACAAGTCCCAATACTTTGGGCAAATACAGGCAGACACCTTTGATCAATGGCAAACTGGCTCAGGCCTATAGGGACACTTGTGCCAGTGTCACCATGGTGACACCAAACTTTGTGGACCCTGGACAGATCATGCCAGGTACAGATTTCCTGGTGACCAATGCCAGCAACGTCACTACCAGTCATAGTATGGCGATTGTTGCTTTCTCCTGGGGAGGGGTAAGTGGCCAAAAGAAAGTTGTGGTTAGTTCAGACCTCCCAGTGGATTGTTTGTTGGGCAATGATTTGGAGTCATCCCTATGGTCAGAAGTGGAGCAGAGGACTCACATGGAAATGTTAGGCTTGCCAGCACATGTGCTTGCTGTGACTAGGTCACAGGCCAGAAGATGCCCCACTGAACAGGTGCTGGATCCTGGAAGAATGGACCAGACACCTTCCAAGAAGAAGAGCAGTAGGGTTAAGGCTTTGCCTTCCCCCTTGCCCCAGGTTGAGGATCAAGTCTCTGAGGAGGCTGATCTGAGAGAGCTGAGGGAAACTGAGCCTAAAGAGCTTGAACTTGATCAAGTTGAGTTTCTGGGCTCAGGGGGACCCTCCAGAGAAGACCTGGGGAAGGCACAGTTAGACTGCCCTTCCCTTGAACCCCTCAGACAGCAGGCTGCTGCTGAGGCTGCAGGGAATGCCACAGGTGCCCACAGGGTATACTGGGAAGATGGACTCCTGTACTCTGAGTCAAGAGACCCCAAGCCTGGTGCAACCAGGAGGCTGGTCATCCCCTTGTCTCTGAGAGGTTTCCTTCTCACCTTGGCCCATGAGATTCCCCTTGCAGGTCACTTAGGTCAGACAAAGACTTGGGACAGGCTTGTCTCACACTTTCACTGGCCCCACATGAATGAGAATACCAAGGAGTTTTGTCGCTCCTGTGTCACTTGCCAAGCCAGTGGTAAGTCAGGTGGCACAACAAAGGCCCCCCTCATACCACTACCTGTGGTGGGGGTTCCCTTTGAAAGAGTGGGGATTGACATTGTTGGTCCAATGGAACACCAGACAGCATCAGGGCACAAGTTTATACTGGTGGTGGTGGACCATGCCACCAGGTATCCTGAAGCTATTCCACTTAGGACCACTACAGCACCTGTAGTGGCAAGGGCCCTAGTGGGAGTGTTCTCCAGAGTGGGCTTCCCTAAGGAGGTCGTTTCTGACAGGGGTGCAAACTTCATGTCAGGATATCTGACTGCAATGTGGAAGGAGTGTGGTGTGAACTACAAGTTCACCACACCCTATCAGCCACAATGCAATGGGCTTGTTGAGAGATTCAACAGGACCCTCAAAGGGATGATTCATGGACTACCTGAAACTCTTAGGAGAAGATGGGATGTCCTGATCCCCTGCCTCTTGTTTGCTTACAGAGAGGTCCCACAGAAGGGGGTTGGCTACAGCCCTTTTGAACTTCTGTATGGGCATCCTGTAAGAGGACCCCTGTGTTTGGTGAAGGAAGGATGGGAGAGACCTCTCAAAAAGCCTGCAACCAACATAGTGGACTATGTACTTGGTCTCCGCTCCAGGATGGCTGAATACATGGAGAAGGCATCCAAAAACCTAGAGGCCAGCCAAGAACTCCAAAAAGCTTAGCATGACCAGAAGGCTGTCCTGACTGTGTACCAGCCTGGACAGAAGGTGTGGGTGCTGGAGCCAGTGGCCCCAGCAGCACTCAAAGACAAATGGTCTGGGCCCCACACCATCATTGAGCAAAAGGGAGAGGTCACCTACCTGGTGGACCTTGGAACTCCCAGGAGCCCTCTCAGAGTGCTCCATGTGAATAGGATCAAAGCATATGTCGACAGGAAGGACATGAGCTTGCTCATGGCCACAGATGAGGGACAGGAGGAAGAGAGTGACCCTCTCCCAGACCTGCTCACTCAGAATCCTGATGATGGATCAGTAGATGGTGTTGTCTTTTGTGGCAGCCTCTCTGAACATCAGCAACAGGATTGTAGACAAGTTCTGCAATCCTTTAGACATATGTTCTCTCTGACACCCAGCCAAACTGATTGGTGTACCCATGAGGTTGACCCTGGAGACAGTCTGCCTGTCAAGAGTAAAATCTACAGACAGCCTGATCATGTTAGAGACTGCATCAAAACTGAAGTGCAGAAAATGTTGGAGCTGGGAGTCATTGAGCCCTCAGATAGCCCTTGGGCTAGCCCAGTAGTTCTAGTGCCAAAGCCTCACACCCAGGGTGGTAAGAAAGAGATGAGGTTTTGCGTAGACTACAGAGGACTCAATGCAGTCACTAAGACTGATGCCCACCCAATACCAAGAGCAGATGAACTTATAGATAGATTGGCTTCTGCCAACTACTTAAGTACGTTTGACCTGACAGCTGGGTATTGGCAAATCAGGTTAGCTGAGGAGGCCAAGCCCAAGACAGCATTTTCTACCCCTGGTGGGCATTATCAATTTGTGGTAATGCCCTTTGGTTTGAAAAATGCACATGCCACCTTCCAAAGGTTGGTGAATCAAGTTCTCACTGGGTTGGATGACTTCTGTGCAGCTTATCTTGACGATATTGCTGTCTTTAGCTCCACCTGGGAGGATCACCTGGTTCACCTGAGGAAAGTGTTAGAGGCCCTGCAAAAGGCAGGCCTCACTATCAAGGCCACTAAGTGCCAGATAGGGCAGACACAGGTGGTATACCTGGGCCACCTTGTAGGTGGAGGCCAGGTTCAGCCCTTGGAGAGTAAAATACAGGCCATCAAGGACTGGGCTCCTCCAATCACCCAGACTCAGGTTCGAGCTTTCTTGGGCCTGACTGGTTACTATAGGAAGTTTGTCAGAAATTATGGGTCCATAGTGACCCCCCTTAATGACCTGACAAGTAAGAAGATGCCAAAGAAAGTTCAGTGGACAGAAGGCTGTCAAAAGGCATTCAATGACCTAAAGCAGGCCATGTGCACAGCACCTATCCTAAAGAGTCCAGACTACTCCAAGCCATTCATTGTCCAAACAGATGCTTCTGAGTTGGGTGTGGGAGCTGTTCTATCTCAACTGAATTTTGATGGTAACGACCAGCCCATTGCTTTTATTAGCAGAAGGCTGACCCCCAGAGAGAAAAATTGGTCAGCTATTGAGAGGGAGGCCTTTGCTGTGGTTTGGGCCCTGAAGAAGCTGAGGTCCTACTTGTTTGGAACTCACTTCACAGTTCAGACCGACCATAAGCCCCTCTTATGGCTAAGTCAGATGAAGGGTGAAAACCCCAAACTACTTAGGTGGTCCATTTCCCTACAGGGGATGGATTTTACAGTGGAGCACAGACCTGGTACTGATCATGGCAATGCTGATGGGCACTCCAGGTATTTCCACTTAGAGCAAGAAGACTCACCTGGTCAAGGTTAGTTTATTGTCCCAAAGTTTGGGGGGGGGTCATGTAGGAGATTAGGGTCTGCAATCCTATGATCACCCAGATTTTTGCTTTTTGCTTCACTGGTTTACGACTTCCCTGGCTGTGGGCCTGCTAATCAGACCCACAGCCTAGCTGTTCTCTCTATTCCAAATTGTACCCAGGTACTGAATTGGCACTGGGCCCTCTCTAAGTCCCTGTACCCAGGGCTGAGGTGCACCCAGAAGTCTCCCAGGGGCTGCAGCATGTATTATGCCACCCCTGGGCTGACTAACTAAACAGACACAACTGGCTGCTTGACAGCTGGGGCAAGGTGGTGTAATCACCCTTTGCTTTAGATATAGTATACCTATATCTAAACCTAAATGGACACACAGACCTCCTATCAGTCACTCCTATGGCAGGCCTTTACAATCCTGAAGGCAGAGTGCTTGTAATCGTGTGAGATGGTGCTCTGGCATGAGCTGAGCCTGTCTGCGGCTTTCGGGACCCATCCCTTAGCCGTTTCCATGATATCGCATACCATATACTCTTAAGTGCATTATAATCCTCGCGATTATATGCCAACTCTGGTATCGCTTTATCAAAACATGTCGAGTAAGGTGTCATACGAATTGGAATACTAACCCCTCGCCAATTCTGGTGACGGGGTTAGCATTCCACCCTTCTAGAGGGACACGACATGTATGTAACCTATAACCCCGGTTAAAGCCAGACAGAGCCTTAGCTCCACAAAATGGATGCTGCCACCGAGACACAAGTCTGCCCTCCTGCTGCTGGGAGTCCTCCCAGAGCAGGAGGCAAGGACAAAGGGTTTCCTGCTAGGGGCGGTGCCAGCACCCTCCCAGACAGGGTTTTGTGTATTCTAGGTAGGCAGGGCTTTAGAGGAAGGTGACTGCAAGTGGCACCCCGGTGCTCACTGTGCATAGGCCGGCTTGAACCAGTTCCAGGGGCACACCAGACCCTGAGCTGGGGAAAGCCCGCCAAAGGAGAGGGGTGTAACCACCCCCCTCCTGGTCCCACCCATAGGGCAGGACTTAGTAGCGTGCCAGCCCCCTTTTTCAGGATAAAGGTAGGAGCAGGCCCCCTTCCAAATCAGATCAATCTTTGAATCCTGAACCGACCTTCTTCAAGAAGAACTCAAGACTCTTCCCAAGATTTCTCCCTTGTGGCTAAGGAGTAGTCACCCTGCAGCAGCAGGCACCAACCAAGCATCGCGGTTTGTTGCCAGTCTCTCCTTCGGATCAAGACTGCTCCAGCATGACGAGAACCGGCTTCCCTGGCACCTCTGACCTCAACCTACATCATCAGCCCAGCTGTGATCCGTGGGTGCGACGAGACCTCGAGGGACCGGCCATCTTCAGAACTGCACGACGCTTGTCCAGCACGACAACCGAGTGACCCTCGACCGAGTGCTTTGGGGTAAGAGAAGCCCCGACCCTGAGCAGCTCCAGCACCGAAGTTCAGCCCCCCTGCATCCACGAGATCTGCGTGGGGCCATTCTGCTTTTTGCTGCTCACCGCGTTGTCCAGGTCGCTTGCCCGTTGGCTAGTGGCCCTCTCACGATGCTCCACGACGACAACCACTGCTGGTCTGGTTGCTCCAGACGAGCCCTTGCTCCCCTCCAAAAGAGGAGCACCCTGGACCCTCCTGGTCCACTCAAGACGCCATTTTAGGTCCACCGCGTGGGCCTTGCATTTGCCAAGACTTGTTGCCCAATCCTGGGTCCAGCGACGTCGACAGCAAGTACCTTTGTGGGACAGCTCGCACCTCCATCCTGGTCGCCGACAACGCCTCCTGGTCCGAGAGACTGCAGAGCCCAGCAGCGCCCACTCACCTGGCTGAGGTGACTTCGTCCGGTGCCATCCTGGTGCCCACTCAAATCACTGGCTAGTGATTCAGAACTTGGTCCCCTCTGCTTACAGGTTTCTTCTTCCCTGATCCAGGCTTGGATCACCACTAACTTTCTTCACTGGCCGCCTGCCAGCAACTTCTTTCTTCAGGCTCCTGGATCTTCAACGAGGGTTCCGACGCAACTTCGACCCTATGCAGCCGCAGCCCCTGGGCTAGGTAACCTGAGTACTCCGGTGCTCCAGCATAGTCCAACACCCTAAGTGTTCGGATCCACTCCCGTTTTCGACGCACCTAGTCGGGCTCGCCCGAGAACAGTAACTTTGCAACTGCTAGCCTCCATAGACTTTTTCCCGCCTTACGCGTGAGAGTTCCCACTCTGCACACGACGTCCACAGGCCTCCTGCATCTAATCCCAGTGTTTAGAATTGTAGGCCTAGCGATTCCTGAGTCTAGAAAAGTATTACTTACCTGCTAGCAAGTTCGCATTCCACTTACTGAGTATATGGTTTTTCGTGCCCCTAGGGCATCTGTGTAAATTGTGCGACTTAGAGTATTTTCGTAAGAGTTTTGTTGTGTGCTTAGCTCCCTGACTCATAAAGAGTTCAGGGTAGACTTGTTATAAATAAATATCTGTTTATTTTCATAACAACTTGTGTGGTGTCCTTTCACTTGGTGTTCAAGGGGTAATGTGATGGTAAAACAGCTGGCTTAACACGCCCTCTAGAGTCTTAGCCTTAGACTGCTCGTATCCATGCTACTAGGATAGCTGGTCTATAAGGTTGACTTACAACCAATCATCAATAAGGGTTGTTTGGACTGATACATAGTGATCACTAGAATAGTGAGCACTGCATATCAGGCCAACTTCTCACAGGCAAGAGAGAAGGTCCGGGCCTGGCTGCTCCCACAGCTTGAAGCAGAGGCGCACCTAGAGTCAAATTTCGGGGGGGGCACATTTTTCAAGCTAAGGAAGAGTGGAGCTGCAGCCAGGGGCCCTAGGAAGGGGTGAAAACCATCAAAGCCTCATTAACGCCAGCACCGAATTACACAATTCGCCCAGAGATGCAATGGGTATGTCTGCCTGTTTATTGCTAGATCAATTGGAAAGTCCTTCTGTGCACTCGTGATTTATTTGTACTCAAGCTATATTCCTTTTTTTGTTGGTGCTACTACATCCTGGTACCCACTCTTTAGGTGCCCTTTCGTATACCCTATTGTGTGTGGTGCAGACACTTCTGTTCCAATGGATGTGTGCACTTTTCAGCGAACATTAAAGTTTCATCAATTTCTTTTCCATGGTAATAATCAGTTTTAATTCATATTTTGGTTTCCATTGTTAACTGTTGTTATACGTTTTTTAATATATCCATTATTTCTAAAATAAAATAAAATAATGGATATATTAAAAAACAGTTAACAATGGAAACCAAAATATGAATTAAAATATTTTGTTGACAACTGAAAAAGAGTTAAAACTGAACAGAAGTGTCTGCACCACACACGACATGCCTGTTTTTTTGCACCATAAGCACTAGTATTACAGAAGGGTCTGCATATGAGATGGATTAAAGAGTTTACACCTTGAGCTCCGAAGGGGCAGTCCCTCATGTTCATTGCAGTATCGAGTGTAGCCCCTGGACCACTGTCTGTACTCACTGTCGCCTGCCATGATTCATGAAGGGAAAGCTGTCCCACAGGGACAACTTTTCTTTTCTGAATCATGCACCAACTGCAGCTCAGTGTTGGTATCAGATCAACGGTTTGCGACTGCCATTGCGTTTGAAAACCATTGATATATGTCATTGTAAATTGCAATTTGAAGATAGCACCCTTTCCACTGCCCCTCCAAATTCCAATATGAAGTAAGATGCAGAACCCCTTTTGTCAATCATTAAGGTTATACACAACTCTAAAAAGGGGTTTTGCAGTAGCAACCACTGTGATGCTGCAAATTGTAAGCTTTATGACCACAACATCCTTTTGTATTTGAGGGCCCTAGTTATTTAGATAAAGCAGGATGTGCAGTGAAAGGAATGACGTTACAAATGAGTAGTGCCTTTAATGCTCTGGAAATGCTAGGATCTCCAATCTACCTCTGTACCTCTTTCTCTCTACCTCTCTCTCTACCTCTCTACCTCTCTCTCTCTACCTCTCTCTCTACGTCTCTCTCTCTCTCTCTCTCTCTATGTCTCTCTTTACCTCTACCTCTCTCTCTACACCTCTCTCTACACCTCTCTACCTCTCGCTATCTCTCTCTCTCTCTCTCTCTATACCTCTCTCTCTCTACCTCTCTCTCTCTACCTCTCTCTCTCTACCTCTCTCTCTCTACCTCTCTCTCTACCTCTCTCTCTCTACCTCTCTCTCTCTACCTCTCTCTCTCTCTCTCTACTGTTAGAAAGGTGACCCGGGGGAGGCAGAAGATGTCTGACTGACCACCCCTAGGTCCACCCCTCCGTTGAGAAGTAGCCGAGCGTTATCGAGAGGCCTCCTGAATGAGGGCCCTCTCCTAGGATCGTACAGCAGAGTAATCACAGCACTACAAACGGACACCACACAGGAGGTCAAGTTCTCAAGCTTTTATAAGTAATAACGGTTGCGGGTTCTTGGCAGTATATACAGCTGGATCGAGGGATCCGTAAAGTCTCGGACAAGGAGGGTAAGGTAGCGGGACAGTCTTACTCTGGGCGGAGGAAGGGATACCCTACGCACAGCTCTCAATCCTCGAGCTGGGGGGTTCCGAGAGGTTCGAGCCGCGGCGGCGCCAGCAGGTTCTCAGATGGTTCAGCAAGGTAGGCCGCGGCAGCGCCAGCAGGCTCTCAGATGGTTCAGCAAGGTAGGCCGCGGCAGCGCCAGCAGGCTCTCGGATCGTTCAGCAAGGTAGGCCGCGGCAGCGCCAGCAGGCTCTCAGGTCGTTCAGCAAGGTAGGCCGCGGCAGCGCCAGCAAGCTCTCGGATCGTTCAGCAAGGTAGGCCGCGGCAGCGCCAGCAGGCTCTCGGATTGTTCAGCAAGGTAGACCGCGGCAGCGCCAGCAGGCTCTCGGATCGTTCAGCAAGGTAGGCCGCGGCAGCGCCAGCAGGCTCTCGGATGGTTCAGCAAGGTAGGCCGCGGCAGCGCCAGCAGGCTCTTGGATCGTTCAGGTTACAGGAAGGATGAGTTCGTCTGGTGTCGGCCGTGACAGCGTCGGCAGGGCTTCCAGTCCAGGATACAACTGGCGTCCTACTCCGGGGCTGGCCCAGATATAGGATGGAGGTCCTTTGATGTCCGGACCCTCGCGCCTGGGGGCCAGAGGGGCCGGGATGATGGTGTCCAGACACCCAGCAGGGGGGTGGAGCCAGCGCCCAGGGAGGCCGGAGGGCGATCGATACCAGGCGTCCGGGGACGGCTGGAGGGCCATCGAAACTCCTCTCCCTCCGGGATCTGTCGAGTGGCCACTCGACCACCTGGGTGGATCTTGGTGCCTCGATGTCTGGGCTTCGCTGGGGCCGGGGCTGGGGCCGAGGCCACGTGGTCGTGACGTGGTGGGCCCAAGATGGAGTCGGGCACGGCCCCGTGCTTCGGTCGTGATGGGCCTACGCTGGGGTCAGGCCGATGATGGGGATCCGGGATGGTAGCCGGATCTGTGGTGTTGGGGCGTGCAGGGTCGGGCAGAAGGGGCCGCCCGAGGTCCGGAGGAGGGCTGATGTCGTCCTGGGACCGCCATGCGGGAGGGGTAGGACCACGCCATGAGGCCGGGTCCAACACGCGTCCCCCCCAGCTGAAGGCAGGGGAGAGTCACCCATTTTCTTGGGGATTCTCCTCGCCGAGGCGGAAGAATCTGGACAGGCCGTCGGCATTGGCGTGGTCGTTGCCGGGGCGATGCTCCACAGTGAAATCCATCCCCTGCAGAGAAATGGACCAGCGCAGCAGTTTCGGGTTTTCTCCCCGCATCTGCATCAACCAACGCAGGGGCTGGTGGTCGGTCTGGACTCGGAAGTGGGTGCCGAAGAGGTAGGGCCGGAGCTTCTTGAGTGCCCACACCACGGCAAAGGCTTCCCTCTCGATGGTGCTCCACCGCTGTTCTCTTGCCAGGAGGCGTCGGCTGATGAAGGCCACAGGCCGGTCGATTCCTTCGGGGTTAACTTGGGACAGGACCGCCCCGATGCCGTGCTCCGAGGCGTCGGTTTGGACTACAAACTCTTTGCTGTAGTCGGGGGCCTGGAGCACAGGGGCGGTGCACATGGCAGTCTTTAAAGTCTCAACGGCTGTCTGGCACGCAGGGGTCCAGTGCACCTTCTGGGGTAATTTCTTTGATGTCAGTTCGGTGAGGGGCCCCACAATGCTCCCGTAGTCTTTTATAAATCACCGATAGTATCCGGTGAGCCCCAGGAAGGCTCGGACGGCGGTCTGGGTGACCGGGGGCTCCCAGGCCCGGATGGCGTCTACCTTTGGTTGGAGGGAAGCTACTTGACCGCTCCCTACTTGGTGTCCTAGATAGGTCACGGACCCTTGGCCTATCTGGCATTTGCTGGCCTTGATGGTTAGTCCGGCCCGCCGGAGGGCCGTCAGGACTTCCCAGAGGTGGGACAGGTGCTCATCCCAGTGAAGGCTGTACACCGCAATGTCATCTAGATAGGCGGCGCTGTATTCTTCTAGTCCGGCCAGCACCTGATTCACTAGCCTCTGGAAGGTGGCCGGCGCATTTTTCATGCCGAAGGGCATTACTTTGAAGTGATAGTGGCCATCTGGCGTCGAGAAGGCCGATCGCTCTTGTGCACCAGGGGTAAGGCCGATCTGCCAATACCCTGCCGTGAGATCGAAGGTGCTGAGGTATTTGGCGGCCCCTAGGCGATCGATCAGTTCATCTGCCCTGGGGATGGGATGGGCGTCGGTCCTGGTGACTGCATTCAGTCCCCTGTAGTCAACACAGAACCGGAGCTCGGGAGCGGTTCCGGGGGAAGCGGCTTTCGGGACCAGGACAACGGGACTGGCCCAGGGACTGTTGGAGGGTTCGACTACCCCCAGGGCCAACATCTTGGCCACCTCGGATTGGATGCAGGCCCGAACCCGGTCGGGCACTCGAAAAGCTCGTTGTTTCACAGGGGGGCTGTCTCCGGTGTCCACATTGTGGACACACCACCGGGTGACCCCCGGCGTGAGGGAAAACAGATCCGCAAACTGCCCCAGCAGCTTCCGGCAGTCTTGTTGCTGCTCTGGGGTCAGGGTAGAGGAGAGCCGGACCCCTTCGAAGGAGCCGTCTTCTTCGGTGGTGCTAAGGAGATCTGGTAGTGGCTCGGAGTCGTCTTCAGCTCCGTCATCGGTCGCCAGCAGCAGGCTCAGTTCAGTGCGTGCAAAGTGCGGCTTGAGCCGGTTAGCGTGTAGAACCCGGAGGGGGTTCCTGGGGGACTCCATGTCTACCAGGTAGGTGACGGGGCTCTTGCGCTCCACCACCTTGAAGGGCCCCGTCCATTTGTCCTGTAGGGCACACGGTTCAACCGGGGACATGACCCAGACTTGCTGGCCCGGCTCGAACTCGATGGACGAGGCGTTCTGGTCATACCAGCGTTTCATTTCCTCCTGACTGGCCTCCAGGTTGGCCTCGGCAAGTTCCCTGAACTTCCGAGTCTGATTGCGGAGTGTCAAGAGGTACCGGTAGACATCCGGTGGGGCCTCTCGAACTGCTGTCTCCCAGCCTTCCTTGATCAGGCTAAGGGGGCCTCGAACCGGGTGTCCGTACAAGAGTTCGAACGGGCTGAACCCCAGGGATTTCTGGGGTACCTCTCGGTAGGCGAACAGGAGGCAGGGCAGCAGGACATCCCATTTGCGCCGGAGGGGCTCTTCTAGGCCCTTGATCATCCCCTTCAGGGTCCTGTTAAAGCGTTCCACTAGTCCATTTCCCTGGGGATGATACGGGGTGGTGAACTTATATGCGACCACGCACTGTTGGGGACCGCATATGCTTCGAGATGAAGTTGGACCCCCGATCACTCACGACTTCTCGGGGGAAGCCGACTCGGGAGAAGATGCTCATGAGGGCTCGGCCCACCACGGGGGCCGTGATGGTTCGGAGAGGGATGGCCTCAGGATAGCGGGTGGCATGGTCCACCAGGACGAGGATAAAGCGGTGTCCCTGCGAGGTGCGAGGGTCCAGGGGCCCTACGATGTCTATTTCCACTCGCTCGAAGGGGGTGGTTACCACAGGGAACGGCTGGAGCGGGGCTTTGACCTTCCCCCCGCTCTTCCCGCTGGCTTGACAGGTCGGGCAGGTCCTGCAGTGGTACTGGACATCAGTGCGCATTTTTGGCCAGTAAAAATGGGTCACCAGGCGGCTGTAAGTTTTGTCCTGCCCCAGGTGCCCGGCGAGGGGCACATCATGTGCTAAGTTCAGGAGGAAGTCTCTGAAGCGGAGGGGTACAACCAGCACCCGGCCGGCCCCTAGCTCGGCAATCTTTTGCTCACTGTAAAGGAGGTCGTTGTCCCAGTAGACCCAGTGGGACCCCGCGGGGTCTACAGCGGCTTGAGTAGCGGCTTGCTGTCGCATCCCCTCGAGGGAGGGGCAGGTTTTCTGTTCCTGCCGGAACTGTTCGCGGGTGGGGCCACCTTCTTGGCGCCATTGAGCGAGTTCTGGGAGGTGGTTGAGCTCGGTGAGATCCTCTTGGTCGGGCCCTTGGGGGCCGGGCTCGGTGTTGGCGTCCTCGGGGACGACGGGTGGCGGAGGTGCGGGCCACTCTGGCTCCTCTGTTGGAGCTTCCCCCGCTGGGGCGGAGGCTCGGGCGGACATGGAGCGGGTGGTCGCACAGACCCACTCGGGAAGGCCTAGCATCCCCAGGTGCTCTCTTCGTTCGACGCCAGCCCATGGGGAGCTTTCCAGGTCGTTCCCAAGGAGGCAGTCCACGGGGGCATCGTCGCGGACAGTCACTTTCAGCACGCCCGACACTCCCCCCCACTCGAAGGGGATGCGGGCCATCTGACACAAAGTTTCGGAGTTATCTGCGGATCGGACTGGGCACAGGACGTTAGGAAGGATCTGTTCCGGGGTCACCAAATGGCAGTGGACCGCTGTTACGCTGGCCCCAGTGTCACGGAGGGCTTCGGTCCGGCAACCATTGATGGTGACCCACTGGCGGTACTTCTGGGTGTTGCCGGGGATCGGCCCTCGGGGATCATGTCGTGAGTCCCCAGGCAGGCTAAGGTCATGGCGGCGGGCTCCCACTCGGCCTGCTCGTGGCCGTCGTCCTCTTCCTCACTACTTTCTTCACCTAGGGCAGCTGCCGCGATCTGGCGGGCTGGGGGCCCGGTGGTGCCGGGTCGCTGGTTCATCGGGCAGAGGGGGTCATTCGCATAATGACCCTGTCGCTGGCATCTGTGGTACGTAACGTTCGGGCGGGGCCCCGGCCGGGCTGGGGGGCCCCCTCTCCGACCCAGGGATGGCGACGTGGAGGTAGGGGATGACCCCTGGGGGGCGTCTCGACCCCGGCTCGGGCCTACTCCGCCACCTCGTGGTCGGTGGTTCCCCGGGGACCCCCGGCCGTAATCTCCCATCGTGTTCCGGGGAACTCGGGTGCTTGCCCATCGGTCTGCCTCGACAGCGAGTTTTCGTGGCTCAGTCAATTTGCTGTCGAGGAGGTGCTGCCGGAGTTCGATGAAACAGTTATTGGACAGGTGTTCCCATAGAATGAGGTCGACCAACTGCTGGTAGGTGGTGACCTGGCAGCCCCGAGTCCACCCCTCGAAGGCCCTACTGTAATAGTTCACGTATTCCACCCACGTGGTACCGGGGATTTTTTTGCAGTCTCGGAATCGCTGCCGGTACATCTCGGGGGTGAGTCCGTAGCGAGTGAGGAGGGCGGTCTTCATGTGCTCGTACGAGGTCCTCTCGGTATCAGGGAGCTCCAGCAGGGCGTCTCTTCCTTCGTTGATAAACTTCCCCCACAGGCCGGCACCCCAGTCCCGGAGGGGTACTCGATGGGCGGCCATGGCGACCTCGTAAGCTTTAAACCACTGCTGGATGTCGTCGTTCTTACAGTACTCTTTGACGACATCCTTGGGTATGTGCACCTTCGTGTCCACCGGGGGAGGGGAGGTCTTCCCCCCGGAGAGGCCAGTCTCGTTTGCCTTGGCTTTAAATTCTAGTTCTTTGAGGACGCGCTCGTGCTCGAGCAGGAGTTTCTTCTCCTCGAGGTCTCTTTGTCATCGCTTTTCTTCTAGGTCTCCTTCTAGTCGCAGCTGCTCGAGGGCTAGCTTCCTTTCTGCCAGTTGGATCTCTCCTTCTTGTTTGAGTCGAGCAAGCTCCAACTCGTGGAGCCGGTTCCTCTCTCGTTCTCGGGCGTCTTCGTGGGAGAGGCCCGTGTTTGGGTTTGCGGGTCTCTCTCCCGCTGGGTTCAGTTGAGCCTCCGGGCCTCCGTTCGGGCCCGGGTTATCTTCACTCGGAGGTGGCGCCTCACCGGCGTCCACCCAGGCCTGCAGAGCCGATTTGAAATCTTCTTTGGTGCTTAAGCCAGTGGTAGCGATGCCTAGATCTTTGCAGAATTGCTTCAGCTCCTTGTGACTGTAGTCTTCCATTTTCTCCTTCTGGAATTCTGTGCTCATGGTTGCAGTGGGTTTTTCTGGGTAGCGAGTGAATCACTCTCTGTACGATCTGCGTGGGCTCGGATCCCAGCGCTTGCCACCAATGTTAGAAAGGTGACCCGGGGGAGGCAGAAGATGTCTGACTGACCACCCCTAGGTCCACCCCTCAGTTGAGAAGTAGCCGAGCGTTATCGAGAGGCCTCCTGAATGAGGGCCCTCTCCTAGGATCGTACAGCAGAGTAATCACAGCACTACAAACGGACACCACACAGGAGGTCAAGTTCTCAAGCTTTTATAAGTAATAACGGTTGCGGGTTCTTGGCAGTATATACAGCTGGATCGAGGGATCCGTAAAGTCTCGGACAAGGAGGGTAAGGTAGCGGGACAGTCTTACTCTGGGCGGAGGAAGGGATACCCTACGCACAGCTCTCAATCCTCGAGCTGGGGGGTTCCGAAAGGTTCGAGCCGCGGCGGCGCCAGCAGGCTCTCAGATGGTTCAGCAAGGTAGGCCGCGGCAGCGCCAGCAGGCTCTCGGATCGTTCAGCAAGGTAGGCCGCGGCAGCGCCAGCAGGCTCTCGGATCGTTCAGCAAGGTAGGCCGCGGCAGCGCCAGCAGGCTCTCGGATCGTTCAGCAAGGTAGGCCGCGGCAGCGCCAGCAGGCTCTCGAATGGTTCAGCAAGGTAGGCCGCGGCAGTGCCAGCAGGCTCTCGGATCGTTCAGGTTACAGGAAGGATGAGTTCGTCTGGTGTCGGCCGTGACAGCGTCGGCAGGGCTTCCAGTCCAGGATACAACTGGCGTCCTACTCCGGGGCTGGCCCAGATATAGGACGGAGGTCCTTTGATGTCCGGACCCTCGCGCCTGGGGACCAGAGGGGCCGGGATGATGGTGTCCAGACACCCAGCAGGGGGGTGGAGCCAGCGCCCAGGGAGGCCGGAGGGCGATCGATACCAGGCGTCCGGGGATGGCTGGAGGGCCATCGAAACTCCTCTCCCTCCGGGATCTGTCGAGTGGCCACTCGACCACCTGGGTGGATCTTGGTGCCTCGATGTCTGGGCTTCGCTGGGGCCGGGGCTGGGGCCGAGGCCACGTGGTCGTGACGTGGTGGGCCCAAGATGGAGTCGGGCACGGCCTCGTGCTTCGGTCGTGATGGGCCTACGCTGGGGTCAGGCCGATGATGGGGATCCGGGATGGTGGGAGGGGTAGGACCACGCCATGAGGCCGGGTCCAACATCTACCTCTCTCTCTACCTCTCTCTCTCTACCTCTCTCTCTCTACCTCTCCCTCTCTTTCTCTCTCTCTCTACCTCTCTCTCTACCTCTCTCTCTCCACCTCTCTCTCTCTACCTCTCTACCTCTACCTCTCTCTACCTCTCTCTCTCTACCTCTCTACCTCTCTCTCTCTACCTCTCTCTACCTCTCTCTCTACGTCTCTCTCTGTCTCTCTTTACCTCTACCTCTACCTACCTCTCTACACCTCTACCTCTCGCTAGCTCTCTTTCTCTCTACCTCTGTCTCTCTCTACCTCTCTCTACCTCTCTCTCTCTCTCTACCTCTCTCTCTACCTCTCTCTCTACCCCTCTCTCTACCTCTCTCTCTACCTCTCTCTCTACCTCTCTCTCTCCACCTCTCTCTCTCTCTACCTCTCTACCTCTCTCTCTCTCTACCTCTCTACCTCTACCTCTCTCTCTACCTCTCTCTCTCTACCTCTCTCTCTACCTCTAGTACTCTACCTCTCTCTCTACCTCTCTCTCTCTCTCTCTGCCACTCTCTCTCTCTCTCTCTCTACCTCTCTCTCCCTCTCTACTGCTCTCTTTCTCTCTCTGTCTCTCTCTACCTCTCTCTGTACCTCTCTCTCGCGACCCCTCTTTCTCTCTCTACCTCTACCTCTCTCTCCCTACCTCTCTCTCTCTACCTCTCTCTCTCTACCTCTCTCTACCTCCCACTCTACCCCTCTCTACCCCTCTCTACCCATCTCTACCTCTCTCTCTCTACCTCTCTCTCTACCTCTCTCTCTACCTCTCTCTCTCTCTACCTCTCTCTCTCTACCTCTCTCTCTCTACCTCTCTCTCTCTACCTCTCTCTCTAACTCTTTATCTCTTTACCTCTCTCACCCTCTCTACCTCTCCCAGTCTCTCTCTACCTCTACCTCTACCTCTCTCTCTACCTCTCTCCCTCTCTCCCTCTACCTCTCTACCTCTCTACCTCTCCCTCTATCTCTATACCTCTCTCTACCTTTACACCTCTACCTCTCTCTCTACCTCTCTCTCTCTCCCTACCTCTACCTCTTTCTACCTCTCTACCTACTTCTCTCTACCTCTGTCTCTCTACCTCTCTACACCTCTCTCTCTCTACCTCTCTCTACCTCTCTACCAGTTGAATTCCGGGAAGCCCAAACCATCAGTATTTCAAATCTGCACATGAAACGTAGGTAGGATGAGCCGTGCAGCTCAGAAATGGATGTTCTTTTTACATCATTTGTATTTAATAGAATTGGGAAGCAGGAGAGCAGTCTCACAGTTGAGATAGGGATTCACATACACTGGTGACAGCTTTTGAATTGGCTTTAAAACCATTCAAAGATGGCTGCAGCATCTACGTGGGATGTGGTGGACTAAGTGGCAGCCGGAGCCATATAGCACTGCTTGTCATTTTTAAAAAAACAAAACAGCATTGACATAGCCAATAGGTCTCCCCTTTGGGACCTTATAAGTGTTTAGTTGTCTAGTACAATATCCTTGGTGCAACAACTTCAAGTGTCGCATGGCTAAATTAGCGGCAGACCCTGATGCAGAGGTCTAACCCGGGACCAGGGTTCAATTCCCCGCCTCGGCGGATCTTGAGCTAAAAAATTCCACGGACCTGATAATTCTCGCCTCGGTGCCTATTCCAATCATGGAGTCCCACTCTGCAACTCTGGGCAATAGCTTGCTTAATCTCCACAACGGCCCCCACAACGCTAAGGATGCCTGGCCTCCACCTTGGGGGTGCCCAGGAGTGGACACCTCAAAGGGAAAGCCAGGATGGGTTCCACAGCGGTATTCGTACAAGCGCCTTGAGACCCTTGCGGGTGAGTAGTGCGCTATACAAGTATCAATTTACATTTAAAGGCGAGACCTATTGGCTATGCCAATGCTTGTTTGTTTTTTCCTCTGTTTCATTGTGGTTGCCAGGTAATCTGCTGTGAAGCCTCACATGATTTTTCTCCCACCCCATGGGTTTCTTTGTTTATTTAAGCTTTGTCTTATTAGATTTTTTTATTTGTTTATTTAATACTTGCATACATGCCAACCCTCCCGATTCAGGCGTGAGACTACCGATTTGAAGGCTAGTCTCCCGCCTCCCGATTCCTGCAAGCAAAAACCCGATTCCTCGGGGTTTGTTGACAGGGCGTTTGTGTGAAGTGCTAATTTTTCCAGCAATAGTCAAAGTGGCCATGCAGGGGCTCTCGATGGGGTGAAAAAACAACAAAGGGTCATTAACAAGGCAATAGTCTTTTGAAGACCTGTGAAGTAGGGGGGGGGGGGCGTGTGTGTGCACAGGAAGCTGTTTTCGGCTGGGGTGTCACACAGGGGCGGGGGGGGGGGGGGGGACAACACTTGCATCACCCTCTCAGCCTGCCATTGCGCTCCATGCTTGTAAAAGGTAAGAAAAAAAACGTACATTTGTGTTTCAAATGTCCAATCCTGCAGCAGCACACTTCCAAAGCCCATACACGCCAGTAACCCGATTTGAAGCCCCATTCTCCCGATTTTTTAAAAAAAATCTCCCTCTTTGCTCTTCTGAAATGTTGGCATGTATGTACTTGTGCTCAATCATGTCGGAGGATGGTGATGAAGTAAAAATGTTGCCCCCCCCCCTGGAAAAATTTCTGCGGACGCCCATGTAAATGTGAATACGCTTTTACAAAAACAGACGGCTACGCCCGACGTGGAGCTTGAATCCACAGCCTGGACGTGAAAGAAATTCATGCTGTTCCATCTGTTAGGAACAAGGGGCTGGGGGTTACAGAGTCTATTTGGCGTCCTTTGCTTCTGCCTCCTCGTGTAGCTCTCTGGCCAGTCTCCTGGGCCCTGGCTGTGGACTGACCCCTCTGCCTCTGCTGATCCACTGGTGCTGGGTACAGACCTCTCTGCGTCCGCCTGGCTCTGTGTTCCTTCCTTAACATATCGGCTGCAGCTGCAGGCAGGACTGGATGCCTTCTCCAGGAACACCAGGAGGGGCGCCCGCTCAGGATAGCAGCCGTCGGAGGTAGAGATCCTGAGTTGGTCAGACTTCTAAATCTGGGATTAGGTCACGTCACTAACTACACGAGCTGCCGGAGGAGGGGGATCATTCTTGGAATCCCTGCAGTTTTATTCACCGTCTGAGACTATAGCGCCCAGAAGACTATTGAGTACACGTGCAGCAGAAGCAGATCAAAAACGCAAGGGCTGTGTTCCTCCGTTGTGTAACGCGAGGATTTGAGTTAAAGTTAAATAGTACGAAATTCAGCCCTGTGCCCCTTTCATATCGTTGAAAAGCGAAGGTCTGGGTGGAAGTGAAACTGAATAACACACAATACACCCCCCAATAACACTCTGCGTAGCAACGAGCTGATGACATCACCCGGCCTCCCTCCTTCCCAGCTGTCAGGATGGCCGAGCGGTCTAAGGCGCCAGACTCAAGAGCTGACTCTTCCCACCAGCTGGGTGTTCTGGTCTCCAATTGGAGGCGTGGGTTCAAATCCCACTTCTGACACAATCTCTTTTGCGACTAATTTACATCCGCATCTTTTTTTCTTCCCACGTCCAAGAATTGTTTGGCTTTTACTTCGTGGCGCGCGGGGCAGCACCGCTAGAGGACGAGGAGCGCCTCGTAAAAGTTTCAACAGGACGCCATGAAGAGATCGCTAGTCTCCGCCCTTGTACAGGCAGAAGGAAGTTGTAAACTGAAATCCTGCAAGGGGTTTGTTTATTTCTGTAAAGAGACCCATAGAAAGAGAAAGAGAACATTGGAAAAAATATATTAAAAAAAAATAATAATTGGATACAAAATGATCTCGCGGCCAACGTGGGGCTCGAACCCACGACCCTGAGATTAAGAGTCTCATGCTCTACCGACTGAGCTAGCCGGGCTGCCAACGTGAGGAAGTCAGGACTACTATTGACGCTGCTTATGCACCTCTCCAACGATCAGTGATTGGATGTTGTGGAGTTTCTCTCATTTCACAACCTATCCTCTGCCTTCTCTCATTCACCGGTCTCTTTCTCAACCCTCACACTGCCGGTCTACAGACCCTTATGCTTACCTCTGTGTCTTCACTTGAAGGGGAATACTCGGAAGCAGCCCATGGTATACACGTGTCATCTCTTGTCACCCCCTTGGCCGCTTCGCACCTTTGCAGGCGGTTCAAAGTATATTCTCAGCTGTCCATCAGCAAGAGCTTTCTGCATCTCATTCACAGTTCCTTCTTTCACCGCATTCAAGGACACTACAGGCGCAGACTCCTGCAGAGAGGCTGTGAAGAGCAGACGGAGTCTATAGCTCCTCAAAGCCTGGCAACAGTGAGCTGCAACAACTGAAGAAAGTGAAGGAACAACATAGAGTTGCAGGGCGTGTTTGAGGCACTGGCATAGGGACATCTTAGGGATTTTGCGGGTACCTGCTCAGAACAGCTTTGAATCTATGATCTAATGTCAGCTCTTTCATGCCCTCTATCTATGGCCTGGTCACTGACAGTGCACAGGCACACTCATGCACATTTTAAAGTTGTTACATCTAATATTCAGGAATACTGATGTGTGTTTTAAAAATGGTAACAGCACCAGCTTGCTAGCATCACTGCAAATAATTTCTGTGACACCCTCCAATTTCTCATATGTGAGGCCCAGTTTGGATCTAAAATAAACTTTTTATGGATGTTGAAACATCAAGAACATTTCTCTGCAAAATGTCTGTAATAGACTCTCACACATCACTCACATTAAAAATAAATTAAAGTGAAATACTATTTAAAACAATCTGCTTAAGTATCTCTCAACGTCATCGGGGCAGGACTGTCTGCAGAACAGAGCTAGTACTATCAGGGGCCCTGAAAGGCTGGGGCCCTGGGCCAGAGCCCACTTTGCCCGTGCCATAAAACGTCGCTGCCCTGTCAAGGTCTGTCTCAGAAGGGCAGACTAGCACAGTGGAAAGAGCTGTACCAAGGCAGCGTAGAAGTGCCACAGGTACAGACTTACCACCAATCTTAGAACACAAGAAGTGCAGCACTTGTATCTGCGCCCCACTACAGAAGAGGGGTCCATTTTCAAGCATAAGAACATTTTTGGGAAACATGACTCGTTTACCAATTGCAAATCACGTTATGTGGTCTATGGGATCAAGTGCCCATGTAACCTATTGTATATTGGTAAGACCAATTAAACAACAAAGTGGGGAGTTAAACCCTATCAGTAAGTCCCAGCCTCAGTAGAGGGAGGGCAAGGTGCGTTAATCACAACCCCAAATGGGACATCCTTTGTCCTTTAGAAGACCCCTCACTCACCAACCTAGTTGGTGACATGCTTCATCATCGGGGTCCCACCTGAACAGCCGAGTGCCATTCAGGTGTGCTGCAACACCTGACTACAGTGGAGCTGGTTTTCTTTTAAATGTGCAAGACAGGTGTGTTTAAAAGGTATCCAACTCTACCCACTCTAAGACTTTATTCTGGAGTGTTTTGGATACTTGTTAAAATTGTGGGACACTGTGCGCATCCGAGATGGCCGCGTGAGCACAGGGCTCCCGAGACCCTCGCCGCCTCCCGCATCTATCCTGAATTATATCCTGACTACGAAGATGGGTTATTGAAGACGCAGCCCAGCTGATATACTAGCTGCTTTCAGAAATTGATTTGGACTTCGGGTTCCTAAGCTACGACATCCTGAACTTCTGCGGCCTACCGCGTGGAGACACCCGGGCCTTGAGTTGCTGCTGTACCCTGGCAGTAATTCAACAACACCGGCTAAAGGGGTCCAGGCCACAGCCCGAAGTTGGCTTTCGGTTTCGTTTTTGCTGATTGGCATTGCTCCTTACCGGGACCGACGCTGGACGCATCTGGCTCCCGTGATCTTCGCATAGGCCTGGAAACAGCGAGTGCTTGGCTGCGGAAATATACTGGCTTAAATCTGCCTTTGGTGATCCCGTGGGTGAACTCTGAGGAGCCATTTGGACCAGATCTCAGGCGCCCCTCCGGGGCACCCAGCCCACCATGACAGGCAAGCCCGAGGGTGACAAACGGAAAGTCAAGACCACCTTCCGGGGAGGTGCAACTCAAACAAATGTTATGGATCGTTACACCCCTCCTAAAGGGTCCCCCGGTGGCACACCCAGAGTCCGGGAGGAGGCATCTGATGATCCTACTGTGTCGGCGGATTTAACACTGCAAGACGCTATGGGCGCCATTGCTGGCATCAAGACATCCATCTGCCAGCAGTACGAGGCCCTGGCCCTGAAGCTTGACACAGTGGCCATCGACGTTAATCTCATCAGAACAGATTTGGCGAAAGCTAATGAGAAGGTCAAATCTCTAGATCTGAAGACCTCCAGCCTCACGACGGATATGTCCTACTTGCAGACAGAAGTTCGCAATTTGAGACCCGCCAACGATTTCTTTGCTCGTCGATTGGAGGATTTTGAGGGCCGTGCAAGGCGCAATAACGTGCGTATTATTGGGGTCCCGGAAAACTCTGGATCACTGTCCACTGATCTCCGTGTCGAAGACCTCATCCTCAATCACCTCACCCCCAAGGGACTGAGTAAATTCTTTGCGGTGGAACGTGCGCACAGGGTGCCGGGAGGACAGGCGAAGCCAGGGTTCCCCCCGCGACCGATCATCGCCAGAATTTTTAATTTCAGAGACAGAGACGCCATTTTGCAGGCTTCGCGGATGGGCGGCCCTACGCAGTTTGAAAACACCACGGTGAACTTCTATCCGGATTTTTCCCAACCCGTCCAGAAGCAAAGGATGGGATACCAGTGGGTGAAGAGGCGTCGCAGAGATATGGACTTGAAGTATGTGAAGCTTTTCCCGGCCCGTTTGCGTGTGGAATATGAAGACCGGACACTCTTTATTGATCGCCCGGAGGGATTGAGTGACTGGCTAGATACTTTGCCTACCTGTCGCGATCGTACAGAACATTCAGGTGGAGCTGAAGGGGGACTGTTGGAACAAGAATGAGCAATGGAGCCCGAGTCCCAGACAATGAACACAATAGACAACTGTGGCTTGCTGACTTCTGTGATCGTATGCTTTGAAGTACACACCCGGAGGTGGCGGGGTAGAGAGGGACCCTTTCCTCCTCTGGGTGTCTTTGTGTAGATTAGTTTTTTTTTTGCTAGGGCGACAGGCACACTGCAAGTTGGGGTGGCTTTTGAGTCTACGCAGGGGTGCAGGGTGGGGGGAGTTGCGCTGTGGTATTGTTGGGGGTAGGGGGAAGTATGTTGGGAGTGTTCCATTTTCTTTCTTTTTCAAGGCAACAAACTGTTTCAACTTTGGACTTGGGTGTGGTGTTTGTCATGAGGTGGGAGATCATCGAAGGTCTGGATGGGGGTAGGGGGCTGAAGCTACTATGCTGGAATGTAAATGGGTTGGGAGACCGGATAAAGAGGGGGGTGGTCTTGCAAATGTGTCAACGCCTCTCCCCTGATGTAGTGCTGCTACAAGAGACTCATTTGATTGGAAACGCTTGCTACGCTCTGAACAGGCGGGGATATCGTCTCGCTGCACATTCTGCGTTCACCTCTAGTTCTAGAGGGGTGGGTATCTTGGTCAGGAACTCTCTTCCCCTGGAAATCGACAACATAGTTCTGGATGCTAGGGGGCTATGAGAAGTTGGCCTGGTATATGATGTCCACAGTTCTGTGGGCACCTTGTAGCAGTCCAAACAATCCCTTATGGTGGTGGTTGTAAGTCAACCTTAAAGACAAGCTATCCTAGGGGTAGCATGGACTAAGCAGCCTAAAGGCTTAACTCAAGAGGACATGTGAAGCCAGTTGTTTCACCATGTACAATCCTGTAATATCAAATGAAAGGACACCACACAAGTTATATATTATTAAAAATATATGTATTTATTCTTAGAATAATCCCCACTACTCTTTATGAGCAATGAAGCACAAGCGTTTAAATAACAGCACAGTATAACATAAACAAGTTGCACGTTTTGGATGAGGCCGGTGGCCACTCAAACCATATATCAATAAAGTGGTATAACAATCACTAATCGATCGGGGATAAGGCCTAGGGCCTTGTGAATCTCTGGGACTACACTGGACTAACCACAGTTAGGACGGGAGTAGCCAGCGGGATTCAGGAGCAGTGCGGGAAGCACGGCTTTCACCAATGTAAAGTCAATGGTGCGTAAAAGTTACAATGTTAATGCAAAAGGAGTCTTCCGCCTGGACTAGGACTACCAAACTTTAGACTTAGGCACTAGAGGTGTGTACCAGTCAATCAATCAATCAATCAATCAATCAAAGCATTTATATAGCGCACTACTCACCCGGAGGGTCTCAAGGCGCTGGGGGGAGGGGGTCCGCTACTGCTCGAACAGCCAGGTCTTGAGCTGCTTCCTGAAGGCGAGGTGGTCCAGGGTCAGGCGGAGGTGGGTCGGAAGGGAGTTCCAAGTCTTGGCGGCCAGGTAGGAGAAGGACCTACCTCCTGTGGTGGCTCTTCGGATGCGGGGGACGGCGGCGAGGGCGTGGCTGGTCGATCGAAGCTGGCATTTGGGAGCGTAGAAGTTGAGGCGGCTGTTGAGGTATCCTGGGCCTTGGTTGTGTAGGGCTTTGTGTGCGTGGGTGAGGAGCCGGAAGGTGATTCTCTTGTTGACCGGGAGCCAGTGTAGGTCTCTCAGGTGTCCGGAGATGTGGCTGCGGCGGGGGATGTCCAGGATGAGTCGCGCTGAGGTGTTCTGGATCCGCTGGAGTCTCTTCTGGAGTTTGGCGGTGGTTCCGGCGTAGAGGGAGTTGCCGTAGTCCAGACGGCTGGTGACGAGGGCCTGGGTGACCGTCTTCCTGGTCTCGGTGGGGATCCATCGGAAGATCTTACGTAGCATGCGCAGGATGTTGAAGCACGACGAGGAGACGGCGTTGACTTGTCTGGTCATGGAGAGGTAGGAGTCCAGGATGAAGCCCAGGTTGCGTGCGTGGTCTGTGGGTTTGGGTGCGCTGCCCAGGGCGGGGGGCCACCAGGAGTCGTCCCAGGCGGAGGGTGATGATCCCAGGATGAGGACTTCCGTCTTGTCCGAGTTCAGTTTCAGGCGGCTGTTCGACATCCATTTGGCTACTTCTGTCATCCCTTCGTGCAGGTTGGCTGGCGGTGGCGGGGTCGTTGGTGAGGGAGAGGATCAGCTGGGTGTCGTCGGCGTAGGAGATGATGTTGAGGTTGTGCTGGCGTGCGATGGCTGCGAGGGGGCTCATGTAGACGTTGAAGAGTGTTGGGCTGAGCGAGGAGCCTTGAGGAACGCCGCAGATGACTTCGGTGGCCTCCGATCTGAACGGGGGGAGGCGGACTCTCTGTGTCCTTCCGGCGAGGAAGGAGATGATCCACTCCAGTGCCTTCTCCTGGATTCCAACGTTGCTGAGGCGCTGCACTAGAGTACGGTGGCAGACAGTGTCAAAGGCCGCGGAGAGGTCCAGGAGGATGAGGGCCGCTGTTTCTCCGTTGTCGAGCAGGGCTCGGATGTCATCGGTAGCTGCGATCAGGGCGGTCTCGGTGCTGTGGTTGGCCCGGAAGCCCGACTGCGAGAGGTCGAGGGAGCCGTTCGTCTCGAGGAAGGCGGCCAGTTGCTTGTTGACGGTCTTCTCGATGACTTTTGCCGGAAACGGGAGCAGCGAGATGGGGCGGTAGTTTTTGAGGTCGGTGGGGTCGGCTGATGGTTTCTTGAGTAGAGCGCTGAGTTCGGCGTGCTTCCAGCTCTCCGGGAAAGTGGCGGTGTCGAAGGAGGTGTTGATGATGTCCCGCAGGAGGGGTGCGATGACCGCATCGGCCTTGTTGAAGGCGTGGTGAGGGCAGGGGTCGGTCGGAGATCCGGAGTGGATGGAGTTCATTGTGCGGATGGTGTCTTCGGTGCTGATCGGGGTCCAGGCGCGGAGGGTGGTGGTGAGGGGGGGTGGTTCGGTCGTGGTGTGCGTTAGTTGAGTGCTGAAGCTGTTGTGTATGTCAGCGATCTTGTTGTGGAAGTAGGAGGCGAGGGAGTTGCAGAGGTCTTGCGAAGGGGTGATGTCGTTGTTTCCGGCGTTGGGGTCGGAGAGCTCTTTCCCGATGTTGAAGAGTTCCTTGCTGTTGTGTGCGTTGTTGTCCAGTCGTTCCTTGAATGAGGTTTTCTTGGTGGCGTGGATCAGTTGGTGGTGTTTTCGGGTGGCAAGCTTGAGGGCAGTCATGTTGTCCGGTGTTGGGTCTCTGCGCCAGGTTTTCTCGAGTGCTCTGCAGTTCTTCTTGGAGCTCTTGAGTTCGTCGTTAAACCATGGGGCTTTCTTGCTGCCGGGTCTGCTCGGCGGGGTCTTCAGAGGGGCGAGGTCGTCTGCGCAGTCGCTGATCCATTTCGTGAAGTTGGTGGCCGCTTGGCTGGGGTTCGTTGTGCTAGTGGGAGGGTTCTTGCTCAGGGAAGTAGCGAGCTGGTCTGAAGTGATCTTGTTCCAGCTTCTGCGGGGGACCTGTTGCTGGTGATGGTGGAACGTGGTCCTTCTGAAGCTGAAGTGGACGCAGCTGTGGTCCGTCCAGTGGAGTCCCGTGGCGTGGCTGAAGGCGATGTCCTTGCTGGAAGAGAAGACCGGGTCGAGCGTGTGTCCGGCTTAGTGGGTGGGGGTGGTCACCAGTTGCTTGAGTCCGAGGTTGGCGAGGTTGTCCAGCAGGGTGGTGGTGTTGCGGTCGTTGTTGTTCTCCAGGTGGAAGTTGAGGTCCCCGAGGAGGATGTAGTCGGCGGAGGGGAGGGCGTGTGGGCTGATGAAGTCGGCGATGTCTTCGCTGAATTGTGTGCGTGGTCCCGGGGGTCTGTAGATGAGGGTGCCTCTGAGGGTGGTCTTGGGGTTGACGTGGATCTGGAAGTGCAGGTGTTCGGCGGGTGCGAGGGTGTCGTCGGTGTTGGTCGTGATGCGGATGGTGTTCCTGTGGATGATGGCGATGCCTCCTCCTGTCTGGTTGATGCGGTCCCTCCGGATGATCTTGTAGCCGTCCGGGATGGCGATGGCGATGTCGGGCGCTGAGGAGGCGTTCATCCAGGTTTCCGTGAGGAAGGCGACGTCTGGGGCTGTGGTGTCGAGCAGGTTCCAGAGCTCGACGGCGTGTCTGTGGACGGAGCGGGTGTTGAGCAGGATGCACTTCAGGTGGGTGCAGCTGGAGTTCGGCTCGGTGGGTGCTGGTGTGGCGTGGGTCCGGTTGCAGGTGAACTTGCAGGAGTGGCAGCTGAAGGGTCCGTGGGTGCGTCTCGGTGTGGCTCGGTAGCAGCCCGGGGTTCGGCCGGTGTTGAGTGCGTTGAGTTCGGTGGCGTCGTAGGTCCGTCGGGTCGGCTTCCGTCGGTGGGGGCCAGGGGTCCTGGCGCTGGGCGAGGTCCAGGCGCGGACGGGCGCAGACGGGCTTACCTTTGGCGCACCTTCGGCGCGCTTAGGGCTGTGCGTGCACGCTGCGCGTACGCGTGGACTCTGCCATAAATGGCGTAGTGGGGGGGTGGAGCGAGGGAGGGGCAGCTGGGAGGCGGGAGCGGGGAGGCGAATGAGGGTCGGGCAAAGGAGGGGGGGCGTGCCGCCGGGGGGCAGCGGCGGGGAGGGAGGGAAGAGAACGGCGAGAGGAGGAGGGGTGGTGGGAAAAAGAGGCGAAAAAAGCGGCGGAGCGGCGAGGCCTGAGGGCTGACCCTAGCAGGCGGCGGTCAGGAGGCAGGGGCAGGGGTTAGACCGGCAGCAGGGTGACCTGGCCTCCGGGGACCGTGCGATGGCGGGTCGGGGGTCAGGCAGCCGGCAGCAGGGGGACCTGGCACGCGGGAACGTGCGAGGCAGGGGCTGGAGGCAGGCAGCGGGAGGGCCTGGCACACGGGGACCGTGCGGCAGGGGAGCGACCAGGAGGGTCACCAGTGTGGGAACACCGGTGCTAGTAAGTTACCTCACCCACAGGACGCGGGTGCACAGGTGCCAACCTGTGTCGGGTTTCGTCACGCAGTTCAATGGTGCCTGAGGATGAAGATGCTGCAGGCGTCCAGGAGAGAAGTGTCCGGTGCGATCCAAGGGTGGATCGAAGTTGAAGGGTACCTGAAAGCAGAGGGGACAGAGTCTGGGTCACTAGCCAGTGACCAGGAAGGAACCAGGAAGGAACCAGGCGATGTCGGGCGCAATCAGGTTGATGACGGGTGCCTTGTCTCCGCTGCCACGTGGACTCTGGGGCACCGAGGATGTCCTGGAGTGGATCACGAGCTGTCCCACAAAGGTTCTCGCTGTCGGCGGTATCGGCTTCCGGATCAGAGTCAACAAACCTTGGCAAGGGCAACCCACGCAGGATTCGAAGCTGGCGTTTCACTCGGACCAGCAAGGTCTGAGCGGGTGCTCCTTTTCAGGGGAGCGAGGGCCAGTCTGGAGCAACCAGACCAGCATTGTAAATTCAAAGGTTCGTCGGTTCAAGGGCCACTAGCCAACGGGCAAGCGACCGGACCAACGCGCCGAGCAGGAAAATGCAGAAGGGCCACACGCAGCACTCGTCGAGTGTAGAGGGGTGAGCTTCGGTGCAAAAGCTGCTTAGGGCTGGAGCTTCTCATGCTCCAATGCACAGCTTCGAGGGGGCCTCGGATGCTGCACGGTCTTCGCTTCGTAGTTACTTCAAGATGGCCGCTCCCACGCTTCAGGTCGCCTGCATGGGTCCCAGCTCTGCATGGACTGTGGATCGGGCTGTTGGAAGTCAGGAAAGCTGGCGCTTGTTGATCTCTGTCGCTCGAGTTCCGGCGGGAACTGCAACACAGCAAAAGTAGAGGTGCTGGATAGTGCCTGTTTGCACAGGGTGGTCACTCCTTGACCACAAGGGAGATTCTTCAGTCTTCTACGTCGAGTAGGATGTCGAAGGGTCCAGAGTTTCGTTTCATAAGTTTCAGTCAGGATAATCTGATGTGCATTGGCACTGCTCCCACCTATATTCACAATCTGGGGGCTGGATTACCTGCTAGGTCCCTCCTATGGGTGGGACCCAGGAAGGGGGTGGTTACACCCCTTTCCTTTGTCCAGTTTGCTGCTGCCAAGACTGGGGCTGGATGGCCCCAGAACCGGTTTGACTGGAATCTGCCCAGTGACACCTTGTGTGCCCCAGGCAGTGTCTAGTTTCATTCAACCCTCCCTGCTACAATCCACTATTTCCTGTCTGGGGTGGTGTGACACCTCCCTGTGACAGGAGATCCTTTGATCAAGCCTCCTCTGTCGAGTATCGGTCAGCAGCAGGAGGCCAGACTAGTGTCTGTGGCAGCAGCATCCATTTTGTGATGCTGGGGCTCTGGTTAGGTTTAACTGCATTTGCAGTAAGTAACATGTCTTCTCCCTCTAGAAGGGTGGAATGCTACCCCCGTCGCCAGAACTGGCGAGGGGGTAGTATTCCAAAATGTATGACACCAAACACGACATGTTTTGATAAAGCCAAACCAAAGTTAGCATTAACCGCAAGGATTATAATGCACTTAAGAGTATATGGTATGGCAGTATCACTGGAACAGCTATAAGGAAATGGTCCCGCAAGCTGCAGACAGGCTCAGCTCATGCCAGAGCACTATCTCACATAAAACCAAGCACTCTGCCTCCAGGATTGTTAATGCCTGCTATAGGAGTGGCTGATAGGTATATATGTGTCCAGATATAGGTTTAGACATAGGTAGACTATATCTAAGCAAGGGGTGATTACACCACCTTGCCCCAGCTGTGTGAACAGCCAGTTGTGTCAATTTAAGAACCAGCCAGGGGTGGCAAAAGCTATGCTTCAGCCCCTGGTAGGCCTTGGATGCACCTATGCCCTGGGCACCTATAGTGCACTGTACAGGGTCTGATAAGGTGTCCAGTACCAATTTGGTTATGCACCTAGGGTGCATGGAGTCCATTTTAAGAGAGAGCAGATAGCCTGGGGCCCTGTTTAGCAGGATCCCAGGCCAACTAAGTCGAAAACCAGCTAAACACAAGGCAAAAAATCTAGGGTAACCATAGTCAGGTATCCACCTTCCTACAGGGGCATTATGTTGCACTCACAGGTAGGTGGGAGGGGAAAACTATCTCGTTACTGTCGGTGTACATCCCACCTGGCTTACAGACCACTACTTTTGCAGATTTGGGACGAGTAGTTTTGGGGCTCCCGAATGGTATCCTGATACTGGGCGGTGACTTCAATTCAGTTGTCTCCGGGAGGGAGGATCGCTACCCCCCCAGGGACCTTACGAGTGCACAATCTTGGTTGGGTGAATTTTTGGAAGCACTGGGGCTCGTGGATTGTCAGAGACTGATGCATCCAGAACAGACACAGTACACTTTCCACTCAGGCGCACATGGTAGTCTTTCTAGATTGGATTATGTTCTGATACCGGCTGCCCAGTACTCGTCAATTGGGGAGATCAGACATCTGGCTAGAGGCATATCGGACCACTCCCCTCTGTGGTTTCAGATAAATATGAATATAGGTGCTGAGGGAAGGGTGGCCCCGATTAATCCATGGTACCTCCACAACCCCAAAACCCGTACTGAACTGATTAAGTCTTTGGATCTGTACTTTGCGGAAAATGTGGGGTCTGTGTCCTCTCCTGTCTCACTGTGGGAAGCGTTTAAGACGGTCATCCGGGGACAAGCACTGTCGTTAATTGGGTGTGCTAAGAAAAGTAGGAATGAGGCAGTAGTCCGTCTTGAGACTGAAATTACTGAGTTGGAAAGTGCCTTGGAGCGGAATGTTACCCGAGATGCGCTTCATGTTCTCAGTCTCAAGAAACTTGAGTATAAGAATTTGGTTACCGACACAGCTAAGACGATGAGTAGAGAGCAGCAGGGACGACTGTATGATGTGGGCGATAAGGCTGGGAAACTGATTGCTTGGCTGGATAGAAAGGAGAGGGCAAGCAGTGTGATTCCAGTGATTGAGAGACCTGATGGCACGCGAGTGACTGACCCGGTTGACATTGTTGAATGCTTTGCTGATTATTTTCGAGAAGTGTATTCCCCGGTATCTAACAAGCCCGAGGAAGATTCTCATTTGTTGCTACGGGATATTGCGTTGCCTTGTTTGTCAGAGTCTGACAGGGACTGGTTGGATGCTGTACCCTCGGTTGACAAGGTAGCTCTCGCTGTACGTTCTATTCGCTCCGGAAAGGCTCTGGGCCCTAATGGTCTTCCCATCGAACTTTATAAGTTGCGCCCTGACACGCTAGCGCCGTATCTCCGTGATATGTTTTTAGCATTGTAGTGAATGAGCCATTTTAGTGGTTTGATGATCTGTGATGACCCTCGATCACCACCATTGTGTACTGATTTTAGTGTGCTATGTTACTTTAGCCTTAATGTAGGATGGTCTTGCATTACAATAATCTTGCCAAAGAACAGAAGGTATGGGATGTCGAGGTGCAGTGTTGTTGGTGATTGTGCACACATGTGCTCCATAGTGGATACTGAGGGATTAAGTGCATAGTGTTATTTGAGTTAGGTGAATTATGACTTTAGCCTATTGGCTTTGACGTGGTAAAATAGCATTCTGCTTTCCAAGTAGTAGAGGCCTATGCTTGAGCAACTCCATATTCTAAACTGCAGCCATCTTCTGAGCCTCTGTAGGTGAGAGGTGATATTTGAGATTACATGTGTTGTTCACCGACAGTGAACCAGAGCAGACCAGTTCTTATCAGGAGGAATGTGCCTTCTTCGCATTGGCGCCAGAACAAAAGCTTGGCCAGCTGCTGTTCGGTGCTTGGTGTGGAAAAGTACAGGAATCTTGTGAGAAAGGTAGGCGGGTTCTTCCAGAAGCTTCGATAGAGGATAGAGTTCTATATTAGAGAAAGAGATTCAGAGATGCAGGCAGAGAGAGAGTTTCTGAGAGGCAGAGAGATGCTGAGATGCTGGTCTGGTGTTTTGGCGGTCTGATGATACATCACGTTGCAGACGTGCAGTCGTGTATGTGTGCAACAGAGAGTCCGGAACCAACCAGTGAGGCAAAGAGAGACGGACCCTTCTTCAGATGACAAGACGCCTAAGATTATGGTGAGGTGTTCGATGTATACCTAACTTTATCTAACTATGCTTTTATTTTCAGGCTCTATGTATATCTATGTGCTGATGATTGCTGCTAATGTTTACTGGGATGTTTAGTTATTTCTTTCTTTTGTCATCCTATTATCATGTAATAAAGAAACCCTAGTGCATATCATTTGTTGGTATTCCTTGTGAGGGAAGGTTGGGACCCTTTTACCAAGTACTTACAGAGGGATGGGCGATTCCCCTCTAATGGGTAATTGTTGATACGGAAGGGAAAATGCCTCCCATCAGGGATGTCTAAATTACATTGCTAGGAGGAGCATGCGTTGTGTACCCTCTTAGATTAGGAGGTGTTGTGAATTTCTGCGTACCCTCTTGGATTGGGAGGTGTTGTCACTTGTTGTTATTTGCGAGCTCCTCAGCAATGGTCTTATATGTTGTCAGTGTTTATTCCTTTCTTGGGTAAGTATTGTGAAATGTGGTGTCTTTCTGTAACCTGAGAAAGGGTGTGGTAAGTAATGACCTGGTGACTGACAGAAGCATCAAAACATACGGAGAAACACGTCATTACAAGCATCGCGGGAAACTGGCTCCCTTCCACGTGATCAGCGTCTTGCGACCATTGTGGTGATAAGGAGGGGAAGCCACGGGACCGCTGTGCGTCCTACAGGCCTATCTTGCTCCTTAATGCTGAACCTAAGATTCTTGCCAAGCTGCTCGCAAACCGCCTGATAAAAGTAGTCAGTGATTTAATCCATCCTGATCAGTCAGGTTTCATTCCAAATCGCAACACAGCATTGAATTTGCGGCGCTTACATGGTGTTCTCGCGAGGGCGACGTCACTGCGGGAACCGGCCATCTTGGCGTCCTTGGATGCCACGATGGCCTTTGATACAATCGAATGGCCATATCTCTGGGCTGCTCTTGCAAAATTTGGTTTTGGCTCTGGATTCATTAGTTGGGTAAAACTTCTGTATGAGACACCATTGGCACAGGTTGTGGTAAATGGCCGGGTCTCCGGGCCCTTTGTTCTTGGGAGAGGTACGCGGCAGGGTTGCCCTCTGTCTCCACTTCTCTTTGCCCTTGCCTTGGAACCTCTTGCTGCCTGGATACGGTGGGAGCCCTCGATGAGAGGCATATACTGGACTCCGGACTTTGAGGACCGCATATCGCTCTATGCGGACGATATTTTGCTGTACCTCACATTGCCTCAAAAATCGTTAAATGTATTATTTGACGTGCTTAACTCGTTCCGGAAAAACTCCGGCCTCGTCATTAACTGGACTAAGTCCCACATATACGTGCTCACTGGCGGCGTCCCCCTCCTGCCGCGTGGATGTCCTATCCAGGTGACACAGACGGGTTTTAAATACCTGGGAGTCTTTATGTCATTGGACCCTGCGGTCCGCTACGAGCGTAATTTACTTCCTCCGCTTCAACGTTTAAGATCAGACGTAGTGAGTTGGCGTAAATTGCCGTTATCTCCACTAGGGCGAGCGGCTCTTTTTAAAATGATGTCCTTACCGCGGTTTTTATATGCACTCTAGAATACATTTGATGTAATTACGGCGAGATACTTCCGAGAGGTGGAGACTTTACAGAGGCAATTGATATGGGGCGGGCATTCGCGTATCGCTCTTCCAAAGTTAACACTTCCCTGGTATGACGGCGGTATAGCACTTCCGGATATCAGGCGATATTATTGGGCTTCCCAGCTTGCAGCAATTAACCATGGGATGTATGGCCCGGCATTGAATCCAGCGTTTGAAATGGATAGATGGCTGTTACCGGGGGGCGATTATAACAGGGCGCTCTATTCTGGACCCTCTTGCTTACAGCTTTCGGGACCCACTGAGATAGCCGTACGAGTGTGGCATTGTGCGACTGCGGCCATGGGCTGGAGAGATCGATTGACCCGTGCGACTCCGCTTTATGCTTCTGCGAGATTGGGTTGCCTGTGGAGAACGAAAGGATTCGAGAAATGGGATATGATTGGTATCAGTAAAGTGGGTGATCTCTGGGTTAAGGGCAGGATAAAGACTTTCGCAGAACTACAGACGGAATATAAACTAGGTGATAGGGAATTCTTCCGCTATGCCCAGGTTCACGACGCGTTGAGTTCGGTTTTCCCCGTGGGTAGCGACATTCCGGAATCCTCCCCCCTCGAAGATCGTATATTAGATGGTCACGTGCCGGATAGCACTATTTCTCTGATCTACAAAAAGATGATCAATGATCGCTCGAGCTTGCTCGAGCACCTCAGGGCGACCTGGATTGCAGATGGTATAGAATTAGACGACGAGGACAGGCAATCAGCGATATCCTCACACAAGGAGGTCGCAATCCCGGCCCGTCTCCGCCTGGTCCAGCTTAAGATCCTACATCGGATTTATGTTACCGGCCCCCGCTTGATCCGTATGGGTTATTCGACGGATGGCTTGTGTAAGCGCGGTTGTGGTCTGCTTGGTACCTTTCTCCATATAATTTTGGAATGTCCTGAGATGGTGCTTTTCTGGAATCGCATACATGAGGTGATGAATGAGGTAACAGGTGTTGCGATGTTGCCAGAGACCCGACGATGTTTGCTGAATGTATGGGAGCCGAATGACTATGATGTGTCACAGATACGATGGGTGACCCTTGGTAATATGATTGCTAAGAGAGACATTGCACAGCTTTGGGGTTCCCAGAGGCCCCCCACAGTGGCGGCCTGGAAGAAGAACATGGACTGGTGCATGTTTAGGGAGAGGACTGTATATGTGGCACGAGGCAGACCCAGAAAATGGGGGACAATTTGGAGCCAATGGAACTCGTACCGGGGAGACATATGTACGCCCCCTCTCACGGAGATACCAAGTCCCCCCAGTTCCCCTGACCCGACATTCCTGGTGTAGTGTAGCGTCTTTTGTTCTTGACTTTGTGTTTCCTGCCTCCGGCCCCCTCATCTGGGTAAAACAACTCATGTATCGTATTACTATGCATCTCCCGTCCTCCTTGAACACTCGCCCGATTGTTGTATTAATGTTTTATTGCCTTGTTGGTTTTTCTATGTTTCTTTTCATTATAATAAAAAGAGTTAATTAACACCAGTTGCCCTGTTAGGTGGGCTATCGGTGTACTAAATAAGACGTATAGTGAGTTTAAAAAGAGGTCTACATGTTTCAACCTATGTGCAATTGTAAGGTTTTCTTCAGGACCAATGTTGTACCAGCGGGATGGTATGCGCACGCTAAGGCGCACCCTGTCCACGTTGGTAACCTTGTGAGAATCACAAAATGTGACTCTGTATTAAAATGTGTTCTTCTCCTGTGTTCCCGGGAAAAAAACCTGAGGAAGAAAGATAGGGAGAGGGTTGTGGGTAAACAGACATGCACGTACAAACATACAACATTTATATATCACTCCGTGCAAGGTGCACCTTGTGTGGTCCAGGCCCCAACAATGCTATAGTTAGGGGGCGGACCAGTGCTGTAATGGCAGAATACCGTATTATCTGGCCACTACAACCACAGAATATACGTGCTGATCGGGAAAACAACCGTATTTCTGTGCGATTCAACCCACAGGACACTGGTAGTACGTTAGCCAACGTACCGGTGTGCGGCCCACGCTCGTGAGAGGGGCGGTGGCACCGAACGCAAGGCTAAGTGGGTGTCGTGCCTCGTGGTTGAGGGATCTATGAAGACCGTGCTCGTGATTGGTGTGAGTTAAAACTAGGTACAAGGAGACTGTACCTGGGGTGACGCCCTATCCGATGTGAGATATGAGCGTCTGTGGTAATCATGCGTGTGGGCGGAGCAAATAATATTACGAGTGATATTTGCCACATAGTTAAGTTAAATTTCTTACTGGGAGCACTGGTATTTCAAGGCTCCATGAGCTTCCCCGAACTGGCAGTATCCAGACCTTGCTACGATCTGTTCAGGAATAAAGAGCGAGGTAAGGGGCTTTGCCTCAGATCATGAAAAGCAGGGCATCGGCTGCCCAAATGCAACAGTCTTACTTGTGGAGGTGATGACGGGCGCCTTTAGTGCCTATGCCGTTCGACGGGAGCTCCGTGGTGTTAATGTACGGGTCCGCCGTCCCGGTATTAAGGAGTTGATCGTTTCCGGGTGGGGCGTGGTTTACCGGGAGCCTGACACTCCTGACTAACGACCAATAGGATGTAGGGGCTCGCCTGTGAGCTCTAACGCGTCACTTGTAGTCAAGTGAATTCTAGACCAATCAGGGTCGGAGCATTTCTTGCCTGCTAGCTGATAGTGCAGATTGAACAATCGGAACTTTAAGTTCTTTTGGAGGCGTATATGCAGACAAACTGCGACTCAAAGTTATACGTGGGGCCCACCTAGGGGTGCTAAGTGCTGGCCTTGATTGATGGCTTGATTGCAGTGTAAATACAATAGCGTCTACATACAACGTGGGTAATGTAAAGCGCAAAAGTGTCATGAAAAGGTCATGAGAAAATGCCATGAGAAATACGTGCGCATAGAAGGTTGTGCACTCTTAGGTACACAAAGGGGGGCCATAATTGCATTGTGGATCTAAAAAGGGTATCTGCAACGTGTGTCTAACAGGTGTCTAGGAAAGTGGTTCCTTAGACAGATAGTCCAAAGGTGTAGTGGACTTGCATTGTTTGGTCACACCACTAAATCACTGAATTCCATGGAATATTATCATTTAAACCGGTCTTGTGTGTTGAAAGTCTATAGATCCAACGTTGTTCCTTCTCGAAAAGATGTTGGGTTGGGTTGGTGTCCCTTTCGATCTGTTCTATGATCATCCATTTGATGTCATTGGGACTGTGTTTCATAGATATGAAGTGTTCCGTCAATTTAGTAATTGATTTCTGACAACAAATGGTGCTCCTGTGTTCACAAATGCGTTGTTTTATTTTCCTGCCGGTCATCCCTACATACCTTAAGTTGCAGGGGCATGTGATCAGGTACACCACGTTAGTGCTATTGCAATTAGTATGTGATCTGATGGTCCACGTTTTTCCATGTTCCAGGGCAAGTGTATTTGTGTTCTCAGTGAGAGGGCAGACGCTACAATTGCCACATTTGCAGTGGCCTGTAACATTGGGCAGGCCCCAGGCGTTGAGTACTGTCAGTTGTTCCATAGTCAGTGTCCTGGGTCGGGTGTTCACTACACAATCGCGTATGCTTCTCGCCCGTTTGTAGGAAAACAAGGGCTTATCCCATTTGAGGTTGCCTGTATTAATTATTTTCCAGTGTTTGTTTATAGACTTTGAGACCAGATTGGACGCGGTGCAGTAGGTTGTCACACACGTAAGAGGTATATCTTCTTGTGTCCTAGCGGTTTCTTCCAGGAGCACCTCCCGTGGTTGATTCCTCGCTCGTTTCTGGCATTTCTTGAGGATCCTGTCAGGGTAACCTCTTGCTTGGAGTTTAGATGTTAGGTCTCCTGCCTGGTCCCGATAGTCATTGATTTTGCTGCAATTCCTCCGAATTCTTAGATATTGCCCATAGGGCAAATTTTCCCTGAGGGGTCTCGGGTGGAAGCTGTCAAACTTCAGAAGGTTATTCTTAGCAGTAGGCTTAAAGTGTGTTTTGGATTCTAAGTGTCCTCCTTCCTTGGTGATGGTCAGGTCTAGGAAGGTCAACGTTTTAGAATCCTTTGTGTGTGTAAACTTCAGATTGTTGTCTTGGGAGTTTATCCAATCAAAGAATGCCAGAAGGGTTGTTTCTGGACCCTGCCATATTGTCAGAACGTCGTCTATGTATCGCTTCCAAAGGAGAATGTGTGATGCAAAAGGGTTTTGATCACTCAAGATGAATCTCTCCTCGAAATCGAACACATAGAAACCTGCCACGCTGGGAGCGAAGGTACTTCCCATAGAGGTACCCCCTATTTGCAAGTATAGGATCCCCTCGAACTCGAAATAGTTCTTTTTCAGTGCTAATCTTGCACATTCCAAAACAAAATTCTTGGGAGTCCTGTGCGTCCATTCTTCTTTGTTCAGAGCCTTTTCCAGTACTTTGAGAGTGTCGTCCAGAGGTATGCTCGTGTACAGGCTCTTTATGTCAAAGCTGACCAGTATGGTGTTATCGTCAATCGTCATCTGGTCTAACAACTGTAAAACATTCTTGGTATCTTTCAAGTATGTGGTGGTTTTTTGAACCAGGGGTTTCAGGAACACGTCGCAGAATCTTGACAATGGTTCCAGTAATGAGCCTATTCCTGATACAATAGGCCTACCAGGTGGGGGATGCTTGTTCTTGTGCATCTTCGGGAGAGTGTAGAAGTGTGGTATCTTCCCTTCATTGCTGCACAGAAAATCGGCTTCTTGTTTAGAGATAAAGCCCCTATCTTCACTGTAGTCAATCAGGGACTTTATTTCATTCCTCAGTTCGGATGTCGGATTGTAGCTTAGCTGTCGGTAGTTGTTAACGTCAGATAGTAATCGCAAGCATTCTGCTTGGTACATAGTGGTGTCTAGTACCATCACCCCACACCCTTTGTCCGCCGGTTTGATTGTGATGGTTTCACACATCTTGAGGTTATCCAGTGCAGTCCTTTCTGCCTTGGTAAGGTTCATGAATGGTTTTTCAGGTTGATAAGCCTCAATGTCATTGAACACCGCTTGTTCAAAGGTTGCTAGTTCCACCCGAGTTGTATGTGGCGGGGGGATGAAGGTTGACTTAGTGCGGAGGCCGGTCTCATTGGGGTCAGAATTTTCATTATTCAGACTATTCTTTTCGAAGAACGCTTTCAATTTGAGTTTCCTAAAGAAGCTTGCAAGCTCACAATGAAGTAGGAATTTATCCAATCGTGGTGTGGGGACGAAGCCCAACCCCTTGTTCAGGACTTGTGCTTCTATTGGCGATAGCGGTCTGGTCGCTAGGTTCGTTACTAGGTCTTGCTGCTGCTCGGTCCTGCTTGTTGGTTCTTGCTCCTTGTGTGGTTCACAATTGGATCCTCTGCTCCCCAGTGTACTTGGGTCGGACCTCTTCTTTTTCCTCTGCCCCTTCCGCCCCTCCATAAAAAAGGAGGTTTGTAGCTGTTCGGTGGGAGCATTGGTTGAGGAAACGGTGGTTGCCAGCCGTACATCTGGAATTGTTGCGGGTGGTTTAACGGGCCTTGGAAACCCTGCATCATGGGTGGGTTGAACGGGGGCCAGTTCCCTTGTGGCATTGTTCTCCCTCTTCCTCTTGATTTCTGTTTGTTACTTCCCGTGCTGGAGTTGCTCGAGTTACTGTTCATCGAGCTGTTGCTGGAGGCATCAGATGTCTGATCAACTTTCGTTGGTGCAGCATAATCAGGATCTGAGTAAGGGTAGGTTTTCACGAAGGAGAACCGTTTCAAGTCCTTTTGGAATTTCGATATCTTCTGTTGAGTAAGGTTTTCTTTGTACTCGTTGATCTCTTTGTTCAGTTCATCCAGCTTCTTTTTGTAGCCGGTGATTGAGGTCTTGATGTGTCCTTCGGTAAATTGAATCTCAACTAAGATCTTTTCAGATAGTCTCACTGCAGTTTTTAAGATCAGCATTATCCAGTCATGTGTGCAGTGCCAGGCGATTTGAGCCCAATCCTTTCTAAAAGTGGCGTCCTCTAAAAAGATGCGTGGGGCGTTAGTTACCAGTAGGCCTTTGGGAGCCATTTTATTTGTTACGTATTCCTTAAGAATTGTCCCATGGAGGATGGTCTTTATCCTGTTTCTCTTAAGTTCTGTGAGTTTTTCCCACTCTGTGGTTTGGGAGATGCTCTGTGAAATACTAGCATCCACAAAACTAGAGAGGTCTCCCATTATGGCATCAATATCTTCAGTTGAGAAGGTGAGGCCCTGATATTCACTCATGTTGAAAGTCGGATAGTGCGCGTGGTGTAGTTTAAGTGAAGAGGAACTATTGGTAAGACCAACCAGGAAGTGAGGACGAGAATCACACAACATAAATCGAGAATAAAAAAGAACATACTGACTGCCCCGTTGGTTAATCATTGGTACACAATGAACCATAGTGAAATTGACCTCAGGTGGACAGTAATCTCGAAGGTCGAACGCGACTTGAGAGGTGGGGATCTGGATGCAAAATTATCGAAAAGAGAAGCAATGCTCATCGTGAAATTTAACTTGGCCGTGGAAGGCCTCAATGAACTGTCAGAGATCTATAAGTTGAATTAAAAACCAACCAGAACGCCCTTTGTTCGTGGTGTCAGAAATAGAAACAATGACCCACTATGACGTCCCATCCAATATATAACAGGATGCATCCATAGGTCACCAATGATCAAATTAGGTGCAAAGCAGATATCATCCCAGAATATTCCGAGAGTAACACCGCAGGTCTATCTGGTCGATGTGCCGCTCCACCCACACAACAAATAGCTGCTCCTCCCATGCCAGTAAACTATAAGAGCTACCTCAGTACCTAGGACTGCCTTCAACGTTTACACTGCACACACCACGATTAAATAGAGCAAGCAATAAACACAACCAGACCAAGTAATTTGTTGTTGTACTACACATAATTGAAATAGTTGCTCCATTCACTATAACAAACAGCATGAGCGACTTGAGCGCTTCATACAACGCTACTATCATCCAATATTTTATAGATCAATGAGGTCACCATTGAACTTGGAGGGTCCAATAAATATACATCATCATAAAGGCTTGCATGCCAAAGGCTTGTACAACTTTGAATGGAAGTAAATAAACTCCAACTCCCGAGATGCCCCAAATTTCTACTTCCAGAAGGCATGCGGAATTGACACAGCCACCTCCATCTATTGCACAACTCATTGGAGTACGCCGCCTCAACTGTGCAATTATCATCAAAGGTAATGCACAAAAGTGAAGGTGTTACCGATTTTGAAACATGTGTGTTAATGCATCGCATACAATTTTAATGAGGGATCTCACCCTCATGATGCTCTGACTCTGAAGGCATCGTATACTAAGCAGACTACATTTCCCAGAAAGCTTACTCCCATGATGCTTGCAACCAGGAAGCACTCCACGTCAAAACCATGGCGGTTCTGATTCAACCAACACGCCTTTGATGATACAGGCTGCGTGACAGAGAGCGCACCAAGGAGCAAAGGTAAGACGATTCCCAAGCGCCGCACACTTGTAACTTCAGACTCTCAAATGATGTTTACGTTTTTTTAACCTCACTCATGTCCTTTCTAGGTTCATGAGAGCGCCGCTTTTACATTCAACACTCGCAGAGAGGAGACTCCATACAAGTAAGCGAACCATCAGGTCAAAAAACAAGAGGTCACATTGAACGTATGCTAATAGCTACCCTAAACGACCTCCATTTTGTCCGCAGGTCCCACATATCACTTAGAGCTATATGCTGCAAACCCAGATGAGATGTAAGTAGTCACTACATTGTTTTTGCATCCTCCAACCAACCAAGTGGTCAGAGTGGTTCTGTTTAGCAGTTGATGCTGGTAATGGATATATCGTAGTCAACAAGGCAAGCAAAGATGGCTGGGTTACAATTGCGCTGGGCCACAGTGATATCAATGTTATTGCAAGCAATACAGAAAGCTCCAAGGATAAGGTTTAGGCCATCTGTCTACAGGCATGATCAACTCATTACCTTCTTAACAAAATGCAACATATATCCTGAGCTAACAAGAAAGAAATTGTAGAATGATCAAATAACAAGTCACAGTTTTCTTCTTTTCTTCTTTTATTTCACGTGGTAAGCATCCTTAAAATTCTCTAGCCGACACGTGTTTCGTCTATATTGGTGTTTAACCACAGACTTCTTCAGGGCGGTTTCTTCTAAGTTTGATCTATGACTCTCTCTTTCCCATCACCCCAACTGTGGTATGTTGGGAATTGTCATTCCTAGTAAATCAAATCTCTGCGTTTCCCGGCGTACTTTAGCAGCTATATGACACTGTGTTCCACATATATATAAAATAAGTATTTTCCTCCTGAGACGATATCACGTCTTCATACAGATCTGTCTGTATCTGTCTGTATGAAGACGTGATATCGTCTCAGGAGGAAAATACTTATTTTATATATATGTGGAACACAGTGTCATATAGCTGCTAAAGTACGCCAGGAAACGCGGAGATTTGATTTACTAGGAATGACAATTCCCAACACACCACAGTTGGGGTGATGGGAAAGAGAGAGTCATAGATCGAACTTAGAAGAAACAGCCCTGAAGAAGTCTGTGGTTAAACACCAATATAGACGAAACACGTGTCGGCTAGAGAATTTTAAGGACGCTTACCACGTGAAATAAAAGAAGAAAAGAAGAAAACTGTGACTTGTTATTTGATCATTCTACAATTTCTTTCTTGTTAGCTCAGGATATATGTTGCATTTTGATACATCGTAGTCATTGTGGTCCATTGGTTTGTCTTTTTCAGTGTTACACATCGGGCACTTTACGAACTAGGGCACATTCCAATTTTAAGGTAAGAGGCAGAAGCATCAAGTGGTAGCAAGGTAGTGATATACAGTCCCCATTTTTAGTGACAGAAAAACATTTTTTCTTTCTTCTCCACAGCTGTGAGGTCCTGATAAGAACTCCACACTAAATAGGGGTTCGAAACGCGTAGACCGCTTTCTCTACACCATAAGATCTTCTAAATACATATAATTGTATCAAAATGCTCTACACTGAACAAATTGTTGTCTATGGTAAAATTAGATGTACTATTGTATATTGATTTGTAAATAAAGTATGGTTGTCGGGTGTGTATGAGAGTATAAGAATGGAATGTGTATTGTTGATCAACGAAGTATGAAAGTTGAGGATGAAGTTTTTTCTGACAGTTGAATTGTCTTTACTATGAAATTGTTTTTTGTATGTTGATTGTAGAAATTTGGTAAAATGTAACCAACAAATGTTGTAAAAATATGAATGAAAAGTGATTCATTCAGACTGATTTTCAAGTCTTGCAGTCACATTAAGTTGAATTCTTATAGTAGAGAACTTGAGGAGGTTTACTAAAGATAACAGTATTGGCACTTGTATAGTTTTCTAACAGGTACAGACTGGCACAATGCATAGACCTACAGTACTGATATAAAGTATCACAGACAGACACAGTGCAGAACCACAGCACAGATGTGACATATCACAGGTTCAGTCTAGCACAGGGCAGACTGAGAAATGCACAGTGCTAGAGCGTAGACATGTATGAAGCATCACAGGTACAGACGGGCACAGGGCAGAATGGCACAATGCAAAAAGATACGGCACTGATGTGCATTATAGGCACAGACTGCTACAGGGCAGACAGCTACACCATGGTGGTCAAGAAATATCATGGTACAGACTGACGTAGGGCAGACAGGCACAATGCAAAGAACTGCATCAGGGTGGAGGAGAAGTATCACAAGTATGGGTGGGTGATGAATTTCACTCCGAGTTACGCTTTTAATGCAGAGTTACAGCAAAACTCCGCCAACTGCCACGTGGCAGAGTTATTTCTGGTATGCGGTTCACCAATGTTAAGTTGGTGAGCACGAATCAGAATTTAGGAGCATCACCCTACTAAAAATCTCCCCAAACACCTGAAAAATAAAATGTTAATTTATTACAATTTTATTTTTTCTCTGTCCCAAACAGAGCTTCAGGACAGGGACGGGCCACTGCTGAGTGACAGCAGCATGTCACCCAACAGGGAGGGTGGACTGGTATGACACTGTTTAAAGCCTGCATGTCTTTTTTGGCCGCAGTCTTGAGACGGCCAGTCACACATGCGCACTTTAAACAGCTCTAACCCAGCTGTCTTAAGGCAGCTGGGTTCGAGCAAGCCAAAGCCTCAATAGCGCTGTGGAGCACCAATGGAGCTCTCCCACCAATCAGGGTGCTGCTCTCAAGCTACATGAGAGCAGCACCCTGATTGGTCAAGGGAGTTGCTACTGCCAGTTCCGGTGGAGAGAAGAGGACAGGAGAAGTATGGCACGTCATGTTCAGTATAAAGTTTTCTTTTTTTTGTTTTATTTTGCGCACACCCACTCCCCAATTCCTGTAGATGTCTGCCACCACTGAGTAAAGGGGCTGTGATTTTAAATAAAGTGGGTTAAAAAACAGCATCCATTCGGAGACCAAAACACCCAGCTGGAAGGAGTGAAGGGACGGGGGAGGCAGAGAGATATGCAAAGCTAGTCTCCCACGGGGTGGCTTCGTGATATGGAATGGGCCAAAAAGTATAAGGCAGGGGATAGCCTAGGTGAAGGGGGCAGAATTAAGTTACCAGGTATTTAGAGACAGTGAAGTGAGGAGTTCAGCCTCTTGCTGACTCCATTGCCACGTGAGTGGCAGGGAAAGTTTCTCGGGTGAAATTGGCACAGGAAACTAGACCAAGATAGAGTAAAAGGCTGCTTTATTAGGACAGGTATGTCGTTTTGAAACTCATTAACATTTACGGATTGAAATTCATTGCCTCGCTAATACATAATAAACCAATAGCTCCACAATTCCGTCTTACCTGTTCTAAGCCTGCTCTCTAAGGTCTTGTGATGTATGCCTGTTTTCAACATTCCTCTCCGATCTCTCAATACCCCTTCTGGGATACAACGATTCCTTGTGCGTACCAACAGCCTGTAAAATATGACCTTTTGATAGAGTATTAGCAGCACCCCTTTTTTCCCTTGTCTGTTGTATGATACTGTTTGTCACCTTTCCAACTTGGTATCTCCACTTCTTCAAGCTTTTCTTCATCATCTTCGTAGTCCAACTCACATTCCAGTTGCACCCCGCATCACTGCTACTCACACCTAGGCATTCCCTATCCCCAACACCCCCATCATAATGCTTCCAATCAACTTTTTCACACTTTGAAATTGCATCAATTACATCTTCTTGTCCCTCGATGTTGGGATGGTTGCATCAAACCTCTCCCTCCCTGCAGGCCAGTCCTCCCAGGTCGCAACAACCCAGCCGGCTGGTAATCACTCCATCTGCTGAGAATATGCCGCATTCTCCCTTCGGTGTCCTGCAAGTCTCGCGAACTTGCAAGGACTGTGGTCCTGCTATGTGCTTTATCTGACCTTCTTTATTCAAAATCCCCATCTCCTGCCACCCAACCACATTTGCCAACTGATGAAGCCACACTAGCATCCTGCAAACCGTCAACTGAGGGACTGGCTAAAATTTGTACATTCTCAAAAGCTCCTTTTCTAAAACATGGATGGTTTGTTATTTCTAAAAGAAATACCAGACTCCCTTTGTACAGAACCACTTAACTGAGAATCACCAGCATCCTTTTCAGCCATATTGATATAAATATCCCCTCTAGCTGAGCATTTGAATGCAGGGAGTGGTCTCTCCATTTCTTGTTCAAACTTTTTTGGGAGAGGCGTTACTTTGCAGCATTGATGGAAAAAATAGTGTATTTCTATTGACAGTGTTCGTGCTGCTAAATGCACTCTAGGACTCAACACGCCCTGATGGCCTGGAGGGGTAGATTCAGCGTGCTGGCTGCTGTCAATGGACCTCACTATAAGGACCCGCCCCTCACTAACTGGCCATTTACTTTTAACAGTTCACGTACGCACATAGCTCCTGCCGTTAAGAGATAGACTCTCTGAAAGTTTATCGCCCGGGACGGACCGCTTAGTAACCGGGGACTGCTCCACAACAAGTAAGTCTTCCCCTGCACACCTACCTCTACAGTCACCTGGGGATTTCATTTGGTCTAACCTACACAGCACACATGCGCTGCATAGGAAAAAGACCTTTTGTAATCGGTTCGCTTTTCGCCCTAAAAACGTGCACGCGTCTTCATTGCTTTCAATGGCAACGTGTGCACGTGTGGCGATTCCCTTGCGGGAGTGAGCTTTGGCACCATGTGTTAGCAATTATCGCTTCTGGCGCTGCTCGCTCCCGCAAGGGAAATGTTTTGACTTTTGCCGACAGTTTTAAAAAAACTTTTAGCGTGAGGTGCGTGCACTTGTCTTGTTCTTGAAAGTTAGCTCTCATGGAGTATTGGCTCCGTAACGAGCAGCGCCGGGCATGCTGCTTGTGTGCCTGTGTCTTCTTGATTGTTTCTGCCTGCATGGACTTGTGGTGCGCTGACGCACTATGCCTGCCCCCGCCCCATGGAGTATTAACATGCCAGCAAGCAGTGATATGCATGTTGCTTCTGCCTTTATCTTGTTGTTCTTCTGCTCAGGGTGTTGGCTGTCGTGCATGTGCGTTCGGGCTTAGTGTGCATCAGCAATTGGCCTGTTCGGGTCGAGTTTGTGTTATATAAAACTGTGAGTATTATATTTGGGGCCACCTATCATGCAATGGCCCAATCGTGCCCCTCTCTGACCTCTTCGCATTCCTTCCCACTAAATGCTGAGAGCTCTGCTGGTGCTGTGGAAGTGGCACGGAAGGCACGGCGGCCTCCTTTCCTCCTATAGTAGTGTCAGACAGCCACTAGCATGTTCAGGGCTCACTGCACCCGTCCCGGCTTTCCTTTGCAGACCTCCGGCATGCTACATTCAGAGAGCCAGGCCACTCCTGCATGGGCTCAGCAAGTGGGGAGCCTGTGATGTTGTGTAGACACCGGGTGTCAGCCGTTCTGTTATGGTGCTTAGTGCCAATATCGGCAACACTCACCATCCCCTCATACAGCATTCTCCTAGAGCAATAACCAGACAAGACACCTTATTTATGGAGAAAACTGCTGCAGGTTTATTAGCATTACAAATATGCCAACATTGGTGGGTTATCCATGATAGATGAAGCCAAACCCCCTTTGCTCAGTGAATTTTTTCATGGCGCTGTTAACCTTGCTGCGAGAGACCTCCATGGCTTCCTTCGATCGTGCACCCTGCCAGACCCGCCGGGGCATTATCTCAGACCGCCATATCTCACAAGTCCCTAGCTGGTTGCTCAACTTACACATGGTGACCGTCATTTCTTGTAGCAGTGCCCTTTTCCCCAGAGATGCCAGGTCATTCCCTCCCAGGTGTATCACCAGCACATTAGGAGGAGGAACCCCCCCCCCCCCAGTCTCTGCTGTAGCTTCTTCAGCAAGCAGGTCCAGAGCATGCCTGGGTGAATCTATGACATAATATCGACAGACAGAATATAGACATACAAAAATATCGACACAAAAATATCGAAATCAAAAATATCGCAGTTCTATCTACATAAAGGTAAGTACAAAAATATCGGAAAAAAAATATAGTAGTACTAAAATATAGAAGTTAAAAATATCGTTTTTTTAAATGTATTAATAATAATGTAAAAATAATTTAAAAATACATATAATTTAGCAAATAAAAAATATAAACATTAAAACATATTAAAAAATTAATAACTAATACATACACATTTAAAATAAATTAAAAACGACATATAAATGAATATATATACTTACTCTACATATTGCAACAGTAGGAAAAGCGTTGGATAGCGTAGGGGTAAAAATTACTATTCCCACTCCAGAGAGTGCAACAGTGGGGAAAGCGATGGCTAGCGTAGGGGTAAAAATTACTATTCCCACTCCAGAGGGTGCAACAGTAGGGAAAGCGTTGGATAGCGTAGGGGTAAAAATTACTATTCCCACTCCAGAGAGTGCAACAGTAGGGAAAGCGTTGGATAGCGTAGGGGTAAAAATTACTATTCTCACTCCAGAGGGTGCAACAGTAGGGAAAGCGTTGGATAGCGTAGGGGTAAAAATTACTATTCCCACTCCAGCGAGTGCAACAGTAGGGAAAGCGTTGGATAGCGTAGGGGTAAAAATTACTATTCCCACTCCAGAGAGTGCAACAGTAGGGAAAGCGTTGGATAGCGTAGGGGTAAAAATTACTATTCCCACTCCAGAGGGTGCAACAGTAGGGAAAGCGTTGGATAGCGTAGGAGTAAAATGTACTATTCCCACTCCAGAGTGTGCAATAGTAGGGACAGCGTTGGATAGCGTAGGGGTAAAAATTACTATTCCCACTCCAGAGTGCGCAACAGTAGGGAAAGCTTTGGATAGCGTAGGGGTAAAAATTACTATTCCCACTCCAGAGAGTCAACAGTAGGGAAAGCGTTGGATAGCGTAGGGGTAAAAATTACTATTCCCACTCCAGAGGGTGCAACAGTAGGGAAAGCGTTGGATAGCGTAGGGGTAAACATTACTATTCCCACTCCATAGAGTGCAACAGTAGGGAAAGCGTTGGATAGCGTAGGGGTAAAAATTACTATTCCCACTCCAGAGGGTGCAACAGTAGGGAAAGCGTTGGATAGCGTAGGGGTAAAAATTACTATTCCCACTCCATAGAGTGCAACAGTAGGGAAAGCGTTGGATAGCGTAGGGGTAAAAATTACTATTCTCACTCCAGAGAGTGCAACAGTAGGGAAAGCGTTGGATAGCGTGGGGGTAAAAATTACTATTCCCACTCCAAAGGGTGCAACAGTAGGGAAAGCGTTGGATAGCGTAGGGGTAAAAATTACTATTCCCACTCCAAAGGGTGCAACAGTAGGGAAAGCGTTGGATAGCGTAGGGGTAAAAATTACTATTCCCACTCCAGAGGGTGCAACAGTAGGGAAAGCGTTGGATAGCATGGGGGTAAAAATTACTTCCCCCACTACTCCCCCTTTAACACACAACACACTACACATACAAAAAAACACAATTAATATAAATATCAATTAATAAATTAATAGCAATTAATATTAAATTGATGTAATTATAAATTAGCTAATTAACACATATTAATTACCAATTAATAATTAATTACCAATTAATTAACAAGATATTTACAAGAATAAACAATATTTATTAATAAATTATTTATGATTAATATTATGACATACGTAAAAATTACTATTCTCACTCCAGAGAGTGCAACAGTAGGGAAAGCGTTGGATAGCGTGGGGGTAAAAATTACTATTCCCACTCCAAAGGGTGCAACAGTAGGGAAAGCGTTGGATAGCGTAGGGGTAAAAATTACTATTCCCACTCCAAAGGGTGCAACAGTAGGGAAAGCGTTGGATAGCGTAGGGGTAACAATTACTATTCCCACTCCAAAGGGTGCAACAGTAGGGAAAGCGTTGGATAGCGTAGGGGTAAAAATTACTATTCCCACTCCAGAGGGTGCAACAGTAGGGAAAGCATTGGATAACGTAGGGGTAAAAATTACTATTCCCACTCCAGAGGGTGCAACAGTAGGGAAAGCGTTGGATAGCGTAGGGGTAAAAATTACTATTCCCACTCCAGAGGGTGCAACAGTAGGGAAAGCATTGGATAGCGTAGGGGTAAAAATTACTGTTCCCACTCCAGAGGGTGCAACAGTAGGGAAAGCGTTGGATAGTGTAGGGGTAAAAATTACTATTCCCACTCCAAAGGGTGCAACAGTAGGGAAAGCATTGGATAGCGTAGGGGTAAAAATTACTATTCCCACTCCAGGAGGTGCAACAGTAGGGAAAGCGTTGGATAGCGTAGGGGTAAAAATTACTATTCCCACTCCAGAGGGTGCAACAGTAGGGAAAGCGTTGGATAGCATGGGGGTAAAAATTACTTCCCCCACTACTCCCCCTTTAACACACAACACACTACACATACAAAAAAACACAATTAATATAAATATCAATTAATAAATTAATAGCAATTAATATTAAATTGATGTAATTATAAATTAGCTAATTAACACATATTAATTACCAATTAATAATTAATTACCAATTAATTAACAAGATATTTACAAGAATAAACAATATTTATTAATACATTATTTATGATTAATATTATGACATACTTAAAAAAATTAATAACCAATCAATTAATTAACAATTCATTAACAATAAATACCAATAAATAAATACAATCTCTTTAAATAATTTAATTTAATTATGTCACACCCTATTCCCCTATAAACACACAACCCACTACACATAAATAAATCACATAAAAATGTAATTGTCATTTAATCACTTAATAATAATTAATTAATTATTAATTAGCAATAACAAAAATTTAAAAATATTAGTACATTAACTCTAATTAATTTAATTAACTAATTAATAATAATTAATTACCAATTAATTATTAATTAACAATAACAAAAAATAATAAACATTACTACATTAACTCTAATTAATTTAATTAACTAATTAATAATAATTAATTACCAATTAATTATTAATTAACAATAACAAAAAATAATAAATACTACTACATTAACTCTAATTCATTTAATTAACTAATTAATAATAATTAATTACCAATTAATTATTAATTAATAATTATTTATTAATCAAAAATATTTTAAAAACATTAATCAATTAATTATAATTAAATTACTTCCCACCCTATTCCCCTATAAACCCACAACCCGCTCTGATACTAAAACGCAAAATGTAAACAAAATTACTAATTCTAAACATACATTAAAAACATGTTTAACAAACATATAAACAACATAATAAAATACATAACACTAAACAAAATTTCGATATTACTAACATACATACCTTAATATCTATATTCTGTCTATCGATATTATTGCACATCGATATTCTATACCATCGAAATTAAAACATCGATATTATTGTATATCGATATTTTAATTTCGATATTTTGTCTCTCTACCTGCCTGGGTATCCTAGCCAGATAATGTCTGTGGCCGTGAGGCCGTGCCTCCATTTCCTGTTCTCGGCCCACCGTGCCACTTGCAAGACGCTCGCATGGCCAATCACCCTGACCATAGTCCCTGGCAATAAAAGAGATGAAAGTGTGCAAAGTTTTTATTGACTCACTGCACATCTACAATAAAAGAAACTGTACATATTGCTCTTCACTGCACGCCACCGGCATCTGGTGCCGCAAAATGTTCTTTATGTCCATAAATTGTCATTGCCAAACATTATATTGGCTCACTGCACATCTTTAATAATTAAATGCACTTATTAAACTTCACTGCAATCCACCGGCATCAGGTGCCGAAAATGTTCCTGTCGTCCCAACGTTTGTCAGTACCAACACCATCTCACAGTCCACAGCCCCAACACGCTGGCCTTCAAGACCGGATGTATCTTTTGTAACACTGGGACTCCCAGCGCCCCACTTGTTTGATGCGTTCAGCTGACAGGCCTGCCCTAAATGCTGTGGTTGCTGCTCCTATGCAGAATGAGTGGCTGCAAAATCGTTTGCCCTGTACCTTGTTGCCTGAAAATGCCAAACATGCCTGCATGATGCTCTGTACTTGGAACTTAGTGAGGGGGGTACTGTCTGCGTGTATCAATAAGTAACCTTCAGTTGCTGGGTGCAGTGCCAGGTAGGCAGAAACCAGGCGCACTGGGCAGTACAATCACCCTCCCCTCCCCTGCTTGGTCCGCTTTCGACCTCCTTAATAATATTAACACATTCAGAGAGCCAGGCCGCTCCTGCATGGGCTCAGCAGGTAGGTGGGGCCTGTGATGTTGTGTAGCCATTGGATCGGGCTTGAATATGGGTCTCCTGCCCAACCCGGTCTCACCTGCCCTTTTACAGTCTTCTGGGACAAAGCATTAGCAGAGTGGGGATGCTCCCACTCCTCGGCGGACCGGTGCCCAGCCTCTCTGTCCACAGGCTGTCTTGTGAGCCCTCCCTCCACCCTTGAAGACCTCACTAGAGGCTGCATCTGTCCTGCTGACCGCCAAGTCACAGCGCACGTCACAGGGGCATGTCCGGAGCCCTCAGTGTGACCCTGGGCAGCATACGCGCTACCAGGTCGGAAACATGGTTTCGAGGCACAGCGGGATCAACTGCCCTCTTCACCAGTGTAATGTGGGCCGAAAGCCCACACACTGAAGGGGTCATATGTACCAAAGTGGGGGTAAGATTTTCTGTTCAAAAGTGAAATGTGCAGAGTGCAGGGGAATTACGCTCTGCATACTGCTTGGAAGAATGCACTGTGCCATACTGCAGAACTCAAAGAGAGTGTTCAATGGCTTAGGCACGTGGGGTGGCACCCCAGTGTTGATCCACCCCTGGTGGTAATATTTAAGCCTGTATTCATTCAGCGATTTTGCTACAGACCACACGTCACTGCACTGCCGCATAGTGCCAACATCGGCCCATACCCCAAACCGCTTACAACAATTTCCCATAATAACCGACACCACACAATGTTTTGTTGGAGAAAGTTGTTGCAGCTTTATTTGCATAAATATTATGCCAACATGTTGGGTTATCTTACGGGCGATCCAGGTTCAGGCCGCCTCTCGCCACCTGCCCACCTGATGAGCCATAAACCCCCTGTGGTGTTAACCGCGGGGGTGTTGTCAATTTTGGGGGTAGGGCTAGCCCCTCCAGGCCCCGGCGGACCTCCAGTCCACCCCTTACTCACGCCCCTCCCCACTACGGGGGGCTGAGCGTTGCAGGCAACCCCCGGTTGCTCAGGTCCACAACCGCCCGAAGGACTAACGGGGCGCCGTCACTCCTCCAGGATCCCACTGAGGATCTCCCTGGGGATAATTGGCTCTCACACCCTTACTGGGCTCCTGTAGAGGGTATCCTTCTGTACCTTCCAGCGTTGGATCGCCCTGTAACTTTGCCTGCAACACAAAGCAAAATAGTATTAGATAACTACCCCCCCCTGCTGCCCGACAGCCGGGTTAGCGGTAGGGAGGGAAAACAGCGTCCGGGCAGCACCGCTCATCCGGGTCGAGGGGGAGAGGGACCGCCCACGCGGCCGATCAGGGGTCAAAGAGGGCGCCATGCCCGCGACCCCAGGCCACATACCTTTGGCTCCGCCCCTCCCCTGCCAGAAGTGACATAATTTGCGACCCTCCTATGTCCCAAACACTAGACCGCTCTTTGGGGGTCTGTGCCATCGTGTGGCACTAAGGGTGGCCGCCCTCTTAGGTGGCCCCCTTCGGTGGCCCGAGGCAGCCTGGTATAGTGCCAAAATCGGCCCATACCCCAAACCGCTCACAACAATTTCCCATAATAACCGACACCACACAATGTTTTGTTGGAGAAAGTTGTTGCAGCTTTATTTGCATAAATATTATGCCAACATGTTGGGTTATCTTACGGGCGATTCAGGGTCAGGCCGCCTCTCGCCACCTGCCCACCTGATGAGCCATAACCCCCTGTGGTGTTAACCGCGGGGGTGTTGTCAATTTTGGGGGTAGGGCTAGCCCCTCCCCCCGGCGGACCTCTAGTCCACCCCTTACTCACGCCCCTCCCCACTACGGGGGGGCTGAGCGTTGCAGGCAACCCCCGGTTGCTCAGGTCCACAACCGCCCGAAGGACTAACGGGGCACCGTCACTCCTCCAGGATCCCACCGAGGATCTCCTTGGGGATAATTAGCTCTCGCACCCTTACTGTGCTCCTGTAGAGGGTACCCTTCTGTACCTTCCAGCGTTGGATCGCCCTGTAACTCCGCCATGGCTCTGGGTGTGGCGCGCCGCCGCCCCTGAGCCCCCCCACCTTCTATTGCTCTTTTATTTACAACCTGCCGCTACCAACGTATCCGCTAAATCTAGCAGGAAGAGGTCCATCCCCACTTCGGATAGGTGTATGGCATTTTCTTCAAGCACACTGTGCATTTTACATGTAGCAACCCGTTGACTGACAAAACCAAATCCCCTTTTCTCGGTGGAGATGGACCATCCACACGGCCGATCAGGGGTCAAAGAGGGTGCCAGGCCCGCGACTACAGGCCACATACCTTTGGCTCCGCCCCTCCCCCGCCGGAAGTGACATAATTTGCGACCCTCTGTGTCCCAAACACTAGACCGCTCTTTGGGGGTCTGTGCCATCATGTGGCACTAAGGGTCGCTGTCCTCTTAGGTGGCCCCCTTCGGTGGCTCAGGGCAGCCTGGCAGAGCAAAGAGCCAGCTAGTGGCCTGTTCAGCTGCTGCTCTTAGCTGGGCAGATGGGCTCAGTTTGAACACGCGTGCTTGCTTACAGATGCACCTGACATAGGCTGTAATTTGATAATTACATGATAAGATACTAACATTATTTGGTGACCAATTACAGAAAGTACAATAATAAACGTACCAACTTCAGATACGAACATGAAAGTTTCTACAGGAATTTGACTCCGACAGAAAGGTACGTTTAAAAAACCATCAGGGTGTTGGATTTGTGATATTTAATAACAGTTGGGAGTTTGAAGACCGATTAAAGCTCTAATTGCTTGCCAATGTTCCCAGCAGCACTGTCTGGGTCTGCCCTTCGTACCTGAATGCCTTTCAAATTCTCTTTCCGTAAGCAGTAAACACATCAATCCCTGTGCAGAGGGAAACAGGTCAAGGAGAGCTATGTTTGTGGGTTTTGATTTGGCATTTACGTAAAACTAATGATTCTAATTCTGAGAGAATGGAGGGAGGGAGAGTTCATTGGCTTCTAAGTATCACTCTTCAATGCTGAATGTTCATTTTGAATCAAATCGATGATTGACAAGAAGTATATAATTTACGATAAAGTGGAGCCAAACTAAATCTTCTGCTCAACAATGAGCTCGCCTGTAATGCTGCACAATGTGGCACGTGTGGTATTATCTAGGATAGCGCTGCGGTCTACAGCTGCTGCCAAACATCATCCTGACAAACATGGACAATCCCTTTGTTCCATGGCCATCGGTGAGCACTCCCTTGGCTCTACAGACCATCAATGAACACTCCCTTGGTTCCATGGCCTTCGGTGATTCTATGGCCATCGGTGAGCACTCCCTTGGCTCTACTGACCATCAATGAACATTCCCTTGGTTTCATGGCCATCAGACCATCAATGGTGCTGAAAAGTTGCTGTGAGCCTAGTGACTTTGTTTTGGAGTTGAATACACTAGGGCACCAATTATTGTAACATTTTGAAAATGTATCTGTAGAAAGTGTACAGTTTTTATTGTTTTATACGTTTTTGGGGGTATTGAGTTTTTTTCTCTCTATTACCACCTCTTACACATCTCTATCTCACACACTCCGTGTCTCTGTCCTTGTGCCTTATGCTGCACTTCTCCTCACTCTGTCCTTTGACTCTTGCTGCTCTTCTCCTCACTCTCCTTCCTTGTGCCTCACGCTGCTCTTTTCCTCACTTTCCTTCCTTGTGCCTCACGCTGCTCTTCTCCTCACTTTCCTTCCTTGTGCCTCTCGCTTCTCTTCTCCTCACTCTTCATCCTTGTGTCTCATGCTGCTCTTGTCCTCACTCTCCGTCCGTGTCTCATACTTCTCTTCTCCTCACTCTCCTTTCTTGTGCCTCATGCTGCTCTTCTCTTTCTCATTCTCTTTTCTTGTGCCTCATGCTGCTCTTCTCTTCCTCAATTTCCTTTCTTGTGCCTCATGCTGCTCTTCTCTTTCTCACTCTCCTTATTGTGCCTCACGCTGCTCTTCTCCTCTCTCCCTTATGCCTCACGCTACTCTTTTCCTCCTCAATCTCCTTCCTTATGCCTTACGTGGCTCTTCCCACTCTCCTTCTTTGTGCTTCATGCTACTCTTCTCACTTTCTTTCCTTGAGCCTCACACTGCACTTCTCACTCTCCATTGTGCCTCACACTGCTCCTCTGCTCCTCACTCTTCGTCCTTGTGCCTCATGCTGCTTTTCTCTTCACTCTCCTTCCTTCTACCTCCTGCTGCTCTTCTCACTCTCCTTCCTTGTGCCTCACACTGCTCTTCTCCACACTCTCCTTTCTTGTGCCTCATGCTGCTCTTCTCTTTCTCACTCTCCTTATTGTGCCTCACGCTGCTCTTCTCCTCTCTCCTTCCTTATGCCTCACGCTACTCTTTTCCTCCTCAATCTCCTTCTTTATGCCTCACGCTGCTCTTCTCACTCTCCTTTTTCCGTCACACTGCTATTCTCACTCTCTTTCCTTGAGCCTCACACTGCTCTTCTCATTCTCCATTGTGCCTCACACTGCTCCTCTGCTCCTCACTCTTCGTCCTTGTGCCTCATGCTGCTTTTCTCTTCACTCTCCTTCCTTCTAAGTCCTGCTGCTCTTCTCACTCTCCTTCCTTGTGCCCCACACGGCTCTTCTCCTACTCTCCGTCCTTTTGCCTCGCGCTGTTCTTCTCTTCACTCTCCTTCCTTGTGCCTCACGCTGCTCTCCTCCTCACTCACCTTCCATGTGCCTCACACAGCTCCTCTCCTCACTCTCCTTTCTTGTGCCTCATAATGCTATTCTCTTTCTTACTTTCCTTCCTTGTGTCTCACGCTGCTCTTCACACTCTCCTTCCTTGTGCCTCACACTGCTCTTCTCCTCAATCTCCATTATTCCTCATACGGCTCTTCTCCTCCACACTTTCCGTCCTGGTGTCTCACAATGCTTTTCTCCTCACTCTCCTTCCTTCTACCTCATGCTGCTCTTCTCACTATCCTTCCTTGTTCCTTAGGCTGCTCTTCTCCTCACTCTCCTTCCTTTTTCTTCATGCTGCTCTTCTCTTCACTCTCCTTCCTTGTGCCTCGCACTGCTCCACTCCTCACTCTCCTTCCTTGTCCTCCCGCTGCTCTTCTCTTCACTCTCCTTCCTTGTGCCTCGCACTGCTCCACTCCTCACTCTCCTTCCTTGTCCTCCCGCTGCTCTTCTCTTCACTCTCCTTCCTTGTGCCTCATGCTGCTCTTCACTTCACTCTCCTTCCTTGTGCCTCACGCGGCTCTCATCCTCACTCTCTGTTCTTGTGCCTCACGCTGCTGTTCTCCTCCTCAATCTCCTTCCTTGTGCCTTACGCTGCTCTTCTCCTTCTCACTCTCTGTCCTTGTGCCTCATGCTGGTCCTCTCCTCACTCTTCATCCTTGTGCCACACGCCACACTTTATCCTTAAGTATGGCAGCTACGCCTTTCTTTTGTTTTGCACTGCACGGCTCGCCCAACTCTATTTTTATTAATTTTCACTCAATGATGTGGAAATGTATTTACTTGTCTTTCCATTGGCATCGAGTGAGGCAGGAACAGGCCCGGGCACCTGCTCAGTCTCAGCACCAACAATACCACCTCAGCAGCAATTTAGCACCAACACAGCACCACTTCAACATCAGCGCAGCACCATTTCAGCATCAGCGCAGCATCACCTCAGCACCACACTAACTCAGCACCACCTGAGCACCAAATCAGCACCACCCAAGCCCCAGAGCAGCACCACCACCTCAGCATCACTCAGCACCATCTCAGCATCACTCAGCTTCACCTGAACAGCACCACCTCCAGTTCAGCACCAACCCAGCATCAGCGCAGCCCCGCCTTAACACCAGTGCAGCACCCAGTCAGCATCAGTGCAGCACCACCTCAGCAGAAGTGCAGCACCACCTCAGCATCAGCACACCACCACCTCAGCATACCTCAGTATTACGCAGCTCCATATCATCACCTCCTCAGCATCGGCGCAGCACCTCCTCAGCATCCTCGCAGTACCTCCTCAGCATCAGCGCAGTACCTCCTTAACATCAGCACAGCACTACCTCAACATCAGCACAGCACCACCATAGCAACAGCACATCACCATCTCAGCATCAGGACAGCACCACCTCTTCATTAGTGCACCACCACCAGCGCAGCCCCACCTCAACACCATCATAGCACCACCTCAACATCAGCACAGCACCACATCAGCACCACCTCAGCATCAGCACAGCACCACCTCAGCATCAGTGCAGCACCACCTCAGCATCAGTGCAACACCTCCTCTGCATCAGCACAGACCCTCCTCCGCATCAGAACAGCGCCTCCTGCTCATCAGTGCACCACCACCAGCTCAGCCCCACCCCAGCACCAGTGCAGTACTACCTAAGCAGCAATTCAGCACAGAAGCAGCATCACTTCAGCATCAACACAGCACCACCTCAAGATCAATGCAGCACCATCTCAGCACCACCTAAGCACCACTGCAGCACCACCTCCTCTGCATGACCCAGCACCACCTCAGCATGACTCAGCACCACCTCAGCACCACCTCAGCATCACTTAAGCATGACCTCTGCACCAGCACACACCCACCCCAGCCCCACTCAGCAACAGCGCAGCCCCACCTCAGTAACAGCGTAGCCTCACCTCAGCAACAGTGCAGACCCACCTCATCACCAAAGCAGCACTCCCCTCAGCATCAGTGCAGCAACTCCTCAGCACTGCACCAACTCGGGATGACTAAGCACCACCTGAGCATCAGTGCAGCACCGCTGCCTCAGCATCACCTCCGCACCAGTACACCATCACCTCAGCATAACTCCGCAGCACCTCTGCACTAGCACACCACCACCTCAGGATCACTCAGCACCACCTCAGTCTGCCCTCTGAATATAGCACCTGTTGATTATCCCCTAGTGTCCGTCTGCTGCTCATGTTGTAATTCAGGTTCTATTTCCCAATCTCCACTCTATTGTTGTCTTCTTAGTTATATATAAGGTAACAAAAATACTTATAACACTTTTGTATTATAACTTTTCAACAGGCTGCACAGCAGACACATTGCTCTACAACATATCTTAAACACTTTGGCAAAGATAATCGCTCTGGCAAACCTATATAAGGTACCAAAGGCGAAACCTTTTGGCTATGCCAATGCTTGTTTTTTGTTGCAGCGGAGAACACGCCAGAACTGCCATTTCAACACTGGTCGCGCTGTGTGCTTTGGGCGGGACATTCTATCCCAAGCCTGCGAGAGAACTCCAGGCATTATCAGGTCTTCCCTGCCCGCTTCACAAATATTCCTCAAGATGTCCCTCACTACTGCTGATTTCTCCAACATAATTGAACCACCCAACGCTAACTAAGGACCTAAAATATGACAAATTACAAAAAGCACCCTATGCCTGACAGAACCGCAGCATTAAATGAGGCAACTATTCTAACTAACAGAAAATAAAACCCCGCCCTTTAAGCTACCCAAAAGGCCTGGGTTGTACAATACGCCCGAAGCTACCAGTGGGTGGAAATCCTACAGATACCAGCCCTGGGAGACCTTATTCTAGAGAAAGAGGTGTCAAGGCCAAATTCTTTCTGAGTACATTATATAATTCAATTTGTAAGTAAAAGGGACAACATTATAAGGAGGGACAGAGGGGTAGTGTGGTAGTTGGTAATATCCTTGATTTGTGTCTATGTAAATGTAATGTCTAATCAAACTGTAAAACATGCTTATGTCACCGTTAGAATCTAGTGATGTAATTTAGAATGTTAGAGCTTTGTGTGTTGTGGGGAGAAGGCGGTTGGTTTCTGGAGAGTCGGGACGTTTGCCCTGCTGCTCCGGTGGGTCTATGGTTTGAAGAATTAATAAACCATTATTTGACCACATTATCCGCCTCATCTCTATCTTTACATTGGCGACGAGGAAGGGATGGTTCTACCAGACCCACTGGATTGATCGGCAAATTGAAATTTTTCGGTGATTTTTGCCACTGGTTACCGGAGAATCGAGCCCACGACTCTTTCTTAAATCTGAAAAAATTTCTACACTTCGGCTGAACACTACGGATTTTCAAGGTACTGTTACTCTTATTTCTCCAAAATTGGGAGTTTCCTACCTGCCTCGTGATATCCGTTAACTTCGTTAACTTCAAATCGAGCCCGGAGTTCCAGCGCGTGAGTAATCGCCACTGTTCCTGACAGCGTCATCATTTGGTCCCACTGTGCGTTTCAGCGTTGCGTCAGTGACTTGATAGCGTCACTACGCTGCTTCCGCCATTTTGTGGGTGTTTGCTGTCTGTGTGCGTTCCAGTGACGTCATCACGTGCTCACGTTGGGCGGCCATTTTGAGTAATTCACCGTGTTTATGCGATTACCAACTGCCTCGCATTACAATCCGGCTGTCACTAACGGTGAGACTATAACTTATCTTCAAGCTACTCCAGTCAACATCAACGTTAGCACTAAGCATACGCACGCCTCAGTGCTCTTGCTTATTAGCGCATTTTCAGTGATGCGCACACTTTGATCTTACTTCAGTTCTAACTAAGCATTTTGTTGCTGCATGGCTTATATTACTTTCTTCATTTGCGCATTTTCAGTGATGCGCGCACTTTAACATCTTACTTTAAATTCAAGGTGTCACATCGTGTGCTGTTCCCAACCAGTGATGCGCACGCTATTACATTCTATTAACAGCGCGTTTTCAGTGATGCGCACACTTTAATTACATGTTAACAATTTGATGACTTTTACTTAAGTACATGTTCAGTTTAATGCTCAATTTAATTGATGTGCTGGTCTTCCGTTGTTGAAGCAATTTCTGTGATTGGCACATTGTTTACTCCTGCAGTTTTTTGAGAAATTCTGATTCAGTTCCTGCTACAAACACGGTCTCTTTTATTTATAACTCCTTAGGAGGTGTGTGTCCCAACTAACTTTATTTATTTATTCAGATTTTCAGAGACTTTTAACATGGCTAATGCTCAAATTTGCAATCAGCCCACAGTTTTTCTACAAATTCCAGGTAAGCCTAAATTGGAATGGAAGAAATGGTTTGAAAGTTTCGAAAATTATATTGTGGCTATTGATGGGTCCAAATTCCCAGCTGAGAGATTAAAAGCCATTTTATTCAGTTTTTTGGGTTCTGCAGCTATTGAGATTTTTAAAAACTTGATTCCCATTCCTCCACCCAGTGGTGGTGGTGATAGTTGGAACGTTTATAAAGAGGCAGTAGCCAGACTCGAAAAACAATTTCAGGATGAGCCAAATGTTCTTATTGAAAGGCACGCATTTCATAAGAGGAAACAATTTCCTGATGAAACAATTGAGGAATATGTGGCTGCTTTAAGAGTTCTAGCTGCCAATTGTGACTATGGGGCAACTGTGGATTATTGTATTAGGGATCAATTAATTTTTGAATGTGAGTCAAAAAAGGTCCAAGAAAGACTTCTGGCTTGTCGAAATCCTACATTAAGCGAAGCTGTTGATCTAGCGAAAGGGATTGAAAGATCCATTTTATCGTCTAAAGTCATTTCTGCTGAGAATGCTAAATCTTTCAACTCATCATCTTCTGTTTCATCGGTATGTGCTGTGCAATTTTCCAACAAAGGAAAGTCTAATTCTAAACAGGTTTCTATCAATAAATCTGCCTGTTATAGGTGTGGTTCCAAAGCACATCTAGCCAACAATGTCAACTGTCCTGCTGTTAAAAAAAGATGTGTAAATTGTGGGAAAGTTGGCCACTTTTCTTCTGTTTGCCATGCACCTAGGAGGAGTTCTAGTTCTTCAAGCTCAAGTGTCAATAATGTTGACGTTGTTGAAGAAGATTTACAGAACATGTTGTTAACCATTTATGACTGTGTTTTTGATTATTCTGTAAACAATGTCAGTTTTCCGTTTAAAGCACCGTTAGGCATGGTATTGGTTGGTGATATTTCTTTTCAAGCCATGGCTGATTCTGGCTCACCGATCACCATCTTGTCTGATGTGTTTTTCAGGGACAATTGGAAAAATGTTGTTCTCCATAAATCTGACATCAATCCCAAAGCATTTGGGAACTTCGATATTACCATGTTAGGTTACTTTGAAGATTCCCTTGAGTTTGAGTCTAGGAAAATTTTCACCAAAATTTATGTTGCCATTGATGGTAAGAATTTGGTTGGGTGGTTTGATTTAGGAAGGCTGGGGGTAATTTTGTGTCCTGGTTCTGATCGTCCCCTGCAACTCAGAGAATTTGATGTTAATAATATTTACATGGACAAGTATAGTTTAGATATGATTATTAAGAAACATGCTAATGTGTTCAAGAATGTGGTAGGTCAAGTGAAAGGTTATATGCATAAAATTAAGTTAAAGAAGAATGCCATTCCCATTCAACATAAAGTGCGTGTTGTTCCTCTGGGTATACGTGAGAAACTGAAGGTCCATCTAGACAATTTATGCTCAGAGGGCATCATTGAGACTACTGATAGTTCTGAATGGGTGTCGGCCATAGTTTTGGCACTTAAAAAGAATCAAGATTTGAGGCTATGTGTAGACTTGAGGTCCCTTAATAAGAACATTGTCGTTGACACGCATCCGTTACCTCGCATTCAGGATATGTTGTCAGCGGTCAATGGTGCCAGGTATTTTTCTATCATAGACCTCAAATCTGCATACCATCAGGTACTCCTGGATGATTCTTCGAAAGATCTTACCACTTTTACTACTCCCTTTGGGTTGTATAGATTTAAAAGAATGCCATTTGGGCTGGCATCTGCAGCCAGTGTTTTTCAAAAGCTCATTGAGAATTTGTTTCAAGGCATCACTGGGGTTCAGTCATTCCAGGATGACATTTTAATTTTTGCCGAGACGTGTGAACAACACAATGTTATTCTCAACAAAGTTCTTAATATTCTTGGTAGTAAAGGCATGACTGTCAGCAAAGAAAAGTGTAAATTCCTTGTTGAAGAACTTAATTACTTAGGGCACAAAATCACGGCTGATGGCATTTTTCCAAAAGAAGATTTAGTCAACACTTTAGATAACATCAGTACACCCCAGGACAAAGATTCTTTGCGCTCTTTCTTAGGTTTGGGAGAGTACTATTCAAGGTTTGTGAAAGGGTACGCATTAGTGGTGGAGCCTCTTAGACAGCTTCTTAGAAAGGGTGTTCAGTTTATGTGGGACAAGAGCCATGATGAAGCTTTTGTCAATGTAAAGAAGCTTATTTCTAATGCACCGGGTCTTAAGACCTTTGATCCGGAGGGCAAATCCTTCGTCACTGTGGATGCTAGTACTGTTGGCCTCGGTGCTGTTTTTTCTCAAATGGTTGAGGGTAGAGAGAGAGTAATATCTTTTATTTCAAGAGCAATTCGGGGTGCTGAAAAGCATTACAGCACTATTGAAAAGGAGGCCTTAGCGTGTGTCTGGGCCGTTGAAAAATTCAAGAGTTTTCTGTGGGGCAGGCCTTTTGTACTTGTCACGGATCATAAACCGCTTGTATTTATGATGGATGGTGTGAAGAGCAGCAAAGCATCTTCTAGACTGGTGAGGTTGATCGCCAGACTTCAAGAATACAATTTTGAAACGCAGCCCATTCCTGGTGGGAAAAATGTCACCGCTGATTGTTTGTCCAGGCTTTCTCCCAGTGAGGAAGACAACAATGATATTTTGAATGAACATGAATGTGTTTTGGCACTGGTCGATGCTGTGAGTACGTTTGAATCAGGCATTTCAGAGGAAAATTGGATTGAGGCTATGGACAAGGATCTTGTACTCAATAGAGTTAAAAATTTTGTAGGTAATGGTTGGCCTCCTATTAGGAATTTGGAAGAGTGTTTAAGAAGTTTTGCCCAGGTTGCTCATGAGCTTAGCATTGAAGGGAATATTTTGTTGCGTCAACACTTGTTTATTCCTCCTGATGGTTTAAGGAGTAAACTCATTAAGCTTGCTCATGTTGGTCATCCTGGTGTTTCTGGTACCAAAAAGATTCTCAAGAACCACTATTGGTGGCCTGGCATGGATGCTGGTATTGAGAAAGTTATTGACAACTGTTCCGTTTGTGTCAGAGCCGATAAGCACTGGAAGGTTTCAACCCAACCTTTATCTCTTAAAGAAGGAGCTGTTGGTCCCTGGGATAGAATCTCTTTTGATTTTTCTGGCCCCTTTGAATGTCTTGGAAGGGAGAGAAGATTCTCCATTGTACTGATTGATAATTTTTCCAAATGGATATATTACACCTTTGTGGAACATCCCAATACTGACTCTGTCATTGATTTTTTGGATTTTGTTTTCAGTTTGGAGGGTGCTCCAAATTTCATTTTATCTGACAATGGGGTGCAATTTGTTTCCAGGAAAATGAAAGGGTTTTTGGAAAAGTTCGGAGTAAAGTCTGAAACCACTCCTTTGTATTGTCCCAGGGCCAATGGCCAAGTTGAAAGGGCCAATAGATTTATTAAGGAGGGCATTCAGGCTGCATTAGAGAGCAAGTTGGATGTTTTGCAATTCTTGAAGGAGAAATTATGGAGTTACCACATCACTCCAAATTCCTCCACGAGTTTTTCTCCCTATCTACTGATGAGAGGCAGACAAGCTAAATCTGTCTTAAGGCCCAACTTTGTTAAAGATGTTGAGGAGGAAGTTAACATGAAAGTTATCATTGATGAAGTCAAACAAAACATTCTAGAGTCTCGCATTGCTGGTAAAAGTTATCATGATGCTTCTCTCAAGTCCAAAGATAAATGCATCAAGGTTGGTGATTGGGAACGGGTGGTGAAACCTACTTTATCTTGCAAAGGTTCTTCCAAATTTTCCAATCCGTCTCAGGTTGAAAAGGTAACTGAGTCTGCTGTTCTGCTGGCTGAGAAGGGTTGGTGGAGCAAGGGTTCAGTTATTCTTCTTAAACCTGGGCAAGAACGTTTTTTTGCCAAAGATGAGGATGGTGGTTGCACTTGGAATGATCTTGATTGTGGAGAAAAGTTTCATGCTGCTGATGTGTTCTCTGATGACTCTGTTCACGATGCTGGCACTGGAAATGTTGTTTCTTCAGAGAGTTCCAGTGTTTGTGAGGGTGGTTCCAATCTTCAGGAGTCTATTGAAATATCTCCTCAGGTTGATCATTTACCCCTCAAGAGGATTCCTAAAGTTCCTAAGAAATTTGACGATTACATCTTGGATGTTTGATTTATTTCATTCTGTTACTTTTGTAAAAAGAGACATGTGGTAGTTGGTAATATCCTTGATTTGTGTCTATGTAAATGTAATGTCTAATCAAACTGTAAAACATGCTTATGTCACCGTTAGAATCTAGTGATGTAATTTAGAATGTTAGAGCTTTGTGTGTTGTGGGGAGAAGGCGGTTGGTTTCTGGAGAGTCGGGACGTTTGCCCTGCTGCTCCGGTGGGTCTATGGTTTGAAGAATTAATAAACCATTATTTGACCACATTATCCGCCTCATCTCTATCTTTACAGGTAGCATATCATTCGCTATGCAAGATAGCGAGGTAGGCAGGCGCTGCAAACTTTATGTGCTGCAGGGAGGGAAGTTTTAATCAAACCAGGCATAATAGAGCAGGCATGGGTGGGCATTGCCCACCCGCTGAGCCAAACTTCAAGGTTTGTTCAAGTGGCAATAGCAGTGTGCTATCCTCTTCTGGGCAGGTCCAGGAACTGAGCCTCCGCATAGGAGCTATAGCTTACTGGTGTATGTGGTGCCAAAGGAGTTAGACGGGGAGCAGCTTTCGTTGCTGCAAAATAATGAGGTACAAAAGGGGTGGTGATGGACGGCAGTTCGGGCTGGACTGTTCCCATGAGGCACAGGGTCAGACTGATTTGCATATGGCCATGTCTGAACTGGGATGACAGAGTGGGCTAAAGAACAGTGATGGATTAAACCCAGATCTGTTGACTGGGTGTGAGTGTTTGATTGCTTCAGATGCTCCGTCCATCACCACCCCCTTTTGTACCGCTTTGTTCGCCATAAGTTGGCAGGGTATGCTCAGACGTGAGTCCCTTGCTCATTTTGCCACTGGATTCAAGCAAGCCTAGCTGAAGACGGCTGTAATGTCAGAAACCGGTCCTAGGAAGCTTGGGTCCGGTCCAGGGAAGGCATGGCTTGGCAGTTCGGGCTGGACAGTTCCCATGAGGCACAGGGTCAGACTGATTTGCATATGGCCATGTCTGAACTGGGATGGCAGAGTGGGCTAAAGAACGGTGATGGATTAAACCCAGATCTGTTGACTGGGTGTGAGTGTTTGTTTGGTTCAGATGCTCCGTCCATCACCACCCCCTTTTGTACCGCAAAATAATGAGGGCAGGAGACCATCAGGAGCTCTTCAGCGCAGGTCAGTGAAGCACGGATAACATGCGAGGTGGGCAGCCGCTGCCCATGCCGGTAAGAGCGGTGAGGCGGTGGGGGGGATTTCAATGGCATTCAGGCAACAGTACATAAATAAATATATGGATATAATTACGAAAGATCAGATGCATTTTGGGGATATGCCTGGCACAGACATGACAAGGAGTTTAGGGCAAGGCTCAGTTTGAACTCCAATTAGGTCATGTGGATTCAAAATTATGGTTGCAATGGATGTCCTCTACACAGCCACCTGCAAGAACACATACAGCAAGTGGTCTTCCGATCAAAGCAGCTTATGCAAGGAACAAGGAAACACTATAGGGGCGTGCTGGAATTTTAACCAAGGTTTCTGCCCAGGTCAGTTTTGCAAATTTAAGCACAACTATTCTAAATGTGGAGGTAGGTACCTAATTGCACAATGTTTTACAATAGCTAATACAGGAGAAAATTGAAGAGCACACCAAAGGGCTCTGACACCAGTTAAAGAAAATTATATTTTTTTAATTGATTTTATGCAGACCAAAGATCAGCGGACAATGAGTAAGTGCGATAACTGCCATTATATGCAAGACAATAACATAAGCTACATGCTGGTGCCTAATAGTTCACGTATGTCTGATAACGCACTGACGAAGACGTGCATATATGATATCAAAGTAATAGCATTTTCACAACTGTCTAAGAAGAAAATAGAGGGAGAAAACTCAAATTAAACTTCAGATTGAGTCAGTCAAAAACAACTAAGCCCATTATTGCCATCCTCATATGACAGCAACTCCCACCCCTCCTACCCACGTACACCTAATGTGACACAACTGTGTTCAAGGAGATCGATGGGTCACAAAGGTCGCAGCACAAACCCCAGGACCTCATTTACCAGGGGACAACAGTGTATTCAGTTTGGCAATATAACCTACTCATTGTTCCATAAGGTTGTCCTACCCATCCTTATCCCGGGTATCAGTTCTAATGGAAAGTTCCGCTGACGCCCAGCGTACCACATCAGTCTGCCATGCTAAAAAGACTGGGAACAGATGTCGTTTTCCAGGACATGGTAATACATCGTTTTGCCAAAATCAACATCAGGTTCTGAAAAAAACAGTAATTGGTTTTTTTTTGGGGTTATCACCCCTGTATGAAGGAGACAGCGAGTGGGGTAACATGACAGGATAGAGTTCGTAATGGCTGAAATACAAGAGGTCACTGCATGCCAGTAATCAGAGATCACTGGGTACGAAGGGACCATATGAAAAAAGTCATCCGTATCAAGAGCGCCCCTAAACCAGTTAAAGTAGTAGAACTTAGTCAATTACTGAGGGCATACCCTGATCGGGAAACAGCCTTGAAACTTAAGTGGGGTATTAGGGAAGGTTTTCGATTAGGATACCAAGGTACCAGGGTGTAAAGGTGGGCGGACAATTTACAATCTGCAAAAACTTTGAAACACATTGTAGCAAATAAACTTGATAAGGAGGTGAAAGAAGGGAGAATTGTATGTCCATTTTATAAATGGCCCCTGCAGTATTTGATAATATCTCCACAAGGAGTAGTTCCAAAAAAGACTAAAGGATACCTTAGACTGAACCATCACTTATCTTGGGCAGACGGCAAAGCTGTTAATGATTTCATTCACGGCTGGACTGGTACCAGAAACCAGCCCAGGCAGCTCCGCTCGACCAGCCCTGGGGGGGAAGGTGGAGGGGAATAGTGCTGCTGAGAACCCATGGCCCCCTTTGCTAGTTTCAAACACCGATGCTGCTTTTATTACAGGGGCTGATATTAATGCAAAACCGGCCCTCAGTAACAAAACTTGCCCAGCCCCAACCCTTACGGCCCACCAGGAAAATGCCTGTGCCCCCTATGGCCAGTCCGGACTGATTTCATTGCACCATCAAGGGTAGTCTATACTTCAGTAGATGATGCTTTGAAATTGGTACAACAGAGAGTAGAGGGTGCTCAACTAGCCAAATGTGAAATCAAATGTGCATTTAGACTGTTACCAATATATAGTCTGACTTTCCCCTTTTAGGCATGAAATTTGAAGAGGCAATTTCTGTAGCTTGAGGTCTGCTGATGGGTTTTGCGATATCCTGCTCACTTTTTGAGACATTTGGTAAATTTTTGCGCAGGCGCTTTTAAAGAAGAAGTGGGCACAGAGGTGTTTCACATTACTTGAATTCTTTTTTGTTAATTGAGCGGAAGGATACAGGAGAGTGTCAGACAGCTTTAGAACAGTTTTGAGTTAGGAGGCTTTGGAGTTAAGAGTATCGCTAGCTCTGGAAAAACAGAAGGCCAACATACTGTACTGACATTTTTGGACATTGAGCTGGACACATAGAAATTGATGGTGAGGTAGCTGCTTAGCAAATTGGTTGAAATAACAGATTTTCGGGATGAAGAGATTGGCACGAGGCGCCTGTAATTGAGAAAGGTACTGAACCTGTTGGATTTTCTAAACTTTGCGTGCAGAGTGGTGTGAGGATGTAGAACATTTTGTAGAAGATTGGGCATGGCAATGCCAGGAGCATTTTTGCCACACCAGAAAGTAAATATTTCAATGGCAATAGGAGCTGAATTGGGCATTTAGAGTTTTTTGGGGAGGAGTTTAATCAGGTATGGCTGTTTTTCCTGGAAGACAACACAATTTGACAGGTACATTAGTTTTCGACTACAACAGGTGCAAATGATTTTGGCCTGTTTTGGGATGGTAGGTGGAGTGCTGAGAAATGGCCAGAGAACAGGGCAGACGCAATTATTTTTTGGGAATTATCTCCCCTAGGTGAATCATTAGTGATATGGAGTAGAGAACTGCTATCCAACACCATGACTGTTGTGGAATTGGTGAATAAACAGAAAGCTGACCATAAGGTTTTTATGAATGTTGAGACAATTTATACCCATGTTTACAGCTAAACATTGTTTTTGGGGCAAAGCATATGCCAGGTGTGAACAATATTATAGCGGATGCTTTCTCCTGTTCACCATGGCAAGGATTTTGATTGCTGGCTCTAAGAGCAGAAGAATGGAAGACTAAATTACCACATGACATTTGGGCATGGGAGAGTAAGAGTGATTGCGCTAGTGGAAAGGCCGATAGCAGAACCTACAAAGAGAAGTTATCAGCAAGCATGGCAGGAGTTTAGGAATTTTTAGTTAGTTGAATGCAAAAATACAGAGTAGTGATGAGCATGAGAACAGTGAATGTAGATTGATAAGTTTTGCCCTGTACCTAATATCTCCAACTAAAATAGCTGGGATACTAGCTGGAGTGTCGTTCTATGGAAAGCGGTTATGATCCTACCCAGTGTGAGCTGTTAAGGAGGATTTTGAGTGATTGGGGGTAGAACTCAAGGGCATATTATCAAGGGGGTTTATCTCTGCTTTTTTGGCTTTAAAAGCCAAGAAAGCGGAGATAAAATTATCTCCCTATTACCTAGCTGTCGCTAACACCAGTTAGCGACCGCTAGTAGGAGATAGCGACCATCTTGGGCCCCACTTTGCATGTCAGTGATATTTATCACTAATGACATGCAAAGTGGGCATGCCAAGATGTTAGCGACTGGAAACAGTCGCTAACATCGCTATCTCCTATTACCAACTTTTGGAGATATTCGCGCTAAGCGCGAATATCTCCAAAAACTAACACCTGCCCTGAGCAGTTCTTAGCCATGTTATCCAACGGGAGGTGGATAACATGGCTAAGAGCATTAGCTCGGTAATGCATGAATATCGCAGACTTTTCAGCGATATTCATGCATTGCGGCCGTTTTTTATCGCATTTGCGATAAACCTTGAAAATAGCAAGGTTTATCTGCGATAATTTCTGACGATGCTTAGCGGTAAAAAATTCGTTACTAAGCATCGTTAGCGATAAATATCGCTTAACGTTGGTAATATGCCCCTCAGATCGACTTCTATGGTGAAAGAACTAATAATGTTTGAACTATTGTAGAACATATTGGGAATATTACTAAAAGTCTGTCATGATTTCTTTGAAGTTACTGTTTTATAGACTGCATGCTGTGGGTATTTTTAGTACTTTGAATGTTTCAGAGTTAATAGGTTCTAAGATGAAGGTATAGAGGACAGTTGTTAGCTTCTTTGTGGTCTCATACTGCATTTCTTGTTGTTATCACAGGATTTATGAATGGCCCCTAGAGGAGTACGATGGTGACATAGGATAGTGGGAGATTCTTTTGTACATTGGCCAGCTAAATATGCAGATCAGCAAATATTTGAAAGAAACCTCGCGTTATCGAGTAGCAGACATGAGGTGATATGGTGGGAAAGAAGTGGTGTGTGATGTGGCAGTTTATTGCCTTTCCTAGCGGACTTGCTTACTCAGAGGGGTTGCCCTGATATGTTGTTAATACACTTGGGAGGAAAATGATTTGGTTAGACTATTAGTTTTAACACTGTTGCAGCAAATGAAAGAGGATTTACTGTTGATAAAGAGAAAGTTCTCAGAGACATGTCAAATTCACACAGAATGTGTGCCCAGAAGACATTGAAGAGGAGCTTTAAAACACACAGCTGTTGACAAGGCCAGGATAACGATGAGGAGAGTTTTTTGGATGTCAGTTGATGATGGAACTGGCACTTTCTGGTTGGCTCGGGGATGCCGTAGCTAGGCAGAACCTACTACTCCTGTCAGGGGTGGGTGACTACACATACTGTATAACCTGCACTCCCCCTTGGGTAACGTGGCACTGACAGTCAAGCTTATCACAGAGGCAATGTGTAAAGCATTGGCACAGCACTCACTCACAATAAAAATATTGAGCGTCACAAAAGAGACTTCACACGTGATGTATGTAAATAATGTTTGTATTCAACACATAATCAACAGAACATGAACATCATGTACTTCTGGGTATAAATCACACTTTGAAATAATACTAGCAGTACTAGGCCCAACCGTGTTGAAATTTCAATAGTAGTTTCCACACTTGGGAAACATTCTACTCTACCCTCCAAAACACACTTATGCGGTGCAACACATTTTCAAACCTAGGCCAACCCTGGCAATATTATAAGTTAATACCACACAGTTATGGTGTGCACTTCAGGCCACAACACTATTGGAAATATGTACATAGAAGGAATTATAACACTTTTAAGTAGCTCCGCAGGCCTGTAAAACAAATGTCAAACGTAGTGTTCTTCTGGCAGAAATCAACATATAAAGTGTCACCTCCGGCCGATATTGTCAATCACAGGCCGTCCGCAGACTGTCGCTGCCATGCACACACACTCACTCAACACCGATTCGCAGTGCAACGGATATCAGGCAAATCTGTATGGAACACGCTCGCACACATACTCACAAATCACCCTAATGCAGTGCAACTGATATCCGGCCGGTCAAGTGGTAACGCACCGCAGAGACCCAGCCCCAGCCTCCCTCCACCCTCCATCTCACCCTGACTACTCTACACCCACGGATCAGATTGAAGATAAACAGACATCCCCCCAGATACTAGGCCGCATGTGGCCAAAGTCACACTTAGTCAGGGTCCTAGGGAAGAAGGTGGGGGTAGGTAGCAGGACTAAGTAAGAGGCAGTCATCAAATGGGGAGTTGGGCACCACTTAAGAAGCTCACCAACAGGATGCAGAGCAGAAGCAGGCTGAGAGCAACAATTGTTCACTCAAAAGGGTTACACCAGGGGCCTTCCGGGACCAGCCTAGCTCTGCGCAGCACAGGAAGGAGGGGTTACGCAGCCTCTTGATCCACTTCTCATCAGTCTCAGAAGCATCCCTTTGACCCCACAGTCACTCTCAATATCCATGCACAATCCGGGTCACAGTACCTGACCGCACAATGTTGTCAGAGCCCGGGTGAGGAGAGGGCAGTTAGTCTGCTGCACTGAGCGCCAAAAAGGAACAAGTGATAAATTGGGCAGGTAGTGGGTAGATCTCTCGGAAGGAGGATGCCCCGTACCCAGAAAACTTTGGTCTAAGTTGCACCCAGGCAATTCCAGCACAGCGTCTGGCGCGCAGTGATACGAGCCACACTAGACTATATCGGACTCACCCAATGAAGATTTGCAAATCTCATACCTCACTGTAAATTAGGCACAATATCTAGTGCGCATTGATATGGGTCGCACCACTCGATTCCGGTCACTCACTCATAATGAGGAGTTGCAAAATCCATACCTCCCTGGAAATGAGGCACAAACCCTAGTGCATGTTAATACAGGTCGCACCAGGCAATTCCAGTCACGCACAATGATGAGTTGCAGATTCAGTACCTCCCTGAAAATGAGGCACAATGCCTGGTGCACATTGATACTGGTCCCACTAGGTAATTACGGTTACACAAATCGCAAAGTTCAGCGGTGCCACACGAGGTAGAATGCAGTATGCCCTCACCCTGTGAATTGAACACCACATGCAATGAGTATGCAGTCGGCATGTCGAGTGAGAGAGATGTGGCATGATCGATGAAGCGTGTTCCACGGGATCCTGCAACCAGTGAATCCACTTACCACCACCAAGATTCTTATGCCAGTTGAGGTCCCCACGATGAGGGGTCTCACTCCGTAGATGCGGGCAATGCTTTTTGGGCTCCACACCAGGCAATCTGGTCTCCAGGCCCAATTCTTAGTTCCAAACTCACACCGTGCTACCAGTTGGGACTCAGCAGACAATGTGGGCACTTAAGAGGGAACTGCTCTCCAAGTGTCACAAGTAGATGCCGTGGGTACCTTGGGAGAGGTCTTTGATGTCCCTGAGACCTCCACAGAGAACACGGGGCAGGCCAAAAAGCCCTTGGAGAGCACATTTCAGAATGCCACACTGCAGCAGGTAGTCAGCCCAAGCCAGGCAATATTCAGAAAGGGCGCACAGTCCCTTTTAATGGCAGTCATCCTCCTTGAGCACAACAGAATCCTCTGGTAGTGTGCACGACGTAGTTCCAGGTTCTCCGATCCCACGTCCCCACAAGTGTATCACTGCCCTGCTGAAGTATGCCACCAGTAGATATACTGTAGCTGCCACTGAGGAATGCACAGGTTCACTCCCCCAGTGTGAGATGTAGTCAAACTAAAAGACACACAAAGAGTTTTAGAGCGTAGAAATGCCCACTTCCTAGAAGCGTTGGCGAAAAATGACGCTGGTTGCGACACTTACTGTTGCACTACTGAAAAGGAAGAACGTTTTCCAAGTTCATCCAATATTTCCAATTTAAACCAAGTAATCCATAGTAAACCAGTCTGTTTTCATCTATTATACTCATCATCATCTTCATACATATGTATAGTCAGTCCGGAGACAGTTAAAATTCACAGGATATTTTATTGTAGCATTTTCAAACGTTTTCTGTAGCTAATCCAAGCTTTTACATAAACGTGTGCTATTTAACACCATTCCATCAGACCCAATGCATTTCGAACCGGTCTGGTTCTTCGTCAGGGGTTGTAGTGAAAAAATTTAAAGCATACAACTTAGCCATCTACTAACCTAATTATTGCCTACACACAAATTATTGTCATAACGAAGAAACCCATTCTTTACCACCCTCGCAGTGTCCCAATCTAATGTGCAAACAGAATTGCTGCACTATCTCCTCTCATATGTGTAGCTGATAAATCAACCTCAAAACAGTAAATGAAAAATTAACTGAAACCAGATTCTCTTGTATTACTAAGCAAAATAACCCAATTTACCTAGTGCAAACCGAATGTGGTATTCTGATCTCTTTTATGCCTTCCTTCGTGCTCAACAGAATCAATCAACTTGCTAGTTCGTACCAATGTTGCTTTTGTAACCACTCGCGCAGATGAGCGCAATCTAACCACGTGACTAACCCATTGTACTCGGAACATCCTTCTTGTTACGTCAAGTACCATAATGCATGGCCCCACGTTACCACCCCAAAACGAAAACCTGTGCTTAATAACCACTTCCTAGAAGTGGCATTTTTATGGTAGTAATGACCAAACCATCTTTACCACAGGAGAGGGTTTGTCACTGTGAATTCAATGATAGGAAACATTATGAGCAGCAGCGGCCGGAAGTGGGAGTACCTGCAGGGCGGTGTTGTGGGGAGGGGGAGGGGTAGGGTGGGGGGCAGTAATGTATGGATTATGGAGTTTTACAGGTAAGTAAACATTTAAATAAAAAAAACGAATTTCGTTACGCGCACTGCATCGCATTTGAGGATGCAGTGCACTCAACGAAATTCGTTTTATTTATTTAAATGTTTACTTACCTGGGAATCTCCGTAATCCATACATTACTACCCCCCACCCTCTCACTCCCCCTCCCCACGTCACCGCCCGACAGATACTCCCACTGCCAGAAGCGGCTGATTATGAGGCTACTCCACTACAATCGACTATTGCAGCCAATAGTCCATTCCACTATTCTCCCATGTTAACCTATGTGAAGAGCAATCCCCATGGGCAGTGAAAACACACATGGGTATTCTTCACCACCTGGGCAAGATACACACGTGTCCATGCCCTGGCTTTCACCTACCACTTGTGTCACCCCTCAGAACTTACCCCAGGGGTGCTCTAGTGGCGGTGAAAGTTCCCCATCAGAACTGGCTAGTGCTTTAGCAAAGCCAGTCTGAGCATAAGTGCTATGGCTCACACCCAGGCCGGCAATGGCAGGCTGGACACGTGTTTAAAAACATCATGTAAGCACCACATCCTAACATGGATAGGAAGGGTCTGCGCACTTTCACACTACACTTAAAGGGGGAAAGTGCCCAGAGCCCTAAGGCCACTCCAAGAGAAACAGCAAAACTCAGGAGGAAAAAGCAAAAAACACTATTTAAAGGTCTAACAGTTGACATTAAGGTTTTATCACATGGTTGTATCAAAGAAGAAGATAAGGTTTTGTTTAGAGCTGATGGTGTTCATTCATGTCAGTTCGGCAACGCCTACTATATGATGAAATTGAGGGATATAGTAGGTCAGCTGTGGAATGAGAAGTTGTGGTGTAAAGGAGTTTATAAATAAAATTGGCCGCAGCAGTTGTCTTTTTAAGGGATGGGGCAGCTAAACACCCTTCTGGATTTTCCTGGATCGCGGTAGTTTGTCTGGATGAAGAGTCAAGTGCATCCTTATCCAGTGCTCGTTAGGGGTGAGCTCAGGGGAGGAGCAGACTAAGTTTGGGGCTTTAGAGCAGGACAAGGAGGTTTCACTTAGGACTGCTTAGCAGGGTGTGAGAGGGAGACTGTGGAATGCAAAGGGGTCGATAAATAAAAGAAGAATGAATGAGGTGTCAGGGTAGAGGGACTTGATTGGTTAATAGTGTGTACACCTTGGGGTAGTTGTTTGAGGGAGGGGGGTTGTCAGGAATTTGATGTATTAGTGAGGTGGATACTATGTTGTATTTGTATTTGAATTAATCTATCCAACTATAAACTCATCCTAATAAAGTGGTCTTTTATGCTACATGATGATTTGAAGTATGTGACTATTTCACACAAAGTGACTCTTGAGTCTGGCACCTTAGACCACTCAGCCATCCTGACAACTGTGGGAGGATGGGTATGATCACATCAGATCTTTGATGTGCATAATTGTGCTGGGGTTTATTCCGGTTATTATTCAGCTGCACTTGGCACCACAGATCTTTTCTTCTTGACTATGTTTAGTTGTGGGCGGGGCTGTGCTGCGAGCAGGGGAGGAGTTCTGTGCCCACTCCTGAGGGCGCAATGACAGTTTGGTGGGCCCTCTGGTGTCGTCCAAACCAGTCATGCACACTCTGCCCTTACTCCATGCAGGCTGCAATGTAGCCTGCATGGAGAACATGGCCTCCCTGTAAGCCCCTGGCTGGGCGACGTCCCCACCAATCAAGAAGGTGCCATTGCAGCATTCTGATTGGCTTTGGGGAGGGGCGGGAGGCTGTCTGCTTCCTGTTCCAGGTTCCCCCCCACCTGCAAGCCATGCCGGCCGCGACTTAGATAGCAGCTCTGGTGAAAAAGGAAGGGGATTTTACATATCCATCAGCTCTGCCCCATGAATGGTCGGACATTTGTCTCTGTCCTGAGACATATGTAATCAGCACCCATCAACCTCAGGACAACAATATACACAGTCTAAACCACTAGAACGGGCGCCACAATGGAGAAATATACATTTGGATGGCCTCCTTGTCACCACACTAGTTCTAAATCGGTGTTTTTTTCTCATAGCTTTAAGTGAGCCAGATCACCCCCATCCCTCTCAACCCCGAACCTGGAAGTAATAAAAAAAGTAAGTATTTGCAAGGCCAATAGGTTTGGCATTGACCGTCAGCATTCAGGCAATTCTTGTTTTGTCATGGTTTTTGCAAAACGTTATTTATTGGGAGTATGCTGGGTCCTCCTCAATCTAAAAAACATTTTCTTCAGTTACAATATTGCCTTAGTACTCCCTTGCACTGAAGAGAACTACTTAAAAAGGCAATCAGTCTTGCATTAGCCGTAAGTATCTTATCTTCGAGAAACAGAACAAAGGATAAAGAAAGAACTACAAAAGAATAGTGAAAGAAAGGAAGAAAGAAGGAAAGAACAAGAGAAACAGAGAGAAAAGGAAAGAGAGAAAGAGAAGCAAAGAAAGAAAGTAGGAAAGCGAAAATGAATGAAAAGAAGGAGAGAAAGAATGAAGGGAAGATAGAAGGAAAGAAAGAAAAGAAAGAGAGAGAGAGAGAAAGAAGGGAAGAGAGAAGGAAAGAAAGAGAAAAAAGAGTAAAAGCGAATGAAAGAAAAAGTAGAAAGATCAAAAGGAAAAGAGAGAAAAGGAGGAAGGAACCAAAAAGAAAGAGAAGGCGAGAGAAAGATTAGGAAAGAAGGAATAAAAGAAGGAAACAAGAAATAAAAGAAGGCATGAAGGAAAGAAGGAATAAAAGAAGGCATGATTGAAAGAAGGTAAGAGAAAGAAAGTAAGGAGGAAACAAAAGAAACACAGAAGGCAAGAATGAAAGAAGGAAAGAAAGGAAGAAAGCAATTAAGAAACTGAGGAAGAGAAAGGGAAAATTAAAGTGGGAGACAGAAAGAGAGAAAGAAAAAAGAAAAGAGAAAGAAAAAATGAAGGAAAGAAAGAGGGAAGGAAAGAAAGAGAAAGAAGGAAAGACAGAAAAGTAAAGAAAGAAGAGAAGGAAAGAAAGAAGGGAAGAGAGAAGGAAAGGAAGAGAAGAAAGAAAAAGAAAAGAAAAAGAAAGAAAAGGAGAAAGAAAGAAACAGAAAGAAAGTAGAAAAGAAAGGGGGAAAAGAAAAGCAAGAGAAGGAGAGTTGGGAAGAAAAAATGAAAGAAAAGGAAAGAGAGAAGAAAAGAGAAAGTAAGAAAGAGAGAAGGACAGAAAGAAAAAGAAGTTAAGCGATGCAAAACGAGGAACAAAAGATGGCATGAATGAAAGAAGGCAAAAATGAAAGAAGGAAAAGGGAAGAAAGATAGAATGTAGAAAGAAGGAAAGAAGAAAAGAAAAAAGAAGAGAATAATAAAAGCAGGCAAGAAAGAGAGAAATTATGAAAAAAAGACATTAAGAAAGAAAGAGAAGAAGAAAAAGAAAGAAAGCAAGAAGGGGCAAGAACAAGGAAAACGAAGGAAAGAAAGGAGAGAAAGAAAAGATGTAAAAAGAGGATAACTTAGAGGGCACAATCTAGTATGATGTGAAATAGCAGTAGTCAGAAAAGAAAAACACTAAAAGAAATGTATAACACCATTGACAGGAGATGGTAATTAAAAAGATAAAAAGCACATCAGACACGTTTTGCTATCACATCAGGCTCTAAACAGAAAGGGAACATTAAAGCAATTATAAGTAAAAACAAAAATACTGGTACTGAAGTGAACCAGCTTGTGTGTGGATGTGTTCCTAGTGAGGGAGCAAAATGCAATCACTCAAAGAGAAGTTAACCAGCGGCTTAAGAAAGCTAAACCACTGCCTATAGCTATATGCTCTAGTGGGCAGAAGGAAAATGTGAATAGCACAACAGATCAATGGTTGAACAGAGATGGCTGAAATCCCCTATATGAAGGTATGTTATATATATTGTAATAAAATCAAAAAGTCTTGGTTGACACCAGACTTAACGACACTGAAATGGGCCCATATCATGCTCTATCAATATATATCTATATTTAGGCTCTTAACTTCGCAGGCAAAAACACCGATCGATTTCACAACAATGACTGTAAAAATATTAAAGTAAAACATGTGGTTCTTGTTTAGATTTTAAGTTTTTTTAATCTTGCATTACGTAAAGAGTGATTATTCCAGGGTGCTGTTTTTTTAGGGCTAGCGCCTGCATTGCAGTGCGCAGCGAGAGCCCTTTTATTTGGGGTTTTGCAAGCTGCTCATACGCTCGTGCATGTGGTTTTGCTTTCCGCGGCTGCCATTGGCTTTTGCGTGCTTTTTTAAAAATAAGCGAGCACTCAATTGGGCAAAGTCAGGCACATGTCCTGCCTTTGTTCCGCCCATTCCCGTCGGTGGCTAGCACGTGCAGCAGCGCGCGTTCGCCTCGTTGCCGCACTCCCTATCCCCCGCTCCTCTGTGGTGCACGTGCACCACTGGATTCGATTCCTGCTCCTCTGTGGTGCGCGCGCACCACTGATTCTTTTCAAGTTTCTCTGCTTGCACATTTAAATTTGGTGGAGCATCCCAAAGCGATTGACCTCCAAACTCTTACAGTGCCAAAGTAAACACAGCAATGTCTATCAGTGCCTAGGGAAGGAATGTACTTGCTTCGGATTTCAACTCCAGTTCCTGTTCAGCCCTTTAAAAATCACGTCTCTAAGCTCAAAGTTGAAATAATGCTGCTCCTCCTCCGGTTGAGTCCCCCTCCCCTCCTTCCCCCAACCGGTCCTCGTGTGTTTGATTGTTTGTGGATACTAGCTGTCCAGGAAATCCCACCTTGCAGCTAGAAATCCAGACCGAGCCAGTTTTTCCTCAGCCCAGGGTGTATCAGACACTTCTGCTCATTTCATCGATTTTTTTGGGGGGTCTGTATTGAAATCTTCATGGTATGTTGTCTAATTAAGAGACAGGCGCCGCCGAGAAATATTCCTGTTTTTTAAAACAGGAAGAAACTTATTTTATTCTATAAGTGTATGCTCGCTGCTAAAGGCATATTTATATGCTCTTTCCTGTTGCTATAAACAACAAATGCATTGTTTCTGGTACACAAGCCAACACTCCACATGTTGTTATTTAGGAATCTTTCTGAGAAGTGTGAGTGTTTTATAGATGGATATGGGTGTCAGTCAAACAGGGGTGTCAGTTTGAAATGTGTTTTGAATATATAACTCTTTATTTTAAAAAAGCACCATCCTAACATCATAGAAGGTCCCCATCCACCATTGTGACCAGACTATTTTCCATGCTTTCATTCAGGGCAACAAAGTGGTGAAATCTTAATCGTAAATCATACGTTCTTATATAGCGCCTTTTCACCGTAAGGTCTCAAGGCGCTTGCTTTGGGAACCCGTCCTGGCCTTTCCCTGCGAGATTACCCCTACTGGGGATCCCCAAGGTGAAGACGAGGCATCCCATCGGGGTGGGGCCGTAGTGGAGAGTAAGCAAGCTATTGCCCAGAGTTGCAGAGTGTGAACCCACGATTCAAGTAGGCACCGAGGCGAGAATTATCGAGTCCATGGACATTTTGAGCTCAAGACCCTGCTGCGTTGGGGATTGAACCCTGGTCCCGGGTCTGACCTCTGCATCAGGGACTGCCTCCTCTAACCGGTGAGCCACACTTCTCCACTTTGTGAGACTAAAAACTGACCTATGGATATTGATTGTGGGTGAATGTTCGCTCCATCGACCTTATTTTGTTGCCAGGTAGTTGGGTGGCATGTATCTGTAACCTACTTCTCTTTACATACGTTGTTTCATCTCGCTTGGGGTGGGGGGGCAGTGTGCCTCACGTTATGGTAATCGCACGCTTGAGAGCATCTGGAGAAATCTTCAACATTTTAAAAAATGCCAAGGTGATTTGAAAGAAAACTGCACAGCACAAACAGGGCTGGGTTTAGAGTTCCTGGTTGTTTGTGTAGCTGCATGCCAGGAAGCTTTTATACAAGCCCCATCCAAGGTCTCCAAAGTGACACATGCCAACATTCATCGCCGCGCCTGATGTCGCTACATTTTCCTCACCTTTTTTATTTCCGCAGCATTTTCAGTGGGCTGCATTAGAGGTGATTTGAATATTTCATTTTCTATTAATTATGCACTGTGATTCTCTGTGTCATTACAAACAAGCATTTGCAATGCAATAGGTCTCGCATTAGCAAAAGTTTGAACTATTGGCATTGTAAATGACAATGCCTTTTATTCACGCATTTGAAAACCTGCCAGCTGTGCGTAAACAAGCACTTTGTGCTTACAGCTCTTGCTTATGATAAGCAAAGCTGGCATTCTCTTTAAGTGACAGCCTTGCTTCTCGTAAGCAAGGACTATACATACAAAGTGCATGTTTACGCCTGCTTGCGGGTTTTCAAAACAAATTAATAAAAGGCATTGTCATTTACAATGCCGATAGCTCCAACTCTATCAAATACGAGACCTATTGCATTGCAAATACTTGTCTTTAGTGTTTTGTGCAGCACATTTCTCTTGTTTTGTGTGTACTGAGTTGACTCTAGGTTTCTGTGTGACTTCAGGTTGTAGGTGGGTGCTTATGAAGAGCTGCGATTGAGTGGCCACGATTGAGGGCTCTTAAAATTCAGGCCAAAGGCAGTGCTCGAGTGTCTCACAGGGGTTCTGAATGCATGCAAATACATTCACATCCAATCATTTGCGTCTCTGCAGATCTCACAGAGCAATGTTTAGGAGTGCCAATTACGATTCTATGTAAAGGTGAGTGATGTAGGTACGCTGCTGTTGAAATACTGACAGATCCAACATTGAAGAAAATGCAGTGCTTACAGGTAATGTGTGTGTGTTGTATGTAGGGTGTGGTGAAATGAAAGAGCTAGAAGAAAGTAAAATCAGGAAAGAGTGAAAAGAGGATGCTTACAGAGATGAGGTGTTAGATATGCAGATGGGAGACTTGAGAAAAATTTGGGGAGAAAAAGGGCATATGTTTAACAGAGAGACCGCAGAAGAAAGTGGTGTGAAAAAGACTATTGGGATGTGTGAGCACACCGAAGCCTACTACCCCTTCCACCAATCTTATAATGCCTGATTAACAGTCTCATGGTGAAACATTTTGAATGGCAATGATTCACAACACAATTTTTATTGTTACTCATTTTTATTGTAACCGCTAACAAGTATTGTCAAAGCTAATATGTTGGACTTGTTTTAGGTAAATGTCTGTTACTGTGTGATATCCCTGGATGCAATACCAAAAAGCTCATAAAAAGGGACCAACATACTAGTTGGTTGATATGTTATGGGACGCACAGGGTTTTATGTTATGTGTTTTAAGTCACACGCTTAATTATATAGGACACACCTCTTGGAAAGTATAGCACATGGATTCCGCTCATTTAGTTCACCACACCTTTAAGTTTTTTGACTGCCTGGATTTTGGACTTTTACTGTCACTGAGTCTCACTACCTGAGTCTCACTCACTTACTGTCACTGAGGTTCACTACCTCGGCCTCACTCACAGTAAACTTATGGTGGTCTGTTAACCGCCAGTATCTGCCTTTTGAGGTAAGGCTGCTGTTGTGCAGTGAGGGTAAGGGGCATTAGGCTGGATATCTGTAAATACTTGTGTCCATGCATGTGCGGGCTGTGGGTGCGTGACTACCATGATTGCTAACCCAGTATTTGTGCACAGGTAGGATGGCACAGAATCTACTCTGCAAGGATTGGTACTGAGCTGGGGTAGGCCTCATAATATCAGTGGGCATTCAAAGTTTTAAATTGGGAATGTAGATTTATAGTGCTTTCTGTAAAATCTGTGCATTCACTGATTTATAAATATTCGCAAAATCTACCCTAAAGTAATATCACTCTATTTAGGCCTAAAAACGCCAGTGAGATATCAACGCAGGAAAAACATGCACAAACATCCTCATTTTATGCGTCTTCAGGATCTGTCATATTTCTCAGCTCATAATGCGATTCCAGGCTTCTCTCACCCTTACTAGACCAAGTTAATTACTGTGCTACCAAGCAAATGGAACAAATGTTTTCATACACTAAAGGAGCAACTATCAATTATTGGCTCAGCTCCTGGCGAAGGAAAGGATGGGGACAGGGTAATTAGCATCTGCTAAATAGCTTGCAGCACTGCACCTGGGCTGTTACAACCATGGCCCACTAGAACAGAGGAGGAGTGCCAGACCTCTGGAGTCAACACAGTAGAAGCCCACCTTTGAAGATTGGGGTGGAGGGATAAGGCAGTGATGGAAATGCCCCTGTTGACTAGGCCTGGACACCAGGAGAAAAAAAGCACAATAGGGCCAGAGACTTGCTGCCTAAAGGATTGGATTTATAAACAAAGGAAACTCGAAGATTGATTGCACATCAATAGATTCAATTCCTCTGGTGAGAAGGCATGCCCGGGCTTCCTCCCAGTATTGCTTAGTGGCCCTAGAGGCCTCTATTACCCCAGCCAGGGGTTACAGACAGGTCTGAACTGGCTGTAGTGGGCACTAGGCATTTCCCCACTGGGCCACCATGGTGGGGGATAGTTTTGGACCCCGAAGGGCCGTTTTTAGGTCTCAGATAGCGTAGGCTGCACACATGCGCAGGCTCGCTGGCGAGATTTAATGACTGAGTAGCGAGGTTAAGCCCCGCCCCTCTTCTCCATTGGCTGGCCTCCTAAATGGCAGCCAGCCATTGGAGAAGAGGTCCCAGGGATGTATGTCATCACAACGCATGCTTTTACTACGCATGCTTTTACAACGCAGGTTTTACAACGCAAGTCGTTACAACGACTTGCGTTGGGGGGCGCTGGATAGTGGAATAGTTTAATTTACTATTCAAACTCCAGTCCCCGTGGATAGTAGGGAAGGTTTTGGATAGTAAATTAAACTATTCCCTATCCTACAGCGCCCTCCACGCAAGTCGTTGTAATGACTTGCGTTGTAATGGTAGTGCGTTGTAAAAGTTGCATTGTGATGGATGTTTCTCGGTCCCAGTGATGTCATTCTTGAGATCTAAGACCCGTCCTTTTCGGGTTGGGGGGCGTGTTTTTGACATTCTTTCTACCTAGTGACGTTCTCAGTCAAAAACACGCCCCCCAGTCTGAAAAGGACGGGCTTAGATCGAAAGAAGAACCATTTGTCTCGAAGCCCGTCCTTTTCGGATTGGGGGGGGCGTGTTTTTGACTTTCTTTCTCCCCTCTTCTCCATTGGCTGGAATATCAAAAACACGCCCCCCAGTCTGAAAAGGACGGGTTTAGAGATGGTGAGTGCTTGTTCAGGTAAAAGATAAGAATCCATGTCGTAGTTGAAAGGCCACAGCCCACAGACGACGAGTTCGGAAAATTTGCATTAACCTACGGTGACGCAGATGGGGACAGCGCTTGACGCCGAGCCATAGCCCCCGGGGACCAGGGCTCAAAGTGCTCTCCAGTGTGCTTGGGAGAGCAGGAGGCACGCCGCAACCTTTAGCATCGAAGCTATGTAGATTGGGACAGTAACCTAACAATGGCGTATCTGTCGCGTTGGGCGCCTGCACAACCTTTCCGCTACGTCCTCTGAGAGCCCCATTGTTGGATTTGTCTTCTTCGTACCGCCTCTGCAAAAGTGGGGGTTTGGCGCGCTTTATCTCATCGCCGAAACGAAATGAGCTTTTCCGTACTTTGTTGTTGTCCTCCATGAAGAGCGCCCGTTGTGCAGTCGTGACTCTCGGATATAATGCACGCGGCACTGATTGCATGTTTCCCCCTCCATCTTCGTGTCTTTCAGCCAGTTCCTAGCCCATCCGTTCGTTTTCTTACGCTGGAAGAGCCCACGACCCCCTGCACCACACCTCCCCCTGGACACGACCGAGGCCGCCGGGCCCCTTGACCGTCCCATATTTCTGTGAGCCCAAAAAAGCCTGGGACACGGCAGCCCTGCACACACCCACCAGCAAGTCTGGGACCCCGCCCCATACAATCTCGCCATCGTGACGTGGAGCGGCTCCCTACTCACATAGCCAGATTGGGACCACCTTCTCGCCTGGGACCCCCAGGCCCTGAACATTCCCATAGACAACACAACTTTAATCGGAACCCCCGCCCCTCCACATATTCCCTGCATACCAGCGAGCACGGGATCCCCAGCCCTTCCCTCGCATCCCTGCTTCTTGAAAAGTGGAGGAACAGACATAGGAGCGGTAGAGAGAGCCATAGAACAGGTAACTAAGTAAGCAATGTCAATATCCTCGCGTGCACCTGAGCCCCCTCCAGCACCGCCTCGCGCCCAGTGTTTTCAAGACAATGGTGGCAGCCAGTCACCATCCGGACACGTCACCGGCGACAAAACGTTGCATTTTCATGAATTAGTTAATTTTTAAATCAGTCACTAGCCACTGCGGGGGTGGCCACCACCCGCGGCACCCACCTCACCACCCTGCCTGCTAGCCTAGTGCATGGAATTGACAATGAAAGGCTGTTTGCACTCCACTTACAAAGGTCCCCGGATTCACCCACACAGCCCCCACCACCGTCTCCTGCCCCACCCCTATTATTAAATTATTAAATTACACTTGTATAGCGCTATCTACCCGGAGGCCTCGTAGCGCTCATGACTGACACTTTATTAGCGCGGGCTCAGGGCAGATCAGCGTACTTTCGCATACAAGTGTGTTTTAAGAGTTTTCCTGAAGGAAAGATGGTTAGTGGTTTCCCGGAGGGATAAGGGGAGGGCGTTCCAGAGCCTGGCCGCGGTGTGTGAAAAGGAGCGGCCACCCCATCGAGCCTTCTTGACTCTGACGGAGGTGGCCAGCTGGAGGGAGCCAGAGCGGAGGGAACGCAAAGGAACATAGGGGGTGACCAAGGTCTGTAGAATTGCGGGGCCAGTGTGATGGAAGGCCTTGTGTAGAATACACATAGCCTTGAACTGTACTCTCGCTGCAATAGGGAGCCAATGGAGTTCTCTTAAGGCATTCCTAGCTGACTGCCAGCGAGGAAGATTGTAGAGAAGGCGGGCCGCACTGTTTTGGGTGACTTGGAGCTTTTGAATAACAAAGGAAGGGGCTCCCATAAAAAGAGCGTTCCCATAATCCAGGCGCGATAATATCAGGGCCTGGACCAGGATCCTCCTGGCCTGAAAAGGAAGCAGGGGGAGCACCTTCCGCAACATCCTCATCAACCCAAAACAGGTGGCTGCTATCTTAGTGGCTTGTACCGAGAAGTTCAAGGCTGAGTCGAACCAGATCCCCAGGCTTTTTATCTGGGGCTTGGGAGTGGGGGGCTCACCCAGACATGGTGGCCAGATGGATGCAAAAGCGGAGGGGGAAGAATTCCCCAACAGGATGACGTCCGTCTTCTCCCCATTAAGTTTTAAACAGGAGGATTGCATCCATCTGGCGACCGCCTCCAGACAGGGACCTAAGGTGTGGGACGAACCCTCCGCGTGGTCTAAAGAGACCACCAGTTGGGTATCGTCCGCGTAGGTGACAATACGCACACCGAAGGGTTGGACTATCCTGTCTAGAGGCTCCATGTAGGCATTGAACAGGGTGGGGCTCAGGGAGGAGCCCTGAGGAACCCCACACCTGAGTGGATGTTTAGGGGACACTGCCTCACCCTCAAAGACCTGGAAAAACCGGTCGGTCAAGAAGGACGTCAGCCATTCCAGGGCCGCGCCCGACACGCCCATGTCCGTCAGTCGTTGCAACAACGTGACATGGTTAACCGTGTCGAACGCGGCACTCAGGTCCAATAGGATAATGGCGACTTTCCCACCCTGATCCAGCACAGCTCTTGCTTCTTCCGTGACCGCTAGAAGAGCAGTTTCTGTCCCATGTAGCGGACGAAACCCTGTCTGAGAGGCACGCAGGAGACTGTTTGACTCCAGATAGTTCGTTAAGGTGTTATTTACGTGCCTCTCAAGCAGTTTGCTCAACCAGGGGAGCAGGGAAATGGGACGGTAGTTTGCAAGGTTACTTTGGTCAAGATTGGGCTTTTTCAGCAGCGCTCTTACCATTGCGCACTTCCATGGCGGGGGAACGGATTTGGAGGAGATGGAGGTGTTAAGAACATCCAATATGATGGGGCGGATCAAATCCATAGCCAATTTGAGAGTTTGTGGGGGTGCTGGATCGTTGGGAGATCCAGAGGTGACTTTAGCAGTCAGTTTATCTAGTGCCGGAGCATCCAAGAGTGGAATTGTGTCTAGCCTACAAGAAGCTAAGGCATCGGAGGTTGGGGGGGTGCAGGGTTCCAGCTCATTATTGGCATCCCCGAATGAGGAGTATATTGTTAGAATCTTTTGAGAAAAGAAGTTAGCCAAATCGTTGCAGCGGTTTTGAGCACCCTCAGTATCGGGGCATTCGGCAGGAGGGGAAACGAGGGATTTCATAATTTTAAAAATTTCCCTAGGGGCATTGGCGGCTGCTTGAATTCTGCTGTCGTAAAAGGAGGTTTGTGCTAGTTTTATCTCCTGTTTATAGAGCCTAATATTGGCTCTATATTCATCCTTCCTGGTTTGGGAGTAGTCCTGTCTCCAAGCTCTCTCCCGCTTACAACAGGCTAATTTCATGATCTTAAGTGTGGGTGTGTACCATGGAGCAGCTTTTGTTTTTTTTGTAAGATTATTGTTTTGAACAGGAAGAACCATATCAAGTGAGGAGGTGATCCAGCCGTCGAAATTGTTGGCTGCTATATTGGCGTGCATCACCTTCCCAGGGGGGTCTCTAGCCAAAGCAGCTTCCCATGCAGGGAGGGAAAGAGAGGACCATTTCCTAGCTTGGTGTTTGGCGAGACAGTGGGCAGAGGGGAGGGTGTTTGTGCGCCAGATGAAAGGTATCACAAAATGATCCGTCCAAGGTAAAGGGATGGGGGGCTCCACTGTAATGTCGTTAATATTACTAAAGACAGTGTCGAGAAGATGACCTCTGTTATGCGTTACATGAAATCCCTTTTGATAGAGGTCCAACGCTTGAAGATTAGCACGAAGCGAGTTAGCAGCAGTATCGAGAGGATCATCGAGGTGCAAGTTGAGATCCCCCAACAGGGTAAAATTAGGTGAAGATAAAACGACACTGGCAGCCAGCTCAGTAATCTTAGTAATAAAATTATTGAGGGCGCCAGGAGGGCGGTAGATCAGAATGCCGGAAAAGGTGATAGTGGGGGAGAGTTCTAGCGAAAATTGAAAACTTTCGCAGGTCGATGATGTGGTGGGGGTGATTCGGCACTTGTAACTGTCCCGATAAACAATAGCCAGTCCACCACCTCTCCCAGTTTGGCGGTCCAATCTCTTAAGAGTGAATCCTAGTGGAATAGCTCCGACAACGGCCGGGTCGTTGTCTGCCTGAAGCCATGTTTCTGTTAGGAAGAGGGCATGGGGATTAAGCTCTTCAATCAGTAGGCGCAATTCGGTGTGGTGTTTATTAAAAGACCTACAATTTAGTAGGAACATTCTCCACTGCTGAACAGAGAGTGGACGTCGATTGACGCAGATTGAGGGACTCCAATTACAGTTTTTACAAATAAAATCAGAGAGAGTAGGAAGGACCAGGTGATCACATGCCGAACTAGTAGCGTGACGTAGGGCATGGAGTGTGAGACAGTCATAGGCCAGCGTGGGTACAGCCATGATAAGCAGATCTTACCACAGGTAGCAGGAAGCGCCTGGACGCGGACTGGCGCAGACTGGCTTCTCTCTGGCGCCTCTCCGGGGCGTCTACGGCGCTACCGCTGCGCGTCACCGCTGCGCGGGTGAGCGAGGGGCTAAGTAGGTTAGGCGGAGTGGGAGACTAGCGCGTCAACCCACCAAGTATGGCCGCCTCCAATGGAGCAACCAGGAAGTAGTGCTGCTTGCCTCCCTCCACAACAAACAGCACTGGTAGCTGCGGTGGACCGGGGAGTGAGCGAGCACACAGCAAGTAATTAATTACACAATGCACAATGTTTTTAAAAACGGTCTAAAAACAATTATTAGCAGGAATACAAGAACACGCTTGTAGCAGTCCTACTTGCTACCAAGCGCCAGCGCGATAAATTTGTAAGTATTTGTATGCCAGAAGGCAACTCCAGAGATTGGAATAGCTCAGAGATGCTGCATAAAGCTTAGCAGATTTGTGTCAAAGTGATCTTCGGGTTTTAGAGTGCATCAGTCGGGCAGCCCCTTGAAACGTCCTGCAGAAACCTACACCCCTGTTATGGATAATAATAATTTTCTATATAGCAATTAATACCACAATTCAACATTTGTAAGCGCTCTAAATAATAGGTACATTGTATTACCCAGTTTGAATCATACTTAATTTATCGACCTCTGAATGATGGAGGACTGAGTCTGCATTACTCTGATTCGAAATCGAAACCTACCGATCCACGTATGGTCAGCGTAGAATGTTTGGCAAAAGGGCTTGAAGGCTCCCATGACATACCCGAGTGTCCATCAGACCATCTCACACTGACATTTGTAATGGATCGATAGATAAGGTGCACCGTGTGCTGCACCTCTTTGTCCAAGTTTGCTCCTGCAGCTCAAGGGAATTAACTCAATAGGTTGAGTATATAATGATATGAGGTTTTTTTTACTTCAAAATTAAAAGACCTGAGAGTTTGCATCACCGAGCCTCCAAAGAAAAGAGCTAACAATATGAAACTTTTATGCAGTTTTGTAAAAATCTTGTTTTTCAGACTGAATACAACCTGCCTGGATGGGAAGTTTGGTAGAGAGGAAGTGGATTTCCAACTTTGACTTCTTTGGAGTATCTTTTTTTAAAAACATAAACACTCCGTGCTTTAAGGATTCATTGATTGACCTGAAATTGCTGAACAGTCGTTGCATAGGCTATACATACACGCCACAAAAACCTGAAAATTAGCGTGCTGTGGTTTCATTTTCTATCAGATGTTACCCGAGGGCCACACTTACAGTGGTTTCATTTTCTATCAGATGTTACCCGAGGGCACCAGCCTGGGACAAACGGAACCTTTTAGAGGAAAAGTAGTAAACGGGTTAGGGCTGCAGTGTTTAGGTGTGTTTTTTGTGTGTGCTACATTCTGATGTTCCAGGGGCATTGGTGCATGGACGAGCCTGACTTGGGCATTAACTCGTTCTAATTACCTCTCTCGACTTGCATGGGTTCCCAAATACCAGACCTCGGGTCACGCCACACTCATGAGTGACGGGCACCCCTCTATGGCGCAGCTTCACCAACCCCCTTCCAGCATTAACAGACCAACGGTCATCCCCCACCACCACATCCACCACCACCACATCATCCACCACCACATCCACCACCACCTCATCCACCACCACCTCATCCACATCAACATCCACCACCACCACATCCGCCGCCACCACCACCACATCCACCACATCCACCACCACCACATCTACCACCAACACCACATCCACCACCACCACCACATCCACCACCACCACATCCACCACCACCACCACCACCACCACATCCACCAGCACCACATACATCCACCACCACATCCACCACCACATACACCACCACCACATCCACCACCACATCCACCACCACCACATCATCCACCTCCACATCCACCACCACCACATCCACCACCACCATATCCATCACCACATCCCACACCACATCCACCACCACCACGTGTGTGTGTGGCCCTGTGTGTGTGGCTCTGTGTGTGTGTGGCTCTGTGTGTATGTGTGTGGCTCTGTGTGTGTGTGGCTCTGTGTGTGTGTGGCTCTGTGTGTGTGTGGCTCTGTGTGTGTGTGGCTCTGTGTGTGTGTGTGTGTTTGTGTGTGTGTGGCTGTGTATGTGTGTGGGGCTCGGTGTGGCTCTGTGTGTGTGTGTGTGTGTGTGTGGGGCTCTGTGTGTGCCTGTGTGTGGCTCTGTGTGTGTGTGTGCAAATGCAATAGGTCTCGCATTTGCGAGAGATTAAGCTATTGGCATTGTAAATGACAATGCCATTTATTTATCGGTTTTCAAAACCAACACATACATAAAAAGTTTGTCATTTACAATGCCAATAGCTCTAACTTTTGCAAAGGCGAGACCATTGCATTGTAAATGCTTGTTGTCACTGGGGGCCGGTTTTGTAGCAACCGCCCGCCCCCCCAGGGGCCGACCGAGCTGTTTGCCATGGCAGGTTTCGGTTCCCAGCCCGGCCGTCGTTACAGAGAGTGTTGCCAGGTGCGTTGCTGGTTCCCCATGTCTCAGCCCAAGCCGGTGACAAGCTGCTACCAACGATGCAGGCTCCTGCGTAGCACAGGAACTGCACACAGGAAGCTGGCTGGAGTCGTGGGGGCTTTGGGGTTCCACCAGCAGCTCCCAACCCGGGTCATAGCACCTAAAAAGTAAAAACCCCAAACAAAAGGCAAAAATACTGCAGCATCGGGTCGCACAACAAAAGCAGGCAAACCCACTCCATAAACATGTATAAACTCCAGACATATGCTTCTTCCTCATGATGCCCCAAGGAGGGGCAGGGACACCATCAACACAGATTCTAAGTGTTGTGGGGGCTGCAGGGAGGCAGCAGACACCCAAAGCGATTTGTATCAAATACTGACCCTAAGTATTCTGGGGCCTAGAAATGATCCCATACACGGTTTCTATTGAATCTAATTACTTCCGTTGTTTGAGGTCTTGGGCTCTGCAGTGCAGGGACTCCTAGTGATTGGTTCTATAGCTACAATATGTAGCCTGTAACCAGAATATAAAAACCTAGACACACGTTATTTTGAATCCAAATGCTTTATTGACAACGCTTGTGCTACAATGTTATACTTATTATGAATGCATTAGAATGCTGTTCATGTCTCCATTGGTTTAAATGGCGATATCATGATGAATCATAACATGTGGCTGTTACATTAATGTGGTGACACACTGGCAAAACCAATAGGCCTAATAATATATACTGATACCCTTTATGATGTGTTAAATTCACAGCATATAACCTGTGCCTATTGCTATTAATGTGATGAACCCTTGACCTGCCTTATTTTAAATTCCAGTCCCTTTTGTTGTGAAGGCGCAGCTGGTATACGTGGGATGTTTTGTGTTGAATTACATACAGTCCCTTATATTGTGATAGAGCATCTGGTATACGTGGGAGGTTTTGTGATGAATTACAGTCCCTTATGTTGTGATGGTGCATCTAGTATACGTGGGAGGTTTTGCGATGAATTACAGTCCCTTATATTGTGATAGTGCATCTGGTATACGTGGGAGGTTTTGTAATGAATTACAGTCCCTTATGTTGTGATGGTGCATCTAGTATACATGGGAGGTTTTGCGATGATGGGGTTCAAATCCCATTAGCTATGAAATGTGATGTGAGGGTGTCACCAGAGGCAGTCCTATCTCCCTGAATGCATATATTTGTCATATAATACGTAGAGTTCAGCAGTGTGTGTCATAAAAATATTTTTCTTTTTAACAAGAGAAATTACTGCCTAGACAATAAATTGTTTAGTGTTGGTGATGCGTGCCAGCAAATTGGTATTGCTAGCCCATACCACCTCCCGTGAGTAGGCTGTGCTTTGCTACCCTGAGAGAATCAAGTGCAACTGTGGGGTACTTGTTTACTAGTAAAAAGACGACTGCAGTCATTAGTTGTACAGGACTCACATCAACTAATAACTCAATTTCTTTCAGAAGAGATTTCTAGTTATGCATCAGAAGGTGTGCCTATTTTAAAGAGCACCATCCCACTTTTTTCATACCACAAAGTACTTCTTCTTTTCTAAGAGAGCACCAGTAAGTGATGCCTCAGGACTAAGACCTGCACAGTCTGAGAGCATGGGCGTAGGAGCCACAAATTTCCTGGGAGACACGGACAGCCTCGGGGAGAGAAAATATGAAAATACATGATAAAGACTTTAAAATAAAAACATATTTTTTTCCTTTTTTCAGTGTCTCAATTAGGTACATACGATTATATCACTGATTTGAGTTACATTTTTGGGAAGCAATATTTTTTATACATGAAATATTCAACAACCTCCCCATGTCATAAAATACCCAAAATATATCTGTTTATCAGTTTGCCATATTGTCTATTTTCACAGTCTACATTGGTATTCAGTGTGAAGCAACAATATCTTAATTTAACATCTATAAGTGAGTATTTTGTAGAGCGCAGATACTGTACTGAATTATTTCAATGTCCTCTCAAAGTGAATGGTTAAGGACAGTGATATAAAGTGAAGTAAAGTGATAGGCTTGGATCACACAATTTGGTCAAGTGTAGAAGTCAGGATTTGAGACCAGATTCTAGGTTGCAGATTGCAGAGGGTGTATAGGGTTATATACTTCTCTCTTTCGTTTAAAACAGAAAGTTAGTGGTGTGTTCAGTTATGTAATTTTTAAACCCTCCCAATTTACATGTTATTAGCAATTGTTACTTGATTAAATAAACACCATAATCACCTTAATTCATTCTCTTTCTGGTAGGTCTCCCCCAGGTAGTTGTAGTTAGGTTTTCTTTTCATTAGAAATAACTTTTTTTGGTTTGTTAATAACTTTGGCCCTGTTTGATGAATCTTCACAAAACTTTGCAAAAAAAAGTTCATCCACCTCAGCCCCTTCCCGGAAAGTGATGGGGTGATTTGTCAATTGGGGGCCAAGAAGAAAGGAGATCCCAATACGCAAAATCCCAATGCAATTTCCCCAGACTTCTTTGGACAAGGCTACACCAAATTTGGTAAGCTAGATCGAGGTCCACAGATTGTGCTTTTTGTGATTTGATGTAAATCTGTTCAGTAGTTTTTGAGAAATTTAGGGTAAAAAATAACCGTGTATTTAGGCAGTTCGGTCTGCGAATGTCTCGAGAGACTCTTGCACTCATGCAGCTTCAAGATAGGCCTGAGCACCCAGGATTTGCGCTCACAGACAGACTGGGAGTCTGTGCCTGCTCTCTCCAACCCAGCAATGCAGCTGGTTTGGAGAGAGCTTCCCTGCGCATGACGGTTTGGCCAGTATATGACGGCCGGCCAAACCGTCATGCACACTGATGGCTGTACCCACCACTCCTCCTGTCATCCCCCTGGCTCTGCCCCCAAGATTCAGCAGGAAAGGAAAAAAAGAAAAAACAAGTGTTTATTAGCATTTTGTTTTTTCTTTCCTGCCGTTTCGGGGAGAACGATCCTCTGCCACAGCGGAGGAGCCGCCGCTGACAGTACCCCTGCCTGTATGGGTATTCTTGGTCCTAGTTTTTCACAGTAAATTTTATGAAATCTATTTATGAGTTAAGGAACAAATATATTTTTAGCAGGTTCCAATGATCTTTCTTAAAACCCATAACCTTTCCAAGGAATCAAATACAGCAGTTTATTTTTAGTGTAATGAGAATCCTAAGTAGACTGTTCCTCATATTCTACATCAGAGTCTTGAATGAAAGGTGAAGGACGTTAACCAATATGAGCACCCTTCTTTACTGGTTCCATTAAAGATACATAAAAGACTGGATGGATTTTCTTTTTTTCTGGAAGTGCTAACATCAAAGAAACTAGACTGATGATTTTATTTATTGAAATTGACAGATACATCTGGGCTGGAATTTCCTATTTCCATGAAGTCTTGTATGCTTGGTGGATAGCTAAACTGCATCGCCCACAGAATATTTTAGAGCCTTTCTTCTTGTTTTGTCTGCTTGAGTCTTTTAATTTATCTTGGCTTTACTTAGATTTCCTGTTGGAACTTTGTGTTTTTTTTCTAGTGCTTATACTCTTTCTTCAACAGATGGGTTTATGGAATCTTTTATAATGTCTTTGATGAGTCGTGGATGTAAACCTTGAAGACTGAAGAAAGAAGTGAAGCAAGATGAATGGATTGTGTTATTATGGAAGAATTCTGTAAGTTATAAATGATTCATCCAAGATGATTGATCCTGAATATAATATCTTAAATACTTTTTTATTTCTTGATTTTTTTTGTCTGACCATCTAGCTGAAGAGATCTCCAATTTTAGCATTTTACAAAATTCTTTCCAGAAGTTTGATATGAATTTTGATCCTCTGTCAGAAATGACTATGGAGGGTAGGCCATGAGACTTGACAATGTATGTATACAAATAGTTTACTGGTGTATCATGCTGATTTATTCCCATTGATTGGAATAAAATATGTCACTTTAGTACATGAGTCCACATCACCAATGTGGTGGAAAATTGTTGTCTTAGGAAAGCTCCACCATAAAATCAATAGTAACAGTATGCCAAGGTTGTGAAGGCATATTTGTGGTTTTAATAGGTCCACACTTTATTGATACTAATTTTTATTTCTTAAACATATCTCACACATAAACACAAATTCTTAAATATCTATATCCATATTTTGTCACCAGAAAGTTCTTTTGACTAATTCCATAATTTTCTTGATTCCTGGATGACCTCATGGTGATTCATGTGTTTCCTTTAAAATTTGATTTCTACTGGTTTTCGTTAGAAGGTAGAATTTCTGATCATACCATAGTAATTTATACTTAACTGCCATTTTTCTACCTGACTTGGCCAACTCTGTCATCATTTCTGAAGGCACTTCCTCTTTCACTTGACCTTCAATTTGAAGTCATCACAAATGTACTTACAGAAATATTAAGATTTTACTGATTCATTTCTGTAGATCCTTCCACAACCAGGTTTTGAATTAAGGCATATACCAGATTGTTTAATTATCCTAGTCGAAATGTTATGACAAAGTTGTATCCTGAATAGAAAAGAGAGAATCTCATTTGTCTGGCTGTAAGAGGTTTGGCTGATCTTCGGAATAACACATTTTGAAGGTCAGCAAAAACAGTAACAGGTAGTTTAATTACAAATAAATAATGTTGCCATTCTGAAAATGCTGTTTGGATGACCAATAACCTCTTTTTGATTATTGTATAATTACATTCTGCAGGGTTAGATTTTTTCTAAATATAAGTCACTGAATACAATTGTCCATTGTCAGGATGTTGTTGGAATAATCGTGCTTCAACAGTGAAATCTGAGGTGTTTGCATCAAAAAGAGGGTTCAAGATCTATCTTATCTGGATGTCTTAATCCCTTTGGTGCTGGTGCCGACCCATTGATGTCCTCCGTGCTGCAATTGCAGTGCAGATGGTGTCACTGGTCCGTTTTCCTGGGGAGCAGAGTAAATCTCCTTGTGGGCGGACTGACGTGAAATGGTCACCCACCCCATCACCAATCAGTGCCATCAGCGTGCTGCACATCACTGATGCCATCAGACTGCGCAAACAGGGGCAGGTAAGGCAACTCCATGCACTTACACGAGTTTTCAAGTCACCAGCTTGCCCCTCAGTGTTTGATTCTCCCCTTTTTAGCAACGCATTTCCCAAACTGAGCCCTGCTTGTGGTTCGTGGACACACAAGAATCTATTAGCAGGGATCCAGAAGACACCAGGGGGCGTATTATGGCCATGGCGCACCTGAAAAGAAGTGCACCGGGCGCAAACAGGGAAAGTTGACCCTATTACATTAAACGCGCTGCCCTTCAGGGCAGCTGCAAAGTAGTGTATCTGTAGTGGCAGAGAATTCAAGTGAAAAACAGAGCGGCTTTGTAGCAGCCGCTCCATGTTTCACTGTGCAGGCGGAAACCTACCTGCACTTTTAAGAGGTGAGAGAGATCTCCTTGCAGGCGGGTGCATTGAGTGACTCTCCACTCTCCAGAGGGCTGCCATCAGGGGGTGCACTGAGGAGTGTGCCTCATGACCGCTTATTTGCCTCTGCGCCCACATCTGAGATTTCTTTGCTGGCAGGTGCAGTGATTGACTGCACCTGCCTGCAAGGGATTGACTGAGGGTCCATAGGACCCCCTTTTCCCTTTCCAGAGGGCTGCCATCAGGTGTTACACGGAGGAGTACGTCTCCTGGGCGCTTCTTTGCCTCTGCATCTGCATCTGTAATACGGCATGGGTGCAGAGCCAAAGAGATTCCCTCATTTGCCATGCCCCCATGCAAGTGAGGAAACACCCTCTGGTGATAGTGCTAATGCTTTATGTGTGCCAGTGCTATCTGTATTACAGAAAGGGCCTATTGCACTCCTGTGGCACTTCCATAACATGTGCCCAGAGATTAATTTTTGGAAGTGGGGGGTTGACCCCTGGCAATGGTCGACCCCCGCGGTATGTTTGTATGTGTATGTATATATATATATTCAACACGCCGACAGAACAAATCACGGGCACTCACGGGGGTAATCCTTTTCAAGAGGGAGAAAGAGGTGGTATGTAGGTCTAATATGTAAAGGACAAATGTCGCTATGTGGGTTCACTACATAGACAACATTTTTGTTGTTTGGGATGGAACTGAAAATGAGGCTGTTGAATTTGTGAGAGAACTTAACATCAATACGTTCAACTTACAGTTTACTGCACAATGGTCCAAACATACACTTGAATTTTTGGACCTTAAATTAACTGTGTGCGATAATAGACTTGAAACCTCGTTGTTCAGAAAAAGTACAGTTGGAAATAGTCTCTTGCATGCTAGGAGTTGTCATTCAAGTGCGTTGATCCAAAGCATTCCTTTAGGTGAACTCCTTAGGACAAGAAGGAATTGCAGTACAGTAACTAATTATCAAAAAGAAGTTACCATTATGACAGAAAGATTCCTAGAAAGAGGCTATTCTCAATCCACAATTAATACAGCACTAAATGAAGTATCTAAAAGAACAAGAGAGGCATTTATTATTGAGAATGATACACAGCAAAAACAAGATGAAACGCAGGTCATCCGTTTGATAACTACATACAATAGACAGGCTCATGAAGTTCGTAAAAGTCTCAATAAATTCTGGCCTGTTCTATGTACAGATAAAGATCTGGCTGAGAGTGTAGGAACATATCCCCAGATCACGTACAAAAGAGCAAAATCTTTGAAAGATACACTGTGTAATGCAGTAGAACCTACGGTATCTAAAATATCAGAAATACAGGATTTTTATACTTGCCCTAGTTTTAAAGCCTTTAAAAACAGCAGAAATGTAAAAGAGTGTAAACTTTCAATAGAATGTAAATCGTATGTGTTCACGAAACACACTACATGCAACACTGAGTATGCTGTATACGCTCTCTTCTGCCCATGAAAAAAAGCCTACATTGGTAGCAGGATTAAGAAAGCTAAGCTGTGTGTACTGGAACATCTACGCGCAATAAAGAACGGAGATAGACAATACCCGATTGCGCGCCATTTTCAGAGCTGCCATAATCAGAATACCAATCTATTGAGTTTTGATGTGCTAGATACCATCAAACTTAATGTAAGAGGAGGCAACCGAATGAAAGAGCTGCGACGATTAGAGTCCAGATTAATTATTCAATACAGGACTCTTATATCTACTGGACACATTTATGATGAAGAACTAGCGGTCCACCTTGGTTGAATATTATAACTAGTTAATTGCTTCCCATGAGTTTTCCCTGAACTAATAGGGTTAGTATGATAAATTCGCTAAACCTTATTTTCATCGAGTAATTGGTTTTAAAATATTTTGTATTAGCCTTGATTGCTTCTGAGTAGCTGAAACATTGTAGACATTTTCTAGAGATAATATGTGTATGTTTTTAATTTTAACTTTAGTTTTGTTTTGTTCTTCTGCATGGCTATGTATGAAGATTCGTTAAAGAGCGAAAGTATCTTCTCATCACTAGCCCACTTGGGCATAATTTTGGTGAAAGTATATTGTAAATGTGAATTTCTGTGGTTTTGTTATTATTTGTTTGTTGATCATCATGCAGAACACTAATGCGTTTTTATGCGGGTGCTTATTCTGAAAAGAATTCCTAAAGCATTGATTGTTCAGCATTGGCTGCCTGATCTTTAAGCCCACTTGGGCATTATTACTACTTTTTTTATTCCCTCTGCCAATAGATTAGACAGTAGCAGCCTATAGTTGCTCCAGTAATTATGAGGCGGATTAGCTCTTGGTAAGAGATTTACGACATACGTCTCAGGATATTGTTTTCATTTCGGCTGCATGTTAAGGGGCGGTATCAATAAAGTTTTGTCTTGAATAACTACATGTGTAAATAAGACTGCTACGAGGGACAGTTGACAGCCGGCTGATTTCATTTCATTTTGATCCGTTCTGTCGATAGCACCGCATTATTGAATAATTTCCAGGCGCGTGATTACATGATGTTACAATGTAATTTGCAATGTTGTTATAGATATTGGTGGTTTTCCGACCTATACTTAATGAGTTTGGAAGAAGACTTGAATTATTACGTGTCAGGATTGTATCAAAATTCGATTTTGTTTCTGCATGTTTAAAAACATTAACATTGTATGTATACTTGATTTATTTTTACACTTATTGAGATTGCACGATGAATTTAAGTTTATTGATAGTCTGTTTTCACTTACCATGTTGTAGAAAATCACATGTCCCCTTTAAATAATGGCGGAACGTACACTCACACACTCGTGACCAAGGGAGTAATCCCGAAACGCGTAGGGTGTTCACTGACACCCTGCCTGTCTTTTGTTAATAAATCTTGCGGTTAGAAAAAGTCCGCTTACATGTCTGTGGTTGCTGTGGTTAATGGCTGCGGCATTCATCGGATATATATATATATATATATATATATATACCCGACACACACTCGAATCCACAAGTGAAGAATAGACGGCACTCCAAGTCGATGTTTTACCACAATGGATTTATTGGCAGACCCCCGTGCCCCTTCAACAGACGCGTTTCACCGTTTAGGCTTCGTCAGTGTAGAAAAAAAAATATATATATATATATATATATATATATATATATATATATATATATATATATATATATATATATATATCTAGCAGCCCACATGGGAAATACTTTTAGGACTTCCAGTCCCAGAATGCTAAGTGATACTCACCTGAATAGGTTTGGCATAAATAAAAGTGGAAAATACTGGAAACCTTCCTTGCTGGTGTTCTTTGCGACAGCACTCCTTTGATGAAGGGTGTTGGCCCGAAACGCGTCGGAGCAGCGGCAACCCCGAAGCTGTCCCTGTGCTTACGGATCTCCTGGGGGGTGCGTCTCAAATGTGGGGCAACTCTTTCTTTCGACATTTCACGGCCAGGTCCAGGTCGGGAGATGCACCGCCGCAATGAATGCGGATCCGCTGCTGTTGTGATGACAGCGGCCTGTGGAACAGGAGGTCGGGGACGGTGCAGCATTTGGGAAACCGTGTTTTTAAAAACCAGTGTGTGACTCAGACTCTAGCAGCCCACCTGGGAAATACTTTTAGGACTTCCAGTCCCAGAATGCTAAGTGATACTCACCTGATTAGGTTTGGCATAAATAAAAGTGGAAAATACTGGAAACCTTCCTTGCTGGTGTTCTTTGCAACAGCACTCCTTTGATGAAGGGCGTTGGCCCGAAACGCGTCAGAGCAGTGGCAACCCCAAAGCTGTCCCTGGGGGTGCGTCTCAAACGCGGGGCAACTCTTTCTTTCTACATTTCACGGCCAGGTCCAGGTCGGGAGATGCACATGGGGCAACTCTTTCTTTCGATATCTATACATATATATATGTTATGTTATGTTATGTTATAACCCATTTGTAAAGCGCATGTAGACCAAGGTTTCATGGCGCTGTTCAGAGTAGGATGCGGGCAGGACTAATTTACTCATATGCCTGTGTGAACAGCCAGGTCTTAAGCTGCTTTCTGAATCGGAGTAACTCAGAGCAGGAGCGGATCTCTAATGGAAGTGTGTTCCAGAGTTGTGGTGCCAGGAACCCGAAGCGACGGCCGCCATGTCGCTTCCGTTTGAACCTGGCACTCACGAACAGATTTTGATATTTGGAACGGAGATCGCGAGTGGGAGTGTGCCTTAATATCAGGTTATTAATAAAGATGGGACTATAGCAATTTAAGGACTTGAATGTTAGGCAAGCTGTTTTAAAAATGGACCGTTGGAGCAGTGGAAGCCAATGTAGCCTCTTTATTAGGGGTATTACCGATTGCCATTTAGGCTGCTGATAGATCAATCTCGCAGCCTGGTTCTGTACCAGCTGGAGCCTCTTGATCTGATACAAAGGGAGTCCTAGATAGATTGAATTTGCATAGTCTAGGTGAGACAGGACCAATCCTATCATAACTCGTATCAGTGCTGCCTGGGTGAGCAGGTGGTGTATCTTCTGGATCTTTCGCAATTGAAAGATGCATTTAGATATTACTGTACCCACCTGAGTATTCAGAGAGAGATCTCTATCAATAGTTACCCCTAGACTTTTTACAGAGGAGGAGGGTTTGGGAAGAGGCCCTAATTCTGTAGGCCAATAGTGGGGGCCCCAGGAGATGCAGCTGTATCCTATCAATAGCACCTCCGTCTTCCCGGGGTTGAGCTTCAATTGATTATGATCCATCCAATGACGGATAAACACCATAGTTTCCTGAAAATTAGTGATAGACTCAGTTGAATTATCTATGGTGAAAGAGAGCTGCAAGTCGTCCGCATAATTAAATGTGGATACTTTCCTCTGTTTTAAAGCTTTAATCAGGGGGAGAAGGTAGAGATTGAACAAATGTGGTGACAAAGAAGATCCCTGTGGGACCCCACATGTGGTGTTCGACCTAGAAGCAGTGAAATTTAATAAGCGAACTGCCTGCGTATGATCTTCCAAAAAGGAGGCGATCCATTTCAAGGCCTTGCCCTGAAAGCCTGCCCGTCCGACACGGTCCACCAAGATCTTGTGGTCCACCGTGTCGAACGCGGCAGACAGATCTAAAAGGACCAGTGCTTGGGGGCTTCCAGCATCAGCCTTCCTTCGGAGCTCGTCCAGGACTGCCAAGATAACCACCTCCGTGGAGTGACCTGGCCGGAAGCCGGCTTGGTGGGAGTCCAGATATCCAGTGTGTTCCATAAAGTCGGACATACATTTTGCCACGTGTGCCTCCAGCACCTTAGCCAGGTAAGGGAGCAAGGAGATGGGGCGATAATTGGAAGGTTCCGAAGGATCGGCACCGACCTTTTTTAACAGAGGAACCACTATGGCATCTTTAAACGATTTAGAGACACAGCCTTGAGTTAATGAGGAGTTGAGCAAGGACAAGGCAGGCTGAGGAGTGATGGAAAAAACCTCCCTCAGTATGTGCGGTGGACAACAATCCCGGGGGGAACCTGATTTTACTTTAGACAGTAGAGGAGAGAATGATTCAGCATTAATTAGATATATATATATATATATATATATATATATACACATATATATATATATATATATATACACTCTTCCAGATCGCTGCAGCTCAAGCCTGCTTGTGACATGGAGCGAGCAGCGGGTAAGCGAACCCCTATCGATCCAAAACTGGCAAAAATCTTATTAGATTCCTCAACCCAAAACCGAAGAAAAACACACCACAACTCCAGTATACTTGAAGCATGATTATTTTATCTGTGAAACAACGCTATAAAATAAACATGCTGCAAGTATACTGGAGCAGCAGTGTGTTTTGCTTCAGTTTTGGGTTGAGGAACCTAAGAAGAAGATTTTCGCCGGTTTGGATATATATACATCTTTTTGTTGCTGGGAGGCCCTTTAGAATAAAAACGCCTTGAAACTCAGCATTCTTCGTGTGCGTGCTCTCTTCCATGTGGAGTAGTTAAAAAAAAAAATATATATATATATATTTATGTTTTCCCTTCCCTGGGGGGCTAGTCGGCTACCCCAAGGAAGGGAAAATTTGGTGACCATTATGTTTTTTGTTTTGTACTGCCCGGGGCCTTTCAAGCTTCCCTGGCAAGCCAAATATGTAAAGGCATTGTTAAGAAGGGGAGATGTTTGGATGGAAAAATCCTCTGCATGTTAATGGACAAGCACCCCTACCCTGAGTGTCCAACTGTACTAATGTCTGGAGCTCTAATGTTGGTTTTTGTTATCACAGGCGAACACGGATCATGTGTGTGAGCCACTTAATAGGTCTGTCTCACGGATTGTGGTCTTGTTGGATCAGAAGGGGCACCCAAAGTGCTACCCTTAAAGAAGTTGAAGGCTACTGCCTTCACTAGGATTTAAGTGGTGTGACCTCAGTTGTTGCAGGCCTACAGGCTCACTAACTTTAAAAATGTCTGCTGCTCTGTGCTTAACTCACCCTTTTCTACATCAGAATGATGTGGAGTGCTAAACAGTGCAGAAGTGGTGTATCTGTGCTGGATGTATGTGTGCCTGGGAAGGGAACAACGCAGGGATAATGCAGGGTTGCAAAGTGTGTTGGAGGTGCATGTGCCTGTGAGTGGTACAGTACCTGAAGGATGTAGTGAGGATTAGTGGATGAAGGATAAGTGCATTTGTTTGGGTGTATGTGTACCTGTCAGTAGTACAATACATGAAGGAAGCAGTGTATGTATGATAAGTGCACGTGTTGATTGATTCTGTGCCTGTAAGTGGTGCAGTACATGAAGGATGCAGTGCTGGGCAGTGTATGCGTGTTAAATTCAAGTGCTAGATGTATGTGTGCCTGTGAGTGCTACAGTACATGAAGGTTACAGTACTGTGCAGTGCGTGCATGTTGTACACATGTACGGGGTGTATGTGTGGATGATACAGTACATGGAGGGCCCTGGGTTCCATTTTAGGATACCCAGTCCCACATGGTGAAACATGGAGAGGAGGTAGAGAGATTCCCCCAGACAGATTTGTGGACTGCATTCCTGTAAACTGGATGGGTCACACACTGGGGAGGAGAGGACCAGTCCTCTCCCGTGCACTTGAAACGGTGCTCTTTGCTTCATTGACAGATCACAAGGAAGGGGCCTGGGCACATCTCAGAAAGGAGATGGGACCGATAAGGAAAACTGTAGAGCTGGGGACCCTGGACTAATCTTTTCAGGCCACATATCACCATGGCTGACATTTAAGGTGTGAACTCTAATCACTGCAGTGGCTTGTGTTGTGGTACTATCTTCTTTGGAGATATTCCTGCTGAGATAGACTGTTTTTCAAGAGGACGAGGGAGCAGCTTGGGACCTCAAAAATTAAAATCTGCCAAGCAGCCAGACGGGCTGGATGGAGGGGGGATAGTTCTGCAAAACTTCTGCTTGTGACCAGAACTGGGAGCTAAGACATGCTAGTCTCCCTGCTGGGTAAGGGACATCACCCGGGGTATGACCACTTGCCATGGAGCCTGGAGCACCAGTGTCTGCCTGCCTGGTAAGACCAATGTGCCCTGTGAGAAAGAGAAGAGCTTTGGATGGAGCGGAGACCGGGGGGGCCCTGTTGATTGGACTCCCTGTGCAAGGTGTGAGGAAATGGCTGCTGCACCAATTGGCTTGTTGCCCATGGGCAGACTGAGTTACCGATCCCCGTATGCTAGGAGAAGGCTACCAGGAAGATAGCTCTGAGAAAGACTGCTGTGGGCTAAGGGCCAAAGCTTTGTGACGTAGCGGTGCAGCAACCCAGTATACCAGGAGGGGCCACAATGGAGCACTTCACTATGCTGACCAGGTCGGAGCCGGCGGTCAGTGAACCGTGGCGAACCCATGTGTTGGAGGAGATCACCAGGACCAACAAGGACTGCAACTTGTTCTACTCCTTTGGAGAAGTTAGGACACAGTGTGAGCATTGCCACCCAAGTGTGGGACATAGAACAGGATTGTCATAGCCAACTACCTCCATCGAAAGTGAATAATTACCCTGCAGGAGAAGCCACAGGAAAACTCTGATGGATGCTGGAGAGCGGGGGAGAGAGCCTGCACCTGCCTAGTATATCTGCCGAGTCTGCATGCGGCTGACCCACCTGATTTAAGCCGGAGCCGCTAAGAGCACCCGCAGATGGGTCGCACTCCAGAACTCAGAACGCAAAACGATTCCCTCCTGACAGTGTAGGTAAGACTTATTTTAGGCTTACTGGCTCACAAACTTGCTGCTAGTTGAAGTGCAATAGCATTGGAACACTATTGACATTAAGTTAAGAGTACTAGTGGACTCTTGATACTCTAACTACTAGTGGTTTTTGTATAGTATACAGGAGTGTAACCCATAGACCAGTTCAGGACTGGGTAAGTAAGGTGCATTTAAGAAACAATGTCCTGATTGGTAAGGATGTGTAGGCAATTAATTATGCATGCATACAGCATTACTTGCAAGGAAAGAAGGAGACACTACATAATTTTGAAAAAAGATAGTTAATCATCTTTATATTGCAACATACGTTATGGTCGGAAAATATACAGTTAGAGGCAGCACTGCATAAATAAATTAATGACCACCATAAAACACTTGGTGCTTAAAGTGATTGTGATGAGAGTGGCGACGCAAGTGAGGAAGTGAACAGCGAAAGCGGCGCACTGTGACAAAGTGCAGATAATTTACAGTGAGTGGCTCCAAGGTAGGTGACAAGGTGATATCACAATACACAAATTTTCAATTGGTTGTTGAGCCACAGGGGAAAGGTACGCCTATAGTTGTGCTGTTAGGTCGACGGCGTTTCGATCCATGTTAGTTTGGATCGTCATCAGGACAAGGTTGTCTGAATTGGGGCGTGCTGCAAGAAAGGGGGAGAAAATATCAGGAAAGGCTCGGGGCTGGCCACGAAGGGAAAAAGGCAAAGGGTTCCAGTCTATTTACCTTGATTAAATTCTGTGCAATGGGAATCCCAAAAGTGTATTAGGAAATTACCAAGGATCCAATGTGGGCAGCCTGAAGAGTAATGGTAGACCGGTGCGCTCTCTCCCATTTCTATGTGACTCTTAGAGTATATCCATGTGTATCCCCTCCCTATGTATATAGAGATAACTCGAATCACTAGTATATGCAGTAGACCGGTGCGCTCTCTCCCATTTCTATGTGACTCTTAGAGTATATCCATGTGTATCCCCTCCCTATGTATATAGAGATAACTCTAATCACTAGTATATGCAGTAGACCGTTGTGCTCTCTTCCATTCCTATGTGACTCTTAGAGTATATCCAGTCTTACCCCTTCCCTATGTATATAGAGATAACTCTAATCACTAGTTTATGCAGGAGTCCGCTCTGCTCTCTACCATTCCTATGTGACTCTTAGAGTATATCCATGTGTATCCCCTCCCTAAGTAGATAGAGATTTCACTAGTATATGCCTAGAGTTTATCGATTTGTATCTCCTCCTTGTGTGACTTTATCTCTTGTACATTTGCAATTTTTCTCTGTTTGTACCTTTTTATAACGCATGTAATCCTAAATCCGTATGTTTTCAACTGGTTCTTATGTAAGTCAAAAATTTGCAAATTCTTTTTGTACCGTCAGTCCTTATGTTTGAAACTGGGTCCTATGTAAAGCGCTCTGACACCTTCAGGTAAAGTTTGCGCTATATAAAATCGCATAAATAAATAAATAAAAAAAGTAAGGTGATCCGAGGTCTGCAAGGGTGCACTGTGAGAAGGAAAAAAGGGGGGGAAGGGGAGGGTATAAGTAAGACAGGCTAAGTAGGTATGGAGCAAGGAATTCAAAGATTAGAAAAAGCGGACGTTTTAACACAATCGCAGTTATTGCAGGGTATACATGCCTTCAGTTTAGAGTATAAATGCATGCAATTGGGGGTAATAAGATAAAATTGTTGTGTGGAGGTATGGAGCAAGGAATTCAAGGATTTGAGAAAGCGGACGTTTTAACACAACCGCAGTTATTGCAGGGTATACATGCCTTTAGTTTAGAGTATAGATGCATTCAGTTGGGGGTAATAAGTTAAAATCGTTGTGTCAAACAAGGGGGGGTTTGGCGAGACCTACCTGACCAGGCAATGTTTGCTGCGGCCGTCAGTGATCAGCCGTGGTGTCAGCACGCCATCTAGGTAAAGGACAGGAAGCAGCAGCGGTTACCAAATGCCCGTTTGACGGGTCAGACAAGTTCAGATCGGGTCATGTAACCCCGTGGTGGGCATGGGGGGAGACAGGATAAGATAGGGATTGGGGAGCCAGCGCGCACATACCTGACTCAATCAGCGTGCTGTGTCAGGAATGAATCTCGGCGTGGTGAGCCATCGGCGGCGAGACGTAGGGATTTACTTCCGTATGTGGGCGGGGTTGGGAGGCGCTCAGGGGCGTATGCTGGGCGTGTCCATGTGACGTTAGTCACAGGTAACCAGTAACAGGTCAGTAGTGTGACGTCAGTCACAGGTAACAAGTGGACGTGAGCCTGGTATTATCTTCCGTATGTAGGCGCGGTTGGGAAGCGCCCGGGGATGTCTGCTCCGTGTGTCCAAGTGACGTCAGACACAGGAAACCGACGGGCATGAGCCTGGTGTCTAATCTAGCGGCTCAAGTAGCGGGACAGTATAACAGCATTTGTTATTATGTATTTAAAGGGATAACAGCAATTACGATCAAGTATAGTTATACTTGTATACAAATAACATATTCGATTCAGTCTTCCAGTTGTAATAATCACAAAGCAAGATGCAATTTTTATAACAAGTGTGTAAGTAATTGTACATCATACAATCGTTCTCGGGTATGAAAACAGTGTTAGCCATAGTACACCATGCATTCATTCTGGGGTCTGAAAACAATGATAGCCATATGTTCATATTAACAGGCCGCTTATGTAGGCAGCATGGGTGCAGGGAGGTGGGGTATTAATTGCAGAATGCAATGGACAGGTAAGTATCAGGTGGTAACAGTGGTGTTCCATTCGTCAATTGTATTCAGCCCTTGGTTAACAGAATCACAAATAGTCATCCATTTACACTCTGCCTTGTTCAGCAGCATTTTGATATCGCCTCCTCGCGTTGGTAATGTCGGTTTTTCTATCACTTGCCAACGGATGTCGGTGTCTGTGTGACTCAGTTGTAGATAGTGTGTTACCAAGGGTGCTGTCAAGGTTTTGCAATTAATCCTACTCCTGTGTTGGATAATGCGCTGTTTGATCATTTGTGTCGTCTGCCCAATGTAGATGAGATTACAAGGAAATTTAATGGCATAGATCACGTTCTGTGATCTGCAGTTGGTGTGTTTCGTCAGTTCGTATCGTCGACCATTAGCTGTAAATTCTTTGGTGTTTGTGGTCAAGTCGCACACACAACAATTTTGGCATCTGTAGTGACCCACAATCGGGTCGAGGCCCCATGCGGCTGTAATGGTGTTTTTTCTTTGGGTCGCTTGTGGCCAAGTAATGGTGTGTACTAGGTGATTGGCCAAGTTATTGCCGCGTTGATAAGAGAACAGTGGGGTTTCTTTAAATTGTTCATGTGAGCTTAGTAAAGGCCAATTTTTCTTAATCATTTTATTGATTTTGTTGCTGTGTGTACTGAATTTCGAAACTAAAGGGATCCTAGTCATTGTTTTCTTGGGTCGAGTAGTGAGAAGAAGATCTCTGTGACAGTACCACGTTCTTTTCCTAGCTCTAGTTACCAATCGTCTTGGGTATCCACGATGTATTAGTTTTTGTGTCAGGGTATCGGCCTCCCTGAAATAGTCCTTTTTCTATTTACAATTGCGGCGTATCCGCAGGAATTGGCCATAGGGTAATCCATCCCGTAGTCCCCGTGGATGGTAGCTGGAATATAGGAGGAGGGTATTCTTTTCAGTCGGTTTGCGGTATAGAGTGGTGCCCAGTTGGCCATCTTCTGCACGGATGGTGACATCCAGGAAGTGTAATTCATTCTGTTTGCAATCACTAGTAAATTTCAAATGTTCTTGTGAGTGGTTAAGCCAGTGGATAAATGGGTCCAAAGTTTCAGCAGTTCCATTCCACAGTAATAGCACATCGTCTATATATCTCCGCCATAAGTTGATGTTATGGAAGAATGGATTGACAGGTGTTAAGATGAGGGTCTTCTCCAGATTGTGCACGAACAGAATCGCAAAGTTGGGGGCGAAGCAAGCGCCCATTGATACTCCCTTTACCTGTAGATAATAAGTGTCTCGGTAAAGGAAGTAGTTATTCTTCAGTGCTATTCGGAGGAGATTCATGACAAAATCAGTTGGGATCTGTGTAGGTTGTGGTCGGGAGAGGAGAAGGGTGTGGATAACTTGTAGGCCTTCATCATGTGGTATATTAGTGTAAAGGGATTCGATGTCCAACCCTGCCACGACTTGTGTGGTGGTATCAAATGGCAAATCCTCAATCGTGTTAATGAGATCCATCGTATCACGGATGTAGGTGTCGGTTTCCGGAACGAATGGTTTTATGATGGAATCTATGTATTTTCCCAGTGGTTCCAAGATGGAACCACACCCGGAGACAATGGGTCTCCCAGGAGGGTTTAGACTGTCTTTATGAATCTTGGGCAGGACGTACAGCACCGGTGTGCGAGGACTGCTGTTGTTCAAAAAGTCGAATTCCTTTTTGGTGATGATGTCCCTATCTTCGGCTTCAGTGGTGATGGATAATATTTTGGCTCGGATGTCCTCCAGTGGGTCCTTGGGGAGGGATCGATAATGTTCTTGGTTGGTGAGTTGTCTTTGAATCTCAAGATCATACTTGGTTGCACTCATAATCACTATTCCACCCCCCTTGTCGGCCGGCTTAATGACGATGTCACTGTTGTTCTTCAAAGTTCTTAGAGCTTGTTTCTCTGCCAATGGGAGATTGTAAGGGATGAATTGTGGCTGATTTTTAAGGTCCATTACATCTTTAAGTACCAAGCGTTCAAAGGCTAGGATCTCCGGTGGCATCGTATGTGAAGGAGGGTTGAATGTGGACGGTGGGCGGAAGGGTGACAAGGTCTGAGATGTGGAGTCAGATTTGTCCGCAAAATAATGCTTCAGTCTTATCCGCCTAAAGAATCTTAAGAGGCTGGACTGGAGATCTAAGAAATCAGTACGTTATGTAGGAACAAAGGAAAGGCCTTGAGAGAGGAGGTTAATCTCATCGTGGTTAAATTCATAATCAGAAAGATTGAATATTGGTATTTGTAGGGTGGTAGCTGTAGTCGGGACAATGTCATTTATTGTTGGTGCCCCCATTGGTAATACCGGTTGCGCGTTTGTCGTTCGCCCGGGAGTTGTGGTTGGTACTGACGGCATCTGATAGGGCGGTTTTGAGGTGGTGGTTGTCCGCGACCCCGGCCTTTCCCTAAAAAACCGGCAGGCAGCAAAGGTGGAGGTCTGTTCACGGCAGATGAGGTGCCTGGGCGATTATCTGAATCTGAGTCCTCGATTGAGGTATTTGATGAATCGGAGAATGTTATCCTTTGATTGTTTCTGAATCGTCCCCAGTTGCGTGTTCTCGGTGGGACGTATAGGGTGTTGTAGAATTCCTCGTTCAGGTAAGGGTAGGTCCCTTCCACTTTGTAGTTTTTTATATCTTTTTCGATTTTGTTTGTCTTTTTGTTGATTTCGAAGGTATTGAAGGTGCAGATAGTTGTATTTATTTTCTCCAGGAGACTCTTGGCATCTGTAAATGAGGTATCTGCTAGGATTAGTTTTTCTAATTCTTCAATCTCCAAAAGTTCAAGACGGCTATGTTCGATGGCTGTGTCTATGCCCAAGACCATCCAATGTCTGGAGCAGGTTGTGGCAAGATGGCTGAATTTGGTCCGGAAAAGGGGGTCTGTAGTGAAAATAGCAGGAGTGTTACGAATTTGTAGGCCCACGGGGATGACCCCAGATCTTAGATAGTCTGTTAACATACGGGCATGGAGATCCGCTCTGATTTGTTTCTTTTTTAGTGTTTCTAATTTCTCAAGTAGTGCTTTAGAAGTGTTGGGTGTATTGGAAGAGGAAGGTGCGGAAGGGGGGCCAGAGAGTAGGGATGGTCCGACCATAAGAGAGTTAATGTATTCCTCTGTGTACGAAAGGGACTCCTTCGACATCGTAAGTGTCCTATGTATTGACACCACGAGAAGACCTTAAATTTTGGTCTCAAGTGTTAGTACCTCAAGGGTACGGACTCTCGCAGCCCAGCGGCTGCTCACAATCTTGTATAGTATACAGGAGTGTAACCCATAGACCAGTTCAGGACTGGGTAAGTAAGGTGCATCTAAGAAACAATGTCCTAATTGGTAAGGATGTGTAGGCAATTAATTATGCATGCATACAGCATTACTTGCAAGGAAAGAAGGAGACACTACATAATTTTGAAAAAAGATAGTTAATCATCTTTATATTGCAACATACGTTATGGTCGGAGAATATACAGTTAGACAACCATTGCAGACCTCGGATCACCTTACTTGGCGAACCAGATTACTCTTCAGGCTGCCCACATTGGATCCTTGGTAATTTCCTAATACACTTTTGGGATTCCCGTTGCACAGAATTTAATCAAGGTAAATAGACTGTAACCCTTTGCCTTTTTCCCTTCGTGGCCAGCCCCGAGCCTTTCCTGATATTTTCTCCCCCTTTCTTGCAGCACGCCCCAATTCAGACAACCTTGTCCTGATGACGATCCAAACTAACATGGATCGAAACGCCGTCGACCTAACAGCACAACTATAGGCGTACTTTTCCCCTGTGGCTCAACAACCAATTGAAAATTTGTGTATTGTGATATCACGTTGTCACCTACCTTGGAGCCACTCACTGTAAATTATCTGCACTTTGTCACAGTGCGCCGCTTTCGCTGTTCACTTCCTCACTTGCGTCGCCACTCTCATCACAATCACTTTAAGCACCAAGTGTTTTATGGTTGTCATTAATTTATTTATGCAGTGCTGCCTCTAACTGTATATTTTCCGACCATAACGTATGTTGCAATATAAAGATGATTAACTATCTTTTTTCAAAATTATGTAGTGTCTCCTTCTTCCCTTGCAAGTAATGCTGTATGCATGCATAATTAATTGCCTACACATCCTTACCAATCAGGACATTGTTTCTTAAATGCACCTAACTACTAGTGGGGCATACCCTGAATGGCTCCAATAGTGATTGGGGAATAACCACGATCGCTAACGCAAGGATTGAGTGGGACATGGAAGTTCCAGAGAGACTTGAGCTCGGACCTCAGAGGAGGACTGTGTAACTGGTTGTGAATGTCATATTCTTCCTTTGTGTTGGTTAGCAGTAGAAATAAAATGCTTCTCTGTTTTCTTATAAGCGAGTATTTGGCTGGACAATGATTTATTGCTGCGGCCGCATGCATTTTGAGATTTGAGCCTATGTTCACTAATATGTATCCACTCCTCCCCCAAGAGAGGTTTGGACTAATTGGCCACGCTTACTACTAAGAGACAAATGCAGAAGGGGTACTTGGCCCAGTTACTCAGAATCTGTAGAAGGCTGGTCCCCGGGATATCAGGAGTAAAAGGCATCGACCCCCATGGTTGGGCCCAATAGCCGCTGCGTTCCCCATGGCCCTTTAAAAGAGGTTCTGACAGGAGAAATTCCGCTTTCCAGTGATGCCTGGTTGTAACAGAATCCACTAGATAGTAGGGTTTTTTCTTTTGCAGGAGGGTTCACCCCCTGGGCATGGATGACCCCCCCCTTGAGGGTGATATTTTCATATTTATTAATTTTCCTTTCCTCCTCGCCCCCCCCAGGGAAGGGAACATTTCATGCCATTTTTTAAAAAAACATGTGCCTGGTCTTTTCTGTTGCTCCCCGGGCATGAATCATCATGTGTGGGGGGAGGGGAAAGGCTGCCCCAACATACTGTTTGGCCACCACAGGTGTCAATATATTATATTTGGTTGTTTATACTTCCATGGGGGAGCTAATTGGGCCCCCGTTTTAAGGGAAATATGGCTGCCCTTTCTTTTGTACTGCTGTCGTACTGTTTTAGGTGCCCTTCCCAGTGCAGCAGCGTCAGCCCAAATCAGTCATTGATTCACATTTTATTTCCACATGCACAGCCTACATCACAGGGCAGCTGGTGAGTCCACTTCTGGTAGTGATCAGTTATTCAGCCATTCACATTTTTCTAAGGCCACCGTATTTAGGAGGCCATGGCGGGATGCAGAAGGGCACATGGTAAAAATGGCTAACTTTATTGTGAGACATCCACATCTGCTATTTCACAAGGAGCATGTCTCACAAAGAAGCTTCTCCTGGTATATTGGAGAAATGAAGAATAATGTGCAGTTGTCTAATTGTGTGCGTTGCAACATGAGCAATTGTTTTCTTATCTTAACTTTGTTGGAGAGTTTTAGGGACTTTTGAACCTTTGGAGAAGTTCTTTATGTCAGATGAGTGTGAGAATGAGATAGTTGGTGTTGTAATCACACTTTACTACAATGTCACAGCATTACATTACCTTTCAGTTCATAGCAAACACCTTCACTCTCCACGCGTAAACACAGTATTAAATTCTAAGAATATCTCTGATTTCCGCCTGGGCCAAAAAGATTTAGATAGAAAAGAGAGATTGAGTCTTGTTGGATAACTGCTACTGAGGCTCTACTTGAATAATGGAGGAGAATTCTGAGGCATGGTCTGATACTGAGACAGCATCAGAAGGAGACAGTCATGGAGCAGAATCTGGAAGAAATCTCTTCATTCAGAGTTCCTTCTGATGACTCATATTGCAGTGATTCAGAGGACATGGCCTTTGTAGTCGTGATGTTCCTTTGCAAGCACTAACCGTATGCAAAGAGCTTGTGACAGTTAGACCATCATAGAGTGCAGGCAGGTATGGCACAGAGCTTAGCGTGCTCACTTGGCAAATTCCTAATTTAGTTCAGGCAGTTAATTCCCCCATTCAGTGGAGATATTTGGATGTAAGGTCAATACAGTAATTTTTGCCTATTAACTACCTCCTTCTTTTTCTGGATGCAAACTTCCTTGAGGAAATTGTACAGCAACCAAGTTTGTATGCTGAACAGTTGATGAAGTGGTATGGAGGAACTATGGTGCCTTCTCTAGGGCACTTCTGTGGACTCCGCCTTCACTTAGGGAGCTGAAAAAAATGATGGGCCTGATGTTGAAGATGAGAATAGTCCACAAACCTACCATACATACCCAATGGTCTACTCTTGCGGTTTGGGTAACAACCTGTTTTGCACGGGATAGGAGCACTGTTCTCAATAACGCACACGCCCACGCGCGCACTTCTCTACCCTCGAGCGGGAAGTGCCATGTGTGGAGCACGCACAGACAGCATATTCCGTGACAGTACTCGCGCGGCGTGAAAACCGGGCATTTCCAGATTGCGGAGGGCGGCGGCGGAAGTGACCACTTTGAAGTGAACACTTGGGAGCGGAGGTAAGTGTTCTAATGTGGCCACTTGCTGTTCTTTTGTTTCTGCTTCCTGTGCTTTGTATTGCCCTGAAGTGCATGCACTGTTGGTTTGCTGTATTCTTTTATTAGTCAAGGGAGGCTGTGGGGGAGATTGTGTGCTTTTATTTAAGTATTCATGTTAATTGCAGCCCCACCACGAGCTGCGATTAACATGGATACTTAAACAAAAGCACTCAACCTGCCCGCAGACTCGCTTTACTATCAAAACAATACAGCAAGGTTAAAAACACGGCATGTGCGTTTTTAGGGTAATGCGCCTTGTTTGCAGACTTGCTTTATTGTTTTGATAGTAAAGCGAGGCTGCGGGCAGATTGAGTGCTTTTGTTTAAGTATCCATGTTAATCGCCGCTCGTGAAATGGCTGCAATTAACATGAATACTTAGATAAAAGCACTCCATCTGCCCGCAGCCTCGCTTTACTATCAAAACAATACAGCAAGTCTGCAAACAAGGCAGATTACCCTAAAAAGCACACACCAGGTTTTTAACTTGCTGTATTGTTTTGAGCAGGCAGCTCAGTTTTCTATATTAGGTTTCAAATTTATAAACTGCAAGTAACAAAAGGGGCTCTCTGACAGAAGCAGTAATGCAGTGATCTATTTACATTGCATGCACTTTGTGATCTGCATGGTTCACCAGCTTTGCTTCAAGCATTTTGACCTCCTCTGCTACTTTATAATGAGTCAAAACTTCCACTAGACAAAAATCAGATCTCTCTGCAGCTGGTCCATCAATCTCCAGAGTTATCCAGCCAAAGTGAAGCGGAGAAGCCATTATTGATCCAAAGTTTTCTGGTACCACATTGTTCAGCCACTAAATGTACATAATTTTCCAAGTCCAGCTCAACACCTCCCAAGTCCCTGACCACTACCCTGCCCGCATGAGTGAGGCCCTCTGTCACACCACAACCAAATATTTTTGACCCTTGGGAAAATATTTGCGAGTACCCATGGTCTATTGTAAATGTGGTTACATGCAAATGTGTGTGAATGGTACGCATATCTGTTAAACCATTGACATGGCAAAAGGTAAAGAAAATGCAGGAGAGTGGCTGGGTTGTGTGGGGAGGTGCAGATAAGTTTAGCCTAATGGATGCTAATAATGAAGCACAGGGGCACGTGCCTATTTGCCTAAACTGGAATCCCAGTTAACTATTTGGTCGTTTTTCCAATTGGAGTATCTGGGCCAGTCCCATTCATTGTTTGTAACTCTTAGAGCCTTTCCTAACCATCTTGTCTTTAATTGCAGGTTTGCATTCTGTGGGTTTTTGGATTTGAATGGTCAGGTGTGAGTACCCACAAAGACAAGGTGTGAGAAGTTGGCCTGATGTGCAGTGCTCACTATTCTAGTGATCACTATATATCAGTCCAAACAACCCTTATTGATGATTGGTTGTAAGTCAACCTTATAGACCAGCTATCCTAGTAGCATGGATACGAGCAGTCTAAGGCTAAGACTCTAGAGGGCGTGTTAAGCCAGCTGTTTTACCATCACATTACCCCTTGAACACCCAGTGAAAGGACACCACACAAGTTGTTATGAAAATAAACAGTGTATTTATTTATAACAAGACTACCCTGGCTCTTTATGAAACAGGGAGCTAAGCACACAACAAAACTCTTACGAAAATACTTTTAAGTTAGCACGTTACACAAATGCCCGAGGGGCACGAAAAACCATATACGCTAAAAGTGGAATGTGAATTACTAGCAGGTAAGTAACAGTTCTAATAGGCTTTGGAATCGCTAGGACTGGACTAGGAAATCGTTAGATTACTACTAGGAGGCCCAGGGGACTCGGGTGCAGAGTGTGCACTCTCACGCGGGATGCGGGACAAAGTCTATGGAAGCTAGAATTCACAAAGTTAGTGTTCACGGGCGAACCCGACCTGGTAGGGAGAAAACGACAGTGGATCCTGACCCTTGGATAGGGAGGCTATGCTGGGACACCGGAGTGCCGAAGTTACCTAGCCCAGGGGCTGCAGCTGCATAGGTCTGAAAAGACGTCGGGGATCTCGTTGCCGGACCAGGAGCCTGGAAGGAAGAAGTTGCTGGCAGGCGACCAGTGAAGAAAAGTTCGATGGATCCAAGCCTGGATCAAGGAAGAAGAAAACCTGAAAGCAGAGGGGACCAAGTTCTTGAATCACTAGCCAGTGATTAAGTGGGCACCAGGATGGCACCGGGCGTAGTCACCGCAGTCAGGTGAGTGGGCGCTGCTGGGCTCTGCAGTCTCTCGGACCAGGAGGCGTTGTCGGCGACCAGGATGGAGGTGCGAGCTGTCCCACGATGGATGAAGTCGTTGGCGTCGAAGTTACCCAGGATGGGGCAACAAGCCTTGGCTAATTCAAGCCCACGCGGTGGACTCAAAATGGCGTCTTGAGGGGACCAGGAGGGTTCGGGGTGCTCCTCTTCTGGAAGGGAGCAAGGGCCAGTCTGGAGCAACCAGACCAGCAGCAGAAATGTCGTCGGGCGTCGTCTGGAAGGCCACAAGCCAACGGGCTAGTAGCCAAACAACGCGGTGAGCAGCAAAAAGCAGAAGGGCCCCACGCAGATCGTGGAGATGCTGGGGGGCTGCTCTTCGGGGCTGGAGCTGCTCAGGGTGGGGGCTTCTCGGACCCCAAAGCACTCACCAGGAATTCACTCGGCGGGCTTGCTGGAAAGAAGTCGTGCAGTCTTGAAGATGGCCGGTCCCTCGAGGTCTCGTCACACCCACGAATCTCAGCGTGACTGATGATGCAGGTAGAGGTCAGAGGTGCCAGGGAAGCCGGTTCTCGTCGAGCTGGGCAGTCGGATTCCGGAGGAAGGACTTGCAGCAGACCGCAGTGTTCTTAGATGGTGCCTGCGGATGCAGGGTGACTACTCCTTAGTCACAAGGGAGAAATCTTAGGAAGAAGTCTTGAGTTCCTTTCGTGGAAAGTAGTTTCAGGATTCAAAGATGATCTGATTTGGAAGGGGGCCAGTTCCTACCTTTATCCTGTAAAAAGGGGCTGGCACGCGACTAAGTCCTGCCCTATGGGTGGGACTGGGAGGGGGGTGGTTACACCCACTTCCTTGGCGGGCTTTTCCCCAGCACAGGGTCTGGAGTGACCCTGGAACTGGTTCCAGCCAGCCTATGCACAGTGAGCACCGGGGTGCCACGTGCAGTCACCTTCCTCTAAAGCCCTGCCTACCTACAATACACAAAACCCTGTCTGGGACGGTGCTGGCACCGCCCCTGGCAGGAAACCCTTTGTCCTTATCTCCTGCTCTGGGAGGACTCCCAGCAGCAGGAGGGCAGACTTGTGTCTCGGTGGCAGCATCCATTTTGTGGATGCTAAGGCTCTGTCTGACTTTTAACCGGGTTATAGGTTACAGGCATGTCGTGTCCCTCTAGAAGGGTGGAATGCTAACCCCGTCGCCAGAATTGGCGAGGGGTTAGTATTCCAATTCGTATGACACCTTACTCGACATGTTTTGATAAAGCGATACCAGAGTTGGCACATAACCGCGAGGATTATAATGCACTTAAGAGTATATGGTATGCGATATCATGGAAACGGCTAAGGGATGGATCCCGAAAGCCGCAGACAGGCTCAGCTCATGCTAGAGCACCATCTCACACGATTCCAAGCACTCTGCCTTCAGGATTGTTAAGGCCTGCTATAGGAGTGACTGATAGGAGATCTGTGTGTCCATTTTTAGGGTTAGATATAGGTATACTATATCTAAAGCAAAGGGTGAGTACACCACCTTGCCCCAGCTGTCGTGCAGCCAGTTGTGTCAGTTTTAGTTAGTCAATCCAGGGGTGGCACAATACATGCTTCAGCCCCTGGGAGACTTCTGGGTGCACCTCAGCCCTGGGTACAGGGACTTGGAGAGGGCCCAGTGCCAACTCAGTACCTGAGTACAATTTGGATAGAGAGAACAGCTAGGCTGTGGGTCTGATTAGCAGGCCCACAGCCAGGGAAAGTCGTAAACCAGTGCAGCAAAAAGCAAAAATCTGGGTGATCATAGGATTGCAGACCCTACTCTCCTACATGACCCCCCCCCAAACTTTGGGACAATAAACTAACCTTGACCAGGTGAGTCTTCTTGCTCTAAGTGGAAATACCTGGAGAGCCCATCAGCATTGCTGTGATCAGTCCCAGGTCTATGCTCCACTGCAAAATCCATCCCCTGTAGGGAAATGGACCACCTAAGCAGTTTGGGGTTTTCACCCTTCATCTGATTTAGCCACAAGAGGGGCTTATGGTCTGTCTGAATGGTGAAGTGAGTGCCAAACAAGTAGGCCCTCAGCTTCTTCAGGGCCCAGACCACAGCAAAGGCCTCCCTCTCAATAGCTGACCAATTTTTCTCTCTGGGTGTCAACCTTCTACTAATGAAAGCAATAGGCTGATCATTACCATCAAAATTCAGTTGAGACAGAACAGCTCCCACACCCAACTCAGAAGCATCTGTTTGGACAATGAATGGCTTGGAGTAATCTGGACTCTTGAGGATAGGTGCTGTGCACATGGCCTGCTTTAGGTCATTGAATGCTTTCTGACAGCTTGCTGTCCACTGAACTTTCTTTGGCATCTTCTTGCTTGTCAGGTCATTAAGGGGGGTCACTATGGACCCATAATTTCTGACAAACTTCCTATAGTACCCAGTCAGGCCCAAGAAAGCTCGAACCTGAGTCTGGGTGATTGGAGGAGTCCAGTCCTTGATGGCCTGTATCTTACTCTCCAGTGGCTGAACCTGGCCTCCACCTACAAGGTGGCCCAGGTATACAACCTGTGACTGCCCTATCTGGCACTTAGTGGCCTTGATAGTGAGGCCTGCCTTTTGCAGGGCCTCTAACACTTTCCTCAGGTGGACCAGGTGATCCTCCCAGGTGGAGCTAAAGACAGCAATATCGTCAAGATAAGCTGCACAGAAGTCATCCAGCCCAGTGAGGACTTGATTCACCAACCTTTTGTGGAAAAGTAAATTTTGCCATGTTCTGTGTCCCTACGTGTCATCCATCATATGTTATGTGTGCATGATTAAATATGCATATGTACTCCCCATGTCCGATTAATGACGCAATTACAGTTGTGTCCACCTCTAGTATGCCAGTTTCCAGTCCTCGTGAATACTACGAATATCAGGCCTATGTAAAGCTATGTTGCCACGTTTCTCAGTGTGCACGTTATTCTATTATAAAGTCCCCGTTTCTAGGCCTCAAAAGGGCCTGGACACCAGATTCAGCTCCTGTCTCCTGAAGCCTCGCTGAGGAGGGATACAGCCCCCACCTGTATCCTCGACCCTTCACTTACTTCCTGCCTCGCAGTGCCCGGTCCAGCCTGGCTCTGCCTCTGAGTCTGCCAAGAGTATGTTATGAGTCCAGTTATCAGTTCAGCCCTCCTTCTCTGCATTCCTAAGCTACTGAATCGCATCAATAGTTTCCGTCATTGTCTAGCCTTCAGGGCTCCATGTTAGAGAAATACTGCATTTAATGGTCATTTAATATTCTTCATCACGCACTACATGTAGAATAATGCATGCTCCAGTCTTAGAGTCTGTTAGCCTTTCCCCTCCTAACTTCTAGTTTATATCAACATGTTCTCTAAACATCAGATACTAGATACTGTTTAGGTACATGTCGCCCTGACTCTCCAGACTTCAGTCTCTGCTCCTAGCACAGAGTTCATAGCCCCCAGCTTCTCCTAGTGATACGTCATTGCCAGTTTACGCGCACCAGGTTAGAGGTCCCGGCTCCTCAGGTAGCCCCCTCCATGGTTTCCGCCCCATTCATGACATATCCTGTTACGTCTGCACCACATGTCTATGTATACGCCCAGTTACACCTACTTTCGCCCTTATCTTTCGCGACTGCTACGCGTCACACCTACTGCTCCACCCACTGTTACGCCTATTGCAATGTAATGCTATGTGTTTGCGTTATGTATATATGCTCATGTTTTGTTATTAAAAGTTATCCTTCCCTTGTCCAGATCCTGCCCCCGGCAGCGCTGCCATCCTATTCCTGTGCAGGTTGTCCTGATCCTGTCCTTATGCTGTAATAAACCTGCAAAACTCCCACTACCTCGAATCTTGACTCTTATTTTATTGAGCTATCTGTTATTCATTCATGCACTCAAAAATAGGGTATTATTTATTTATTTACCACATAATGGCGCCCGAACAGGGACTTGCCCTTTCCCCACGCGTCGGTGAAGCCACGCCGACCCCCTGACCCTCTGCAGTCGTGACGGAACTCTTCTGCGCAGTGGCAGATATTTCTGCTCAAGTATCCCTCAGGCCCACGGAGGAGTCGGAGGAGGCGGTCCAGCATCCAGACGAGACGGTGGAGGAACGCGGCGAGTCCCGACCAGAGCCCAAGCCAAGAGTCCAAGGTCCGAGGTATCCGGAGGTCCACCCGTAACTGAAGTCCGAAGTCCGAAGTTCGTCGTCCGTCGTCGTAGCAGTCCAGTCCAGTCTGAGGCTTTCCGTTCTTGCTGCCCGGTGAGTACCGTTACTGGGGTGGTATCTAGACAGGGTCAATTTAATTGACTCTGGTCTGTGGGTTGGTGGTACACAGTCCCACAAACGAAGTGTCCACTTCGGTGGATGCGGGTCCTGACGTGTCTCTTTACGAGACCGGTAAGTTTCGTACTGTTTCAGCAGTGCATCTAGTTTCTGTTCTAGTCAGTTTCTGTTCTCGAGAAAATTTATGTGTTCTGTTCTCAATATTTCCAGGTAGTATTCTGTTCGAACTGTTATTTTAAATGTTTTTCATGTATTTCAATGTCGTGGTATGAATGGGGAATAAGTATCGTGTTCATTGTGTATTGTATTGTGTCTAGATTACAGTTCAGTCATGCCCATATTTTCCAAGTTACGTCAGTTAAAAACTAGAAAGGGTCTGCTGGAAGCAGCAGTTCCCGTCCCGCCCAGGGACAGTCCAGGTCACTTTATGTATCAGAAACATGGCATAAGCGCCATATTGTATCTAGATTTATGGGTAGAGTATACCAAACAGTTAGAAGAAAAGTATAGATGGCCCGTATCGGGTACATGGGATGCTGAGTGCATCATGAGAGTAGAAGAGGCATTATGGAAAAAGAAAGCCAGACAGTCACAGAAAGATGCCATCGAGTTATGGCGCAAAGAAGCTCATAAAAGAACCGAAAAAGAAATCAGAAAGTCAGAATTAAGTAGAGAATCCCAAGAGCGAGCCCAAGAAAAAGAATTAATCGAGATAGGTGAACAAGTCAAAACTGAACAGAGAGACAGACAGAGGAATGCCCTTATCAAGGGTATGTACCCTCTTCTTGCCGAGGGCTTGCCAAAAGCGACCCCGGAGGCATCCAGTAATTTTCCGTCACCATTAGTTCCGACCAAGCTACGTCACAAACCGACCGCAGCTGATATTTTTATTTCGTCCTATCTGGACGACACAGTCCCTGAATATGCAAATCCTGTTCGCGCTCCGCCAGTCCCAGTAAATCAGGCACATCCTGCTTCTCCAGACACCGGGGCACCCCATGCAGTATCTGCTACGGTACCCCCGGTCCAGCCAGCATTTCAATTTCCCGCTCCGCCACGAAGAATATCAGTCGACGATTCTAGTCTAGGGGCCGCAGGAGGAGGTCCTCCTCAAACCCCGCCGCCACGCAAGCGTTTATCAGCACTCGAATTACATGCTCAAGCATCACAGCGTACTCCCAAGAGTAATAAGTCTGTCGCAGAAATCAGGCAAGCCCTTGGCGAATGTGCCTATGACCCAGTCCCAGGCGAGAATAATATGGTTTTATATTCAGTACGCGTAAGGAGGGTGACCGAGTATCTAGTCACCCTACCCAATATGAAAGAAGATCTAGACAGAATATATCGTTTCATCCGTACAGGGGATGATCCAGAAAGTATTAGTGATGCCATGTCTCAAAGGAAAGCTGAGATCCAGCGTATGATATTAAAGTTTTTAATTAACTGTCTAATAAGAGAACAAGATTACCCGTCTAAAGATCAGGCCGAAATGAAAATCCTGACAAAGTGGAGTGATAATATAGCCGAGGGTAAGCACAATACCATTAGTGCCATGGAGAGTATGTACAAGAAAATCCGTAGAGAAATAATAAAGATACACGAACAACGTAAAGCAGCACAAGTAAGCGAGAAAGAAAGTAACTCTGATCCTGAAGAGGAAGACGACGAGAATACCGCCAGGATAGCGTATGTAGGAAAATCTAGATTTCCAGATCGCCATTTACGCCTAGAACACAAGTCAATTTTCCATCATTCAGCACCAGAACAAGGTTCCCTAGAACAAGTGTTCCAAGCTACCGATCACATTCTGAAATCACGAATCGGTTACAGTGAATTAAGTACCATGCATGAGCAGGAACTAGCCCGATCAGCAGTCCGATGGATTACTGATTCTACCACTTTTCCAGACGAAATAGTGGCACAAATGTTTCTGAAATTGCCCCCAGCCGAGCAGCGACTGGTGGGTATGTATATGATCCAGTACCTCATTACTCTGTATGAGGGTCAGCACTCTGATCCAGGTCCGTTACATGATGTCCTGAACGAGTTACTCCAGTATAGATGGAGAGGTTTAGGTACCGATTTAATTAGTGTCATTCTAGAACAGCGTCACAAATATAGAACGTTTCTGAACCCGCATTTTGTTCATGTCTCACCCCCAGAAAGTAAACCATTTTACATGGAAAGACAGAACCCGTTACGAGAAGTGCATCCAGTTAAGACAGAGGACGGTGAAATGCAACGAGTGTTTGTTTACACCCCGATTACAAAGATGGAACTCCTCGAAATGAAGAAATTAATTCCCTGTCATGACAAAGATCCAGCAGGGTTCCATAGAGAATTAAAAGACATGCTCCGTATGGGAGAATACACTTACCCAGATATCATTAAAATGTTAAAGGTCCTGTTGCCCGCAGGGGTGTATGAAAAGCTAAAGGAAAAAGAATGGGAGGTGGGAGAGAAAAAGATCGATTGGGCAGTTCTAGAAGCTGAAGACAAGGCACGAGTACCAGGTACTGGTCTAGGAGAGAAATGTAAAGAATTACCAGAATTATTGATTCAAGTTTTACCCAGATTATTGACAACTAGAAAAGAAGACTGGGATGCAATCTCAGCCTGTAAACAGAAACAAGAGGAAGATATTAGTGATTTTTATTCTAGGTTTGAAAAATGCTTTAGCATCAATAGTGGCCTCAAGACAAGTAGTGAGTCATACCCTCACCTTTTTGTTACTAAATTAGTCGAGAATTCAAGCCCACAAGTTAAAAATCGAGTTCTGAAAGTCGAGAGTACCTGGCAAGCTAATACCCCGTCCCAGATGTTGCAAATGCTTCAATACCACCAGAACAGAATCAGGGAAGAGCAAGAACACGAAAGAAAACGTATGAAAGACACGAAAATGAAAGTACTAGTTGCACAATCTGTTCCTCAAGACAGTCAGAAGAGGGGTCCGAATCAAGTCAATCATCCTGCGGCTCCCGTTAAAGGGAACTGCAACTATTGTAAACAGCCAGGTCATTTTATAAATGAGTGTGCAGTTCTGAAACACAACATAGCTACTGGTAAGACTAAAGAAAGACCACGTCCGCCTAGACAAGAACAAGTTTCACAGATTCCTCAGCCACAGAATGCACCACAGATAGTTACCGCACCGCAGCCTATTGCTGCAACACAGCATGTTACATCGCAGATGTACCAGTATGCACAGTCTGAGTATCCAGAGTACCAGCAGTATTCATGAAACAGCCTAGAGAGGGAGGTAGGCTTGCCTCTCATCGAGATACCTGTAGATCAAGAAGGTCCCTATGTTCATAGTCAAGTATTAGGGAAAGACAGAAAGTTCTTAATTGATACAGGGGCAAGTAGGACCACAATTAGTCACGCCGAAGTTCCAGGGGCTCCGCTCTCAGGCTCAAGAAATGTTTCCCTTGGATTTTCAGGAAAACCTATCGTAAACGAGATTTCAAAGCCAGTTACTCTAGAAGTAGGTCCATTGTCCCGTACTACTGATCTGTTACTTACTAAGTCATGTCCAGAAAATCTATTAGGCATTAAAACACTGAAAGAGTTAGGTGCAGTTATATGTTGTTCCCCAGAGGGAATACGTCTGTTCCTACGTGACTTTAAGGGTCACTATGTTTTACGTGATTTTGATCCCAGATTGTCTAATGTTCCGCAGCATTTATGGGCGCAAGGTCCAACTGATGTAGGGTACATGCAAATCACACCCCATCGTGTGACCCTGAAACCAGGTGTAGTGTTACCACGAATCAGACAGTACAGATTGCCACCCGAGGCTGTAGCAGCCTTATCCAAAATTATTGACGAGCTCATCGCTCAAGAGTGGTTGTAGAAACTGACTCCAACGTATGCAATTCTCCGATCATTCCAGTTATGAAACGTACTGATCCAAATGCACCCCCAGTATATCGATTAGTGATCGACCTACGAGAGCTTAATAAATGTATTATTCCGCAGTACCCAGTTGTCCCAGACATCTCTTCCCTATTGACAGCCATTGATTCCGAAGCCACGTTCTTTACAGTAATCGACCTCAAGAATGCATTTTTTAGTGTTCCAATTCATCCAGACAGCCAGTTTCTTTTCGGATTCTGTTTAAATGGAAGGAGCTATATGTTCACACGCGCTCCTCAAGGTTTCACAGAAAGTCCTAGTATTTACAGTCAAGCACTTAAGAGACAACTTGATAATGTTCACATGCCAACTGACACTGCCCTGCTCCAGTATGTCGATGATCTACTGATCACAGCCCGTTCCGAACGTGACTGCGAGCGAGCGTCACTGACGGTTCTGTATTTCCTAGCCGAGATGGGGCACAAGGTGTCCCCTTCGAAGCTTCAATTCTGTGTCCAGCAAGTGGTCTACTTAGGACACTTACTGTCCAAGAGGGGTAGGCAGTTGACACCAGACCGTATCCAGTTAATAGCGAGTCTTCCTCAGCCCAAGACCCAGAAGGAGGTACGTGCCTTTATCGGCCTTACTTCTTACTGCAGACAATGGATTCCTCAGTATGCATTTCTAGCCAAACCACTGATACAGTTAACGACACAGGAGGCAGCCGCATCGACTGTTCTCCCTTGGACATCTGAACATACACTGAGTTTCAACGAGTTAAAGAAAGCTTTATGCCAAGCTCCAGTTCTAGCCACACCGAACTACAGTAAGTCTTTTACACTTTTCGTCACAGAACGTGAAGGTACAGCATTATCTGTTCTCACACAAGATCAAGCAGGACAAAACAAGCCCTGTGCTTATTTTTCGAGCACATTAGATCCTGTAGCCCAGGCGCTGCCTGCGTGCCTCAAGTCAGTTGCAGCCACAGCACTAGCTATCAGACAAAGTGATTCCATAGTCTTAGGACATACCTTGACAGTACAAGTTCCACATTCTGTGGAAGTTCTTTTAAACCGAACACAAACTCAGCACTTGACAATTGCACGTTTAACAGGTTATGAATTGACACTGTTCCAGCCACACATAGAAATCAGACGCTGCAACGTTTTAAATCCTGCTACATTGTTACCATCAGCTAATTCAAATCCAGCCACACATGATTGCGTGGAAGTAGTTAACATTACGACAAAACCAAGGCAAGATCTGACAGATACTCCGTTACCAGATCCCGACCTGACACTTTATGTGGACGGTTCATGTATGAGAACTAGTACAGGAGAACTAGTAGCCGCGTATGCAGTGACTACTGACACCGAAGTTATTGAGACACACCGTATTGACACTCTGTCCGCTCAAGCAGCAGAGCTAGTTGCTCTGACACAAGCCTGCATACACGCCAAGAACCTGAAAGTTAATGTTTACACAGATTCACGTTACGCATTTGGAGTTGTACACGACTTTGGAGTGCTCTGGCAGGAGAGAGGTTTCATGACTTCTCATGGAACCAAGATTCAGCATGGTCTCCTTATCCAAGCTCTATTAGATGCAATACATTTGCCGACATCTATTGCCATCATGAAGTGCAAGGCACACACGAAAGTCACTGACATTATTTCCCAGGGTAACGATCTAGCAGATCGCACAGCCAAGCTTACAGCCCAGACTCCAGACATTCCAGTTAACATGACACATACTCCAGATCCGATTACATGTATGACAGTTAAGGACCCTACTCAAGATGTCATAGATATCCAGTTACATGCTACTCCCGATGAAATCAAGAAATGGTCCGAACAAGGAGGGGTCCAGACAGATCAAGGATGGGTAACGAAGGGTAGAACCACATGGTTTCTCCCCGACTCTATGGTTCAAGTCATTATCAATACCGCACATAGTCCAGCACATTTAGGAGAAAAAGCTATGTTAGATAGTATCCAGAACATTTGGTTCAACAAGCATTTACGAGCTGCAGCTAAGCAGAAAGTCCGTACCTGTATGATATGTTGTCAGTTTAATCCAGGTAAAAGTGTCCCGGTGGAACAAGGTGGTTTCCAGCCCCCTGACCACCCTTTTGAAGTCCTCCAGATGGATTATATTCAGATGGAGCGATGTCGAGGTTTCAAGTATGTCCTTGTAGTTGTATGCGCTTTGTCCAGGTGGACAGAAGCATATCCAGTCCCAGATTACACAGCCGCGACCACTGCCAAGCAGTTGGTTCGTGAGTTCTTCCCCCGTTATGGACTCCCTAGAGTCATATATTCTGACAACGGCCAGCCATTCTCATCCGAACTCATGAAGCATGTTTCCCTTTTGCTAGGGTACCAGTGGAAGTTCCATTGTGTACGCCATCCTGAAGCAGCCGGTCTCGTTGAGAGACATAACCAGACTCTGAAAATCCGTATTGCAAAAGTGTGTAAAGAGAAGGGTGTGGACTGGCTAGTAGCTCTGCCAGTCGCTTTATTTTATATGCGCATGGTCGCACATTCCAGATCAGGTCTGTCCCCGTATGAGGTCGTTTTCGGCCGCCCCCCTAACATGTGGGGTACTCCTAGACCCCGAAGTATTACCGATGTTTCAAGTAATATGCTGACAGATTACCTAGCTTCCTTGATGTCTGCCCTCAACTCATGTCGTTCACAGGTTGCCGCCGCATTTCCAGACAATACCGAGGTGGCACCGCATGAAATCGTCCCAGGATCCATGGTGATGGTCCGCAACTTTGACAGATCAAGTCCGCTGGAGCCTCGTTGGAAAGAGCCCCGACAGGTCCTCCTCACCACCCGTACAGCCGTGAAGTTGGAAGGACGCAAGGGCTGGGTGCACCTTTCTCATGTTAAACTTTTTAATGGACTGAAACCCGTCTTTAAGAACATTTCCCAGGATTTGAAGGATTGCCAAAGCATTGTTCTCAAGGACTGTGCCGCAAATGACATTGATTCAAAACCCCCCCTGTTAGAGAAAACTCCGCAGCAGGAGTATAAACAGAAACTCCGGTCTAGTAAATTAAGTCAGCCAGTTTGATTGTCTAAGTCCTCCCCTAGGTGAAACGGTTAGACTGTTTCTGACATGTATAAAATAGACCCCCATAGTGAGAGAGTCAGTCAAAACTCAATCCGATGTATCGTTTTTCTATGTTTCATATTGTTTCTCAGCATTATGATTTCCTGCACCAGTTATGCATTTTTCCTGTATCTCCCAGTTCTTCGTGTAAATAAGTCTGCTAATGCTACAGCAGAGCACACGTTTAGTGATCTGCCCCCTCATGAACTCTCTTACCGCCTCGCTATGCGTAATAACTCCTTTATCCGCATGTTACATTACTCACACCAGACCAGCAATGCCACTAATTGTTGGGTATGTGGTCGACTCCCCCCTTTCCAGACACCGAAGGGAGTTCTGCCACTCTTTCCTTATCCTTTTTCACATAATGGTTCGTGTGGGGCATGGTCCACGTTAACGTCATCCTCAACAGATATGTCTTTTCTTAACAGTACATGTTTCCCAGACAAGCAAGGTCTCCCCCACAGAACCGGGTTAGATCTAGAAAATGAAGTGTATAATTTAGGTAATTATTCGTCGAATTTCATGGTCCTGAATGTTCAGTCTGATACTACTCCAGACTTACCTGCTATTTCAGTACTACCAGTCAAAGGCGAATTATGTGTCTGAAATAAGGGTTCTGTACATGTAGGACATAGTGATTGTACTACTGTTGTCAAGTATAGTGACAGTGGGAAATCTATTTTCAAAGCTTCACGTCATTCATATTTTATTTGTGGTCAGACCGCATATGTTCGTCTGCCCCTCGATTGGGAGGGAACCTGTTACATTGCCTTCCTACTGCCACCAGTTTTTCTAGCCCCATCTGATTATCATAGAAATACACATCTAGTACACATTAGACATAGAAGGGAGTCCCCGATTGTCGATTACACTGAAACTACTCTAGAACAATATACCGATTTCAATAAAGGTTTCTTCTTCTTTATAGGACCTATCCAGAATAGTAAACTAATCCGTAGGTTAACCAGAACCCTTGAAGCTGTAATAAATGAGACTGCCTCTGCTCTAGGTAACTTAACTGAAGAGCAATCTGCTATGAGATTTGTCGTTTTGCAAAATCGTCTCGTCCTTGACGTCATACTGGCCGATAGGGGCGGGGCCTGTAGAGTCATCGGATCTAGTTGCTGCATTTTCATTCCAAATAACGCGCCGTCTGTTTATTCAGCTATAACCAGACTCCATAAAATTGCCCATCTGTTACACCAAGATCCAGGCACCTGGACATGGTCCGGTTGGTTCTGGAATATAATTTCCGCATGGGGATGGAAAGTCTTGTCCTTTCTAGGTATAGCAGTAGCGATCATATTCAGCTGCTGCCTCTGTATACAATGTGGCCCTGCGATTTGCGGCATGTGTGCTACATCCTGTATTCCTAGTATAACTCCTAGTCCCAAGTCCCGTTCTAAATCCCGTTCTAAGAGAATTCGAGATGAGCAAATGATACTGTATGAAATGATAGATGGTATCATGAATATTGATGTTTCCTGATGGAAACGTAGTGACAAGGAGGGAATGTGGAAAAGTAAATTTTGCCATGTTCTGTGTCCCTACGTGTCATCCATCATATGTTATGTGTGCATGATTAAATATGCATATGTACTCCCCATGTCCGATTAATGACGCAATTACAGTTGTGTCCACCTCTAGTATGCTAGTTTCCAGTCCTCGTGAATACTACGAATATCAGGCCTATGTAAAGCTACGTTGCCACGTTTCTCAGTGTGCACGTTATTCTATTATAAAGTCCCCGTTTCTAGGCCTCAAAAGGGCCTGGACACCAGATTCAGCTCCTGTCTCCTGAAGCCTCGCTGAGGAGGGATACAGCCCCCACCTGTATCCTCGACCCTTCACTTACTTCCTGCCTCGCAGTGCCCGGTCCAGCCTGGCTCTGCCTCTGAGTCTGCCAAGAGTATGTTATGAGTCCAGTTATCAGTTCAGCCCTCCTTCTCTGCATTCCTAAGCTACTGAATCGCATCAATAGTTTCCGTCATTGTCTAGCCTTCAGGGCTCCATGTTAGAGAAATACTGCATTTAATGGTCATTTAATATTCTTCATCACGCACTACATGTAGAATAATGCATGCTCCAGTCTTAGAGTCTGTTAGCCTTTCCCCTCCTAACTTCTAGTTTATATCAACATGTTCTCTAAACATCAGATACTAGATACTGTTTAGGTACATGTCGCCCTGACTCTCCAGACTTCAGTCTCTGCTCCTAGCACAGAGTTCATAGCCCCCAGCTTCTCCTAGTAATACGTCATTGCCAGTTTACGCGCACCAGGTTAGAGGTCCCGGCTCCTCAGGTAGCCCCCTCCATGGTTTCCGCCCCATTCATGACATATCCTGTTACGTCTGCACCACATGTCTATGTATACGCCCAGTTACACCTACTTTCGCCCTTATCTTTCGCGACTGCTACGCGTCACACCTACTGCTCCACCCACTGTTACGCCTATTGCAATGTAATGCTATGTGTTTGCGTTATGTATATATGCTCATGTTTTGTTATTAAAAGTTATCCTTCCCTTGTCCAGATCCTGCCCCCGGCAGCGCTGCCATCCTATTCCTGTGCAGGTTGTCCTGATCCTGTCCTTATGCTGTAATAAACCTGCAAAACTCCCACTACCTCGAATCTTGACTCTTATTTTATTGAGCTATCTGTTATTCATTCATGCACTCAAAAATAGGGTATTATTTATTTATTTACCACACTTTGGAAGGTGGCAGGTGCATTTTTCAGTCCAAAGGGCATTACCACAAATTGATAATGCCCTCCAGGGGTAGAAAATGCTGTCTTGGGTTTGGCTTCCTCAGCTAACCTGATTTGCCAATACCCAGCTGTCAAATCAAATGTGCTTAAGAAGTTGGCAGAAGCCAATCTATCTATAAGCTCATCTGCTCTTGGGATTGGGTGGGCATCAGTCTTAGTGACTGCATTGAGGCCTCTGTAGTCTACGCAAAACCTCATCTCTCTCTTACCACCCTGGGTGTGAGGCTTTGGCACTAGAACTACTGGGCTAGCCCAAGGGCTATCTGAGGGCTCAATGACTCCCAGTTCCAACATTTTCTGCACTTCAGTTTTGATGCAGTCTCTAACATGATCAGGCTGCCTGTAGATTTTACTCTTGACAGGCAGACTGTCTCCAGTGTCAACATCATGGGTACACCAATCAGTTTGGCTGGGTGTCAGAGAGAACATATGTCGAAAGGATTGCAGAACTTGCCTGCAATCCTGTTGCTGATGTTCAGTGAGGCTGCCACAAAAGACAACACCATCAACTGACCCATCATCAGGATTCTGAGTGAGCAGGTCTGGGAGAGGGTCACTCTCTTCCTCCTGTCCCTCATCTGTGGCCATGAGCAAGCTCATGTCCTTCCTGTCAACATATGCCTTGAGCCTGTTAACATGGAGCACTCTGAGAGGGCTCCTGGGAGTTCCAAGGTCCACCAAGTAGGTAACCTCTCCCTTTTGCTCAATGATGGTGTGGGGCCCAGACCATTTGTCTTTCAGAGCTGCTGGGGCCACTGGCTCCAGCACCCACACCTTCTGTCCTGGCTGGTACACAGTCAGTACAGCCTTTTGGTCATGCCAAGCTTTTTGAAGTTCCTGGCTGGCCTCAAGGTTTTTAGATGCCTTCTCCATATACTCAGCCATCCTGGAGCGGAGACCAAGTACATAGTCCACTATGTTGGTTGCAGGCTTTTTGAGAGGTCTCTCCCATCCTTCCTTCACCAAACACAGGGGTCCTCTTACAGGATGCCCATACAGAAGCTCAAAAGGGCTGTAGCCAACCCCCTTCTGTGGGACCTCTCTGTAAGCAAACAAGAGGCAGGGGATCAGGACATCCCATCTTCTCCTAAGAGGTTCAGGTAGTCCATGAATCATCCCTTTCAGGGTCCTGTTGAATCTCTCAACAAGCCCATTGCATTGTGGATGATAGGGTGTGGTGAACTTGTAGTTCACACCACACTCTTTCCACATGGCAGTCAGATATCCTGACATGAAGTTTGTACCTCTGTCAGAAACGACCTCCTTAGGGAAACCCACTCTGGAGAACACTCCAACTAGGGCTCTTGCCACTACAGGGGCTGTAGTGGTCCTAAGGGGAATAGCCTCAGGATACCTGGTGGCATGGTCCACCACCACCAGTATAAACTTGTGTCCTGATGCTGTCTGGGGTTCCATTGGACCAACAATGTCAATCCCCACTCTTTCAAAGGGAACCCCCACCACAGGTAGTGGTATGAGGGGGCCTTTGTTGTGCCACCTGACTTACCACTGGCTTGGCAAGTGACACATGAGCGACAAAACTCCTTGGTATTCTCATTCATATGGGGCCAGTGAAAGTGTGAGACAAGCCTGTCCCAAGTCTTTGTCTGACCTAAATGACCTGCAAGGGGAATCTCATGGGCCATGGTGAGAAGGAAACCTCTCAGAGACAAGGGGATGACCAGCCTCCTGGTTGCACCAGGCTTGGGGTCTCTTGACTCAGAGTACAGGAGTCCATCTTCCCAGTATACCCTGTGGGCACCTGTGGCATTCCCTGCAGCCTCAGCAGCAGCCTGCTGTCTGAGGGGTTCAAGGGAAGGGCAGCTCAACTGTTCCTTCCCCAGGTCTGCTCTGGAGGGTCCCCCTGAGCCCAGAAACTCAACTTGATCAAGTTCAAGCTCTTTAGGCTCAGTTTCCCTCAGCTCTTCTAGATCAGCCTCCTCAGAGACTTGATCCTCAACCTGGGGCAAGGGGGAAGGCAAAGCCTTACCCTTACTGCTCTTCTTCTTGGAAGGTGTCTGGTCCATAATTTCAGGATCCAGCACCTGTTCAGTGGGGCATCTTCTGGCCTGTGACCTAGTCACAGCAAGCACATGTGCTGGCAAGCCTAACATCTCCATGTGAGTCCTCTGCTCCACTTCTGACCATTGTGATGACTCCAAATCATTGCCCAACAAACAATCAACTGGGAGGTCTGAACTGACTACAACTTTCTTTTGTCCCTTCACTCCACCCCAGGAGAAAGCTACAATTGCCACACTATGACTAGTAGTGACATTGCTGGCATTGGTCACCAGGAAATCAGTACCTGGCATGATCTGTCCAGGGTCCACAAAGTTAGGTGTCACCATGGTGACACTGGCACAAGTGTCCCTATAGGCCTGAGCCATTTTGCCATTAATCAAAGGTGTCTGCCTGTATTTGCCCAAAGTATTGGGACTTATTTCAGGGGACATATCCATATCCCCTGTACAGACAAGGACAGCCTGAGTGAGTGTGCCAACTAAGTTGTCAGACCCCTCAGTACCCAAGGTTAACCCAACTAATGCCTTGGGAGTGACACTACCACTACTGACTGTACTAGGGGGTGCAGTTGCTTTAGGAGCTGTAGTGGCAGGAGTTTGTCCTCCTCCTCTTTTGGTGCACTCACTAAACCAGTGAGATTTACTTTTGCAGTACTGGCACCACCTTTTTGACTGGCCTTCTTGAGTCTTCTTCTTCTGGGAAGCCTGACCCCCACCCTCTTTGGTTTGTTGGGGACCTGGTGAAGACTTCTGGTCATTTTGCTCATTCTTAACATTACCCTTCTGGTCTGCTTTCTTCTGACCACCCTGGTTCTGGTTCTGGTTCTGCTTGATCCTTGTCCTGACCCATTTGTCTGCCTTCTTTCCCAATTCTTGGGGAGAGGTCAGATCTGAATCAACAAGGTGCTGGTGCAGCAACTGGTTCTGACAATTGTTCAAAATTTGTTCTCTCATCATTAGATTATACAATCCTGTGTAATCTGTAACCTTGCTACCCAGCAACCAGCCCTCCAAAGCCTTAGTGGCACAATCCACAAAATCAGACCAGTCCTGAGACTGAGTTTTCTGGGTGTCTCTGAACAGCAACCTGTACTGCTCAGTGGTTAAACCAAACCCATCAACCAGTGTATTCTTCAGGACCTGGTAATTGTTAGCATCCTCCACTCTTGTAGTGAGGAGCTTATCTCTACCTTTACCATCAAAGGAGAGCCACAGTATAGCTGCCCACTGACTCTGGGGAATGCCCTGCACAGTGCAGGCCCTCTCCAGAGCAGCCATCCATTTCTGGATGTCATCCCCTTGCTTAAAGGGGGGCACTATTTTAGTCAGGTGTTTAGTATCTAAACCCTTCTCTCTATCTCTTGGGAGATTGCTGCCACCAGTGGGAGCTAGCCCACTCATCTGCTGCTCTCTTGCCAGGGCAAGCTTCTCTTTGGCCAGGGCAATTTCCTCCCTTTCAATCCTCAGTTCAGCTTGTCTCATCCTAGCTTCATGCTCCTTTCTCTGAGGGGAAGTAAATCTCCTCTGTGGAGGATTCCTTCTCCCCTGAGAAGAGGCATTAGAGTGCAGAGATCTATTGGAGTCCCTAGAAAGAGATCTATCTCTCCTAACTCCAAGGTTAGGCCCACTTCGGGTTAGTACTGGGGGGCCCCCAGATCCTAGCCCAAGTAAGTCTAAGTTGGTCCTAGTTAGCCTTCTGACTACCTCAAGACCCTTGTCTACCTCATCCCCAGAGAGTACCTCCTGATCCTCCTCCTCAACTGCTGAATCAGTGTTGTGGAGATCTGGATCCCCAGAGGTTCCCTCTAAGGCTGGCATGTTCTCATGTAACTGAGAAAGCTTTCTGGCATCATATGTCTCTAAGAGACCTATCAGAAAGGAAGTGGTGGGGTTAGACCCCTGCTTCAGTTTTCTGGAGACACAGATCTGTCTCATCTCATGGAAACTGAGAGCTGCATATCTTGAAGTGACCTGTGGAGGGTCAACACTGACCAGGGGAGTCTCAGTAGAGTCCTCCTGAGTCGACATGCTTTTCTAGTGAGGTGTAAGTGGTGCACTTACCTACACTATATGTTTGCCTACTGATCCCTTGCTAGAGTTGTAGTTTAGGGTGTGCTAGGCCCTAGGAGCTACAACAGCTGGTTCAGTAGAACTCAGAGTATTCTAAGCTAAGTTATATGTACCTTTAGTACTTATGTGATCTTTCACAAGATATTCTTAGGATATGTGTGGTAAAACAACAGCAAGCTCAAATCCCAACCGCTGCTCACCAATGTGAGAAGTTGGCCTGATGTGCAGTGCTCACTATTCTAGTGATCACTATATATCAGTCCAAACAACCCTTATTGATGATTGGTTGTAAGTCAACCTTATAGACCAGCTATCCTAGTAGCATGGATACGAGCAGTCTAAGGCTAAGACTCTAGAGGGCGTGTTAAGCCAGCTGTTTTACCATCACATTACCCCTTGAACACCCAGTGAAAGGACACCACACAAGTTGTTATGAAAATAAACAGTGTATTTATTTATAACAAGACTACCCTGGCTCTTTATGAGACAGGGAGCTAAGCACACAACAAAACTCTTACGAAAATACTTTTAAGTTAGCACGTTACACAAATGCCCGAGGGGCACGAAAAACCATATACGCTAAAAGTGGAATGTGAATTACTAGCAGGTAAGTAACAGTTCTAATAGGCTTTGGAATCGCTAGGACTGGACTAGGGAATCGTTAGATTACTACTAGGAGGCCCAGGGGACTCGGGTGCAGAGTGTGCACTCTCACGCGGGATGCGGGACAAAGTCTATGGAAGCTAGAATTCACAAAGTTAGTGTTCACGGGCGAACCCGACCTGGTAGGGAGAAAACGACAGTGGATCCTGACCCTTGGATAGGGAGGCTATGCTGGGACACCGGAGTGCCGAAGTTACCTAGCCCAGGGGCTGCAGCTGCATAGGTCTGAAAAGACGTCGGGGATCTCGTTGCCGGACCAGGAGCCTGGAAGGAAGAAGTTGCTGGCAGGCGACCAGTGAAGAAAAGTTCGATGGATCCAAGCCTGGATCAAGGAAGAAGAAAACCTGAAAGCAGAGGGGACCAAGTTCTTGAATCACTAGCCAGTGATTAAGTGGGCACCAGGATGGCACCGGGCGTAGTCACCGCAGTCAGGTGAGTGGGCGCTGCTGGGCTCTGCAGTCTCTCGGACCAGGAGGCGTTGTCGGCGACCAGGATGGAGGTGCGAGCTGTCCCACGATGGATGAAGTCGTTGGCATCGAAGTTACCCAGGATGGGGCAGCAAGCCTTGGCTAATTCAAGCCCACGCGGTGGACTCAAAATGGCGTCTTGAGGGGACCAGGAGGGTCCGGGGTGCTCCTCTTCTGGAAGGGAGCAAGGGCCAGTCTGGAGCAACCAGACCAGCAGCAGAAATGTCGTCGGGCGTCGTCTGGAAGGCCACAAGCCAACGGGCTAGTAGCCAAACAACGCGGTGAGCAGCAAAAAGCAGAAGGGCCCCACGCAGATCGTGGAGATGCTGGGGGGCTGCTCTTCGGGGCTGGAGCTGCTCAGGGTGGGGGCTTCTCGAACCCCAAAGCACTCACCAGGAATTCACTCGGCGGGCTTGCTGGAAAGAAGTCGTGCAGTCTTGAAGATGGCCGGTCCCTCGAGGTCTCGTCACACCCACGAATCTCAGCGTGACTGATGATGCAGGTAGAGGTCAGAGGTGCCAGGGAAGCCGGTTCTCGTCGAGCTGGGCAGTCGGATTCCGGAGGAAGGACTTGCAGCAGACCGCAGTGTTCTTAGATGGTGCCTGCGGATGCAGGGTGACTACTCCTTAGTCACAAGGGAGAAATCTTAGGAAGAAGTCTTGAGTTCCTTTCGTGGAAAGTAGTTTCAGGATTCAAAGATGATCTGATTTGGAAGGGGGCCAGTTCCTACCTTTATCCTGTAAAAAGGGGCTGGCACGCGACTAAGTCCTGCCCTATGGGTGGGACTGGGAGGGGGGTGGTTACACCCACTTCCTTGGCGGGCTTTTCCCCAGCACAGGGTCTGGAGTGACCCTGGAACTGGTTCCAGCCAGCCTATGCACAGTGAGCACCGGGGTGCCACGTGCAGTCACCTTCCTCTAAAGCCCTGCCTACCTACAATACACAAAACCCTGTCTGGGACGGTGCTGGCACCGCCCCTGGCAGGAAACCCTTTGTCCTTATCTCCTGCTCTGGGAGGACTCCCAGCAGCAGGAGGGCAGACTTGTGTCTCGGTGGCAGCATCCATTTTGTGGATGCTAAGGCTCTGTCTGACTTTTAACCGGGTTATAGGTTACAGGCATGTCGTGTCCCTCTAGAAGGGTGGAATGCTAACCCCGTCGCCAGAATTGGCGAGGGGTTAGTATTCCAATTCGTATGACACCTTACTCGACATGTTTTGATAAAGCGATACCAGAGTTGGCACATAACCGCGAGGATTATAATGCACTTAAGAGTATATGGTATGCGATATCATGGAAACGGCTAAGGGATGGATCCCGAAAGCCGCAGACAGGCTCAGCTCATGCTAGAGCACCATCTCACACGATTCCAAGCACTCTGCCTTCAGGATTGTTAAGGCCTGCTATAGGAGTGACTGATAGGAGATCTGTGTGTCCATTTTTAGGGTTAGATATAGGTATACTATATCTAAAGCAAAGGGTGAGTACACCACCTTGCCCCAGCTGTCGTGCAGCCAGTTGTGTCAGTTTTAGTTAGTCAATCCAGGGGTGGCACAATACATGCTTCAGCCCCTGGGAGACTTCTGGGTGCACCTCAGCCCTGGGTACAGGGACTTGGAGAGGGCCCAGTGCCAACTCAGTACCTGAGTACAATTTGGATAGAGAGAACAGCTAGGCTGTGGGTCTGATTAGCAGGCCCACAGCCAGGGAAAGTCGTAAACCAGTGCAGCAAAAAGCAAAAATCTGGGTGATCATAGGATTGCAGACCCTACTCTCCTACACAAGGTAATTCTGTTTATGTTCCACATTGGATTTGGGGGGTGCTGGGTAAATAGATTCACAATCTGCACCCCTTTTCTTTTGCAGGTTTGTGAGACCGTGCTACAAATACAGTTGTACAGGCAGACGTGAGTACAGGCAGAACAAACAGGTAATTGTTTGGTAGGTGTATCTTGTACATTGTAGTATAACAACATACCTTACCCATGTTTTCTTCTGCTGTAGGTTTTGCAGACAGTACCCCACACATTTGAATGGGAATACGAGAGCACGAGCAGAGCAGGTAATTGGTAGAGTTAAACTGTGGTGCATCTTGTGTACTGTAGTATAAGAACAATAGTTACTTACCTGTAATCTGTGGTTCTCCAGTATTGGTGTCTTTCATAGATTCACATGCCTGAATCATTCCCCGTCGTCGGAGTAGGAGTCCCACGGTACATAAAAAAGCAGTAATATGCCATTTGTACATAGCAAATAACAGTTATACCAAACCAGGAAGTAAAGTAGCCCCAGCTACCATGGAAAAAACTTCCACATTAGTGACTATCCAAGTCATTATGTATAGACCAAACTGCAGCCAATCAGGCCACAGCTCCCACCAGAATACTCTCCCCAGAGACCCAGGCTCTCAGATTTTGTAGCACCGGAGTGTACCTGAGTATACATATATATATATATATATATATTGATAGTCTGGGTGAGACTCTGAGGGGAGGTGGGTGGGTGCATGTGAATCTATGAAAGACACCAATACTGGAGAACCACAGATTACAGGTAAGTAACTATTGTTCTTCTCCAGTATTAGGGGTGTCTTTCATAGATTCACATGCCTGAATCCGAGTAGTTAGCAGTAATACAATATATCGCTCTTAGACGCTAAGCTAACAGTTTTCATGCATGAACATAATGTAATGCAATAACATATAAAAGCGTCAAAAGAGCAAGAGGAGGTGGGAGAGATCATCAGAGGCTCACCTTATTGAAAAAGATTACGCAGGACTGCTCTCCCCACCGAGGCATCGGTATCACTTGAAGAATCCAGACAGTAATGCCTCGTGAATGTGTGCCTGCTGGACCATGTTGCCGCTCTGCAGATCTGCAGGAGAGACACACCAGCAAACAAAGCAGTTGAAGAGGAGACTGCTCTCGTAGAATGAGCTCTAGGTAAGGTCTGTAAGGGTTTACCTGCTTGTTGATGGGAGAGCCCTATCGTTGAGGAGACCCACCTAGCGATAGTCTGTTTTGTCACTGCACAGCCTTGTCTCAGTCTGCCATGCGCTACAAATAGCTGATCCGTCTTCCTGATGGCAGCTGTCCTTGAAAGATAAAACTTAAGACATCTCCTAATGTCTAATGAGTGTGAAGTCCGCTCAGCTGGCGACTGCGGATTCGGAAAGAATGTCTTAAGTATCACTGGCTCATTTAAATGAAAATCCGATGGCACCTTGGGCATGTACTTCGGGTTGGTGCGCAGTATCACAGAGTCATTCGTGAATTGCAAGAAAGGTGGTTTAGACGTGAACGCTTGCATGTCACTCACTCTTCTGGCTGATGTTAACGCCAGCAGTAATGCGACCTTCCAAGTGATGAACTTTAGATCAACTTTATGGATTGGCTCAAAGGGATGGCGCATGAGCTGAGCTAGTACTATATTCAAATGCCAGGATGGAGGAGGTCTACGTATTGGTGGAAACATACGAAATAAACCTTTAAAGAATTGCTGGATTATTCTTGAGGAATATAGAGAATTCGTACCATCCTGACGGTATCGGGATATAGCCGCTAAAAACACTTTAAGTGTTGAGTGCGCCAAACCTGATTTAGCCAACTGCAAAAAGAAAGGTAAGATCTTTTCCGGTTCCGCATTCATGGGATGTAAATTCATAGTTTGGCACCAAACACAAAAACGCTTCCATTTAAGTTTGTAAGTTTTGTTCGTTGAAGGCGCTCTAGCATTGGCTAGGACTTCTTGACAGTCATGTGGAATGTTCAAGTGTGCAAACTCATCGTGTTGAGGAGCCAAGCCGATAATTTCAGAGAATGAGGGTCCGGATGATATACCCTGCCTTCTTGAATTGTCAGAAGATTTGGAATTTGAGGCAGCTGGACTGGTTCGCGTTCTGAGAGAAGAAGAAGCTGTGTGAACCAATATTGTCGTGGCCACTGTGGAGCAATCAGAATTATTCGACACGGTTGTCTCCTCATTTTCTTGATGACCTTGGGAATTAATGGAATTGGCGGGAAGGCGTAGGCAAATATCCGCTCCCAATTCATTGACAGAGCATCCCCGCAAGATTCTTTGTGGGGAATCCAGCTCGCAAAGTGTGTACATTTCTTGTTCCGATATGTTGCGAAAAGATCCAGATCGGGGTGACCCCATCTCTCGAAGATCTGATCCAGCGCTGGTTGATGCAGTTCCCACTCGTGAGTGCTGCTCTTGGACCTGCTCAGGGAATCTGCCAGCACATTGGCTACTCCTGGAACATGCACCGCTGACAAGTTGATGTCGTGATTCAGAGCCCAATTCCAGATCTCTTGAGCCTACTTGGACAACCGGGCTGATCTTGTGCCCCCCTGCTTGTTCAGGTAATGCATGCTCGTTGTGTTGTCTGTTCGAATCAACACTGTCGAGCCTTCCAGAATCGCCTGAAAAGATTTCATGGCGAGGAAAATGGCCCTTAATTCCAATAAATTGATGTGCCATTTCTTTTGTTGTCTGTCCAATTTGCCACTGATCGTCATCCCTTGAAGGTGAGCGCCCCAACCTTCTAGCGAGGCATCCGTGGTTACGATGAATCTGGGGATTTCTGCGAGGAAAGCACAACCCACCTGCAGGTTGTGTTTCTGACTCCACCACAGGATTGCATTCTTCATTCGAGGTGTTAATGTGATGATATCCTCGAAGGAACCTGATACCTGCACCCATTGGTGACTGAGTTCCTCTTGCAAGGGTCTCATTCTCAGACGACAGTTTGGAGTGAGAGGGATGCACGATGAGATCATCCCTAGGAAAGATTTGAATTTTCGAACAGAAATGCACTCTTTTCTGAGGAGTGTAGTCGCCATCTTTTGAATCTTCTCCTGTCTTTCGCTTGAAATGAAGACCTGTGCGAGCTTGGAATCCAGCGTTGCTCCTAGGAAAGACTTCCTTTGTGATGGTACCAGATCTGATTTCTCGAAGTTCACTGAGAAACCCAGGCTTTGAAGCAGGCAAAGGCATTTCTGGACATGTCTGCTTGTTGTGGCGTAGGAATTGGCCTTGATAAGGCAGTCGTCCAGATATGGGTATATCTGAATACCCTGTAATCGTAAGTGGGCCGCTACAGGTGCCAACATCTTTGTGAATACCCTTGGGGCTGAACGTAGTCCAAAGGGAAGCACCTTGAATTGGAAATCCCTGCCAGCCACTCTGAACCTTAGGAACTTCCTGTGTCTGGGGAAAATGGGTACGTGGAAGTAAGCATCCTGAAGGTCGAGTGTTGCCATGTGGTCCCCTTCTGTCAAAAACTGGAGGATCTCTTGGAGTGTCAACATTCTGAACGTTAATTTTTTTTGATGTATTTGTTGAGGGCACGCAAATCGAGGATGGGGCGCCATTCCCCCGATTTTTTGCGTATCAAGAAAATACGAGAGTAAAAACCTTTTCCTCTCTGATGTTGAGGTACTCTCTCGATTGCCCCCTTTCGAATCATTGTATTGATTTGGATGAACAGCTCTTTGAGATGTGCTGGGGGCGGTCCCTTTGGGGGTGAATTTGGAGGGGTTTTTACAAATTCCAATATGTGGCCCTTGGAAACCACATCCAGGACCCATCTGTCTGTGGTAATATTTGACCATTTTGAGAAATGTAGGGATATTCTTCCTCCAATTTGTTTCTGGCTGGGACAAAGTGGTGGCAGGATGTGATTCTCACTTTTTGTTAGTGTTGTCTCTGCCCCGATATGTTGTTTTCCCTCGGGGCTGTGAATAATTATTTCTTCTCTGGCCATAAGGTTGTTGCTTATATGGCTGGTACCTCTGGACATTTTGGTTGTTCGTATATGATCGTTGCTGGTAATATCCTCCTCTATTTGTGAAGTTACCTCTTCCTCTAGCACCACGAAAGGAAGATCTCCGATACTGCAGAGTACCCAACGATCGTGCAGTTTCGGTATCCTTCTTGATGGCCTGCAAAGCCTCATCCACATGCGAGCCGAATAGGTACTCGCCATCATAAGCCATGTTCAGCACCTTGGCTTGCACCTCCTGCCTAAAGGATGTAGATTTCAACCATCCTTCTCTTCTAAGGACAGCAGCTCCTGCCAACTGCCTAAATCCAGTAGCTGCCACGTCCACTGCAGCATCAATGATCTCCGACGAAGCACACTCCCCTTCCTGCTGAATTTTTGTGGCTTCGGTACGGTCCGGTTCAGGCAGTTTTTGAATGTATGGCGATATGTCTGACCACATCTGCCTATCATACCTGCCGAGAATTGCCAATGAATTAGCAGCCCTAACTGTGGTCGCTGCAATAGTCGATACCTTTTTCCCAATGGTATCGAGTCGCCTCCCATCTCTGTCCGTAGGAGTGGAGATCTGAGATGATGGGTTCTTCGCTCTCTTTTGAGCTGCTTGCGCAATGACTGACTCAGTCTTGGCCTGGCCGATCAGGCAAGCAGGTGAAGAAGTTGGTGCCCTGTACTTCTTATCCACTCGCGGTAAAACCGCAGGTAAAGAATTTGGTGTGGCCATGATCTTTAGACCTTCTTTCCAAATGAAGTCTATAATAGGAATAGACCAACTTTGCCTCTGAGACAAACTCTTAAAGTCGTACAGGAAACATTTGTCCTGTTTAGCCTCCATGGTAATGAGAAATCTCTTAGTTGCTTTGTCCATAATCCTATGGAAATTTGCAATATCCACCGGTGGTGACTCAGCCTTTGGTTGTTCATCTGGAGCAGGTGTGTCAGCTTGATAATCTTCATACTCCGACGAGTCCGTTTTATCTAATTCCCCTTCTTCATGAGTTTCCTCATCAGTATTCTCATCCTCCGTTTGGTGGTAGGGCACCGGTGTGGATGGTCGGGCATGCTCCGTTTCTTCCGTCATTGTAGCTCGAGGCCGTGGAGAAGAGACTTGTGATTCACCTGACTCTGAAGGCGGAAAACGGCGATAATAATCGCTCAACATATACTGCAAATTTTGGAAAAGTTCCATAGGCATTTGCATCCCTGGCGTTGGTTCAGTCTCCAACCTAGGCGGTTGCATCACTTGCTCCTCTTCCTCCTGATCCTTTACAAGTATAAGCAAGTCAGATGGGCTCTTAGCTGCTTGAAATAACTCATCACCAGACTCACCTTCTTCAGAATCCAAGAGCTTGTCTGGCATCTTTAGTGGCGACAAAGATGCAGACTGTGATGATCGCCTATGTAATACAGACGCAGTGGTGGCTGGAGATGGCAGCTGTATCACATTGCTCCTTGCTGACCAGACTTGAAGATCTGTGCAAGATGACAGCTTTGGTGTTGTTGGATTCTCTTGAGCCACTGGTAATTCTGTTTCTTGTGGCTTAGACCTCGACGTCGACGATGCTCTCGTCGACGAGAAATGCTCCGTCGACGACTGTGGCTGTTTAGTCTTCGTCGACGAGATGGACTTCGTCGTCGACGACGAAATCGTCGACGGAACTACTTTCGTCGTCGACGGGGCCGTCGACGGGACTATCTTCTTTGTCGACGAGGCCGTCTTTGACGGGGCCGTCGACGGTGTCTTCCTTGTTGACGATGGGATCGTCGACGGCAGCTTCGTCAACGATGCCGTCGACGACGGTAAGGTCTTCTTTTTTGACTGTAAGGCTGTCGTCGACGGCAAGCTTCTCGTCAACGCTGGTACTAGCTTCGTCGACGGAGGCTCGTCGACGAGAGGTGTGACTATTTTCGTTGACAAGATGGGACGAATCTGGACATGTACAAACGTCGGAGAGGACGCTGAGGACATCACCATAGAAGGTTTTGGTGAGGAAAAAGTCACAGTAGAAGTCACTGCAGTGGCTGTCTGACAGGAAAACGGCAGAGTAGTCGCTGCCTTGGTTACAGGCCTCTGAGGTGACAATAAAGACGCAGTCTTTTTTGATTCTGTTGACCTCACAGATTTCTCAGAGGATTTTTTCATTTTTGATGTAGAGGGTTCACCAGCGTCTACAGTGAGCTGAGCCTGTCTTGCCACCTTAGCCTTAGGAGTAGTCACATTACTCTCAGCCATCCTTTTCCTAGATCCCATAGAAGACCCTGAGGCCAAACTTCCTACCTCAGAGAGTGGCATATCCTTATCCTTAAGCCGCTGTATCCACAGCAGCAGGCGACCCTCTCTGTCCCTGAGGGTCTTTGAAGGAAAGGTCCGACAAATCTTGCACTCCTTAGCCAGATGATCAGGGTACAAGCAGTAGATGCAGAGGGTATGCGGATCCTCCTTAAACAGCCTTGCTTTTCCGCAGGATTCACAGGCCCTGAACAGGGACTTTGATTTAGACATGTTAGAAAGTGAAAACTTTCAAAAGTAGAGAAAAAACTGAGCAGAGCTCAGAGAGACTCCCTATCACACGACGTGCGGTAAAAAATCTGAGAGCCTGGGTCTCTGGGGAGAGTATTCTGGTGGGAGCTGTGGCCTGATTGGCTGCAGTTTGGTCTATACATAATGACTTGGATAGTCACTAATGTGGAAGTTTTTTCCATGGTAGCTGGGGCTACTTTACTTCCTGGTTTTGTATAACTGTTATTTGCTATGTACAAATGGCATATTACTGCTTTTTTATGTACCGTGGGACTCCTACTCCGACGACGGGGAATGATTCAGGCATGTGAATCTATGAAAGACACCCCTAATACTGGAGAACATACCTTACCCATGTTTTCTTCTGTTGTAGGTTTCGCAGACAGTACCCCACACATTTGAACTGGAATACGTGAGTGCAAGCAGAGCAAGGAATTGTTTGGTAGTTAAACTGCACTGCATCTTGTGTATTGTAGTATAATAACATATCTTACCCATGTTTTCTTCTGTTGTAGGTTTCGCAGACAGTATCCCACACATTTGAACGGGAATACGTGAGTGCAAGCAGAGCAGGTAATTGTTTGGTAGAGTTAAACTGTGGTGCATCTTGTGTATTGTCGTATAACAACATACCTTAACCATGTTTTCTTCTGTTGTAGGTTTTGCAGACAGTACCCTACACATTTGAATGGGAATATGGGAGTACAAGTAGAAGGTAATTGTTTGGTAGAGTTAAACTGTGGTGTATCTTGTGCATTCTAGTATAACAACATACCTTACCCATGTTTTCTTCTGTTCTAGGTTTCGCAGTCAGTACCCCACACCTTTGAACGGGCATACGCGAGTACAAGTACAACAGGTAATTGTTTGGTAGAGTTCCCTTATGGTGAACATGGTATATTGCTGTATCACAAATTCGCAATGTGCTGAAACAATCTTTACTTCTATTGCAGGCTCTACGGACAGTGCTCCATTTAAGTTTGAAAGGGCAGTGGGCAACAAAAATCCAGGTAATTACACTCTACGATTTGCTGGCAATGCCTCCGTATTATGTGACAGATTGCAATCATGACCATAGGCATCAACTTTAGACATGTTCCTTTATTTTGCAGGCTTTGTGGCATAGCAGGCTAAACCCAGTTATCACAAATATGTTCAAGCGCAAAGCTGTACCTTCTGCAGAGTGTGATGCTTCACCACAAAGGAAGAAATGTTGCCTTGTATTCGAGGAAATTGTGGAGGCTGAGACAGAAATCACAAAGCAAGGTTTGCGTGCAACTTGGGGAACTATTTCAATACATTCCAGACGTGGGCTTGATTTGCAAAGCATGTGCCGAAGCCAAGATTGTTGGGGACTTTTCTACAGGGAAGAAATTGAGTGATGGCTGAAAACTGGATTACCTGAAACGCCATCTAATTAGCAAAGTTATTGAGAAACAGAAGTGCTGCTGCCAGGTTTCGTTTTGGAGTACGGGCAATGCTGACAGAAAACTGCCAATGACAAAGCAAATAGAATGGAAGTAGTTGAACGACAAAAATCCCTGCCTAAGGAGATAAAGATTCTCATCAACAATGTGCTGCTGGCAGTCAAGATGAATACTTTGATGTTATCTCTACAAGACATCCATGACCACCTTGCTTTGTATGTGAAGATACCAGACAGCTGGAGGAGCAAGAACTATGCCTTGGAGTTCCTTGAGGCCATCAATAGCGTGATACACTGTGAAGGTATGGCAGAACTTCGTAACGCTTTGTATCACACATTGATGAGAGCACAGATATTTCTGTTACAAAAATGCTCATCCTGTACTTCAAGTTCCGACCTGTAACCTCAACAGAGCACAAAACACTGTTTGGGGGCATAGTGAAGGTGACTAGTTGTAATGCTGAGGCTATCACTACTGCTGTGAAAGAATACTACACTGCCAATGAACTGGACCTCATGAAAATGGTCATGTTCACATCCGATGGTGCGTCTGTGATGCTGGGTAAAAATAATGGTATTGCTACTCGCCTTAAACAATCCATTCCTCATCTAGTTGAGCAGCATTGTGTTGCTCATCGAGAAGATTTGGGAGTTGATGATGCCTGGAAGATGGAGACATTATTGAGGACTGTCTACACTGTGTTCTCCAGATCTCCTGCAAGGAAGTCCAAGCTGGATGAAACGGCATCGATCACTGATGTGAAGTGGTCTCTTTTCGACCATTAAATGAAGTCTGGTGGCTTTCAAGGCATTTTGCAGTTGGTGCACTAATTCGGAATTATGAGGCTGTTCTTAAGTACTTTGAGCATGAGAAAGTTGAAGAGAATGATCCATTTGCTAAATATTGTTACAAAAATCTATCTGACTCAAACTACCGTATTTCCCTTGCAGTACGTAATGACATTCTAAGTGAATTTGATCTTTGTGCCAAAAAAGTTCTTTGCTCTTGCATTCTGTACAGCTTCAACAGTAGTCAAAGATTGGCCAAATTAAGGAACAGTATTTAGGGGACACTGTCTTTTTGGACATCAATGTAAGAAATATGATGGTGTTGTACAAGGAAAGGCAAGAGTTTGACAGTGGGCCTATTTTGTCTTTTGTTTCCCTTCTTTGTGAGCACATGCAAAAAAGGTTCCCTGAAGATGAACTGAAAGAATGGGCAAGTTTTAAAATCCAGGCAATAGCAACACAATCACATTTTGATTTTGGGACTGAGAATATACAAAGACTTGTTGAAAAGTATAAAAATGTCTTGGTCATGGGTGATTGTGAAAGACCAGATGTTGTTCGAAAATACAGAGATTAGAAATATGTGGTGGCAGAACATGTAAAGGGTGGGTTATTTACCACCTCTCAAGACATGGTGAATTTCACTGTACGCAATGCTGCTCAGTATAGTGTGGTGTCTCAGCTTGTTGATGTCTGTGCAACATTTCAGGCATCTAGTGCAGATTGTGAACGAGGATTCAGCCTCATGAATACTATCAAGAGTAAATTGAGGAATAGACTAGAGCAGAAGCATTTGAATATGCTAATGAGGACAAAGGCCTACCTACTGAATGGGAAAGTTGACCTTGATAGAGTTTATCTGCACTGGAAAAATGGCAAGGATCGCCGTGAAAAGCAACCCTGTCACCCATTTAGTGACGCCACTTGACATGTCTGAACGGCCCTCTCCCACAGTCCATGTTTGCCTGGATGTCAACGTTTTACAAACTATCTCTGGCGGGATAGCCCAACATTGCTCAGTAGCTTTCACATCAAATTGTGAATATGTATGTAATTTTGTAACTTATTGTGTATATGTGATACTGTATAGGCTCTCAACATTTCCCCACCCAATGAACAGTGCTCTAGTTAAGAATGTTTAGTAAAATCTAATGATGGCACCACAGTTGGAGTCGTGTGCTTTTCTAAACCTGAAGTGTACTTGCCTGTGTAACCAATTCATGTCATGGCGTGCTTATCCAATTTGCAAACCAGCCTTAAGACCCTTAACGTGGCACTTGTATGTGTGAAAAAGCACCATCTTTTCACTTTTTTAAGTAAACGTTTGGAGTGACATTTGGCACTGCACACGTGCGCGGTCTGGTTCCTGGCGCACATAGCCATGGTTGCAGCGCACAGAGAACCTCCACTGCGGCACACAGAGGGAATAAATTAGAGGGAACATTGGTTAGGAGTAGTGACAGGTTCTTGATTTTGCAGAATATGCTGTTGCAGTGAATGACAATTCTGCTGCATTGCCATAGGACCATCCATACCATCAATCAATCAATCAATCATTGTACTTATAGAGCACGCTACTTACCCGTGAGGGTCTCAAGGCGCTGAGGGGGGGTGCCGCTACTGCTCGAAGAGCCAGGTCTTGAGAGTCTTCTGAAGGTGAGCAGGTCTTGGGTCTGCTGTAGGTGGAGGTCGTTCGTTGGATGCGGGGGACAGCGGCTAGGGCGAGGGTGGCATAGCGGAGCTGGCGGGTGGGGGTGTAGAAGCTGAGTCTGCTGTTGAGGTAGGCTGGTTCGGCGTTGTGGAGAGCTTTGTGTGCATGGGTGAGTAGCTTGAAGGTGATCCTCTTGTTGACGGGGAGCCAGTGTAGGTCTCTCAGGTGGGGGGTGATGTGGCTGCGGCGAGGGGCGTTGAGGATCAGTCGGGCGGCGGCGTTTTGGATGCGTTGCAGTCGACCAGGTGTTTGGCCGGGATTCCTGCGTAGATTTCATTGCAGTAGTCCAACCTGCTGCTGACGAGGGCCTGTGTCACCGTTCTTCTTGTTTTGGTGGGGATCCACTTATAGATCTTGCGGAGCATGCAGAGGGTGTTGCAGCAGGAGGAGGAGACGGCGTTGATCTGCTTCGACATGGAGAGGGAGGAGTTGAGGATGATTCCTAGGTTGCATGCATGCTTGGTCGGTGTTGGTGCTGTTCCCAGCGTGGTCGGCCACCATGAGTCATCCAGGCAGAGGGGGTGGATACGAGTATGAGGATCTCCGTCTTGTCAGAGTTCAGCTTTAGTCGGCTGCCTCTCATCCATTCGGCGACGGCCTTCATTCCCTCTGGAGGTTGGCTTTGGCGGTGTGCGGGTCCTTGGTGAGGGAGAGGATGAGCTGGGTGTCGTCGGCATAGATGATGTTGAGGTCGTGCTGGCGGGCGACGTGAGCGAGGGTGGCCATGTAGATGTTGAACAGCGTAAGGCTGAGGGATGATGCCTGGGGTACGCCACAGATGATGTCGGTGGCTTCGGAGCGGAAGAGGGGGAGGCGGACACTTTGGGTTCTGCCGGAGATGAAGGATGTGGTTCAGTCCAGGGCTTTCTCTTGGATTCCGGCTTCCTGGAGGCGTGTCTTTAGTGTGCGGTGGCAGACCGCGTTGAAGGCAGCCGGCGTTGAGTGCGTGGAGGGTGCTGGTGTCGTATTGGAGTCTGGCGTCGTGGCGTTTGCGGGGGTCAGGGGTTTTGGCGCTGGGCGCGGTCCTGGCGCAGACGGGCTTGCCTAAGGCGCGCCTTTGGCACGCCAGTGGTGCGGCCGAGCAGCGGCCGGAATATTTGGGAGATGGGAGGGAGGAGCAGCTGGGAGGCAGAAGGCGGGAGCAGCGATTGAGCAGGGGGGCGGGGCCTCAGGGGGTACAGCAGCGGGAAAAACAGTGGCACAAAAAGCAAAATGGGACACAAAGAGGGGGAGAAAACGAGTGGCACAGAAAGCAAAATGGGGCACAAACGGGGGGGAAACGAGTGGTACACAAGCAAAATGGGGCACAAAAAGGGGGAGAAGAGCGAGTGGCACAGAACAAAAAATGGGGCACTAAGAGGGAGCGCACTTACCAGTGAGTCCTCGGCAGTGGCAGCAGGGGCACAGAGGCGGCGATGGTTGGAGGGGGAGCGACCTACCAGGAGGGTCAGGGGTCACTCTCCTCACCACGCAGCGTCCGGCATATATGGGGAGGTGGGAGGGAGGAGCAACTGGGAGGCAGGAGGTGGGAGCAGCGAGTGGGCAGGGGGGTGGGCCGCAGGGGGCACAGCGGCGGGAAAAACAGTGGCACAGAAAGCAAAATGGGACACAAAGAGGGGGAGAAAACGAGTGGCACTGAAAGCAAAATGGGGCACAAACGGGGGAAAACGAGTGGTACACAAGCAAAATGGGGCACAGAAAGGGGGGGGGGAAGAGCGAGTGGCACAGAACAAAAAACGGGGCACTAAGAGGAAGCACACTTACCAGCGAGTCCTCGGCAGTGGCAGCAGGGGCACACAGGCGGCGCTGCGTGGAGGGGGAGCGACCTACCAGGGGGGTCAGGGGTCGCTCTCCTCACCGCGCAGCGTCCGGCATATTTGGAGAGGTGGAGGGAGGAGCAGCTGTGAGGCAGGAGCAGCGAGTGGGCAGGGGGGCGGGACCGCAGGGGGCACAGCGGTGGGAAAAACAGTGGCACAGAAAGCAAAATCGGACACAAAGAGGGGGAGAAAACGAGTGGCACAAAAAGCAAAATAGGGCACAAACGGGGGGAAAACGAGTGGTACACAAGCAAAATGGGGCACAAAAAGGGGGGGAAGAGCGAGTGGCACAGAACAAAAAACGGGGCACTAAGAGGGAGCACACTTACCAGCGAGTCCTCGGCAGTCGCAGCAGGGGCACGCAGGCGGCGCTGCATGGAGGGGGAGCGACCTACCAGAAGGGTCAGGGGTCGCTCTCCTCCCCGCACAGTGTCTGGCATATATGGGGAGGAGCAGCTGGGAGGCGGGAGCAGCATGTGGGGAGCGGGCAGGGCCGCAGGGGGCACAGCGGCGGGAAAAACTGTGGCACAGAAAGCAAAATGGGTCGCAAAGAGGGGGAGAAAATGAGTGGCACAGAAAGCAAAATGGGGCACACACGGGGGGAAAACAAGTGGTACACAAGCAAAATGGGGCACACAAAGGGAGGAAGAGCGAGTGGCACAGAACAAAAAATGGGGCACTAAGAGGGAGCACATTTACCAGCGAGTCCTCGGCAGTGGCAGCAGGGGCACACAGGCGGCGCTGCGAGGAGGGGGAGCGACCTACCATGACAGGTTATTCATAATTCTGCTTGTCGTGCAACATTTTCCTGCCTAATTTCCAGAGATTTACAGTCCTGTAAAGAATGTAGCAGTTGATGAGTCCTTGATCTTGATCAAAAGGCGACTGCTATTCAGGCAGATTATACCTAATAAAAGAGCTTGGTACCGCATCAAGATGTACATGTTGCACAAAAGCTCTACTGGTTATGTGTACAGCCAGAGAGCATACACAGGGAAGAACTCCACATTAGATGCTGCAGGTTGTCCTTCCATGAAGATCTTATGAGAGGTTGCCAAACTTCTCCTTCATAAAGGTCATAATCTTAATGTAGATAACGTCTATACAGGAGTGCAGTTGTTTAAGAAACTGTACAAAGCTGGCACTGTGTCATGCGGTACAATTAGAAAGCACCACAAAGGATTCCCCAAGGAGCATGTTTTTTTAGAAGCTCCAAAACATCTACCGTTATTTATATACAAATTAAACAAAAACAACCATCTAAATATAGTTGCGCTGCAGGAGTGTGAAAACAAAAGCTAAAAAGTAAAAGCACATTAGGCATCCACCTTTATCTGTTTTCCTAAACTGAATGTGGCTAGAAATTATTGAATCTCAACCAGAGTTCCTTCCAAAAACTGGGTCCCTGCCTCCCATTAGGAATATGGTGACAATCACAGAACTCAACCTCCATTGACGTGCAGGAAGGTAGAGTGTGATTCCCCTCCTCTGGCAAGCTGGGATACCCATGAAAAAACACAAAAATAAGTCATAACGTTTGGGTAGCACCAGGGAGGCATGAAAAGCAATGCTACAGTCGCTACACAAACATTTGTACCCCGAAATATCATGCATGTAGCAATCCCTTATTGTTAAAGCTGTAATTCTCTTCAAGGCTGCATCTCATCCCTGCATGTTCATGAAAAGACTAATGGAGGTTCCAAAATTCATCAATTGACAAAGCTTATGCCTAAGTGTAACTGATCATGTGGTAAACAAAAAAAGTTGAACATGATGCACATAATGCAAAGAAGAAGAGAGCAAGGATGGCATTTGTTTCCGTCACTTAATTTTTTTTTGTACACAAACAATTTAACAGCTTTATTATTTTATGAACTTGGCAAAGTTTGCAGGTGAAAAAATCTTGCAACAACTATATTTTTCAGGGGCAAACCTGATAAAACCTTTTGAGTGACAGAATTCTGATGCAAAAAATGTTTTAAAAATATTTATCAGGTACATTTTCCCTCTACAACTTATTGATGGAAAATGTACCCCAATAATGAAGTTGTGAACTCTGGCAGTTGTACCACTGGAAATGGAGCAGATGGAGTGGGGTTATTGACCGGAATCATTTGTGGCTGCGGTAGACAAACAGAAATGAATTCTGGGGAGACAGTTCAAGCACTGGCATCACCCATCTGCTGGTTGGGATCATAGCCACCACTCCACTGCACCCTGGTGGGACCGGAGTCCCAGGGTCCATCACCGCAGCCGTCGCCAGCCCACACAGGCGTGAGACCTTTTACAGGGGACTACCTGTCCCAGCATTCCATGGGCTTCTGCAGGTGCTGCTTGTGAGGGGGAGGCGTCTGGATGCCATTGTGCTTATAGTGCTGCCTCTCCCCCGCAGCGAACGGGAGAAGTCCGGTCAAAGGGCGGGTCCGTCCTGCGCCCGTCATCGCCAGGAAGAGGCAGGGCAGGGCTACCTCCCTTGGCAGCAGCTACTGATACCTATCTTGTTCTAAAGACAGTGGGTAAGACTTATAATTGTCACTTTCTTTTCCTTCAGCGAACCTGCGCCAAAGAGGCAGAGCAACTATTGACAATTTTGACTAAGGCTGTGTGCTCGGGATAGCAAAATTACATCTGTGCTTTGCCGCTGACCGCGTGACCCACAGGGGAGCATGGGCGGGGCAGCGCTTTAGTCCCACCCGGCTAGCGAACTACCTATCGGCGCCCCTCCCTGCGTTCACCTCCCACGGGCCAAAGGGGAGGGCTCACCTGGGGAGGAGGGGCGCCCCCTCAGTACTTATAACGCTGCAGCGCCATAGCGCGGCCTCTCTCTCTCCTTCCTGCCTGGATTCTCCCGCGGCTCTGCGCTGTTCTGTTCTCGGCTCGCGTCGCGTTGTTGGATCGTGTTATCACGCGAGGTATGTTGCTCCCAACTTGCCTCCCCCCGGCCCCGTCCCTGGGCATGACCAGGTTGTATGGGGCCCAGTGGTATCGGCCACGGGGGAGGTTAGTGGTGGCGGGCACGGGCTAGGTAGACAATCGGGGTAGGCGGGAGAATCCAGTCTTATGTAGCCGGAAGTTTTAACTGTTAGATTTGCCTGCATCGGACCGCCTCTGGCTTTTACAGAGCGAGGTCTTCCGCTTCGCTTCAAACCACCTCTGTCCGCGTAAACGTTAAACAGGGAGAGTGAGCTTCAGGCCTTGCCGGTACCAGTGACGGATCGGGATGTGTGATCATTTAAAACTGATTAGGAAGGGAGAGGATGGGTCTGACCAGGTTCGTGCCTCTGTTGGCGCCTTAATGCACTCGGGATGGTCTTTTTTGCACTGAGCGTGGTTCGCTTATCGATGGAAAACACTCGGACTGGTCTGCCTGAGTTAGGAGGTTCAGTTATTGCACCATTTACTCTGTAGTAGCCCAGTTATCGAAGGGACTGGGTTGGCGCCATATTCGGCCGCCATTACCGGTCCTTGCTTTATTCAGGACGCACCGTCTACGCAGTGGTAGCCTAGTTATCGAAGGGACTGGGTTGGCGCTATATTCGGCCGCCATTACCGGTCCTTTGGTCAGGAAGCACCATCTATGTTGTAGTAGCCCAGCACACGATCTGCGAAGAGCACGCGTGATGCGCCAGGGCACCAGCGGCCATGTCGGAAACTGGGACTAGTATCGCACCATCGAAGCTCTGTTGTTTGCGTGACTGTGGAACCGGTGTGTACAGAAGAGGTCAGCTCTAACTGTTTCACGTGTGTCTGGTAAGACGGGTGATTATAAGCCACGTTTCAAGGCTCCCATATTTACAAGTTGTGCCAGGACACCCCCTCGGCCCGAGCTAAACCCCCTCCACGCAAATCCAGAGGATGAAAGGCCCGTGTGATAGTGGCGTAGCTCAAACACCGAGCGACTATCCCTTGATTTATTTATATATTGCGCGCACATTACTAGAGCGATTTACAGCAGAAATGTTTCGTTGCTTTAAGCACCCTGTAACATGTTCCGATTGGGGGTATCTTCGACTAAAGAGGCTCTGACAGCAGCAGGTTGTAAGTAGCATGGTGGGTGGGGGGGCTCTGTCATCGACGGGGGCCTCCTCCAGAGCTGTGGCAGAGTTACAGGGCGATCTTGAAGCAGACGGACAGTAAGGGTACCTCTGCGGCAGAAGGGTACAGTAAGGGTACCTCTGCCTGGCACAGTAAGGGTGCCTGAGCCAAGGACCAGGAGCCGAAGGAGGTTCCGGGAAACCGCGACGGCGCCCCGTTAGTACTTCGGGCGGTCGGGGGGCCTGAACCGACCGGGGGTGTGCCACACCGCTCCGCCCTGACAGGGGGGGCGGGAGTATAACGAAATGGTAATGTGCTGCACCGTCAGAGCATCGACTCGCCGTGCAAGATGGCTCCTTAGGCATGCGGGACAGCGAGGGGCTGCCTGCTTTGGATCGCCCGTAAGATGACCCACCATAACGTCATACCTGTGTTGTATAAAATAAACCTGCAGCAGTTCTTTCCCACAAATATGTCTACTGAGTTTCTTTTGAGTGGGAATCGTAATTGTGTATTGTACAAGCAGGGGAGCGCATGGCGGTGTGGGCACTATGCCGCTGACCGCGTGACCCACAGGGGAGCATGGGCGGGGCAGCGCTTTAGTCCCACCCGGCTAGCGAACTACCTATCGGCGCCCCTCCCTGCGTTCACCTCCCACGGGCCAAAGGGGAGGGCTCACCTGGGGAGGAGGGGCGCCCCCTCAGTACTTATAACGCTGCAGCGCCATAGCGCGTCCTCTCTCTCTCCTTCCTGCCTGGATTCTCCCGCGGCTCTGTGCTGTTCCCACCCTGAACCCTGACCCAGCGGCTAGAGCGGCGGAGCGAAGTGTTAGAATGTGTAATGGTCTGGTTTTGTGTTGCAGGCGGAGTTACAGGGCGATCTGGAAGCAGACGGACAGTAAGGGTACCTCTGCGGCAGAAGGGTACAGTAAGGGTACCTCTGCCTGGCACAGTAAGGGTGCCTGAGCCAAGGACCAGGAGCCGAAGGAGGTTCCGGGAAACCGCGACGGCACCCCCTTAGTCCTTCGGGCGGTCGGGGGGCCTGAACCGACCGGGGGTGTGCCACACCGCTCCGCCCTGACAGGGGGGGCGGGAGTATAACAAAATGGTAATGTGCTGCACCGTCAGAGCATCGACTCGCCGTGCAAGATGGCTCCTTAGGCATGCGTGACAGAGAGGGGCTGTCTGCTTTGGATCGCCCGTAAGATGACCCACCATAACGTCATACCTGTGTTGTATGAAATAAACCTGCAGCAGTTCTTTCCCACAAATATGTCTACTGAGTTTCTTTTGAGTGGGAATCGTAATTGTGTATTGTACAAGCAGGGGAGCGCATGGCGGTGTGGGCACTATACCAACTGCACAGCTAGCAGACGGGCAGATGTACAAAGCCAAATTAATTTTGGAGTTGTGAGGACACTAACGGGCTGTGTATATTGAAAACTGGAATGGATAAGGGGTTACTACCATCCTGTTCTTCCCTTTAATTGTTGTGTTTGTTGATCTTTGCCCAAATTGCAGGTTAACTGTATCTGTTACAAGTAGTATAGGGACGCTGAGCAGATGTGTGCAGACCGCAGGGGGACTACATTGGTAGCAGGCGAGAAAATGGGAAAGAGGGTAGGTCCAGGTAGAAATAAAATCACAAGTGTTACCTCTCTCCCTTCAACATTAATAGACAAAATGTTACAGAGGGCTATTGGGGTGGTGGACACTGAAATTGAGCTCACGGAAAGGTGGTTGTCACTCACCCCTGATATATACATTCCATCGTCTGACCTGACCATGCTGACAAACACGACCCAATCTCAGCTAGTTGATCTCATTATGTCACCACCACGGGATGTCACAACAAAGAAAGCACCGCGCAAGGGTAGAATTGTTACTAGCATCCCCAAGAACGGCAAGCGCAAACAAACAACTGAGTCTGTCCCAAAAAAAAGAAATTCTGCGAGGGCACCACAGTCGACCAAGGGGGTGGGGGCAAAGTTCGAGAACAAAATCGGGGTAGTCCTCAAAATGCTAGGGCAGAAACGACCTACCATACATGGGCACTGAATCTGATGGCAGATTTGCATAACAAATTGAGAGCCACTATTAGAGAAGAACTGGCCCCAGTAACTAGTCATTTAGATAAATTGGAGAAAGCTTTAGCAGCAGGGGACACAGGGCTAATACTTAAACAAAATCACTCCACCAGTAAGCCAAGAGAAGGGATTGATAAAGGTTGTCAGGTGGATATTGCAGGCATAACACAATCATCTGGGTTGGGGGGTGCACTCACGAGGGTCCCTCCACAAGCTATGAGACAGGGGAGCCGAGTACCAAAAAGGAGCTGAGAAATAGGAGTGTCAGCCTTATGCTTAGTGCCAAAAACATATCTTTAACTGACAGGTGTCGAGATAAATCTAACCCCCATTTTCCCATTTACTCTTTTTGTCATAAACAAAAAGAGTAGGCAACCAGCGCAAGATTACACTGTAGAGAGGAATGTGATTGCAAATACACACTTGCCCAATATAAACCTTCCCCCGGCCTGTGCCCCGGACGTAGCCATACTGACAGGAAGCCCCCCCAATTGCACCTAATGCAAAGGAAACCCAACTCGAACTTTGAAAAAAATGCCTATTCTGGCTTGCAAGATACAAAGATTTTGAGTATGCTAGAGCAAGGGAGGGTAATGGTCCGAAAAGTAGGGTGAGTGGGAATTCATCAGAAAACAGAGCAGGGGGAGTGACCTGGGCTAGGAAAGATTTTCAGCGAGTGGGTTTCGCGTCATTTAACATCTTGGCCACCATGGGGGTGAGTGGGAGGCCCTCTGGTGGCCTAGTGATTTGGGTGGGTACCCACCTTGGCTGTAGAGCAGAGCAGATGACATCACCCACAAATGATATCCAATGTGTTCTGCTGTCGTTTCCCACAAAGAAAATAATTGCCCTAATTAATGTATACTCTAGATCTGTGAATAGCAGACAAGAATCAGTTGTCATAGACCATTTGGGGCGTTTTATTCCAACCTTGAATCCAGCGACGTGGCTGATCGTAGGGGGTGACTTTAACTGACAATTCGAACCCCTTACTGATCCAAATCATTCTGCGTCTACGGAAGAAGATCTATATTGGTAGATACCTGACCCTCAGATTACTCCTATCAAAGTATGGTCACCATTGGCAATGCAGCTCCATTCACTTACTTTAGCTCACTCATTGAGGGCATGTAATGGGAGGACCAAATCTGACCACCCGGGCCAGCTCACATTTAATAAAGTAGGGCAGGCTTCCTTACTTGATTATTTCCTCGTGGAAACCAGACTCTGGGAAAAGGTGCCATGATAGTGATTCTAAAAACGGGGTATCTTGGTATCTCTAACTTGCCACCCCCTTCGGTAAATGAGCCTAGCGCATTAACGCTATCTAACAACGGAAGGAAAGTCAGATGGAGTAACTCTCCCCTAAAGTTGGCCAAAGTCTACCATTTAGCAATACCAATGATAATTAAAATGTGGGAGGTAGCACAGGCAGAGGTTTTTATCTGGGATCTAGATAATGCAGGTAAAATCCACGAGGAGCGAACTACAATATTGATAGATGTATTCTATCCGGTGTCGCAGATGAGGGAAAATAAACAACCTAAATGCTCCTGGTTTAATGATAATTGTCGTAAAGCCAAACAGGACCTACTGGATGCGGTGAAGGCGAAGGACAGGCCACAAATCAAACATGCCAGGGGCCGGTATAAAGGGACTATCCAGAAGGAAAAGAAAAACTGGGAATTAGATAGGTGGGTAGCCCTCAGGATAGCTCTAAATGATAAAGATCTAAAAATTTCTGGGCAATAGTGAGCTTGGGCGATAGGGAAGAGAGACCGGCCTTAGGGCCCAACATAGAGCCAGAAGCTTGGAAGATACACTTTGGGTCCCTGTACGCCATTGAGGATGGCGACAGTGATACCACTGGTACTCCCAGTTTACCCCTGCAGTTCCAACAGGAGGGGGGTAGGGAGATTACTTTGACTGAAGTGGGAAATGCTATCAACAATCTTCATCGTAACAAAGCGCCAGGTTTATGTAAACTTCCGGGTGTCCTCTTCCGGGAGGACCCCAAAATTTGGGTACCATATTTGTGCGCCCTATTTAATGCCATCCTGAAGGGCATGGATCCCCCCCGATACCTGGTATGGGGCAGAGATAGTCCCTCAAACTATAGACCGATCAGCTTAATTGACATCACTCAAAAACTGATGGAACGGGTCCTCCTGGACCGCTTACAGGGTTGGACGGAGGAAGAGGAGATCTTAAGTCCCTACCAGGCCGGCTTCAGATCAAACATGCCAACCGTAGACCAGATATTTAGGTTATAGCTACTTTTCTGGAAAATGGTGACTATAGAGGGTGGCAGCATTTACCTAATATTTGTTGATCTGAAGTCGGCCTATGACCTCCTTCCCAGGGAGAAACTCTGGAAAGTGCTCAGGGACCTTGGGATTCCACCCTACCTTCTCATGGTGATAGTGAGGCTTCACACGGAAAACTATGCACAAGTAAGATGTGGAAAACATGGGGAACTCTCCTCACGTTTCCCCATTAAAAAGGGGGTACGTCTGGGGTGTGTTCTAGCCCCCATTTTATTCTGTCTCTATATCAACGGGCTCATCGATCATCTTAAAAACATCAAGGATAACGATGCCCCTAAGCTAGCCTCAGGGAAGGTTCCCACGTTGATGTTGGCGGATGATACCCTTTTGTTGTCAAAATCACCAATGGGTATACAGCACATCCTTGATGGTTTTGCTAACTTTTGCAAGTTGCGGGGATTGGAGATCAGTTTAACCCCTTTGGTGCTCATGACAGATCCACGCCATCATGAGTCACAGTAGGCGTGTGCCATGACGGCGTGGAGCCGTCATGCCGCTGCTGCTCCTTCCACGCGGCACTAAGTCCCCGCCTGTGCGGGAGAATTAATGAGTGGGCGGGGTTGTGACGGCACCACGCCGTCATGAGCACACGCTTCCCGTGAGGCATGATGGCGTGGAGCCGTCATGAGAGCGAAGAGCCACGCCCACCCCCTAGCCCCCCGTGCCACGGCGAAATTCGCGGCAAAGGGAAGGGGTTAATAAAGACCAAATATATGGTATTCAATCCCCCCAAGATGACCCCCCAAATCGCTCCTTATATGGTACACTTTTGGAAAGGGTGAAGATATTTGAGTATCTAGGTGTTACTCTATCAGAGCACTTTGAGTGGGGACCCCAGATGGCCAAAGCTAAACTCAGGCTGACGGTGGTAATATGAACCTCTGCATTCAAGCTAGCTGCCCTTGTTGTGGAAATATATCAAGCTCAAGCAAGGGGGCCTACATTATATGGGGCAGAACTGTGGGGGCATTGCTCTACCTCTAATCTTATGAAGGTGGAGAAAAATTTGATGAGGCAGTTACTAGGCCTTCCTTGTAGTACCCCCCTCCGCATGGACGTAGGCATGAGGCCTATTGATGAAGAGATTGCCCTGAGACCCTTCACATTCTGGCGTTGGGTATGGGAGACCCCAAAGTTGTCCACTTATAGAGCCGAGCTTAAGGAGATTCTGTCCATTCCTACCACCAAGAAAATAACGTGGCTCTGTCATATAAGGCTGGGTAGGGTGGACATCTGGAGAACACCTGAGACATCATGCGCAATGATTTCTAGGTTGAAACTAGAATTAGACAACAAGAGAGAGAGGGAAAAGCAACTGGATCTGCCACTCTTGGTCCTCCTGAACAATGTAAATCCAACAACAAAAGAGTGCATCCAATAAAAGAAGAGCTAGCAAGAGGAATCACTCTAATTAAAAGAACCCTAACTCACCAACCTACTTGGTGACATGCTTCATCATAAGGTTCCCACCACAGATGCCAAGTGCATCTCTGGTGTGCTACGACGCCTGATTACAGCGGAGCAGGTTTTTTTGTGTGACATGAGTGTGATGAGTGAAAAAAGTGATTTAAAAAGTGCCTCTGTTTTATTCCAAAAGACTTTTAATGGTGAAAAACTCAGCACTATTTTTTTTGTGAAAATCTTTTTATTTAACCCCTTCCATGCGGCCGCGATTCCCCCGTGTGCGGCCGCGGAATAAACAGGGCGGGGCCGTGACGAACCCCAGCCGTCATCCGCACACGAGCACCGTGGAGCATGACGGCTGGGGTTCGTCACCAGCATGGAAGGGGTTAAACTATCAATAATAAACAAACATCAGGTGACAATTTAAACTGTTGCAGGTGCCATCATTTCTTTCCATACTTCAGAAGATATAATACAGAATAGTGAAAGTGGATCAAGGGGACTTGTGCACCTCATCTTCTTCTTGGCGCGTCGGGGGATCACAGATGTCTCCACGGTAGTGGTTCCAAGCCTCCCAAACCTTCCCCCACTTTGCAGGACACCCGCTAGCCGCATACACTGCACGTTCTCGAATCATGCACCATTCCAAGTCTTCCGCCCATTTCTCTACTTGGGGCGACTAGCTTGCCCCCCACAGCTGGGCAATATTACGCTTCGCCACCATGTATGCCAATGTCGCCCACTGCTTCCTGTGCGCATTCAAATCTGTAGGCTCCCAGACTTTGAGAATGCATCTGCGGGCCTCTGGCTTCAACTCCACCCCAGGACCTCTTGCATCCTATCGTGGATCTTCTCCCAGTATGTCTGTATCCCTGTGCAGTGCCACAAAATATGCATAAAAGTTCCAAGTTCTCCACATCCCCTCCTGCACTCCCCACCCTCCGAACGGCCCATACGGATCAGACTCGCTCCCGTAACATATGACCTGTGTAAAATCTTTATTTGCACCAGCCTGAGCCGCATCTGTATCGCCACCACCCGTGGAGAGGAAACCGCCTCCCTCCAGTCCTCCTCATCAAATTCCAGCCTATCTTCATTCCAGCGTGTCTTAATAAGTATCAGTGGATCCTCCATATTATTTATGAGTTACCTGTAGATTAAAGAGATGGTCTTCTCGGGGAGGCCGACCATCCAACACCTGGTCTTCAAGGGGGGAGGCGTCGGGAAGCGATGTATCTTTGGGAATATGTGTGCGCAATGCATGACTAATCTGAAGGTAGCGAAAATGTTGCCGGTCGTGAAGGTGGTACTGCCGCTGGAGAGATTGAAACGTGTGGACCACGCCCCCACTCCAGACGTCCTAAACTCAGCACTATTAAAACCAAGTGAGTCTGATGTTTCTAACTGGCTTTAATTGGCCAGATCCATCCTAAAGTGAAAAGAAACGTTCGGTCAACATGTTTCTGCTTCTAGGTGTATTACATGAAGCATTCCAAACCAAATGCGCGGGCGCCCGCGCATGCGCATTTGGTTAGAAAGAAGTCGGCGCAAAGAAGAAGATGGAGCCCCGGGACGCCGCATAAAAGGTAAGTGCTTTTCTTTACTTTTTAAACTATTTAAAATCCAAATTAGGGGTGTAGTAGAGGGCGGGAGGGAGGTGGGCGGCGCGTAGTGGGGCTACGCGAAGCGCGTGGGTGGGCGTAGATTCATGCCCACTTCACGAAGCTTCGCGTAGCCCCACTACGCCCACTACACCCAGGGTTATTAAAAACCCACTCACTTAGCACAAGTCGGCCGCCTGTGTATCACCTACACACTCCCTTCCATCGACCCTGAAGATGGTAAGGGGTCTGTGTCAGCAGGATTTAAAGAGAGTGTTTGACCGGGAAAACTGGCTCTGTGCGTAGCGCTGCACGTTCACGTCACGTGACCTTCTGGGATCACATGATCTACGTATTTGACGCTGCGAATGAATAAAATTGGAAAAAAAGCTACAACGCTGACCATTGATGCTGGGAGTAGAGTTTTTAAAAAAAAACCATTATTGACATATTTAATCGTATGCGAACCAGTCTACAGTTTCAATGTGAGTGCTAGCTGACATAAAAATTTAACATCCCCAATATTTTCCTAGATTGATGTTGTGAGCGACCCTAGTGTTGGTAATACAAGGGTGCCAAATTTATTAGAGGTTTTGCAGGGCCATCATTTAAATCGAACACATTTGATATAGAAAAGAGGGCGGACACCTGTCTGTATTCATTTTAGGCTACTACAGGGGCAAACGTCCAATGTGAAATGCTGTCAAAAAAGGGGTCCCCTAAAGGATGTAGATCTTAATATTAGAGGGGGAACGGTTTATAAGGACGCGTCCATGTCCTGTCCCCTCCCTGGTCTTACAGTGACCTAAGTTTAAGCGATGCATTATAGAAGTGATGTTGCTCCTATCTCGGCATTGGACTTATATAGCAGGAACCCAAAGGGGATGGATCTTTCACAGTTTGTTTTGATGTTAGCGCCTCATCATTGAATGCCAGGGGATGTTATCATTGATCCCATGTATATGAGTCAACAAACGATTAATCCACTGTTTTAGTCCTTCTCAAACAACATCTGTGACGATTTGTTGCCAGGTACGATCTGCTCTATAATGGTCCAGCGCAAATCATTAGTAGTGTGGTTATGCTGCAAAACATGATCAGTCATCTTGGTAGTGTTCTTCTTACACCGGATATTACTCCGGTGTTCGCAGACTCGTTTTAGTTTTCGGGAGGTCATACCCACGTATCTTGAGCCACATGGGCATGTGATTAAGTAAACAACATTCATCGAATTACAATTCGTATGTGAACATTGTGTCCATACTTCGCCCGTCTCCAATTCCAATGTTTTTGTAGATGTAGTCAGATGGCAGACACTACACGATCTGCAAGGAAAATGACCTGTAATCCGAGGTAGACCCCAGACATCATTACTGTTTGTTTTCCCTGGCCGTGTATGTACTAGTGCATCCTTAATGCTCCTTGCTTTTTGTAAACGAGAAGAGTGGTTTCTCCCATTTAATGTTGTTACTTTCAAGGATCTGCCACTGCTTCCTGATGGAATTGGTAATGGCTTTGGATGCAACACTGTATGTAGTGACACAGGTAAGTGGAATCTCTTCAGGCTGAAGCATGTCACCAACTAGGTAGGTAGTGAGTAGATTCTTTTAATTAGAGCGATTCCTCTTGCCAGCTCTTCTTTTATCGGATGCACTCTTTGTTGTTGGATTTACATTGTTCAGGGGACCAAGAGTGACTCCAGTTGCTTTTCCCTCTTTCTCTTGTTGTTTAATTGTATTTAGGCAGCGCACAGCTGCAAGAGCGTTATTTGATTCTTATTCCTGAACCTCTGACTACATTTTTTGGCAGCATCATGGAGAATACAGGGCTTTCATATACAGATGAAGAGGTGGATGCCCTTCTGGCAGACCCCTCCCTTTGTCTGACCCATCGATAGCACAAACAATATCCCAAACTATGGAATGGGATAAGTTGACGGAACAAAAGCGTAACCGCATTCGGACTGTTCTGCATGGTACAATACTAACAGAATCCTTGTGGAATAATGTGGCACCAAAAGGTTTGCTGGTTACTAATGCTCCTCGTATCTTCTTAGAGGACCCAGTGTTTAGAAAGGAGTGGGCCCAGATCACGTGGCACTGTACCCGTGACTGGTTGGTGCTTATTATTAAGACAGCCCTCAGACTTTCTGAGGCTATGATGGTGGAGATCCAACTCACAGAGACCCACTTCAGAACAACACTAACTGGATATAAGAAGAAACTAGTAGAGGAATTAAATAAAGAGGTCAATAAGTATAAAGAGAACCTCACCCATTCCAAGGCCCAAAAATTCCAAAAAGATCTAAAATGTTTTGCATTCACAAAAGTCTATCCCAATGCCCACCCTGACTACACACCCCCATCTAGGAATTCTAATCACTCTGATACATCGGATGATGATTGATCTACAAGTGTGTCCAGTGGAGGGAGTTATAGACCAGACAGCGGGGCAAGGGTAGAAATAGACAACATCATTACCAGTAGAATTGGCCATCCTATCCTACCCCAGGGGGCAGTGGCTTTCATATTCAGTTCCAACAACATCAGTTCATAATGATGGGCTGGAACCCAAACTTTATACCGATGTCACCATTCCCACAGAATCATACCAGGAAAGAAATTCCCCCGTGGTCTTATTTATTTTACTCTGGACCTATAGTTCCTACTTTCAAACAAAAGCCCTTCAAAACATGGCAAGTACAATTCATTATTGCATTTATATTTTTATTTAGTATTCATCTTTTTTTTAATTTTTCATTTCATTTCAAATTCATATTTCGAAAAGTGTTTCTTGGAATCAATATATAGAAAAACATTTACAAAACATATACAAACAATTAAAATGAGAAAATCAATTCGATATACACGATATCCTACTAAGAGCACACCATAACATTCATACAACTTACACACATCCTAATGCATTCACTCAAAAAAGATTCTTTATTCCGTATCTGAGGAGTCACAAATATTTATGTGAACTGTCACGCTAGGTCGACGCGTTTCGATGGGATAGGACCACCTTCCTCAGGACCCTTGACAGAACAGAGTTCTTCACAACAATTAGTGCCCTCTGTATGGATATCCTAGCACATTCAATAAAGAATTACATTTTATGAAAAACAAGAAGCATTAGAACCTTAAATACGGATTCACTATCTATTTAAAGGAAGTGACACTCCCTAGAAGCCATCGCCCAAAACTCGTGCTAGGATATCCATACAGAGGGCACTAATTGTTGTGAAGAACTCTGTTCTGTCAAGGGTCCTGAGGAAGGTGGTCCTATCCCACCGAAACGCGTCGACCTAGCGTGACAGTTCACATAAATATCTGTGACTCCTCAGATACGGAATAAAGAATCTTTTTTGAGTGAATGCATTAGGATGTGTGTAAGTTGTATGAATGTTATGGTGTGCTCTTAGTAGGATATTGTGTATATCGAATTGATTTTCTCATTTTAATTGTTTGTATATGTTTTGTAAATGTTTTTCAATATATTGATTCCAAGAAACACTTTTCGAAATATGAATTTGAAATGAATATGAATTTGAAATGAAATGAAAAATTAAAAAAAAGATGAATACTAAATAAAAATATAAATGCAATAATTAATTGTACTCGCCATGTTTTGAAGGGCTTTTGTTTGAAAGTAGGAACTATAGGTCCAGAGTAAAATAATTAAGGCCACGGGGGAATTTCTTTCCTGGTATGATATTGTTGTTCCTCTCTATTCCCTGGCCCAAAGTACTTCAAGAGGGGGTCCCTTTGATATGTTGAACCATTCCCACAGAACACATACCAACCGCCTTTTTTAGAGAGAGGCCGGAGAGGCCGTGGAAAGGGAAGAGAAGAGGGACCATTCAGGTCCATTGGGAACAGGAGGAAGGAGTGGGGAACAACACATGCAGCATATCCCGAGATCAACAAGTGGGAACCAGCAATGAGAGAGTCTAGTCACCAATCTCTCATCAGTAAGCCTGACACACATTGAATGCTTGGTTTTGGAAAAGGGACTAGCCTTTGTTCCAACAGCACGGTTAGATCGCTTCCGCCTACATTGCGAAATCGTGGAGTTTTTCAGAAAATTAAAATTGAAATTTTACTTTGAGAAACAAAAGCCTATTGAGTCATCTGATTGCCCCAGCGATACAGGGCTACGTTTAAAATCCACGTTTACCCCTCCTCCACACACGGTCCCAGCTGAAATAAGTGCTTTTGACCAGGAAGTGTTTAATAATGTTGAGTCCTTCCAAGAATCTGGAGTATTTAAGAACATGAGTGCAGTAGAATTCCAAGCACTGCAATCTCTGCAATCCAATACTTCAATTGTCATAAAGGCAGCAGCCAAGGGAGCAGGTGTGGTTATTCAGGACGCCGCTGATTATGACAAGGAATGCAGGCGACTTTTAGATGACCGCAGAAATTACACTCCGCTATCTTCAGATCCTTCTCCCCAACTGAGAGGCATGATTTCAAATTTGGGCGACCATGCGGAGGCAAATGGATGTATAACTAAGCATGAGGCTGATTTTCTGACAAAAGGTGATGGCATTATTTCCTATTTTTATACTTTGCCTAAGACTCATAAGAACAGGACACCAAAACCGGAATGCCCAATCGTTTCAGGCATTGGTTCTTTATTAGAACCTTTGTCAAAGTATTGTGACTTCTTTTTAAAACCTCTCATCCAAAACACCTCTACTTACCTTAAAGACACCAAAAGTTTCTTGGCTCTCTTACAAGACCTGAGGGTGGATAATGACTCAACGATACTGGTGTCTCTAGATATAGAGAGCCTTTATACCAGTATTCCCCAGGATGATACCATTCGTGTGCTTGGTGAGGTTTTAAATGCAGCAACTTGGAATTTCCAGATACCCAAGCAGTATGTTATTGATTGTGCTACTTTAGCACTCAAGCAAACATTTTTCGAGTATAAGGGTGACCTTTACCTCCAGTCCACAGGTACATCGATGAGCATTACATTCGCCCCCAGTGCGGCTGGACTTTATGTTTATGATTTCGCGTGCCAGCACATATTGACTGCAAATAAATAACCCATACACATCTAATATATACTTTTGGAAGAGGTATATAGATGACGTTTTCATCATCTGGCAAGGATCTGAACGTACACTTCTTGAATTTTTTGATTGGATCGACACATGTGACCCCAACCTGAGGTTCACTAATTCTTTCCATAGAGAAGAGATGATTTTTCTAGAAGTGGTTATAATGAAGTAAGAGGGAAGACTGCTCACGAAAACCCATTACAAGCCTACAGCTAAGAACAACATTTTGGCCTTCTCCAGCTTCCACCCGAGACCACTGCAGGAAAATCTCCTTAATGGGCAATATCTTCGCATACGGCGCAATTATAGTAAGGTGGAAGATTTTCGTTCACAATCTAGCGAATTGACTAAAAAACTGCAGAAGAGATGCTACCCAGAAAGGATCCTGAAAAGTAGTTGTAAAAGAGCAAGAAATCAACCCAGGGAGGTATCCTGGAGGATACGCCTAACAGCCTGAAAAGATTCCACTTACCCGTGTCACTATATACAGTGTTGCATCCAACACCATTACCAATTCTATCAGGAAGCACTGACAGCATTAAATGGAAGAAACCACTCTTCTCGTTTAAAAAAGCAAGGAGCATTAAGGATGCACTAGTACATACATGGCCAATGAAAACATAGAGTAATGATGTCTCCTCAGTACGCAATGCCTGGGGTCTACCTCAGATTACAGGTAATTTTCCTTGTCTGCCATCGGACTACATCTACAAAAACATTGGAATTGGAGACGGGGAAAGTATGGACACAACGTTCACATACGAATTGTTATGCGATGAATGTTGTACACTTGACCACATACCCATGTGGCTCAAGATACGTGGGTATGACCTCCCGAAAAATAAAACAACGAGTTTGCGAACACCGGAGTACTATCCAGTGTAAGAAGAACACTACCAAGCTGACTGATCATTTTTAGCAGCATAACCACACCACTAATGATTTGTGCTGGACCATTATAGAGCAGGAACAATGGTGGATTTATTGTTTGTCGACTCATATGCATGAGCTCAATGATAACATCCCCTTGTGTTCAGTGATGAGGCGCTAACATCAAAACAAACTGTGAAAGATCCATCCTCTTTGGGTTCCTGCTATATAAGTCCAATGCCAAGATAGGAGCAACATCACTTCTATAATGCATCACTTAAACTTAGGTCACTGTAAGACCGGGGAGGGACAGGACATGGGCACGTCCATATAAACCGTCCCCCCTCTAATATTAGGATCTACATCCATTAGGAGACCCTTTTTCTTGACAGTCTTTTACATTGGATGTTTGGCCCTGTAGCAGCCTAAAACTAATACAGACAGGTGTCCGCCCTCTTTTTTATATCGAATGTGTTCGATTTAAATGATGGCCCTCCAAAACCTCTAAAAAATTTGGCAACCTTGTATTACCAACACTAGGATCGCTCACAACATCTATTTAGGAACAAATCGGGGGTGTTAATGTTTTATGTCAGTTAGCTCTCACATTGAAACTGTAGACTGGTTCGCATACGATTGAATCTGTCAATAAAGTTTTTTTTTAAACTCTACTTCCGGCATCAACGGTCAGCGTTGTAGCTTTTTCCCCATTTTTTCTTTTGCAGTGTCAAACACGTAGCTCACATGATCCCAGAAGACCACGTGACGTGGACGTGCAGCGCTATGCACAGAGCCAGTTTTCCCGGTCAAACACTCTCTTTAAATACTGCTGACACAGACCCCTTAACATCTTCGGGGTCGATGGAAGGGAGTGTGTAGGTGACACACGGGCGGCCGACTTGTGCTAAGTGAGTGGGTTTTTTTAATCACGGACTAAGGTAACTCTATAAGCGTTCTGCTTAGGACGTATTTTTACTGAAACGTTATTACCTTCCTCTGATCCCGCACAGAGTGTGACGAAGTCCCGCTTGCCACCAGGCCCCATGGAGTGATATTATTCATTATTTGATGTAGGCCCTGTGTTCGTCCTTGATTTTAAACCTGTTATTTCAACTACATGTACCATCTGCCTTATCCACCAACATCTTTATAATGGGTGGGGTTAGTCATGTTCTTTTAACACTCATGTTGCCGAAATTACCCGTGCTTTAATGCAGGAAAAGATACTGGATTACCTGCATAAATACTCGGGTGCCTAATAAATTAAACATGCACTCTATCTGATTACGTGAATGACATATGATAGCAGTACTTAAACAATGCATGTCACCGCCACGAATGCTTCACTTCGACAAGTTATCATTGATTTTAATTGCTGCACTTTGAAGAGCAACATAAGCAATGGCTTGAGTTTGATCATGGGGAAAAGATTTCTAAATACGAGAATTTCAATGTACTATATACCTTGCAATTTGTGTTCTTGTCTTTACAGATATTCATGGCTTTTGAAATGTTTTTGAAGGCTGCCCTTTAACCCTGAGTTTACTTGGTTGAATCCACCACAGTTTAGGGTATGCCTTAGCGAGCGTACACCGCCGTGGTGAGCTAGTCCTGACGAATGCTTCATGTAATACACCTAGAAGTAGAAACATGTTGACCAAACGTTTCTTTTCACTTTAGGATGGATCTGGCCAATTAAAGCCAGTTAGAAACATCCAACTCACTTGGTTTTATTAGTGTCAAGTTTTCCACCATTAAAAGTCTTTTGGGATAAAACAGAGGCACTTTTTAAATCACTTTTTTCACTCATCGCACTCACGTCACACAAAAAAAACCTGCTCCTCTGTAACCAGGCGTTGTAGCACACCAGAGATGCACTCAGCATCTCTGGTGGGAACCCAATGATGAAGCATGTCACGAACTAGGTTGGTGAGTGAGGGTTCTTTTAATTAGAGTGATTCCTCTTGCTAGCTCTTCTTTTATCGGATGCACTCTTTTGTTGTTGGATTTAGGTTGAATCTAGTTCAACATTATAGACAATCCAACCTACTGTCTATACATGAAAGTCCCACTGGCAGTCGTTTGACAGCAGTAAAGGATGTATATAGCAAGGAACACTTCCTGGATGTGATTTATCCCCCAATGGCCAGGAAACTGTATGTGCAGTTTAGACTAGGGAATCTCCCATTACATGCAGTTCTAGTAAATGGGCCATAGAGCATACGGGCGATTGTCCTGCTTGCAATTACAAGGTAGAGTCGGAAATACATGTACTGTTCTTTTGCCCTGCATACCTACTGCCTCGCAAACACTTGTTAATACAGTTATGTAAAAACCTAGGATTTGTGTGTTGCTTAGAGGCCTATAGAGTTCTAAAATATGATACGCACCCTCCAATTGTTTTTGCTGTATCATGTTTTTTAAACTTTACGTGGCACATACGGTGGGGTTTGTTAAAGTACTACTCATGGGAAGAATTAAGGGGCCCATTAGGATGGCGGTAGCCACCGCCGGCCTGGTGGGGGCAATCCGCCCGCCATCCTCTCCTAAATGCCCCCGCCATATTAGCATGGCGGGGGGACCGCGGTGGACGGAAAGACCGTCCGCCGCTTTTCCGCCCCGGTCACCTTCTGGCGGGGGCGGAAAAGGTTTAATATGGTGGCGGTGTCTATTAGACACCGCCAGACACCGTAGTATGGGCCAAAACAGATGGCTTTCCGTGGTGACGATGCCGCCACGGAAAGGCATGCGGTCTTCACTCTGGGGGCCCCCTGCGGGCACACAGAGTGAAGGAGAGGTGGGGGTGCACACAGGGAGGAACCTGTGGTACCCCCTGCATTTGCATAAACAAAGCGGCAGGCACCGTGCGGTGCCTGCTGCTTTGTTTATGCAAATGCATGAATGTATTTTTAGCATTGTGGCTGGCGGTGCTGAGAGCCACAATGCTAAAAATGCAGGATGCGCCCGCCACTGTGGCGGGCACATCCTAATACCCCTCCTCCCCCCCCCCCCCACCCCCCACGGGGGGTATCAGTATCTTTCATGTTTGCAAAATGTACACAAGCACGTATGAAAAGAACATAGATACAGCAAAAACAAATTTCGAAAAATAAGACAACATTTTAAATGCAGGAAGACATCTATGGTATATTCACAATAAAACAGTCAAAGTAAAAACAAAGTTTGGTGTAAAACATCTGCAACATCATATCAATATGCAAAACATTCCTACTACTGGAATGATCGAAAAAATATGTTATTATGACACAATACAATCCTTCATTTATTTTTGAAAAGTTCAGAAAAGATGTAAACCATGTTTTACCCAAAAATATTTTTACATTCAGTACAAATAGAATATTGTAAACCATTTCTAAAAAAAAGTATAAATATACATCTTGTACAGTATACACTGGAATTATGCGATTCTGTGGCTGCACCGATTTTTGCATAGTTATGGATTTGCTACATAATCCATTGTCTGCTGCTTTATATCCAGAATTTAACAAAAAACTATTTTGTTTATTGCTCAAACTGATCAAAAGTTTTAAAAAAATATGGCAACTCAGGTTCCTTGAACAGGAAGGCTTTTCACAAAGGTTGACTGGCAATATTTCAGTTTCTTATTGCTGTATTTAGGTGTTTCATTTGTACTAGTAAGATGAAGTCTTGTCACAGACACTGTACCAGGGGTAAAATGACAAAATAATTAAGTAATGCTATCACAAAATGTGCCGCAATATGTCATCATTCATTAAGTCTTTATTGCAATTTTCCATCATAAAAGACAAAAATTTCCAGAATAAAACAGTTTCCATTCATTTATAAAATAAACCATCATACTCTAAAATCTAAACTCATACCACAATAATAATTAACAAGTTAATATATATATAAATACATGTTAAAAGAGTTCTTAAAAAAGAATTAAATATGTTTTGGCAAAAGACTTAATCCTCATCAGTTAATTTACAAAAGTTAAACAACTTATAAATAGGGCTCCCGGTTTTATGGTATTTATTTTTTTGCCATTTCCGTCTGTATTTATCCATATTTTTTGGGGGGGTATTTTTTCTGTATTTATCCACATTTATTTTTGCCACAAGCAAAAGACGACGCTACAGCTAATGTTTTTCCACATTTATTTAAATTTACAAGGCATACCTGCGCCTATTTTTATTGGTCAACACAATACATTCATCTGAAAACGCGAATTAGACCTGAACTGAATCAGGTATCAGAGCGCTTTACATAGCACCAGTTATGTTACATGAGGACACACATTCATTTTAGGCACGGGAAGATTAAGTGATTTGCCCAGAATCACAGGATGTTTTGTTTAACGTCGTTACCGAGACTCGAACCCAGGTCCCCAGGTGTCCAGGGTCTAGGCTGTAAACCTTGGAGGGTCCTAGGAGGGTCGCCAACTGGCAACAAGGGACATTCTGGGCAATGACTGTAAAAACTCAGGACAAAGGGTCAAAATTCAGGACCAAAGTTACATTTTATGGACACATCTGAGGAGGTTGCACAGTTCTAAAATAGTTGGATGGCAGAAAGACTGGTCAAAACAGGCTTCTGGTTATTGGTATCTATCACATATAGGAGTATTAATTAAACCTGCACATTTAGTCAGACTTAGCTAAAGATGAAAAAAACGAACAACCAGATGCACCCAGGCATCAGGGACCGGAGCCAGAATTCAGCACTCCTACCAGGAATGATGGCAGCTTTAGTATTTGTGGCACACTGAGCAACGTAACCCATGTTTCTGTATACCAAAAGTGTTGATTGGTATGAAGCAGACTACCTCCCATAATGCATTAGATTGATAAATCAACGCTCAAGACTAGAGTATCAGATTCTTGGTAAAACGGAACAAATGCTGCATATAGACTATTTAGGGGGAGTAAGCGCTATTTAAATACAATTACAATACAATTACATTACATGCGAAAACTGTCGCCTAATAAACAATAACAATAATAATAATAATAAAGACATTTGTAGAGCGCATGGATTACGCCATCCCGGCGTGTCCCCGCGCTAAAAATGTGCCCGAATGTGCCCGAAGCCCCCGTGGGCGTCTTCATAACCCCCTAAACCGTTGGGCAGGGCCCCCACCTTACTACGGCCAACCCCGCATGCCTCCTGCCACAGAGGCATGGCCAACTGTCTGTACCCGGGTCAGGAGGAGGCCACCCCCCCATACGGGAAAACACCAGGGTTGCGAGCACCTCCGTGATCAGGCTGTGGTCGATCGAAGGGGTGGAGGTGATCAAGTCCTGCACAGGGTTGGGTTGGGGGGGGAGGGACGGACGGACTGGCGCCAAACTCACTGCCAATTGCTGCAGCGGCTTAACCCGTCAGGGGGCACCCATTGACCACAAGACCAGTGAAGACTCTGCCCCTCATCCCATTATGCAAAGGTGTTGGTTGGGAGGAGGAGGGCATTTGTGTCTTGCTCCACTGTTAAAAAATAACTAACTGGGCGGGGAGGAAGGGGGTGGGGGACAAAGAAACATGTATCAAGGCCCCCCCCCCCTTCCGACCCTCAAAGCTGCTGAACTTAGCACCTAGTGATACGCTTTAGCATTAGTGAGCGCAGGGAATCGCACCATAATTGTAAGCGATCGCTGAAAGACAGGGCATTATTCCGAATGAGAGGAGGAGAGCTCACAGGGAGAGGGTGAGAGAAGGGGAAAGGAGAGCGGCAGAGAAAGAAGTAACTGCACAGATGAGGGCTACTGTGTTCTCTTTATGTCTTCCTTGATTGTATAATTAAAAATTTGCTGTAGCCATTAGCTAAGACATTTTGTTCATCAAGAACTTCTTCAGGGCGAATTTATAGGGGATCAGTATGATCCCAAGTGTAAATGCTTTTATGAATCAGTGCCTATCTGTTGGATTTGTGTGTAGGGCTTCCCCAGCTACTACGGCATGGTGTGTCCAAGTGACCACATGTTTGTGTTCCCTAGCATTGCATTTTAGTGGGCAGGAGAAAAGTAGCTGTCACTGCACAAGAAGAAACTGCTCAAAACTTGTTGCTGGATAAGAGCGGTAAACAGCCTCTTACTCTGTATTTAGAAACTGGGAATAACAGCCACTGGGCAAGTTCAAATTGACAATATTTGATTTATCACACAGAGGTACCTAAGGCAGTATTTACAATCCTGGAGTAATAAGGAACACCGTAATGAGCCTTCTCCAGTCAGGTTGCTGTCAAATCCTAGCCCATTTCACACATTTTGTGGACTGGGTGTGGCTTAAAATCCATTTCTGGGGCCGCTCGTTTTGCAGAGTTCTCCCCGTCCATCATTTTGTGTTGCATCAGTGGAACAAGGGCATATTAGAGCAGAACTAAAATATATTTGTGTGAAAAGTAGGATATATAAGCAGATCCTACACATAACTCATCAGCACTATGTTTTTACGTGTTATCCTTCTGTCTGACCATGAAACATGCCTAAATGTAGGTTCTTTTTTAAAGTATGCAATTAGGGCATGTAGTACTTTACTACTTAGATAAATGATGTCGTACTATGTTTATTTTGTGATTTAATTATCTGGAAAATTAAACTATCGATCCTGTAGTCTTCATGACATACTGTGAAGGCACATGGTATTTTATCTTATTTTAATTGATGTTATTTCCAATTTTTACTTTTTGACAACATCTAATGTGTTTTAACACGTTCCGTGTTCGCGTCGGCCAGCGTGCGACGCGAGCACTACTGCCCGGTTGCTGTGCACGACCAACAGCCGACGCAGTCCCGCCCACTGTGTCGAAACGCCCGCTCCGCGGTGGAATGTCCGCCGCTGTAAATGGCTTAAACGGAATGAAATGTTGACTGTGGTTTGTATGTTTCTTTTATGGATGGAACACCTTCAGAATAAAATGAATTGAACTCATCAACACATTTGGCACAAGTGAAGCGTAGATATGGAATTGTTGAGTAGCACCATCAGCACACGTTAGCAGCCCCCTTACATCTCAACAGAGAGTAGTCAGAATTACGTCAACAGCACCCAGTCATACCTGGCATTGAACCGCACCACCTTTATGCAATATCACCACAGGATGTCGAAAGGCATTTTGTCTTCTGTTAAAAGGATTCTGATGCTATGTTCACTGATGCAGGAACTGTGCTGTGAATTATATGTCACAGCACAAGAATCGAAACTTGCGACATTTCTCCTGACTTATGGGGAGTTACTGTCTTGGGGGCAGGGACATTAAACACCATTGTTCATGCGTACTAACGTTTGACAGCAGGCACTTATCTTAAAAAAGAATTGCGATTAAATAAACTCTACTTATGATCTCCTTTTCTGTACCCAAGCAAATATCCACATAAATCATGGCCGCGGAATGATCCACGGTAATTCTTGTTCAGCCACCAGTTTCTGTCCCTTGCAGATCTCAAGGAGCAAACATTAATTTTGCTTTAAAATATAAGTGGCAACCCTACCGTTCAATAATTCTTCTGAACCTTCTTTTAAACTTTTCTATTGTGAAAAAATATACTTTAAAATATTATCTTTGACCACATTTTTCATAAATGCTTACAACCAGAACCATCTTTAAATAGAAATACCTTATAAATATATACATCTTACATCTACATTGGAGGATGGGCACGCTCACGGTCTGTCCCTGCCCCCAAGTGGGCTACAGCTAATTGCTTTGCTAGAATGGCTCACTGTGTCTATCACTGGTGTCAGCAGACTGTGGAGGAGACACAGTAATCCAGTTCTTCTGGTCCATGGTCCAGATGAAAGGGAAGACCTTCTCATGGAAGCAAATCATATAGGTGAAAATATGTCTTTGAGTGTCCGCATTATAAAAAGATAGTTGTCCTCCTCCAATGTCCAGATACACGCCCAGTGTCACAGGAGGTGGGTCTGGGCTTATATTGGTCAGAGGAGAGGTGAATGCCTGGTACTGGCCCGCAGTCAGGCCCACTGCCAGTACCCCCTCCTTCTCGAGCAGGTTACTGTTCTCGGTCCTGTCCACAGATTCTTCAGCAACACCCACGGCCCAGCTTTTGGCTTTGCCTACACACACCAACCAAAAGTACTTTCCTTTGGCGAAGCCATCTTTCCCAAATGCGACTGGCTGCCCCCTTTTGACAGTGGCGTCAGGCGTTGCATCGCCTCTAAGTTTTACACAATTCTTATCTCTGATGATGTTGAGATGGCTGCTAGCGGAGCCCTCCTCCAATATAACAGTAACCTCAGTGAAAGGAGCTGAAACAAGAGAGACAGGTGGTTAATGCCCAGCAGGGAACAGCAACTGTCAATGCCATGTGCGTGCCCCTGAGTGGTATAGCCTGTCATCTGGAATTGAGTTTGTGTACCACCACATATGTAAATGTCAGCACATATTCTTTTAGTGTGGGTCGGTGTCTAAGTTCAAGTACCATTCTGTTTTGGGAACGTGTCTCTTCATGGATTTGTCCTCTGTTTGGTATCTGTGTACACATTTTCCCATGTACCATTACCTGTGTGCACTCCTCACCATGTACCTTTTTTATTAATTTTTCAAAAGCCAAGAGAATAGGCAAGAACAAAAGGAAACAAAAACGAAAAAGTAAAGATTCAAACCGATTGACCCATACCTGCTCCCCCTTCTCCCTTCCACTAGCATAACGAAACTTGAGGGGGGTCCCATGCAAGGTACACAGCGGGCCCCTCCAGACCAAATCGGTGTACTGTGCTGAGGGAGGCCCCTGGAGCTTGGGGCCCCCCTCACCGCAGGAGCTGCAGGGGCCAGTGAAACGCCACTGCTCCCCTCCCCCACAGCCCTAGATGACATGATTCGCCAAGGATTCCAATGTGGAAGTTAGACCATAGTAGTCTCACCCTTTTACCCCAGTTCTCAAAAACCTTTGTGGGGCACCCCCTTGCATCATAAATGGGTTTGTTAAGTTTTGCACACCAGTCCCTTCCAGCACTACACTGTTTTATTGTTCGTGGGGAAGGCCGTTTCCAAACACGGGTTGTCACAGTGAATCTACCAGTTTCATGCATCTCTGTACCTTTGTGTATTTCTCCAATTAGGTATGTGTTATAGGAGTATACAATATTCTATATGTGAGCATATATGTAGACATAGCCATATAACTTGTTCCAAAATAAATCTGTGTAAATTTAATTTGAAAATGTGGCTTCGAGTAGGTTTCTGAAAGGCTTCTGTATTGATGTATTTTCGGTTTTCTGTCCGTCCTCCCTTCCCTCCCAGCGCCTTGGGACTAAGTCTGGGCAGAGTTTGCGGAGTTCCGCAAAGTGCCCAAAAAAACTCTGCCGCGCTACGCTCAGCTCCGCAAGCGGCGGAGTTCCTTTAGATAAATGCTGGTCGCTGTGATTTTCAGTGTCAGGTGCTTGCCCGCACTGTGCAATCATCGCGAACGGCACCATGCACTGCGCAAGATGGTGCTGCTTCCTTTCTGCCGCTCGAGTAGATTTTTACCCGAGGACCGGCTTTCTCAACGTGAATGGACGGTTTCTCAACGCGAGCGTTCACAAGCATATATCGCAATGAGAAATCTGACCGCCCGTGTTGAGAAATCTCGCCGGGAGGTTAATTTTCCACGCTTGCCAACTTGATGTTGACGATCAGGAACGAGGAAAAATCTCGCCAGAAGGTGGATTTTCCTTGCTTGCGCTCGCCAACTTGGCGTTGCAAAACGCGAGCGTGGATAAAAACAGGGAAAATTCCACAAACTCCGCGAGCGGAGAGGAGTTCACCGCCCAGGCTTACTTGAGACCCTTACAGGTGAGTAGTTGCACTTTACAAGCCACCTGATTGATCCATCCATCGCTCCCTTCCTGTCTGCAGGTGTGTGGCTCTGTGTGTGCATATGTTTGCTTAGATATGTGTATGTGATCATCAGCTTCATATACCTATTTGCATCATTGTGAATGATGTTTTATAGTTCTCCGCAAGTGTGAGGTATAAATATAATTATGCATCGTGGTTATAGACATTTGATTCACCTAAGATAATGTGGTATTCATGTAAGCAGCTCAAGATTCAAGGTCTCGCTTTTTCGAGCATAGTTAAAGTATGTTTGACATGGTCGGAGTGGTATATATACTGATAAGCGAGATACATAGTATGAGGATCACTTCACTCCGTGGGGATTATTACATATAAGCTGCACTTCTGAGTCCTGTGCACCTCCAAATAGGCATGCCAGACGCAGACTGGGCCAAAGTGCTCTATTACAGTTAACGCTTTACCCCCGGGGAAGTCGCAAACTCGCAGCTCCCCTGATGGCAGTGCACTAAAGAAATGTGTAGCCACTTATTTAAGCAGACTGTCTGTCTTTCACTTTTTAGGTGGCAATTTGTCCTTACAAAAGGGGTGTTGAAATCCCAAAGCAGGCAGGTGCTGGGAGATGTCTGGTGGGGTCCATTGTATCCTCTTAGTCCCATTATAAGGGGTACCCCTGGGAGGAGCACTCACTGAGCGGCAACTCTTTGTGGTGGATAGTCAGTGTGCCTATCAACAGCTGCTTTGCCTATGTGCATGCATGTGTAATATGGTGTGCATCAGTGCAGAGGCCAAGTGTTTCCTCATTTGCATGTGGCCACACCTCTATACAAATGAGGGAACGCCCTCTTGAGACCACACATAGCACTGGTGTGATCTCTACTGCAGAAGAGGCCGTGAAAGCATGTGCAGAAAGAGGGCGCACACTCGGTGCAACTCAAGGCACTCTCCATGGTAAGCGCCAGATCACTCCGAAAACTATCTCTACTACTGAACATTTTGCTCACCAATCTATGTTTTCAGGAGTGGTAATCGGATTTCTTCAAAGGAAGCAGAACTAAGAAATGTATTACATGAAAGTGCAGAATTGGAAAGATCCGGAAGTTGGTCACCTAATAAAAAGAACAATGTGACTCACACCAAGCTGGGTAGTTTCAGCTACTGGACATACATTTACAATACCTGAACCAGCAGTACAGTGATCATCATTGACGGCTGTCTCTTATGGGAACTACACGCAGCTCTTCCCCAACGGGAGAATCCTAGCTCCACACAAGAAGTGTCTAAAGAATGCCTAACTGTGGTACACAGGATGGAAGAGAGGCATCTGAAATGCAATTCAGATAGAACTGAAAGCTTGCTGTTCAGAAATGCACACAAGGTATGGTCTAGCTGCAACTGGTGGCCTTATGCACTGGGAATCCCCCTCAGCCTACTGCTATAGCCAAAACTTTGGGAGGCAAGTTTGACATAGATTTATGAGAATCAGAATAAACTTTATTCGATCTAAATAAATAGATCCTAAAAGTACAATAAACGGCAATGCATTAAAATACAATTGGTTTCCAAAAATGTCATTACAATGCATTATAAAACGATTAATAAAAGAGCAAGACAGACTTATTTTTACCCTTCCGTTTTCTGTTTGTGACTGGCACATGGTTTTCTCTTTTAAGATCTATGAAAAAGATACCACGTATTTTACCAACTGATATACGCATGATTATTTCTATGGGGCTAACTGATTACTTAATTAATCGCCTTCAGATTTTGCAGAATGTAGTAGCCAGACCCGACTGATTCTGAAGAAACCCTGGTGCCAGTCAATGGTTAAACATCTCGCATAATTTCGGTGGCTGCCGATTCTGAAAATATATATATTTTTTCCAAAGGAGTGGTGATGGCCCTCAGATTATTGTACAAGACTGGGCCTAGATGGCTTAGGGGCAGGCCAACCTACTCCTTGCTGCCTGCATAGAAGGGTAAGATTGTCTGTACCCTGTCTGCTTAAAACGTCCTGGTACTGGCCAGCTAAAGGAGGAGGTCTCGCTTTTATTTATCAGCTAAAACATGGAAAAGTATTGCCTCTACTTTACACAATATCATAAATAAAAACCAGACTTGGAAACCAGTTGAAAACGTGACTTTAAATGAGGGCTTGTAAGTTCCAAGTTGCCCTGCTTTTGCCTCACTAAAGCGCATGGGTGGCTCATCCGCTAAGGGTGACAGCAGCGTTGTGATTGGCTAGGGGACCCTGGGAGCGTCTTGCCTCGTGCGTCAAGGACCGAGAAGAAGGTAAGTGGATTGAATTATTTTTAACTCCCTCTGCCCTGCCACCCCTGTTAAGGATAAGCTGGCACTGCGCAAGCGCCCGGACGCCCGTTTGGGCAGGTGCTGCGCTCTACAAATTTGATCTTTCAGAAAAAGCATATACATTTTCAAGACTGGAAGGGCAAGCTCCACTGTGCACAATATTCAGAATGAACACCCCTTTAGGGCCGTAAGCCTTGAAGAAGTTCAAAGGGTGAAACACGCTTGAAATGGTAATTCTAGAAGCTTTTAAAGAACTCTGTTAAGAATATCTGAAGAAAATAAAGAGAAAAATGTTAGGTACTCGCGAAAGTACACCTATTATTTGCACTATATCTAAAGGACAGTTTTTCTTGGCTGATATATAGTGCCACATGAATTTGAAACTTGGTACTGCATTATGGATGCAGCACAATGTGCACACTGCAAACTTTGATTAAGTGGCCACAGGTATATTAAAACATCATCTCCACCACTTGTCGCGAGCAGGAGGATCCAGAGTCTATATAGCTCTGTAAATTGCATGTGTGTTTGTTTATATGTCTTGATATGTCCACTGTTGCCTAGGTGTCTATGTGGATGCTAAATGATCTCTATATATATATTCTTCAGAGAAATGTTCCTGCAGACTTCTAGCATGGATTTTGTTTTTAAGCTTTATTTTTGTTTTGCTTTTAATCTTGATTCATAGTAATGCACTATTAACCTTCTAGTGCTGAAAGGAAATTGACGAATTTCCCTTTTGGGGATTATACATGATATATGGTGTGTGTTGGGGTTTTATCTGTTCATGCAGTGTATCAGACGATTGGATTATGTAGAAAACGTTTAAGGTGAACAATGCACCACAAAAATTAATACTCTGGTGTACTATGTTGCCCTTTCCAGAGCGGTGCCTCCTTTATCCTGAGCTGTTGCCAGGTGGGGGGAGGTAATTCCTCCATACTCTTGAGGTAAGGCTCGGTGGATGAGTGCCCACTATGAGGGTTAGCCTGATGACCAATTATAGTTACATAGGCTTGATATAGGACATACATACTGCCCTCCAAGACTGTTTTATTTCTTCTTTTCTGTACCTTTTCTGTATTTCTTATAGATCCCTCAAGAGATACGAGGATTGTGAACTGTGAGAACCAAGCTGTAAGGTTGTATTGTTCCACAGTGTAACCTTTATGGTACTTTTTCACATTTTTTGTTATAATCACCTTTCACTATTGCAGTAGCATCAATACTTAATAGGTCCTGATGAAAGCACTAGGTGTACATCTACCTTTAGGTGCTGAAACATGTTGACCGATTGATTATTTACGGACAGCTATCTGTTGAAACTGTTTCCATGCACTGTTTTTAACCTTTGATCGTATCAGACAAGAATACATTGGGGTCTGATTACGCTTCAATTTTAAACCTCACATCATTTATCGCACTGCACTTTTCCCATACACTCTATAAAAACATTTGCTCACATCTGTATTAACACCTAAAACATCCTTGGGCTCCTCCATCATTAGGGTGGAGTTGAAGCCCCATTTAAGGAGACCCAGATGATGAAGCATGTCACCTGGAATGGTGAGTGATGGGAATCCATACAATTTTTGTATATTCCATTAGAGTCTTGGACAGTTATAGTATCTGTGTTCCTTATCACTAGACCCCGGGATATATGTTGTGTTTTGAACGTCTATGTGGATGCCACCAGGTCTCAGACAGTGTGCGCCTTGACTGCGGATCATATTGGTTTAGAAGGACCGAGAAACCAACTTCGATGCAATCGTACAACTGAACTTACCTGGGCCGTCCTGCTGTGTAAGGGACTCCTGCTGTGTAAGGGACTCTTGGTGTGTAAGGGACTCTGCAATAAAAAAAGGAAAGGAAAGTGAGAGGATTCATGATGCATTAATCTACCAAACCATTACACGACACGATGCGAGGAGTTGGGATATAAGGGCAGATTATGATTACAGCACCAGGAGGCGTTTCATTATGAACCTGCACCACCTAAATTGAGACCATTCTGGCCAGCTTCGTTGTGGTATCAATGGTGGCTGCATTCCCTGCCTGTCATGTCTACGTCACTGGCAGTCTTATCTATGGGGAGGACAGTGGCAGTTTCTTGTCAGTTTTTTGTCAGCTGGTGTCTACAGTGGTGACAGCCTCTGGAGTCCCTAGTGGGGGCAGCAACAGTCTATGGTGGTGATAACCTCTGACTGTAACGTCTGTGGTGGTGAAAGTGGACATCAGTGGTGTCTATGACTAGAAGAGTGACTGCCACCACCATAATTCTTTGGTATGGTGATGCCAGACTCTGATGTCTATGGCAACAAGGAGCCTGGGGGTTTATAAGTGATTGAGCGTGGATATTATCTGATGTCTACCTTTATCAATTCTCAACTGTAACAGATCTATACGACAAATTTTTCTTGGTGAAGACATGTCAACCTGCGAAGTCAAAATTATACATGATGCTTCGTAAAAGCATGCACAGTGTTCTAAATGGTAACTTGAAAATGTAAACAAAATAAAGAAATACCATGTGAACATTACATGAATGCATTTATGTGCTATAAGAAAATAAAATGTGTTAAAAGAGAGAGTTTTATGATAATATTATTTAAATGTACATTGCACCTAAAAATATTACACGCATAATAGAAATTCTTAACATGAAAATTGCTTAAATTGGAGAGATTTGACGGAGACCAAATCTGAGCTTATGTAACGTTTATACAATAACATATGAATTAAGAAGTGACACCATAATAATTCTGGCTTTGAAAAATGATAACGTACAAAGGTGGTACGGAAAAAAAAGAATTTAGTAGTACCTAATAATGATATGTAGTATTTGAAAGAAAATAAGAACTGCGATAATGAAGACAATTAAAATGCAATTATGAAATGTGTGATTTATGTTAAAATTAAACAGTAGTGATTCAGCTAAATGTCATGTAGGCCTCAAATGCTTCTCTATTTCTGGCTTTAATTTAAAATCATGTGAGGCAGTCACCTAAGCCCCATGAGAACTTTCTGCAAAGTTTTATATCCGCCTTAGCTAACAATGGACTCTCTACTCGCTTAGAAGAATATTTGACAAAATATAACGGTATTGTTGCAAATCCAGAGAAAAGCATCTGGGAAGCGACGGACTGATAGTGAGCAAATTAAAGTTCCACCTACTTCAGTGGAAGTGGCAAAAAGGGAATACAATTGATCTTAAGCAATATTAATGACATTTGAAAGGATTACTCAATTCTTCCGGATTTGTGTAATTCACCGATCACCCCATCACAGCTCACGATGAGTGACCAATGAGAACCCCGTGGACTGATGTAATTGATATGATTGGGGGTGTAAACCCGAAACAATTGGGTATAATTGCCCCATCAATGGAGCAGGAGGCTGACTTGCTGTACAAAAGGGGGTGGTGATGGACGGGGCATCTGAACCAATCAAACACTCACACCCAGGCTGACTTGCTGACATTTCCCTTTCTTGCCTGGCATGCTGTCGGACAGATCTCTGAAATATATCGCTTTTCCTAGGTCCTATGCCTCTTTTCCGTCTTCCTGGGTGGAACTGGCACTGATGGAATTGAACTATATCTAATTGTGTCTTCAAAACCTGTGCTTTGCCAAGACGGTGAAGTGTGTAGAAAAATAACCTTTCGGCTGAGAGGTTAGCTGACTCCAACTGTGGCACATGGTGCGGCAGATCAGACTAGACCAGATCTAATTAAGGACGAACTTGAAGTGACCAGCTTTGTTTTGGTTTGTATGATCAATAATTGAATTTCCAATTCATCCTGTTTCTCTCAAAAGGGGATTTCCCAAATGTCAACAACTCGCTCTGTTCTGTGATGTGAGCTGCTTGTAGTATGTCTTATAATTAAACCTAAATTGATATGTATTTTCTTGACTTGTCCATTCTAATAGAGGCATCAGATAAATGTTTTCAATGAATTATCTTTTCCGATTCTGTCTCATTCTTTTAGTCATATTTCTTGCTTGGAGGCAATTTTATCTGTGGCCGGGAAAGGTATTTAATTAGTTTTCAGGTAACAATAATTCTATTGCAGGTCCTCATAGAGTAATTGTGAACGTTTCCTAGTATCCTAGTCCCTGACAGCTCAACAAAAAAATCCATTGGAGAACCAAGAAACTGTAGATGTTTGAGTGGCAAACTAAGATCATAGTATACTCTAGTAATGATGATGAATTGGTCCTGGTATGAAATGAGAGGGACTGAACTAAATGAAGTTAGAAAAAAACCCAGTACACTTTGCGCTGCATCATAAGCCTCTGGTATTGAGGATGGAGACCGTCTCTGGTGTTCATGGTGACATGCTATAGTGTCTGTGTAGTGGTTTTCTCTGGTTCTATGTATGGAGTTGCCAGTGGCAGTCTCTTTTATCCACAGTGGCCTTTCCTGAAGACATACATGTGAGGCTAACATTTCACGCTTTCGAAGGCTACCTCTGGACTTCAACTTGGCATTCGACAGCTTGAACTCCGATTTAACTATCTCGTCAAAAACTGTCAACGTGTTTCTTAGTTTCAAGGTGTCTGCAAGCACTTCCCACAAGAGCTGTCCTACAACCACGGTCAGCGGTTCCACTTTTATCACATTTTTTTTTTTTTTTTATTTGTTTATTGAGGTAAGAGGATCGATGCACTTCATGTCGCTTACAAACAGAAAACACAGGGTAAACATATACAGTGCAGATGCCTACATCCATAAATGGCCGGCTACCCGTACTCAAAAATCAAAATCATTTGCATTAGTGTTACACGGCCCATCAGCCGACATCCAGCGGACCGGCGGCGTAATGATTGATAGCATCCATGTGTGTGTCAGTGCTGTATTCGCTCCCTTATAAATCAGTAATCTTACATTTTCAAAGTTCTGTTGCTTCTTATCTGGTACCGCAACTTAAACAAAACCAAACAATGTAGTCCCCAACTTTTAGTTCACATCCTGCAATTATCTTTCTGTGTCACAGCATCCTCCCTCCTCAGTGTCATTACTACTAAACTTGTACATTCTGAGTCGTCAGTGTCTTATCTGTAGATACCTCTATATCTCCGTCTCTGATCCAGAACCAACATGTGCCAGTAAATATACTCGCAAGTATCCCCAATAATCCTTGGGCCTAGAGCCACCTGGTAGCTCTTCTTCATATGTTGCAAGCGTGTCTCGACAATACACCATATCACTTATCCATTGCTTCACCTCAGGGGCCCTTCTGCCATTCCAGTACATAGACACCCTTCTCTTAGCCAGTAAAAGCGCTATAGCACAAAATTTGCGTTTCAATGCTCTTAGTTGCGGGATAATGCCCAACAAGCAGATTTTCGCATCACACAGCATAGAGGTCCCCAGCATCTCGTTCAGGACCTGCATTACGCCTTCCCAAAACCCCGCCACTTTGCGGCAGTGCCACGCTAGATGCATGAAGTCCGCTTCATCTTGCTTACACCTACAACATTGTGAATCATCTCGCAAACCATATCTATGTAATCTCTGAGGTGTGTGGTATACCTGATGCAAATACTTGTAATGTATTATTTTCAAGTTCCCGTTAGGGGTTAACATACCAGTGAGCGCACAGGAGGAATCCCATTCCAAATCAGTGAGAGGTTCTGCTAGTCCAGCACTCCATCTGTCCCTAGCCTTGTGAGTATTCGCCCCCGCCGCCTCTTGTACAGCGGCATACAGTTTGGATACTAGATGTGACGCTGTTGGTGTAGTTAGAAGCAGTTGTAGGGGCGCTAGTGTGGGAGGTTCCTCCGGGTGCGTCGGGAAGTGTTCCCTAAGCGCTCTTTGTAGTCTATAGTAATTGAAACTGAATAATGGCGTCGGGTTTGTGATGTAGTTTAGCTTGTCCAGCGTTAGAAAGACCCCGCCATCGTATAGATCCCCAAGAGTGTCTAGGCCCGCTCGCCTGAACAGGTCAATGCCTACCCTTTCCTGCGTCACCGAAAGAGCTGGGTGATGTGCCAGAGGAAGTGTTGGTGCATACAGTGGTAAGTTGCGTGTTGCTTTGCCTATCAGCCGCCAAGCCTCAATCGTGGTATTAACTGGATTTATGTCTCGTTCATGTCGTTTAGTGCGTTTATGTGTTAATATGTTGGCTAGTGGGATAGGGTCAGCGTCCCCCGCCTCTACGGCCACATGTGACAAGAAGGGCACCTCGTGGTACCAGTGGTGCGCGTATTGCGCTTGCGCGCATAAGTAATATAAATAAAAGTCCGGCACCCTAAAGCCCCCCCTAGCATATGGCAGCGTCATGGTACGTAATTCCATCCTCGCTTGTTTCCCCGCCCACAACAAATTAAGGACCAGTGTGTTAATATTACGGAATACGGCAGCGGGTGGTTTGATTGGGATATTGTTAAACAAGTACAGGAACTTCGGAAGGAGCACCATTTTTACAATGGCCGCCCTGTCTGCCAATGAAAGGGGAAGTCTGTTCCACCTCTTAACCTTGTCCTCCAGCGACGATATGGTCCGCCCGTAGTTCGTCCTTACCACCAATTCCGGGTCTCTGTGGAACCATACACCCAAATATTTCGTAGGTTCTTCCTGCCATTTTAAAGGATAGTCTAGTTGTGTCGGGTGGGTGCTGTCCGTTAAGGACAGAACTAGAGATTTATCCCAGTTAATCTGCAACCCGGACTGTAGGCCAAACCTGATGTACTCTCTCAGGAGTGGATTAAGGTGCTGCTCAGGATTCTTCACATATAGCACCATGTCGTCTGCGTACAGTGAGATATGTATGGGTCTGGAGGGCATTTGTATCGCTGAATAGTGGTGATGCTGCCGGATCTTACATGCCAGTGGCTCTAGCACCAACGCGAATAGCATCGGCGAGAGCGGGCACCCCTGTCGAGTGCCTCTGCATATTGGAATGGGCTCTGATATGTATCTGTTTACTCTGATGCGTGCTGTCAAGTTGGAATACAACATCGTTATCCAACCCAGAAAGATCTGCGGAAATCCCATACGCACCAGTACTGCTTGGATAAAGGGCCAGCCGATTGTGTCGAAAGCTTTTGCTGCGTCCAGTAACACAGCCACCGCCTTCGATTCCGGTGTTAAATAATGGGCCAGTGCGAACAATGTACGAGTGTTATGTGTAGTCGCTCTGTCGGGGATAAAACCTGATTGGTCTGGCCTGACCAGCAACGGCATAAGGGGCTTCAACCGGTCCGCCAATAAACTAGCTATGATTTTAGTGTCCACATTCAATAAAGAAAGAGGGCGATATGAGTCGCACTTATCGGCTTCTTTACCCGGTTTCAGCAACGCCACGAGCAGTGCTTCTCTCATGGATGCTGGTAGCGTCTGAGCTTCATGTGCCGCCCCGTACAGCCGCACCAAGTATGGTGCTAGGGTATCAGCGTACTTTTTATAGAATTCCGTGGCAAAGCCGTCCGGCCCAGGTGCTTTGTTATTTGGTAATCTCCGAATGGTATCAGTCACTTCCTCTACCGTTACCGGGCGTTCTAGATATTCCCTGTGCCCTTCAGCTAGCCATGCCAGCTCTATATCTTCCATGTAGTGTAATAAATCACCCTGTGGTGGTGATGGACGCGCTGTGTAAAGTGCCTCGTAAGTTTTCATAAATTCAGTTAATATCCCCTTGGTGTCCGTGATCGCCTCCCCTGTGTCTGTGCCAATGGACGTTATGTTTTGTGGGGCTCTACCCGCGCATATCTTTGCGGCCAATTCCCTACCAGGCCTCCCTCCTTCCCCATATCTCCTCGCTGTCGCACGCTTTGATATATACTTCAGTTCGTCCGTCGCGAACTCATCGTATTCGGTTAGGAGTGTTTTAATTTCCCCCAAAACAGCAGCGTCGCCCGTTCGGGCGTACGTTTGTTCCAGGGTTTGTATAGCCTGTTCTCGTGTGTGCAGTTGTTGTCTGATATCCTTGAGGATGCCAGAGGTGGTGCTGATACAGATCCCCCGTATCGTGGCCTTAAATGCCTCCCATAGCAGACCAGGGTCTTCAGTGGTGGGGGCGTTGAGATCGAAGTAATCTATGATTGCCTTGTGTATGGTTTCAACATAAACAGGGTCTTGCAATGCAGTCGCGTTGAAACGCCAGGTAAAAGGTGGTGGGTCATAGTATGGTATAGCAATGTCTAATAGTACCGGACCATGGTCCGAAAGTGTTCGCGGTAGGTGAGTTATGTCCCTGACCCACGAAAGTACCTCCCGTGTGCCCAGCCAGTAGTCCAGCCTAGACCAACTATTGTTTGCTGCATTTATGTGTGTCGCGATAGTCGTTACTGGGTTGCGTGTCCTCCATAAATCTACCATGTGCAGGTCTTCCATGGTGTCTTGCAGCATCAACCGCGCTTTGCCGTGCTGTTCCAGCGTGTGTGTTGCCCTATCTAGGCTATCCTGTAGGGCGACATTGAAATCCCCACCCCAAATTATGTGAGTCGTCTGCATGTCGACGATAGTGTGCCATACCTGTCTGAAAAAGTCCGGGTCATCCACATTAGGCCCGTATGTGTTCACTAACAGTATCTTCTGCCGTCTCACCACTCCAGCTAGTATGACGGTCCTCCCTTCTGAGTCTCTATGTATGCTCGTGATCTCAAAACCCGTTCCCTTTCTGATCAATATGCTCACTCCTCTAGAGTATGTCGAGTAGTTCGAGTTGGTGACAGACTCAGCCCATTTAGCGCCTAGTGTGGAAGTACTGTCTCGGGCTAAGTGCGTTTCCTGTAAAAACACAATGCTAACTTGTAATCTGTCGAAATAGGCAAAGAGTCGCCAGATCTTTTTCGGGTCGCCTAGCCCCCGTACATTCCATGTTAGAAATTTGAGCGTATTAGTACCTGTTATGGGTATGAGCTTGGACATCAATGGCATACATCTTACATTTATAACTCTGTTTGTTCAGTGCGTATGGACGTAAACATTTTACAGTGACCGGCATTGACGTTGGTACGTTCTGTACAAAGACAATTCTCACATCATAATACACAGCTAAGGAGGTCGCCATGCGTCTCAGACACAGAAATTGCAGTTGGAAGTATTTAGAAATTCCCACCCTCCCCCCACCCACTTTAGCCCCCGAACTTTGCCAAAGCCATCCCTTAACAACCTTTAACTGTAATGTCAAACTCTTAGTGGGGAACACCCACTCGGGGGTATCACCAGGTTCACACATCTCCATCCACATAGTGGACGTGGACGGCCGCAATATCATGCTGTAGTGTAGTACATGCGCTCCAGGTCCCCCAACCCCCCATCCCTTCTGTGTAAGCAGGGCCGCCAATGCGGCATGACGTCAGTACGCCAAGTCCCCCACTATTAGTTACATCTGCGTAGCCACCAGACCGAGTCTTGGCATGGACAAAGTGCCGTCCGTCAGTCGAGCTATGTAAGCCATATAGTTTACCAGAAGTGGCAGGCACTAGGTCGTGATCACGCAATCTTCATAGCCGAGTGGCAAACAATAAGACATCCCCACACCCTCTATTGCAGAGATACTCACAGTCATGATGACTCTGCTGCGGCGTAGCTCCAGCAAGGTCCATACTTACAGTGAGTTCGCAAGTGCCACGCCAGGTCACCATCCGCTACAATCACAACCGCTTAGGGGTGTGCGAACATTCGCACACAAATGCAGCGTCCGTTACCTGCGCCTCACTGATGGGCACCGAAATTCAGTCCCGTGCGTCCACAGATTGGGTCAGTCATTCCACGTCGCTCGTGGCCGCACTTCGATCTTGCTGCTTGCGCCGTTTCAGTTGTTGCCTCACGTAGTCCTGCGCCGCCTGTACTGTTGGCAGTATGACCGGTTTCCCATCAGTGAAGATTTTGAGTTTCGCCGGGTATAGCATCGCATATTCTTGTCCGAGTTCTCTCAGCTTCTTTTTAACTGGAGCGAATTCCTTCCGAGCCAGTTGCACCGCCATGGTATGATCCGGATAGAACTCTAGCGTGTTACCTTGATGAGTTACTTTACCCATTTCTCTGGCCAGCCTAAGTATTGTGTCGCGGTCTCGGTAGTTGAGTAAGCGGGCTATGACCATGCGGGGGGCGGCACCAGGTTTCGGCACAGGCGCAAGTGAACGGTGTGCCCGTTCGACCAGGAACACGGAAGACAGTTTCTCAGAACCAAATATCTCTTTCACCAACGATTCTATATAAGTCTCCATCTTCCCCGTGTTTGTGGATTCGGGCAAGCCCGAAATCCGGACGTTGTTGCGCCTGGACCTGGCTTCCTGGTCCTCCACCTTGGCGCGCAAACTTTCCACTGTCTTTTCCAGACCTCCGCAGGACCTGGACATGGCCTGATGGTCATCCTCCACTTGTGAGATTCGTTGTTCGGCTTCCGTTATACGCCCGTCATGCTGTTCAATGTTCGCCGTCATGTTGTCCATTCGTTGCACCACATTGTCCAGTTTTCCGTTCATTTCCTGCAGGCTCTTCTGAATCGCCCGTAGCACTGATTCCATGCCCGTGGCGCCCGATTGTTCCTGGCCCCCTTCCGCCTCATGGTCCGTCGCAGCCATTTTATCTTGCTTCCGCGCCTCAAATTGGAGCTTAGTTTGTTGCCTGTCTGGTTTCCCCATGTCCATCTGCTGCTTCGGCGTAGTTTGTGCCGACGACAATCTGGGGCTGCTAGCCGTTGTCCCACCGGCCGTGGAGCTGACGCGGTGTGTTTTCGCTGCAGCCCCCCACCGAGCTTTGCGTGTAGTCATTAGCCAGCCACGTGCTTTGGAAATAAGGCCGATCGCCTCCGCGCAGGGCCGTCAGCTCAAGGCTCCAAACGGCGTTATGATAGTGGCTGCAACGTGTTGGGGGGGTCTCTCCTCAAAGCAGGTGCGCGGAACTGATGTGCGCGGCAAAGTTATGGGGCTCGCTCCTCATAAGCGCAAGCACCATGCATATCCCTCTATTCCGGAGCAATGCGCAGTCAGCCTCATGACCTGCGCGGGGGCCAGAGATAGCGCTTGTGAAAGTTAGGTGCCACTGCGTGGTGCAGAGATCTCCTGCTGGTAGCTGAGGCGTGCCACTGTGCCAATGGCTATGCGCTTCTGTGTACAGATTACAGGCGCCCCGCGTATTATCTGGACTGTCTGCTCACATCCGAGACTGCCACACTGGCGGCCCCCTGCGTTGTCCCGCTGTCAGCGCCGATGCAAGGCATGCACTTTGGTAAGCGCCGGGAGCCTCCCTCTGTCGCCGGCTCACATGTGTGTTCTGCACAGGCAGCTTACGGTGGGAAGGCGACCGGCGGGAGCGTCCGCCGCCGCCTCCAGTCTTGTGCGTTTCACGGGCGCCGCCATCTTGTCCGCGGTGGAACGCACGCCTATCTGTTGCGGCGCTGTGTCTCGGGGGCTCACTCGAGCCTCGCAGTCGTCGCGCTGGTGGTCAGTGGCCACTCACCAAGTGGCGCTTGGTGTGCACCGTTGTCTCACTGCATCAGGAGCCTCGGTAAGCGCCGATCCGCCAGGTGTCCGGAGCGGCCATTTTGGTGATGTTGTAGCGCGGAGTCCGAGTTTTGGGCTGATTCTTCCTTTCCCCGCATAAATCTCCTTCCAGTGTTAACTTGGGATGACGGCCTCACCTTCCGATGCCCATATTCACAATCGCCGCTTATTTTTATGGGGTTTCAAGGGGTTAAAAGGCCGCTAGTTACGCGACCGTCCGGCGGAGCTGACAAGCTAGCCAGCCATTCCGCAGTGCACCCTCTAGCGCCCCCACTTTTATCACATGTTTGACTTCCAATGTTGTTTTATTGAAGAAAATGCATACGAAGTCACATGTACACCACTCTCATTAGCGGGGCTCTGGCAGTCTGGCTAGCCAATTCAGTGTTTGCTTAATGAACGTGTGTTAGACTTCCAGTAGGCTGAAGGAGTGTTGCTTTGACACACTTAATCACATCTGATGCTGCTGCCTCAGGTCTATTGTCTCACTCTCCTGTGGCCACAGTGATAATCAGTAATATCAATGAAGGAAGCAGCCTCTAAACGGGGTATCTATATATGTGGGAGCAGTGATAGCCTGGCTGGATGCAGAATCTATAGAGGTGGAGGAAATTACAAACTGTAGCTGAGGTATCTATTGAGGTGGAACCAGTGCAAGCTCAGCCTGTGGTATCTACAGAGGTGGAACCAGTGCACACTCAGCTTGTTATATCCACAGAAGTGGAACCAGTGCACACTCAGTCTGTGGTATCTACAGAGGTGGAACCAGTGCACACTCAGCCTGTGGTATCTACAGAGGTGGAACCAGTGCACACTCAGCCTGTGGTAATTAAAAAGGGGGAACCAGTGCACACTCAGCCTGTGGTATCCACAGAAGTGGAACCAGTGCACACTCAGGCTGTGATATCCACAGATGGGAAACCATTGCACGCTCAGGCTGTGGTATCTACAGAGGGCGAACCAGTGCACACTCAGGCTGCAGTATCTACAGAGGGGGAACGAGGGCACACTCAGCCTGTGGTTTCTACAGACGGGGAACTAGTGAACACTCAGCCTGTGGTATCTACAGAAGTGGAACCAATGCACACTCAGGCTGTGATATCTACAGATGGGAAACCAGTGCACGCTCAGCTGTGGTGTCTACAGAGGGGGAACCAGTGCACACTCAGGCTGTGGTATCTACAGAGGTGGAACTAGTGCACACTCAGGCTGTGATATCCAGATGGGAAACCAGTGCACAATCAGCCTGTGGTATCTACAGCGGGGATACCAGTGCACACTCAGCCTGTGGTATCTACAGAAGTGGAACTAGTGCACAATCAGTCTGTGATATCCAGATGGGAAACCAGTGCATGCTCAGGCTGTGGTATCTACAGAGGGGAACCAGTGCATACTCAGGCTGTGATATCCACAGAGGTGGAACCAGTGCATACTCAGGCTGTGGTATCTACAGAAGTGGAACCAGTGCACACTCAGGCTGTGATATCCACAGATGGGAAACCAGTTCACGCTCAGCTGTGGTATCTACAGAGGGGAAACCAGTGCACACTCAGGCTGTGATATCCACAGATGGAAAACCAGTGCACGATCAGGCTGTGGTATCCACAGAGGGGAAATTAGTGCACACTCAGCCTGTGTTACAGAGGGGAAACCAGGGGGAAACCAGTGCACACTTAGGCTGCAGTATCTACTGAGGGGTAACCAATGCACACTCAGCCTGTGGTAACTAAAGAGGGGGAACCAGTGCACGCTCAGGCTGTGGTATCTACAGCAGGGAAACCAGTGCACACTCAGCCTGTGGTATCTACAGAAGTGGAACCAGTGCACACTCAGGCTGTGATATCCACAGATGGGAAACCAGTGCACGCTCAGGCTGTGGTATCTACAGAGGGGGAACCAGTGCACACTCAGGCTGCAGTATCTACAGAGGGGGAACCAGTGCATACTCAGCCTGTGGTATCTACAGAGGGGGAACTAGTAAACACTCAGGCTGTGGTATCTACAGCGGGGAAACCAGTGCGCACTCAGGCTGTGGTATCTACAGAGGGGAAACCAGTGGACACTCAGCCTGTGGTATCTACAGAAGTGGAACCAGTGCACACTCAGCCTGTGGTATCTACAGAAGTGGAACCATGGCACACTCAGTCTGTGGTATCTACAGCAGGGAAACCAGTGCACACTCAGCCTGTGGTATCTACAGAAGTGGAACAAGTGCACGCTCAGGCTGTGATAGCCACAGATAGGAAACCAGTCCACGCTCAGGCTGTGATATTTACAGTGCATACTCAGGCTGTGGTATCAACAGAAGGGGAACCAGTGCACACTCAGCCTGTTGCATTCACAGAGGGGAAATTAGTGCACACTTAGGCTGTGTTATCCACAGAGGGGAAACCAGTGCATACTCAGGCTGCAGTATCTACAGAGGGGGAACCAATGCACACTCAGCCTGTGGTATCTACAGAGGGGTAACCAGTGCACACTCAGGCTGTGGAATCTACAGCAGGGAAACCAGTGCACACTCAGCCTGTGGTATCTACAGAAGTGGAACCAGTGCACACTCAGGCTGTGATATCTACAGATGAAAAACCAGTGCACGCTCAGGCTGTGATATCTACAGAGGGTGAACCAGTGCACACTCAGGCTGTATTATCTATAGAGGTGGAACCAGTGCACACTCGGCCGTGGTATCTACAGAGGGGGAACCATTACATACTCAGGCTGAGGTATCTACAGAGGGGAAAGCAGTGCACACTCAGGCTGCGATATCCACAGAGGGGAATCCAGTGGACACTCAGCCTGTGGTATCTATGGAAGTGGAACCAGTGCACACTCAGGCTGTGATATCCACAGATGGGAAACCAGTGCACGCTCAGGCTGTGGTAGCTACAGAGGGGGAATACGTGCACACTCAGCCTGTGGTATCTACTGATGTGGAACCAGTGCAAACTCAGCCTGTGGTATCTACAGAGGGGGGACCAGTGCACACTCAGCCTGTGTTATCTACAGAAGTGGAACAAACCAGTGCACACTCAGCCTGTGGTATCTACAGCGGGGAAACCATTGCACACTCAGGCTGTGGTATCTACAGAAGTGGAACCAGTGCATACTCAGCCTGTGGTATCTACAGTGGGGAAACCAGTGCACACTCAGCCTGTGGTATCTACAGAAGTGGAACCAGTGCACACTCAGGCTGTGATAGCCACATATAGGAAACCAGTTCACGCTCAGGCTGTGATATTTACAGAGGGGAAACCAGTGCACACTAAGGCTGTGGTATCTACAGAGGGGGAACCAGTGCACACGCAGGCTGAGGTATCTACAGAGGGGGAACCGGTGCACACTAAGGCTGTGATATCCATAGAGGGGAAAGCAGTGCACACTCAGGCTGTGATATCCACAGAGGGGAAGCCAGTGCACACTCAGGCTGCAGTATCTACAGAGGTGGAACCAGTGCACACTCAGGGTGCGTTATCTACAGAGGGGGAACCAGTGCACACTCAGCCTGCAGTATCTACAGAGGCGGAAGCAGTGCACACTCAGGTTGTGATATACGCGGAGGGAAAACTAGTGCACACTCAGGCTGTGGTATCCACAGATGGGAAACCAGTGCAAGCTCAGGCTGTGGTATCTACAGAGGGGGAACCAGTGCACACTCAGCCTGTGGTATCTACAGCAGGCTGCTGTTGTGTACCATTTTAGGGCCCTAGTGTAATTTTCCCGATTCATGCCATTATATAGGTATAGATCTCCTTGTCCTTATATAGGCATAGAAATCATAACCATATTTAGACATAGCCCATGCAGTCCAAATACACAATGGATACTTCCACTAGTTCTGAAAAGCCACAACGTTTTCTTGGAAAACTCGGCTTCAGCCGTTAGGGACTTCCCCTTGCTTGAATATTGATTTGTCCAAGAACTCATGGAGTTTTCAAAGAACTGAGACTCTTTGATGACGTTATGTCTAACCTTACGTCAAACTCGGCACCTTCAAGGTATAAGTATGTCCACACTTGCCTCAGCAAACTCACGGTGGTTTGAGGCAGTTCGACTATCTACGTGCCCGACGCAGCTCGCTACAGCAAGTGCCGAAGGAAGCCGACCCTCCAGCAGACACACTGAGAGAGACGCTGTCTTTTCTCCAGCCGAGAAATCCAGCTCCAGTGTTTCCAAGCTCCCCTTGCGGGGTGTTGGGAAATCGCGTCCCGAGACAGAGAGATACCAGACCTCCTTCATCTAAACCAAGGTACGGAGCTGATTAGACCCTAAGAGAAATCTTGGATAGATTCTTGGCAAAAGAATACTAAACTTAAGCTACACCACACTTACTTCTTCCTTCGTACTAGACTTAGGTTAGGTACACTGGGGAGGTGTATTTTAGAAGCACCAGTTGAGTACTTTTAGTATTTATTTATTTATGTATGTATTTTATGACTTCGAAACCATACCATGCTTTTACAGTATTATTTTATAATACTCTTCTTACTGTACGCATTATACTTTGCAACCAGTATTACGATTGTAGCAATTTATTTCTTATGTATGCGAAAGAAGACTGTTCAATAAATACTTTTATTGAAAACGCCCATCTTTCTATTTCCCTGCACCTCTGGTGAAACGAAGCATGCACGATTGACTAAGTGAAATATCTATTGTTTCCACGACTCATACGATACATTTTCTTATTCTTGGGAAACAAAGTTGTCATGTTTATGCGGTTGTCAGAAACGAATCCCTTCTTGTTTATTCGAGAAAGTTTCTAGTGACCTCTGAGCTAGCTGGCACTCACTATTAAGTTTAATATATTCGATAGAGACCTAGTCGACCTATGTCCTACGTCTAATCTATAGGATATATTATTCCAATGCACAGAGCCTATTGGGAGCATAGGAACTACACTACACTGTGGGATCTACAGAGGGGGACCAGTGCACACTCAGGCTGTGGTATCTACAGAGGTGGAACCAGTGCACACTCAGGCTGGGGTATCTACAGAGCGGAAACCCATGCACACTCAGGCTGTGGTCTCTACATAGGTGGATCCATTAAACCCTTAGGCCAGGGCCAGGCAATTCCGACGAGTAACTCGTGAACTACCAGTAGCTCTCCAGGGGCCTGCGAATAACTCTCATAGGTGCAGCCCAGCCTATTATTATAGAAGCTTTTGTCTGGTTGAATTATTATCAGTATACTGCTGGCCATCCTCACGCTTGTAATCTCAAAGCTCGACTAGGTCAACAGCCTATATCTTGGAGTGCCCATATTCATCATACGCAAAGTACAACTCATCCAAAATGCTGTTGCAAAGCTGCGCCCACAAGAACGCATGACCCTAGGCCTGCAATTGCTCCACTAGTTACTTTTAGCTAGAAGGGCAATGTTCATAGCACTCTGCATTGTCCACAGAGCCTTCTAATGAAAAGGAAAGCAATACCTACAACTTCAGTTCAAACAATATAAATGAAACCAGACACTACATAACAAACCAAGCAGCCAAACTCTACTACTCACTATCAGCAAACATCTGAAGCATATACACTTCATAAGGCAGTTGGAAATGTGGCTATTTCCAACATAACTATATAACGGCACAACACAGCGAAATAACCCATAATGCCAGGTTCACCTTCGAAATCTATCTTCAGATTACAATGCACTGATTGGAAATAATCCAACCAGCAAATTTCTTTCGATAGGCATGTAAGTTTAGGGGGGCTGACCTATGGTTCGCCAGGAAATTATACAGTATTGCTCTATCATATATGACATTTCTGGCACCCAATAATACTAAGACCATAAAACTGAGTGGTGGCCAGCCAATTCTAACTTATACCTCTAACATTCTCATATGACATCTCTGCTATGAGGGCTTTCCATCACCAGCATTGTAGAGCCGATAATCCAGCCATCGCCAACTGAACAGGAATGGAATGACTGAAGAGATCTATCACACACTGCTGGAAAATCCGATGACTTTCATCTAGTTCACCACTGCAGGTCCCAAACATCTATACACTATGACTTCTTCACTACATCTCACAGAGAAACTCAGATATGGGCTTTTAGTAACAATGCCCATTGCAGCAAATCTCTCCAATTTTCCCTTCCTTCAGCCAGGCCAGCTCAGGATCTCAACTATACACACAATTTCAAACTGGACAATCCTGTACAGTAACCAGCAAATAATCACCCGAAATACTATAATGTGACCAGCAGAGCTGCTCAAAATTGTCAGTATCCTGAAAACCATAAACTGGGCATCTGTCTCACACCTCATCATCCATCACACTGCTACCCGTTGCGCCCCAGAACATGATAACCACACCTCGGTGGTCCTCACTCATGACATGGAAACACTACCCACATAGGATAACATCCTTAAAAACACACACCCTACATGCTGTAGCATGCTAATCACACAGGTAAGCTGTTCAGGGCCCCACATAGGGTTAGTAAGCACAATATAAATTCTGCAATACAATAACATTGATTCGATTCCAAACTCTGGGGCCGCATGCAGCTGCTCTTGCGCTCGTTCGCACTCACCTCCTTCATTTTGGCGGTTTTCATTTTCTGCATCTAGAAAGGAAATGGACAGAAGGGTTGTCAGCACTGAGCCCTCACCAAAAACACATTTCCTACATGCACGTTTTTTAAAGAAAGATGTTTACTGCAGTTTGTATAAATGACATATTACAACAGACAGTGACTGCAATAACCTAGGAACCAAGTGGTACACATAGACCCATTAGGTCAAAATGACAGGTGTGAGGTATAAAAGCGTTCAAAAAATGAGCCAGCAAGGGGTTTTGTTTAAAAATTCTGAGTAATAGCCACTGTGGGACCTACATAAATAAGTTATCCACACTACTATCAGTTAGTGGCCGTGACTTGTATATACAAAGACAAAACAATATTGTTACCACACTAACAACACGAAAAAATACAAAAACCAGGATTTTATGGTCAAAAGATTATTATTTTCTTTACAACAAATGTAAAAAGGGTACTAGAAAAATGTATTTGGGATGTAAAAGGAGCCTCCTATATACTCCTATAATACATCTCCAGATAAGTCTAGACTGCTAAAAAGTAATAACACAATGATTTCAAAACAGCAAGATAAATGAAAATCAATGATGATTGGAAAATATCAAGCAGAGTTAGACTTCGTAGTCGACGTTTCGGTCTTTGGGGATTATTTCATAAGACCATCTTCAGGACTTGAATATTGAGCATTAAGAATGATGACCCTGAGAAAAAATTCAGGTAATGATATATACACTTCCCAAGGGGGTCAGTGATGCTGGTTGGAATCAATCGACAAGGTATTGCAGAATATCGAATCCACAACTTCAGGCCACACTCAGCGCTTAGGTAGATAATGTTTGAAAAAGCAGATAAAATCCAATTATCAGCTGGAAATATATTTTCAGAAGTCAGAAATGAATTAGCACGATTTGAATGATCGAAAGAAACGGAGCAACTCGCGTTGACAGCGTCGGGACAACAGCGTTATGGAAAACAGCTGATGAGGTATAAAAGCAGCAAACATGAATATTTATTGTCTGTCCCTTCAATTAACACAGGCATGAACCCGCACACTCATATTTAAATTTTGCCCTGCAATTAGAAATGTTCCAGCTATAACATACATATTTTGCCATGTTTTTGCAGGCATCGTCAGTTCCTGTAGGTTGGCATTTCCAAAAACGTATATTTGTAATGTTCCCAAATGCACTTGCTCCGTCTTGGGTGGCAGGAGGCCTTACGGATCTCTGCTATATTCAGCTGAGGCCAAACTAGACTCAAGTGCAAGGCCTTGGCATACTGGATTGTGTCTCTGGCGTCCATGATATAATGTGGTGCAACCTTGGGAGAGTATGGGATGGGCCAGCCCAAGACGTATGAAAGTGTCCTCAAGACCTCCCACCAGGAAACCTGTCACTCTATGCAGTCTCACGTGGGCTGGAAATAACTCACTGCTGCGGGACATCACAGGCATGCCAATGAAGAGTCTACCCATTCTGTAAAGCCTTGGCCGAGGTTAGTAAATCTATGCAGAAACTTAAACTGAATTAGGCTCTGTCTGGAAAACATGGACACATCTCAGGGGGGCATAGGAGCATTTTACCAGTCTTTGTCAATGAAGCTCCCTAAACCCCCTCCAAGAAATGGAATATACATAAACAAGAGACCTTCTTGACCCCCATTATTAGCTTACCTCTCAATGTCATAACCTAGCAGTAGAACGTACCATTTTCAGGTAGCGGAAGATGTGTGTCTAAGTTGAAGACAGCAAAAGATTTGGGACATGTACAGCTTACAGTCCTGCATTCTTCAAATGATCACAAGTAAACTGGGAGGTCACATATTTTAACAGGGAAGCAGTAACAAGATCCCACTCCACCAAATTGTGCAGGGAGGAGAATTGATTTCTTCAGGCTCCAACCAGAGTGGGGTCTCTCATCAGCTTTCCATCCATTGAATTGTCCGGAGCGTGCCCATCCACACTGTAAGAAAACACCTGGTGGTCAAGGACAGCACCAATGGAAAGTCCAGATACAGGAACTACAAGGTGATCTCTCCTCCATTTGTGTCTGAAAAACTAGATCTTGCTGCAGTCAAATAACTGGCCATTATTGACTAATAGAATGGAGGCCTCATAATAACAAGCAATGCCAAATATGCATAGACCCCCTTCATAGGGTGATTGGCAGCTCATCTCTAATGAGATTTGCAGCATGCTAATCTCCCTTGGGAATGAGTGGACCTGGGCTGTAAGTTGCTTGAAAACCGAGAAGGCGAGGAAGTGAGTAAAGTTTTGAAGTGTTCAAAGCAGCTATTGGAGGACTACCATGTTGGCGAAAAGCACCAACCCAAAAGAAACAACAGGCGAAGCGACCAGTAATTTAGGTATCCTGATGAAGTCGAAGAGTGCATGATGTTTCTGGCCCAATAATTGCCAGCTGAGATCAAGGTCTCAACACATTTCCTCTGGATGATCCAACAGCAGAAAAATTGCTGATTTGGACCAGTTCACTTGCTGACCGAGCCAATCGAGCAGCTCCTTTGCAATTGGACCCATTGGTTACGGTGTTTGATATGTAGATGAGCAGATTTCTTTGAATTGAGAGACTTGGTTCCAGTCTCTACCGCCCAATGGACGCTTTGGAGTTCGCAAAAGGATGTGTGGCTCATACAAGGGTGACATTCACTCCCTGACTTGTCAGAACAATGGACTGGACAATAAAAACTACTGTTAGATTCCAAGTCATGACTCAAGCATGGTTATTGCGAATGCCGCAGTCAAGGTCGCACCTGGTAACTCCAGAGCAGTGCGAGGAAGACTGTAATCAGATTGGTGGAAAGGTCAGATTGTTTTGACCAAAACATACTATCCATACAGGGCAGGTCAGAAGACAAAGGGTTGCAAGGCAGATAGCGCACCAGCACCAGGAGGCCTATCACTCAAAGTACTTAGAGGTAGCTGCCGGAGATTACGGTTGTGTGTAGTTTCCATGTTCCCTCTACTGGAGTCCAGGATGAGGCCCCACAGGAACAAGATGTCCCTGTGATTGGGCTTAGTTGGGCCCTGCCCTACACTAGCCTACACACACCACCAAAGCATTGAACTTGCCCCCTCCATTACCTAACAGGGTTCACCAGGTGGGTTGTGTACGAGAACGAACTAGGTTTAGGGAACTTCCAGGACTGGTACTTGCCTCCCAGGCCAAGTTACACACCAGGCCTATGTGTGATGACCGGGCAATGTCCTTGGCTACACTTCTTCTGTCCTGGTGGCCATCTGCTACTGTGGTCTGCCGGTCTTCACTTGCCTCCATCCTCTTTGGTGTCCCCAAGCTAGTAGAACAATGGGTGCATTGCCCCAAGCCTCTCACATCAGTCCCTCTGTGCCTGGGACCAGGCCTGAAGAGGCTTGCAAATGGCTGTACCACGGTCCAGCACGCTCCATCCTATGCATTTTGCACACATGCACACTCTCTGGGGTCCACCACAGTGTTTCCCAAATTGTGGGTAGTGACCTTGTGGGTCGGTAAAGTCCAGGCAATAAATAAAGATGGTTTCCAATTCTGTACAATAACGTGTCACATTTGCTGTGCTTCAAAGATAGAGGGCAAATGTCAGGCCATGTCTTCTACTTAAGAGACTGGTGTTTACAAAATTCTCTCACTTTGAAGTCAGTGAAAGAAAAATATGCGTCAATCTTGCAGGGGCAGAGAGAGTGCGAAAGGAAAGCTGGAGGATGTCATCTTTTGTCTAAAACACAACAAAATGTGAATACCTGTAAATGAACTGGACACATTAAGCAGGTAGAAAAGCAAAATGAAGGACATTGTTTTGTAAATTTGAAGTGTGATGGAAAGAAAATATTTTAGTAGGATCCGAACAAATCAAGACCCTTTAATTAATTAATTAATTATGTGCTTATATAGCGCTGGAATCACTCCCGAAGGGGTACCTCCGCGCTTCGACCGCTGCGAAACCCTTCCTGGCTTCCCTGAGAGATGGTCCCTTAATGGGTATCTCCAGGGTGAGACCAGGCATCCCCGGCGGTCTGGTGGGGCCGTTAGTGAAGATGAGGCAAGCTAGTGCCCAGAGTTGCCGAGTGTGATCGCTGATCAGAGTGGGCACCGAGGCGAGAGAATTATCGAGTCCGCTGACCCTGGTCCAGAAACCTGCCGCGTCGGGAATCGAACCCTGGTCCCGGGCCGTCCTCTGCTCTCGGGTCTGCCGCCTCTAACCAGTGAGCCACACTACTCCCTACTCCCTTAAGTTGGTGATGCACTAGCAATATATACTGAAACCCGATTTTCACATATTATCATTCGTGTGCAATATAGTTTTCTCTATAAAACTGTGTGTCTGTGCAAATTAATGGCCATTTCAAGGGAAAATGTGCTGTCTGCAAATAACAATGTGCTACCACACAATGCTTTATTACTTTAAAAAACAATTTGAGCGCTTCAAATACATTAAAGCTAGCTGGGTCGCACAAGTTTGTCTTCCTAAAATGTGGGTCTAAAAAGTTTGGTAAGCATTCACCCACCATATAAAGAGCACGCGTCGACTTCAAAGCACACCTAAGGGAAAGGAGAGCCCCCTCCATCTGGGATGGCATCTGCAGATCAAGAGCACCTCACCGTCCACTAACCCTGGGCGGTGAGCTCTGCTCCGCACGCAGAGTTTGCGGATTTTTCTGCACTCCGTGCTCGTCAACTTCAAGTTGGCAAGTGCAAGCAAGAAAAATCCACCTACTGGCGAGATTTTTTGGCATTCACAATCGTCAAAATCAAGTTGGCGAGCACAAGCATGGAAAATCAACCTTACGGCAAGATTTCTCAACACGAACGGTCAGATTTCTCATTGCGAGTGGTCACGTATGCTCAAGACCGCTCATGTTGAGAAACTATCCGTTCGCGTTGAGAAAGCAGCCATTCGAGTAAAAATCTACTTGAGCGGCAGAAAAGACGCAGCGCCGGCTTGCGCTGTGCATGGTGCCGTTCCCGAGGATTGCACAGTGCGGATAAGCATCTGGCTCTGAAAATCACTGCGATCTGCATTTATCTAATGCACTCCGCCGCTTGTGGAGCTCCGCGTAGCACGGCAGAGGTTTTTTTTGCACTTCGCAGAGTTCCCGCGGAACTTCTCCCAGGCTTACTGTCCACCAGCCGCATTACACTGGCCACCCTCCCTAGATTCTCAGTGGGTTTCCAGGCCCGGGGAAGTGGCGGGCAGCGACGACCATAGAGCAGCATATGCTTTGGATGGTTTTCTCCAGAGATAGGCTTGTGGCCTGTCTAGTTGTTAAGAGATTGAAAGCATTTTGAATGCATGCTTTGACTTAATGAGTGTGCATTTGCCATCTATGCTGCACAAACCACACCCACTCATATCTATACGTGATTCTTGGTACACCATACATGCCAAAGAGTGGTAGGCAGTGAAATATATCCACAGATAACTAATTCAGACAACACCCCCAATGTGTGCTCAACAAATCATCCTTCAAATATTTTCTACTGTGGCTTAAGGCTCTTGCTTTGCGTGTGGGACTCCAGCCAGTTACTAGGTATGTGCCTTCCACACATCAGTGCTAGACTGACCTCACAGTGATTCTAATGATGTTAGAGTGGACTGTAGAGTCCACAGTAGCACAACAAGCTATTACAGGTGGTGTTGCAGGTGCTTCAAGCGAAAGGGTTGCTGTTGGGAATGGAGAAATGCGAGTCTGGTCAGAATAATTTGGAGTACTTTGGAGAGGTAATCGGTGAGCAAGAAATTAGTCACAGACTGGAGTTAGTTAAGTTAATCGAAGATGTCCCGTCTCCTAAAGGTAAAGACCAGGTCCTTTTCTTTTGGGGGTTTGTAAATGTTATTCTAAGTTCTTGCTGAATTTTTCCTCATTGGCAGAACCTATTACTAGATTTAAAAAAGCAGCATTTGTCAGAAGAGTTTAGCGTTTGAGCATATTAACTCCGACTTAGTGCACCTCTGTTACAACTGTACACTCCCGCCTGGCTCTCTGTTACAGTCTATACCAGTGATCAGGTATATGGAACAGTACTAGAAAAGAGAAGGTAAGCTTACAGTAGGTTTTCTCGCACACTAACCAATGTAGAAAAGCAATATCCAGTACTTGAAAGAGATGCTTGCTTGCAATTAAGCTATTCCAAAATGTATAACCTACTTGTGGGGTAATCTGTTTATGCTTTGGACTAAGCACAGACCTTTGTTGACCATTTTAGAAAAACTTGCGTTTACTTTAGAAGATTGACAGCTAGCGTGGTGAAACCAGGTACTTGAGTGCTCAAGTATTCCTGGAGGGCGAAATTGTAGAACAGGTTGTTACATTTGCCGGTACATGAAAAATATGAGTCTGAGGAAGACACTGAAGATATGGAGTGCCTAATCGCCTAAGCTAAGATGTTACTTGTGATTCTGAGGTGAAGGAAGTGGATTCCGCAGTGCCGAAGATGATTCAGTTTGTAAGAGAGGGATGGACTCAGTAACAATGTTCAGAAGATCTTTAGAGTTTTCCCAAAAATGCATCTAAACTATCCACGGACCATGGAAACGTATACAGAATTGATAAGTTAGTGCCTCCTCATGTTATCAGGCACAACCTTGTTTTTATGTTCATAATGGGCATCTGAGAGTGACATCAAACAAAAAGAGGCTTCATGAGACTTACTGCTGCTTTAAGTTGAATCATACTGATAAAATGACAATAACTACTTGAACCAAAATGTCTCCCAATAGTTAGTGTAGATCTACTAGAAAGTGTGTTGATTAAAAGTTGCATTAGATTTTTGGGGTCAATTTCAAACTAGGTGATACATTTTGATGGAAGGCAGGTCCTGCTGGATAAAGGTCAGGTTTTTTAAATGGCCATACACCCAAGTGGTGGTTGAATCTCCAATGGAAGTGTTCGTAAGTGAAGTTCTTCCTATCATCTTGGTCACACATAATGGTGTCCAAATCACTCCTTTTGAAATTTTTCTGAAATATAAAGGTATCCAACATAACAAAACAAGTTTGTTTGGCTCATAGAGCCAACTGATTAACTGGAGGATGCATTAGGATGACAATGGCAGGAGTGTTGCCTGTTGAGTAGATGGCACAAGATGTGTTGTGGTGTTATTTCACCCCAAATTCAACCACTGGTATTGCTTCGTTTGAGGTCTTGAAGGGTTGCAAAACATGCTCTTTTGCTGAATCACATTCCAGGAAGATGGACTGAGATACATGCAGGAATCGCAAAGAGGGTGACAGCTAGAAGGATACACAGCTGTGAGGCAAAACTTGGTACAATATCTTGCACTATGTGAAAAGAAAGATGGGTGAAAATTATATCACCTTGTAGTTTGAGAAAGAGTGTGCATAACTTTGGTCCTGAGTTAATGGGAGAAGATGTGCTGAAATCTGCAGTTTGTAATTGGGTAAATGGTGGCCCTCAGCAAGGCAGCACATGACTGCTTTCACGGATGGAGGACCCGAGTAATCTGTGGAAACGAATGTCCCACGCGGAGTAGGTTAGGAGACATTCTTAATGGTAGGGTTTTGTTGTAAGTATATTTGGAATATTTATAAAGCGTGAACATCCATCGATAAGGTATCTTGGCGCTTAAACCTAATCAGAAATGCAACAGTCAGATGTCTTAAAAGGGAGAAAGCTCAGATAAAGATTACTATCTTTGGAAAGATCAAGTTTTCAGTAACTTTCTACATTTTAAGGAGGAATCTGGGGAGCTCAAAATGTAAAGAATGCCAGTGCTTGACTGCCGCACAAGAAAATGACCAGCTTCCAAACAAATTTGCCAAAACTTTGGCAGCCTTATCAGAACTACATTCTCTGATCAGAGTTTACACCGAGGCATGTAGTGCACAAACTTCTGAAGTAAGAATTTATGCGTGGATCTTAAAAACCTTGTGGACCAAACAGAGAGATTGACATCCTCTGTCTGACCAGAAGTTAATGCAAAGAGGTCACAGTGGTAGAAATAGAATCAGCTGTTTTCAGATACAGAACCAGTCTCTGTGTCGTGTATTGAACCAACTCCAGCTTTTTGAGAACCTTATCAGGAAGCCCATGTGGACGGCATTGCATAAGTCCAATCTGCTTGTGATTTAGCATTCAGAATGTGGACTTTACTCGAAAAAATAAACAGATGTGAAATAAAGTTTTAACGTTTGTAGTTGATATAAGCAAGAGCTATCAAGACAATTAATCAGGTTTGTCAGAGTTAGACCTGTATCAAATTTAACTCCGAGGGTTTTAAAACATTGCTCTGACAAGGGTTTCCTCAAGGTAGGATGCCCAAAATGGCTGTTCCCAGGCTAACGCAGGCCTAAAAGTGGACAACATTTCAGCTTTCCTCCACTACAGTTTCAATTTACTTCTGCCAATCTGGTGCTTCACATTTTAGAGGCAGTCTTGCAAGGTATTTGACATCTGCTGATTTGTTTTTTTCTTTGGATTTGTATCTGCTATATTTCGTTTTGGTTTTGTAGAGTTGCAGAATATGTTGTGTGAATTTATATTTGTTGTGTACTTTTTCTTTTAAATAAGAGATGTGTTGTGTTGTATTGCGGCATACGATGGCTCTTTGACTCTTAGCCTCGATTGTGAGTCTGGAGCTAGGTAGGCACGCGCCTTCCACCAGTCAGTATTACAGTTTTAATAACGGGTAATCCAGTACTGTTGGAATGAATTGTGGAGCTGGGCAATGACAGGTGAGGTAACTGTACACTTGGTAATTGTAACTAACAGTTGTTACTTGAGCTTAGAAACAACAGCAACAACAGACATGTGGTGTGAACTACTAAATAAAAAATAAGCATTGGCAAAAACCAATAGGTCTCGCCTTTAGGACCTATTGGATTTGTTATTGGTATTTAGCCACACTGCACAGCACGACTAAGCAAGAAAAAAAGCCTGTAACGTGGCCGGTTGCGTCATTCTGTGGGTGTCTGAATTGAATCACAAATAAAAAGAAAAAAATGCAAACTCAGATTTTTGAAAGCAGGTTTGGGAGCAACGCGGGGGTGAAAGCAGAGTGAGCGGGGGCAAAAGCCACACAGGAGGGGCTGAAGCAACTCAGTGGGCGGTGAAAGCAACACAGAAGTTGTAAGTGTGGGGAAGCAACAGAGAGGGCACGGGTGAGACTAAAAGCAAACAGGTGACAGCAAAGTGGAAATGGGAAGGGGGAGAAGAACAAGAGGGCGAGCACATAACAAAGGGTCACAGAAGAGAAGCACATGGGCAACAGAAACCAACATGGAGGGCGGTGGGGAGAAAAATACACAAAGGAGAGAGATGGAAAACATATACACTCTATTGGAGAGCTTAACCTAAAACAAAAAAGTGGTGCTTGAAAAGCAAGTAGTGAAAGGATACAAGTAATGGGTCCATGCTTCAGCGGGGGGACAAACACAAGAAGAGAAAGTAAAGCCCACATAAGCTAACAAATAAGAAGTAAGCAAATAGAAGTGACAATAAAACCAACCAATGGTTAGCAATGAATGGGTGCTACGCCCACTCTAAGTTCAAAATAAGTCTCACAGCAGTCAGCACATGTACTGTCAAGCAGACTTAACAAGTTAGACAAACGTCAAAGCTGCTAAACAATCAAATACACATTTAGCCATTTTGGAAGAATATTTCGGTTGTGTAGTAGACCTGTTATATTAAACGTGGGAGCGAGCGGAGGAAGCTGAGCTCCCCAAAAAAAACAAAAATGCATTTGTTTGGGTCAATCTGTGGCTTGTGAAACTACCTTTAAAATGCTGCTGCGACCTTTGCTATGGTAAAAAAATTCTGTATTATTGATGCAGCAAGTGCAGTTGCACCAGGCCCAGTGGTAAGCGAGCCCTGCATCTATCTAAGTAGGGTAATGTTGCTTCTTTGCATTAGCATGGCACCATTACATGCCACTGGATTGTATTTAGAAATCAAGGAGTACATTTTCGACTTTTCAGACTCTTCGGGATTCACAAAGAGCACCAGGTGCCCTCTGGAAATTCTTTGACTGGAGTATTCCTACTATAGAGCAAACACAATGCGATGATGGACGGAGCGCTGACACAACACTTTTCAGACACTAACCCCCACTCACAGATCCGGGTTGAATCCATCATCGTTTTTTTAGCTCACTTCGTCACCTTAGTTCAGACCCAGCTATATGCAAATCAGTCTTGACCCTGTGCTTCATGGGAACAGTCCAGACCGAAGAGTCAAGCCTGGACCGGAAACAAGCATCATGGAACCGGTTTCGGCTAACAGCCCTCATCAGCCAGGCTAGCTTGAACCCAGTGGCAAAGTGAGCAAGAGACCCACGTCTGGGCATACCCTTCCAATTTAGGGCACACAAAGCAAACACGAGGAGATGATGGACGGAGCGCTGAAACTTTTCAGACACTGACCCCCAGTCACAGATCTGGGTTGAATCCATCATCGCTCTTTAGCTCACTTCGCCACCCCTAATTCTACCATAGAAAAATGTACTCAGGCAGATTTACCACAAATTGCATTTCCACATAATTGTCTCATGAGGATTTTTTTTTTTTTTTTTTTTTATAGAACTTTTATTAGCAAGAAAGGAATACAATTACAGGCCTACAACCACCGGGGCCGGCCAGTCACACAATAACAGTAGCGCAGTAAGACACAGCTCATCAGCCGACAACCGAAGGTCCGGCAGCGATAATGCACGACATTACTCAAAATGCTACGTATGAAAGGATGTTGAAAAGGTTTCACGTTTTATACAAATAAACAATAACACATAATCGAAAAAGAGTCGAGGCTGTACCCTGCAATGTAATATCAGTTCCACATGGCGCGGGGAGAGGCGAACAAAGAGCAGCGTTAAGAAACAGGAGAGATATCGGGAGAAGGGGGGGGACACAGAGCAGGAAACAATTCGTAGAACACAGAAAAGGAGGAAACCGAAGCGTACAGTCAAGGAGAAGAAGGAGTGTCGGGAGGTTCAGTAAGGGGGGGATCACATATCTCCCCTCGGTATGAGTTCCATTGGGCCCAAACCCTACCCCATTTCTTGGGCCTGCCACGGGAGACATGTACAATTTTTTCTCTGAACATACACCAATCCATGTTCTCTTCCCAGTTGTGAACTGATGGTGCCCTTTGAGATCCCCATAATTGAGCAATGTCTCTTTTCGCAACCATGTTCCCCAGCGTGACCCATTGAGTCTGAGCAACAGTGCAGTCATTCGGCTCCCAGATGTTCAACAAACAGCGCCTGGCCTCAGGCAACAACTCAACACCCGTCACCTCACCCATCACCGCATGCACTCTAGTCCAAAAAGACACCACTTCCGGACATTCCCATATGATGTGGAGGAAAGTAGCAAGCACACCACAGCCACGCCTACACAACCCATCCGCAGAAAAACCCATATGCATCAATCGTGGACCCGTGACATAGACCCGGTGCAGAATCTTCAGCTGTACGAGTCGCAGACGCCCCGGGATCGCGACCTCTTTAGGAGAGGATATCGCAGCCTGCCAGTCTTCATCGTCCAACTCCAGCCCATCGTTAGTCCAAGCACTCCGAAGCTGAACAAGCAGGTCTGAACGATCATTGATGAGTTTTTTATAAATAAGAGAGATAGTGCTGTCCGGAACATGTCCGTCCAGCACCCTGTCCTCCAGGGGAGAACACTCCGGGATAGTAGATCCGGCTGGAAAAACCGATTCAATGGCATGACGAACTTGGAAATAGCGAAAAAACTCCGTGTCATTCAAATTATATTCCTGTTTCAATTCAGCAAAGGTCTTAACTCTATTTTTAGCCCAGAGGTCACCCACTTTACTAATCCCAATGAGGTCCCATCTATCGAAACCCTTCGACGTCCACAACTCCCCCAGTCTCTCTGCGGCAAACAAAGGGTCGCCCTGGTCAGTCTATCCGCCCACCCCGTAGCCGTGGTCGCACTACCCCACACTCGCACTGCCACTCCAGTAGGACCCGTCAAGTTCCTCCTGGCGCCTCGAGAATAGAGCGCCCTGTAGTAATCGCCCCCGGGCAACAGCCACCGATCCATCTCAAATGCAGGATTCGGAGCTGGACCGTACATGGCATGGTTAACAGCGCTCAGCTGAGATGCCCAGTAGTATCTTTTAATATCAGGCAATGCTATACCACCGTCGTACCAGGGCAACGTCAACTTCGCCAACGCAATGCGGGGCCGTCCGGCCCACACTAGTCTCCTCTGGAGGCCCTCGATTTCACGAAAATAACTGGCCGGCACCAGATCAAGCGTGTTTTGGACGGCATACAGAAAACGGGGAAGAGACATCATCTTAAACAGGGCGGCTCGTCCCAAAGGGGACAAGGGTAAACTACACCATGTCGCAACGTCCGACCGAAGCCGGACAAGCGGAGGTAACAAATTCCGCTCGTAGCGTACTATGGGGTCCAATGAAATATAGATCCCCAAATACTTAAAGCCACCTCTAGAAACCGGTATCGGGCAAGTGCGGGGCAGAGAGGGCGAGTCTCCAGTCAGTGGGAAAATACAAGACTTGGCCCAATTGATAACTAAACCGGAGTTTCGTCCAAAGGAATTCAAAACGTCGAAGAGGACTGCTAGTGACTTACGGGGGGAGGTCAGGTACAGTAATATGTTGTCGGCATATAGTGATATGCGATCTTCGAAGTCAGGGGACCATCGAATGCCCTTGAGGGAGGGCTCCCAGCAGAGCCACGCAGCAAGGGGTTCAAGCGCAAGCGCAAATAAATGCGGCGACAAAGGACACCCCTGCCTCGTGCCCCGTCCGAGAACAAAGGGCTCCGAGGCTCTGCCGTTAACCACAGCCTGAGCCAACGGCTGCTCATACAGAAGCTTGACCCACGCAATGAACTTCGGTCCAAAACCAAATTTAGCAAGGGCAGCCCACAAATACGGCCACTCAACCGTGTCAAAGGCCATCGAGGCATCAATGGAAACCAAGATGGCCGGTTCATTGAGAGACCCCGCCCTCGCAAGGACACCGTGAAGACGGCGGAGATTGAGCGCAGTATTCCGATGAGGAATAAAACCAGACTGGTCAGGGTGTATCAAATCGCTAATCACCGTGACCAATCGATTCGCCAAAAGCTTCGCCAATATCTTGGGTTCCGCGTTCAAAAGTGATATCGGTCGATACGATGAGCAGCGCTCGCGGGGCTTGCCATCTTTATGGCTAACCACAATGGACGCCAGCCTTTGGTCCCTAGGAAGGGACCCGAGGTCTCGCGATGCCGCCAACATCCTACAAAGATACGGCGCCATTTTGTCCAGGCACAGCTTGTATAATTCGACTGGTATACCGTTCGGACCAGAGGCCTTCCCCGAGCGAAGGGAGCGCAACCTCATCAGTGGAAAAGTCCGCCTCCATAAACACCCTGTCCGACTCTGAGAGACTAGGCAGCGCTAGATCACGAAGCAACAAGTGCGAGTCCTCTTCCGGCATATTCGAGACCGGTGCGTATACAACCCGAAAGTGCTGGGCAAACACCTCGACTATCTCAATCGGGTCCACCACTCGCGTCCCATCAACTTTCTCAACCACAGGCACCACTCGATTCAGTCTATCACGTTTGTCCAGCCAAGCAATCAACTTTCACGCTTTATCACCCACATCATACAAACGCCCCTGTTGCACACGGTTCATCGCCTCGGCCGCGTCAGTCACCAAAGCCCTGTATTCAGATTGCTTGAGAGCTAAAAAGTGCAATCGCTCGGGTGTAACCCCAGACTCCAACTGTTCCTCCAACCCAGCAATTTCAGTTTCCAAGCTCACCACCTCCTCATTTTTGCGCCTCCTCTCGCCAGCAATCAAAGACAAAGTCTGACCACGAATCACAGTTTTATAGGCCTCCCACAGGGAGACCGGGGAGGACACTGTTCCCTCATTTTCAGCAAAGTAGAAGTCCATACACTTGACCACCTCCTATCTAATTTTGGGATTTTGAAAATGCCATGGATTGATCGGGGCAATCCGACCCCCAGCCCCCAGCTGTACATCAATGTGGAGCCAAAGCGGGGAGTGGTCAGAAATCCCCCTGGCCAAATGCTTGATTTCACGTACCGAGACCAACTGCACCACCGGTACGAGGATATAATCGAGTCTCGAGAGACTCCCATGAGCTCCCGAATGGAAGGTGTACTGGAGCTGTCCAGGGTGCAGCTGTCTCCAACAATCCGCCAGCCCAAAAGCATCCAAAAATTTCCCCAGCCATAACTGCGATGCGGGAAGAAGCCTGGGGGGGCTACGGTCACTCTCCCCGTTAACCACAGAATTAAAATCGCCACCCACTACCAACAAACCATCAGGCAGCCCCAGAACCACCCCACCCAAATCGGTGAATGTAGTAGACTGCAGACCAGGCGGAACATATACAGACAATATGGAGATCGACTTTCCCTCCCACCTCCCCGTAATAGCCGCATAGCGGCCTTTGTCATCCAACACCGTGCCATCTATCTCCAGGGGGAGGGAGTTCCTGACCAGGATGCCCGCCCCCCTCGATCCAGTGGTAAAGCCGGAATGGGCCACCAAGCGGTAACCTCGCCTATTCAATGCCTGACACGTATTACCCACCAATGCGTCTCCTGGAACAAAACCACATCTGGGGAAGATCGCTTCAAATACTGCAATACTATCCCTCGCTTTATCCTGTCACCAAGACCATTAACGTTCCAGCTCAACACCCTCAGTCCCCTACCCCCATCCCAGAAGTAAACAGTCTGCCCCCCCCACCATGAAACAAGCACATAGCAGCAAATATGGAACAAAGCGTAGCCTCGATACAAACAAGAAAGAAAGAACCCCCCCACCACCCCCAGTGAACCCGCAAAACACAAACCCCCCTCCCTGCACCCCTGCGGTAGACCGAAAAGCCACCCCAACTTGCAGTGTGCCTGTCGCCCCATTAAACTAACCTACAAAAAGAGAGAAAAAGTCCCCAGAGGAGGAAGATTCCCCATTCCCCCCCACCCCCGGGTATCCATATTAAAGAAAAACATAGTCTCTGAGCCACTGCCGTGAAGTCAGGTTCGCCGATGCAGACTCACTACTCCTGTTCCTCCAAGCCGCCTTCAGCGCCCCTCGAGCTCTCCGGGCCATCATGGCGCGTCGACAAAGTGTCTAACCAGTCACTGGCCACCTCAGGGCGGTCGAAGAAAAACGCACGATCTTCATGCTCGATCCTCAGGCGCGCCGGGAAAAGCATAGCATACTTCAGTCCCATATCTCTAAGGCGCCTTTTCACTCCCGTGAAGCCCATTCGTTGTTTCTGCACCGCCTGAGTAAAGTCCGGGTAAAAACTGATCGATACGTTCTCAAATTTGGTGGGCCCATTCGTGCGTGAGGCTTGCAGGATAGCGTCTCTGTCCCGGAAATTAAAAATCCTGGCTATTATGGGCCGCGGAGTGGCTCCCAACTTCGGCTTCCCACCAGGGACCCGATGAGCCCGCTCCACAGCGAAAAATTTACTAAGGCCCTTCGGTGCCAGGTGTCTCAACACAAGGTCCTCCACCAGGACGTCTACGGGCAGGTCAGCAGAGTTCTCCGGAACACCCACGATGCGAACGTTGTTGCGTCTGGCCCGGCCCTCGAAATCTTCCAGCCGACGGGCAAACAGATCATTAGTCGTCCGGAGATTGCGAACTGTGGCCTGAAGATCCGAGACATCCGTGGTCAGACTCGCAGTCTTGATATCGAGGGACTTGATCCGTTCATTAGTTTTCCCCAAGTCCGCCCTGATGAGGGTGACCTCGATCGCCACCGTGTCTATCTTAGCTGCCAGGGTTTCATATTGCTGGCCCATGGTGGTCCGAACACTCACAATGGCACCCATAACGTCCTTCAAAGTTGGCTCCTCAATTTCAGGAGCACCGTCCCCAGTTTCCTCGAGGGCCCCACTCGACCCGCCCGGGGATCCCTTAGGACGAGTAAAGCGATCGATAGTCTGGGATTGGGCAACCCCTCCCCGGGACGGGCCTCTGGTGGTGCACTTCTCAACAACCGCCCTGCCCGCCATGGTGGGCAACAAACTCAGACGGGATCTTTAGGATCTGATCAAAGTGAATACCGTCATGGAAAGCTCGTAAAAGCGAGAGGGCAGGGATCCAACGCTGACTGAAGATTGGCAGCAATAACAGAGCCGGTGCGCCGATCGGCTGCAGGTCGCTGACCACAACGACCAAAAACGAAACCGAGAGTAACCCAGGGGTAGAGGGCGTGGCGTATCAGCCGTTGTTGTTCGATTACCACCTGGGTACCTCGGGGACTCGAGCCCCCGGTTGGCATACGATGTAGGACCCAAAGTTCAAAGTACAGTAAGTCCGGTGTCCGGCGACCAAATCGATTTTCGAAAAGAATATGGGCATCAGCAGGGCAGCAATAACAAGTACCCGTCGTCCAAATCAGGATTATTCACAGGATAGTTGCGGGAGGCGGAAAGGGTCTCGGGAGCCCTTAGCTCACACGTCCATCTTGGAAACGCGCGAAGCTCCTCCCATGCTCATGAGGATTTTTAATCTAGACAACTCTCTTTTTAAAAAACAAAACTCTGTAAGGAAAATATTTTAGCTTTGTAGCAAACCTTGTCACTTTCACAACTTGGAAAGGCCTTACTCCTGCTTTAACAGGGGTACGCTTAGGTTAGTCTTCAGAGCAAGAAACTACTCACAAACGTGCATGTAAATACCTACAAATGTGCACGTTTGTGGATGTTACCTACATTTGGGAGGGTCACGTGGCCTGAAGCAGGTATTCACAACCACCTACTTTGCAAATCGACCTTACAGACGGATGACTAATTTCAGTGCCCTTTACAATTCTAAAAGTCCCCATAATTTGATTTTGAGACTCATTGCAGTTACATTTAGAGGTACATTATCTTTTGAGAACCGGCATTTGCCACTCAGTTCGACAGACTCACCTGCTTGTACAGCCACATAGACCATCTTTCCTGCACATGAGAAAGAGAAAAAAACTTTAGGCAGTGCTTATTTGTGAAAGAATAAGTGCTGGGGCCTAGAATTTTGGTCAAATGGATGCCACCAATATCAAGGCTGTGTCTTGATTCCACCTCATGCCTCAGTAATCCACAACCAGACAACCCCACAACTCTTTATTTCACTCTTGCATTGTCTTTTCATCCCTGCTTTTTCCTTTCATCATTGTTTTTCTCCTTCTTTACCCTTTTGTGTTTTTCTCTCACCCTGTGTCAGAGTTTGCTAAGGGAAAATAAGTGATGTACCCCAAAAACGAGTGTCGCTGGGTTCTACCTGCAACCACCGGCTCAAATTAAGCACAGACTAGGTGAAGTTCGACAAGCAGTCAAAACTGAAATTTTGGTTCCCGTAGGAGCTGATACGGAGTGCAAACCTTGGCGAAATAGGACAGGGGCGGCTCAATGAGAAAGGCGGGGTCCGCATCGGCCCCCCTGCAGGTATGGCGGGGCACTGACCCCCCCTTCCCCTTGTTTCGTCGGTCCATGGTGGGGCGCGCCCCGCCACATCCCCATGACGCGGTAGGCACGCCTCACCACCGATTGGTGTAGAGCCCCCCAGTTAACCCAGAAGCGATTGGATCACTTCCGGGTCAAAGGGGGGAGCCAGGGTCAGGCCAGTTAGAACTGGTCTGACTGGTTTAGGGTTTATAAGGCTCAGGAGCGCGGGAGGCGTTCTCTTGTTCCCGCGCTCCTCAGGCCTGCCCTTTGCCCCCCAGCCTCCTAGGAGGCTGTGATCTTTTTCTTTTGCTTTCTCGTTTCAGGTTGAAAGGATCCGCGAAGCTGAATCCGGTTTTGAGTCGTAGCGGGTTGGCGGAGTTGTTTTTTCTGTTTTCCTACAGGATTTAGCAGAGCGTGGAGCAGGCAGAAGGATCGGACAGCAGTGGAGCGGGGATCGAGGTCAACGATTTCAGAGAGCTGGCGCGGTTGTTGGCTTTCCGGTGGTTTTTTCGCACTCGCGGGCGCTACATGTACTGGGGGGGGATCTGGAGCGGGAGCACGGCCTGAGTGTGTGCGAGGCAACGTGAGCAGCACCGCTGGTCTGGGCAGTTGATCACAGCGCTGCAGGGGAGAGGGGATCGCGACATGGTCGGGGCAGCACGCACGCCTTCCTGAAGCTCTGAAGGGAGACGCAGGTCAGGGGCACTTGGTTGACAGGGTGAATCTGTGAGTTTGATTCCCGTCACCTCCCAGAGGCACATCATGCAATCAAAAGTACGAAACGTAATCTCCCTGTGAAGGAACTGTTAAAAAGATATATTTAATAGAAGCGGTTATATATAGCTCAAAGACACCATGACATTGTCATTGTTTACCGCTTCTCCTTTTTTCCTGTGGGGGGTGCCGAGGCAGGGTCACGTGCGGTGCAACCAGTGTTCGATCCCCGTACTGGTCAGGGCTGTGTGTGAATTTTGTTTACAGTTTCTGGGCATTGCAAATATATGGTGTATAATTTAAAAGGGAGCAAGAAACCTCTATTCTGACCTATCTGTCTTTACACAGTAGCATTAAAGTCTATTTGCAATTTTATACAGGATGCGTCAGGATATATGAATTCATTCACTTAGACATTGGATTTATTATTTTCCATTTATTCATCATTTTAACAAGTTATTTTTTCATTTTTTTGTGATCATATTATCAAAATTATCGTGCAGTTCACTGCTTCTGGAGGGCCGCCGGCCTAGAGTACGCTCACCCAACACCCAGGCTAGCTAGCTGGTGTGTCGCAGTCACAGTTGCGTGGTGCTTACGGCCAACTTCAGCAGGTACCTCCAACTTCAGCAGGTGAAAGAGGTGCGAGGTTCGTGAGGATAGTACTGTTACAGGTCAGGGCGTAGGGTACTTGGCTGTGTTAATAGCAAGGGGATTGCTAGTAGACGCGGCGCAAAACGGTCCCGCATGGAACACATGCTGGAAGGGATGATGCGTAGTATGGCAACAATGAATAGGAGATGGGGAAAGGTGGGGAAAAGCGTAGCGGAGCTCAGACAGTGATTAGATGAGCAGACCTGGCCAACAGGCAGGCCCAAGCGAACGATAGTGCCCCCGAAACCTAGGGGAGAATTGGATCCACTCCCTAAGCGGGCTAGAGCAAGGAAGGGGAAGAGTCCCGTTCCAAAGCCTCTTGGGGAGTGTCCTTCAGGGGGGTCCCTCAGGGAGCCTAGTGCCACCAATGTCCCCCGCACCTATTCCCCAGACTCCTTTAATCCCCGTACCAATTACGCCAGTGCCAACACCGGGTCCATTACCCCCACTGGTCCCGGTCGTAATCCCGGTGGTACCCACATCTAACCCCAGCCCATCCCCGGGGATCCCTGTCCCAGGCGCAGCGGCCCCTACCCCAGTCCTGCCACCAGCAGTGGTTAGTCAGGTCCCGCCGTAGCTAGCGGCTCAGATAGCGGCAGTTCTCCCATGGCTAGGAAAGGGGGGGATGTTATCGTCTTCGGTAGGCGCCAAATAAATAGGGGAGGATTCTTTAGCGGAGGCACATAAGATGTTGGCAAAGATTATGGCTACCACAAGCGGCCGAGTATTCCTAACCCACCTCAAGCGGCGCAACTAGAGGTCAACACCGGAAAAGAGAAGATTGTAGAGCCGGTGGGTGCTGGGGGAATAGGTAAGGAGGTGCCATTACCGTTGCTAGGAGCGGGTACACTACCTTCTAGAAGGGAGCATTTGGCAAGGCATGTGTCACGAGAAGTGAAGGAATTAATTTGGGCTGGTGCATATGTCAATCTGTTTTCTTTGTTCGTGGATAACAGGGAAATGGAGTATGCTAGGAAGCAGAAAGATTGGATGTCGCCTAGTGAATGGCGGGTGGAAATGGGGGGGATTCAGAGTTGAAGAAACTATGACCAATTGGATTAGCGCCTTCTCAGTATTTATGGCTATTATAGCTGAGCGTTCTCCCTACTCGCAAGCTGAAATGGTGTGTTACCAGAGCAGGGTTACAATGTTGCATGATAATTATGGGGGCGTGGCATGGAAGTAATATGACATGAATTTTAAGAAAGCTAAAGAATTTGACTCATCACTTACCTGGGACCAGGTCGACTCGATGTCATTGTTTAACCACTTTACTGCAAGCTAACAGAGTAATCCAGGCCAAGGCTGGAACAGAGGTTCCACCCCCAAATCACCTCAGCCCTTTCGTCCAGGGCAGGCCGGTGGCTCGGCCCCTGGAGCAGGGAGCAGTGGGTCGCGAAAAGGGGTCTGCTGGGATTTTAATAAGAGATCATGCACCAGGGCACAGGGCACGTGTACATTTAGACACGCATGCTCCATATGTAATCACCCTTCCCACCCTGAAACAAAATGATGAAAAAGAGGTAACACATCCTCTGGAAACAAGGGGAAAAAGAAACAGGAATAATGAAAATATACGGCTGGTATCACGTTCACCCATTGATGTACTGGCTATGACTCCTTGGCTGAACAAATACCCGGACCACGCTACTGCTAGGATGTTACAAGAAGGTTTTTTGTATGGTTTTAGGATCCCAGCGGAGGATTACAAAGGGACCTTTGCGTGTAGAAATCAGCTGTCTGTTAGAACCAATCCTGGGGTGGCAGCAGCCAAGATTACTAAAGAATTGCGTTTGGGCAGAATAGTGGGTCCTTTTGATCACATCCCTGTCCAGAATTTTGTTTGCTCACCCCTGGGCATGGTGCCAAAGAAAGAGGAAGGCGAGTTCAGGCTGATTCATAATCTGTCAGCGCCTAGGGGTGCATCACTGAATGACGCCATCAATGAAGAAATCTGTAGCGTGAGGTATGCCTCCTTTGACCAAGGAGTGGATATGCTAAGGGCTCTGGGACCAGGGGCCTTGCTGACAGTCAGATATTGAATTTGCCTACCGGCTGCTGCCGGTTCATCCTCTGGATCACCATCTGCTAGGCTTTTCATTTCAAGGCAAATTCGATATGGATATGTTTATGCCCATGGGTTGTTCTGTTTCCTGCCCCTACTTTGAGAAATTCAGTTCTTTATTGGAGTGGGTCTATCGACGGATGGCTGGGCATCAACACGTCATGCATTATCTGGATGACTTTCTTTTTCTCGGGTCGGCTGGCTCTCCTAGGAGTGAGCGTGGGCATTGCAGAAATTTTGCGTGCTCCTGCGGGCTTTCGGGGTCCCGCTGGCAGCGGGAAAGACGGTAGGTCCAGCAACAACAATAGAATTCTTGGACATCGAATTAGACTCGGTAGAGGGTTGTTTTATGTTACCTAAAGACAAGATTATGACATTTAGAGCAGCATTAAAACAATGGTTAGCCAAAGAAAAAGTGACACTTCATCAGCTACAGCAGACTGTGGGGCAGCTGAACTTTGCATTGAGGGTGATACCCATGGCACAACCGTTCTTCCGCTCAATCTCACAGACCATGACTGGTCTGAGGGAGAAGCACCATCGCACGAGACTGCCGGCAGTGGTCCGCCAGGACATGCGGATTTGGATCGCATTTCTGGAGGGTTTCAACGGCAGGGTAGTGTGGCTCGGTCCCCCCACTATGTCTGCAGAGTTAGGTTTATGGACTGAGGCTGCGGGCAGTGTGGGATTTGGCGCCATACCTGGAAACAAGTGGGCGGCACACCAGTGGCCGGCGCGGTGGGACGAGAGTGGGCTGACAACTAATATAGGTTTCCTGGAACTATTTCCAATCTGGGTTGCACTGATAGTTTGGCCTCAGCAATTGTGCAATCAATCTGTAATCTTCTGGTCTGATAACATGACAGTGGTTGAATGTATCAATCAGCAGGCGGCCCTGTGTAAGATGATACTCCGCCTACTGAAAGAGATAGTGCTGGTGTGCATGAAATTGAACATACAGTTCAATGTGGGTGGCTTGAACTGCTAGTGGGAGGCTTGACCTGCTGGGTTAGGCAATTTGAGGGGATACGGGTGGATGAGGTTTTTATTGATAGTCCAGACATCATGGTTATAAGGATAAGCTCAGGGAGAGGCCTTGACTTAACCATTTATAATGTATATGCTAGGGGTCAACCTGGTGGAAGGAGCTCTCCCGTCATTACGGCCCTTATGAATCATCTGTCAGAATTGCCTCTCAGCGGTAATTTGATTATCGCTGGAGACTTTAATACCTGCTTCGAACCAATAGATTCAGAAGATGGCAGGATTAGTGAAGATGTAGATGCTCTCTAGGGGATCCCTCAACTGGACCTCCAGCCTATTAAGAAATGGTCTGAGGCTGCACTTCAAGTGAAAGGGTTGTGCCTCGAAAGGGGCCTGAGGGCAGCTAATGGTAGGACTAAGTCAGATGGTAAGGGTGCGGTCACTTTCGACAATGGTAGATCCAAAAGCCGCATTGATTATATTCTTGTGAATGTGCAGCTATGGCCAGTAGTTATAGATATGGAAGTGCAATGATGCCTTGAAAGTGACCATAATCCTCTGGTCCTTAAAATTAATCATAGTAGCTTTTCGAGTCCGGCACTGTTGGAAGGTGGTACGTGTACTAACACGATAACCATTTCAAATGATTTAAGAAGGGGTCGGTGGACACTGATAGTTACAGACAATAGGAATGTGGCGGAGATAAGGGCTTTAGTAACAGTGTCTCAAAAGAAATTGTCTGAATGCGACTCCCAGGAGGCGCTGATTTGCAATTTACAGGGAATCCACAATGAGCTTTTTAGTGGGCTGAAAAGGTTTTTTATTAACACAAAACCAGCTAAAAAGAATGGTTTGCGAAACCCAAACACGTGTAGGCTAGCCCATAGAGCCCTAGTAGATGCCATCGAATCTAGATCCTATGGCAATATTAAGCTGTGTAGAGCAACATACAAATCAGCCTTAAGACAAGCTAAGAGAGGCTGGGACGAAGATAGATGGAAAGATCTGTTACTAGCTTGTAAGGGTAGAAATATGAACCAATTTTGGGATCTTCTTAAATGGGGGAACGGGCAGCAGTCGAAAACCCCGATTAATCATGTTGACCCTCAGCATTGGGTTGCCTTCTTTGAAGCCCAATTTAAAATAAGTACGAACAGTATTGGGGTAGTTCCACCCATTAAAATTGATGACCCCTTGGTGGTTAACGATAGTGAGGTAGAGACAGTGTTGAAGTCCACCCCGTGTGGCAAGGCACCGGGGCCAGATTGCATTCCGGCAGATCTATTTAAACAAGATTACGATCTTTGGGTACCCTATATCAAAATTTTAGTCAATACTCTAGCTGGTGAAGCACCAATTCCTGTATCCTGGTTCGGGGCGGAAATCATCCCGATTTACAAGAAGGGTGATTGTTCTGCTCCGGCCGATTACAGACCCATCAGCTTAATTGATGCTGTACAAAAGATAGCAGCACGCTTGATTCTGGGTAGGATCCAGGGTTGGATGTCTGATGATGACATTTTAACACCCTTGCAGGCGGGGTTCCGCTCTCATATAGGGACCCTGGATCAAGCATTTAGATTTGTTTTACTTTACTGGAAAGAGGTTTTTTTGGGTAGAGAATTGCTCTTTGCAGCATTTGTGGATTTAAAATCCGCTTTTGACCTTGTCCCCAGGGCAAAACTGTGGGAGGTTTTATTGAAAATAGGGATACCAAAAGAGATAGTTTCCTTCCTGTTTAAACTCCACGAAAATACTTATGCCCAGGTTCGCTGGGGTAAACCAGGCGAGGTCACTGAGAAATTTGAGGTTAAAAAAGGAGTCCGACAGGGGTGTGTGTTGGCGCCCACCCTGTTTTCTCTATTCATTAATGGGGTGGTGCAGTACTTTGCTGACCACCCTACGGATGCTCCAATGTTGGCCGGACAGAAGATGCCCCTGCTCATGTTCGCAGACGACACCCTGCTAATATCCAAGACGAGACAGGGGTTGCAGTTGGCACTGTCTCGTTTTGAGGTGTTCTGCCGCGAACATGAGCTGGTGGTTAACGTCGGGAAAACAAAGTTTATGGTGCTCCATGGGTCCAAGCCTGTTAAAGTTTGTTATGGGAGGAGAACTCCTGGAGCAAACCGATGTTTTTACATACTTAGGGGTCACTTTTGGTGACAAGTTGAGCTGGAAAACTCAAGTTAAGACCTTAGCATTGAAACACGCCCAACTAGCTGGAGCATTGATTAAGGAACACAGGTTATCATTAACTAAGCCCATAGCCCCTGTTGTTAAAATTTATACAACGAAAATTACTCCTGCTATCCTTTACGGAGCTGAAATCTGGGGGTTCTGGAATCTAACCGAATTGTCTACTGCTCAGAATAAATTTATGAGATCGGTCGTGGGGTTGCCCCAATCATCCCTCTTATCCCATTGCTTCTTGATTTAGGCTGTCATATAATTGAGGGCGTTGTCCGTTATAGGCCGCTGGCATTCTAAAGGCGTCTCTGGACTACTCCGGAGCTCCACCTTTTTGCCAGGGCACTGACTGAAGTAAGGAGACTAGACCGGTCACAAAGGATCCCATGGTTGATCGGTATCAAATCCGCTCTTATCGATATGGGGATGAAGGATCTATGGGACAGCCCAGAGACCGCAGAATTTCCCTCAAAAAAATCTTACAGAGCAGCATATTGGGAGTTAATTAAAATCAGGAAATGTTCCTCTCACATTAGCCCATCGCTGTCGAGGGATTTCCCAGAGTTAAAAGATGAACCCCTTCTGGAAAGCTACTGGGACCTCATAACGAAGCCCTTAGACCATAAGCTTTATCATCAGTTCAGGGTAGGGACACTACCCCTTTATAGGCTATCTAGTAAATGGAAGCCAGGAATTAGTAATAAGTGCCCATTTTGTCATGATCATATTGAAAATTCTGATCATTTGCTTTTTGTCTGTCCAGTTTACCAAAACCCAGAAGCATCTGGCTGAAATCAGTGTGCCGGACCTTTGGAACTAGCTCTGCGATGGTCGCAAAGAGGATATTGCAATCTGGTGTAAATGACGTTGCAGTAATTGGTGTAGCTAAGTTCCTGAGTTGGGCCTGGGTATTACGGGAGAAAAACGGAGGGTTGAAATATCCATTCTAGCTTATTATTGAGCTACTGAACTTAATTTGTGGAGTCGGGATTTTTTTTACTAGTTTTATCTAGCAAAGTCTAAGTCTGTGCGTGTGACATATTTAATCCTTTCTTAATAACCATTTTTTAAATTGTAAATACAAGTATTTATTTTTTACTAAATGATGTATTATGTAAAGCCAGCTTTATGTAAATTCATGGTGTATTTATGGTTGTAACCTGGTGTAATTAACTGACTGGCCTGTCTTTTAAGATGAATAACCGCAATAAAGACTTTTTGAACTGAGAACATACAGTTTAGGGCCAAACATGTTTCAGGGGTATTAAATAATGTGTAGTGTGTTTATCTAGGAACCTGAATCGATATTTCTATTCTTTGCCCTTGTCCGGTTATAAATCAATAATATCCCTACAACGGCATAGAAACCCTATTCATAATTCAGTCATAGCGCATGCTTTCACATTAAGCAAGCCTACTCCTCCAGCCCCCTAGAAAGCACACCGAGTTCTTAAACAAATCCAAGCCTCCAGCAACCTGGGAAATCCCCGCTGCCTTTGTTTTGATTTTGTCCAAGAACTCCTGTAAAGCACTGTAAGAACGACCAGTTCTTAGTGACATCTTTATTGACGTCTTATGTCCAGCCTTACGTCAAACCCGGCACCTTTCAGGTATAAATATACCAACGCTGCCTTAAGCAAAGACACGGTGGTGGTGAATCTGGAGCAGCTACTACTTGCCCGAGAGCCCAGCTGATGCGAGAGCCCACGGACGCTGCCCCTCCCTTTTGACGCGCTGAGAAAGACGCTGTCTTTTCTCCTGTCGAGAAAATCCAGCCTCTGGCGTTTCCAGCTTACCCTTGCGGGTGACTGGGATATCGAGTCCTGAGAGAGAGATACCAGCCCTCCTGCCTTCTAATACCCAGGTACTGAACTGACTAAACCCTTACAGAGAATTCTTGAGTCAGATTCTTGGCAAAACAAACTTAACTTAAACTGCTACTTACTTACTCCTTCCCACGTATTAGGCTTAGGTCAGGTACACTGGGGTAGGCGTATTTAGAAGCACCAGTTGAGTACGATTAGTCAATGTATATATGTATGTATATCTTTTATCCATTTTAAAGTATCATATGGCTAAGAAACCATATCCATGCTTTTACAGTATTATTTTATAATCCTGCTTTTACTATATGCACTTTACTTAACTATAAGTATTGCAATTGTAGCAATTCATTTCTCTTGTATGAGGAAGGAGACTGCTCAATAAATAATACCTTTTATTGAAAACGCCCGTCTCTCTTTTCTCTGCAACCTGGTGAAACTAAGTATGAATTTATGACTGAGTGAAATAGCTGTCTTTTGTTTTCACACGGCTCTAGAGATATACTCTTAATCAAGGAGAGCAAAGTTGTCATGTTTTATGGTTGTCAGAAACTAAATCCCTTCTTGTCTATCCAGGGAGGTTAAACTCCTCCTCGCTTATTCGAGAAAGTTTCTAGTGAACTCTGAGTAGCTGGCAAAAACTTAAGTCTAATATAGTCAGTAGAGACCTAGTTAACCTCAGTCCTACGTCTACACTACTGAAGATATTATTCCAATGCGCAGAGCCTATTGGGACTATAGGAACTACACTACAAATGCAGCTGATGCACTCACTCGCTCCAAGATGCAGGTTTTCATGGAACATCTACCATCCGCAGAGGCGACGCCAACTCACTTCCCGGAAACACTCTGGCACATTGGTGTCCCCAGCTACAGAACCTCGTGGCAGCTAGCCTAGCGCCCAAGACCCAAACAGCTTATGAAGGGGCGTTTCTGCCTTACTGCACCTTTTTGGGGCAGGGTTGGGGGGAGAGATGGGATGAGTTAGGAACTTCATCCAATACCTAGACACATTGCACAGGGAGGGGCGCTCTGTGGCGACAGCCAGCCGGCATGTGGCAGCTGTTTCTTTCTTTGCGCAGATCAAGGGTACCAAGGACCCCACGAATAGCTTCACTGTGAAGAAGGCTCTGAAGGGGTGGCGGGACCTCCAGGGGACCGCCTCTGACACAAGACAACTGATAGGTTTAGAGTGGCTGGCATCACTATTAAATGCCCTGGGTGGCATTTGCAGTTCAGCAGGGGAAGTGCTATTGTTTAGAGCTGCCTTTTCACGAGCCTTTTATGGGGCATTCAGGATAGGGGAGCTGGTGGCTAGCAATAAGCAGGATCTGCTAGGTGGACTCCAGCTTGGACACGCTCAGATACTAGGTGATGCGCTGTTAATTAAGAAATCAAAAACGGATCCAGAAGCCCGTGGTGAGGGGACGGTACTTCATCGGGCAAGAACTAACCCATGCTGCCCAGTGATGCATCTGGAGGTCTTCCTCCGCCAGAGGATAGGTGCAGTGGGGGGGGGGGGGGGGGACACTGTCAATGCATGCAGATGGCACCTCACTTACCAAGTTCCAATTCAAAAGGGTGTTGGCTATGACAATTAAAAGGGCTGGTTTGAATCCAAAACACTTTGGGACACATTCATTCCGAATAGGTGCTGCCACAGAGGCGACTGCTAGAGGGTTGCACATTAGCAGTGTGAAAAGAATTGGGAGATGGTCTTCTAATTGTTACAAGCGTTATGTGCGGGTGCACATGTTGTGAGGGTGGCAGAACAATTGGACTGATGCCTGTCTTGTTTGTTTGCTTATATTTCAGTTTCTCGAACCTGTCACGCAGGGCTGAAACAGCCGTCAACACATCACCAGCAAGTATCTTCACCACGGCGGACACAAGCACAGGACAAGGATGCACATTTTGTATGGGTGATTGGTCATTCTTATGTAAGGCGTGTCAAATCTGTTTTTCTGGCAGGAACTACAGACAGAGGGTGGAACAAGGAGGTTTCAGGGTTCCCTTCCATGGGAGAGGGGGTCACTGCCTCAGTCAGTTTAGGGGGTTTGTTACAGAGCTGCTGAACAGACACACCCCGCCGCCCACAGTGGTTATCTTGCACTTGGGCGGAAACGGTCTGGTAAACTTGGGGAGAAGGGTCCTGATGGAGGACATAATCTCTGAGGTAGGCTGGTTGGCCAAGACATGCCAGGGCTACACCATAGTTTGGTCCCAGATGATACCCAGATTCAAATGGGGGGGGGGGGGGGGGAGTCTGTCAAAGCGTTGAATCACTCAGTAAAAAGGATCAACAATAAAGTAGAGAAGTTGTTTAGGTCACCTCAATTGCAAAACATTGCACATGGGTGTGTCAGGGGGGAACTGTGCTTCTTAAAAGACTGGGTTCACCTGACTAGTGTGGGCAATGACATATTTTTAGAGAACATCATGGCTTGGCTGGGGGGCTTTAGGTCTGGGCATGGCCTTTCAGTGTAGGAGGATAGGGGGGGGCAGATAGCCAGGCAACTACGCTGGCCTGTGGCGGAAAGGTCATGATTGGTGAGAAGTCAATTTAAGGTCCTTAGGGGGCGGCGCCATTCTTGAATGGGGTCACCCAGGAGGAAGGACAAAGGGTCTCTCCAGGAACTCCAGGGGCGGTACATCCGGTTGGATAGCTGGGTGCAGGGGAGGAGGGAGTCACGCTTTCTTTAGGCTGGTTGGCCACCCCGCACGTGCACTATGACGTCACTAAACGGCGCAGAGTGCAAAGGCCCCCCTTTCTTAATGGAGTTCATGGAGCGTACGGGGGTAACCGGTGGGGGGGGGAGGGAGTACCCTCTCCGTAAACGGGCCCTCTGCGCATGCGCACTCATATGTGAGGGCGTGGCTGTTTGGTAAGGATCGGAGACTGGTTAGCGACCTTGCCGTAGGCCCAAATAATATATGCAGAAAATTAATAATGTGTGATTATGATTCAAAATTTTAGTTTGAGATAGGAAATACGTTGTATTAGAACTATGTTAAGGTTAGCCCTTTGACGCCTGTCTACATGAATTGTAATCTAATGTCAATTACGTTTTCTGCATAAATAATTGTGTAAATATTGTTTATTTAAATTTTTTTTATTTGCTTTTATGTTTTAATAAATACGGCCGGGGGGGTGTATGACCCCCCGCCTTCCAGAGAAATCCTCTCATGTCCAATTTTAATGACGGTGGGGGAAACACAAGGCAGGGGAGGGGGATGGTCGGTAGTCCCTGACCATATAACTTGGGCAGTCCAGCATGCAGCGTCCTGTGGCATCTCATGTTCACCCCAGCAGGATGCTGTTCCAGATGGCTGGAGCCACTACTGAGGGGGACTCTCCTCCGGATGGACTGAGATCATGTTTTGGCACCAAAGGGAGAGGTGTGGCGCCGCGGCCAGGGCGACTGACGCTGAAATCTGGGGATCAGGGTTCGATCCCCGGCTCCGGCGGCAGGTTAGCCCAGCACCATGTGACTCTGGGCAATAGCTCGCTTAATCTTCCCGACGGCCCCCAGCGCCTAGAGACCCTTACGGGTGATTGTGCGCTTTACAAATGTGGATTATTATTATTATTATTATTATTATAATGTCTGTCGGGTTTTACCTATTTGCATCACACGTTGTACATTGCTTATCTTTACAATGCCAGACACAGGAAGATAATGGTACAGTTGAGGTCAAGGGGCATTGAAAGTGCTATAAATAAACCTAGATGCAATACGTGTGTCATTTGGAAGTTCACTAGCCGTTTCTGTAGTGTCACACTACTGTGACCGTGGGATATCATTGAGGTGCTAGAAGCGGACAACATATCGACTATTTCCCCTGCAGAACGTGTCCTCTTTGCCTTACATGAAGACAAGTGTAAGGCGCTTTTGAACACCATTCAGTTGAACTACTGTACAGCACAGGCATCGAATGACAGCCCCATTTACACCATACGCCATTAATAGGTGCATTTTACAGAGACCTGGTTGTAATATGATCATATGTTCATTGTAGATTAGGGTGAAGGGCAAATTTACTAAAATATGTTGCAGTCGTAAACCATGCAAATGATAAAATCACAGGGTTTGGGCCAGTAAAATAAGATGTGTTCCCACATGAAATAATTGTTTTTTTTCAAATAATATTTCCCATTTGGAATGCAGACACAGGTGTTTTTTGCTGTTCCTTGCAGGCCACCATCCCTGTGTTTGTAGCCACAATTTTCAATGCCGCGGTCGTTCTGCAACGTCTGAAAGTGAAACAATGAAAGTGAACTACTGGCTTCCATTGCAAGACAAATAACTGGACCTATATTTTCCGTTAATCACCAAATGCAGCCACTTCTAAATGGTCAATGTTATCAGAAGAACATGGCCACAAGTAAACTATCGGTTAGCAGAAGAAATGGTGCTTTTTGTTATGGAAAAGAAATATCTGGTCCTGTTAGGGGTACAGTGTCTTTCAATCTGAGGTCTGAATCTAATGCAATTCGTTTTAGTAGATTGTTTTTCTTTCTGACTTCATGTTTATGGTCCAAGATGTCACCTTGAGCGCACGTGCATTACCACCGAAATCTTGTGGACAATACACAACCTGATACATTTATTCCAGAGGCCTGCAGCGTTTTTGCACCCATGTTACTTACTGATCAATAGAAAATATGGGAAATAAAGCACAAAAAAGCAATTTGCACGTTTTACATGTGTTTTTTCCACTTGTTTTTATCGTTTTGAGTTCACTTTTGATGAACGGAGCGAAAAAAGCGAGGTACAGCATTTGCTAATAGCTTTCCAAAGGCAGACCGCCTGAAACATGTAAAAACAGTTGACCCTGTTTCTGAACTACCATTCTGCTCCAAGTCAGGCCCAAAGTGAATTGCTTAGAATCATCATTTTCTTGGTCAAAATCAGAAGCTTTCACCAATCTACTTTATATCTAAAATGAAGACCTCATATCATGGATATGTTGCGTGGGGTTGCACCATGTCTATGGAAATTATTAGAATGTATAGCATACTCATTCTGATGGTTCGAGCCTCATATTTTGCTTGCTGATCAAATAAGACACAGAAACTGGGTCCAGTATAAGTGGACCTAGGGGCGGCTTCTCCGATAAGGCGGAGGAGGTTCGCTCCAGAAGAAAGATAAAATGATAATAATGCCATGTTATCATTATATTTTTCCCTAGCAGCTCCCCTGGTGCGGGGCGGGGCTGGACTGCTCAAAGATCAGGGGAGGAGTGGTAGGCACTTCCCAAGTGCACATGACGATGTGACCGGCCATCTTGGGCCGGCCAAACAGTCATGCGCACTGTGCATGTTCTCTACCAGTTGTAATGCACAGCCTGGGTGGACAGGCCCCAGTCCCCATCAGAGCGCCGAACCACAGCACTCAGACCAACCACGACGCTGCTATCAGCAGCGCCATGATTGGCTAGAGGAGGGTGCTTCGTGTTCCTGCATTGTGGCAAGAGGGACGGAGGAGAGGCAGCTGCTGGTAAGGTAAGTTTAATTTTCTTATATTTTTCCCTGTTTTTTTTTCTTCTTAAAACACCCCCTTCCCGCCTCACCACTGCAGCCCCGTAGCAGCCGCTACTGAGTAGACTGTGGCATTAAGAATGCCTAACGGAAGGTGTTCAGCTGATAAGTGCGACCAGAGTAGAAAATGTATTACGGAAAATACATTTATAAGGGGTGCTTGTGTATTAAGACAATATCCCTCGGAGCGTCCCTCAAATATTTTCCACATTTCTCACCACCTTCATATTTCCAAATAACAGTCATGTTTAAGGGTACTTACATTTTTGTTTGTACTTTTATAATTGCATTTCTTTTAAAGATAACAGCATCAGTTCTTATTTAACACTTATAATGATATTTCGAAATTGTATTGTAGTCCATTAAAATGCAATTAACGCCAGTGATACTGTGAAAAGCAACATCTCATAGCCCCCCCAACAGATAACAGACTAACCCTCACCACTGCAGTACCAAACACATGTAATTAAAGTGGTTACGTTTATTCCCATGTTTAATAACCCAAATTCGTAATACTTTGTCCAAAGCCCTCATCCTGACACTCTAAACTTTCACACGTATTTGCAAACCATTAAACACAATACCCTTGATGCTATACCTTTAAATTCTTTACCCTAAACGCTAACCCATACACCTGTATAAAATACCTCTAACTCCTATACCCCAAAGTCTCAAAACGTAACTTTGTATCCCAGATTCTTCTTCTTATACATTAAACCATAACCCTTTACCCAAACCCTCAATGTTCTACCCTTTAACCCCCAAGCCCACAGCCCATACCTATGTACCTGAAACTCTTAAGTCTAGACTCCAAACTCAAACCTTGTAGCTAAAACCCTGTACACTTAAGCGTATAACCTAGCCCCTATCCCCTATACTGCAAACCTTTAACCCTAACCATTTACTCTTAACCCTTGATCATTAGTCCTAAAAATGTAATCAGTATACCCTAAACACTATACCTTATCCCATACCCTTAACCACTTTTAAACTCTCTTTACTGCAGTATATTGTGTGAACCTCACGTTGGGAACTGTTCCTATTTCAAAGTATTAATCTGGGAATCAATAACTAAGTAGTGTAACTTCTTTTTTTTTTAAAGAAGTACTTCTTTCGATATTTGGAGGCAATACCACTTTGTTATTCATGCGCATGGCACCACTTCAAATGTGTTTTTGTGTGGATTTGGCTTGGGTGTCACAGTACTATCAGTGCTGTATGCCTTGGAGGGAGCATATTTACTTTTCTATATTTATGTTGTTTGGCTAGTTTCAGAACTTCTTACTGTACATTTCATGTGATGTGAACATGCAATAACCATCTATTAAGCTGGCATTGCTTCATGAGATGAATGTGGCAGCTGTGGGCTTAGCTCAGATGGAAATAGGCTGGCCAGTGGGTTCAATTGGTGCTGGGTCACTATGGTGGAGAGGAGACGTCAAGGCGATAGATTCCCTGAGCTAAGGGGGTAGGAGGGGGGGTTGGTATCAGAGCGCTTTACTTGAGCACCAGTTGCGTTACAGACAAACACATTCATTTTGTTAGACGCGGGGAGATTAAGTGAATTGGTCAGAATCACAGGATGTTCAGCGTCCCTGCCGAGACTTATACCCGGGTCCCCAGCTCCGAAGTCGACCTCTCTAGTCGTTAGGCCACATTGTCTAAGAAGCACTGGGTGAAGCTGGTCTCTCGGGGACTCCTGCTCTGTCACACATTTGCTCCAGTTGTGGTGTTCACCATGGGAGTCCTGGCTTCTCTTCTTTATGATCTCACTTTTTTTTATGTGGGTAGGCCAGAAAAGGCTGGGCACATGGCTATAAATGTGCACCTACTGGCATTAGTACAAGTGTTGGGTGGACGTCTTCTAGAAGGGCAAGGCTCTAGTGTGACTATGCATGGCAGGCGCCCAGGGAGCCATAACGTGGTCTACCAGGCCACATAATATGGCAATAGTCTGAACAGTACTCCAGAGTATTTTTTAAAGACTCAGCAGGGGTACCTCTCACATCCATCTGCTGTCTGAGTGGTAATCATTGTTACCCTTAATGCTGCTTGATTGACAGCATGTATCCTCCATTTTCAATAACAGCAAATGAGCAGAAGACATAATGGAGGTTGTAAGTGAGGGGTGGTCACGGCACTCAAATTACATTGAGTGTGTCTGGCATTCCCAAAAGGATCACTAAAGTTCACCCACGATGGCAATATGGAGTCCAGGTGAGGCATACGTTATTACAGGACGTTACAATAGAGTACAAAACTGCTTCACTGGCATGGCAGCGCATACAAGCACTGCATTAGCAAAGTCTATCCCTTCACAAAATCTTCAAATATAACATCAAATTTCCATATTATCTATTAAGACGACTTGACTCCCTGCTTTGTAGTTCAACTAATGAGCAAGGGCCTTGGGGTCCAGGTTGTATCAAGAACCCCCATATTTTTTGCAGAGTTTTGTGTGCCTTACGTGGTTACATACTGCTAGGTATTCAGCAACCTCACTTATCACCCAGCAGGATTCTTCTCTTGTGCTACTCCGCTTCCAAACGTCTTTCATTTCCTTTCCAAACCCATTAAAATAATATACTCTCGTCGCTTCATATTTGGTGCATTGGATAACAAAATTGTTTTCATCTTCTGGAAGACAAGTTGCACAGCTTCCAATCCTGTGTCCCCCTAGTTACTTTGGTCCAGATGTAGGAGACCAAATACCGGTCGGTAACGGCCGATTTCGGCCGTTACCGACTGGAGTTTTGTAATGTAGGGGGCCTTTGATTTACAGAATCGGTAAATTTACAGAATCTGTAAAATACCGAATCGGTAAATTTACCGATTCTGTAAATCAATATGTAGGTGCCACAGTAAACAGTGCCACCCACAGGCCCCTAAGAATTCGTTATTTACCATGTAATACTATTGCATGGTAAATAACGAATTCCTGTGTACATGCACATCTGTGCATGTACATCTGTGCCATGTGGCACACAGACATGCCCACATGGCACAAAAGCCAGAAACAGGGGTGCAACAGGGTGTCAAAGTGACACCCTGTTCCCCTTGGCAATTCGGTATTTTTACCGATTCGGTAATTACCGAATCGGTATTTGCCATTGATTCCTATGGGCTTCAAGGCCCATAGGAATCATTGGCAAATACCGATTCGGTAATTACAGAATCGGTAAATACCGAATCCTACCGATTCGGTATTTGTTACAGAATAATTACCCACATCAGATTTACCGATTCATGAATACCGAATCGGTAAAATTCGGTATTTATAAATCAGTAAATCTGATTTACCTACATCTAGCCCTAGGTGTCTGAATCCATTTCCACTTTACAGTCATTTACTCTGTATTTGTTCATTCTTGATCTGTGCTTGGTATTTCATTGTATTCCTAGTAGGTTTGCAGTCTCTCTTTAGTTATATCCCACATTTCATCTTGTGTTTATTACTACTTACCTTCCCAGTATATTTAATATACTTGACCAAAGTCACCAGTGATGAAGAGCTACATCTTCTAGGTTTTTATTCTTTTGTTCTGTGCTCATGACTTTGAATGGGGCAGGCTTGCTGGGCATTTAGGTGAAACTTGACATTTTTTCAACATGTGTCTAATCCTACAGTATTTATTGCCGTTCTACAAAGATGAGTTGTGTATGCTTTAATAGAAGTATTTCTGTGGACTTAAAGAATCTTTTTGTTGACGTATGCAAGCCTCACTTCTGCTGCAGTTGTGTCCCACTTAATTAGCTAAGTATGCCTTAGTGCTATATTTAGTTGTAGTTTGTTCATTTGTGTCATGGGGTGGTTTATGTACATTTTCTAATGGTCCTGCTTTTCCTTTGCCTCTTTTTCCCACTGTACATATAGTACAGTTTAGCTGTGCGCAGAAAGCTGTTTTATGGGCCTGATTGTGAATAATGTCTGTCAGTAATAACACTAAAAACCAATCTAAGTTCTACCAAACGGGATGTTAATCTTTTCTTGTTCTGCCATTTAATAGTTAGGTTTAAGGTTTTGCATAAGTTAAGTGGCTTCTTAACATGACTGTTTAGTTTATGATGATACCTCTGTGTCTGCTCTATGGCAGGAGTTGTCCACACAACACTGGTTGTGCAGAAAGCACTATTTTCTAGTATCGGCTCATCTCCATGCTTTGTAAGGAAGTCAAGTCAAGTCAAGAGTTCTTTATTCGGTGATTAAAAAACACCATAAAAGTACATATATATATATACAGCAAATTAAAATACAGTCAAATTTATCAGAACCCTGCTTGTAATGAAGTCAATTTGCCTGGTAGTGCATGATTAGTGTATTGAGCCTTGTTTGGAAGAGTGGAGTGTTTGATTATGCAATGTGAAAAGTTGTCTCATCCTAGTAAAATGAGACAACAAGTGGTATATAATCCATACATAACTAAGTTTCGGCCTGATGTTAAATTAGCTGGAAAGAGATCAAAACCCATAGATGAGTTATCCCTTTTTAACTAGTTTTTAATATTTCTCAGTTTTCTCTTCATACCAGATATTTATCCCTCTAGAATATTTTTCTTGAGAAATATATTTGGCTTTTTCTGTATATTAGCTTGTAATGCCCTTTTCATTATTATATTTTTGATTATCTTCATTCATGATAGTGTCTCTTCAATCACTATCTGCTGAATGAGTTTCTCCATTTCGTTCAATTCACTCTGCGTGTTTTAAGTAGTTTTCTATTCTCAAAATGAATCTTTTCCTCGTTGTGGGCTTATCCTTCTCTGTATTTTGAATTCAGCATTGTCCTCTGTGCTAGTTCCTACTCTTGGATCTTGCGGTGGGCGTTTGTGTGAGCTCAGCCCTCTTTCCATGTAGTATGAGTCCACATTTTATATCCTAGTCCTCAGTACCCTATCTTTAAGGCGTTGTCAGTAATGAACATGTCTTGTTTATAAGTCGCTAATATTCTGATAATTAAATCTGGGGTCATTTCTAGAAAATGAGGATATTCTTGATTTGAATGAGAAGAATCAGAATATCTTCCTAAACCATTCTTTTCTGGAAACCTCATTTGCCTTGCTGAGTAGCAGTGAAGAGATAGGACTTTGGGTATCTAGCCATTATTTACACATCTGTATCAAGGACACCTTCAGCCGCGGCACTCTTTAGCAGTTCAGGTTTATTTTGAGATTAAGCTCTTGAAATGTCTTGTTGGTGATGACCTATCCCGAGAGCAGTTTTTTTGACTCCGGAATTATTTGGTTGTTAATGTTAGCTGGTCTTCCGTAGCTCGAATATCTCTTCCTTTCTTGGATAAGCCATTGGTTCTGGTGCATGATTATGTAAATGTGATGCGGAATTTTGCTGTTTGTTTTGTGTCCAGTCACTGAACTGTAGAACTTGTAAATACACTCCGTCTAGGAGTTTCACATTTGCATTTCTTAACATTACAATGTACACAATCGGAGGCTGTGTACAACTCCTGTAATGATTCGAACGCCTTTTTTGAGCTTATGGCTAACCCAGATTCACTCAGGTGGTTAAATCTCCCACACACATTCCTGGGCACACTTTGGTTACTGTCTTTACCAACTATTCGGGCTTGGTGGTTGGGTGCATCTTCCCTCTGAGTTGGGCTGATCATCGGGGAGTGACTTAAGATATCAGTGCCCACCTCTCATGTGAGTACCTCACAGGCGCAGTGGAAATATGTGCCATACAGAAATTGGAACATAATTATGTTGGCTGACATGGATACAGCCCTCAAAAACTCAATTTTGCGGAATGATCATCCGCAGGATCATACTTTGGAAGATTTTGCAGACTGGGTCAAGTCTGCCGTAGATAAAGTGGCTCCACTGAGAGCTAAGATTTGCACTAGGTTTAAAGCACCTGCTCCTTGGTTTTCAGATGAACTTTAAGACCTCAGACAGCAGTGTCGTAGGCAGGAACATAAATCGGAGGGAGAATTCAGGCCTGCAGATAAAGGGAAGTATAAAGAGCTCTTACTCATTTATAAGCGCGCTATTGGCATAGCAAAATCCTCTTTTTATGTTAATAAAATTAGATCTGCTAGCAATTCCTTGAATGAAGGAGCTCTCCAAACCTCCGGTCAAACAGCTTATGGAGAATTCTCAAAGTTTTTGTGACAAAGTAGCTGTCTATTTCAGAGATAAAATCCTTAAGATCTACTCAGAATTTAACATTGATGACGCTGGGGTTGTCACCTCAAAAGCCTTCTTAAACCCTAACCGTCCGCAATTTTGTCTGCAAGGCCAAAATTATGTTATGAACATATAATTGAGGTCTCCAGATGAATCTCATCCCCTAGGAATCTGCAACTTGCTCCTGATTGCTCATGACTATTCTGCACAAAGTCTTTCACCATAAACTGAAAACAGGAGTGTATATCAGTCTTTGGAAGAACGCTATAGTCATTCCTCTGCAGAGGAAACCAAATGGGGACCCTGAGGACTTAAAAACCTTTGTCCCATTTCATTGTTGTCCACTCCAGCACAAATGTTAGGAAAATACATCAAGGTTAAATTTACAAACACTCACAAGCTCCTGGATCCATACCAGAATGATGGTGGACACAGCACGGAATCTTCACTTGCTGCTGTAGCCAATTCCATCTGTGGCCAGGTCAACCAGGGTGGTGCCAACATCTTGATGATGCTTGATTTGTCAGTGGCAATCAACACTATATCATCCTTTCGCCTGTTCCAAAGACTCCCAACAGGTTGCGGGTGAGGGCCACTGCCTTGGAGCTCTTCTGCTTATTCCTTAAGCGTAGGGCCCAATAGGAAGTTGTGGAGATTTCAGAGCATAGGCCTTTACGCTCCTCTGTGGGGTGCTGTGGGGATCCTCCCTCAGCACATTCATATTTATATGTAAGTCCCTCCCCCTTCTTTGCTGAGCTGTTGCGTTCATTCGTATTTTAAGTGCTATCCTATGCAAATGACACACAAAATATTGTCTCCCTATCGGACAAGCTGCCACTGATAGCAGATAAATTCAAACTGTGTAGGAAAGGCATCAGCATCTGGATGAAAGATAAATGTCTAAAACTGAATGCTGGAAAAACAGAGATCCTGGTGTTCGGGGCTCAACACTTGGTCTGCCCCGAGCTTTGGTGGCTGGAGACCTGTGGGCCTTTACCCACCCAAGTTGAATCGGAGAAAAACTTGGGGGTCATTTTTGACAGCCACTTAATTTTGACTCACAGGTCAGTCATACCACCAGTACTTGTTTTTTTTATCATCAGGGCTTCTAAGAATTTCTTTTCATTAATCCCCCATTGAATTTCGAGTTGCAGTAGTCATTGCCATGATAACATCACGCTTAGACTACTGCAATGCTCTATATCTAATCATCAACAAGTCCTTCCTGAATAAGCTCCAGGGTGCCTCAAAATGCGGCAGCCCACATTTATTAAATGTGCCTAAAATCTTTAGGTGAAGGAAGGCATTTGCTCCCTTCAATGGCTGCCAGTTACAAAGCCAGAGGTCTATAAAGCCCGGTCTTCCTTGCTTTCCATCATCAAGGACCTGTGCATTTTAGAACATCCTTCAGCAGGAGAGTGATTGTTCCCAGGTCTCGTAAAATCAGATGGGGCGGTCACTCCTTCTCTGCTTGCAGCGGCCAAGTTGTGGAATACTATGCCTGTGCACATCGCTGCCCTGGAGTCCTTCGCCCTGTTCAGCAAGCATTGCAAAACCTGGCTCTTCCGTAAGTTTTTCTCTCAATCTTTCAGCCGGTGTTTCCCGGTATGAACCAGCACTTTGATACCCTTGGGTTTAGTGTGCTCATTTTCCGGGGTCATCTGGGGTGCATAGGTAAGTCGCTGCTGGGTTTGTTTCGTGGGTTTGAAGGAGGCTCTTCTCTGCTTTGTTGTGATATTTTCATGTTTTGTTTCTGCGCTTCATGGCTTGGAATTTGTTCTTTGTCATTTTTGGTGTGCTTTGTGATATTTTTCTCTGTGGGGTCATTCTCCTTTGTGTTTCGAAAACAATATTTTTTTTAAAACTTCTGTTATTATGTGATTTACCAACTTTTTTTCTCTTTTTTGTTTTAGGGTTATTATACTTCTTATAAGTCCCTCGCTTTAAGATTGGCTCTTCTTTTGTCTGTTGTACGTAATAAATGAATTTCATCCCCCTTTTTTTATTTTGTTTCACAAATTTACTAGGATTGTATTTATATCAGCATTTGATGTTTTAATCTCTAGACTCAGGTTTTCAATTTCTGCCTTAAGTTCACATATGCCAGTCTTATTTTTACTGTTTGCTTTCCTAGAATGCTCTTGCAATTGGTTCACAAAACTGACTATTGCACAGGCACACTCTGCATTGTGAATCTCCAGAACTGAACAGACCGTTTTTTACAGTAGTTTCTATTTTTGGGGCATGTTACCAAAAGAGTGATACACAGTTGGAGTCTGTCCTACACTATGGGCCAGATGTACGACGCACCAATTTGCGAGTCGCAAATTGCTTTGCATTTGTGACTTGCAAATTGGTATGTACACCAGTGTCTCAGACAATTCCTATTGGGGTCGCAAATTGCATGACTCATGTATATCAATGAGGCAGTCGAAACTTACGACCTCATTGGGAATGGCTGGCACTCCCAGGGATGGTGGCCTGATCGGGCTCAGCAGACATCCATGTCTGGGACTGCTTTTAAATAAAGCAGTTTTTCTTTTTTTTAAATGCAGCCCCTTTTCCTTAAAGGAAAATTATTATATATAAAAAATAAAAAATACACTTTTCATTTTCATAAGAAAAAGTTTTTTAAGGTTAACCCATAGTCATCCACCAATGTTCTTGTCGTTTTTGGTGTGTCCCAGAGATCATTACTTTCTGTCCCATTCAATATCTCCATAAAAACTCTATTTTGCATCCTACATCATTGAGGTACATTATACCATTCCGAAGGGGGTGGCAAGCAGATGACATGCAATTGTCCTCTGAATTACTTTGGCTCCATAATGATAGGATTGAAGCATCTAATAATCCTACATTCAAGTTTTCATAATAGGATTGCTAGTGCTAAGATCAACGCCAAATAGGACTATGCAAATTCATTACAGAGGAAGACCTCTCCAAATTCAATGGTTGCAGGAGGTACAGAATGCTCCTGCCAGGTGGTCTGCACACTCAAAGAGAGTAACAGGTTTTCTATTGGACTAGAATCATTGCATTGGCTGCCATGAGGCAAAAAGATCCTTTTCTAACAATGACCAGTTCCAAATGAGTGGTTAGAATAGTTCCATCACACTGTCAAAAAAAGTTAATCCTACTAAGGATTTTGGATCACACAATTGTTCGATTGCGGGCTGTCCTACGTATAATGAGAGGTGACGGGAGGTTCACCCACTTCGGCCCTTGTTTGCAGAATAATTTGTCCCTAGAATTCGTGGACAACCCCTGACTCCTTAGCTTCTGGCAATGTCCAAAGACTTTATCCCTACAGTGTTTCATCATAGTGCCCTGAGACTAAGTTCTCGACCCTTGTGAACATGTGTCTTTTTATCTTTTTCGAATGATATTATTTACTCTCACAGTGAGGTGCCTAGAGACAATTTGCTTAATGGGTTTAGTAATTTTTATCACTAAAAGGTTTGTTTTTAACTTCCTTGAACTGCAACACTTGTTTATTTCCTAATTGTAAAGTTGTTTTGGTGTTGTAGTGTCACATAGACATTACTCAAGGGAATGCCTTGCTGGTTTTGCCCGGCTACCAGGGGTAATCTTGGGATGCCTAGAAGAACCCTGTATACTTTTAAGCAGCATAGAGTTTTGACTTTGTGGAAGCATAGTAGCAGCTCTTCTGAAGACTCAGGCTTCTCTCACATCCATTTTAACTCCTTCGCTGCTCATGACGGCTCCCGGCCGTCATGAGTCATGGTAGGCGCGTGCTCATGACGGCCGGGAGCCGTCAGAACGTTGCCGCTCCGCCCACACGCTGTTAATTCCCCGCCTGTGCAGGAGAATTAATTAGAGGGCGGAGTTCTAACGGCACCCGGCCGTCATGAGCACACGCCCATCGTGATTTATGACGGCCGGGAGCCGTCATGAGTACCGCAGCACCATGCTCAACCCCCCTCCCCGCACCGCGGCGGAATTCGCGCCGCGGCGAAGGGGCTAAGTACCTGGTTTATGACATCCATATTCTGAACAAAAATATAGGTTTCTAATGACAATTTTCAACAACATACTTTAAAATGCATTGTTCTAATGCAACGCGTAAATTGACAATGTCCACTGCAACATAAATTACTTAGCTGCCGAAGAACTGATTCACTTTGGAAAACAGAACTATTTATACATTTTTTAACCAGCCAGTCATGTTCCACACACCATGCAGTGGCTAACCAATACATGACCACTGCCAGGGCCTGCGGTTCTGTAATCTGCAACAGCAGATCTTGGGATGCCTGTATACTTTTAAGCAGCAATGGAAAGCACGAACTGCACCTCAGCATGCTGCAACTTCACACCTGCTTTCTTGAATGACATTACTTCCATTAATATTACTCAGTCACAAGGCCTGCAATTCCTCATTGTACACCAGAGAGGATTGTTCTTATATCTAAAAAGGCTTGATTTGACTGTATAACTCTGTCTGACTTCACTGAGCTATTGTAAAAAATGGGATTACTCATGCTAGACATCGGGCAACCTGAACAATGGGAGAAAGAAGCGGGGGAAAAGGAGGCGAGGGAAGAAGCTAAGACTTAGAGAGTGGAAGATAGAGAATGGGTGGGGTGACGGAAAAACAGATTGAAAGGGATTCGAGTGGAATGGAGAGTGATGGGGAGAACTAGAAACAAACAAGAAATGTACCTTCTTCCTTTACTTGTTGCTTGGTTGCTAAAAACAAACAAAAACACAACATGTCAGGTTATTTATAGAGAGAATATTGTAGAGATTGAGTTTAAACAATAAACAGTACTTGCTGCTCCTCCTTCCCTCTCTATTTTCTCCTCCCCATCTATTCCTCCCACCACTCTGGCGCATGGGTTACATGTACAGTTCACACCTAGACATTAAACTGATGTACTTTCCACTAGAGTTGTCTTCCTAAAATGTACTTATTCAACACTAGCTGAGCACAACGCACCTGGCCATTCTGAATTCCACGTTTTTTAGGCGCCAGACAGTTTTGAGGCAGTCAAAGCTCATGTCAAGACTGAGATATCTCTCAAATACAGTTTAAAAATCTGGGGACCTGAAGCTGCATTCTGAACAAACGTATGAAGAAAGAGATGATTTACAATACATTCTTTTAATGTAACATGCACACTGATAATGATCATTCCAACATTAATGAGCTAATTGCACGATAAACATGTGATTCATTTTGCAAAAAGGGAGCCATGTTCCACCCACCATGGCGATTGCAGCAGGGACTGGTTGAAGCATGCAGATTGCAGCAGGGACTGACAGAAGCATGCAGATTGCAGCAGTGACTGACTGAAGCATGCAGATTGTAGCAGTGACAGACTGATGCATGCAGATTGCAGCAGTGACAGACTGATGCATGCAGATTGCAGCAGTGACTGACTGATGCATGCATATTGCAACAGTGACTGACTGATGAATGCATATTGCAACAGTGACTGATGGATGCATGCGGATTATAGCAGTGACTGACTGAAGCATGCAGATTGCAGCAGTGACTGACTGATGCATGCAGATTGCAGCAGTGACTGGCTAATGCATGCAGATTGCAGCAGGGACTGATTAATGCATGCAGATTGCAGCAGGGACTGATGGATGCATGCGGATTATAGCAGTGACTGACTGAAGCATGCAGATTGCAGCAGTGACTGACTGATGCATGCAGATTGCAACAGTGACTGATGGATGCATGCGGATTATAGCAGTGACTGACTGAAGCATGCAGATTGCAGCAGTGACTGACTGATGCATGCAGATTGCAGCAGTGACTGGCTAATGCATGCAGATTGCAGCAGGGACTGATTAATGCATGCAGATTGCAGCAGGGACTGATTGATGCATGCAGATTGCAGCAGGGACGGACTGAAGCATGCAGATTGCAGCAGTGACTGACTGACTGATGCATGCATATTGCAACAGTGACTGACTGATGAATGCATATTGCAACAGTGACTGATGGATGCATGCGGATTATAGCAGTGACTGACTGAAGCATGCAGATTGCAGCAGTGACTGACTGATGCATGCAGATTGCAGCAGTGACTGGCTAATGCATGCATATTGCAGCAGGGACTGATTAATGCATGCAGATTGCAGCAGGGACTGATTGATGCATGCAGATTGCAGCAGGGACGAACTGAAGCATGCAGATTGCAGCAGTGACTGACTGATGCATGCAGATTGCAGCAGTGACTGGCTAATGCATGCAGATTGCAGCAGGGACTGATTAATGCATGCAGATTGCAGCAGGGACTGATTGATGCATGCAGATTGCAGCAGGGACGGACTGAAGCATGCAGATTGCAGCAGGAACTGACTGATGCATGCAGATTGAAGCAGGGACTGACTGAAGCATGCAGATTGCAGCAGGGACTGACCGATGCATGCAAATGGCAGCAGGGACTGACCGAGGCATGCAAATGGCAGCAGGGACTGACCGATGCATGCAGATGGCAGCAGGGACTGACCGAAACATGCAGATTTCAGCCGGGACTGACCGATGCATGCAGATTGCAGCCGGGACTGATTGATGCATGCAGATTGCAGCAGGGACTGATTGATGCATGCACATTGCAGCAGTTACTAACCGATGCATGCTGATTGCAGCAGTGACTGACTGATGCATGCAGATTGCAGCAGTGATGCATGCAGATAGAAGCAGTGATGCATGCAGATAGAAGCAGTGACTGACTGAAGCACGCAGATTGCAGCAGTGACTGACTGATGCATGCAGATTGCAGCAGGGACTGCCTGGTGCGTGCAGATTGTAGCAGGGACTGACCGATGCATGCAGATGGCAGCAGGGACTGACCGATGCATGCAAATTGCAGCAGGGACTGACCGAGGCATGCAGATGGCAGCAGTGACTGACCGATGCATGCAGATTTCAGCCGGGACTGACCGATGCATGCAGATTGCAGCCGGGACTGATTGATGCATGCAGATTGCAGCAGTGACTGACTGATGCATGCAGATTGCAGCAGTGATGCATGCAGATAGAAGCAGTGACTGACTGAAGCACGCAGATTGCAGCAGTGACTGACTGATGCATGCAGATTGCAGCAGGGACTGATTGAAGCATGCAGATTGCAGCAGGGACTGACTGGTGCATGCAGATTGCAGCAGGGACTGACTGAAGCATGCAGATTGCAGCAGGGACTGACTGAAGCATGTAGATAGCAGCAGGAACTGACCGATGCATGCAGATGGCAGCAGGGACTGACCGATGCATGCAGATGGCAGCAGGGACTGACCGAGGCATGCAGATGGCAGCAGTGACTGACCGATGCATGCAGATGGCAGCAGGGACTGACTGAAGCATGCAGATTGCAGCCGGGACTGACCGATGCATGCAGATTGCAGCCGGGTCTGATTGATGCATGCAGATTGCAGCAGGGACTGATTGATGCATGCAGATTGCAGCAGTGACTGACTTATGCATGCAGATTGCAGCAGTGACTGATTGATGCATGCAGATTGCAGCAGTGACTGATGCATGCAGATTGTAGCAGGGTCTGACTGATGCATGCAGATTATAGCAGTGACTGACTGATGCATGCAGATTGCAGCAGTGAATGACTCAAGCATGCAGATAGAAGCAGTAACTGACTGAAGCATGCAGATTGCAGCAGTGACTGACTGAAGCATGCAGATTGCAGCAGGGACTGATTGATGCATGCAGATTGCAGCAGGGACTGATTGATGCATGTAGATTGCAGCAGGGACTGACCGATGCATGCAAATTGCAGCAGGGACTGACCGAGGCATGCAGATGGCAGCAGTGACTGACCGATGCATGCAGATTTCAGCCGGGACTGACCGATGCATGCAGATTGCAGCCGGGACTGATTGATGCATGCAGATTGCAGCAGTGACTGACGGATGCATGCAGATTGCAGCAGTGGCTGACCGATGCATGACTACTGAGAGAACCTGCAACTCTGTAACAAGCAACATTAAGCACTAGAGCTACGGGTTTGGCAAATCTGGGGATGCTACAGCATCCCCAGATTTATATGGAAGTTTAAAATGGCAGGACAATAAGGAGGCCTAGTTGGCGTTTATTTCCCCAACAAGAGTAACTTTACCTAAGGGGCCCTGTTGATGGGAGCCAGGAGAGGATGAATGTCAGATGAAGATGTGTGTTAGAGGTTTTGTTGCCAAAAATTATAGAGAACCCCCTGTTATATAAACATTTAGTAACTCAACCATGTGTGTTTGAGTGTTTCCTACAGCGACATCTGAATGAGTCTGGGTATGATAAATGTGAGCCTACGTTTTCACTAGGGCACAACTTTGTATTTTAATGATACCATACTTTATTTGTTCTATCAAACATTGTGACTTCTGGATAAATATATAGGGTCCATCTGATGAATCTTATCGCGGAAATGGCAAACCTGCATGCACCATTTCATTTGTGTTGCCAGCATTGTAGTCAATAGTTTAAAAGGTATTTGTTCTAAAATACAAGTTTGAACTAGGGTACAACTTGAAGAAAACTAATTTCACACAATGTACGCTGTGCTCACAAAATGGGAAATGGTAGAAACTAAGGGGCTTAGCCTTATTTACAAGCCCTTTGCGCCACTCGTTCGTCACTTTTCCCATGTTAAAAATGACGCAAATGTGGCGTAAGGGGTTTGTAAATCTCACCCCAATTGTTCTTCCTTTAATTCAATTTAAAGGATGGAACTAAGTTTGTGAAAAACAAAACTGCTCCATTTATTATTAAAAGGTTAATCACAGCCTTTAATTACGTGTTAGAATCTTTATTAATCCTGTTTTTGCATTGGTGCAAGCTCCCGTGTGTAGCTTAAATAGACCCATGCAGTCCTTCCGACTAAGAATCTGAGTTCACCGATTGCTTGTTAGTGACTTATTAGCATCACCACACCATTTTGACGGACAATGTGCCAGCTACAAATCATTATTGTTCCATACCACTGTATATGACTTAGCACAATATTGAGCAACGTGTGCTTCGAAATGCACACCTTGTTTACAAAATGGCCATACCACACTCTTCTACTGCAGAGGCTTTGATTATTTGCAACACTCATTGATTCAGACTAAGACTTTTTATCTCTGGAAGGCGCTGTGGTATAGAAGACATGACCGGAAGAGCGGAGAGGAAAAGGAGGGTGTATCCATTTTGGACAATGTGGAGCACTCATCAGTCTGATGTAACGTTCTGCCACCCGCAGAGTATCTGACCTCCCACTGTGCAACTGTGTGCTGCAGAGGGCAACTTATAGTGGTTTTGCAGTGGCTGCAGAGGGAGGGGCTTGGGATTTGGTATTATGTCGTACCTGGGGCCCTGAATACTGGCAGCTGGATTGGACGTCTGCTCTTACTGAGGTAAGATGTAATGTGGCCTCTCCTGGTGCCCTCATCCGAAGTCTCAAAAGGGGTGAAACTGTTGGGGGAACTCCTGATTAGGGATCAAGGGAGTGCGCTGTTGCCTTGCTCTCCTGGAAGTGCTCCAAGGCCGAGTCTGCTTTATCTCCGATAAGATGTGCTATCAAATGACATGTCCATCAGGGATTGTTGTACGTCGCTTAATAACACTGAGGAGCGAAGCAAAACATGCACCAAAGCACCACACTGGTCCCGACTGCAGTCCCTCACCCAAGCACTCAGTAATGCCTACGCCTGAGCATATGACATATTTTGCTGTATCCTGACCATCATGTTTGATTTGTTGATGGTTAGTTCTAAGGTAATTTGGACTGCTGGCAAGATTTCCGCCACCATGTCCCGCAACGCATGCACATAGCGTCCCAGGATGCAGGTGGGGCTCACAGAACGTAAGGCGAGGCTAACGAAAGATAACATATGTTTTGGCAAATGTCTCCATGTGTTTCGACTCTATCTGGCGGGGTGGTCGCAAGCGAGTTGGGTTTTAGCCTGCAGGTAGAGGCCTGGAGCACCAGGCTCTCTCGTGTGGGTTGTTGCAGGAGAAGTCTGGGTCTCCAGATGTAGGTCTGTGTCTCCTAGTAACTAGTGCTCAAGATCCAGGCTTCGTCCAGGTCCCAGCAGGGTGTGGGTTAGAGCCTCGTTAAAAGCACGAGGGCTTCCTATGAGGTCTGCTTGGGTTACAGGACTTCTTTCAGGAAGTTTGTCTTGACCTCAATGGTAGGCGGTTCTAGGTCTAGGGTCTTTCCTGTCCCCAAATGACCATGGCAAAGGAAGAAGACTCTTCCACTGATGCTCAAGGAGTTATATAGAGTGTAGTGTCAGTGGAGGTGTCCAAATCACTGGCATCTTGGAGATTCAGATGAAGATTCTCAAGGTCTGTGAATTATCATCATTATAAGGGGCAGGCAGTCTGTAGTGTAGTGTAAAGGAAGTGTTTCCAAATCTGAATAACCTAAGGGGTGAGGAGGTAGCACTTTGGCAAGTGTCGCTGCAGATTAACTTTAGTGTAAGAAAGGACTATTGACTCCCCCTCTGGCGTCAGCAGCATCTAAGCCACTGCTATACTCTGGAGTCAGTTATGGTGGCATAAGGGGTATTGGCCTTGGTACCTACCCCAGGGTAGGGCTCTGACTTAGTACGTTTTTGGCTTTTGAGAGTTACCCAATGATTTCGACCTGAAGAAAGAGCGCCCATGAGAACGACCTCGGGAATAAGTATGCCTCCACATCCTTGAGTGGGTCAGTCATTCATGCCTTTTGGCAAAGATTCACATCGTAGAGTTCGGCCTCGAAGCCTCAGATGGCCTTTGGGTTATTCTAAGCGCATTTGCCACAAGATGCAAGTCGCGTGAGGAGCCCGTACACCAGAAAAAACCTCATAAGTGTCTGCCACTAACATTTGCTTGTGGCAATCCTCTGCAAGCTTTAAACCCTGTTGCTTTTGGAAGAGACATGCCCCTTGCACCCTGGAAAAAGTTTGAAAAAACTGTCTGTTAAGCCTAACAGAATTCAAAGGAGCGAGCTACGGATCCACATCGGAAGGCGCAGAAAGAAAGGAACTGACGTTAGTGCATAGGGGTGGTGACGAGGTAGGGGCCCCGATATTACATTTGGAATGGAACGAGATGGATCAGACGTGAAACTCACAACGCCACCTACTGACGTGCAACAGAATTACTTCCAAAAAATTTCCCGATACAGTCTGACACCTCGGGATATTCACAAGTTGAGGTATCTGAGATTGAATGTATCCCTCATGATATGAAAACTGCTCAGTTGAACAATAAGTAAATATGTATAGCTACATAAATATGTATATATATATATATACACACACACACACATATATATTAAACATATATATACACAGACATATATTTATATATACATATATAGCTACTTATATAGATATATAAATATAAATATAAAAATTACACTCCATCACCACGAATATGCTAGATTAGAATAAAGCGTTCAATAAATACATCCGAATGGAACAGTATATAGGAAAACAGAATAGAATATAAAAATATTGGAATAGGACTGTAACTATAAAATAAATAGGAGGATAAGCTTCATCAACAGCACATAACCCAAAATCTCTTCAGGTGATTAATCAATTTAGGGCTCTTCCGACATTTCCTTCATAATCCTTCTTTCTTTTCTTTTTCTCCCCTTCCTTACAACATCCCCATGTTCCATTGTTTACCTCTTTTCATGATCATCATGTTTCAATAAACTTTTTCACTGGCTCTGACCACCATGACACTACTTCATTATCATTCCCAGGTTCACCCATACCTCATTTTATCACTCCTCAACTCATCTGTCTTTGTGTATACTTCTCCTGTTTGTGCATGAACAACTCAACTAGCCTTCTGTTACCCAAGCCCATGTGTTGAGATCTATTCATCAGTGCTAGACAAACAGTGTGAACTGGACTCTACCTCTAAAAAAGAACACCCAATTACCTGCCAAAGAAAGAGGGGTAGTTCTGAAACTTGACAACATTTTGACAACATTTTTTTTATGTTCCTTCTGTACTCTAAATCCCTATGGACCATAAATTGTACATGTTCCTTTAACAATATTCTGAACCATTCTACTAACTAAAATTTTTCAGTGGGGTGGTAAAGTCCTCTTTTAAGTCTGAACACTCTTGTAGAGGCTATCCTGTGAGACAGACTACGGATTGCAAGACAATGGAAGCCAAACTTGCCTCTAGAAGGCATCCCTAAAGATGGGCTAAGGATTGCAAGATGATGGAAGCCAAACTCACCTGGGGAGGATATCCCTAGAAGCAGACTAAGGACTGAAAGATAATAAAGACTAAAGTACCCCCTAGAAATGACACCATCTTTGCCCTGATACTGTCTTGGGTTGCTTGTGTTCCTGTTCAGGGAGGACCTAACCTGGCAGTTCGGCGGAATGCAAACGCTAGCTCTGAGGCTGAGACCGGATCACAAGAGAACGGGTGAAAGGGCAGCCCTCCTGATCACCGCTCCAATCCCGTCCTGCCCCGCTCCACAACCGGAGCTGCTGCCTCTGCTGCCTCTGATGATTGCACCGTCCCCTGCTCCCAGCCGCCGGGCAGAAGCAGCCGAGCCCACGCCGTCAAGCCCTGAGCCGGCTCCCCGCCACCCGGAGCTTTTTGCCGCACCTCTCACCAAACCTCGGTGCCGCACCAAACTCCGGGACTCCGGGCTCCAAGTTCCGTGCTTCAGGCTTCGGGCTTTGGGCTACGCTCACAGGCTCGGAGATGCTCCAAACGCTAACCCAGTGAACGCCGGTGAACGCTGGTCATCACACCACTCGCTTCTCTCGCTTCTCGCCTCAGTCTCGCAATGGCCCACCAGAGTCAATCCCAATAAGAATCACATGCACACATACATAAAGATGGTGCCACACTCAAAGACTTGATTTACAAGTTCATGAGGTAGGCTCCATTTTGAAATGTTGGTCTCCTTTATGCATAACCCTTCTGTAATCACCTAGAGGTTTCAATAGAACAAAAAGTAGTGAATAAATGTGGTAGCCTTCCTCAAAGGAATCAAATATGGAAACTGTGGTGACAACCCCTTTTTCGCCTACCTTGAAAAAAAAAAACCTTTCCTTAAGGCAACTGTGATGGCATCGTCACGAGTGAGGCCATTGAGGTTGGAGTTGGGCAAAACTGTTGCATATTGGGGGGCGTGGCTAGCAGCCGACGATGGCGGCCGCAGCTTAGGGAGGCTCCTGGGCGAAGGCGGCTTTCCGCGAACATCCGTAGCAGAATCCTGATATTTACTGGCGGAAAGGGGCGGACCGGACCCAGCGTCCATGCGGCGAGCTTCGCTGAAATTTCCGGGAACGGCGGCGGCTCGAACGGGCAGGATCCTGAGGTCAAGTGGCTGAGGAGGGGCAGGGCCTAATTGCCGCAGCGGAGCCACGGACTGTCGGCGCGACTGCATCCAGCCGGAAGTGACCCGAGGGCGGGGGTGAGTGGCAGGAAGCGCCGGTGAAACGGGCGTATCACCCTGAACCCTCCGTGGGGCCCCCCTCCCGTCGACCCGAGCACTTGGGCACGCGTCCACACTACCAGTCGGCGCCCCCCGGTCCCGCAAGCATCCGCCAACGGCGTGACAGGGGTGGCGTAATCTCGGCCTAAGACCGCCATTGCCCGGCCACGCAGAAAGAATACGCAGAGCACCAGCAACGGCCGTCACAGGCACACGGCCACTGCGGTCGTCGGGAGGTGGGCGCGACGGACTTCTGACCGGGAACATCGGGGGCCATTCGCATGCTGAGCCACAAGAGGAGATAGGGCGTGGACAGCGCATATACCGGGGAGACACCGAGGAGAGGCATATTGTGGCAACCCCGGCCGGTGTGGGTCATACCTCACAGCGCACCGCCAAACTTTCCTTTGGGCTCCTTGCTGGGGGGCGGCCTGACCCCTGGCTTAGTCGCAATCAGTGGGAGAGCGCTGGACCGCTACATGCCAGTGAGGAAACGCCGTCCCCCATCGCAGTGACCAGATAAGCAGTCACGGCCCGCCGCAGAAGTGCAAGGAGGCGGCCCTGCGCGACCCACGCACGATCATTCTCTCCAGCTGGCAGTCCACTTCCCGGCGACGCCATGTCCCAAAGGGGCCCCAGAAGCAACGCGACCCAGGCCAAGTTGGACAAATTCGCGTATGAGAGGCACTCGCCGCCACACGACCCACGCAAGACCGCTGGAAAAACGGCAGAACCTGAGGGGGCGAGGAAAGCCACGCTTGACGATGTCCTGGTAGCTCTGGCCCAGGTGCAGACGACGGTGGGAGCCACGGCGACGGAAGTCACCCTGATAAGAGCGGATCTCCAAAAGATGAATGAGAGGGTCAAGCAGGTCGAGGTGGTCACTAAATCGCTGGTGGAGGACGTATCCGAATTGCAAACAGCAGTAGAACGCCTGCAAACCGATAACAAACTGCTTCGGGACAAACTGGATGACCAGGAAGGGCGCTCCCGGCGCAACAATGTCCGAATTTTAGGTGTGACGGAGTCAGAAGACACGGGGGCACTGGACCTATACGTGGAGGACTTGATCAAAACGCGGCTCAAGCCCAAGGGACTCTCGAACTTCTTCTCCGTCGAAAGGGCGCACCGCGTCCCGGGAGGAAAGCCCAAGTCGGGGGCCTCACCACGACCGATACTGGCCAGATTGTTTAATTTCCGGGATCGGGATGCCATTCTCCAAGCCGCAAGAGTGTCACCGTCCGTCCAAATTCAGAACTCCAAAATTGCTTTCTTCCCGGACTACACGGCGGAGGTGGCCAGGAGACGGAGAACATTCCTGGAGGTAAAGAAGACCTTGAGAGACAAAGAACTGCCATATTCGATGATCTTCCCGGCAAAGCTGCGGGTGGTAGCGGACAAAAAAGTGTGGATCTTCGACTCCCCGGATGCAGCCCGGGACTGGCTGGAGGGTTGGCACACCGTTGGTCGACGGCGCAAAACACACAAACCGGATCGGGACCGTGGAGAAGGCAGCAGACATGGCTCTCAAACGTCGGGACGAGCGGAGGGAGCAGACCACTCGCCCTCCCATGGCATTGAAGGGGGTGGCGAGGAAGAATGACCCTGACCACGGCCTCTACGCTCTAAGCAATCACCAACCGCCGTACAGACTTATCTCTTTCAAGGCTGCAAGTTGACGCTGGCATGGCTGCCCCGAAAGCCTTCAGGGAGGCCGCCTGCCTGGGGAGACGCTCTCCCCCCTACACGCAAGTACTCTGGTTTTGGGAGGGGTAAAGCACTCTGCTCAGTTGGGGTGGCGGGCAGTTATAGGTCCGTTAAGCATGGGGGCAGGGAGGGGGGTTTGTTTTGAACTGTTTTTGTTGGGAATGTGCACAAAGGGTCGAGGGCATTGTTTCAGTATTTACAAGAATCGGAACACTTTATTGGGAACGGACAATGACTTTATGCCCCCATGATGCAGCTAACACTTGGCTGCGCAGTGACACAGCCGCTAGACCGGCCACTTTTTTGGGGCAATACATCATGTACCTCATTGCCACTAGATGGCTAACGATTTCTTACCTGCGGAGGGGGTGACTCCCTCTGATACGCACTGCCCACCTTTGACCCTGGTTTCCTGGAATGTAAGGGGCTTGGGGGACAAGGTCAAGCGGGGATTGGTCTTAACTGCTATTAAGCGCCTGCGTCCTGCTGTGGCCCTGTTGCAAGAGACACACCTGGTGGGGGGAGCTACGAAGGCCTTAGATAGACGAGGCTACAAAATGTGGGCCCACTCAGCTTTCTCGTCCGGCTCCAGGGGGACCGGCGTTCTAATACAGAAGAACTCGCGTTTCATCCCCCTAGCAATTAAGACTGATGACCAGGGCTGCTTTGCGGCCGTGCAGGGACAATGGGAAGGGAAACTCTTTCATTTGATATCAGTGTATATCCCACCGGCTTTACACTCGGTTCACCTCCCAAGACTAGGAGACTTCCTTTTAACTCTCCCCGAGGGTGAGGCCATTATAGGGGGGGATTTCAACGCGGTCATGGACCCACAACTAGATAAACACCCATCCCCCGCCCAGACTGGGGGGGAAACATACTTTCGGCGATTTGCCGCGGCCATGGGCATGACAGACATCTGGAGACACTTACACCCGAACACGAAACACTACACATTTCACTCCGCAGTGCATGGGAGCCTGTCCCGTATCGACTATTTCCTGTCGCTAGGGGAGGCCCTTTGTCATGTGGAGACCCCGGTAATTCACCCTCGTGGTATTTCTGACCACTCACCGCTCACACTGACGATTTCCTTACAGGCAAGGGCACGTAAGCGCATTTACCCCATGCACGCATCATATTTCAAAATTCCACAGGTCCGCAAGGAACTCAAACGCGCCACGAAGCACTACTTTCTTGAAAATGCCCATTCGGTGCGCTCCCCGACGACGCTCTGGGAGGCCTACAAAACGGTTCTGCGGGGCCACGCCATTAACATCATAACTGGTCATAAGAAAAGACAGTCTCAAGAACTAGCCGACCTAGAGATTAAGTTGAGGGAATGTACCGCGGCACATGAGTCACAGACCTCCCCCGCTGCCATGCACGCACTCGCTCTCCAGCAACAGCTGTACAATGATCACCTGCGGTTGGTAGTCAAGGGGCACATAACCGAAACCCAGAACAGGATTTATGAAGTGGGGGATAAAGCAGGGAAAATGCTGGCATGGCTCGATAAACGGGAGGGCAACTCCAGGGGGATCCAATGTCTAAAAGATGAACAGGGAGAGGCGCACGCTGATCCGAGGCGGATAACAGAACTGCTTGCGTCCCATTTTGAACAAGTATACACCCCGGCTCGCGAAATAACACCTGAGTGTGCCCAGACGCTCTTGGCACCGATCGCCATTCGAACCCTTTCACCGGAGGCATCGTGCGAGCTGGAGGCGGACATCACAGCCGATGAAATCCAGCTGGCCATTAAGGCGCTAAACCCGGGCAAGGCATTGGGGCCAAATGGGATACCCATAGAGTGGTATCAGATGATGCCGGACACCCTCGGCGAGTATCTGTTAGAGATGTTCGAGGACTGTTTGGAGAAGGGTACCCTCCCACCGGACCAACGTACGGCTACTATAATACCGATCCTCAAGCCGGGTAAGCCCCCGGAGGAATGCACCTCCTATCGACCCATTTCCTTATTGAATGCGGAAGTGAAAATCTTGGCCAAGCTGCTGGCACTGAGAATCTTGCCCCATCTGTCCTCGGTTATACACCCGGATCAGTCCGGATTTATGCCACAAAGGAACACAGCGATGAATTTGCGGCGGCTGCATGGTATACTAGCCAGAGCCGACGACATCCACACGCCGGCAGTAATCCTGGCACTTGACGCCAAAATGGCATTTGACCTGGTGGAGTGGGAGTACCTCTTCGAAACACTGACACGTATGGGGTTCGGGCCCCGCTTTTTAGCATGGGTCAAACTGCTGTACACAGCCCCAGTGGCTCAGGTGGTGGCGAATGGCCACATTTCCCGCACTTTCCAGCTGGGGCGGGGCACGCGACAGGGATGCCCTCTGTCACTCCTGTTGTTTGCCATCTCCTTGGAACCCCTGGCGACTCACATACGAGCCTCCCCCCTCCTCAAGGGAATACCAGGGTCCGGAGGTTGGGAAGACCGTCTGTCCCTATAAGCAGACGATATGTTACTGTATCTAACGGACCCCGAGGTGGGGATACCGGCCTTGTTACGCATTTGTGACACGTACGGTAGGATCTCCGGCTATACGCTAAATTGGTCCAAATCAGAGATTTACGTTTTACGAGGTCCTGCTCCGGATCTCGACGACGATTGCCCGCTGCGACTGGCGGGGACGTCTTTCAAATATCTAGGCGTCCACGTCACTAGGGACCCGGCTGAATTCATAGACAAGAACCTGAAGCCGCCTCTGGATAGACTCAAGCGGGATGTGGAGTTTTGGTCTGGCCTACCGTTAACGCTCCTCGGCAGGGCAGCACTATATAAGATGATGGCGTTACCACGCTTCTTATACGTCCTTGACAATTCTCCCTATCCTGTGCCGCCCAAATTCTTCCAGAAAGTTGCGGCTCTGGTCTCCAATCTACTTTGGGGCAACCTCCCGGCGCGTGTGGCGCAATCCAAGTTACACAGAGATTGGTATGGCGGGGGCATTGCGCTACCGGACTTAAAACTGTACTATTGGGCTGCACACCTGAAGCCCATTAATCAGTGGATACACGCGCCGCACGATGAGCCGGCATTTCGTTCGGACAGGGTGCAGCTGGGAACTGATAGTCTGTTGGGTCCACTATATGATCGCCGCAAAATGCGCACTCTGATAGGCCCTACCAAGATAACGGTGCAGACATGGCACGCAGCTACGGCGGCCCTGGGATGGACGGGGAAAATTACTAGGATGACTCCGCTGTGGGACTCTCGCATACTAGGTAACCTGAGGAACACCAAGGGGTTCGCGCAATGGGACACAATAGGCATATCCGTTGTGGGTGACCTATGGGAGAGGAATGAGGTAATCCCTTTTACCCAATTAAAGGAACTCTATGAGCTCAACGACAGGGAACTGTACAGATACATTCAAATACGACACGCACTGCTTGCAGCCATTCCAGCAGACACACAACTCCCAGATTCTTCACCTTTGGAGGATCGCCTACTCACCGAACACATGCTCGAACGGGCGACTTCTCTAATTTACCGCAAGCTACTCAATAACAGCCCTGAACCCACTTCACACCTGAAAGAGAAATGGGAGGGGGAGATTAATGATATGGATGAACATGAATGGAACGAGGCACTTGGGTCCCCTAAGGAGGTGGGCATTTCGGCACGCATGCGGCTGGTGCAATTTAAGATCCTGCATAGGGTTTATTACACAAGGAAAATGCTGTATCACATACATAGGGCGCCCCATCCATACTGTCTCCGGGGATGTGGGGAGGAAGGCACTTTCTTCCATACCATATGGGACTGCCCCAAGATCCAGGAGTACTGGAAACAGGTGCTCCGCACACTTTCGCAGGCCCTAGATCACTCCATATTACCTGACCCGAGGAGGTGTTTGTTAAACATATGGGAACCCACTGACTTGAACCGTTACGAGCAACTATGGGTCACAGCGGGGTTAATGGTGGCAAAACGCGACATAGCACAGCGCTGGGGGGCGGCAGAACTACCAACCAAGTCCCAATGGTGCTTAAACATGGATCGAGTAATGTTAACAGAGCGAGCAGTGTACATCAGCCGAGCCTGTCCCGGGAAATGGAATAAGATATGGCTGAAGTGGAATGTTTACAGGGGGGACATCTGCGAACCACTGCGAGAAGATGAGCAGGTCGATTCTGAGGATGAGGAGGGGGAGGAGGGTTGAACTTAGTCGGGATGGGGCAGGGGGAGGTGGCCAGGACCGCTGCAGTGGCCTCTTCTTAGAGTTTAGGCAGAGGGGCCAAGGGGGGTAGGAGCGGGTAGGGTGGGTAAAGAAATGTGCGCACTGTGAGGTGCTGTCAAGTTCCCATATTCCCAAGAGACACTGAAGACCTGAAATGCACTGAATAATGCTTAACCGCACTGTCATTCCTAACTGTTATTGTTAAAAGTTTGTTGTTGTTTAAAAAGGAAAATACAAAAACGCAAAACTACGTCAAAACCTCAACTCATGCATTGAATAATGGCTCGAATGGCACTTTTGCACTTTTCAGTACTCTCCACCGTGATTTTGTTCTTAATGTGATATGGATATCCTTCCTGCTGGTGATTATTGTGTACAACAATCCTCTGATAGCGGCCGGCCCACAGGGTTGTAGGCGTTCCGCTGTGTACTTTGCAAAGTGCAATAAAGGTTTTGGAAAAAAAACAAAAAAAACAAAACAAAAAAAAACTGTTGCATATTAATTTGGGTGTGTAGAGGCAATACTCTCTAGTATCAGTGCACCTGGAACTAAATCTCTCATGCCTGAAACTTTTGGAAGAGGTGGATGGCAGGCGAGCTGAGACTCCTGTTGGCATTTTACCGGTTGGTTTGAATGGTTTCTGCCTATGCCACTTTTGGTTTCCTAGTCTGAAAGCAATCTCTGTTGTATGGGGCTCATTGTGTTTTGAACAGTGCTTGGGGAAGTAATGATTCCTTTTCTCTTTCGGGCTTGAACTTCTTTTCTAGGACTTGACCTGCTTCTGAATCAAATCCATCACACTACAGGTTAATAGCCCTTCTGGATGTAGAGGCCAAATACTATTCCACTCTGGTGCTAGAAGAGCTTAAGGCTCGGTCTGATAATCTCAATCTTATCCCGGCCAACCAGACAGGCTTCAGGCAAGGTTTAGGGACAACAACGGATAAACTACATCTCTACCTCTGCTTTATAGACCTAAAAGCAGCTTTTGATAGTGTTGATCGTCACCTCCTGTGGAAAAAGCTGCGAGCATGGGACATTCCTGAAAGGCTATTAAAAGGCATACTGCTATTTTATTCTAACACGTGGTTAAGAATCAAGATAGGTGATGGGTCCAGATTATCAAGGAAGCTGACAACGACCAGAGGCCTCAAACAAGGGTGTGTTCTGGTCCCTCAACTTTTTAATTTGTTTTTGTCTGATCTTTCACAAAGGCTGGACTGCATTAACTCCCATCCACTGAAACTTGGTAAATTAAGACTTTCTCATCTTTCGTACGCCGATGATGTGGTGTTAATGAGCCAAACAAAGATCGGTCTTCAAAGAAGTTTGAACGAAATGTTAGCTTATATTTCAGAAAACAAACTTGAAATAAATATATCTAAGACTAAAACAATGGTGACTGGGAGCCAACAGAGAAGTAAACAGACAATCTGGCTTAACGGTAACCAACTTGAGGAGGTAAAAAATACAAGTACCTAGGACTCTACATTGATAACTCAAGAAACCTCACGGAGCAAAAAAGGTATATGACTCAGAGAACAAGCGCCCTCATATTTGCCTTCAGCTTACTGGCTAAAAAGTTGAAGGGGCCTTCATATAAACCCCTGCTCGCTGTAATGAAGGCAAAAATCCTGCCAACACTAACATATGCCAGCGCTGCCTTTCATGGCAAAGATGGAGAGGTCTTAAATCAATTAATAGTTTCCAGCTACAAAAAAGTATTTACACACAAAGGTCGGCTGCTCCAGCCCAGGTTCGTCTTGAATTCGGCCTAATAAATGAAGACATAGGCAGAATGTATGCGACAGTGAAAACTTGGTATTGCTTGAAACAAAATGTAGCTACATCAGAAATCAACGAAGCCCTTTGGACCAAAGTAAATGAGGATAAAACCTCTCCTTTTAATCAACACCTATGCAAATCTCTCTCAACTACATCTACAACAGAATTATGGAATAAAAACCTGCTGTATCAATCTTTCAAACAAGCTATAAATAAAGTTTCAAAAATTCATTCATCTCAATTGGACAAAAATACTTTTAGATTAGGGTTGCACGCTTGGATGGTAATAAACAAGTACATAAATAAGTCCCTCGCACCGGCGTCACATTTGAGCGAAACATTCTCAATTAACGTAAAAAAGCAATTAATGGCATTACGCTTTGGGAAACTACCATCTTTGGCAGACCAGCCAACCTGGGTGCATACAGGCCCTAAATCATGTCGGCTGTGCAATTTCTACAAAGAAGATTTCATCCACGTAATTTGCACATGCAAGAAACTGTATAATGTTATCCTCCTAAAATTCAAGCTTTAATGAAAGAGGCATCAGTTCCTGTAGAGCTGCAATAATGGCGTGCCTAAACCCTTCAGATCCACCACTGAATGGTAGACTGATCAAATTCCTCAAAGCATTTACAAAGCTTTGTTAAAAGGGTCGGAAACTTGGCAAAGGAGGAAAAAGGACAAACCACTGCACTGAATTTTAACAATGAATTTTAGAAGTAAGAAGAAGAGATGAAATGAATGTATTGTTTAATTCTTTTTTTAACTTGTTTTGTATAACATTGGTCTTTTTCTTTTTTCTATTTTCTTGTTTTAAATTGTTATAGTTTTAATTAACTAAACAATAAACATTTACTTACTATTGGGAGGATAATCAAAGGAGGGTTTTCTGGGCTTTAGACTCAATACACTGTTGGCAAACAGAAATCCCAAAGAAAGATACCTGAATGGATAAGGTTGAGAACTGGTGCAACATGCTTGCTTAGAGGAAGTAGGAGCACAGAAAGCAGACTTCACCGTACTATTTTAGTGATTGGTCAAAGGCGCATGGTTGTTGAGGATAACAATGACACCAATCTTATTTCAACATACCGAGTTGCTGACAATTAGGTCCAACAAGAATCAACCCTCATAATCAGAGCAGCAAATACAGGAGCGAACGCTACCGGCTTTAGAAGTCACCATACAAAAAAACTTGGATTGCTGTTGGAGAGGCCACTAGAAAATCATCACCAGACATCTATGTTTTGGTTAGATCTTGAGCCCTAATGTCAAATGAACCTCTTTTAGGGAGTCCTGTTTGCCGGTATCATGCTGCTTGTTACACCCCTAGCTAGTTCGTTCTTAAGAAACAGAGTAGGACCAGGTTCAAATTCACATGGCAGGATAATGTCAAGTACTATATTTAAAATTCTCATCTTATCTAAAGAAGAGGGAGGTTTTGCTTTCTTGATTGTCAGTGCACATTGTATTGTTGCCTGAGTAATGGCTGACCATCCGCGAGGCAGGTCTAGGAGGCTTTGGACATAGAATGGGGATTGAGCAATGGCTTTTCCTGTTTAGCTACCTTTTGTGGCACGTGGGAAAAACTTTCAGAAAACTACAGAACCAGCCCATGTGATGTCTTTGATCAATTTGTTGCAGAATAGAACTGATTGCTATTTGCAAACTTGCCTTTCACCGACCAGTTCCTGGAGGGGTGTATCTGCTTGAAAAAATGCAACGGACCCCATGCAATATCAGAAGTGGGTGAATGCAGAAACTGAAAGCGCAAGGCAATTGTTCTGAAACGGTTTGGTCATTTTGTTCCATGACCTATTAAAATGTGGGGCACGCAACAGATAAGAATACCCCATATATTCAGAGTAAAGGAGTGTTAGCCAACACTACTTGGGCTATCAAACTCAACAGAGAACTTTCACATTTTGAAAGGTTGTTGAATTTAAAGATAGGAAGATATCTCAAACAAGATTTGGAAAGAGAATTAAGAGGTGGAATTTCAGATGATCAATTGAATAACATGAAAGATATTAAGTGAAGCGTGAGATGCACCCTGCTAAAGAGGAGACACCTGGGGGAGATAAGATGCAGATTCGGAGAGGAGAAACACAATAGCGGAATGTTAGATACACAACTAGGGAAGATGGGAGACACTGACAGACTAGATCCATAGATTAACACACTGAAGGACGATGAGGTACGATGAGGTACACATTGAAAGAAGATGAGATGTACACCAGAGGAAGATGAGATGCACACTGGACGAAGATGAGATGCACACTGGACGAAGATGAGATGCACACTGGACGAAGATGAGATGCATACTGGACGGAAATGAAATGCACACTGTAGTGTAGAAAGATGAGATACACGGATCACTGACAAAATATCGAATAAAAAAATATAGACTTACCAAAATATCAATGCCAAAATATAGAATGCAAAAATATCGAATTCCTATCTACAAACAGGTAAGTACAAAAATATCGAATCAAAAATATTGTTGTAAAAAATATAGTTAGTCAAAATATCGATTTTTTTTAAATGTCTTAGAAGTAATTTAAAATTAATGAAATAATAAATATAATCAACTAAACATACTTAGAAATACTTAAATAACCTTAAAAGTATTAAAAAATGTATTTAAGTTATAAAAAACATGACATTTTATTTTTTAATACACATATATATATATATATATATATATATATATTTTTGTAATATTAATAAAAAATATACAATATTTTTACCGTAGGATAGCGGGAGGGTAAAATGTACTATTACCCCTCCAGTGAGTGCAACAGTAGGGAAAACATTGGATAGCGCAGGTGTAAAAATTACTATTCCCACTCCAGTGAGTGCAATAGTAGGGAAAGCGTTGGATAGCGTAGGGGTAAAAATTACTATTCCCACTCCAGTGAGTGCAACAGTAGGGAAAGCGTTGGATAGCGTAGGGGTAAAAATTACTATTCCCACTCCAGTGAGTGGAACAGTAGGGAAAGCATTGTATAGCGTAGGGGTAAAAATTACTATTCCCACTCCAGAGAGTGCAACAGTAGGGAAAGCGTTGGATAGCGTAGGGGTAAAAATTACTATTCCCACTCCAGAGAGTGCAACAGTAGGGAAAGCGCTGGATAGCGTAGGGGTAAAAATTACTATTCCCACTCCAGAGAGTGCAACAGTAGGGAAAGCGTTGGATAGCGTAGGGGTAAAAATTACTATTCCCACTCCAGAGAGTGCAACAGTAGGGAAAGCGTTGGATAGCGTAGGGGTAAAAATTACTATTCCCACTCCAGAGAGTGCAACAGTAGGGAAAGTAATGATTTAATATATTCATAAAAATAAATTAAATATCAATACCAATAAAAAATTAATTAAAATGAATTACCAATTTAATATTATGTAATAATTAATCAATTAAAAATACAAATACATATTCGTTATTAAAATAAATTACCTATTCATAATTAATTAACAACGACTTAATTTTCAATGGCAAAAACGAATTAATAATAAAAATGAATACCAATTAATAATTAATTAACAGTAAATTAATTATCAATAAATAAAAAGTATTTGTAATATGTAATTAATTACAATTAAATTACTTCCCACCCTTTTCCCCTATAACCCCACAACCCGCTACAGAAAATAAATTAATAAAATTAACATAATTATCAATTAATCTATTGGCCTCGGAGATCGTTATATTCGGTGGACTAGGCTGTTGTACACCTCTGCCTCGGCGCGGGTTCGTACAGGGCGCACTATATCGGAAGCATACTCAGTAGGAAGGGGCACCCGTCAGGGTTGTTCCCTGTCCCCGTTGTTGTTCGCCTTGGCGATTGAACCATTAACGGCGCATGCTAGGCGGGGGAGGTTCTACGATGGCATCATGTTCCGCGGAGAGGTTCAATTCATCTCACTGTATGCTGATGATCTTTTGCTGTACCTGGGGGTTGCTGATGTGTCCCTGAGGGGAGCTAGAGCACTTCTGCAGGAGTTTGGCTGCTTATCAGGACTCCGAGTGAACTGGGAGAAGACCTGTCTATTCCCTTTGGCATCGGGAAGCCGGAAGCCCCTAAAGTCGGGAGAGCTGCGCTGGGAGCCTCGATGCCTACCCTATCTGGGTGTCCGCATTTTTCACTCTCCGCCCGACTTACTAGAGGGGAATGTGAGCAGAGCGTTAAGGGGACTTATGGAGTTTTGGCGGACCCTCCCCCTGTCGGTGGCTGGAAGAGTAGCGCTGTTGAAGATGGTGGCACTTCCGAGATTGCTTTATTTCTTCCGCACATTGCCGGTATGGATCCCGGCGTCTTTCTTTCGAACGCTTCGGACATTGATTGTGGGGTTTCTCTGGGGATCGGGCAGACGACGGGTCGCACTGACTACGCTGTTGAGACCAAGAGAAGAGGGGGGGTTGGCTGTTCCAGACTTTGAATGGTACTATTTGGCAGCACAGCTCCAGTGGCTTACACAGGCGATAGCGCGGGAGTTTAGGGGTCCTGACGGTCCGCAGGGCAGGGTCATTCCCCGGCATATATTATCGTTTATAGTGCTCCAACAGCGGCTAGAGCTCGATCAGCTCACCCTAGAGGAACATACCCTCCGACTGTGTTGGAACCGTAGTCAGCGACCCGCGCTTATGCCCCGGGATTCCTCTGGTCTCCCCCACGGAGGGGATTGGTCTGCGCTGGCTACCTGGGAGGAATTAGGAGTCCTCATGCTTGGGGACTTATATAAAGATGGTACTTTGCTATCTTTTCAGGAGCTGCAGGATACCTTCGGGTTGCCAAGGGGTGATTACTTGCTGCATGCGTCCCTTGTGGCAGGGGCAGGGATTAGGAAGCACTGGTGAATGGGGCTGCAGGAACCCCCGACCTCGCTGGGCTGCCAGTATGTTGCCATGGCAGCTGGCACCTTTAAGGCCGTTACGTGCCTCTACAGGCGGCTATCGACGGAGGGGCTCCCACCCCTGGAGGTGTATCTTGGTAAATGGGAAGCGGATCTTGGTAAACCCATTCCGGAAACGACCTGGCCCCAGCTGCTGCGGAGGGCTTGGAAGGGCACACGCAATGCCAGGTTCCAATTGGTTCAATTTTTCACGCTGCATAGGGTCTATTTGACGCCAGTTAAAATTCGGCAGTATTTTGGGGGCACACAAGCACCATGTCCCAGATGTCACGTGGATGATGCTGATTTTGGCCATATGTTTTGGGCTTGTGCAGGACTGGGATCGTACTGGGAGGATGTGGTGTCATGCCTGAATCTAGTGACGGGTCGTACGCTGACGGTTGAAATGGGGACTTGCCTGCTGCTCTGGTTTCCCCACACTCCTGCCACTAAAATTACTAGCAAATTTTGCGACCTTGAGTTGATTATGGCAAAAAGAGAGCTTACGATGCATTGGAAGTCCAGTGCGGGCCCCAGCTATTACAGATGGCGGGCGAGCCTTTTGAGATGGGCGGGAAGTGAGGGGACATTTTGGTTGAAGTTAGCATGGCGCACCAACAATGATAGGGCCCTGGAAGCAGCGAGGGCGTGGGAGGCACTGGTGGTAGAGCTTCAGGCGCCAGCTGAGGCAGATGAGGGGGAGGGAGATATAGGGGAGGAGGGGCGGGACGGGGGTGTCCAGGTGGGGGAGTTGTAGAAAGTCTCAATGGCACCGGGCTGAAGGGGCATACAGGGAGGGAGGCTAGCTCGCCCTATCCGGGGTTTTGGAACTGTTGGGCCGCCAGAACCGGGGCATGGGACACTCACACATGGACGGCAAGAGTGCGTTTCTCCTTTGTAGCTGGGTTTATTCATTCCCTTTTACAGGAGGAGCACACCAGAGGGGGAAACAGCCCGTATTTTTATTTTTATTTTTTTATTTATTTTTTTGAAGCAAGAGTGCATGCTTAGGGCACACTGATGGGGGGGTGGGGGTAGAGGGGTTGGGGGGTAGAAGAAACAAGGTAAAATATGAGACGATGTTATTACATATCATACATGAAGTCCACTGACCACCTGTGCACTGGTCCTGGACTTAACGATTTGGGGGGGGGGGGTTTGTGTTGAATTGGAAAAGCAATAAAAATCTTATCAATTAATCTATTAATAAAAATTAATTACCAATTAAAAATGAATTACCAATTAATTCAAAATGAATACCAACAAATAAATAAAAATATTTAATTAATTACAATTAAATTACTTCCCACCCTATTGCCCTATAAACCCACAACCCGCTACGGAACTAAAACGCAAAATTAAATAAAAAATCATTCGTAATTTCTAAAAATGTATATTTAATTTAATATAATTAAATTACTTCACACCCTATTCCCCTATAAACCCACAACCCTCTACAGAATTAAATTACGCAAAAATTAAAAAATCTGAAATTCATTACTAAAAATAAATTACAAAAATAATATACACTTTTCACGCATATACTAACATACAAAATACTTTAAAAAATTTGATATAATTAAAAATTCTATATTTTGACTTTCTATATTTTAAAAATCGATATTAAATTACTTACCTTCAATTCGATATTTTTCACCACTATATTCTGTCCATTCGATATTCTGTCCATTCTATATTTTGACTTCGATATTTTGTCCATTCGATATTTTGAATTCGATATTTGGTGTAGTTACCGAGATACACACTGGAAGAAGATGAGGTATACACTGGAGAAAGGTGAGGAGTACACTGGCCGAAGATGGGATGCACACTGGACGAAGATCAGATGCATACTGGCGAAAGATGAGATACAAATTGCAGAAAAATGAGGTGCACTCTGGAAGAATATGAGGTGTACTCTGAAAGAATATGAGGTGTACACTGGAGAAAGATGAGAAGCACACTGACTGAAGATGAGAATAACATTGCATGAAGACAGGGTGTACACTGGGTGGGACTAGATACATACACTGAGGGAAAATGAGATGCACACTGGAGGAAGATGAGACACACATTGTTGGAAGATGAGGTGTACTATGGAGGAAGATGAGATGCACACTGGAAGAAGGTGAAGAGTACACTGGAAGAAGATGACGTACATTGGAAGATGAGAAGTACATTGCAGGAAGTTCAGAGGCGCACTGGAGGAAGATGAGATGTTGAGTGTGGAAATAGAAGAGACTTTGGAGAGGTGAGATACATTGCAGCGTAGATAAGATTCACTTTGGTATGAGGACAACACTGGGGAGAAGAGGAAAGACAAAGGGAAGAAGATATGCATATTAAGCAGATGAGATGCACACTGCAAGAAGATGAGATGAAAACTGGAGAAAAAATTAGATGGATGAATCCTGTGGAAAGAAGTGAGACACTGCACAAGAGGAGATAATTGGTTTCAATTTGGTAAGAGGAAAAGTGCGCAGGGAAAATACAAGATGCAGAATGGGGGGAGGAAGAGGAGATGTACAATGGTGTAAGATGAGGTGCACACTTAGGGAAGATCCGATGCAGGCAATGGGACATGAGTGACTAATGAGATTAGATGCATACTGTTTACAATGATAATCACACTGGAGGAAGACGAAATGAAGACTGTGAAAGAGACATTGAGGAAGATCAGATACAAAAATGTACGTCACAGTAATGTAATTATTAATAGTAATCAAAGAAAACAGGTGCTCAAAGTAGGAGAAGAAGTCACCCAAACACGCCGCAGCTGGAACAATGTCCACCAACCTAGAACGTTAAAGAAAACTTCATAACTAACCCAAATGATGACTGAACCTAAAACTGGATTCCTTGTTGATTCCTTGGAGTCCTCGGAGGCTATGCATTAGAAGTGAGATTTACACTGGAGGATACACACTGTTGTAACATGAAAGGCATTTCAGGGGAAGAGGAGATGGAGACGGAGGGAAGTTGAGAGAATTATTGGGTAGCATGAGACAGCACGAGGGGGGAACCGAGATGCACACTGAGCAAAGATGACTGATGCAAGGCAATGGAGATGTAGACAGATTTATGAACCAAGACATTATTAGACTTCAAAACTTGGAAGTGTGTCAATGATGGGAAGTACAATAGCAAGGTGTTAGAAACATTTTTGATTTTCTTTGCTGTTCATTGATACAGTTTTTTTTATTAATGTGGATATTTTTTATTTTAGAAAATTAATATGTGGTATTAGAGGGCCAGATGTACGACCCTGTTTTACGGCCGCAAACGGGAGATCCTCCTGTTTGCGTCGCAAAAAAGGGTAGTGGCGTGTACAAACGCGGTCAGGAAGGGGCATCCCTTCCTAATAGCGAGTCACCATGCCATGCACAATTGATTTGCGGGTATGCGAGGGTGTGGGTATGTGAGAAAATATTTTTAAGAGCAGGCAGTGGTCGCAGGGACCACTGCCGCCCTGAAATGAAACTTTAAAAGTTTCATTTTTGTTTTTTAAATGCAGGAAAACGGGATGCATTAAAAAAAACTAAAAAGAAACTGCTTTATTTAAATGCAGTCCCAGACATGGTGGTCTGCTGACCCCATCAGGCGACCATTCCACGGAGTGCTAGCCAGTCCTAATGGGGTCGCAAATTGCACATGCCTCATTAATATTCATGAGGCATGCAATTAGCGAGTCGTAAATTGGTAGGTCGTACATCTGGCCCAAGTGCCATACATTTTTCTGCGATCTTAAACCTACACCATATCTCTAAGTTAGCCTCGGATGGCTCTGTGACGCTACGCACAATCAACACCTAGAAGGATGCAATTGCTCATCCGGTTCAGGGCTCAACAGTACGGCGGCCCCAAGACTTGAGTGGTAAATAACTCCAATTGCTACAAAAGAAATGTAGGACTTTCAGGCTGCCTTGAAAACTCGTGAACTAGGTTTCCCAGTGTTGCTGTTTATCTTGCAGAACTTAGGTGACCGATCCTACATAGACAACTCACAGCAGCTGCAGAATTAAGCGATGAAACACCAGTGACTCTTGACAATGAAACGAAACCACAAAACATCCAGGAGACTGATTTAACAAATATGAACGCAAACAGCACCAAGTTGTTTTTTTCGTTCTCTTTTTGTTTCATACTTCTTTTGCTTGCTATGTTTGTCCAGTTCTGTCTCCATCAATAAGGAAACAATAGGAACCTTTGGTGGGGAGAAGAGAGAAGGGGTTAGAAAAGGTCTTCGGAAAAGAGAAAGAGCAAGTATCGGGTGAACAGAGATGCTGCAGAAGCAGAAGGAGTACTGGAGAGGAAATTCTGAAATAAAGCACAGTCTAGATCCATAGAAGTATCCTGTCTGTTCTGGGGCACAACGATGCAACATCAGTGTTCTTTAAAATACATTTACAATACATTTTTTAAAAAAAGATACCTTCAAGGTACTGGAAGTAATATTAAAGCACAATCCCACAAAATATCTTTATTTGTTTGTTGTTTATTTGGGCCATTTTCTTTCTGCTGCTGGTGCCTATTTATTTCCAGGTCGTCCCCATCAGTCAGAGAAATGAGCAGAGCTCACAATAAGATGATAAGATGGAACTCCTTAAACATTTATATCACACTTTGCCCGTTTTGGAGTTCGGTGGTGGGGCATTACTACACGCCCCGGCAGCACTTGCCTTCATGTGCCTGGAAAGCACTTACAAATTCAGCCTCGGGCTCCCGCTGCACGGAACACCCATTTGGGAGTTTGGTGGTGGGGCATTACTACACGCCTCAGCAGCACTTGCCTTCTTGCGCCAGGAGGCGCTTAAGGATTCAGTCGTGGACTCCTGCTGCGCAGGACGCCCGTTTTGGAGTTTAGAGATGGGGCAGGACTACACGCCCCAGCAGCACTTGCCTTCTCACGCCCAGAGGCATCACGCTTGACATCACTGATGACATCATCCAGTGACTGTGTATGTTTTATATATATGTCAAGGTGTATTGAAGAATGAGTGGGTGTATAAGTGTCTGGATGAAGGATTTAGTAGGCTCGTGACTGACTGTATAAGTGAATGACTAAATGTGTCTTACTGAATGCACAGATTAGTGACTAAACTGTCTGAATGTGTGTTTCGGTATATGTGTTGTTCTGTAAGCTGATGCATGTGTTGGTCAGTAGCTACATGAGTGTCTATATGGGTTGTTGATTGGTTGCCTGAGTATTTGTATGAGAAACTGAGTGTGTGTGTGGGTGGGAAGGAGGTGTGTGACTGTGCATATATGTGTGAGGGGTTGATTCACTGGGTGTATGGGTTCAAGAGTGCATGTGGAAACAGCTGTATGGGCGGGTGAGTGTGTATATGGCTGTGTTGGTGAGTGAATGGATGTGTGAGAGTTGGAGTATATAAATGACTATACGTTAGAGTCAGTGATTGTGAGAGTGGCTGTTTGGATGAGTGTGTACTTGTATCAGAGATTGTATAAGAGTAAGTATGTGTTAGTATTTGTTTAAATAAGTGAGGTGGTGTGTGTATAACTGTATAGGTGAGTAAATGGGGCTGTAATTGATTGTTTGCATGACTGACTAGGTGTGTGAGTAACTCCATGGATGAGTGGCGGTGTGTGAGTGTCTGAATAGGTGTATGAGTGCATGTGATAGTGTTGTATTGATGAGTCACTGCATGTGTGAGTGACTGTATGGGTGAATGAGTGGATGTGTGTGTAGACCTAGGAATCAGTGAGTACATATGTAGTCACTGGTATTGGTGTGTCGATGGTTTCGAAAATGGTAGTCTGTATTTTACAGGGGGTGTATCAAAGGGTATACTAGAGTGTGAGGAGGTGCTTCAGATTTTTCACGTGGATGATGTCATAAGTGATGTCATTTGAGATGTCATCAGTGATGTAACTGACCATGTCATGAATGATGTCATATGTGACGTCATCAGCAGTGCATTGCGGGGCGCGAGTTATAGTTAGCTGAACTAACTATAACGGGGGAATTTCTATAGTTTTGTACAAGTGAAATGTCCAGCTGACTTTAACGTCCATGAAACCTATGGCTTTTTCAGTGAATTTCGAAGGTTTTTTTAAATGCTAAGTTCTAACTATAACGTGCCTGAAACCTATGATTTTTTCAGTGAATTTCAATGTTTTTTTAAATGCTAATTTCTAACTATAACGTAGCAGTCGTATTTGGAGACTGGTGGAGAAAGGTGAGAGTGGCCTCCAAATACCTCTGTTCCTGTTCTAGGTGAAGGAAGCTTGCACAGCTGCCAGGCTATACCTGTTCTAGGTGAAGGAAGCTTGCATTGTTGCAGCCAGGGTGTACCTGTTCTAGGTGTAGAAAGCTTGCACTTCTGCTGGACTGTACCTGTTCTAGGGGAAGGAAGCTTGCTCTGCTGGTGCCGAGCTGTACCTGTTCTAGGTGAAGGAAGCTGCCACTGCTGCCAGGCTGTACCTGTTCTAGGTGAAGGAAGCTTGCACTGCTGCTGCCGGCTGTACCTGTTCTAGGAGAAGGAAGCTTCCACTGCTGCCTCGTTGCACCTGTTCAAGGTGAAGGAAGCTTGCACTGCTGCCAGGCTGTACCTGTTGCAGGTGAAGGAAGCTTGCACTGCTGCCAGGCTGCACCTGTTCTCGGAGAGAAAGCTTGCACTGTTGCAACCAGGCTGTACCTGTTCTAGGTGAAGGAAGCTTGTACTTCTGCCGGGCTGTACCTGTTCTAGGTGAAGGAAGTTTGCACTGCTGCTGCCGGGCTGTACCTATTCTAGGTGAAGGAAGCTTGCACTTCTGCTGGGCTGTGCCTGTTCTAGGTGAAGGAAGCTTGCACTGCTGCTGCCGGACGGGACCTGCTCTAGGTGAAGGAAGCTTGCACTGCTGCCACGCTGTACCTGTTCAAGATGAAGGAACTTTGCACTGCTGCCACGTTGCGCCTATTCTAGGTGAAGGCACCTTGCACTGCTGCTGCCAGGCTGTACCTGTTCTAGGTGAAGGAAGCTTGCACTGCTGCCAGGCGTTACCTGTTCTACGTGAATGAAGCTTGCACTGCTACTGCTAGACTGTACTTATTATAGGTGAAGCAAACTAGCATTGCACACTTGTCACATCAGGCCCCGCACCCTCACTGCACCACTGTGCAAATGCGCCCCCCATGGCGCCTTGTAAGTTGGGGGATTAAGTCTCCTTGAATCCTGGGGGTCCAACTAGCAGTCTAATTTTTCAACGGGTGGACAGGAAATAGAGGTGAGGGCTAAAAAGGGGAAGTTGGAATTCAGGAATGGAAACAAAAGGGGAGAAAATAAGATAATCCCTGTCCTGATAGGAAGGGAAGTTTTGTTTGTGCCCAGCAAGGACAAGGAGGGGCATTACAGGGGCAAGAAGAAAAAAGACTAAGAACTGCACATGAAGTTTGGTGATCCAATCCTCTCATTCATCCATAGATAAATATTAAAAATGTCTGTCATTTATTAGTCCTCCATCACAGTGGGCCCGCAGGTGTTGGCCAAGTGTGCAAGGGGCACAATTGGCAGTGGAGGTGATGGTCTCAAGGGGATAGTGGAAATCACCTCCAATACAGAGTTAGGTCTCTGTGCTGCTCGACTCACACCTATATGGGTAAGAGCTTTTCGCAGAGCTCTGGTTTCTTTTGTAGTGATGAAGATGACAGGGTTAGGGGCATCACCTGGGTTCAATTTCTGATGCTTAACCATGGGTTGAGTGTTGGACCTCATCCTGGATGACACTGGTCTGACATTAGCTGCAAACGGGGGAGGGAGGGCACTGCGGCGACAGTAGCAGCAACAGCAGTGGCTCCAGCTCCTGTCCTCTAGAGGTCTCTTGGCCCCAATGGTTGCTGGTCCCAGATTCAGGGAAATTTGATTATGGTTGATGGGAGTCCTGGTACCACTGGGGGTTTTGGTTTCAACGAGGCCTGAGCAGCCAGCTCCTTTACAATTGCTGCCAGTGGTGGCCATACCAAGGGAAGGACCTTCACATGCAACTTCGGTCCTTTTGTTAGCCTAATGGAACATTGCACTTTAATGACATGGCTGCAGGATATGACACATCTGCCAGGAGATCCTGGTCACCTTAGAAGTCTGTAGAAGGAAGGTCTGGCGGTTCTTGGCCAACAGGTTGGTACGGTTAGCACTGGTTGTGTAAGGTGATAAGCTTTGAGACTCTGGGCAGAAAAGGTGTCCACCGGAGTGGGGCTCTGTGACACTTCTTGTGGCACCCTCTAGCTTAGTGGGAATCTCCAGCCTCCAATACTTCTTCCAGTAGATCCAGCATGAGGCACAGAGGCGGCACTGCATGTTCGGGGGGCCCTACGCATATCATTGTGCTGACTGCGTAGTGTGACAGCTTTCGCAGGTCAGTCCCTTCTCGAATCCAGCTCCGCTAAGACCTGGCAAACTTTGGGCCTGCCAAAATGATCTGATTTGGGTTGGGTTTTGTGAAGGTTGGAATGTAAGCCTGCTTCAATTAGCTGTATGCTTCAGCTGCCTTCAACCTTTTTTGTTGGATGTAGCAGTCTGTAGTTTTTCCACATCTAGTAGAATTGTAAAATGCTGGGCAGAGACTTCCAAGGGAGAAAGTCCTTCCTGATGTCATTGAAGTTCTTGCCACACTTCTCAAGTGCTTCCTTAAACAGGATTGCCTCTGAGGCAACCCACTCTTCCATCTCATCTCATCACAGCACTGGTCCTCCCTGTAGCACTAGCATTAACATGGCCTTGGCTAGATCATATCCATTTTTCTGCATGGTGTCCATGGCATGGAACAATGTGATACCTCTAGAGGCAGCTGCAGCACTCGTGTAAACTATGGAGCTACTGAAGTCTAGGGCTCGTGTGCGACAACCAGAAACTGCTCAATTTGCCGTTCAGTAGGATGTTTTCAGGGTCCCACACTTTTAGCTCCATCTTCTGCTGAACATGGTTATCTGATTCTCCTTCCGACAGCTTTTCTGGGATATCAGCTTGGTACTCTCCTTAGTCTTCAAGAAGTGTCTTCTGAACAGCATCGAATGCCAGTAAATAGAAAAAACAATCCACTTTATCTAGGTACTGGCCCAGGATGTCTATTTCATTGAGAAGTGTTACAATGAACTGCCCCCATATGTGAGTGGCTGGCAGAAATTCAAACTGTCGGGAAAGGAAGAGCTCTCCGTGCTTGAGCTGGCGCCGCTGTGGCTCCCCCAGTCGGCTGTTTGGACTCACCCTCAAACTCTTGTGTGTTGCTGTCTTCTAGGCTGTTCAAGCAGATAGAGATATTACGCTACCGGAAGAGGCACACAACTATTGCCTCAAAATTCCCATTGGCTGTCTTATTCCTCGATTCATCGGATGAGGAATGGTTTACTGGTAGAGTTTTCTAAGTAAACACAATCCCCTACTTGGTACACCTTCTTCGCCCCACTGACCCCTCACAATGCAGCCTCATCGCTACTACTGTTGGCATATGTGTATGTGTATATATATATATATGTCCAGCAATACACTCTGAATTAAGAAACAATCAAGTACAGCACAATGTTTCATCTGGAAAAAAAAAATCTGAGACTGACAGATGGGGCCACTTAAAAAAAGCCAACGACTGAATGGGCTTTGCGGCTGAACTTCCCTCACCCAGCACAGAAGTGATCCTTCCAGCCAGGAGGCCATTTAACATGATAAATGAACACTTGTCTTACCCTTAAAGATGGTGGTCACATGCCAGGACCGTATTGCTTCCATGCACTTCCCTTTTTTTGGTACAATATACAGAAGAATGGCAATGATGATCATGATGACAATAATGCCTCCAGTGATGCTTAGGAAAATCCAACAGGCAGCACAGGAGCAGTCTTCCAGGAGCAAGTCTGAAGAGAGAAAGAGATCAAGCTAGTGCACTGCTTCCTACACTTTAGAACAACAAACTTTCGTGACCCACTGTAACAATCACTGAAGACAGGTAAGCTGTGCAAATTCCTTTATACTTTTTGCAGTTTTGTGCTCTATTGAAGTCGTGTAAATGATGTAATTAAACTTACAGACCCCCAGTAGGTATTCTGTAATCAGGCATTGTACCGAAATGGTCAAATTTAAATTGCATGTTATACACAACTTCAATAGAGTGCGAAACTGATCTAATTGCATTATCCAGGAATATATGAACAGCCTAATATGGCAAAGTGAACAGGTACAAACACAAGCACCGCACAGCATCATCTGTCATCAACATTCGAAATACATACCTGCATACATAGAACCGACTTACACATTCTAATTCTACATTCTACATGACATACACCAATTCTATTTACAACCCATTACTACACCCCCCTTTGATAAAACAAAATAAAGGAAGAACACACTAAAAATTTAAACAAACCATAAACTAAACAAGAAATATCCATTCTAAGGAAAAACATTAAACTGCAAGGTACAAAAATAATCCTCAATTTTTTTATACTTCTGTCCTCGTCCTCATATCCTCTACATGACCACTCTGATTGTCCTCTATATGACCATTGTGATTGTCCTCTCTTATTTTAACACTTTCCTCATCTCTTCCAGTAACAGGACTTTTCACATCAGGGGCCGTATCACAGATACACCGCATTTTCCTTGTTTGTGTTGGGCACACCTTTTAACAAGCATTTGCATAGCCAATAGGTCTCGCCTTTGGGACCTTATAAGTGTTTAGCCATGCAACAGTTGATGTTGTTGCACCAAGTATATTGTGCTGGATAACAAAACACTTATAAGGTCCCAAAGGCGAGACCTATTGGCTATGCCAATGCTTGTTCAGCCATGCTTCGACAGGCCAGAATGCGGCAGGCAGGGCAGCCGACATCATCGCCGAGCTTGCCAAGCACATGCACGCTTGCTTCAAGCCTCAGAAAGGCAGTGAGAGGTCGCCTGGTATTAGAGTAGGCTATTGTGTTCCGCATCATATCCAATCTTTAGAGACCTGATCCTGAAAAGAAACTGGAGCAGTCCACCCTTAAGGCTTCTTATGGAGACAGGGCTTGACCTGGGGCCCACCATGTGGTACCATTGAAGACGAGTACCGTAAGCATGGATGTCTCCAATAGAGGCGCTGCCCAGTGACATTCTAGGATCTGAGGCACAATAGAGAACGGGGCACGGGTGACCCTTGGGTCAAACCACTGAAATGGAATGTCAACTCACTCGTTCAGAATCACTAACATAACATGAAATCCTTCGACATAGTCCCTCCCTTCCCCACCCCTCCACCCTCAATCCAGCACATATCCACTGGCTCTGAGAAATTCGAGTAACCACGTTTTTGTGGCTTAGATTCACACACTTAGAATGGCAATGTACACATCTGGATTAGGAGGCATGTTGAAATCTTTACCAAACACAAGCATTTGCAATGCAATATGTCTCGCATTTGAGAGAGTTTAAGTTATTGGCTTTGTAAATGACAATGCCTTTTATTTATGTTTTAAAAACCAATACATAAATAAAAGGCACTGTCATTTAAAATGCCAATAGCTCAAACTCTCACAACTGCGAGACCTATTGCATTGCAAATGCTTGTTTAGCAGGGAGGTGTGTCTGAAGGGAGTGGATTGTGCAGGGATGTTTGCCAAACTATAGGTTTGATTACACGTGGAGTTTGTGTTCACGTGTAAATCTATTGGCAAGAACTTGAGCCTGTATAGAGTTATATGAGCAGTGAACTGTGTCTTCATGGGGATGCAGCCGCATGGAGCTGTGCCCACAAACAATTGTGCCTGCAGGACACTGAATGCGCAGAGCAAGCACTTTGTTTAGTCGCCAAAGAACACTTCGTATAATCAGATAGCTGTGTTGTGTCATCGAATAATAGTTTCCAAAGATATATGCACCAACTTGCCTAAAAAGTAGAGGCCCACAACGCTTAAATTCTGCACACAAAAAATGCCTCTCCATTAGGGCTTAGATTGTACAAGGGTTAATAAATGTAAAGAGCTGCGCCAGCATCTGAACTGTCTATCATAACTCATACTTGTCTGAGATCACATCTTTTTCTTAACTCTAAGTACAGTGATTTAATATGCATGATAAATAATGGGCACAAAAGATGAAGGCTGCATGTTTGATTGAGACAGGTCAAAAAACACGAGAGCCCACTCAGTTGTGGGCAGCTGCTAAAAGAGAAAGTGCATTCAAAACAACCCTGTATGCACCCCACACGTGCAGGAGCTCTCTTCATCCCTACCCGGTTACGTTCTGCTCACAAGGTGGTACTTCGGGGGCCCGGAGCCTCTGCTCCTCCGCAGTCGGTTCTGGGGTCAGAGATATCTGCAGGCTGTTCGCTACATCCAGGACAGACTCAACAGTGTGCGCTTTTTTATTACCCAAGAGTGACAAGTGCGGCTCCATTTCTTCAAGCTGCACGAGAAGGGTTTGCTTGTTCCAGAGGTGACAAAGCCGAGGAATGCAGCAGCACGCCCAGCCTTCGACTACTCATATTTTTAAGAAAACGAACTTTAAGGTTTTCAAAGGTCACTTCCTTCCAAAAAGAAGGCTTAATCACTCTCGTGTGATAGCATTTTCTCTGTCCAACCCATTCCTGGTCACGCCTTTTCCTCGGGCACAGGCACAGCACATAAACAATGCCACTTCAGAAAGGAACACTAGTCTAGCAAGCAAAATAAATTGACGGAACTAGTTAAGTGAATTTGGGGGCGACTCGACTCACGAAGGCTGATTGCAGAAATAGTCCTGCACATGCGGTGGAAACGGGAAATACAGTAAGAGAGCAACAAGTCCTGTGGATTCGTGTCAGACTCAGCAGTACCTCCCCGTGGCGCCCAAAAGCGGAGACTGACCTGCCGAAGGCATAATGGCTAGCGCCATTCAACACAACCGACACAGCAGACTTGGGAAACCAGAATGGCAACGCGGCGCCAGAGCCCATATGTGCACTTAACGCAATCATCGTAAAGACAAACACGTGACTTCCCGAAGGCCTCACTTAACATGCGCTGCACTGACTGAAATGTTCCAGAGACCGCGAAAAGCCATGCCGGCAGCCCTATGTTACTAACCAAACATGTGACAAAAGGGTGGGGTCACAGCTGAGACTGCTCTTTTACCCAGTACAGTGCCAGTCAAGTCACTGTGTCACATGAACCGTCTGCTCAAGGGCATGGCAACTGTGGTTGTTCGGCAAAAGAATAAAATAGGGTTATTTTCGCCATTAATAAAAATCATGCTTGAATAATGTAGCACACATTTCTGAAACTAGTTTACATTTTATTACCACATCCTGCAAAACAACAATCTTCAAAACCGATTATGCTGCATAAAAAACACCAGCTTCTGGGTCAAGGCGCCATTTTTAAAAGAGTTGTTCTGTTCTATAAGTAAACGAGAAACAGCCCTCCCTTATGAACATTACAAGTGAACAAATTACAAAAGCAAATGCTACATTACATGAGGCAAAAGTGATCATCGTGAGACAACAAAATACAAGAGGAGCGAACGGTGCATTACAGGAGGAGACGAGAGAACAATCACCGCCGCAGCCCGGAGGAAAACACCGGAGGCAGATGTCCGGCCCGCCGCCTGGTTGTGGGCGGGGCCGGAAAGAGGTGTGTCCACTCCCACTGCCTCGCGGAAGCTTTGCCTCAGCCTGTTGTGACCGGAGATGCCGTGCCAGCCATGGCGGGGGGCCCCGTGCAGAAGATGGAGCCCCCGCTGGAGAAGGAGAGACCGGCCCGCCGCCGAGCGCCAGCCGACCCGGTGAGTCCCGATGTATGCGGCGGCCGGGGGCCCTTCTATGTATGCGGCGGAGGGGGGGGGGGGTTTGGTTGTGGTGGTGTCTGTGTATGTATGTGTGTGCGTGCGTGTGTGGGTGCGGCGGGGGCGGGGGGCGCGCGTGTGTCTGTGTGTGTGTGGCCCTTCCTGCCTGCGTGTGCATGTGTGTGACTGTGGCAGGGGACGTGCACGGCGCCGGGCTGGGCGTGCGCGCTCACGAGGTCGAATCTCGGCCTCAAAATGCGCGTGGCACTTTGCTGTCCTCATTCCCCGAAAAGTAACTGCTATAGTTGTCTCGCTACGTCTAGCGAGACCTAAAAAAACGGTTCAAAGCCGGAGGGTCCTCGGTACATTTTTAATACCACACAGGATTTAATCCCCAACACTTAGGGGCCCATTAGGATGGCGGGCGGATTGACCCCGCCAGGCTGGCGGTAGCCACCGCCGGCCTGGCGGGGGCAATCTGCCCGCCATCCTCTCTTAAATGCCCCCCCGCCATATTAGTATGGCGGCGGGGACTGCGGCGGACGGAAAGACTGCCCAATGCTTTTCCGCCCCGGTCGCCTTGCAGCTGGGCGGAAAAGGTTTAATATGGTGGCGGTGTCTATTAGACACCACCAGCCATATTAGTATGTGCCAAAACAGATGCCTCGCCGCCACGGAAAGGCATGCGGTCTTCACTCTGGGGGCCCCCTGCGGGCCCCCAGAGTGAAGGAGAGGTGGGGAGTGCACACGGGGGTTACCTGTGGAACCCCCCTGCATTTGCATAAGCAAAGCGGCAGGCACCGCGTGGTGCCTGCCGCTTTGTTTATGCAAATGCATTAATGCATTTTTAGCATTGTGGCGGGCGGTGCTGAGAGCACCGCCCGCCACAATGCTAAAAATGCAGGATGCTCCCGCCACTGTGGCGGGCACATCCTAATACCCCCCCCCGGGACCCCCGCCCTTATGGCGGGCGGTCCCAATCCACGGTAGGATGACGGGCGGACTTTGTGCCCACAGCTAGTTCTGTGGTGTATAGTCATTGGTTCTGTATTGTTTATGTTTTTGTTCACAAACTATCTAGTAGTGGTTCGCCACACTCTCTGATTTTTGTAATAGACCCAAGAATTTCATACTGTTTAATGTTGAAATCTTGACCTGTCCCAAGATCACAATTATTTATTTATTTATTTTATTTATTTATGGTATTTGTAAAGCGCTCTGCAACCCTACGGGCATCCTGGCGCTGAGTAAATATAGCTGAAAAACCTGTATAACAGAGAGAGCAGTGGTCTGATGTTCTGAACGATTAGATTTTTGGGAAGAGCCATGTTTTGACCTTTTTTCGAAAGGCCATCAGTTCATTTGTTTTTCTGATGTCAGTAGGAAGGTTGTTCCATAGATGAGCTGCAGCTATACTAAAGGCTCTTCCACCACAGGTGGCTTTCTTGATCCTGGGTATGCTGATAAGGTTTAGGGATGAGGATCGAAGAGACCGGGTAGGCTCATACCAGTTAAGTTTGTTTTGGAGTGGTCGGGGTCCTAGCCCATGAGCTGCCCTAAAGACAATACATAGGGACTTGAAACAAATCCTCTGGTGTATAGGCAGCCAATGAAGGTCAGCCAAGGCGAGAGTGGTAGAAGATCTTCGTTCTCGGGAGAGTGCCAGTTTAGCTGCAGCCGCCTGGATACTTTGAAGTCTGGAAATCAGATAAGCAGGGGATTCCAGTAATAGGGCGTTACAGTAATCCAGGCGGCTGAGAATGGTGCTCCTGACTATGTCGGTTCTGACCTGTGAGGGCAGTCGGAGGCTTTTAAAAGGAGAACGGGGCGATCACGAGCTGGGATTACCGAAGGGGTGGGACAAGTATAGTCACGGGTTGTAGACAGAGCGCTACGAATGACAAGGACGAACACCTTAAAGCAAAAGGGCCCGATTCACAAAGCCTTTGCTGTGATTGTACTCTTGGAGTACTCCAGGCGTACTCCTGAAATTCAGGAGTAAGTCAGGAGTATACTGTCACACCAACTCGCAGTAAAACCTTTGTGAATCTTGGTTCCTGTGTGCAGGCAAAGAATAAATGGAGGCACGTCTCTGTCCATTTGTCCCTCCGCTGCCTGTCCTTATTAGTTTGCCATTTAAATTTACGACCTGGATACTAGATTGCCCCTCACAATGACGCAGGGTCGCAGATCTAGTCACCTCTCGCGAACTCACCCCTGTCAAATGAGTGGTTCGTGACACGACACCTCTGTTTCAGGGTGCGAGTGCAACCATCACGCTAAAACCAACTATGACAGATATTACTGGACTAGCCCCTTCAGGTAGTCTCAGCAGAGAGGCCAGGAATTGAATGAGGACAAACTCCGAACCACCCTTTTTGTTCTTTGAAGATGGGATGTTGTATGTTTTGCCGTTTTTAGACAGCTCGCATTGGTTCTTTAAAGGTGTTCTGAGTGCTATTTATTTATTTTGAAAGTGTTATATAGCGCGGACAAGATCTTTGCAGATATCAGAGTGCTTTACAAAAACAGGGGGTAAAGAAACAAGGGAGTGATTAACAGACTTTTGAGCAAAGAATAGTTGTAGGTACAAGATGAATAGCAAAATAGGGTAGGTACATGGGGGGGCATAATAATCAACTAAAACCAATGATACAAATCGACAATCAGACAAAACAATAGTGCAGATAGGTGCAGAGCCTCAAATAGATCCAAAGTACAAGTTCAGGTGAATTTAGTCATGAGGATAGCTTTTACTTCTTTCTTAAAGAATGTAGTGGAGGAGATAAGTCTGGTTTCTGGAGGGAGTGAGTTCCAGATCCTGGGTGCCATTCCTGAAAAGGAGCGTTTATATGTTTTTTCCTTCCGGAATCTACGAGGTTTCAGAAGAAGATTCTTTGTGCTTCTAGTGGTTTTTGTGCCACCAGATATTGTCAGCTTCTGAGTGAGGTAGCCGGGTGAGTTGTTGTGTACAGCTCTGTGCGTCATGCAGGCAATTTTCAGATGTATTCTGGCTTCAAAGGGTAGCCAGTTCAAGGATTTTAGGTCAGGGGAAATATGTGAGTGTTTTTTTGATCCAGTGATGAGTCTCGCTGCAGCGTTCAAAGAGGCTCTCAGGGGTGCAGTTGTAGATAGAGGGAGTCCGCAAAGGGCGACGCTACCGTAGTCTATGCGAGGAATGACTAGGGCTTGTACTGCAGTTTGGAAGTCCTTGGCTGTTAGGAAGGGTTTAAGTTTCCTCAGGGTATTGATTTGGAAATTTGCTCCCTTAGTTGCCTTGCTGATATGCTGCTGCATGTTGAGGTTGGCGTCAAGTGTAATGCCTAGGGATTTCGCTGAGTCCACGATGGTAGGTTGGACATTGAGTGCAGTTAGGTGCTTAAGCCAAGTTTGAGTGGTGGAGATTTTCGAGGGAGGTGAGATCTGAAGGAACTCAGTTTTCAGAGCATTGAGTTTGAGGTGATTATCGGCAAGCCATGATTGGGTGTTTCTGAGCGTTGAGTTCAGGAGTTTGATGTCTTTGGGGGATTGTACTTTGAGATATAGTTGGGTGTCGTCGGCGTACATGTGAAAGTGTACATTAGATGCTTGTAACAAGGTGGTGAGAGGTTCCATGACCAGATTGAACAATGTTGGGGATAGAGAAGATCCTTGTGGGACGCCTAATGTTACAGGCACTGGTGGGGACATCAAGTTGTTGCTCTTGAATTTCTGAGACCTGTTATGCAGAAAGGAGGTGAACCATTTGAGAACAGTCCCAGATAGACCCATTCTGGTGTGTTACAGCTCAAGTAAGTTCTCGTGTTTGATAGTGTCAAATGCTGAGGAGAGGTCAAGAAGGATGAGGAGGCAGGTATCGTTTTGATCTAGGATTTGGAGTGCGTCATCAAATATGTGTGTCATAGCAGTTTCAGTACTGTGCCCTGCTCGGAAGCCTGATTGATGAGGGTTGAGGAGGTCAAACTGATCAATGTGTTTTGTCAATTGGAGTTGTACGCATTTTTCCAACAGTTTTGCAAGGGTGGGAATGTTGGTAATAGGACGGTAATTGTTTAGGTCAGTAGGGTCAGCTGTTGGTTTCTTGAGTATAGGTGTAACTTGTCCAATTTTGAGGGAGTCGGGGATGAGTCCTTGTTGAAGAGAACTGTTAATAATTTTGGTCCAGAGTGGGAGGAGTAATGGGATGAAGTCCTTTAATGCGTTGGCAGGAAGGGGGTCTGTGAGGTGATTAGAGGGTTTCAATGTGCTGAGCAGTTTGACAATTGTTTCTTCCGAGTAGGTGTCAAAGGATGACCATGCAGCATTGTTCTTTGGTACATTGCGGAGATCGCTCCTTATGTTGCCAGTCTTTAGATTAAAGAAAGCAGAGAAGTCTTCACAGGATGGTATATCGCCTATTGTGCTATGTGAGTGTTGGGGTGGTTCCTTGGATTGTGTTTTGATTAGTTCAAATAGTTTTCTTGGCCGGTTTTTTGCTTGGTCGAGCTGGAGGCTGAAGAAATCTGATTTTGTGCGCTTGATTTTCCTGAAGTAGGCGTTTCTTTTTTTCTTCAGAGTTTTAAGGTGCAGTGCCGAAGGGGTTGATCTCCAGGTGCGCTCTGCCATACGCATGGCTCGTCTATCTTCATTGAGTCTACCATCGTACCATGGGTTGGAGTTCTTAGTGGACACTCTTTTCAATTGCAAGGGGGCCGCCTCATTGATTATTGAGGTCATAGAGATGACGTAGTGGTCGGTCAAAGATTGAACGTCAAGAGTGCCGGTAGGGGGGGAGGAGCTACCATACGAAGCAAGATGGCCGCATAAGCTCCCGGCTCCGCCGACCTCCGCCGGCAGCTCGTATATCCTGTCTATTATCCTTCAATCGTGCTGGACTCCCATGCGCATGAAGTCTTTCTGACTCCTGAGGTGCAAGTCCGGTTTTTCTAACTTACCGGGGGGCGAAGTTACGTCGAGCTCTATCCTCGGCCTGCTCCAGGGCTTCCGCCGGGACCTCGATTTCTGGCCCATTCGGGCTGGAAGTGAACAACAGCGGCTGTGGGACCAGGGGTGCATCCGGTCTCCCGATCTCGGATCACTTTTCCGCTTCCGGCTGATAATAAAGCAACCAGCTTCTCGAAGGACATGGTACGGTGACGCAAGTAATATCGGTGGCCACGTCGGGGGTCCGACGCCGGGAGACCCTTCTGGGAGGCCAGGGTTGACGGGCTGGCCCCCGCGGGTGGCGAAGGTGCCGTCTCTGCCTGCTGTGAAAGCGCCCGCTGTTATTGCCAGCTCAGTGTGTGCCTGTGCCTCGACGGTGTTCCGTGACCCGGGTCCTGCTTCGTCTCGGGGGACGGAGATGGAGGGGACGGACGGCGCGCCATCGTTGAGGTCCGTAATGGCCGCCATTGGGGCGCTCCACTCTCACTTTGTTGTCACGTACCAACGGATGTCTGTAACGCTGGATACTGTTTGCTTGAGACCGGACAACGATGTTCCGACCAGTTATCAGCGAGCTATGGTTCCCGAGGAATATCCTGCATGTCCTTCCGAGGTCCTCGAGCGGAAACCTGCTTTATCCCAATTCTATGACTCTGGCCTCGTAGATGGCGCACCCACGAACGTTGTTGGCTTTCCATACCGGACTCCTGTTTGGCGAAACATCGTCGCTAAAGGCTGTGAGCGACATGGACAGTTTTTCAGTGACTTTCGGAGAGAATCGCCCTTCCCTTTCATCATCCTTTGCTGTCGTATTTTCGGATGTCGCCATTTTGTATCCTATCTACAACCCGATTCTGCGGCCCCAAATTGTTCTGGACGCTTCGACTACCTTGATGTCACCGTGGCTCGGGCCACTTGGCCGTTTGTAAAGAACCGTACTGGTCAGGGTTGATTTTTGACTTTTTTGGAGTTAGCCGTGCTTTGTGATTTATGCCCGAAATGTACCTTTTATTCTAATGGGAGTCAGGCAGTTTTTTGATGATGTCCTCCCCTTGTATGGGGTCAATACTTGCTCTTAATAGTGGATAATATGTCCTGGGGAGGTCGCTAATGGCGGGGGGTTAAGGAGACCGGGAGTGTGTTTTATTGTTCTCCTCTCTTTCTTTATCTTTTATTTTCCTTTCTTTAGGGTAATTCTGGGGCGACAGGCACGCTGTTAGTGGGGTAGGCCATAGCCATTATGGTGATGTAGGGTGGCGGGTGTTGGGGGGGTTTTGTTATTTTAGTTTGTTTTGTTATATGGTCCCTTTCTCTCTTCCTTTCTTAGTAGGGTTGGCTGTATCTCCTTCTTTCATCCTTTTCTCTGTCGGGCATCTGCACTTGCCTCTACTTTATTGTCTCGGAAGGGTGGGTTTTTCGGATGATGCTTTTGCTAAATTGCTTGCCATTGTTTGACCTTTACTACTGGCCTGCCTTCGGCGGGCGTAGTGTGTTTTAGGCCGTATTGCTCATCACCGATTCCCGATTGCGGGGAGGGATACGCCCCTCCCGTCTCTTCTTGTTTATCATGTAGTGTGATGCCTTCGATGATATAGCCACAGCTACTTCTTCAAAACTATAAAAAATGAAACCTTTTCCATCCATGTGCTTCGTGGTGCCTACAACCATGTATTATGATTACACCGTGATTACTGCTTGAGCCGTAAACATGTGCAATACTTCTGCTTATATTTCCTGAGTTTGCGGCCGGCCCCTGTGGTTGTAGGCCTGCGCTTGTACTGCTTTGATCGAATCAATAAAGGTTTTCAAAAAAAAAAAAAAAGAGTGCCGGTAGGGGGAAGGAGGAGATTGCAGCTGTGGGAAGGTAAAGAATTTGGGTTGAGTTTCTTCAGGTCCCTTTTCCAGACCTTGGATTTAGTGGTTTGAACCGGGTTAAGTTTAACTTTTTCATTGATGAAGAATGTGATAATGTGGTGGTCTGACCAGTCACAGGGTTGGATTGACCCAAGCTGGGTAGAGTTCTCTTTGGAGATGATAAGGTCGAGGATAGAGCCTTTATCGTGGGTAGGGCTGTTGCAGATTTGGGTGAGGTCAAGAGCATTGAGGTACTTTTTGAGACTATTTACCACTGCGTCATTGTGATCGTTCCAATGGAGATTGGGGTGACTCCCGGAGAACTTTACATTTCGTGCAGCGGAGGAGGCCATGGGCAGACCTAGCGCTCCTCCCTAGTCCACAGGAACGGGTGTGCTCAGTGGGTGAAGTGTTCGTACTTACCCCGTTTCCCTAAGGCACCAATCACGGGCGAGACTGCTGAGCAGGGGCAGTGAACTGCATAGATCTGCTTCGAAAAACTCCCGATCAGCACTACAGGCGCCATAGGACATCAGCAACAGAAATGTTATGTTACGTTGTAGGAAAAAGCGACTAGTATATCAATCAATCAATCAAAGCATTTGTATAGCGCACTACTCACCCGGAGGGTCTCAAGGCGCTGGGGGGGGGGGTCCGCTACTGCTCGAATAGCCAGGTCTTGAGCTGCTTCCTGAAGGCGAGGTGGTCCTGGGTCAGGCGGAGGTGGGTCGGAAGGGAGTTCCAAGTCTTGGCGGCCAGTATACAGCTGCCTGTCAGAGATACTAGATGCAAGCCCTAGCACACCTAAAAAGCAACGGCGGAAGAATATTCTACAACCAGGGCCAGCAGACGGAAAGCTCGACCTCCCTGTGTCGTCACTTGATATGTGCAACCGTGGCCACACTGATCTGAGAGGGCAGTGGGCCTGTAAAAGAAGTTTGAGAATGCGAGGGCCTGTGCTATTCGGCCCCACGAGTTGTGCAAAGCGCCTTGAACTAAGTGGGGAGCAAATGGAGGCTGTGGAAGTGAGTGGAGGCCGAATGATATTTTAGGTATCCAGCAATCTTGCTGCGGCGTTTTAGATAAGTTTAAGTCTCTATCTTAGAGGCGTTGGCAATGCAGATGTTACCATAATCAAGACGTGAAATAACAGGGGCCTGAATAAATGTCCTTTGGGTGATGAAGTTCCAAAGAATTTTCTTAAGTCTTCTTGACATACCAAACCAACAACAAGCGCGAGCGCCTCGCGCTAAAAGTAAAAAAAAAATGCGTCTCACTCTCGGCGTAGCCCGCTGTTGCTGAGTAAACAAGTGGGAGGAGTGCAGCAGGGACACGCAGCGTTTACCTTGCGGGAGCGAGCGCACTAATTGGTAACACATGGCGCCACTCGCTCTCGCAAGGGAATCGTCAAACGTGCACGCGTTGCCATTGAAGGCAATGCAACGCGTGCACATTTTTAAGCGAAAAACCGAACCGATTTCAAGAGGTCTCCTCCCTATGCAACGCATGCGCGAGACCTAAAAAGTGTCCCCAGCACAATAAAGGAAAATGCACTGTATTAGGATGAATGCGCTGCCCCCAAGGCAGCTGTGAACTTGTGATGCCATGGGGGCAGCGCATTCCTGTGAAAAATGGAGTGGCTGCTTTGAAGCTGCTCAGTGTTTCACAGTGCAGGCGGGAACCCACCTGCACTTTGAAGGGGGATTAGATCAGTTTTGTGCTCTACTAAAATTGTGTATACAATGCAATTAAACTTCCAAACCCCAGGTTAGTATTCCGTAATCGGCCATCATACCGAAATTGTGAAAATTAAATTACATCTTATGCACGACTTCAATAGAACGCCAAACTGATCTATTTGTATTGTATTGTATTGTAATACTTTATTCGATATATTCATATCATAAAAGTACAAACATTTATTAAACATAAAACCAATGTACAAAGTATTACATCCATTCCATCTTAAAATAATTTAAAAACCTCTATACAGTAAAAGGAATAATTACAGAAGACTAAAGTGCATTTTCAGTAATGTTCCTATTTCTAGATAAAGTAGGAGTTTTTATTTTTTAATAATATCTAGTAGTCTGGTCCGTATAAACCAAGCGCTAGAAAGAAACTTTGCAACCCCACAGACAATGAACATGGAAGTTGTATCAGTTAGAAGGATACGTAGGGCAATCCTAAAATCTCTAACACCCATCTCTCTGCACACAGGTTTTAACCATCTAGCTCTAGGGGACTTGTAAGCCCTACAAGCAAACAAAAAATGAGGTAGAGATTCTTGCGTGCATGGGCAGCCTGGACAATTGGCATCATGATCCCTCACTCTTTTCCACCCCGCTGTAAACTTTTTCAGGGGGAGTGTACCATATCTCATCTTCAAGAAGAGGGATCTATCTCTAGGGATTTGAATGTAATCCAGGAGGGGCTCTAACTTCCTAATTGGCTTATGTTCCAGAAATTGGTTAGTCAATGGCCCCCACTTTGTACTTTTTAGGTTCTCAGCCTCCACCCACTCCCAATAGATTTTCTTGACAATTTGTTTGTGGGGTGGTGACTGGGAAACCCAAAATTCTGCCATACCTAGACTCATCACCAACTGTCTTAATTTATTAAGCCACTTTATTTTTGTTGAGGCATTCAAGTTAATCAACTCGTCCAACACCAAAGCATATTTTGCCAATTCTGGTGTACTTCTCAGGCGCACCCAGAACAGCAAGGGGCGGAGGCGTACTATATCCGCAATTGATCGCTTGCCCATATCATTAAAAAGGGGTTTCAGAGGGGTCGAGTAGGGAAGCGATACTAAGTCTCTCACAAACTTATTCTCAGCTCTTACCAGATCCATCGTATCCTCTCCTCTCCACAATTCGGAACCATAAACCGCCGCAGCTAGCGCCTTTCCCTCGTATACTGCAAGGGCCGGGGCTATTGGCCTACTAATCGATAGGCACTGATTCCTCAGAATTACTCCGGAGACCCTTTTAAGATTTAGAAGCATTTTTGCTAGATGGGAGTCCCATTTCATATTATTACATAACCTGACTCCCAGATAGTCAAATTCTTCAACCACCTCTAGAGCAGCCCCAATTAAGGTGAGATGGACTTTCCTAGCCTTTTTTTTGTGGGATAGGACCATCAACTTCGTTTTGGTGGTATTAATGGTTAACCCACGCTCGTCACAAAACAAACTAAAGTGATCGACCAGTTTCTGTAAGCCTGATGGGGTTTTGGACATCAGGAGGGTGTCGTCAGCAAAGAGGAGGGTAGGTGTTTTCTCCCCAGCCAGGACTGGAGCATCCGCAGAGTCCTCCCTCAAATGGTCTACCACCCCATTGATAAAGAGGGAGAACAATGCCGGAGCCATAACACAGCCCTAGCGAACCCCTCTGCTGACTGGCACCCTCCCTGTTAGCTGACCCTGTGTACCCCACCGGATTCTGGCATAAGTATCTTCATGACGCCTGACAACAAACTGCAAAAGATGACACGGGAACCCCATGTCCAGCAAGACCTTCCAGAGCTTGTCACGGGGGATTACATCAAATGCAGTTTTTAAGTCTATAAAGGCCAAATATAGGCTACCCTTTGCGACGGACACAGATTTCCAGTATACTGCACAGAACCTGAAAACCTGGTCCATCGTGCCCAAATTTTTCCTAAACCCCGCCTGAAAATGGGTCAAAATATTGTCCTCATTTAGCCATGTCCCTATTCTATTAAGACCCTGCCAACTACCTTCTGAAGTGAATCAATTAAACTTATAGGTCTGTAGTTGGCAGGGTCCTCTCTGTCGCCTTTTTTATATATGGTTATAACCTCTGCACCTTTCCATGATTCGGGGACAGGATGTCCATACATGATTAGATTCATTATACGTGCAATGAGGTCAGACCAGAATTTTGGGTCGTGCAGAAGTAAGTCGCCCGGCAGCCCATCCGGGCCTGCTGCCTTGCCGGGTATTATATTTGTGATAGCATCCTGCACTTCCAGGGCAACAAAGGCTTCTGGCTGCGCTTGTTTCTCCAAACTGTGATTATTACAAGCCCCTTTGGGTTGCCCTAGGTCTGCTGTCCCACAATACAATTTTAAAAAATGGGCGTGCCACTGTTGTTCCGTTATATGATTTAGTATTGGCGCCACCCCTCTTCTATCCAGTATATTAACCAAGTTCCAAAACAGGGATGAGTTTTTTCCACTGGCAGCAAATTTAAGTTGCTGCCAGTGATCCTCCTCCCAGTCCCTCTTAGCTACTTTAATACTCCTATTGTACTCCTTCCTGGCTAATCTTACTGCTAGCGGGTCCTTTCTTTTAATGGAAGTAGTTATTGCCTTCCTCTTTTCCTTGCATTCAGTAGTATACCAAGGGGTGCCACTAGAGGGTTTACAATTTGAAATACTAAGTCCCTTGCACACCTCTATATTAAAAAACACTCCAATTTTGTCTATTAGATTCTTATAAGAATCTATTGGTTTAACATCTTGGGAGTTAAGCTGAGCTAGACTACTGGATGATAACTCTCTAATCTCTTTGATGCAGTTTAAACTTTCTTCTTTGCAGCTTACCCTACTCCATTTTAGCTTCCGGTTACAATTTGTGGGGATTACTTCTTTAGTAATCATCATAGGGCTATTCCTTGTTTTGGTCTTACTCCCCCAGATAAATCTCATACAAAGTGAGTTGTAGTCACTGTCCTGTGATTGCCTAACCACCATATCTACTAGGTTTCCCCATGATCGAATATCCATTAATATATAATCTATATGTGACGGGCAGCCTATTCTATTATATGTCATTGCCCCGTTAGAATCTGAAACAGTCCTCCCATTGAGAGCCCGTAAATTATGTTCTAACGTCGTTAGAGCATTCATTTGTATTGCTCTAGCCAACCACTTCTTAATAGGCTTTAAATTAAGAGAAGGAATGGACTGCTTCCAGTCCTCTGCACTGAGCCCAAGCACCTCCTCATCATCTAAGGGTTCATAAGTGCAGTTGAAATCGCCTCCTACTATCACTTTGGACCTTGGTGAAATATACGCTAGTGTCGCATCTAGTAAGGCTATTAGAGGTGAAGATTGTCCACCCTGGGAGCCTCTAGCATATACACAGAACAATTCCAGTGTAATTACTCCAGTCGGACCCTTAAGGGATAAGTATAATATGTCATTTGAGTTCAAGTTGTGGACGGTGACAGCCCAGTTCAGTGCCACACTAATCCAAATGTGCAAGCCAGCTGATGGTCGTCCTCTCCCTGTTGTAAAAGCAGGGATAACATAAGTAGCATACCCATTTTTAGGTCGAGGTAATATCCGGTCTGCCGAAGGCAGAACCGGAAGTACCGAGATTTAATGTTTCTTAGTGTGGACTATTTGTCCCGCCTTTGTTTTTGCCTCTCTCCAATTGGCTGGCTTCCTAAACGGAGGCCAGCCACTGGAGGAGAGAGCCGTCCCTCCAAAGAAGCCCCGTCTTTTTCGGATTTGGGGGCGTAAGTTTTGCTGTTCTTTAGACAGTGATGTTGTCTGTCACTCAAAACAGCAAAACACGCCCCCGAATCCGAAAATGGTCGGAAGCTTTAGGCCGCCATTTTCCTGTTCGTTAAAGATGAGGTAGGTCGCCTGCTCTCGCTTTCCTCGTTCCCGCCGTCTATCCTGCACCAACCCGTCCCCTGTGAGGTCGCCTCTTAAGTCACCTTGCAGCCTCCCTCTCAGCCCCTGCAGACTCCCACCTCCCTACTCCCTTTTGCTCTCACCCGTCCTCCCAGTCCATAGCTCCCTGCTCCGGCAGGCTCCCTCTCGGCGCTTCTCGTCCTGCGCGCTCCTCTGCCCTGTAACCTCCCACCTCCCTGCACTCTCACTCCCAGCTCGCCTCCATCCAGTCTCCCTCCCTCCTCCCTCTATCCTCCCGTCCCCAGCAGTCTCTCTCGCTTTCCTCGTTCCCGCCGTCTATCCTGCACCAACCCGTCCCCTGTGAGGTTGCCTCTTCAGTGGCACCAAAAGGCGCAGTCGAGGATACGTCACGGCGGGTTTGTGAATGAGAGGTGAGCTCCGGGTCTCGAAGCAGCTCAGCTGGCGATGACCGAACAGTCGAGAGATGATGTCACAAAGCAGTGGATGTTGCGCGAGCCCCCGACGCGTTTATAGGTTCCGGTCGTGGGATCTGCAGCCAGAGTGAGGCTGGTCGGGGCTGAGAGAAGGAAGGGTGACGGGACATGGCAGCATCTGTGGGCAGAGGCCCGTGGGGCTCGGAGCCTGCATAAGTCGGCCGAGTGTCCATCAACGGACGTGTTTCCCCCGCGAGAGATGGGGTGTATCGAGAAACCCCTCTCAACGGCAGTCCACTAGAGAACGCACTCAATGCAAATGTATAAAAGTTTTTAAATGCACTCCTGATTAACGGTAGACGACTCGACGCTCCCTTGGGGTTGCAGAATGTGTTAGAAAGTTACATGTCCCACGCAGGACCTTAACAGTGGCGTTCTAACGTTCTACTCATCATCGCTGCCAGAGTTCACTTTGAGGGGCAATACTTGCTCTAATGTGCGTTGTAAAAGGCGCAGTCGAGGATACGTCACGGCGGGTTTGTGAATGAGAGGTGAGCTCCGGGTCTCGAGGCAGCTCAGCTGGCGATGACCGAACAGTCGAGAGATGATGTCACAAAGCAGTGGATGTTGCGCGAGCCCCCGACGCGTTTATAGGTTCCGGTTGTGGGATCTGCAGCCAGAGTGAGGCTGGTCGGGGCTGAGAGAAGGAAGGGTGACGGGACATGGCAGCATCTGTGGGCAGAGGCCTACGGGGCTCGGAGCCTGCGTAAGTCGGCCGAGTGTCCATCAACGGACGTGTTTCCCCCGCGAGAGATGGGGTGTATCGAGAAACCCCTCTCAACGACAGCCCTGTTGGTTTTGGTTTTTGTTACCCCGCTGGGGTCAGCAGCATTCCTCGCTAATGCCGTTTCAACATGAAGTTTCTTTCATTATCACAGTGTGGTTTGCGCTGCTTGTATGTCTTGTTCGTGCTCAAGGATGCGAAGCAGGGAGCGGAGCTAATGGAAACCGCTGGTGAATAATATTTCAGAGCATATATTAAATGTGGGGAGATTTTACTTCAGCAGTTTATATACAAGTACAACATGAAGGTGAACTTATACATTGCGTGCTGCATAAGTGCCAAATTAAATAAGTAGCGAACAGAATTGGGTCGAGATATAGGGCCCGATTCACCGACCAGCCCTCCATTGAAGGCTGTAGGCGCATCCGTACACGCTGAGGTAGACGCACAACTTTCAGGAATTCACAACGTTTCATTACTGCAGCCGGAAGACTGGGCCAGGCTTGGGTTTCTAAGCAGTAATTTTGCGAAAGGCATGTGACATTCCTAGAAACGGGTGTTCCCGTAATGCACAACTGTTTGCACGTTCTACATTGCAACTGCGCTGTGGGGGATGCGAGCACCTATGCGCAATCGAACTTTTGTTTTTTCTCCATGGAGAAACATTTTCCCCATAACAGACCTCTTCCTCCACTCCCCTCACAGTCCCTTCACCGCCGTGGGAAGGGATTCCCTACAGGCTTTTGCAGGAGCAAAAGGCCCTGTTTTTAGGTCGAGGTAATATCCGGTCTGCCGAAGGCAGAACCGGAAGTACCGAGATTTAATGTTTCTTAGTGTGGACTATTTGTCCCGCCTCTGTTTTTGCCTCTCTCCCATTGGCTGGCTTCCTAAACGGAGGGCAGCCATTGGAGGAGAGAGCCGTCCCTCCAAAGAAGCTCTGTCTTTTTCGGATTTGGGGGCGTACGTTTTGCTGTTCTTTAGACAGTGACGTTGTCTGTCACTCAAAACAGCAAAACACGCCCCCGAATCCGAAAATGGTCGGAAGCTTGTGGCCGCATTTTCCTGTTCGTTAAAGATGAGGTAGGTCGCCTGCTCTCGCTTTCCTCGTTCCCGCCGTCTATCCTGCACCAACCCGTCCCCTATGAGGTCGCCTCTTCAGTCACCTTGCAGCCTCCATCTCAGCCCCTGCAGACTCCCACCTCCCAACTCCCATTCGCTCTCACCCGTCCTCCCAGTCCGTAGCTCCCTGCTCCGGCAGGCTCCCTCTCGGCGCTTCTCGTCCTGCGCGCTCCTCTGCCCTGTAACCTCCCACCTCCCTGCACTCTCACTCCCAGCTCGCCTCCATCCAGTCTCCCTCCTCCCTCTACCCTCCCGTCCCCAGCAGTATCTCTCGCTTTCCTCGTTCCCGCCGTCTATCCTGCACCAACCCGTCCCCTGTGAGGTCGCCTCTTCAGTCACCTTGCAGCCTCCCTCTCTGCCCCTGCAGACTCCCACCTCCCTACTCCCTTTCGCTCTCACCCGTCCTCCCAGTCCGTAGATCCCTGCTCCGGCAGGCTCCCTCTCGGCGCTTCTCGTCCTGCGCGCTCCTCTGCCCTGTAACCTCCCACCTCCCTGCACTCTCACTCCCAGCTCGCCTCCATCCAGTCTCCCTCCTCCCTCTACCCTCCCGTCCCCAGCAGTCTCTCTCAGATCTACCCATTGCTGTCCAACCTGCAGCTCTCCACTCGCTCCCAGCTCTCCGCCCTCTCTCTCTCTGCCTTCCGTCTCCCCTCCCGTCCCCTGCAGTCTCCGTCGCCGGCCTCCAGTCCCCTCCTCCCTGCAGCGCCCCCAGTCAGCCCGATGATTGTCTCCGGGGCCAGAGGAGGCTGGCCCGGCATGTTCCAGGGATGATGCTGGGCTCCGGGCAGGCTCCGGACAGCAGCAGGTTCCCGCTGCATCACCTGGTCTGGAGGAACCGACCCCTGGAGCTGGAGAAGGAGCTCGGCAGGTGGGTGAGGGCGGGGCGTGGCCACAAGGCATGGGTGGGGGGGGAATACTTGGGAGGGTGAGTGAAAGCAAATCTGGAGGGGGTGGGGGTAAAGGGATCAGAGGGTATAAGGAAAACTAGGGTGAGGGTACCGGCGTGGTGTGTGGAGAGCACAGGTGTAAACGGTGTAGTACATTGTAAGTTATCTCTCTAGTCTTTGTGGAACTTACCTGCGTGATATTCTGTATTCTGTATTTTTTATCTGTTTATACTGTGGATTCCATGCTGTGGCAGTTTACTGGTTGCTGCTGCAGCGGAGGGTCTGCTCTTGTTCTACTTATCATCTTGAATAAAGAACTCCTTTACTTCTACCTACTTGGCCTCTGGAACCTATTTACTACAACTTTTTGGTGACTGATGTGAATGCATGGGGGGGGGCAGTGGCGGTTCGTCCATTGGGGGCGTTGGAGCGTTGCACCTCTAGCCATGGCCCATGGACGACCATCACGAAACTGACACTACGCAGCCCATACCAAAAATTAGAATTACGAGCGCAGCGCGGCCAGCACCAACAGTCATAATGATTTATTTTCGGAATGAGTCACTAACTGTAGTGACCTCATCGCGATCGCGGAAGGGTGGGGGGCGGGCCTGTGGCAGGCTGGCAGATAGCAGCGTGGCAGGGAGGGCAGCAGTGTGTGCGCATTTAGGACAAGTCATTTTTTTTTTACTTGCCCACGCATGCGCACACACGCAGTAGCCCCTTCCCTCCTCCTCCTCCTCTAGCAGGAACACAGGCAGTACGGGTCTCATTATGGGCAGTATAAGCCCTGCTCTTTAACCAATCCTGGCGCAGTGGCGATGTTATGCTGCGCCAGGATTGGCTGAGTTACCGCCGCGCGAGCCCTAGAATTTAAACTAGGCCCACCACGGGCACGAGGAGCGCTGCGGCCGCATCTCCAGCGCTGGGTGTCCCACAGCGTCAGCGATGCCCGGAAGATTGCTGCGCCTGCGAGTGTCAGTCAGTGAGCAGCTCATGAAAGCTGCCCTGCAAGACCACCGTGACCAGAACAGTCTGAGGATGCCACCACCAGGATGAGCGACAGGGCACGGCAAGCCCCGATGTGGCACTGAAGTTAACAACTAAAAAAAAAACAAAGCCCCGCCTAAACTCTCTGAGTACGTACCGGTAGAGCTGCCAGCTGGGTGAGATCCGACCTAGTCTCCTGCTTTATAATGAGGGCGGGTCGCGGGAACTGTTAAGGAAAGCTGAGAGAATGGATGAGAGAGCCCTCTAAGTGTATGCCCCCCTGGGGTCCGCCACACAGATGTTCTACTCGGGCAGACGGGCATGCTGTCGGACTCGGGGAGGAAGGAGGCCGAGATCAGGGAGCAAGTAGCAACAGAACAGAGGAGGATAAAGAAGTTGGTGCAGTTCATGCACAATTACAATGACTCAGCCGACCTGCTGCCTTTGGACGGGCTGAAGAAACTGGGGACATCAAAGCCGGTAGCCGGATACTGTGAACATTTACTAATTACATCCCTCCCTCACCCTTACTTTTACTTAGGAACATCTCTCGTAACGTAAACGTACACCTTTTCCTCCCATCATGGTGTGCAGTGGGTAAAAGTAATGTCCAGGTGGGTCTTCTGGGGTGGTTTATTTGCTGGGTTATTTCATCAACGCCTGCCTGCAGGCACTCCAATGCCCCATGCGAGCTGTCGGTGTTTCCCCAGTTAAATCGGACTACCTTTGCACTTTACCTCCTGTGCAGGGCCACAAGCAGATTGTCTTCACCCCGATGACGTGGTCTGCTGTCTTGGCAGATTGTCTTGTTGCCTGAAGTGCACTGTGGAACGCTACCTGGAATGACCACTTTGGCCTATGTCTTCATTATGGGTCTTTTTAGGCGGTGCAGTGTAACTGAGCTCAAACTCCTGTGTCACCCAGGTCACTTCGCAGTGTTCATTGGGTTCTGCCCATTACTTGTCCCAGAGCTCTGTAGGTGCCTCAGTCATCTCTCTGGGTGCCTTGAAGTATTGTGGTGTAGTCCGCTCAGCACCGAAGACGTGATTTGCCGCGGTGTCGAGGGCTTGCAAGTGGAGCGGGTGGAGGGAGAAGGGAGAGTGCCCCCTCATTAGACGGAGACATGCTGCAATGTGTTAGGTGGCCTGCGCGCACTCTCTCACATGGCAGGCCTCTGGTATTCCAGTCTGCGTGCCTGTAGCCCTTCTGCAGTCCTCTCCATCTTGGGCCTCTAGGCTCCTGACTATTCCACCCACCCTCCTTCACTTTCTCGGAGACGCTCCCAGCTTGCCCCAGCACTCACAGGTGGTTGCAGCAGCACATCATCACCGGTGCTCCAGACAAAACTGTGACCTCCCGACTGTCAATAAATGTTGTGACTGGAGTGGGGAAAGGACGTGTTCAATGTGAGTGAGCACGCAATAATTATTTATACAGAGAGAGAAGAGGTAGTAGCATCCTATATGAAATGGGGGGAAATTACTCTTTCATTCGTTTTGTCCCCTCCCCCCGATTCTCTTTAGTGGGATATTTACAACAGCAGCCCTTAACCCTAGAGGGAAGTACGGCATGATTATTATATGTTTTAATAATTATAGTACTGTTGTGCCTGTGTCGAAGTTTTATGGATTAAGCTTTTGTTTTCTATAATTTTGTGAAGTGTCACCATCCATCCATGTCGCAGCATAGCACTCAATTACGAATCTTTTACTTGCTTTGTGGGACACCGCATTATCGCATCAGTTTATTGAAATGCAGCCTAATCTCAAGCATACTAATGTAGTCTTACTTACACATGAGTTTAAAGAAACACCACTCGACTAGCAGGTGGCTTGACAGTACAAGGCAGCAAATTCGACATTCCAGTGCTTTGAGTCTCCGCCACAGGGCATATTTTTCCACAGAAATTGTACCAAGTCGATAGGGGAAAACGGAAATGCTAATTTGTGACTATTTATAAACATCTCTAAAATGAGTTCCCACATTTTAGAATTAGCCTGGGTGAGTGATGTCTGTGTGAGTGCAGGTTGAGCAGTGTGAGTCCAGGGTGAGTGATGTGGTTGAGCAGTGTGCCTGTGTGAGTCCAGGGTATGTGATGTCTGTGTGAGTCCAGGGTATGTGATGTCTGTGTGAGTCCAGGGTGAGTGATGCCTGTGAGAGTGCAGGGTGAGCAGTGTGCCTGTGTGAGTCCAGGGTGAGTGATGTCTGTGAGAGTGCAGGTTGAGCAGTGTGCCTGTGTGAGTCCAGGGTGAGTGATGTCTGTGTGAGTGCAGGTTGAGCAGTGTGCCTGTGTGAGTCCAGGGTGAGTGATGTCTGTGAGAGTTCAGGTTGAGCAGTGTGCCTGTGTGAGTCCATGGTGAGTGATGTCTGTGTGAGTGCAGAGTGAGCAGTGTGCCTGTGTGAGTACAGGGTATATGATGTCTGTGTGAGTCCAGGGTGAGTGATGCCTGTGAGAGTGCAGGGTGAGCAGTGTGCCTGTGTGAGTCCAGGGTGAGTGATGTCTGTGAGAGTGCAGGTTGAGCAGTGTGCCTGTGTGAGTCCAGGGTGAGTGATGTCTGTGTGAGTGCAGGTTGAGCAGTGTGCCTGTGTGAGTCCAGGGTGAGTGATGTCTCTGAGAGTGCAGGTTGAGCAGTGTGCCTGTGTGAGTCCAGGGTGAGTGATGTCTGTGTGAGTGCAGGGTGAGCAGTGTGCCTGTGTGAGTCCAGGGTATGTGATGTCTGTGTGAGTCCAGGGTGAGTGATGCCTGTGAGAGTGCAGGGTGAGCAGTGTGCCTGTGTGAGTCCAGGGTGAGTGATGTCTGTGAGAGTGCAGGTTGAGCAGTGTGCCTGTGTGAGTCCAGGGTGAGTGATGTCTGTGTGAGTGCAGGTTGAGCAGTGTGCCTGTGTGAGTCCAGGGTGAGTGATGTCTGTGAGAGTGCAGGTTGAGCAGTGTGCCTGTGTGAGTCCAGGGTGAGTGATGTCTGTGTGAGTGCAGGGTGCGCAGTGTGCCTGTGTGAGTCCAGGGTATGTGACGTCTGTGTGAGTCCAGGGTGAGTGATGCCTGTGAGAGTGCAGGGTGAGCAGTGTGCCTGTGTGAGTCCCGGGTGAGTGATGTCTGTGTGAGTGCAGGGTGAGCAGTTTGCCTGTGTGAGTCCAGGGTTAGTGATGTCCGTGTGAGTGCAGGGTGAGCAGGGTGCCTGTGTGAGGCCAGGGTGAGTGATGTGGATGGGTGAATGCTGGCTTAGTGATGTGTCAGGGAAGGGTGAGTAATGGGTCTATGAGTGCAGGGTGACTGTGCCTATATGAATGCAGGGAGAGCGATGTATCTGTGCAAGTGTAAAAAGAATTGTCTGGCTACTCCCAGAGATGTATTCGCCAAGCCCCCTCTTTCTCAAATGTGCTTGAGAATGCACCATTTGCCCACTTTTTTCAAAATGTTCTTGTGGGAAAAGCCCCGACCCCCCATAGGTGGTTCGGCCTCACTCGCTGCGCTCGCCACAGTGCAGTATTTACGCCTCACCACTTTAAAATGTCACCAGCCGCCACTGGGCGGGGGGGGGGGGGTTGGGGACTCTCTACTACTCTCTAATGCTCACCTATTGCCATTGTAAATGACAATACCATTTCTTTATGTTTAAAAAAAAAGAAAAAAAATGTCATGAGCAATGCCAATAGCTCTACCTTTAATAATGCCGAGACCATTGCATTGTAAATGCTTGTTATGGAGTGGAACCATGCTCCATGTTTCTTGGAACATGCAAATATTAAATGTGTCAATGAAATCGTTCCATTCTGGGATGGCCATTTTTTTTTGCAACCCGGCTATATTCCATGAAAGAAGATTAATGATATTAGAAGCTGAAGGTGTTCCCGTGTCTATTCAATTAGCTGATACAGGTGTCAGTAATCCTTTATCTACTGTGCTTGCTCATCTTGCCCTAAAGGTTTGGAACTCTTTCCCCTTGTCGCTCAGGAGATGCACCAATCTCATGGAGTTCAGGGGTGCACTGAAAACCTGGTTATTCAAGCAAGCTTCGGGTTAGGTTAACTGTTTTGTCACTCTTCCTCACTACCAGCGCCATGAAACCTCTGGGTGCCCGTGCGATTAACAAATTCAGAATAACATAAGATAACATAGGGCTGGTTTGCCCAAAGTTATTTAAATGCACCCTCCGGCAACCAAGCTCATATCTACTGGGGGGCTCCTCTTCCCGCTCAGCAATACTTGCAATAAGCTTAACATCAGGCAGTTTGTAGTAGTGAGAGGTATGCGGCTTCTCGATGGCAATAGGCTGGAGTCAATCCACATCTTCCAGCCCATATAGCATCGAGAATTGATTAAAAGTTGGAATGTTAAAGCCATATTGATCCATATTATGCCCATTTGCAGCCTGGTTTCCCCAAGTGGATTTTTGTGGTTGTTTAAAAGTTGGGTAAGTATAGCCATTAAGTCCTGTGCTGTGCCTATTTGGAAACCGGTGTCCTAGGGAAGAACCTAGGGGGTTTGAGAAGAACGTTTGAGGATAAAAGTGGCTTAGGTAATGCGTTGAGATTTCTTCACAACCTCTCATGTCGTACCAGTAACCAATGTGTCTTACTGCTCTATAATCTTTCAAATTAATGATTATAGTGTATTCTTTTCTATCTTTGGGCCTAGTGCCAACCCAATTCACACGTCTTACACGTAGAATTTCCCCGTTGACGTGGGCTGGCAAAGGTCTATTTTTGCACAGCCAGAATATTACTTTATTTTTAAGGGCTCCTTGATCCTCCTTCACTCCTACAGGGAGAACGGATGTATGATGTTACAACGCATACTTTTACAACGACTACCTTTACAACGCATTTTTTACAACGCAGGATCCATTACAACGAAGTACCATTACAACGCATGTATTTACAACGCAGATACCTTTACAACGCATACCATTACAACGTAAGTATTAGTAAGTATATAATATTTTTTGAAATATAAATTAATTAAAATTAATTTAATTTAATGTAATTTAATTAAATTAATTAATTTAAATAATTTAATTTAATTAATTTAATGTAATTTAATATAATTAATTTATTTTAATTTAATTTAATTAATTTTATGTAATTTAATGTAATGTAATTAAATTAATTAATTTAATTTAATTAATTTAATTAATTTAATTAATTCTAATTTAATTATTTAATTTAATTTAATTAATTTTAATTTAATTTGATTTAATTTAATTAATTTTTTTATTTAATTTAATTATTTTATTTTATTTAATTTATCCTGTACACCTTTACCCCAAAAACCCAAAACTGACCCTGAACCCTAAAAATACCCCTTTACCCAAAAACCCAAAACTGACCCTGAACCCTAAAAATACCCCTTTACCCAAAAACCCAAAATTGACCCTAAACCCTAAAAATACCCCTTTACCCAAAAACCTAAAACTAACCCTGAACCCTAAAAATACACCTTTACCCAAAAACTGAAAACTGACCCTGAACCCTAAAAATACCCCTTTACCCAAAAACTGAAAACTGACCCTGAACCCTAAAAATAGCCCTTTACTCAAAAACTGAAAACTGACCCTGAACCCTAAAAATACCCCTTTACTCAAAAACTGAAAACTGACCCTCAACCCTAAAAATACCCCTTTACCCAAAAACTGAAAACTGACCCTGAACCCTAAATATACCCCTTTACCCAAAAACTGAAAACTGACCCTGAACCCTAAAAATACCCCTTTTCCCAATAACTGAAAACTGACCCTGAACCCTAAAAATACCCCTTTACCCAAAAACTGACCCTGAACCCTAAAAATACCCCTTTACCCAAAAACTGAAAACTGACCCTGAACCCTAAAAATACCCCTTAACAAAACCCAAACATATAACATTTTAAATATAATTATATACTTACCAATACTTACGTTGTAATGGTATGCGTTGTAAAGGTACCTGCGTTGTAAAAACATGCGTTGTAAATACATGCGTTGTAATAGTTTTTGCGTTGTAAAAGTTTCGTTGTAATGGTACTGCGTTGTAAAAGTTGCGTTGTAAAGGTTGTTTCCCGGGAGAACTGGGACACCTACCATTATCACAACATAAGGAGCAGATTCCGGGGGTAAATCTACTCTTATGTTGCTTGAACTATTTATGTTTGTGTTTTGTGACTCAGTAAACCCATTACCCGTTTTTTCCGGCTAGTTTAGGTTTGTTTGCTGTTTCTCTAATATCACCCATTTTTTGGTTACTCAGTTTAGATGTTTGTACCACTTTGGGGACGGTTTTCTTCTGTATGGGGGGAGGTTTCTGGCCCTTTGTGGGTAATTCAAGTGATGGTTTATTGCCTGCATAGTTATCTTTAGTGACGATTACAGGACAAACGGAACAGTGCTTGCTTAACATCAAGGAATTCTTAACCACCTCCTTTTCAATAGAGCCTAGCTGTTCACTTATTCTCTTCACCCTTTCTATTAGTGGGAGAATTAGAGATTTAACCATTTTTTCCATACTAGGCAGCAGCTCATTTATAAGTGTCGCTGGGGGCTGTTGTGACATGGTAATTTCCGGGGTAGTGGCTTGTGATCTTCCTGATTGAGCATTGGTTATAGTCACCCATTTTTAGGTTTTGCCTACGCAATGCGTACGAAGTACGCATTCCCTAGCAAAATCTAATGATATCTCTATGTGGGGTCGGGTATCCGCCCCCTCCTCCCATTGGCTAGCTCCATAAATGGAGGCTAGCCATTGGGAGACGGCTCTGTCCGTCAATCCCGGACCAGATTCGGGGGCGTTCCCGAGAATTTTTCCCTTTTGGTGACGTCCGTCTCGGGAACGCCCCCGAATCTGTTCCGGCATTGACGGCACCCGCCCTCAATACCGTCCCTTGCCGATTTTTTGGAGCCCCCTGGCAGGTGCCCACCCTGCCAGGGACATTGCCGCCTTTGAGCGAGTGCCACCTCGCTTTATATTTTAATTGAAGCCGGTGCCCACCCGGCATTGCCCCGTGTTTACACCGCCGCTGTCCGGCCTCCCGACCCCAGGGCCGCGCTGCGATTGGCCGCGACCCGGAAGTCAGGCAGGCCGGGGGCGGGACAAGCGGAAGTGCCGGAGAAGAAGAGCTCCAGCGCAAGGAGAAGAAGCCGCCTGCCGTGTCCTTCCCTGGGCTCCCAAGTGAAGGGGGAGCCCCGGAGTTCTGGCCAGTCTCGAGGGAGGAGCGGGAGTCCTCCAGCCCCTGGCCGCCCTGTGTTGCGTAGGTCCCGCCCCCCCAGCGCGGACAAGGAGAAGGAGCTGCGCCCACCGGCAGGACTCCATGGTCGAAGAGGAGCCCCGCCGCCGCCCGTGAGAGCATCCGGCCCCAAGAAGCGGGACCGGGTGAGGAAGAGCTGCAGCAAAGTCCCACCCCCCCCCAGCGCGGACAAGGAGAAGCAGATGCACCCACCGGCAGGGCTCCATGGTCGAAGAGGAGCCCCGCCGCCGCCCGTGAGAGCACCAAGAAGCGGGACCGGGTGAGGAAGAGCTGCAGCTTCCCGTGGTAAGTGTTCCAACTTGTTCCGAGGTGGAGTCAGGTTATTGTGCTTTGTAGTAAAGCCATGTGATCACCCAGACATCCCGGGCATGCGTGGTGTAAACTTGGCGGGGGGGGGGTGGGGTCAGATGTAGAGGTAGAGGTACCTCCCGCCCCCTCTGATAGCCCAGGCAGCCTGGCATGTTTTTTTTTTCTCAAACCGGGGTTGGGTGGGGAGGGGGTTGATGTAGTGACCCCTCCCCGCCCTTTGATAGCTCTGCAGGTCTGGCCTGGTGTTTGTTTGCCTGCCAGGTGTGTGGCTCACATTACAGCCGCAGTGACTCATCTCCCGCGGGCAGGCTGGGAGCCTGTCTCACACCCAAGGCCTATTCTGGGGGGAGGGGTAGGGTGGACGCTAATACCGACTGCCACAGGTCCCTACCTATGCAGCACCAAGCCACCCCCATTCCGTCCCGGCTGCCGCAACTCCCAGTCCTACTGCCCCACCCCCACTACCTTGTTTCCCCTGTCCCAATCTTATCTTACTGCCCACCCCCAGTCCTTCCCCCTTACTGCCCTGCCCTCTCGCAGCATGCCCTCTCACAGCCTGCCCTCTCGCAGCCTGCCCTCTCGCAGCCTGCCCTCTCGCAGCCTGCCCTCTCCCAGCCTGCCCTCTCCCAGCCTGTCCTCTCGCAGCCTGTCCTCTCGCAGCCTGCCCTCTCCCAGCCTGCCCTCTCCCAGCCTGCCCTCTCGCAGCCTGTCCTCTCCCAGCCTGTCCACTCCCAGCCTGTCCACTCCCAGCCTGCCCTCTCCCAGCCTGTCCCCTCCCTGCCCTTTCCCAGCCTGTCCTCTTCCAGCCTGTCCACTTCCAGCCTGCCCTCTCCATGACCTTTCCCAGCCTGTCCTCTCCCAGCTTGTCCACTTCCAGCCTGCCCTCTCCCAACCTGCCCTCTCCCAGCCTGTCCCCTCCCTGCCCTCTCCCAGCCTGCCCTCTCCCAGCCTGTCCCCTCCCTGCCCTCTCCCAGCCTGTCCTCTCCCTGCCTGTTGTCGTGTCCCGGCGGCAGCAGGCAGCAGGCAAGAGCGTGCACTGCGTCCCCGAAGTAACAGCCCTAAAGCAAGCAAGAAGTACGCCCCCCTCCCACCAATCCCTGTTAGGTAGTGGAAACTGTCCAAACTGGGGTGCAGACAGCCCCTCTCACCTTTCGGCCTGGTACCACTGCACCAGCCGCACTACTTCCCTACTGACCGTTCTCCACTTCAGCCCCGTCTAAATTACAATTTCTGCTTGTGACCCTTTTGCCTGCTTGTGCTTGTTTTCGTGACCCTGTTGCCTGCTTGTGCCTCCGTGTGCCCCTGTTGCCTGCTTGTGCCTCCGTGTGCCCCTGTTGCCTGCTTGTGCCTCCGTGTGCCCCTGTTGCCTGCTTGCGCCTCCTTTTTCGTGCCCCTGTCGCATGCTTGTGCCTCAGTTTTCGTGCCCGTCGCCTGCTTGTGCCTCCGTGTGCCCCTGTCGCCTGCTTGTGCCTCCGTGTGCCCCTGTTGCCTGCTTGTGCCCCTGTTGCCTGCTTGTGCCTCCGTGTGCCCCTGTTGCCTGCTTGTGCCCCTGTTGCCTGCTTGTGCCTCCGTGTGCCCCTGTTGCCTGCTTGTGCCTCCGTGTGCCCCTGTTGCCTGCTTGTGCCTCCGTGTGCCCCTGTTGCCTGCTTGTGCCTCCGCGTGCCCCCGTTGCCTGCTTGTGCTGTGTGGGTGTGTGTGGAAGGCTCTGTGTGGGTGTGTGGAGGGCTCTGTGTGGCTGTGTGTGTGGGGGGCTTTGTGTGGCTGTGTGTGTGGGGGGCTTTGTGTGGCTGTGTGTGTGGGGGGCTCTGTGTGGCTGTGTGTGTGGGGGGCTCTGTGTGGCTGTGTGTGTGGGGGGCTCTGTGTGGGGGGGCTCTGTGTGTGTTTGTGTGTGTCATTTGCGAGAGATAAAGCTAGTGGGATTGTAAATGACAATGCCATTTATTTATGTTAAAAAAACATAAATAAAAATAATGTCAAGAGCAATGCCAATAGCTCTAACTTTAACAAAGGCAAAACCATTGCATTGTAAATGCTTGTTTGTTCTTATCGCCCTGTTCCTTACACAGAAGTTTTCTCTTTTTTGACGGTGGTGCAGTAATTGTTTTGGCCGGAACCTCACTTCCAGCAGGTCCCCTTTTGGGTGGACTAACTGTAGGGACCGGCGACAAGCTTGGGGTGGTTTCTAATAATGACTCCGTTTCATCTAAATCATGTGTTGTTAGTTCCAACTGTGGTGACTGTGAAAGATCATTTGCAGTGTGTGAGTCATCGATGTGTGGGGGGGTATCTTCTAAGTGCTGTCTGAGCGGAGTCACCGCTGATTTAATTGCCCCCAGGGAAGAGCGTTTTTTGTTCATAAGCTCTAGGGACAGTCGATTCTCCGTTAATACAATCTCTTTTTCTAAAACGGAAGCAGCCCTAGTAATGAATGCGTCGAGTGTGCCTCTCACACTGTCCCCCACCAACGAAGGCCTACATAAACTACTACATCGGCTCATGATTCCCTAATGAATATGTAAAATAATCCGAAAAAACTGGTCTAGGGATTGTAAAAAAGCCAAACAATTTGCTTTACCCAAACAAGCACAAAGGGGGTGACAGCGGGATTTACAGTCTCGCACAGCAGGTACTCAATTTAAATGTCCTTACTTCTGGATATTGTCACACTCCAGTTGTTAGACGGGTGGCCCAGCCCAGCCCAGCCTCGGACGGCCCCAGACGGCCGGCCCTTTGCCCGGGCTTAGCCCGGCGCACGCCTGCACGCGTCCCGCGTTAGCGGAAAGGGAGTTCCAAAAATAGGAGGGAGCGGGAAGAGGCACCAGGTGCGCGTGATGGACAAAGCGCAAAGACCTCTGGGCCTCGCAGTCCCGCACCCCCGTTAACTCCCTGATTAATCACAAGGAATAGGCAGACCCAACAGCGGCTCCAAGGGTCAGCACCAGTTTAAAATGGAAACAGAATCCACGACTGCGAGCGGCACCCCTAATTGTATTATCCAGGAATATATAAATCAAGAATACCCTGTCACCTTTTTATCGTGCGAACGTGTAAAAATCTCCACATTAGCATTTACAAAAATTTTTTTTTTGGGCCCTGATGAAGTGACATGTTGTCATGAAACACATGTTGGCCTATGAAGAACAGCTTGAATGAATAACAATAAAAACCTTTTTGATTTATTTATCAATCTCTGATCATTGAATCTTACTCACTGAGCTTAAAGACCTCAAAAACACTTTCTGTGTTTAACTATAATTGTATACAGGACTGGAGGGTGTTGGCATATAATTTATTTTTAGGTCAATGTCTAACCCTTTCCAGAGTCTATATTCCCTAACCCTTTCATTGCAGCAAAATGTATATACTGCTATTAGCAACTCTGCCGTTCCAAGTGAAGTAGTGTGGCTCACTGGTTAGAGGCGGCAGACCCGAGAGCAGAGGACGGCCCGGGACCAGGGTTCGATTCCCGGCGCGGCAGGTTTCTGGACCAGGGTCAGCGAACTCGATAATTCTCTCGCCTCGGTGCCCACTCTGATCAGCGTTCACACTCGGCAACTCTGGGCATTAGCTTGCCTCATCTTCACTAACGGCCCCACCAGACCGCCGGGGATGCCTGGTCTCACCCTGGAGATACCCATTAAGGGACCATCTCTCAGGGAAGCCAGGAAGGGTTTCGCAGCGGTCGAAGCGCCTTGGGACCCTACGGGTAAGTAGTGCGCTATATAAATGCCTATACATTTACATACATTTACACCTATGTTCTACTGCCAACTTTAACCTTTCTGCCTGGCATATATCTGTATGTCCTCGGTGAGTCAACGCTACTGTACCAGTCACTGGTACACCCTCAGCCTTCTATGCACTATTGCATGATTTTTCACTTTTTGATTTCAATTGTGCCTTGATTTAAACCTTGATTGTTTTTCCACCACTATATAAAGTGCTTTGAGACCTCCTGTGCGTTACAGCTATATGAAACAAAAAAATAACAAATTGCCTACCCCAATGTGTCTACTTGCTTTGCATTGATCGATATCTTTAAAATAAGGCATACTGCATCTAACATGTTTAGTATGATCCAAAATGTGTCAAGGGCAACCCGAAATGCAAAGTATGTATAGACTGGACCACTGGCAACTCCATCTGGGGAAAGAATCCTGCCAAAGAAATAGAATAATGCGCATAAAACTCAGAAGTAACCGTAATCAAAAAGTCAACTTGAAGCCACAGAACTAACCTAGCTTTGTTGATTTTAAGTTGGGTGGACAGTTGTCAGTGTGTTCAAAGAAGCACCTCCATCATGTCACATCTCCAGATTTAATCATTACCAGTATTCCATATTCAAAGCGTTAATGATGAGATGCGAATTATTCCTATGTGTGTCAAGGATACTCTGTAAGCAAGCATTCCGTGGCAATCCTGCAGAGGTGGAGCAGCTAAAAACGGAGTCCAGCAGGCCAGCACAACTTATGTTTGGTCCAAAGCCATTCTTAAATTAATCATAACTGCCATCTTGTTGATGGAAAAGCTAGCGGCAGCACCAGGAATACCACTTCCTCCCCGATGCACGAAACAGGGTGTGGGATGCAGAAGTTGGCAAACAGGATATTTGTTATCTTTTGTCGATGATTTTATCAATGTGTGACAAGCAGTGCTCTACAAATCCACCTTACATAACATAACATACTTTTTCAAATAATTTATGGAAGAGAGTTCACAGGACACCTTCCTGTTTCTCCAATAAATACACTAGACTGGTGTAACTATGTATCCCAATGCGGATTTGTAGAGCCCACTATCACATGGGAGTGTATCCTGGCGTTGAGCAGGTTTGATTCTTAGCAAATCTAGGGCTTAGTAGGACTACTCAAAAATCTAGGTCTGCAGCTTCTTGTAGAATCCAAGAAGTGAAAAGGAGGCTCTAATGTGTGGCGGCATGTCATTTCACGCTTTAGGAGCGATGTAGGAAAAAGCTCAACCGCAGTACCTAGTTTTCCCTATGCCTGGGATTTTTACAAGTAGGAGTCTAGACGAGCTGAGGTGCCTGGAAAGTTTGTGAAAGTAGATAAGATTATTGAGGTATGCTGGGCCATTGTTATGCAGTGCCTTGAAAGTGTGGGTGAGGAGCTTGAATTGTGCTTGTTTGTGAATGGGAACCTAGTGGCGCACCTTCCGGTGTAGTGTGATATGAGAGCAGTGTGGGAGGTTGAGAGTGATTCTGGTTGCCAAGTTCTAAATGGTCTGGAGCCTTCTGGTGAGTTTATTGCTGATCCCGGCATAGAGGTTGTTACCATAGTCCAGCTTTCTTGTGACCAGGGCGAGTGTGACACTTTTCCAGGTGCTGATTGGGAGCCATCTCAAAAACTTCCTCAGCACCTTCAGGGTACGGAAGCATGAGGCGGTACCATCATTGACTTGGGTGGTCATGTTTGCTGTCAATGATGATCCCTTAGTTCTTGGTGTGGGTGGAGGGGTTGGGTATTGGTTGCAGCTCTGTTGGCCACCAGGTGGAGTCCCACGGTGATATGCTCTTCCTGAAGATTATAATTTCATTCTTATTGGTGTTCAGCTTTAGAAAGTTGGTCTTCTTCCAATGGGCAATTTCAATCATGTAGGCATTGAACTTGATCAGGGTACTAGGCGACTTTTCCGTGAGGGAGCAAATGATTATCGTGGGCGTAGAGGAGGACACTGATATCATGAGAACCGATGATGCTGGCTAGAAAGATCATGGATGTGTTAAAGAGAGTCAAGCTCAGGGAGGATCCTTGCGTAACTTCACAGATGAGGTTGTGATTGTCAGAGGTGTAAGGTGCCAGATGGACTGGCTGGGTCCTTCCAATCATGATGGAGCAGATTCATCAGAGGGTGTGGCTTTGGATTCTGATGTCATGTAGCATTTGGGCGAGTATGGGTTGGGAGACAAAGTCAAATGCTTTGGGGGAAGTCCAGGAGGATGAGAGCTGCTGTGTCTCATATGTGCAGATGTCATCTGTGGCAGCGATGAAAGAAGTTTCCATATTGTGCTTGTGTCCGAAACCAGACTGAGTGGTGTCGAGGAGTTGGTGGTCATTGAGGTATTTAGTGAGGTGTATGTAGATGATTTTCTCTAAAACCTTGACCAGGAATGGTAGGCAGGAAATCGGTCTGTAGTTTGCGAGCGTTGAAAGATTTGCAGAGGGTTTCTTCAGTAATGGGTGGATAGTTACATGTTTCCAGCATCTTGAATGTCGCGGAAGAGGTGCTGGCATTCAGAATGGGTCTGAGCATGGCGTTAATGGGTTGCAGTGTTCTGAAGTAGCCGTAGTTGTGGCACGGATACAATGGTGTCCCTGACTGGATGGTTCTCATGGTGGAGGAGCTTTCTTTTGAGGTGATGACAGGCCATGTGGTTAGCATTGGTTCTTTAAATAAAATCAAGAGGCGTTTGGCAAGGTGTGTCGGGTCTGGTTGCAAGCTGTGGTTGCTGTAAATGGCCATGATTTTGTTGCTGAAGAACTGAAAGAGATTGTTACAGAGGTCCTGCAAGGGGGTGATAGACTTGGAGGCAGCCGACAGTGAAGAGGAATCTTTCACAATGGCGTAGATTTCTTTGCTACTGTTGGTGCTGGCATAGATGCGGTCTGCTAGAGCGGCAGGTTTGGTCGCCTGGATAATTTGGTGGTAGAATCTCTGGCGGATTTGAATATGCTACTGTCGGCATTGTCCTGGCTCAATCTCCATTTGTGATCCAATTGTTTGCAGTGGCATTTCATCAGTCTGAGTTTTTCCATTTACCAACTGGTCTGGGTGTCTGGATCATGTTGTAATGATGTAATTGTAATATAATCAAAAACTGGTATGTGGAGGGTCAAGGGGTGTTGTTTAACGACCTGTCACCTTATGCCCCTAATATCAAACTTACAATAACCACAGAAGGTGACCAGGTCAGGGGAGGTGTGTCGTCATGATGATGACTGAGGATCACAGGGTGGCGTGTATAGAAGAATAGAAAAGAGTCACTGATGGCTCTAAAACTCCCATCTGACCACCCTCATGGCGGAATTTCATCATGTGGGAATTATAGATCGACTTGCGCACCGTCCAAACCCATAGGTAGTGGTGCGAAGGTAAATGTCGGTACATTGGCCATAATCGTGCTCAAAAAGATTCTTGCTGATAAAGTGCAGTGCTCAAAAAATAATAATGTGGATAAAAATGACTACCTAGATCAAAGAGAAAACTTCATGAGAATGTCTAGGTGTCAAGAATAAAAACCCGTCTAGTTGTCAAAGCATGGGACAACATAAATGACGATGTGGAATGGTCAACATGTTTCAGCCGAGATGAGAAGTACTCCGGCTTTCGTCAGGACCTTAATAAACAATACGCTACTGCAACAAAAATAGTACCAAAGTGCAAAAAAAACATTTACAAAATGTATGAACATCAAGTTACTGTCTGGATACTGTTATATCTACCAGGAACTTGGAGCCCCAATGTCCACTGGAGACAGTCTGAGTTCTTCTCCCTGTCAAAGAAACAAAGATATACAGAAACTACTCATTTACACACATCAATCCTCATGACCCCCCAGAGAACAAGCAAGACAAACACACACACAAGCAGCAATAATTTGCATCCCGCATTTCATATAAGCATCATGGCTTCATCATTTAAAGGCATTTCCTGTAAATGATACTCACCCAGCATTGTGTGGGTGAAGGCCTCTCCTCGCCCGGCAACCGCTCGGGAAACAGAGGCCCCGCTCTAAGTGTAGAAAGTAAAGGACACAGTGAATCAACAGTTCTACAATGTCCAGCCAATTAGCACTACACACTTAACCCAGAAGACGTGTGGGACAAACTGCCTCTAACCTACCCCGTGCACCAACCTTTACCGTTAAATAATATGTGATGCTATATAGCCTAAGAAAATAGCCAAATCACCAAAAGTGTGCTATTCTATATAACCCTCGAAGGAGAGGTGTAATGGCCAAGTCACCTAACATGTGCTCTAGCTACTGCCGATGGTATTCAGTAGTACAGACCAATAGCTAGCTTAGGTCTCAATAAAGAGAACCAAGACAGTCATAAGGACTCAAACGCGCACTAGAGTCTCCTCCAGGCTATTTTCTTAGGCTATATACGTCCACACGTCTTCTGGGTTAAGTGTGTAGTGCTAATTGGCTGGACATTGTAGAACTGTTGATTCACTGTGTCCTTTACTTTCTACACTTAGAGCGGGGCCTCTGTTTCCCGAGCGGTTGCCGGGCGAGGAGAGGCCTTCACCCACACAATGCTGGGTGAGTATCATTTACAGGAAATGCCTTTAAATGATGAAGCCATGATGCTTATATGAAATGCGGGATGCAAATTATTGCCGCTTGTGTGTGTGTTTGTCTTGCTTGTTCTCTGGGGGGTCATGAGGATTGATGTGTGTAAATGAGTAGTTTCTGTATATCTTTGTTTCTTTGACAGGGAGAAGAACTCAGACTGTCTCCAGTGGACATTGGGGCTCCAAGTTCCTGGTAGATATAACAGTATCCAGACAGTAACTTGATGTTCATACATTTTGTAAATGTTTTTTTTGCACTTTGGTACTATTTTTGTTGCAGTAGCGTATTGTTTATTAAGGTCCTGACGAAAGCCGGAGTACTTCTCATCTCGGCTGAAACATGTTGACCATTCCACATCGTCATTTATGTTGTCCCATGCTTTGACAACTAGACGGGTTTTTATTCTTGACACCTAGACATTCTCATGAAGTTTTCTCTTTGATCTAGGTAGTCATTTTTATCCACATTATTATTTTTTGAGCACTGCACTTTATCAGCAAGAATCTTTTTGAGCACGATTATGGCCAATGTACCGACATTTACCTTCGCACCACTACCTATGGGTTTGGACGGTGCGCAAGTCGATCTATAATTCCCACATGATGAAATTGCGCCATGAGGGTGGTCAGATGGGAGTTTTAGAGCCATCAGTGACTCTTTTCTATTCTTCTATACACACCACCCTGTGATCCTCAGTCATCATCATGACGACACACCTCCCCTGACCTGGTCACCTTCTGTGGTTATTGTAATTGTAATATAACCACAAATAGTTTGATTCTCTCACATTATTATGACATTTTGTGGACATAGCCTTTTCCGTTTACATATGTTTTTTTTTTATGCAGGATTTTATGGTAGAATATCAATAGGAGGGGAATATTTTTGGTCCTGAAGAAGGTGGCTTTTATCCGGTACTACCCACCAAAAGGCGTTGACGCCTAGTGGTTGTTAAATTTTGGAATACAGTTCCACATATCCTAATAGAAATGTAACTCTATGATGTGTTACTTGTATTGTGTCCTACAAATTGACAACAGTTAATGACAAATGTGAATGTCTCATGTGTTTTATCTTTCTGTCTTTTTCTATGGATTAGATCCTAGATGAACCTTTTGTATTTTGTATGTTATTGACTTTTTAATGTGAGATTTAATTTATTGTTAAACTTTGTGATTTGAAGTGGTTTCTCAACTTTTGGCTCTTTTGAGACTGGATGTCCGTGCAGGAGGTGATCTAATGGGTGAAACTCTTGATGGCTTTGGGGAGGCTGTTGCTGTGTTCTGGTCGGTGGGTGTTGAGAGCAGTGTTCCACTCCTTTGTCAATGATGCCATTGAAGTTTCTGCTGGCTGGTCTGGTAGTAGTGTGTGTGCATTGGACTGAGACGGTGATGCTGAACTTGATGATGGCATGGTCTGTCCAGGTGTGGTGTTGGCTCATTGGCTCGGAGCCGCAGAAGTTGGTAAAAATATGGTCCAGGAGTTGTCAGACACGGGTCTGTCTCTACTCATAGGGTGAGTCCCAGGGTTCCAAATTATTCAATGAGTGCTCTTGAGTTGGGGGTCGGTGTGGTCTTCCAGGTGGAAGTTCAGGTCTTTGAACAGGATGTAATTGCTAGCATCAAGGATGAGTGGTGTGACGAAGTCTGTGATGGTGTTAGTGAAGGTCGTGTGCGGTCCTGGTGGTCTTGTAACGAGTGTCACTTAGGGTGAAGTTGGATGTGACATGGAGCTTGAACGATAGGTGTTCTACGTTGGAGGATGACATCATCATGGATATGGTGCAGCTTATGTTGTTCTTGTGGATAATGGCTATTCCACCTCAGGGCTTGTGAAGTCTGTCTTGCCGGAAAAGTTTGTAGCCGTCGTGGTGGGGAGGCTGTGGCGACGTCAGTTGCTGATGCAGGGTTCAGCTGTGAGAAAAAGTAGGTATGGGGCATGGTTGTGCAGCAGGTCCCAGATCTCTGTGGCGTGTTTGGTGAGTGGGTGGGTGTTGGAGCATGCATGCAAGTGTAGATTGCTGTTTGGGTGGTTGCATGACTGTGTGAGAGTCAGAGTGGGGTGTTTGTTACTGATGGTGCGGTGAGTATTGGGTGTGGGTAAGTGCATGAAAACTTGAAGGAAGCGTGGGTGAATGCTGCATTGTTTATGTGTGGTGCACCGAGGCAGCAGCCAGTGGAGCAGTGGCCTGGGCTGAGGGTGCAAAGGGTTTCAGCATGGGGGCAGGGGAAGGGGTGCACACTGTGCACCCCATGCACACAAACTGAGCAGGTAGAAGCCATGCTAACTGTTCCTCAGTCTTACATTGATTAAGCCATCACAAAGGAATTACATGCAACATTGATAAGGGAAACACCTACTGCAGGTTTCCAGGTATAGTACTCCTGCAGCTTAACCCAAGATAATATCGGATTTATCTCTGTCCTCGGGATTGAGGATATGCATATACCACACAAGGGGAATGGGCTAAACCACATATTGGAAGTTCATTACGGGATGGCATTTGAAGCTGTAGGCATCAGTGCTACTATACATGCTACAGCAGTGATATTGGTAGAGATACTTCACTAAGATTACTAGGAAAAATGCAAATTAATGACTAAGACCTCAACTACTGTAAGGCCCACCCAGTGCCTTTTACAAAATCAAATCACCCCTTAAATATTTTTTATTTTGACCATATATGTTATCCTCCCTTGAAAATCAGCCCCATGGTTCTTCCTTGAGCTAGCCTTGGAAAGAAAACACTGTAAAAGGTTGATAAGAATCTGGAGAAGGCATTATTTGGACAATGAGAAGTTAGGCCAACCCCTCTCCCAAGAGGGGTTGGCCTAACGGCTAGGGCGCTCGACCTCGGACCTGGGGATCTGGGTTCGAGTCTCTGTAACGACGCCAAAAACTCCTGTGATTCTGGGCAAATCACTTAATCTCCCCGTGCCTAAAAATGAAAGTAACTGGAAACGTAAAATGTAACGTAACTGGAAAAATATGTAAATCGCTCTGATACCTGATTCGGTTCGGGTCTAGTTCGCGCTATATAAAACTCCGCAAAAAAAAAACAAGCCTTAAGCAGATACCAGAAGAAGCTAAAATTGTCTCGGAGTAATATCTATACTGAGAAGTTAAGAGATGAAAATAATAGTTCTAGGGAGATTTTTTTAAATTGTGCTCCTACAGTTCTGGCCCGGCCTCTTGAAGCTAGACTGAACCTATTTACTAGATTGAGTGACTTTTTGAAGATAAAATTATTAAAATCCAGATTAATCTACTGTCCTGTTTCGAACTACACCCTATGATTCTGATGCCTCCCTCTGAAGGGTAAGCTCTTACAACTAAAACCACTAAATGGAGAGGAGGTAAAAGTGTGTTTTTTGTTTTGTAAAGCTGGCTGCCCGATAGATCAATGTTCTCCTCATATTCTGAGACAGAGCCTCAACACTATTTGTGCTGTATATCCTAGCCTGTTCAGTCCTTCCTTATAGTCGGGTACTATGCCTAAGACCTAAAAGAGTGGTACAAAAGTGGGTGGTGATGGACGGAGCATCTGAACCAATCAAACACTCACACCCATTCAACAGATCTGGGTTGAATCCATCACCGTTCTTTAGCCCACTCTGCCACCCCAGTTCAGACATGGCCATATGCAAATCAGTCCGACCCTGTGCCTCATGGGAACAGTCCAGCCCGAACTGCCAAGCCATGCCTTCCCTGGACCGGAAACAAGCTTCCGAGGACCGGTTTCTGGCATTTCAGTTGTCTTCAGCCCGGCTTGCTTGAATCCAGTGGCAAAGTGAGCAACATTACTTGGAAAGGTTCTGCACCAAAGGGAGCATCAGCATTTATTTTCTGCATCTGCCAGGTGAACATTGTCTCCTCTCTGGAAGACTATGTTTTTCGTATGTTTTCTTTGGTCAGCATATGCTTTCATCTTTTGTTTCTGATCTAAGTTCCTGATAGGAATGGCATTTTCATCTCTTTCTCTCTAATTGGTCAACTGGGGTATTTTGGTGTCATTGCTCTCCCGAACATCAATGTTGCCAAACATTCACCAGTGGTCGAGTGAGATGGTTGAACCGTACGCTTGCAATGTAGAGTTTAACACAGTTTGTACAGTGAACTTTTCAAGTGTAGCACGCTGCACCCCTTTCTTTAGCGTACTCATAAAACTCTCAACCAGTCTGTTGGCCTGTGGCCACAGAGGAGTGCTCTTTTGATGATTTATACTTCGATGCTCTAAGAAGTCTTTGAACTCCAGACTATTAAAAGGCGGGCCATTGCCAGATTTTAGTATGGCTGGAACACCCCATGTTACACAGATGTCATCGAGTCTTTCAATGAATCGTTCTAAAGTGGTGGATGAAATCCTCAATTAATGGAAATCATGAGTGTTAGATCTGGGGGTCTCTAGTTGGCAGAGGTAGGCACCACTGTCCAAATAGGGACCCTTGCTTCTAGTCAGGGTAAGGGGGATACACACTTTAGATAACCCCTGCTCACCCCCTTGGTAGCTTAGCACAAGCAAACAGGCTTATCAAAGGCAATGTGTAAAGTATTTGTACCAACACTCACAGTTACAGTGAAAACACCACAAATGTACTCCATACCAGTTTAGGAAAATAAAGTATCTTTATCTAAACTACACCAGACCAAAACGACAAAAATCCAACATTCACAGCTCAAGAATATGATTTAAAAGAGTTCTAGGGTTTGAGTCAAAATAATCCACAGTTGCGTCACGTTTAGCCCAAAGTACCTTTAGATGCGACAAAAGTTCCAAATGGAAGCTGCAGCGTTGAAAAACAAGCGATCCGTCACTCCTGAGACCCTGGGGAGGCGATGCGACAGCCCCGCTATACGCAGCGGGCGTGTTGCAACGAATCTGGTCTGTATGGGGAGGGAGGCAATACCTTGTATGGATTCCGGTGGGCAGGTTCGGTAGGAGGCGTCTCGCACAGGCACGATGCGACGATCTTCGGGCGGTGAGGATCTCAGGTGCAGCGGCGATGCGCAGCGCAGCATCGATCTTCTCCTCTCGCGGCCCCTCTATACGATGGGTCTGCAACGATGTTCGCAGCGACGGGATGCTGTCCGCAAGCAAGCGGTGCAGCAATCTCACCCAGCAATGACAGGTGCTGCGACGATCTCGATCTTCGGGGCGGCGGAAATTTCCTCGCACTGGCGACGATGCTCTCTGCAAGCAAGCGATGCGTGAAAATTGCAGATTTTCTTCTTTTCTCCTTGTCCAGCTTCCCAAACAGCATGCACAACTTCCAGAGGCCCCACAATTGGATCAAGCACTCTAGGAAGGGCAGAACTCACTCAGCAGAGTTCAGGGGGAAGCTGGGGGTGAAGTCCTTTTGTTCCTGGGACTTCTTAACAGGAGGCCAGCTCACTTCAGGCCCTTGGAGATCTCTTCAAGCACGGGGACAAAGCAACAACAACGTCCTTCCCCTCTCCTTGGCAGCAAAGCAACTGCAGGTCAGCCCACAAACGCACAGCGGGACAGTGTTTCCTCTTCAGTCTTCCAGCTTTCTCCTTGGCAGAGGTTCCTTCTTGATTCCAGGATGATCTAATGTCTTGGGATCAGGGTCCCAATATTTATACCCCAAAATCCTTTGTCCTCTGAGGGCAGAGGGGCCTTTGCCCAGGCCAAACCAGTTCTGGAGCACTCTGTTTACATGACTCCTTCTTTCTTTTCACAGTGCAGGGCAGAAACATCCGATGCCCCACAGGAGGTGGAGCCAGCATTGTGGAGGAAAAGCACAGCCCTGGAGCACTTTGTTGACATGAATCCTTCTCTCCTTTCACAGTGCAGGGCAGAGACATCAGATGCACCACAGGGGGTGGAGCCAGCACTGCGGGGCAGGCACTGTCTTATTCAGGTCCCAGGTACAACTCCTCCCTCCTATTTAGATGCAGATCTCTCTATTCACCACTGTGCTGACTCATTCTGTCTCCTGGAATCCCACAGCCCTGTCACTCAAACTCCAGACAAGGAATACACATCCTAGCAGAGGCAGGCCTGGATAGATAGACAAGAAAATACCTACTTTCTGAAAGTGGTATTTTCAAACACAGACTGTTAAAACCAACATCACTAAAATATGTATTTTATCATTCTGAGTTCAGGCATACTAAACTCGGATTTCTACCATGCTCCCTGAGTCAGTTAGGATTAGAAAATGTAATAATCTAACTGCCCATTCTGGCCTATAGAGAACAAGTAGCCTTGCAATAGTGAAAAACAAAAATGGCTGTAATTCACTATTAGGACATGCCACACACACCAGGGCATGTCCTACCTTTTACTTACAATGCACCCTGCCCTTGGGCCTACCATAGGGGTGTCTGACATGAAGAAAAGGGAAGGTTTGGGAACTGGCAAGTGGCTGCACTTGCCCAGTCAGCATGGTAGAGGGGGCACTTCCTCTCACCTTCAGTGAGAGCAGTGTGCTCACTGCTGGACCCCACAGAGACAGCTTGTAACACAGGAGCACTTTCTTTCACATGCAGTGGTGTCTCCGCAGGGACGATGTATATTCCTCTCCTGCTAACTGACCCATCCCCTCAGCTGACTGCAAACAGAATCAATATATAAGACTTTACAGGGTGCCATGTAGCACCCTGCCTGCTGCAGTATTGTCTGTGCTATCAGAATGGATTGGCATTTGGAGCCTGAACAAACATTATTGAACTGAGAATGTCAGTGGTGACTTGGCACCAACCGTGCAATTGAGGACATTCAAAAAGAAAATGTTTGAAATATATAACATAAAATAGAAGGTCTGTGTGAGCTGCATTTTCAATTACTTCAGTCATCGCATTCTGTAATCAGTAATTGATATGCGTATTTCTGTTACAAATTGAGTTGATTTGCTGATTCATGGTTGTAATCTACTAAAACTTTGTATAAGAGAAATTAAAATAACAAGGGGGGGGGAGGGGTTGTATCCACCGTCACTCAGTTATGCCTTTTGAGAAATGTGATTTGTCTAGTCACAGTTTTGACTTATCGTACAGTAGCATACATGGTTAATGTACCTGCTGGAAAGCAAAAAGTAATATGCAAACCTATGATGTTTATTTTATCTGGATAGTTCAGTCGGTCACTGAGAAATCGTTTTGTTGTTTGCAGTTCATTCCCTACAACACTTCGAATATAGCACAAGGAGCTATGAGCCAGCACCAAGGCCCTGCATGCAACCTGCAAAGCTACGGCTTAAAATCTTATTGTTATTCACCACCTTTCATATTCTAAAGTTGCTATAATGGATTCCTATGTGTAGTGGTAAAGTCTTAATAGTACAGAAAACCCAAACCTTGGTGTTACGTTTCAAATTCTGATTTTATGCTTCTCCAGGCCAAGTGCTTAACAGATCATGTCTACCATTATGGATAATCCTATTACTTAAATCTTTAATATTGTAATTACTGATACACTCGGCTACATCTGATATTTTTACAGCGCATGCATTTCAGAGGGGTTGATCAAAGTCAAAAACCTGTTGCCAGATAATAGTTTCCCTTGAGCACTTGTGAAGCTGGCAAAAAACTCACTTCCTCGGTTTTCCATTATAGCACAGGCATCTAGGTGTTAGGCTCCATATACCCTCCTGGCCGGATGAGACTACAATAAATGAAGGGAGGATGCCCCTTTAAATGAGGCCTTTGTGTTGGCTAAAGTAACAAGCATTTACAATGCAATGGTTCGCCTTTGGAAAAGTTAGAGCTATTGGCATTGTAAATGACAAAATTTGTATTTATGTGTTGGTTTTGTCATTTACATTGCCATTAGCTTAATCTCTCGCAATGTGAGACCTATTGTACCCTACGGACGAGCTCAGCAGACAGCAATTACTACCACACACACACACCCAGAGCCAGCCACACACACACCCAGAGCCACACACACACACCCAGAGTCACACACACACACCCAGAGCAACACACACACACACCCAGAGCCCCACCCACACACCCAGAGCCCCACACACACACCCAGAGCCCCACACACACACACACCCAGAGCCCCACACACACACACCCAGAGCCCCCCACACACACACACACAGAGCCCCCCACACACACACACCCAGAGCCCCCCACACACAGATCCCCACACACACACACAGAGCCCCACACACACACACATACCCAGAGCCCCACACACACCCAGAGCCCCCCACACACACACACCCAGAGCCCTCCTCACACACACACACCCAGAGCCCCACACACACACACCCAGAGCCCCACACACACACACCCAGAGCCCAACACACACACACCCAGAGCCCAACACACACACACCCAGAGCCCAACACACACACACACACCCAGAGCCCCCCACACACACACACACACACACACACACCCAGAGCCCCCCCACACACACACACACCCAGAGCCCCACACACACACACCCAGAGCCCTAAACACACACACCCACCCAGAACCCCCCACACACACACACACCCAGAGCCCCACACACACACACCCAGAGCCCCCCACACACACACACCCAGAACCCCACACACACACCCAGAGCCCCACACACCCACCCAGAGCCACACACACCCACCCAGAGCCACACACACCCACCCAGAGCCACACACACCCACCCAGAGCCCCACACACACACACCCACCAAGAGCCACACACACCCACCCAGAGCCACACACACCCACCTAGAGCCACACACACCCACCCAGAGCCACACACACCCACCCAGAGCCACACACACACTCAGGAGAGCAAGCAGAGCGAGGGAGCAGGGAAGCAAGCACAGCGAGGGGGCAGGTAAGCAAGCACAGCGAGGGGGCAGGGAAGCAAGCACAGCGAGGGGGCAGGGAAGCAAGCACAGCGAGGGGCCAGGGAAGCAAGCACAGCTAGGGGGCGGGGAAGCAAGCACAGCGAGGGGGGCGGGGAAGCAAGCACAGCGAGGGGGGCAGGGAAGCAAGCACAGCGAGGGGGGCAGGGAAGCAAGCACAGCGAGGGGGGCAGGGAAGCAAGCACAGTGAGGGGGCGGGGAAGCAAGCACAGCGAGGGGGCGGGGGAGCAAGCACAGGGAGGGTGCAGGGATGCAAGCACAGCCAGGGGGCAGGGAATCAAGCACAGCCAGGGGGCAGGGATGCAAGCACAGCCAGGGTGCAGGGAAGCAAGCACAGCGAGGGGGCAGCGAAGCAAGCACAGTCAGGGGCAGGGAAGCATGCACAGCCAGGGGGCAGGGAAGCATGCACAGCCAGGGGGCAGGGAAGCAAGCACAGCCAGGGGGCAGGGAAGCAAGCACAGCCAGGGGGCAGGGAAGCAAGCACAGCCAGGGGGCAGGGAAGCAAGCACAGCCAGGGGGCATGGAAGCAAGCACAGCCAGGGGGCAGGGAAGCAAGCACAGCCTAAACTGGTCAGTTGTGGGGCAGGAATGCCAGTTCTTTACACATAGCACATGTCTATGCAACCAATTTAAGTTGTCCGATTGCCATGACAGCCCACCATATATATGTCCCGTCCGTGCCACACACTAACAAAAGATTGTAGGGACTGGGCTAGCAGTAATATTTAAGAAGCAGTTTGGGCTAAGGCAGTGATAGTCCAAGCACAGGTTGGGGCGATTGCGACCCTCATGACCCTTACATGGGGCCCCCCTGGTGAACAGCAGCAAGAGGTGCTGTTTAGTTACTGAGCACTAATATTCAGGGGGGAAAAAAGGTTAAATAAAAAAGGGTGAGCATTTATTAACCTGCAAATATATGCATGCCCGTTTAACATTTTTTAGACAGCCTTACACAATCCCCGACTCACCCAGACCTCCTGCCGCCACCCTGCTGGCATCAGTGCCGCCCTCGGTCACACCAGACCATACTTTGTGAGCTCTGGGCAAATGTTTGCGAGTGCCCATCTGTTAAGGGGTAAAAGTGCGAGCCAGATTACTTTGATTTAATGCACGTTGTCTAAAGCGAATTAGCCATTTTCACATGTAGGGTTAAACTATGTGCATAATGAAGGCACATTCCTGCTCAAGTTGTTTCTTCGGTGACTTCTCTATAAGGAGGTGTTGTTGACAATGTAACTTACAGAGTTCGACCTATGAGGTGCTGAAGTTGCTCTCGTGCAGATAGCAGACCCTTGAAACATACAGGCTGCACAAAAGAACGCCCCCTCCCTTGCAGTGGGACTTTTTATTCGGACATGTCCTAAAACGACATAAGTACAACTCGCGTTTGCCCGTATGATTTGTGGACACTAAAAGTTTCAATTTCAAGATGATTCTCTGATTTGACGTCACTTTGGTCTGAACACCAGAGCTCTCTTCACACACTTAATTGTCGCCCTTGCCTTCATACCGCTATACGATCAGTTTGATATACTTTCATAAACTGGATTAAAACACAAGAGTCAGTTTAGACAAAAAAAAACGACCATCTTGTAGAAGGTGGTGCCAGGAAGCTGAACCAGTCTTCTAGGTGGATGCAAGCCAGGTTAAGGCAGAAGCTGCATTCATGGCTCGAAGCGGCGTTGATGGGATACTAGAGAAGTGAGCCCCGCTGGGTACCCCTAAAACCTGCACCAGGTCCAAAGACGCGGACTGGCAGCCAATCAGCTTCTGGCTGCTTCCAGGATGCGGGAGAAGTTTGCCAGAAGGGACGCCATTTTTAAGGCACCAGCCAGGGTGGCTTGTAGGAGGGACGAGACACCAACATTTGGTTATTAGAGAGCGGGGTGAGAGAGAAGACCTATGTAGCCAAAAAAGACGCTTGTGCGGAACAAAGCAGCCCAGAGCCCACAGACCGAGTGCGGCTGTCACAGCAAGACCCGAACCTCCTGTGCAGCGTCACAGATGCATTGCTCAAACAAGGACACCTACGTTTGGGACAGCTGAGGGTAAGTAGGTGGCAATGGCAGTGCCCAGCACATTTCATCTGCAAGGTGAATAATACCAGGAACACACTAGGTGACAGATACAACAACAAATAATAACCACCCCTTGTTGAAACCGCTCAGGCAAGCACCTCCACCCGCATCTCCGCTCCCTTTTCTTAGTTACAAATACTCCTGCTCCCCCTACGCAAGCCAACTTCCTCCGCTGCACCCCACGGCAGAACTCGCATAGTAAGTACAGCAATAATCAAATACCATCACAGGGGAAGGAACAAACATGCGACTGCCAGCCAATGGAATCTATGAACTTCACCAAGGAATGCCGCAACACCAGAGCTACATTCCTAGCAGTGAGGGAATGCCAGCCCAGCGACCATGACTAAGCCAAGAGCGGGGCCTGAAGTGGGCGAGCACTCCCCATATTTAGGGGCCGCATCCAGGTGAGTCAGTCCCATTTACGGGATACCAAGATGTGTCGGGGGAGGAGGGGCCATGGCAAGGCACGATTCCCTCGCGGGTCGTATGTCCCCTCGGGGGTGCCGTCGGGAATCTCCAGGTCATCTGGTCATCAGGGCCGCAGAGTCTGTGCAGACCCGTTCTGGGGTCATCTTTGGATGCCCTAACGGAGCTGCCGTTTTGGAGTCAAGCATCTGGTACAATTGCAACAAGCAACGGAGAGTGAAAGGGGAGGGGGGGCGGGAACGGGCACACGGGGAGGGGGGCGGAACGGACACAAGGACAGCGGGATGGGGGGCGGGAACCGGCAAAGAACAAAATACCTAAACTTACAAAGTGAAAACACATTTATAAACAAAATACTCCTTACCTGATCCCTGATCGCTTCGTGGGAACTCGAATCTTGAACTAACTCCAACAACAGACGCATGTAACATAAAGAAAAAATGGCGACTCGAAAAAAAAAAATAACACCCACCCACCACCGCGATGACGAACAGAAGTGGGTGGAGAGGGAAAAAATCGCGGGAACGCCCCCGAATCTGGTCTGGCCTTGACGGACAGATCCGGCACCCAATGGCTAGCCTCCATTTATGGAGCTAGCCAATGGGAGCCGGGGGACGTTCCTGAAGTCCTTATTGTAAACAAAGGATTTCGCCTGCGCCGAAAAGCTGCGCAGAGCGCAGCCTTCGGCAGGCGAAACCCAAAAAGTAGAAACCCCCCTTTACGGACAACAGATACTCGTCCGAAATCACTAACAGTTCTGGAAAAAATGGACAGATGATTACCCTACACGGGCAGCAGCGCAACGAAACTTGAGGGGGACCCCTGTAAAGAACATGGAGGGGGTCCCACCACTCCCCGGGACCCAGTCAGCAGTAGCTCTGGGGCTCGCCGTCCGTATACGGCAGGGGCTCCCCCATCCGCATCTCAGAGGCTAATGTTATACCAATGCTTACAGGAGCCAACACCCTGCAGGTGTTCTACACCATGGGTGCTGGTTTTCTAAGAGAGAAGGGCCTCATTTATGAGGTTTTGCCGTAGGGCAGGGCCACAGGCCTTCCTGCTGCGCTGCCCTACTGCAAAAGAAAAGGGCAGGAATGCGCTGAATCTATCAGATATGGCGCATTCCTGTCCTTTTCACCCTGCGCCGGTGCACAATGAGCTGCAGTGCGCCAACAAAGCCACCTTGGCACCATGGTGCATATAAAACTTTAAAAAAATAAAATAAATAAGGGTGTCTGCGTTGTGGGGATTATTATTTTAGTGCAGGATGCTAAACCTTCCTGCACAAAAACAATCAACAGAGGCTTTTTCCTCTTTCTATGTGTGCTACAGAATGCAGCACCCATAGATAAAGAAAAAACAAGGAGAAATAAAGATATTTCGCCTTTTGTGACTCCCTTAAGCCTCCCCTGGGAAGCGGAGTTGTACGTTTTTGGAACCACAGATTTACAATGTCTCATAAATCTGGGGCAGTATAAAAAAGCCATGGATGTTGCTGGGAAAGTCCCCAGCAACACTGATCCATGCCCCCTTAACTCGTAAAAAATATTTACGAGGCAGCATTAAGCCAAAATAAGTGGCTTGGTGCTGCCTTGTAAATATAGAGTAGGCTCCTGCCCAACGGAACGTCACGTTCTGGCGGCGCAATAGGCCTCATAAATGAGGCCCTGACTTTCCCAGTCGGTGTATATAATGGTATTTACTTGCTTCAGACTATAAACAGAAATGTGGTGTTACCGCGTAGAAATACTCCCAACATACTTGAGGATAGGATAATTTACTATTCTGACTCCAGTCATCGACTATGTGGGGAGAGTATTTTCAGGAGCTTTGCTGTACTCTTGGCAAGGAGGAGTGGTGAAAATACAGGCTCACGAGTGAGCATGTGCTGCAGAGGGCTTGTGCACTGTTAGATAGGAAGCTTAGTACTTTGAGGCATCATGTGCACTGCCGAAGCACCAGAAAGAATGCAAAATATATGAAATCTTTCTGAACGCTGCCTCAGTACAAGGAACATAATTCCAGGTAGCCTAGAGGTGAAAATGTTGCAAACATCTAATCAGCACAGCACTATGGGTGCAAACACCGAAGCTGTATATGCAACACATCAGTGTGCAAGACAAGGTGCTCTTTACACAATGTATTTACTTGTATACATGGAATTGGTGAATGGGAGTAAATTGCCCGAAGGCCAGACGTTTTTGCAAGAGCCACGACGTGAAACTATGGTGATAAGAATGAAGAAAATATTTTATTTCTGTGATTTTGCCCAGCATATACTTGCCTGTGACCATCAGAGGTATATGAGAAGGGGTCCCAGATGGAACAACATAAGACACACAAATCAACAGAATTAACCTCATAAGCATAAACGTCAAAGAATGTTATTTAATATACATCCTTCTTAGTAAATTAATTACCATATCTTTTTGCAATAGTACAATTCAAAACATTTCATGATAAGCCCCAAAAGGAAGGTGGGGGGGGGGGGAAGTGAAGAAAGAAAATTAGTGCAACATAGATTTAAATTAGTCATAAAGGAATAACATAATATGTGGTCTCATCAATATTTGAACATGTAGTGCCACACTAAATACATATCCATTGTCATATAACAACTCATAGGTTTAAGAAAATCCTATCCTGTTAATGGCTGGCACAGTCCACAAGTGATCAGTTTGCCCACAGGTAAGAATGGGTAAAAGAATGTCGACGTTTCGACCCCAGTTGAGCAGGCGACGTTAGTGCCCTACAGCGGGGTCTTCCTCAGGACTGGTGGTAGTGGGTTGTGGGAGTACAAAAAAGGGGGGCACCTACACGAAGCACGACGATTCTAGCGGCTCCGTCTGAAAATGATGTTGGGCCAAGAGCTCCTATTGTCAAGAGAGCGTTCCAGGAAAAAACGGGGATTGGAGAAGCACAACATGGATGGACCCGGAAAACTTGGCAGCTCTGCGAAAAACCTTTGCTCAGGATTACGCTCTCTTGACAATAGGAGCTCTTGGCCCAACATCATTTTCAGACGGAGCCGCTAGAATCGTCGTGCTTCGTGTAGGTGCCCCCCTTTTTTGTACTCCCACAACCCACTACCACCAGTCCTGAGGAAGACCCCGCTGTAGGGCACTAACGTCGCCTGCTCAACTGGGGTCGAAACGTCGACATTCTTTTACCCATTCTTACCTGTGGGCAAACTGATCACTTGTGGACTGTGCCAGCCATTAACAGGATAGGATTTTCTTAAACCTATGAGTTGTTATATGACAATGGATATGTATTTAGTGTGGCACTACATGTTCAAATATTGATGAGACCACATATTATGTTATTCCTTTATGACTAATTTAAATCTATGTTGCACTAATTTTCTTTCTTCACTTTCCCTCCCCCCCCCCCCTTCCTTTTGGGGCTTATCATGAAATGTTTTGAATTGTACTATTGCAAAAAGATATGGTAATTAATTTACTAAGAAGGATGTATATTAAATAACATTCTTTGACGTTTATGCTTATGAGGTTAATTCTGTTGATTTGTGTGTCTTATGTTGTTCCATCTGGGACCCCTTCTCATATACCATTGAGTACCCAGGTCCCAGTACTAGTGGGTTGACCCATTTATTATAACATGTGACCATCAGAGAGCTCAACAATGGGACCAGAACAGGACAATCGGAAAGTGAATACCATCACAGGACCAAAACAAAACAATCACACTGCGCATGCCGTAAACAGCCTCAGCCAGATTAGAGCGTAAACTGGAGAGGGCAAGAGGGTTGGAGTAATTAACCCAAGTCTCTGTCAAGGAGAAGTGCCTCGAGATCTTTTTTGAAGGTGACAAGGCATGTGTCAGCTGGAGAAACGGACGGAGAGAGTTGCGAATTCAAGTGGCATTTCTGGAGAAAGATTGGCTCTTGATTGAAGGTCAGACGCTCACCGAGAAGGAGTTGAGAATTTCTCGACCCCTGGTTGGAGATAAGTGGTGCTCTTTGTGAGTAGTGAATTTGGTTTTGAGTTTGGCTCTCGCATCTATAAGAAGCCACTGAAGGTTTAGCAAGAAAAGAGTTATGTGGCTGAATTTCTGGTGACTGGTCACTAAACATGCTTCCGCATTTAAGACTGCTCTGAGCGGGCCTGATGCCCGAGTTGCCTGATTCCCCACAACAGCCTTAGCTGGAACCAAGCACTCTTCACCAATGTTGCAATATGGCTTTGGAGGTTAAGATGGCTGTCAAGGGTTAAATGGGGGTGACTTGGCATTCTGACCAATGGAGGGGTGATCCTCCAGGGCAGGGTAGACAGCCAGCCTGTCATTAACTGAAGGATTAGCTTTCTTCTGAGATATCAGAAGAAATACATTTTTGCCAGATTTAGGGGCTCATTAGGATGGAGGATTTTCCGCATCCTCCGGGCCGGTGGAAGCCACCGCCGGCCCGGAGGATGCGGAAAATCCTCTGCGGACCCACCAAAGACCCACCGCCACATTAGGATGGCTGGTGGGTCCTGGTTTCAGTCTGCCGCTTTTCCGCCGCGGTTGACTTACAACCGCGGCAGAAAAGCTGTAACATGGCTGGCGGTGTCTATCAGACACCGCCAGCCATATTAGGATAGTGTAAAAGAGATGCTTTTCCACGGCGGCTTTTCCGCCGTGGAAAAGCATACAGACTTTGACTTCGGGGGCCCGTTGCGGGCCCCCTGGGTGAAGGGGGGGTGGGGGTGCACATGGGGGGTACCCATGGTACCCCCCTGCATTTGTAACATTGCGGCGGGTGCAGCTTGAAGCTGCACCCGCCGCAATGTTAAAGATAGAGGATGTGACCGCCACCCTGGCGGTCACATCCTAATCTTCACGGAGGGAACGCCGCTGCCCATGCGGACGTTCCCTCCTACTCTGGGGTCGCGGACGGACTCAAGTCCGTCCGCGATCCTAATGAGCCCCTTAGTTTGGAAGTGGTGATTTGACATCCAGTATTGAATTTTTGTAAGAGTAATCGAAAGGAGGGAGATGTCATTTGGGGTCGAGACCTTCAGGTAGATTTGGGCATCTTTAGGCGTGCAGGTAGAAGAGGATTTCAGAGAATCCAAGAGTCACACAGAGGTGTTTGAGGTAAAGATTGAAAAGCGTTGGAGAGGGTTATTGAGCTTTGGGGGAACCCTTGCTACAGGCCGACTGGATTCTAGACAGAGTTCCCGATTTTCACTATTTGGGAGCGGTTTGTTAGGTGGGAGTAGAACCAGTTTAGGGCTATACCTTCACATCCTACTCACTGCTTCAAAGTGTTTATCAGATCCTAGTGGCTGACTGTGTCAAATGTAGGAAAGAGGTCGAGGAGAACAAGGCGACATACATTTTCAATTGTGTTCTATGACGCAGTGAGAGCCAGCCACAATTTGAAAAATTGCACTTTCTGTGCTGGGGACCTGACGTAAGTGTGATTGCAGAGTATCAAGGAGGTTGTTTGTGTGGATGTGCTAAGGCAGCTTAGAGGCCATGCAGTTTTCAAACACCGTATCCCGTAATGGAAGGGTGGAGACTGGACGGAAGTTGTTCAAGTATTAGGGATTGAGTGTTTGATGTAGATTTGCTCAAACTGTACACTATCTTCGAACAGACTTTGTTCAATGGATGAGCTGACCTTGGTAGTCCATAAGGTGAGTAGTTGTTTGGCAAGAGGTTAACTGATGAAGCCAGGAATAGCATCACAGAGATAGTTTGATGATTTCCCCTTAGAAATGGTCAACAGTAGATCAGACTCTTAGACTGTGGAGAACGAGGACCATTGCTGCAGTGCCTTGCATGAAGTTTCTCCTCAACCCCACTGTTGAAAGTGGCCTGAAGGGAGATATTTATATTCCTAACTATCTTGTCGAAGAACTCCATACATTTATTGCATAGGACCACAGAGCATTTGGGTGCCAAAGGGGGAAAGGTTTGTTAGCCTGATAGATTTCCTTAAATAGTAGTTTAGATATATTTTTGGGAGTGTCCAAGAGGGATCCAATGTGAGAAGACTTGGCTCTAAAATGTGGTCTTTGACCAAGTTACGATTGGCAAGGATAAACTACAGACTGTGTAGGAAAGTGCTTGAAATTATGGGGCTGCAGCTTTTGTTCTTGAAGGGAGCGAATTCTTTAATCAAGGATTCCATGCAGAAGTTGAATTTGCCGTGGACCGTGCTCATTGATGTCAAGTAGGCTAAATCAGAACTAAGGGGCAGATGTATCAAATGTTTTTTTTGTCGCAAACGCTGCGAATCGCAAAATAGCAGCGTTTGCGACAAAAAAATCGGGAAATGCAATGTATCATTGAAATCGCATCGCAAACTTAAGGAATCGCAAAATTTGCGATTCCTTAAGTTTGCGTCACCATTTAAGGAATCGCAAATTGCGATTCCTTAAATGCTATGTATGAAGCATTCAGGTTTTGCGAATTTACACTAAGAAATCGCAAATTACCACCAACTTGTTGTTGGTGTTAATTTGCGAATTCTTTGTAAAGGTGCCATGTGGCGCTCATACATGCCCTTAGGGCATGTATGTGCGCCATATGCGCACACATGTAAATTTCAGGGGTGCAGCAGGGTGTTCTTATGACAACCTTGCCACCTTGAAATTATTCTCAATTTGCAATTAGCAAATTGCGAATCGCATATTGCGAATAACTTACCATTCCTTCCTAAGGGCCTCCAGGCCCATAGAAATGAATGGGAAATTATTCCTTAATTGCGATTAGCAATTTGCCAATCGCAATTAAGGAATTTTAAGAAATCGCTAAAAAATTGCGAATTTTTACATACATACCATTTTGCTATTCTCAAATAGCAATTCTCAAAAAATCGCTATTTGAGAATCGCAAATAGGTATTTTGATACATCTGCCCCTTAGTTTGGGAGGGCCATGTTACCCATGGCTTTGCTGTCAAGGTTACCTGCATCTCTGAAACAATGTTTTCCTTCTTAGGTTGATAGGAAGTTTTAGAGATGGTGAAGCACACTGTGAAGGTGATCTGGAGGGGGTGTAGCCTAACAAGATGGCCGAGTAGACGCGTTTCCTCGAGCTCCCATTAACTCCAGTAATATGGAAGCAACCTGCATAACTTCACCTGCAATTTTAACATAAATCAGGAAGAAATGATAGCCTCTCCAACCTCAGAGCCGTCTGCGACCCACATCTAGCCAGCAAACAAAGTTAACGCTGTAAGATGCAAGGTGGCTGGGGTCCTGACAGCAGCCATCTTACCTCTGTGGTGATGGACAGGGGAGGCGGCCTTGCTGACAGTGGTGCACTGCCAGTGAAGCGGAGCAGCGATGTGATACTGCGAGTCCCTGCAATCCTGTGAGACGTGGTGGCCCGGGACGAACAGCGGTACAGCGCCTGGTCCGAGAAGACTCTTCCCCCTGTGGCAGGCAAGTGAGGAGGTGAAGGGGGGTTTGGTGGGTGGGCGACAGCAGGGAGTCACCCCCCCGGGCTGTTTGGGAGGGGCGGGGGGGAGGGCAGGGTTAGGCGAGTAACGCCAGGCATTTTGTTTTGGGCTTTCTTTTTGTAGCCCAAATGTAGCCCAACGTGTACATTCGTTGGGCTACTGCTCCCGGCCACCATTTTGTCTTTGGTGACCTGGTGGCTGGGAGCTTTAGGTAGAAAATTTTTCTAGCGAGGTTAGCATTTCGTGGTTCTCTTTTATATTGTCTATAATTGCAGAGTTATGGCAGTGGAAGACGTGCGAGTGCTCGAAGCTCTAAGGCTTCTGAGCGAGGCAGGGCATATGGATATGGTTATCGGCGATGTAGCGGGCCTCCGCGCCCCGTGCGGCAGGCCTCGGCGGGCGTTGCGGCAGCCGTCGCTGCCTGTACGTCGCCCAAACGTCCAAAAATGTCCCCAGTGGTCGAGCGGGCCCGCGATCTCGGAAAGCGGCCCCTGTGAAGCACTGAAGAGGTGAGTGTGGGCCGTCTGGGAGGCGGGAGGGGCGGTGCGGCGGGGAGCGGAGGCAGAGCCGGTCTGTCAGGGGCAGCTTCAGTGGCGTTTTCTAGGAAGCGCGGGGCATCTGTACCTGCTCGAAAATTGAGACGCGGGGGAGGAAGGGGGGGCAAGAGGCGCTCTTCCTCCCTGTCAGAGGCATGCGATGTGGGCTTTTCAGCAGGGGATGAGGTGGGGACTGGGGATGATGGAGCAGGCGCTGTAATTTTGAGGCCATTTTCGGAGGCTGGGGGGGGGGGGCAGGCAATGTGAGTCCCGGTGTGGCTGTTAGGTCAGGGGGAGTATCTATGCAGCAACCAGGTGTGGAAAAAGGGGGGAGGGGTGAAGGGGAGAGGGCTGCTGAAGTCAGGCCCCCTTCTAATTCAGGCTCCATTGGTTTGGTGCGCAGTGTTCGTGAGCAGGGGGGGTGTTGCAGGGGGGAAAAGGGAGAGAGGCCTTCAGTCCCCTTCTTTTTTCTCCTCCTTCAGATAGGGGTGCAGGTGGTGCTGGGGAGGGCAGTTCGGTGGGAGAAGGGGAGTGGGCTCAGGTCGGGGGGTGGGGGGGTTTGCAACCCTTGAGTTTGGCCGGGGAACGGGGTCAGAGCGTATGGGAGGGTGAGGAGAGATATGGGGGTGCTTTAGAGGCAGACCTAGAGCCAGCAGCTGGGGGGCAGGATTGGGAAGGGTCTTGGATGTTTTCCCGTCTTGGTCAGAGGGCGTGAGGGGAGTGGGGTCCGGGAGTTGCAGTGTTTTTCAGTTGAGTTCCCCTCAAGGGGGTTCCACGGTAGAGGGCCCAGGGGTTACAGGAGGTCGGGGAGGGGGGTGGGGCTCTTGGGGCCGGCGGGCGGGGAGCGGGGACGGGAACGCCACCTGGCGTTTTTGACGCCGGGGGCGCAGGAGGTGTTGGAATGGAGCGGTGAGGAGGGGGAGGCAGCCCCCTCCCCTCCCAGGGTTTCTCGGGTAACTAAAATGAGCTCGCAGTTTGAGGGGCATGAGGATGTCATGTTGTCGGGGGGTTCTCGGTGGGGTAGACAGGTCAGTAGGTCAGTTTGTTTTTCGGGAGCTCCCAGCACACCAGTCCAAATTCTTTCTCCGCAGGTTAGGGAGCGTCGTGGGAAGGCGGACTGCGGCGAAGTGCGGCCCAGCTGCGCCGAGGAGAAGGGAGGGTGGAGCTCTGCGCGGCACATTCCGTACCAACGGGGGATCCCGGCGTGGCCAGCACAAGAAGGTCATGCGCTACCTCGCTGGCCCCAACATCATCTAGGACGCGGTGGTCAGGAGGACCGCTGGATAGGAGCGCCAACGACCATCAACGCAGGGGGTACAGTCGGCTCCCCCGCCCAGTGGATTTTCAGGGGCCATTAGGGGTGGTGTGTCCAATGTAGGTTCTATTAAAGCTCACAATGTTGGTGTCGTACAGGATCCTGTACAGATGGAGGAGGAAGTGGTTCTAGATTATGATGAAGATAGCCCTGAGGAAGGGAAGTGGAGGGATGATGAGGAGGGGGGGGTGCCTTCTCATGCGTCTTCTAGTTTTTTGCAGGTACCGGAGGTGGTGCAGCCCAGGAGGGCAGTGTCTTTGAAAGCCAGAAGAGAGCGCGGCCCCACGGTAAGGGCTCCTCGGTCGGTGGACCAAATGGAACATATGGTGTGGAATACGGCGCCTGGTCAGGCAGCCTTGCTAAACCCAGGTGAGAACATTGTCCAACAGGCCAAACCAAAGATGGTGTCAGTGCGGACAGGGGGTGAAGACATAATGGGGGACCTGGGTGGTAAGCTCCAAAAAGGTAAATATGTGCGAGATCAAGTTGTGGGGAAAGGTATGGTTTCTTCGGGAACCAAGGTGGGGAGTGGGACAAATACTGAACCGGAGGTGCTGGCTAAGGAGCCCTTGCAGAGTAAGGAATTAAAGTTTAAAAAGCTCCCTTATATGGGGGTGACAAAACAGTTAGGTGCGCATTTGATGCTAGCCACGAAAGAACGCATATGGAAAGGGGAGTATGTTGAGATTTCGAAATTGTTACACAGGGAAGTACAGTCCAAGGAAGGGTCGAAGGAGGAGGAGTATGAATTGGCCAAGCTACCTAAGGTGCCTTTAACTATCGAAAATTGGACAGCAGCGTTCTTGATTTATGCTAGCGTGTATTGCGAGAAGTTCCCGGAGCGCTGCGTAGCGATTTTCAAATACATGGATGTTATTAGGAAAGCGCAGATCACAGGCAGTGGTTATGCCTGGGCTCAGTATGATGAGGAGTTTAGGGCCCGCATGGCTTGGGATCCAGATGCTAAGTGGGGGGAACTGGACTCAGATCTATGCCAGCATACCATGGGGGTGCCAGCGGGGGGGGGGGGGGCATTTTTACTGGGAGTGGTTTACCTTTAATGTATCAGCCCTTTCAGGGGAAGCACGCCCGCGGAGGGGTCGGAAATGCTACAGTTGTGTCAGGTTCAGGGGCTTGCTGGGAATTCAATAAAGGATCTTGCACGAGAGAATATTGTAAGTTCAGACACGAGTGCTCTCAGTGTGGTAAGAAACACCCCTTGGTTAGATGCTGGGGACTTAAGCCACAGGGAAGTCAGCAGTGGCAACAGCCAAGCGTTGGTACCCCGGGGTCTTCACAGCTGTCACAGAGTTGTCGGGGAGACAAAGGGGCTCCGGGAGCTGGGCCAAAGGGCTCCTACGCCAGTTAGGCAGGGGGCTCTGGAAGTGAGTTTGATGGGTTATCGGGATCTGGAGGCGAAGCACACATTGTTGAGGGGGTTTGCTGAAGGGTTTCGTTTGGGTTACAATGGGCCACGACAGAGGAGGTGGGCGCGAAATTTGAAATCAGCTATTGAACAACCGCAAGAAGTGCAGGAGAAGTTGAACAAGGAGGTGCAAGAGTGAAGGATGGCAGGTCCTTTTAATGATTGGCCCTTAGATGACTTGATTGTTTCCCCCATTGGGGTGGTTCCCAAAAAAGAGGTGGGACAGTACAGGTTAATTCAACACCTATCGTGGCCGGAGGGGTCTTCCGTCAATGACTTTATCGAGGACGAGGCAGCCTCTGTGTTGTATTCCTCAGTTGACGTTGCTATGTCCTGGTAGTGACCGCGGGCGCAAAATCGACTCAGTTGAGATGCAGGCACGTTTGCCGGTAGATAAAAAAGAAAAGATGTTGGAATTGTTGGAAAACATGCTCTCGAGAAGTAAAGTAACAGTGAGAGACATTCAGGTTTTGTTGGGACACCTTAATTTCACCTGCAGGGTGGTCAGGGCGGGGAGGACTTTTTGCAGGAGACTGGGGCGTGCTTTGTCTGGGCACCATTTGCCTCATCACCGCGTCCGGCTGGCAACGGGAGTGAAAGAGGATTTGAGAATGTGGAAAACTTTTTTTGCATTCTTTCAATGGTATACCTTTGGTCAGAGAGGATGATTTTCAATGGGACGTCCACATTTTCTCGGACGCTGCAGGCAGTGAGAGTTTTGGTGTGTACTGGCAGGGTAAGTGGTGTGCAGAGAAGTGGCCTCAGCAGTGGAGAGATGGTGGTCGGAGCATTGCCTTTTTGGAGCTTTTTCCGGTACTGGTGGCGCTAACGTTGTGGAGTGAAGAATTGGCGCATAAGAAGGTCTTGTTCAGGATTGACAATCTGGCAGTGGTTGAGATCATTAATAGACAGTCAGCAAGAGAGGAGCAGATTTTGAAGCTGTTGCGTGTTTTTGTGCTGGGTTGCCTTAGACACAATATTGCGTTCAGGCTCTGCATATCCCGGTTGTGGACAATGACATTGTAATGTAATGTAAAAATTATTTATATAGCGCACGGACATCAAACGGTTTCATGGCGCTGTGAACGGATGGGCAAAAGATGGAGACGGTATGCAGATGGTATTCATAGGCTTGACGGAACAGATGAGTTTTTAAAGTTTTCCTAAAGGAGGAGTAGCAGGAAATAGACCCGAGTCCAAGTGGAAAGGAATTCCATAGTTTGGGTGCCAGAAATGAAAACCTGAGGCCACCATGTTTTTTCCGTTTAAAAGAAGGGACGGAAAGAAGGTTGTGGTGTGAGGAGTGGAGGTTACGAGATGGAGCGTAACGATGAATCCTGGATGCAATAAAAGCAGGACCATGGCCGGTTAGTGACTTGAAGATGGTACAGCCAAGTTTGAAAATACAGCGTTTTGCCACTGGGAGCCAATGAAGCCTCTCCATCAGAGGGGTGACATGTTGATGTTTAGGTTGATGGAAGATAAGTCTCGCCGCTTCATTCTGAACCAGTTGAAGCTGGCGAAGCAGGTAGGCTGGAATGCCAACGTATAGAACGTTGGCATAGTCAAGGCGGGAGGTAACCAATGTCATGATGACTAATATGAGGGCCTCAGTGGTCAGGAATCTGCAAATTTTTCGGATTCTCCGGAGATGGAAGAAACATGAGGAAGTGACTGTGTTGATCTGAGGTTTTAAGGAAAGATCCTTGGTGATGATCACCCCTAGACTCTTCACGGAGTCTGCAGGGGAGGGGGGGGGGGGAGCCCCAAGAAGATGGCCAAAAACTGGGGTTCCAAGGATTGAGAGACCCTCCAGTTAAAACAAGCTCCGTTTTGTCAGGGTTAGGTTTCAATTGGCTTTGACACATCCATTCGCCAATGAAGATCACGATGGACTGGAAATTGGTGATAGATGTAGGAGAGGAGTCAAGATTAAAAACCATTTGAATATCATCAGCGTAATTGAGGATGGTGGCTGGGCTATTGCATAGGGAACGGATCAGGGGTTGCATATATAAATTAAATAAGAGTGGCGATAGGGCAGATCCTTGAGGGACCCCGCAGGTCAGTTTCCTGGGGGTGGCTGAGAAGGTGGATAGATGGACAGCCTGGGAACGATGATGGAAGAAGGATCTAATCCATGCGAGAGCCACGCCTTGGATGCCGGCGCCATTGACATTGCGGATGCTTTGTCTCGTTCGCAGTGGGAGAGATTCCATGGGCTGTCTTCGGAGGCGGACAGGACACCCACCCCAATGCCGGAACATCTGTGATATGTAGGCAACGTCGGGTCATACAGTTGGTGCTAGGTTCTTTATCGGCGTCTACGCGGGCTGCATATGCGCTGGCATGGAGGGAATTCATGGCGTCAGGTGCTTGCCGGCAGGATGAGTCATGGAGAAGATCTGAAGATGTGATACAGTTCATGCTTGATCTTATGGAAAAGGGTTTGTCGAGGGTTACCATCACAGGCAAGATGGCAGGTATTTCATTTATGGGGAAATTGTTGTGGGGCTACTCCCCTTCTGCAGGGGAGGTAGGGAAAAGGATGTTGGAAGGGTGGGCCGGGGAGCGAGGGGGGACTGGAGTGACTCGGAAGCCGCTTTCTTGGCAGATTTTGGCCCGTTTGTTAGTGGCGTTACCTGTGGTGTGCACTGATGAGTTTGAAGCTTGTTTGTTTTCTACGTTAATGGTTTGGATGTTTTTTGGATCATTTAGGGTCTCTGAGCTTTTGAGGTCTAGGGTGAAATTGGGGGTTACTTGGCAAGACGTTTTCTTTTCTGGGACAGGGGTTCATATTTGGTTGTCACAGGCAAAAATCCAGAGGGGTGTTGGCAAAGGAGTGTGGCTGGAGGAAAATTCACCGGCGGAGACATGTCCTTTATATTGGGCCAAGCGGTGGAGGTCCCTGTCTGGGGGTGTTCTTAACGAAGGGGTTTTTCGACATGCAGGTGGGGGTCAGGTGATGGATTATCAGCTGCGCATGGTGCTGCGTAAGGCATTGCGTCACATTGGTTTGGTTGGTTCGCAGTTTGGAACACATCCCTTTAGGATTGGGGCAGCGACAGAGGCATGTAACAGAGGGTGGTCTGCGGGGGACATCATGCGGCTGGGGCGATGGTCATCCAACTGTTTTCAGTGTTATGTGAGAAGCCCAACTGGTCCAGCGCTTGCGTCTCCTTCTTCTTCATGAATCTCACATTGTTTTTCTTGTTTCAGGTTCGGTAGCGGGCCCTCGCTCCCAGGAGTTGACCATATGGATTGTGGGCCACTCGTTTGTCAAATGGGCCTAAGTTCAGGCGGGCGGTTGCTACTTTGGAAAACTGTTGGGTTTTAAAGAACGTTTGTTTAATATTGTTGGGAAAGGGAAAGGGGGGATGTTGTGGAGAGAGCTGATCCCGGCGTTGAATAGGTGACTGGGGGGGGGGGTCAGTGCCCAGATGTGTTATTAATACATTTAGGGGAGAATGATCTCTGTGGGGTGAAGGGTGTTGTCCTGCTTAGAGCGATGAAGAGGGATTTGGCTCTGTTGAAGGAGCGATGGTCTGGTTGCTACGTTTTGTGGACGGAGTTGATGCCTCGGCGGATTTGGAGGGGCGCTCGGGATCCTAAGGCGATTGACAGGGCGCGCAAGAAGGTAAATTTGGAAATTTCTAGATTCTGCAGGGGGCTGGGTTTTGGTGGGGTGTCTCACAGGGACATTCGTTTTGATTCAGTGGAGTTTTTTCGGGGCGACGGGGTCCACTTGTTGAGGATGGGTATGGACCTGTATCTGTTGGAAGTCAGGGAGGTGCTTTCCAGGTGTCTTATAGTTCAAGAACGTTCAACTGAAGCTTAGTTCGTTTTGGTTCGGGGGCAGAAAGGGGGGTGTAGTATCCTCCCCCTCGCCTTTCTGGGTGGAGGGGTTTATTTGAATTTTGAAAGGTTTTGGATGTATTTTGGTGGTTTATTCTAAAGTTGGGGCATAGATAGTGATTGTTTAGGCAGGTTGATGGTTTGGGGTTTTTCGGCCGAGGTGGGGTGATCGTAAGTTGAGAAGGATCAGGCAGGGGATTTTGGATAAGTGATGTTTGCATTTATAGGATTATATGTGTATTGCTTTGAATTAAAGTTTTGTAATGTTGTAATGCTGGGTGGGGGGTGGGTTCATGATATGTATTAGGGGTGGGGAGGGAGATGGGGTAAGGAGTTTGTTATACTTAGTGAGGATTAGTTTTGTAAGGCGTTTGCCAAGGTAGTTTAAATTGTGATGTGCACCTGTTCTAATAAAGCGGCCTTTTTCACACAAATCGGTGTGGTTTGCTCTCCCCTCCCTCCCAAGGGGGATTTGGAGGGTGGGCGACTGCAGGGAGTCCCCCTCGTCCCCCCCGGGCTGTTTGGGAGGGGCGGGGTTAGGCGAGTAACGCCAGCCATTTTGTTTTGGGCTTTCTTTTTGTAGCCCTAATGTAGCCCAACGTATAAATTTGTTGGGCTACTGCTCCCGGCCACCATTTTGTCTTTTGTGACCTGGTGGCTGGGAGCTTTAGGTAGAAAATTTTTCCCCACCCTCCTGTCCCTCTTTTTAACTGCTTTTCTAGTTTTTTTTTTAGCTATTTTTCGTTTTCTTAGTATTTTTCCCTCTCTTTTTTCTATATTGGCCTCTTTGTTGGTTTCAGGTGTGCAGGGTAGGTTGTTTGTACTGTCGCTTAGAGCAGGTGCGGTGCGGGGTTTATTTGAATTTTGAAAGGTTTTGGATGTATTTTGGTGGTTTATTCTAAAGTTGGGGCATAGATAGTGATTGTGTAGGCAGGTTGATGGTTTGGGGTTTTCAGGCCGAGGTGGGGTGATCGTAAGTTGAGAAGGGTCAAGCAGGGGATTTTGGATAAGTGATGTTTGCATTTATAGGATTATATGTGTATTGCTTTGAATTAAAGTTTTGTAATGTTGTAATGCTGGGTGGGGGGGCGGGTTCATGATATGTATTAGGGGTGGGGGAGGGAGATGGGGTAAGGAGTTTGTTATACTTAGCGAGGCTTAGTTTTGTAAGGCGTTTGCCAAGGTAGTTTAAATTGTGATGTGCACCTGTTCTAATAAAAATAAAGCGGCCTTTTTCACACAAATCGGTGTGGTTTGCTCTCCCCTCCCCCCCTCCCTCCCAAGGGGTGGTGTGCCCAGGCCTGAGACCCTGCGGCAGCTGGCCTGTGCAGTGCCGGAGTGCGGCACGACCCAGACTTAAAGGCTGACGCCGGCGGGTGGCGGAGACTGGAGGGCCCCCTCCCCGGGTTACGGCGGATGGAGGGGCAGCCCCGCCGCTGAAGCTGGAAAAGAACTTACCGGGGCGGGAGCACACCTGATCCGGGCTGGCAGAGTCTGTGCCCACGCCCAGCCCCCTTCCGGTGAGTGCTGCTGACGCCCTCTGGGGAACGAGACACTCTGGAGTGCCCCCCGAACTAGGCACAGATGGAAAGCCAAGTGAAGGTACTGGGGCGCCCCAGTAGGGCCCCACCCAGAGTTCCCTCAGGGCAGAGGTCCGGCTCTGGGGCGGTACACAGGCGGAGTGCCCGAGGTGGGAACCAAGTAAGAAAAGGCCTCATGAATAAAGCCTGCTATGATGTGGCCTACAAGAAGGCCCTAACCTTGTGAAGCTGATGAAAAGGGTGCCACCCCTGCTGTGAGAGCCAGTAACAGCAGCAGCTTATGTACATGCCAAGGAAAGCAGATGATAAATTACTCCAGAGGCGCTTAATTGTGGCATACCAGAGACTATCCTGCAACTGAGGAACCCAGCCTGGGACCCCAAAGCCTAGACATAGACGGAGGGCTGAATTCAGATACGGGGGCGTCCCATTGGGGCCCACCTAGAGTTCCCTTCGGGGTGGAGGTCGGCTCCGTAGCGGCCTACACGCAGAGTGCCGAGGTGGGAAACCAGACAGAGAATACAATAACAACAACAACACCACTGCCTACCGACATGCAGCCTAAAATGTAGGCCCTAACTTTGTGAAGATGAGGTACAGGGAGCCGACCTCGGCTGTGAAATCCAGTAGCAGCAGCAGATTAGGCAAACACTGAGGAGACTGGATGAAAAATTGCTCCACAGGTGATTAATCACAACATAACAGAGACTGTCCTGTAGCTGGGGAACCCAGTTCAGATCCAGTCATCAGGAAATAAACTGAAGGGCAGAGCCTGATAAGGGAACTCCGGAAGCCTGATATCGCAGGACACAGCTGAACTTTACTGGTGTCTTTACCCAGGTACCGGGATGCCTACTTAGGAGAAAGTACTCTATTGCCCTAAGATTCCATCCTAATACAGGTATAATCAGCGGAGAAACCTGGTGCTAACATTACAAATACTTACACAGAGACAACACCTGGAGCTACGGAATAGGTGTGTCTGAGGAATACGGGTAGGCTCTCATGTGGCTCGCTGGATCGATAAACGGTGAAAGATAAGGGGAACAAAACGGCCCAATCCAACAAGATTCTAAACTACGCACATCCTCTACCCCCGGATCAGGGACCACAAGTGACTAGTATGGATACACAAGATGAAGGGGTTCTACAGGCCGGGGACCAGACCCCCTCTATTGCAGATCCACAAGGGCTGAAATGACACATAAAATAGACTCTGTGGCTATTGAAGTCAACTTGCTCCGGTGTGTGATTTACGGAAAGTTTCAGACAGGGTGACCACCACTAAACAAATGTTGGACACTCTACAGACAGAGCTTCATACCCTGTGAGATACAGTCATGGATCTCCAGAAATGTGTGGTATGCCTGGATGACCAAGCGGAAGAGGTTGAAAGGAGGTCGTGGAGAAATAACCTCAGTTTTGTTGAATTTCCCGAAAAAGTGGGAGGGCTGTCCACGGAATTGTTCCAGGAACATTGGCTTGTTACAACTCTGTCACCGAAAAAGATCTCAACGTGGAGCGGGCACACAGAGAGCTGGTTGCGCCGCCCAGACCTGGTGCACCACCGACAGCCATTGTTGCCTGGCTTTTCAATTTCAGAGACTGGGATGCGATTCTGCAAATTACCCGCACCCGAGGTCTGCTGCTCTTTGAGGGCCACCAGATATCAATCTACCCAGACTATAGACAACGGGTGCAAGACCAACGGAGAACTTTCCTGATGGTGAAGCGATGCCTCAGAGACTTCAATCTAAAATACAGCCGCCTCTTCCCGGACAAATTGAGATTCGAGAGTAAAGGGAAGGATTATCTTACTTACCCAGTAAGCATCTGTTCTTGGGCTGTAGAGTTGTAGATTCACATGCTTTGCATACTCCTACCATCTAGTGTTGGGTCTGGATATTAGCAAGTTGTTTTTCTTCAAAGAAGTCTTTCTAGTCTCAAGGTTAGGTGACTTCTCTTTTCTGTGATAGTGCGCATGGGTATCGACTCCATTGTTAGATTGTTTTCCCGCAAGTGGGTGAGAATGGAGTAAGTGAGTGCAGTAAAGAGATGTTCATGCGTATGTAATGTAAATAATGAGAACTGCAACAATACAGGTGTCCGGGGAGGGAGGAGGGCTCATGTGAGTATACAGCTCTACATGCCAAGAACAGATGTTTACTGGGTAAGTAACATTACCCTTTCGAGGCATGTGTGCTGTAGATACACATGCTTTGCATAGACTATATAGCAGTATGCGCCAAAAGTGGTGGCTAACCAGTAGATGTTGCAATTGTCTGAAAATGTGTCTTTAGCACTGCTTGCCCTACATTCGTGTGGTGGTGTGCTAATCGTCCACACAATAGTGTTTGGTAAATGTGTGTGGTGTATACCATGTTAATATTATTATATTTATTAGGAAGCTTGTAAAGCGCAATGGTTACTCCAACCGGAGTGTCCCCACGCTAGGACATAGCTGAACCCCAAACCCTCCCAAGCTGGCCATCAAGAAAAACGCGGGCCTCCATAAAAGATGGCACCTTACAACTTTAGCCCACCCCGGGGAGACGGAAGAGTCATGTTTTCAAATTCTTGCGAAACAAAGACTCTGACTCAGTTGTCCTAAGATCCAGTGGGAGCTCATTCCAGGCCTTAGCTGCCAAAAAACCAAAGGATCTTCCTCCAATCCGCGCCTTCCGCACCCGGGGCACCGTCAATCTTGCACTGCCCAATGATCTCGGATTTCGAGCAGGCTGGTGGACGGTCAGGAGAGGCCATAAGAAACGCGGTCCCCTTTACCCAATAATCCTTAAAAGCCTTAAAGGTAACTCTGGCCCAGATAGGGAGCCAATGCAGTTCCTTCAGAGCTTCCCCGACTAATGCCCTCCTAGGTATATTCAAGATAAGCCGGGCTGCAGCATTTTGGAACTTCTGCAAGATGTTAAGATTTTTGGCAGTCACCCCTAGATACAAGACATTACAGTAATCCAGGTGAGACGTGACCAACGCCTGTACAATTGACCTTTTAGCATTCAGGGGGAGAAGGTCCAAGATCTTACGTATCCGCTTCAAGATGCCAAAACAAGTCCCAGCCACAGCCGATATTTGTGAGGAGAAGGAAAGATTATCGTCAAAACAGATTCCCAGATTCTTCACCGTGGCTTTCGGCACTGGACTGGTTCCCAGTGCTTCTGGCCACCAATGCTGTGACCAGAAGGAAGGCTGTTTCCCAACCACCATCACCTCTGTCTTCTCTGCATTTACCTGGAGACAACTCAGTCTCATCCAGTCCACGAGTTCCCCCAGGCAGGTTCTAAAATCAGCCGCCTTTCGGGTCCCTTCTGCTCCAAGGTCACCACTAGCTGAGTGTCATCAGCATATGACACCAGCTGAAAACCATGTTTCAGAACAATATCTGCAAGTGGGCGCATATATATGTTAAAGAGGGTTGGGCTGAGAGCCGAACCCTGCGGCACCCCCTGTTGCTGCCTTACAGATGTCAGCTATAGGAATATTACCTAAAAAGGCCATAGATTCCCTTATTTTGAGAGTGGAATACACTCTAGGCAGTATAGATAAAGTTCTTTTAGTGTTTGCATAGCAAGTCAGAATGCATTTTACAATACATATTGAAATGCCAGATTTAGAGATAGGGTTGCCCTTGTGAAGTGATACAAATGCGACAAACAGTTGCTTTGATTTACAAAAATCTTTTGCCCTTTCGATATAATACAATAAAGTTTTTCTGACATCTAGTGTGTGAAGGGCTCATTCTGTTACAGAATCAGGTTGAGGGAAGAACACAGGTAAATCAACTGATTGGTTAAGATGAAAAGCAGAAACTACTTTAGGGATGAATTTTGGGTTGGTGCGAAGAACTACCCTATCTTTATGAAGCTGAAAGAACGGTTCCTCCAAGATTAATGCCTGGAAGCTCACCAACTCTCCTTAATGAAGTGATTGCAATGAGGACGACAACCTTCCTTGAAAGGAACTGTAAATGACAATTGTGTAATGGTTCAAAGGGCAGACCCATGAGTCTTGTAAGTACAATGTTGAGTTTCATACAGGTGCCAGAGGTATTCTGGGTGGTACTACTCTTTTTAAGCCTTCCATAAAGGCTTTAATCACAGGGACTGTGAACAACAATAAATGCTGTTTTGCAAATATGCAACCACTGCTGCAAGGTGCAATCGAATAGATGTGTAAGCTAGATTAGTTTGCTGTAGCTGTAGAAGGTAACAAACAATGCTCTGAACAGAAGCATTGAGAGGATTAATTTTGTTGTTGTTACAATAAGTAACAAATTGTTTCCATTTTGCTGCATAAAAAGCTCTGGTAGTGGGCTTTCTTGCTTCTTTTAGAATAGTCATACGGCCTGGTGGCAAATTTAAGTATCCAAACTCTATGACTTCAAGAGCCAAATTGCTAAATTGAGCTCTTTGGGGTTTGGGTGCTTGATTTCTCCATGGTTCTGAATGAGAAGGCTGGAATTGAGGTGCAGCTTTTGATGTGGTAGTACTAAGAGTTCCAAAAGTGTGGTGTACCATGGTTGACAGGCCCATGTAGGAGCTACCAAAATTAGTGTGAGCAATGTTTGCCTGAGCTTTCGAACAAGAAAGGGAAGGAGTGGGAGAGGCAGAAAAGCATAGGCAAATATCCTTGACCGATTAATCCATAGGGCATTGCCTTTGGACCAAGGGTGTGGAACCTGCAGGCGAAGTTTAGGCATTTTGAGTTGCCCACTGTGGCGAACAGATCTAAATGTGGGAAGCCCCGTTTTTGAAAGTATGAAAGGAGAACTTAGGGATGAAGTTCCCATTCGTGTATTTGCTGTCTCCTTCTGTTGAGGAGTTCGGCAATTTGATTGTTGACTCCTAGAAGGTGTTCTGTCAGAAGATACATTTTTGTGATTAATTGCCCACCTCCAGATGGTCTGAGAGAGGCGCGACAGATGGAGGGAGTGTGCCCCCCTTGTTTTTGTACATAGTACATAGCGGTCATGTTGTCCGTGCGGACAAGAACAACTTTGCCTATGAGATGAGAATGAAAAGCTTTCAGCGCTAGAAATACAGCTAGAAGCTCTAGATAGTTGATGTGGGGACATTTGTGCTTGTTGTCCTAGAGACCCTGAATTGTACTCCAACCCGTGAGAGATGATTCTGCTGTTAGCACGATCTATGGAATAGGGTAGATGAAAGGCTGCCCTTTTGATAAATGTTGTGGGTTCCACCACTGCAGAGAGCAATGGGTGCGGCGGTCTACCAACACTAAATCTGTTAATTGACCCTATGACTGATTCCATTGACGTGCCAAACATTCCTGTAGAGGACGCATGTGTAGTCTTGTGTGTGGCACTATTGCAATGAATGACGCCATCATTCCTAACCGTTGCATAAAAGCTTTGGCTGATAAGGTTTCATTGGCTTGAAACTGTAATAACAGAGTTTGAATATTGCAAATTCTGGCTGCTCTGGGAGAGGCTATAGCTGTGTGAGTGTTGAGGGACGCTCCCAGATAAGATTGTATTTATAAAGGCTGTAGATAAGACTTTTGCTATTTGACCGTGAAGCCCAATCAGTAAAGTTGGTTTAGGGTGGTCTGAGTGTGTTTTAGACACTTCTGGTGTGTGCTAGCTTTGATGAGCCAGTTGTCTAAGTACGGGAAGACTTAAATTTGTTGTCTTCAAGAGATGAGCTGCCACTACTGCTAAACATTTGGTAAACATTCTGGGAACAGTATTTACTCCGAATGGGAGTGCCTTAAACTGATAGTGTTTGCCTGCTATCAGAAATCTGAGATAGTTGCGATGAGCTGGATTAACGGGAATGTGAAAATATGCATCTTTTGAGCCTTGCGGTGACATAAAATCACCTTGTTGTAGAAGTGGAAGAACCTGTTGGAGGGTTACCATATCGAAGTGTTCTGACAATATGTACAGGTTTAACACTCTGAGATCCAAAATTGGTCTCAAGGAGCCTAAGAAAGTAGAGAGAGTACACCCCGAACCTTGATACTGTAATGGAACTGGTTCTAGGGCTCCCTTTTGTAAGAGAGATTGCACCTCTTGTTTGAGTAACTGTAAGTGGCCTGAGGACAGTTGGTGAGTGTGAGGTGGAATATTTGGAGGATTGGTGGTAAGCTCCAGGTAATAACAATGTTGGGTAAGATTGAGCACCCATTTGTCGGATGTTATGGATTGCCAAATGGGGAGAAACTGTTGAAGTCTTCCCCCGACAGGTGTTAAATAATCTGGGGGAAATGTAGGTATTTGACTGTTTGTTGGGAGAAGGGATGTTACGTGCTGTGGCACCTCTACCCCTACCTTTGGAATAGTTTCCTCCCTTCTCCTCCCTTCTCTATAAAAACCTCTAGAGTGAAAGGATTGGGTGTTACCTTTATAAGAGAAAGCATTTGGGTCTGAGGATGTGGTTTTGGACCCTCCTCTGTAAAAGGAGCGACAAAAGGAGTCTCTATTTGATGGGGACTGAAGCGTTCCCATGGACTTTGCCACATCCATATCCTTCTACATTGTATCCAAAGCCTGATCAACTTTAGGACCGAACAGGTGTTGTTTGTCAAAGGGAGAGTTTAAAATGGATTGCTAAAACCTCAGGTTTAAACCCTGAAATCCTAAGCCATGCTTGCCTTCTGAGGAGAATGCTGGAATTTATCAGCCTAGCAGCGGTGTCAGCAGCATCTAAGGCACGTCTGATAGAATTAGAAATTAGTTTGCCCTCCTGAACTAACTCTTGTGCTTTGGTTTTGTGTTCGTCAGGGAGATATTAGAGCAGTAGCTCCATCTCATCCCAATGTACCCTGGCACACCTAGCTAGAAGGCCCAGTGTGTTTGCGATGTGCCAGTGGTTAGCAGATTTAGCAGCCACTCCTTTCCCTGAGGCATCTATAAGCTTAGATTCCAGGTCTGGGGGAGGTGCATCACCAGAGATTTGTGATTTAGCTGTTTCGCAAGCATTGAACACCACTAGGAAGTCGAGATGTTGCTGTCCTTTGATAAACACAGGATCAGATGGAGAAGGTTTATATTCTTTATCGACTCTGGGATTTAAAATACGTTCTTGCACAGGATCTTTAAATATGTTGTCTGCATTACTCATTATACCCTTTAACATAGGGAGTGTTTGACTTGACCTGTGTGTGAATCCAAGTGTTTCAAATAAAGTCTTCTTCTAAGGACTCTTTATGCAAGGCCACCCCATGATACTCGGCTGCTCTAGCAATAAGTTCTTGATAAGCTACATTATAGTCCGGTGGTGATGGCTTTGCAGGGTAAAGGTCTGGGTCAGATTCTAATGAAGGGTCAATGGTGTAATCATTCCATGGGTCTACAGGCAAATGAGTGTCTTCTTCATCAATATCATCTCCTTCAGGCCTTGTATGTGAAGATCCCTGAAGTGTTATGTGTAAAGGATCTAGAATTGGAAAATGTGGTGAAGATTTTAGAGGTGGAGGGGATTGTGTGGCAGGATAAGCAGGGCTGGTAGGTCTTCAGAGGGAGTTTATATGCAGGGCCCTCTGAAGAAAGTTTGCGTTTTGTTGGTGTTTTAGCAGAAAATATGCCCGTATCAGGATTGATGTAAATCTTCTTTTGTTTAGAATCCAATTTAGCTTTAAAAATGTCTAAAATTGGTTCAGGAGTCTTTTGATTTCAGCTCCGAGATAGATTTGCTTTTGAAATCGGAATGTTTTGGCTCCGAAGCATGTTTTTGTTTTGGAGTGGAAGGTTTTGGCTCCGATCCCAATTTTTCCTTCGAACCGGAGCGCTTCGGCTCCCAACCAAATTTGTCCTTGGAACAGAAGGGTTTCTGATCCGATGAGGATTTTGTCCGACTCGGTCCCGAGCCGGAAGGCTTGACGATTTGTTTAGGTGCCGAGCCAGGAGTCGGGGAATCGGAAACATTGTCTTGGTGCCGACCTTGGCCAGAAGATTAATAAGTAAAAGTAAAATAAGTATGACAAATATTTGAGATAAGTACTCAAGCTCATTAGATTGATGTGTATGTTGTGCTTTCTTTCTAACTTAATGTTGATTACTGGCCAAGTGGGGGCTTTGGGTATTATTGGACCTTGGCCAGAAGGCAGAGGAGGTGCCGTAGCCTTAGGATTTTTTGTTTTAGGGGCAAGGTGTCTTGGGTACTCACAGCACCTTGTCCCAGAGTCATGTCTTTGGACTGAAAATCGATCTTGAGTTCAGAATCCGACACTGGAACTGAGAAGGCCTCTTCTTCTGTCGCTGATGCTTCGATCTCTTCCTGCTCGGGCTCTTCATTGAAAGATGTCCAGAGTGTGTTGAATGCTTTGATGTTGCATTTCTCATCACAGTTTCTACAGGCATTGCAGTTTTCCTCCTTGTGCTCCGGTGAGAGGCACAAGTTACAAACTTTAAGTAGGTCAGTGCAAGGGTACTTGGCGCATCACCGAGGATAGAATCGGAACGAAGTTCGTTCCATTGGCGGAAGGGTGGACCAACACGTCTAGGCCCATTGTTTCCATTAGAAAAAAGAGTGTTTCTCGAGTGATTTGATATCTGGAGAAGAGGGAAATGCGTAGGACAACAGTACCATCACGGGTAGTAGAATGTGCACCGAGGGGAATTCGTAGAACAGTTTTGAACTGTAGAGCAGCAATACACGTCCGATGTCGATGCCCATGCGCACTATCCCCGAAAGGAGGAGTCCCCTTACCTCGTGACTGGAAAGAATTCTTCGAAGAAAACAAAATGCAAACATCCGGACCCAACACCACGTGGCAGGAGTATGCAAAGCATGTGTATCTACAGCACACATGCCTCAAACAGGTTGTTCTTTTTCTCTTCAGCAGAAGCCACTGACTAGATGGAGTCACAAGGACCCCAGGCGAGTGTCTGGTGCCTTCAACGGAATCACCTTGACCAACAGGTTTGGGCAGGCAGCCCAAGCCCGGAAAAAAATAAACCTCTTGCAGACCAGTAATGAGGCTCGGAGTCCTGGTCGGATCCGAGTGTGACTGGATGGAATACTGATGCTCTCCCGGACTCAAGAGATCCGTCACCGGCTGGCGCATGAACAGCGACCCAACTGATGGCATTCATAATGAAGGGTGGCAGGCTGTTTGGGAGGTAGGCAAGCACGTTGGACTTATGCTGGAGCCCCTCCAAGAAAATACTACCCATGTACACTACTGAGTAAGCACTATGGAGGCCTGGGGAGATGCCTTTGGGAGGGAAATGATGCACACAGGTTATGAGTAGTTGACGGGAGCCCACCCCCAGCGGCGGGTACCTGGCAGGAGAGCTAGAGGCTCGACCTCTCACCCCACCGGCTGGCCAGCCATTAATGTTAGGGTGGGTGAGGGGCTTTTACCTTGAATTGTTGGTTTTCTATATATTCTAGGTTGTGCGAATTTTCTTAAGGGACATGGGGCAACATCTACACACCCTCACCTTGTTTTTTCCATATCAGGAGGGGGATGCAATATTGCCCAAGGGAAGGGGGGAAATAGTTATGTTGGGGATCAGTTGAGGATAATTCTCATTCCTCTGTGTCTGTTGAAAGAGTTTGCAGAGATGGTTATGTGTTTAGAATTGTATGAGTGGCCCTTGGCCCGTGGAAGAATGGCCGTGTTGCGGCAACAAAGGTGACCTATGTGCTTCAAGGCAGCCAGCATGACTAAGCTGCTTACATGGAATGCCTGAGGTACAGCTGCCTTTGATAAGCATAGCAGAGTATTCGCCTACCTGAAAAGGTACAAAATAGCTGTGGCGAGCCTGCGGGAGACACATTTGGGGAGACTCTATACCCAGTATACGAAAACGTTGGGGGGGGAAATTGTATGTTACCTCGTATTCTGGCTTTGCTAGAGGGGATCTTATTTGGGTGGCTTCAGGTGTTCCCTTTCAGCACCTGCACCATATTACTGACCATAAGGGAGATATGTTTTCCTGCATGGTAAGCTAGATGGCAGACAATTGCGCAATCTTAATGTATATGCCCCTAACAACGAGTGCTCCTCCTTTTTTCCCACCCTAATGGAAGGGGTATCACCATATCTAGGGGCACCGATGTTGTTAGCTGGAGATGTTAATTGTGTCACTGATGGTTTGCTTGACCATGAACCCCCACAACCCCACACTAAGCCTCACATGACTGACACACTTCGAGACATACTAGAGGGCATGCTCTTAAGCGATGTATGCAAGAACGCCAACCAGCGACTCAACAGTTCTCCTGCCACACTCCAGCTACTGGAACCTTCAGCAGTCTGGATTACTGGTTCATATCCACCGGCCTTGGATGAAGCGTGCAAGGGATAACTTGTATGTCCAGATACCTCTCGGATCATTCCACTGTACTATTAGAGCTGGGAGGGCACGGGGGAGATCCGAGATACCCCTCTAAGCACAGAGGCCCTGGAGGACCCTCCGTTTGTGGCAACAATCTCTTAAGAGTTATGTCGGTACTTTGAGGAAAATTGGGGTTCGGCCTCAAACCGTTCAATTGAATGGATATCTACGGGGTCACTGACAATTGGAAAGGGATGTAGCCACACAGGAGGCAAATTTGGGTGGACTGGAATCGGAGATCCTCACGGCCCCTCATAGGATGCCAGAATGGAGTGCGGCCAAGGAGGCCCTACTAACCGACCTCCGCAGACTAGAAAAGCACGTACTCATGGCCTATCGACAAAGATTACATTGGGAGGGTGATAAAACTGGAGCCTTGCTAGCGCAACTCATTAGGCAGGAAACCCCTGTCGCCCTTATTCCACAGCTATAAAATAACAATGGGAAAATGGTCTGTACACAAAAGGCGATTTCAGAGGCACTGGCAGATCATTTAGGGGCTGTGTGCGCACATCGGGAGGCAATCCTCACCTTTCTGAACTCTTTCGAAATGCCCCAACTGGAGCCCGAAGAGACTGAGGAACTGAATACCCTAATTACAAAAGAGGAACTGTTGTTAGTTATACGACAGCTCATACCTGCCAGAAGCTCTGGGCCTGATGGACTCCCAGCAGAGTTCTATCAACAATTCTTCCCATTTTTGGCAGATAAAATGTTAGAGGACTACAATGAGGCACTGGGGACTGGATCCCTACCGCCCTCCATGCAAGAAGCGCTGGTTGCCATGATACCTAAAAGTGATAAGGACCCACACCTACCCAATTCCTATAGGCCAATCTCGCTATTAAATATTGATATGAAAATACTCCGCGGGATTCTGCCGGAAGGTCTCCTTCAGAGAATGCCCCACCTTATCCACTCGGACCAGGGAGGGTTCATACCAAGACGAAGTTCCACTCATAATCTGTGCAGTTTGGCATGCTCCAGGCCTATTAGAAGATGACGATGCTATAGCAATGCTGCATATAGAACAGGCCTTAGATTCTGTAGATTTACATTATATGTGGCAGGTTCTCAGACGAATCGGGGTGGGTGACAGATTTCTCAATTGGGAGCAACTGCTCCGCACAGTTTCTATGGCCAGAATTAGGGTTGGGAGAGTGGGGTCCAAACCACTCAACCTCAGTCGCGGCACCCGCCAGGGGTGCCCTCACTCCCTCCTGCTATTTGGGTTGGCTATGGAGCCTTTGGCGGCATGCCTCCAAAGAGAGTTGGGACCCTGAGGGATTAAGCTGGGGGAATCTAACCATGTGGTTTCATTATATGCGGACGACACATTGATCTACCTATCACGCCAAACGCGTTTGGTGCCTCTCATTACGGAGTTGAAAAACCTTGGCAAAATCTCAGGGCTTCATATAAACCCTGAGACGTCCGAGCTGATTCCCATTGGCAAGTTAGCCACAGTACCATCGTCTGAACTGCCACAGGTGGAGGTACCATGGGTGAGCGAAGGAACGCACTATCTAGAGATTCGGCTGGTAAATACAGCCTCTACCTACTTGGATCTCAATATGGGGAGGGTGGTTGAGGGATTACAGGGGTCCATACATTTCTGGCGAGACCTGCCATTATCACTAACGGGACGCATTCAATCAATCAATCAACAAAATTTGTATAGCGCGCTACTCACCTGTATGGGTCTCAAGGCGCTTAGGGGGGGTGGTCGCTACTGCTCGAACAGCCAGGTCTTGAGTTGTTTCCTGAAAGAGAGATGGTCCAGGGTCAGCCGTAGGTGAGTGGGGAGGGAGTTCCATGTCTTGGCTGCCAGGTAGGAGAAGGATCTTCCTCCGACGGTGGATTTGCGAATTCGTGGGACGGAGGCGAGGGCGAAGCTGGCTGATCGGAGCTGGCGGGTGGGTGTGTAAAATGTGAGGTGGCTGTTGAGGTACTTCGGGCCCGTGTCGTGGAGAGCCTTGTGTGCGTGGGTGAGGAGTCTGAACGTGATCCTCTTGCTGACGGGGAGCCAGTGCAGGTCTTTCAGGTGGGCAGAGATGTGGCTGTGGCGAGGGATGTCCAGGATGAGTATTACTGAGGCGTTCTGAATGCGCTGGAGTCTTTTCTGGAGTGTGGCTGTGGTTCCAGCGTAGAGGGTGTTCCCGTAGTCCAGACGGCTGGTGACGAGGGCCTGGGTGACCGTCTTACTGGTTTCGGTGGGGATCCATCGGAAGATCTTTCGGAGCATGCGCAGGGTGTTGAAGCAGGATGACGAGACGGCGTTGACTTGCTTGGTCATCGTGAGGGAGGAGTCCAGGATGAAGCCCAGGTTGCGTGCGTGGTCCGTTGGCTTGGGTGCGGTGCCCAGGGCGGGGGGTCACCAGGAGTCGTCCCAGGCAGAAGGAGATGGTCCGAGGATGAAGACTTCCGTCTTGTCTGAGTTCAGTTTCAGACGGCTGATGTTCATCCATTCTGCGACGTCATTCATTCCTTCCTGGAGGTTGGCTTTGGCGGTGGCGGGGTCGTTGGTGAGGGAGAGGATCAGCTGGGTGTCGTTGGCGTAGGAGATGATGTTGAGGTTGTGTTGGCGAGCGATGGCTGCGAGAGGGCTCATGTAGACGTTGAAGAGGGTGGGGCTGAGTGAGGATCCTTGCGGGACGCCGCAGATGACTTCGGTGGCCGCGGATCGGAACGGGGGGAAGCGGACTCTCTGGGTTCTTCCGGCGAGGAACGAGATCTACTCCAGTGCCGCTCCTTGGATTCCGGTGTTGCTGAGGCGCCGTATCAGGGTGCGGTGGCATACGGTGTGGAAGGCTGCTGAGAGGTCCAGGAGGATGAGGGCAGCGGTTTCCCCATTGTCGAGCAGAGACCTGATGTCGTCGGTGGCTGCGATGAGGGCGGTCTCGGTGCTGTGGTTTGCTCGGAAACCGGACTGTGAGGGTTCGAGGGATCCGTTGGTCTCGAGGAAGGCGGAGAGTTGTCTGTTGACGGTCTTCTCGATGACTTTGGCTGGAAAGGGGAGGAGCGAGATGGGGCGGAAGTTCTTGAGGTCCGTGGGGTCCGCGGTGGGTTTCTTCAGGAGGGCGCTCAGCTCGGCATGATTCCAGCTCTCCGGGAAGGTGGCGGATGCGAAGGAGCTGTTGATGATGTTCCGGAGTTGGGGTGCGATGATGGAGTCGGCTTTGTTGAAGATGTGGTGTGGGCAGGGGTCGGTAGGGGAGCCGGAGTGGATGGTGTTCACCGGGCGGGTGGTGTCTTCGGTGCTGACAGGGGTCCAGGTGCAGAGGGTGGTGGTGGGGGGCGCTGGTTCGGTGGTTGCGTGCGTGGTCAGCGCGCCAAAGCTGTTGTGTATGTCGGCGATCTTGCGGTGAAAGAGCGAGGCGAGTGAGTCGCAGAGGTCTTGCGAGGGTGTGATGTCGTTGTTGCAGGCGCTGGGGTTGGAGAGCTCTTTAACGATGCTGAAGAGTTCCTTGCAGTTGTGGGTGTTGTTGTCCAGTCGTTCTTTGAATGTTGTCTTCTTGGTGGTGCTGATCAGCTGGTGGTGTTTGTGGGTGGCGTTCTTGAGGGCTGTCATGTGTTCTGCTGTCTGGTTGCGGCGCCAGGCTTTCTCGAGGGTGCGGCAGGTTTTCTTGGAGTTTTTGAGGCTGTTGGTAAACCACAAGGCTTTCTTGCTGCCGAGTCTGCTGGGAGGATTCTTCAGTGGTGCGAGTTCGTCTGCGCAGTTGGTGAGTAACTGTGTGAGGTTGCGGGCTGCTTCGTTGGGGTCCGTCGTGTTGGTGGGCGGGTTCTGGCTGAGGGTGGGGGTGTGCTGGTCGGTGGTGATCTTGCTCCAGCTTCTGCGGGGAACCTGTTGTGGGTGGTGGTGGGTCGTGGTTCTCCTGAAGTTGAAGTGGACGCATCTGTGATCTGTCCAGTGTAGTCCGGTGGAGTGGCTGAAGGAGATGTGCTTGCTGGAGGAGAAGATGGGGTCAAGTGTGGCCGGCGTAGTGGGTGGGGGTGTTCACCAGTTGTTTGAGTCCGAAGTTGGCGAGGTTGTCCAGCAGGGCGGCGGTGTTGCAGTCCTTGTTGTTCGCCAGGTGGAAGTTGAGGTTCCCAAGGAGGATGTAATCTGTGGAGGTGAGGGCGTGCGGACTGACGAAGTCTGCGATGGCTTCGCTGAATTGTGTGCGTGGTCCCGGGGGTCTGTAGATGAGGGTGCCTCTGAGGGTGGTCTTGGGGTCGGTGTGTATCTGGAAGTGAAGGTGCTCAGCGGCGGTGAGGGTGTCGTCGGAGTTGGTCGTGATGTGGATGGTGTTTCTGTGGACGATGGCGATGCCTCCTCCGGTTTGGTTGACGCGGTCCCTCCGGGTGATCTTGTAGCCGTCCGGGATGGCTATGGCGATGTCGGGGGCTGAGGAGGCGTTCATCCAGGTTTCTGTGAGGAAGGCGACGTCTGGTGATGTTGTGTCGAGGAGGTTCCAGAGTTCGACAGCGTGCCTGTGGATGGAGCGGGTGTTGAGCAGGATGCACTTGAGGTGGTTGTTGCTGGTGCTCGGCTTGGCGGGTGCGGTGCAGGTTCGGAGGGAGGTGAATTGGCAGGCTTGGCAGGTGAAGGGTCCGTGGGTGCGTTTCGGGGTGGCTCGGTAGCAGGCGGGGTTCCAGCTGGCGTTGAGTGCGTGGAGGGTGGCGGCGTCGTAAGTTCGTCGGGTGCGCTGGCATCGTCGAGCACCAGGGGTACTGGCGCTGGGCGCGGTCCAGGCGCGGACGGGTGTAGACGGGTTTGCCTTTGGCGCACAATCGGCGCGCCCGCTGCGCGTGAACGCTGCGCCTACGCGTGGGCTCCATATGAGGCGAAGTGGGAGGGAGGAGCAGCTGGGAGGCGGGTGCTGGGCGGCCAATGGGGTACAGAAGAGAAAAAGGGGGCACACCAGAGGGCAGGGGTACAATACTAACAAATTAGCACAGTAGTAACTCAACAGAGAGACAAAGAATGTACAATCAGGAAATAAACACGAAAATTGAGGGCAACAGCGAAGAAGGAAAACGAGCAGCGGCGAGGGGGCACCGAGGCCAGGGGCGAACCTGTGGCGCCGGGGCAGAGACGCGCTCACAGCTGGCGAGCCGTGCGGCGTGGGGGTTGTTCTGGGGTCAGGTCATTGCAATTGGCAAAATGATTATCCTACCTCGCTGTCTCTTTGCAAGGAAACACTCGCTCTACATGATTCCGCGATACTACTTCCAGACATTAGATGGCTTAATGGCGGACTCCTATGGGGTAATAAGCGCAGAAGGGTACGTATGACAATGCTAAAAAAATGTCGGCTGGAGGAGGGCTAGAGGTTCCTTGTTTCGAATTTTATTACATGGCCTCCCAACTACAATATGCGGTTCACTGTCTCGACAGTGAAGATAACTGGAAAGACATCTCTTGGCAGGAACGCATGGAGACAGTCTACTGCCGGACCTCTTGATGCTTGGGCGCGGTACCCCCACCCACCCAGGAGATCCCAAACATTGTGTGACACATAGCCGCAACAAGGGAATCTGTGGTACGCCGGGTGGTGCAGCATGCCCCATACGCAACAGACATGCCCCAGTGGCCACTGCGCCCTTTTGCCAATATTCCTAACTATGTCGGTGTGCTGGTAGTAGGAGTGAGGATGTCAGATAGTGGGAGATCTGTACACAGACGACAAATATATTACTCGCGAGGAAGCACGGGTCAACTTCAACCTAGGAGCGGGACAATTTTTACAATATGAAAAGCTCTCCAGTGTAGTTTGAGACATCTGGCCTATGTTACCTGAGGAACCCCCTACCACCATAACACTGAAAGAAATGTTGTACATGGTGCAGGGCAGGCAGCTGGTATAGCACCTAAATAGAGCATTAAGAAATGATTAACCCAGCGAAATACTGACAGAGTCAAAATGGGATGGGTTGGTAGATGAACCCCTGATGGAGGGCGAATGGAAGAAAGGTCATGAGGGGGTACGAAGGTGAGCGCCAACGCATGATTCAAACTCCTCCAATATAACTTAGTTCACCAGTAGGCACACTACACATAATATAACTGATCAACAATAACGACTGCCAAAGACTCAATGTGCATTCCTTCACATGGTCTGGTCCTGTCGCCATTGCTCTCCTATTGGGAGAAGGTACTCGCGCGTCTTTCGGTTGCTATGGGATGGAGAATCCCTAGGGAGATTAGGCAGACATTGCCGGGACTGTTACCCACGCCGAAGCACAAGGGGCGAAATAGACGGTTTGATCTCCTAGGACCAGTCCTGGCTTAAAGATGCATTGTTATTGCATGGTTACGTCCCAGACCCCACAGCCCGAAGAATGGGTCCGAGATATGCGTGAATGGGCAACTGCGGAATTCGTACGGATGAAATTTGAGCGAAAGGACAACAGGGTTGGTGACGATCTCCTGGCATGATCTTCTATGTTAGCAGAATTAAAAGACTAGACCCCGAAGGTCTGTGGGACCCCAGGTGGGGGGCTTCCTCCCGTAGGGAACAGGACGGGAATAATGCCTATGCTTTAGTTAGTGACCACCGCACTCACGTACAGTGTTAAATGTCTTCCACGTAACTCCCTAACTTGACACGGAATGGAGGGGGGTGGAGAGGGAGTTTTGGGAGTTCTATTCACCAGATGCTTGTTAGCAGAAAGATAAAATTAACTATGTGGGCTGAGACACTGTCAACATGCGGTGCTGTATGTAACCACGGTTCATATGTCCTGATATAATATTTGCATGCCTCAAGCACAAATAAAGAAATAAAAAAAAAAATAAAAAAAAAGTGATCTTGAGGTGCTCAGATTAGTCAATGGGAATGGGTCAGTGGTCAAGAGGTGGGGCATTCTAGATATGATCAGATTCATAATGGAACCCGTGCAGTGTGAGGATTTCTGGCAGTGTTGTCGGAGGTCACCGCCGTTGAGAAAAGAGATGCAGATGTTCATAGGTTTGCTGACCTCGGTTCCCCAGTGAAGATTATCCCAGAGGAAGATAATATTGTCTGAGCTGATTTACTGGGATGTGAAAAATACCATGCAGTCCTCAATGAAGATGCTGTTTTAAACTGGGGGTGGTAAAACCCATCATTCTGAGGATGGGGGTGGCATGGATTGAAATTTCCACCAACTTGCACCCAAACGAATGAAATCTGTTGAGAAGAAGCCTGTATTTATTTATTTATAAAGTTTTATATAGCGCTAGCTAGACCCGTGGGTATCAGAGCACTTTACATACACAATCTAAGGGGATTTCTCTAAGTGAGCGTGGGGTTGACTGCGGTTCAAGAAGTTGGTAGGCAGTATTGAGTTTGGCTAGGAGGACTGAGAAACTGAGGATTTCGTGTTTTCTTACCTTTTAATAAGACTGTGAAGTTCCGTATCACTGAGGTGACAGTACAACCATTGGGCCTAGGGAAACAATTGCTCCAGTGGATATTGGTTAACTGAAGTCTATTATTCTGCTCAGGAAGTTGTATGGGAGTCCCTTCCATATACTGACTGAAAGCTTGTATAAAAGTATACATTTTCAGCAAGAGATATGATGAGGAGGTTAGGAGATAAGGGAGGCAGGCCATTATTCCCCGATGGATGGATTGCTCTTTTGAATCAGGATTTAAGATATGTTTGAACTCGGAAAAGTCACTGGGGAGACCAAAGAAGGCAGAGAAGGAGGGCTCACGAGGTTGCCATTCAAAGGAGCCAATGTACGAAGAAGTGTAGGGCTCAGAGTGGTGGAGGGAGGGACGAGAGAAGATATTGGTGCGGGCATGTGAAAGAACGAAGTGTGGGTGAGGTGGAGGGAGAGTTAGAACGGCAAGCTGGTTTTTCAGTATCCGATAGATGGGTGAGAGGTTTTGTGCTGTTGGCGTGTAGCTGAGGTGAGGTTGGCTAGATTGGGCTGGGATATAAGAGAAGTAGTTAGGTAATGCTGTGTTGTTGCAGGGGAGATGATGGAGGGAATGGGGTTATCAACATCTGGAGAGAGGCGGATCGGTGGGAGTGATGAGGTAGTTCTCCAGTAATGATTAAGGTAGAAGCAGATGAGTAGAGGGCAGACATTGGGGTGTGAGTTAAGGAGCATTTGGGGGGGTTGTAATTGGTGGAATGTGCAATGAAGGGGTCTGGGGAAAGAGGAGTTGATTGGAGAAGTCAGTTGAGGGAGAGTGCAAAGACTATGTGAGGGGAAAGGCAAGAAGAGGTTGTTAAGAGAGAGAGAGCTGCAAGGGGTGTGAGGGTAGGAGACTGTTGACTAAGGCCAAGATCGTGGTGCCCGCTTGGAAGATAATTTTGCCATTTTTGAAGATGGAGAGAGAAAGGTTACCGAGAGGAAGAAAAGGGGATGTTTTTGACCTGAAGGAATTATTGACATTGAGTGGACACAGCTTGTTTTGTAAGGAGCTGGTCCATAACTCAGAGTGACAAGTGAAGTGGCAGAGGTCAGTTTTGAAGGTTCCATTCCGCTAGTAATGGTATTGGCCTTTGACAAGGACTTCCAGGAGATCTTTCCAGTTTTTATGTTTTAGGTTTTTCATTGAATATTTAGTGAGGTGTGGGGAATATGTGATTTTGAAGGCATTGACTCCAGATTTGGAGAAAGCAATGTTGGAAATGGAAGCATCGTCACCATAGCTAGGGAGCTGGTTCAGATGGAGTAGGTCCAAGGTGAGAACCGGGGCCAAGAGTTACTTAGCATTTTCACCCCACTAGTATTTGGTTCGGAAGGGTTATGTCAAGGTGAGAGCATGAGACCTGTGATCTGTAGTGATTTCTAATAGTGATAGTGGTGTATTGCAGGTAAGATCGAGGAGGGAACTTACAGTATAAAAGAACCTAGCAAGGGGCTTGAGGCCTTCAAATTGCTGATTTGTCATAAACATGCTGGGTAAATTATACTGTACTTATAGCTCAAACTCCTGCAGAACCAGTATTTCCACAGCCTAAGTATGCAAAAAGTTGTTAATGTAAAAGTCTTATAAGAGGCCTTGTCTCTGAGAAAGACCAGGTTGGGCGTTACATCCAAGGGTGTGGGCCCTGTTTGTTTGGAAATCATTCTTTTCTTTAATGTCCAGTGGGCTGTACAGCAAAGCTATATTGTCTTTTCTTAAAAGGAAAGTGTTACAAAGACGCTGTGACACAAGATAAATAAAAGCGTCTTTTATTAGGATTCTCCACTCCTCGCAACTCCATACTCACTCCACGCCAAGCCTCACAGTCCTCTTGTCCACACCAACATTCTAACATAGTGGAGATGGGGAGAGGGGGGCAGGGAAATACCAACAGACCATTATATCAAGAAAGGAACTATGGTAAGTCAATACATTTATAGAGAGCAGACACGGATTACAACCCATCTTTCCCCCTGATAATTAAAGAAAACAGGAGAGTAGAACATCAATTCCACATGTGATTGTCTTCATGCCACTTTGGTGAGGACCCAATTCTTTTGTACTTGGAAACATTGTAGGTTGGATCCTGCTGGAACTCCGGCGTGGCGGGGTATTTGCCATGTCTGTTAATGACTGGAGAATAGTAAATGGCCAAGCTGTCCGTGATCCACTTTTGCCTATTGTCAATGACTGCAACATCATGTTTGATTCCAACTAGTTGCATAGGCCCAAAGAACTTAGAGGCCCTCTGGCACCTCTCAGCAGGGTTCTTGACATATACACAATCACCTACAAACCAATTCCGTTTTCTAGGGTTGTGTTTGTGGTCGTACGACATTTTGTAATCGTTTTGATAGGAAGTGATTTTTGTTTCATGTATCAATCCAACTATATTCCAACATTTCACCTCCCCCAATCTAATTCGGAAAGGACTTTGTGCTTGGTTTCCTTCTATTGAGAGAGGAAAAGGGGGATGTGCAGGTGACCTGGTTAGTAGTGTGGTATGCCCAGAGCATGTCCTGTATAGCACTCTCAACCGGAAGGTGATTTACACAGGCTAGTTGTATGCATTCCTTGATCATCCTGTTAATTCTTTCCACCAGGCCATTAGCTCTGGGTCAGTACAAAGGTAAGTGATGGCTAATTTTGAAAGAAAATCAGTCATGAGAGCAGAGGTAAATTGCACACCATTATCCGTGACGGGGGTGTATAGGATGCATTCTGTTGTGAAAGTTTCAATTAGGAAATCAAAGAGAATTTGTGTGGTGTTTTGATTCACCATCTTTGTGAAGACCCAATGGGATTGGTAGTCGAATGAAACAAAAGCAAAACGTTTAGGAACACCTTTACGATTAATGGGGCCAAATATACCCAGAGAAAGTTTCTTCCCTGGCTTTTCTGGAATGGAAACTGGAGATAAGAGAATTTTGTGAACAACTTTGGGTTTTCACTATTAGCACAAATTAGAAAGTTCTTAACCTTGGATTCCACAAGAGAATCCATGTTGGGAAACCAGTAGCATTCTCTAAGCCTGGATTTTGCCAAGCTCTATCCTGAGTCGAGATGGTTAACAGTGCGAGGGAGGAAAGAGGAAGGTAGGACTACTGGAAGCATTAGATAAATACAGTAGGATATATATCAGGGCCAAATATAAAATAGAGTTCACAGTGGAATAGAGGATAATAATCAATTATGACCACTGTAAGGGTAAAGTTAACACAATTGATATACCTCAGGGCCATACAAAAATAGTAGCTCACCCATGGGAGAGAACCTGAATAAATGAGGATATAACCCAACACACACAATACCCATAAACAACCTAGACCATGACAAGTGTAATGAAGCTATTCATATTATGATAAAATGGTGTGCAGACACCGAGATGGAATTGCATGCAGTCCCCAAAATGCTAGTACATAGGGAGCAGTATAGCTGATGAAAGTGTGTGTGTCACTGAGACATGCTTAACATATGGTTGGAGGACGAAAGAAATACAAAGGTGAGACCATCACCGAACAGAGTGCACGCAGCCACTGCCCACACGTAGGAGACCAATGCCACAGATTAAGAAAGTGTGCATGCCACTGAACACCGGACACATAACAGTGGAGGTGATGGCTGACTAAATCAACGAAGCTGTATGTTGCCTGAAACTATGCTCGCCGAGCCAAGGAAACAGGCGTGAGAAAAACAGAAAGTCTCTGCCCATCATCGGCAATTGCATCTCAATACCACTAGAGGGAACTTTCTGTGAACTCGGGCCACCCATCACAAGGCTGGCTCAGGGTGTGTCTCTGCAGCAGAGCCAGCAGTAACGCCTCTGTCTCTGGTCCCCCACGCCGACGGCAACCACACCCGTCTAGAACCAGGCATGCTCAGGTCTAGTCTCCGAGCAGGGCCAGCAGTAACACCTCGCGGAACACAATAGGCAGCTAGAAGGAATTTCAACAAGCTTCAGTGAAGCCAATAGGTCTCTCCTTTGGGATCTATTTCCTTTGCCAATGATTTATAGCAATGCAGGACAGCATCTCCAATGCCGTGCAGCATGGCTATGGATTTATAAAAAATAAAGCCTTGGGTGTGGCCGCTTGCATTGCTTTGTGGACTTGCACATGCCTACAAAATGAGGTGGGTTTTTTCCCCCATTATTTACTGTTGTATTGGTAAATAAAAGAAAACAAACCTGCAAAATTGTTTTTTAAATCAGGTGGGTGGATGGGGAAACAAAACCGAGGGCAAAAGCAAAGCAGGAGGGAAGAAACAACATAGAGGGCACAGGTGGGGGAAGCAACATGGGGTTCTGAGATCGGGGAAGGATGCAACACATGGGTGCAGGTGGAGAAAGCAACAAAGAGGGCATGGGTAGGGGACAGAGAAAAGCAAACATTTGAGAGAGAACAATGTGGAGCACTGGGGGAGAAAAGCAAACATGCGAGAGGGAGAGAGAGCACCGTGGGGCTAGGAGAGGAGACACACACATGCAAGAAAGCAACGTGGGAGGGCAGAAGCACAGGAGGGCGAACACATCAAGGAGGAGGTGGGAGAGAAGCACACCTATGGCAATGAGCAACATGGAATACAGAGCTGGAAATAGAAGCACACTAGTGAGACAGCACTTGCTTTCGTGGACGTTCGGTGTCGGGCAAAGAAGGAAAAGGACTCTGTCTCTTCCTTACTGCTCAGAGAAGACACAGACAATGTCCTCTTCTTTTCTGTGCTGGCAGCTGCCCCCATCTCTTCCTATTATTCCATCTCTTTCTATCTTGCTCCTCACTTACTGAAAACAGTGACTTGAAGAAACGGTTCACAACCTCTCTTTCCTTCCTTCATTTAGTTGCTTCCCTGTGAAATGGATCCAAAAAAGACAAGCGCGTGCGCCTCGCGCTGGCAGCAGGGGGAAGGGAGAGAGGAGGGGGCCTGCGCCTGTTTCCCTTGCAGGAGCAAGCAGGAACCATATGGTTCAAAGGCTCGCTACCGCAAGGGAATCGCCAGACGTGCACACGTTGCCATTGGAAGCAATGCAACGCATGCACGTTTTTGCCCGCAAGGCTGTGCCCATAGCTAAAGGTCTTTTTCCTATGCAGCGCATTCGCGATGCGTAGGCGAGACTTAAAAAAGATGCGAGTGATGGGGCTTGAAGGAAGGAGTCCTGAAATTGCAGGTTAATGGGCAGCTGGAGGGCATCCAAAGGAACAGAAGAATGCGGAGGTAAGAGGAAATAAGCAAAGAGACAGTACCTCAACCTTGCCGGTACACGGTGAACAGGGAAAAGAATTCCAGCTGGCACAGGTCAGAAGCAGAGGATATCCAGAAGGGAAGGAGACCGTGGCATATGCCCCTTACGCACATCATCGCCAGTGTTACAAAGACACTGCGACACACAATGAATAAAAGCATCTTTTATTACGATTCTCCACTCTCCGCCACTCCAAACTCCCTCCACGCCAAGACTCACAGTCCTCTTGTCCACACCAAAATTCCAACACAGGCTTCAGCCCAAACGGCTGGAATGCACCATATGGCGGAGATGGGGGGGGGGGGTCAGAGAAATACCAACAGAAAATTATGCAAGAAAGGAACTATGGTAACTCCATACATTTATAGAGATCAGATATGGATTGCAACAGAAAGCAGTGAGACTTGTTTCTACAGGTGGTTGGGCTTGATACCCAGCAAACTGGTCAATTTACTTTCTGCAGGTGGGCACTGGGTCATACTGCACAGCTGGAAAGACTTTCTACGATGGGGAGCAAAGATTCTTGCTCCTACGAGCCCTGCTACCCAGACCGTTGGACTATGTTTTCTCTGCAATAGACCTTGTGTGATCTTGCAAGATGGCAGACCCCATAGGAGAGTCTTGGGGTGCACAAAGCTCGTAGGAAAGGAGGACAGTCTGTTAATTAATTTCAGCCTCTTCAAAAACCCATGCTGTGCTCAGTTCTCGTTGGGATGTGCCCATTACTAAAAACTAACAGTGCACCCAGTACCCACAGAGGCGCGCATACTAATTTGCCCATCACATCTAGTTCTTGTAGCCAGTACCTTGCCTGGAGTAGAGTGGATTCTGTCGCGGGGCTGACGGTGCAGAACACAGCAATATTTAAATGTTCAGGTGCGCGACAGTGGCCCAATGGCTACTGCCGAGACAGCCAGGACAGTATCTCACACACGCTTAGCGGTGGGCCCAGCCGCTAGCGGCGCGAGCTGGTTGCAGAGTTTAGTTAATCAAATTAAGTTTCCAATCATGAATGGCAGCACAGACCGGAGATAATTATCTCTACTGGTGATCATATGCTACAGCTGCACTCCGACCGGACTCGACCTTGTGGACGGACTGCAGCTGCTGTTGGGGGGAGTCGTTGCGGCCAGGACTAGCCAGAGGCCTGTGCCGAATTGGCACCACGGCTCGCAAAGACACAGAAGTAGAGTGTGAGTCCAATGTCCTTTCCTATAATATTTGCTTTTATAGAGTGCACAGTCATGATCATTCTAAGCTGCTCAGCTGTGTAAGTTACAGCTGAGCTCTCTCTACAGTCAGTCTGCTCACTGTAAGTTGAGTTCAGCGTTATGGATTCAGTCGCATTAACTCATTTTAGGGTGAGCTTTGTGGTCCAACCACTTATGCTTTCAGTGTCGAGCATCAGCAAGTCAGCAGAGCCTGTAGCTCTGTGACTGGCTGCTGCTAAGTGCTTTTAGGCTGTGGCTGGTCTGGTGGTGCTGTGGGGCTGGGCAGCTTCGCGCCGACTGGGCTGGACCGCTTAGCTTGGTATATTAATTGATTTTAATTATTTTAGCTAGCAACTTAACTAATCTTTTTTAAATAATTACAGCTGAGCCTGTGACATGTCATGATATAGACTTTAATTGTATGTTGTATATTTTATAATGGAAGTGACAATCTGTTGCATCCAGTAAGTATTTTCTTGTATATTTAAGTGTGCGTGTTCCTGCATATGTGCACAGAAGTTTAATAAAGTACTGCCCCCAAAAGACTTGTTTAATGTTTAACATCATGGTTACACATTTGTTTAACAGTATTATCGGGAAACATCCTTGACAACGCAACTTTTACCACGCAGTGCCTTTACGACGCAACTTTTACAACGCAAACCATTACAACGCATTGCGCTGGGGGGCGCTCTAGGATAGGGAATAGATTTAATTTACTATCCAACACCTTCCCTACTATCCACGGGGACTGGAGTTGGAATAGTAAATTAAACTATTCACTATCCAGCGCCCCAAAGCACTATGCGTTGTAAAGTTATTTGTTGTAAATACCGCGTTGTAAAGGCATGCGTGGTAAAAGTATGCGTTGTAACATCATACATCCCAATTATCAGGTTACAAGGTTATTCCCCTCCCATTTTTTGTGCATGCAGCATTTTTAAGATATTCTTAGGGTTTCTCGTTGCTCAAATGGGTTTAATTTCTGACACCTATAGGGTTCCCTTGTCTTCGGTGCTTGATTTTTGCTTACAAGAAAGCGTCACTCTTACTCATTGACATTGACTCCTCATGACGTCAGTGAACGTATCCAGTAGCGCTGCGCAAGAGTCTGGTGAATCATGGTTATTTTGTTACATAAGTAGCCGAAACATTTGGGCTAAGATCAGCTGAACCAACCCTCAAGCCGGGAGCAGAGCTAACTACGCGCTGCAACTCCAGCTAAATTGCTCAGTCAGTGAGTTGGGCATTAGCAGAGCTCCGGCCTGACAGATGAAGAGACTCTATAAAGCATAACTTTGCATTTCAGTGCGGTGATGCAGACCACCACACTGAAATGCGTTCATCTAACCCCGGATGCGTGCCATTAAGCAGGGCTGGAAGTGTTGAGGTGGCTCTTGCAGGCTCTCTCCCGGTGTGCTTCTCATCTGCTTCACCAGAAGGCCTCAGGCAGGGTCCTGGTGGCAGAAGCCCATTGTGGGATGAGGCGGTATTTTAGATCTTTCTATAGTACCAAGCCTAGTGTGGGCTCTCTGGCTCCACCCTTAAGGGTCCTGGGACCTTCAGGGCCCATGGAATGGTTCAATTTGCCCCTGTGCAACCATACTGCCTTGGGTGTGACCTATCCTGACCCTTTGCATTCACATTTGATGATGTATGTGTGTTTGCTTAGCGTGTAGGGCCTGACCCTTACATTCACACATGGCTCATGTGGATGCAGTGGTATATCATCCTTACACATTGCTTACCTTGCCCAGACCCTGTCGTGGGTTCATTCCTGTTGAGCAGTTGTTTTTTCACGGGACAGGTGTCATTTACCGCTCTAGTAAATGTTAAATATCCGGACAGTGGGTCAGAGGTCAGGTTTTCCCCACTGCTTCCTTTCCACCTCTTCTCCGGCTCTTGGTAGAAATTCGACGTGATGCAGTGATGAATCGTACCATCTGGGGTTTTTCTGACTGTCATGACACGGGGAGAACCATTGGCTAAACAAAATAAATAAAAGTTTTGGTAAGCAAGGTACACAAATGTAGCATTTTAAGTAGCACCTCCCTCAGAAATTAGGAAGAAAACAGGATATCATGTAAATGCACATTAGTGTTACATATGTATATTATTTTCACCCTTCTCATCCGATATGTACACTGTGTGTGGCTAGTACACTCCTGATGAGTGACATTAACCTGGCACTTTGTGTATATGCGCTAGGTATGGACAGTACTGACCTTTTAGATGTAGTGTGTACCACTTTTGCTCGGACCAGGTGTAAGGCTTTTGGTAGTGCATGCTGAAATGTGTTATGCCCATTAAGTGTTACAATCGATGAGTGCAAGGGGTTCATGAATTTGTTTTTCATGGGTTAAGCATATACAACCCTACTCTGTCACCCTACTGGTGTTTTGTTTATTTGTGCAAGACATTTCTAGTGGTGACTGGTTTCATGTATACTGAGTGTGGTGTGGTGTGCTGGTTGAATGTGATAGATATGTACACGCCTGCATGTTTGGTATTGTGTTTGCTTCATATTTACGTAAGTGCATCAGTCATTGCTGGTTTCATGCAACGTAGAGTGTCTGTATATTTGTTGTGTGTAATACGCATCTGCAGTCCACGTTTGTTGATCTTTGAATGTGGGTTCTGTGTATACAGTGCGCAACTTTCACATGGCAACAGAGGCATGTGTATGACACACGTGTTAGGCTTGTACAGCACTGACTTCTCGCAAGCACTTTCGGCGGTGTGTGAATGCGCGATAGGCTTGTGCAGTCCTGGTCTATGAACTTTCGGCGGTGTGTGAATGGGCGCTAGGCTTGTGCAGTCCTGGCCTATGAACTTTTGGCAATGTGTGAATGGGCGCAAGGCTTGTGCAGTCCTGGTCTATGAACTTTCGGCGGTGTGTGAATGAGCGCTATGTTTGTGCAGTCCTGGTCATGAACTTTCGGCGGTGTGTGAATGAGCGCTATGTTTCTGCAGTCCTGGCAGGGGCTGCCTTAGGCATGTGCAAGCTGTGCACCTGCACAGGGCCACCAACCCCAGGGGCCACCACGCCAATATATTTCCTTAATATAATAATCCTCTGAGGATGGATACATATTTGTGTGGCGGCCCCTGGCAGGGATTTGGCGGCCTCCGGCTCTGCTCCACTTCCAAACACCCTGCCCCCCCCTCTTCACTGGCCTCCGCGCTCTGCCCCGCCTGGACCCCCTCTTCTGGGGACCCCTGATAGAGCAAGATTTCGCATCGCGACTTGCTCGATTCATGAACCTCGAATCTGTTGTAACCTTATAACAATTGTACGTTTTACTAATCTCTTTTTATAGGGTATGCGTGTGCGGTAGCGAAGCTTGCCTATGTGTTTTACTAATATAAATAACCGTGGTACCTAAAATGGCCGCTGCTTGCATTTCTGTTTCTGCGCATGCGTTGGGCATAGTCACGTGACATGACGCAGTCACAGTTTGAGAGGGAAAGGGTGCGCATGCGTAATAGCCTAGAAAGGCTGCTCAAACATAACCATGTGGTGAAGCTCGTGCCTTTGCTCTCGTGTCGTTATATATTGCCCTAATATCTAATTGCATAGTATATTTTTATAATGATAAAACTGAAGTACGAAATCATGACATGTAATACATTCGTTTATTTTCTATGTTTTAATTTGTTTTCGCTTACTTTTCATGTATCGCGGGAAATGGGGGTCCGAATGGGTCGTGAGCCATCTTGAAGGTCCCTTTCGCGCATGCTCATGATGCGAGGCAAGAAACAACCTTGGGCAGTGGAACTCAGCCAGCTGGCAGCCACAGTCAAGATGCTCATGTGAACGCCACCTCTGACCCAGCAAGATGGAGTTAACTGTCCTCAAACCGATACAATGACATTTTCTCTATTGTATTCTATGCCGCTTCTCATGGGAACCCCAATCTTGCTAGGCGGCACCTTAAAATGCAAAATAGGTCTTGAAATAGTCTGTTCTGATTGGCGTGTTAACCAAATCCTACCTTAGGACCAATCGAAATTGGGGATTCTGACACTTTGCAACATTTGGGGGGTGGTACACTGTCCCAAAACAGTATATCTACCCTAGGTTCACCTAGGGAATTTGTCCGACTTGTCTGAATAGCTGACCTGTCACTGACCCAACGCACTCAATAGGTGACTGAAGATACAGAGCGCTGCGGAGCACTCTGTCCGAAATTGACCATAGACTAAGGTTTTACTAAACCTTAAGTGCTGGCGGAGCACTTTTTCTGGGAGTTCGCTGACCCAATCGGGGTCCTGACTGATAGCTGCAGAGAGGGTGGAGCGCAGGCGTTGTTTCCAAACTGCGGGTGCTGGTCGTGCCTTGGTGGTCCTGTCCTGATCCTAATCTGGGTTTCCTGTCCTGTCCTGGGGTGTCCATTCTGCACCTGCTGTCCCGTTGATGTCTGTCCTTCCTGGGGGTATTTCCTGTCCTTAACTGACCCGTGGCCAGGGTTGGTTTTCACACCAGTCTAGGTAAATATCTTGCTGAAAACTCTGAAACTGCACCTTCCTATTTTTCTGTCTTTGCTTCAATAAAGACATACCCTTTGCATATGTTAATTTTCCATGCTTTTCTCCGCAACCATTGTATCTCATTAAAGTCATTTACATTTGCATTTCATAGCATGTTCCTATGTTACCCTACCTTTTTAGAAATCATTTTCTCCATTGCAGTTTGCAATTGGCTTATGTGGTCTATAATTTTCTCGTATAAAACTGACTAAAGTAATTTCCTTAATGCATAGCGTGTTTTGACTCTCCTATAGATATATAGGATCTCTGAATTTACCATAAGTATAAAACTTTTCCAATAGGGAATCTCTAGTACGTGCATAAGATTGTTCCTTAATGAATGTCCATTCTTATAACTTTCTTCTGAATCTGCATAGCATATCCCCGTTGCATCTCATATCAGAATTTCAATGGTTATCCTGACAAATTTTTCTCTATAGCTATGTACTTTTCGTTATCTTGATTATTGATTGTCTTCTTCTTGTAAATCTACTGATTTCTGAGAATGAACTTTAGATAAAACTTATAAAATTTTCAGTTGTCCGTGGTCATTTCATGAAATAAAGTACAAAAAGTTGGGTTTTGTATTTTGCTGCCTTTCCTTTTAGAGCTAGCTCCCTGACCCATCGTGGTCATAAGTACCCGTAACGGTGGATGGTAAGTCGGGTACACTGGAAATAATCGAAAGGGACTCAATGATTATTGGTAGTAGATTGTAAGGTCATCTGATCAATGTATATATGGTGAATTGGAGTATATGGCCCCGAAGCCAGAGTGGCGAAATTATTGGTCGGGTGACCTGCGATCTCTATCAGTAATTTTCTGGTAGCATCGAGGATGGTTAGGGAATAGTTAAAGGTTAGGTAGGACTAGTTAGTCTAGCTAAGTCGGATGCTGCTAGCGAAAGTAGGCAGTTCGGGTGGACTGATCACTCACTTGAAGTGTTTACTTTGAAAAATTATGAAATGTTTTAAAATCGTTATTCTTGTTATTATACTGTTATATGTATTAATCCATTCGTACGTAAAACGTTTTTTATGTTGTTAGGAATCCCCGGGGAATTGAATAGCGAGTGGTGAATAGAATCCATTCGTTTGAGGTCACTGGCTTTTAGGAAAGTTGGTGCAGGTTAGGCAGAACTGGAAGCACTAACTAGGGTTTTTTTCTGAATGTATGTTTGAATAAATGTTAGTAACGAGGTTCATTGGCTAAATTCCTATTGTGGCATAACCTAGTGAGGGTCACACCGGAAGAGTAGCAGGTTCATCGAAGCTTGGGTGAAAGCAAAGGGGCTCGCTGGTGAAACTTTAGACTCGGAAATATCCCGGAAAGGTGGATGAGTCTAGGGAAGTAGCAGGTTCTCCAATGCTTGTGTGAAGGGTAGGCAGAAGGGATCTATCCGTAGTGTGTGAAAAGTAAATGGAATTAGTTTACTTGCAGTGAAAAATTCTTTTCTGTCTAGACACTTGAGCACAGTGGCGAATGTGTATTCGTTGTGAAATAACCAAGCACTAAGCACTTTAGAAAGTAAGAAAGTTTCCGTTACCTTGTAAGGGAGGGAGTCAGTCGCGAAGCTGCTCTGACGTTACTCTGTGCCGCGCTGGGATTGGTAGAAGCAGCGGGCGGGTAGCGGGGCTGGAATTGTAAAGGAGGGGTGAGCGCCAAAGCGTGAGAACTGTCTCGCGAAAGGGCCGCGCACCCATTGGTCGAAAATATTTGAACTCGTGCACTTCATTGGTTGCACGAAAATAAAAGACGCATTTGGATTGGAAGTGACTTGTAAACAAAGCCGCTCGCAGAAGTCGTATGTGGCACACGTATACTCCGGAGACTAGACCTTATCCAAGATACCTAGGGTTTGGAAAAGATCAGTGGAAGACTAATAGATACGACATTGTGTACGGAAATAAGAGAAAATTGTCCCTTGTAAATAAAGTAAAGAATTTTTTCAAAAAGGACAAACCGATTAAAACTAGAGAAGGTGTTGTCATTCCGCCACCAAATACTCCCGCATCTTTCATGATGTTCGATAAAGGGTACAACACATGTGTATGGTTGGAAAATTGGGCGGAATACACAAAAGATGACGGAGTATTGGCTTTTCCGTTAGACGGAACATTTAACAGCAGGATTCTATTTAATCTGAGAACCCGAATGAATGATTTACATCCCAGACCTAGATTAACGCAGTACGAAGCACTAGAGGAATGGGAAATCGAGGCTTTCGAAAGGGATAAGCCACGGATGGATAAAGGGTTAACTAAATTTTATCCAAAGTTGAAGCAGGAAGCCCGAGCCAAAAAGATGAAACAGCGGAGACAGAATATGATTGTAGAAGGGCTGTTTCCAATGATGCCAGCATGTGGCCCTCCTACAGGGGAGAAAAAGACAGAAAAATGTAAACATTGGGTGCCCATTGGAGAGTCGGATGATGAATTGTTAGATGACATATTTACAAGAAGCCCGCCTCCTTATAATGAAGACCTTCTAGTGAAGGGGAAATTTTCCGAAGACCTCCTCCCCCGGAGGAGGCCAGATCTGCCAGTGCAGGAGGAGGATGCTTCATACCTCCCTACCCCGAAAGTCTAGGTCCAAAGTTACCCGTTAGTGGGGAGGCAAGATACTCCCGTGAAAAAGACTTTTGCTCTCGACCCCCTTACGGAGGTGAAGCGGGACCCTCAGGTTCAGGAATGCCGTTCCTACACCCTCATTATGAGGAGGAACCAAGATCCCTAGGCACAGGAAGTTTGTTCCCAAGACCTAATTATGGTGAAGGACCAAGTGAAACACATCCCACTGCCCCGAGTTATGCTCCCACTCTGACCCCACAGGTGTTACATGACAAAACCTTAGAGAGAATATTAGAAGAAAAGGAGCGGGAGGTTCTAGCAAAACAGAGAGCTGAGATCATTCAGAAAATCTCTCAGTTAAATACCAGTCCTGAAGCCTTGACAATCCCAGTAACTATCGGACCGGTGGTTCCGTTGTATGGGGACCGTGAAGGGAGTCCGAAAACTCCAGTCATTACTCCCGTCATAGCACAGCCAAGACCAGAGCCCTTAATTGTAGATGAACAGACAAGTGAGGGCGAATCTGAAGTCTCACTATTGGATCTGCCCATTAGAAATACAGGGAGAAGGATGCAGAAAAGACATAATCCTTTCAACACGAGGGAGATTCAAATGGAATCAACTTCGGGTACTAAAAGTGTCACGTTGGTGACTCCTGAGGAAATCGAAAGATGGAGTCAAGAATTAGAGAAACTAACTCCACAGACGAAACCTTTAGATCGCTACAAATTGAGAGTAGAAATAGAAGAATTAATGGCAGGAAATGTAGGATTAGACCGATTAAATACCTACTCTGAAGAAGAGCTGTAGTTTATTTGCAAAAGTCTTACCTGAAATGCCCGAGTACTCCATGAAAAATTGACAGACACGGCTGCTAGCATGGGAATAGATATTTCAAAATCGAAACCTTTGCAGAAACCCTACAGAGCAGACTTTTCAGACAAAGATTTAGAAAACCTGAATGTGTCAGGAAAGAAAGTACAGGTCAAAGAACTATTGACAGTATTGCAGAAATGGGGAGATGTAGAGAGATGGAAAGCCAGATGGGCTAGGAAAAAAGATGAGGCCAGGTCTAAGCAGGCAACTCCCGAATTCGTTCTAAAGGAAGCCGACAAGCCAGAACAGTTATGCCCTATGCGCGAAGTGCCAGGTGGAAAATATGTACACGTTCCATGGTCCAGACAGGATATTGTGTCCTTTACTAATGATTTCCCAAAATTACGAGAAAAGCCCGTGGATTGGTACAGGCAGGTAGAAAGGTTTGTAAAGGTACAGAAATGCCTGTGGAAGGACCTGGATGGGTTCTCGACATAGTGGTCCCTGTAGATCTGTGGACCGAGTGTAAAATCGCCATAGCTTGGCCTAGTGAGGAATACCCGAGAGATTCTAAAACAGGAGAACCCTCTAAAGAAGTGATGAGAAAATATGATCAGGTAATTCAGCATCTGAAACTAAAAGTGCCCGCAAAGGAAACTGATTGGACCAAGATAGATAGAACAACGCAGGAAAGGGACGAGACTGTGCACTCCTTTTATGAAAGGCTGTTACAGGTATTTAAGACATACAGTGGTATAGATAACATCGAGATGAAGGACATGACCCACTTCATTTACAGGTTTGTAAACGGTTTAAGACACGAAATTTGTCAGTGGATAAAAGATAATAAAATCTGTTGGCAATCCAAAAAGATGGATGAGGTCCTACGGTACGCAAAGTACTGTGAGGATGAGATGGCAGAAAAGAAAAAGGCTTTAAAGGAGAAAGTGATGTGGGCACAAGTAAAGCTCGCAGAACAACAAGAAAAGCAATTAAGTAAGATAAATAAAACTACTCAGAAGGCCCTGGGGGTGGAGGAAAACCCCGAGCAAAAATGAGCAGAGAGGAAGCGAAAAAGAAATTTCCCTGCCACCAGTGCGGAGAAATTGGACACTGGAGAGACGAGTGTCCCTATTTACAGTCTGATAATGCCCAAACCCCTGATTTAAATCCACAGACGCAGAATGAAAAGCCAAGAAAGACCCAGCAGCAGGTAAAAACAATTCAAGTACCCCGAGCGCCAAAGCCAACTTTTAAGGGTAAATCACCGCAGGGTGACGACATAGAGATCTGGGGAGGCAACGAGAATAGAAATACAGCAACTTCGCAGTATCTACTGAATGACACTTTCTTCTGTGACGACCAGTACGGACGGGGCCTGAGAGGGGAGGACAAGGAGTGTGTACTTGGCGCCTCCTTGCCGGTAGACCAGTCAGGGCCATACATTGAAGGAAAGGTCGACGGAAATGATGTCACCTTTCTATTGGACACTGGTGCTACCCGTTCTACTGTGAGAACAGTGGACGTTCCAAACCTACCCCTCTCGGGAGAAGCAATCCAGGTAGTAGGAGTATCTAATCAATTGATTAGTACCCCCGTTACAGAACCCATGGAGATTTCAATAGGGAACTTTAAAGAAATGCACAGATTTGTCGTCTGTTATACTAGTCCAGTGAACTTACTGGGACGTGATTTGTTGTGCAAAATGAACTGTACCATCTTTTGCACACCAAAAGGCGTCGAAATTCAAACCCCAGACGAGGATGGAATTTACAAGTTAATGTTAATCAGACCTGACTCAGAAATCAAACGAATGACTATACAGGACTTACCTGAAGAACTCCAAGAGACAGTGAAACCAGAAGTATGGGACTTTACAGGAAAGGATGTAGGACTAATGAAAAACGTAGACCCCATACAAATAGCAATGAAAGAAAATGCAGTGTACCCCAATACCAAGCCCTACAGAATGAGTGCCGAAGTAAGAGCAGGAGTTGGCGCCGAAATACAGAAATTACTAGAAGCAAACATCATACAGGAAGTAATGAGCAGCCCCTGTAACTCACCCATTATGGGCATCAAAAAGCCTAATGGCAAGTACAGAGTAGTGCAGGACCTGAGAAAGGTAAACAAGATAGTGGTTCCTTGTTGCCCTATTGTTCCGAACCCAGCAGTGATTCTGTATCAGATTCCCTGGGATGCTGAGTGGTTCACAGTAATAGACCTATGTCACGCATTCTTTTCGATTCCATTGCATCCAGACAGCAAATTTCTTTTCTCATTTGCTTTCAACAGTCATGTGTATGTCTGGAATAAGGTCCCCCAGGGGTACACAGAAAGCCCCTCTATCTTTAATCAGATCTTGAAAAAATGCCTTGAATCTTTAATCTTACCTGGAAAATCTGTTTTGGTGCAGTACATTGACGACCTATTGGTGGCATCCAAAAGTCATAGGGACTGCGTGATTGACACCATTGCCCTACTGAATCACCTGAGTGAAAAGGGACATAAAGTGGCCCCTGAGAAATTGCAGTTCTGTTCAAAATCAGTGAAATATCTGGGACACCAGATAGAAAAAGGCGTCAGAAAAGTCACCTCAGAGAGAGTCAGAATAATTCAAAATATGCAGTTACCCCGTACTCAGAAAGAAATCAGAATGTTCCTTGGAGTTGTAGGATACTGCAGGCAATGGATTGTGGGATTCGCAGTCCTGGCAAAGCCTTTGATAAAAATGACAAAGAAAGAAGCTCAGGACCCAGTGGAATGAAAGCTTAACAGCATTTACTAAATTACGAGATTGCCTGTGTACAGCACCTGCTCTAGGGATGCCTGACTATTCTAAGGAGTTTGCCCTATTCTGTGACACTCGTGACAATTGTGCATTGTCAGTACTAACTCAGGAGCATGGCTTAACCAGAAGGCCTGTGGCATATTTCTCTGCCACTTTGGATCCAGTGGCTGCTGGATTACCTGGGTGTTTGAAAGCAGTAGCTGCAACTTGCACAAGCTTAGAGCAGAGTGAATCCATTGTCATGGGACATCCTGTAACTGTGTATGTTCCCCATGCAGTTGTGATCCTACTGACCCGAACTAAGACTCAGTATCTCACCCCTAGTCGGCTGACTAAATACGAGAGAATTCTCGTGGGTGCTGCAAATATAGCCATTACTCGGTGTAATGTCTTGAACCCAGCCACTCTACTCCCTGATTCAATGATCCTGGAAGATGGGGGAGACCACGAGCATGACTGCATTGATTTGACAGAGTTCAGTACCAAGCCCCGTCCAGACATTAAAGAAACACCCTTGCCTGTACATGATGAGGAATGGTTTGTGGATGGTTCATGCATGAGACACGAACAGGTGGGTCTAAGTGCTGCCTACGCTGTGGTTGCTTTAGACAGAATTACAGAAGCATCCTGTTTATTCGGAGTAAAGTCTGCACAAGTAGCCGAATTGATTGCCCTGATAAGAGCTTGTAAATTGGGAAAAGACAAAAGAATAACAGTGTATACTGACAGCCAGTACTGTTATGGGGTTGTGCATGACTTTGGCCAATTATGGCTACAAAGGGAATTCCTGACTTCATCAGGTACTCCCATTCGAAATGGGAAAATTATCCAAGACCTTCTAGAGGCAATTCAATTACCAAAGGAATTGGCAGTGGTCAAATGTGTTTCCCATAAAAGAGGCCTTGACGCTGTATCCTTGGGAAATGATTTTGCTGATCGGGTAGCAAAACAATGTGCTATGGATCGCATGTCAATGAATATCAGACTGGGTGGGACTGGAAACAGCTGCCAACTTATGATGCTTGAAGAAGTGCCTACATGGGATGAAGTGAGAGAATGGCAGCATGCTGCGCCATGGGAAGAGAAGGGGAAATGGAAGGAGCAAGGTTGTCGACCGAGACGTGAGGATGGTGTCATTGTGGGCCCAAATGGTATGCCTGTGTTACCCAGACACCTGCTTGCCCCTATGGCCCGATTGATACATGAAGGATCACACATTGGTAGGGATGCCATGGTTCTGGTGTTTCAACAGACTTGGTACAACAAGAAATTCAGGAAGGTAGCAGAGTCCCTTTGTCAGAGGTGCTTGAGATGTCAGCAGTTCAACGCTGGCAAGAAGACAGTAGTCGAACTAGGGAAAATTGGGAAGTCGGGGGGTCCTTTTGTGAGAATACAAATTGACTTCATCACCATGCCTCGTTGTGAGGGGAAAAGATATGTCCTTGTAGTTGTCTGCCTATTTTCAAAATGGGTGGAAGCTTACCCTGCCACACAGAATGATGCCATAACAGTAGCCAAACTGTTACTAAAAGAGTTGATACCTAGGTTCGGGGTTCCAGTCTTTATTGAATCAGATAGAGGCGGACATTTTCAGAATGAAATATTGGCTCAACTCTGCAAAGCATTTGGGATCACACAAAAGCTGCACTGTGCACATCGTCCAGAGGCTTCTGGAGTGGTAGAGCAAATCAATGGCACCATAAAAAATAGATTGGCAACGATGTGTGACTCTACTGGCATAAACTGGGTAAATGCCTTACCTCTTGTTCTGATGGGACTCAGGAGCATTCCAGATCGAAAAACAGGCCTGAGCCCCCATGAGATATTGATGGGAAGAGTGATGAGACAAGCATGGGTACCAGGATACAAACTGTTAAGCATTTCTGATGATTTGGTACTTGAATACTGCAAGCAACTGGGTGACCAAGTGCGTTCTATCTCTCGCCAGATTGGGGCAGACGCCGTCGCCAACCCGACAACCCCAGTTCACAAATTGGTTCCGGGTGACTGGGTTAAAATAAAGAAACACACTCGTTCGAGTTGCCTTGAACCAAGGTGGGGGAAAAAGCGCCAAGTAATCCTGGTAACCACGACAGCGGTGAAGTGTGCAGGCGTTCCCAAGTGGATCCATGCCAGCCATACCCAGAAGGTAATACCAGACGAGGAGCCTGGAGCTGAAGGTTGTCCAGCTGAGGGGTCTGCAGACGTTGGTCCTGAAGTAGCTGATGACGAACAGCCGAGCACCAGTCCAGTTGAGGGTCCTGTAGACGTTGGTCCGGAAGTAGCTGATGACGAGCAGCCGAGCACCAGCCAAGATGATTGGATACCCCTAATTGATCTCATTGAAGACCCAATCAGAACAAGAGAGCGAATCTACGAAGATAGAGAGTGGAATAGAGAGGTTGAGTCAGGCACAGGCGAAGACCCTCAGATCATTGAGATTCACATCAAGTCTGAGGACGAAGAAGAAGGTCAGACAGGGACAGATCAGGTGATTGACACACCTCCACTAACTCCTGAAATCGAAAAGGGACAGACTAGAACTAGTGTAAAAGTTCGAGCAGAAGAAAATCAAGGGATCGAAGTGCTTGAACAGGATCAGTTAGAATTAGAAGAACGTGTTCAGGACGCAGAAACAGAGACATTCAAAAGCAAAAACCAAATTTCACCTGAACCAGGCCAGCTTAGTAATCAGGCAGAAGAAATAGATACAAGACCTGGGACTAGTCAGACAGGAAGGGAAGAAGCAGAAACCGAAGTGCCACAAACAAGTGAAAACAAAAGAACATTAGAAGAAAGCCAGATCACAGTGCCAGCTAAAAGACTAAAGAAAAAGAAACACATTGAGCCAAGATATATATATATATATATATTTTTTTTTAAAAACCTTTATTATACAGAAAGTGCTCACAAATACGGGCCTACAACCCATCGGGCCGGCCACCACACTTAAAGAAACATATCGGGCGGTACAGAAGCTTCAACAGGATATCACAGCAAACCATACGGGAAGCAAAGGCGAAAAGCCACAGAGCAACCACCACGAGCAGGATAAGAGAAGGTTGATTTTATAATAGAAGAAAGGGTATAGCAGAATAATGGCAATCAGTAAAGTCCAGAGGGCCGTGGCGGGCCGCGAGCAAGCAGAGACATAGAACACAGGATAATTAAAAAAGAACAGTTACATTTTGTCCCACAGTAATAAACAATTGCAACCGCTGCCCAGCGCCCACCCACCACTACGAGAACACACAATGATACACAAAACTGGAAATAGGCTTGCAAAACAAAAAGCCCTCCGCTACAACAACCCAGGGGAGGAAAGAAAAAAGGGGGGGGAGGGGGAAAAAGGTAAAGGACATCGGGAAAAAAGGGGGGGAAGAAAGAACGCGGCCTCACTGCATGCGCCCCACGGCTAACGAAGCACTAAAAATTAGACCGGCACATGGAACTAGTGGTAACAGGAGGAATGAATGCGTAGTAAACCGTGACGGCAGAAAGACCAGAAGGCCCATGCTAGCAAAAACACCCCAGGGGGCCCACATGCCGACACCGCGTCCCGAAAAAAGGGGATACATAAGAGCCATAGAACCAAAAAAGGAAAAAAGGGGAGAAAACAAAATGACAGACCCCCCCCACCCCGCACACCCCACCCTGCACCCCTGCAGAAGGCTATGGCCTACCCCCCAGCAGCGTGCCTGTCGCCCTAACCAGAACCCGAAATATAGAAGAGTGAAAAGTAAAGAAAGAACCACAAAGACAAAAAGAAGAAGGGAAAATAGGGAAATAACGGGAGAGGAGCCACAAAATAAAAACCATCAGCGCCCACCCCCCCCGTCCGAAAATACTCAGAGCCCACGAGAAGATAATAAGCACAAGGATAAGCTCCAGGAACATGAAGGAGAATCGAACATAGTCATACAATCACAAACGGATCATCCGACCATACCGCAAGATAATAGTCCACCGAGGCAAGTTCATCTCAACCCTGTCCTTGTCTATCCCAAGCTGTAGTCGTCCAACACACAAGGAAGCAGATCATGAGGAACAGGAGGCGAATAACAGGGAGTCCAATCGTCAATCCACACAAGTCATATCGATTGCGACCCGGATGAACCAAAAAGGACAGCAACCACCTCAGGCAATGCAGGCACAGTTCCGACGACAATAGGAGGAAAGCCGACCCTGCGGGGCAAGCACAGGATCTTCGTTCGGCCATTCGAGGCAAAAAGGGAAAGGGAGATCCAATGAGACCGGTCCGGACGGGACCCGGGCGGCGAACCCCCGGCACAGGGGGGAGCACAGGATGATTGAGGGCAGCGGACATCCGTACACCCACACGAGCGGCAGCCGCCGGGCCCACGACCTCCAGGAAAGTTCCAGCAGCACACAGCAGCGATGAAGCCGCACACACCGGGGGGGGCCCAGCAGGCCCGGCAAAATGATCCTCCTCCAGGTCAGCGGTAGGTGCGGCCATGGGAGCACTCCAGGAGCGCAAGGCAGGGAGGATGTCGCCAAGTGTAGGCTCACCTTTACGGTATTCAGCAAACGTGCCATGCGGCGGACCAGCGTCGCCAGTCTCAGCCAGGCTGAGAGACATGGGGCCGGCCGCCATCTTAGAAGCCCGGCGGGGCCGCGGCAATCTCCGACCCCCGTCCGGCCACCAGCGGGGCAAACAGGATACAGCCAACCACCAGCAGAGGCACCTCCAGAGCAGGAAGGCGGGCCACCAGAAGAAGGAGGGTCGCCGGCTCCCCACGCTACCGGCTCCGTTCTCCGAGTCCGGGCGGAGGGACTCAAAATGGCCGGACAGGAGAACAAAGGGGAGACGAGCCACATACACGGTCAGCCCCGTCCATGGAAGGCAGTGCCCCAACACCAGGCCGCAGAGCCGCCGGACCAGGCCCGTAGAGCCGTAAACGGTCTAACCGCACATCGGCCTCTCCGACCGAGCCCACTCCGCCACCAAGGGCCGGCCACAGCGCTCCGCCCTGCCTGGGCGCCGCCGAGGAGTTTCAGGTTCGCTCGCTCCGGAGGCCCCGAAGCGAACCAGGGTGCAGCTCAGGATCCACGGCACCCAGGAACATACGGATCAGACGGTAAGTGCCTGCAAAATGTCTTAGTTCCATAGTCTATCAAAGAACACTTCCCGGGGCAGGATAAAACACAGGATAGACGTTCCAGACAGGAAAGCGAACGGAGCCGAGCTAAAACGCGGCCATCTCGGACGCGAGCTTGGCTCCTCCCCCCGAGCCAAGATATATTAAGAGACTGAGACTGAGAATAAAAACAGTACAAGAGAAACTTGCAGACAAAAGGAGAAGTCCACGGATTGCAGAACAGCCTGGGGATAGCTCCAAAAGAAGAAGTGATCGAATAAAAAGACTGAATGAAAAATATCAGGATCCTGAATGGACATACCTGATTTTGGAAAATTTTGAGGAACTTGATATAACTGACGAAAGCGACGAAGATCAGGATACTGATTTGTCTGTCGAAGAAGAAGAGCTCACCTGAAATTGCACAGAGTAAGCTACCTGTGTAAAGTTACAAAGAGGGGTTGAAAAACATCTTCTGAGCCAAAATGTCTGATTCAAGAATGAATGGAAGGCCTAGTCGTAGTTGTTGCAAAACATGCTGCAAAGTATGTATATGTAGTATAGTTATAGTTATATTAGTTTGGATAGGACTTACAGTTTTCATTCCCTTTATGGTAAGCAAAAATACTAATATCGACCCTACACAGACTACTGACACTGACGAACTGACAACACGAAGTGTAGAAAGACATGAGAAGGCACTCAGACAAACAAAACGAGACTTAGAAGCATCAGATGAGGAAGGACTACATTACCATGGAGTTAAAAATCAGACGCATTTAAATGTTTTCGCAAACCTGTTAGTACACTATGTAGAGACTATGGAGATAGAGGATTGCTATGTCTGCATGAAGCTACCTACTTCTGTAGCTGAAGGCATGACTTACCATCACTTGCCCCTGACATATGGAATTTCCTGTAGTATTTTAGCAAGCTTGTTTTACAAAAGAGGACCATTATAGTACTATTACTCTAACAATGACGTGATCTTTTCTGAACTTCCTATACGTGGAAACCTGAACCCTGTACATACTAAAAGTGACGTTACACGTTATATGGGAGAATACTTTCTGACTATAGGTACCATAGACCTAAATGACGCACACAGGGACAACTTGACCTGTTCATTACATGAACAAGAGAAAATATTCTTAAACATGGCAGAGAAAAGAAGGGAGAGTTTCCAAAGAAAGGCAAATGACAAAAGACAGAAAACTCCTAAATGGGCTGAAAACATGGAAAGCACCTCAAATGACGGAGCAGGGCCTGCTTTGTTGCTGGATTTCGAAAAGAAAGGGAAACTCTGTCTTCACCGCGAGAAGACTAGTTATTATAATAACATTTTCATTGGTTCCAGTCAATGTGAGCACAATTACAAGGTAATTGGAGGTTGGGGTTTCAAAAATGGGTCAGAACCTGTGTTTCCAGGAATTTATTATATATGTGGAAACAAGGCTTATTTCAAATTGCCGGATCACTGGTATGGAAGCTGCTACTTTGGCATTGTTTTCCCGAAAATATACCATGTGAACGAAATTGCTGGAAGCAGTGAAAACACTAATGGCTTAGTGCGTAGCAAAAGAGAAAGCGTAGGTGAAATAATGGGTAGTATTTTTAGTGCACTGATACCTGGAGTGGGAGTGGTTCTGAACACTCACAGAATTTGCAAATTATCCACAATAGTGGATGTGTTGTCTACTGACACGGCTCATGGATTTCTGTTGGTCAATACCGAAATGGTTGCGATCAGATCAATGGTTTTGCAGAACAGACTTGCTCTTGACACTTTATTAGCAAAAGAGGGCTGAGTCTGCCGGATGTTGAAGGCGCAACATTGTTGCACTTACATTCCGGACAAAAATGTACAAAGCAAAAGATATGTGAAAAATATTACTAATTTGGAAAAAGAACTCAAACCACTCGAGGTTGACAGTGCCTGGAAGAGACTGGTTGATGGTCTCTCCAATGTAGGTCATTGGTTTGCTAGCTTAGGTAGAAGCTTACTGTTTAAGGTACTGATGCCAATTGGAGTGATAGGTTTTATCCTATTTCTCATATTCGTCTGTTGCAAATGTCGCAAACACACAAAAGGGTATCAAGTGAATGCAAGAGGAGTGAAACGGAGTGCGGATGAACTTGAATTAGAAGAAATGAATAATCAGATTTACAAAAGGGTGAAAATTCTCACCCTACCAAAAACGAGAAAGAGAAACTGAATAGGCTGTTGGAAGAAATAGAGCTGTACAAAGTGTGAAAGGAAAAGTTGGCATCTGGTTCCATTATTTTGTGATGATAGTAAATATCATCAAAGAGGGGATTGATAGAGCAAGATTTCGCATCGCGACTTGCTCGATTCATGAACCTCGAATCTGTTGTAACCTTATAACAATTGTACGTTTTACTAATCTCTTTTTATAGGGTATGCGTGTGTGGTAGCGAAGCTTGCCTATGTGTTTTACTAATATAAATAACCGTTGTACCTAAAATGGCCGCTGCTTGCATTTGTTTCTGCGCATGCGTTGGGCATAGTCACGTGACATGACGCAGTCACAGTTTGAGAGGGAAAGGGTGCGCATGCGTAATAGCCTAGAAAGGCTGCTCAAACATAACCATGTGGTGAAGCTCGTGCCTTTGCTCTCGTGTCGTTATATATTGCCCTAATATCTAATTGCATAGTATATTTTTATAATGATAAAACTGAAGTACGAAATCATGACATGTAATACATTCGTTTATTTTCTATGTTTTAATTTGTTTTCGCTTACTTTTCATGTATCGCGGGAAATGGGGGTCCGAATGGGTCGTGAGCCATCTTGAAGGTCCCTTCCGCGCATGCTCATGATGCGAGGCAAGAAACAACCTTGGGCAGTGGAACTCAGCCAGCTGGCAGCCACAGTCAAGATGCTCATGTGAACGCCACCTCTGACCCAGCAAGATGGAGTTAACTGTCCTCAAACCGATACAATGACATTTTCTCTATTGTATTCTATGCGGCTTCTCATGGGAACCCCAATCTTGCTAGGCGGCACCTTAAAATGCAAAGTAGGTCTTGAAATAGTCTGTTCTGATTGGTGTGTTAACCAAATCCTACCTTAGGACCAATCGAAATTGGGGATTCTGACACTTTGCAACATTTGGGGGGTGGTACACTGTCCCAAAACAGTATATCTACCCTAGGTTCACCTAGGGAATTTGTCCGACTTGTCTGAATAGCTGACCTGTCACTGACCCAACGCACTCAATAGGTGACTGAAGATACAGAGCGCTGCGGAGCACTCTGTCCGAAATTGACCATAGACTAAGGTTTTACTAAACCTTAAGTGCTGGCGGAGCACTTTTTCTGGGAGTTCGCTGACCCAATCGGGGTCCTGACTGATAGCTGCAGAGAGGGTGGAGCGCAGGCGTTGCTTCCAAACTGCGGGTGCTGGTCGTACCTTGGTGGTCCTGTCCTGATCCTAATCTGGGTTTCCTGTCCTGTCCTGGGGTGTCCATTCTGCACCTGCTGTCCCGTTGATGTCTGTCCTTCCTGGGGGTATTTCCTGTCCTTAACTGACCCGTGGCCAGGGTTGGTTTTCACACCAGTCTAGGTAAATATCTTGCTGAAAACTCTGAAACTGCACCTTCCTATTTTTCTGTCTTTGCTTCAATAAAGACATACCCTTTGCATATGTTAATTTTCCATGCTTTTCTCCGCAACCATTGCATCTCATTAAAGTCATTTACATTTGCATTTCATAGCATGTTCCTATGTTACCCTACCTTTTTAGAAATCATTTTCTCCATTGCAGTTTGCAATTGGCTTATGTGGTCTATAATTTTCTCGTATAAAACTGACTAAAGTAATTTCCTTAATGCATAGCGTGTTTTGACTCTCCTATAGATATATAGGATCTCTGAATTTACCATAAGTATAAAACTTTTCCAATAGGGAATCTCTAGTACGTGCATAAGATTGTTCCTTAATGAATGTCCATTCTTATAACTTTCTTCTGAATCTGCATAGCATATCCCCGTTGCATCTCATATCAGAATTTCAATGGTTATCCTGACAAATTTTTCTCTATAGCTATGTACTTTTCGTTATCTTGATTATTGATTGTCTTCTTCTTGTAAATCTACTGATTTCTGAGAATGAACTAACTTTAGATAAAACTTATAAAATTTTCAGTTGTCCGTGGTCATTTCATGAAATAAAGTACAATAAGTTGGGTTTTGTATTTTGCTGCCTTTCCTTTTACAGCTAGCTCCCTGACCCATCGTGGTCATAAGTACCCGTAACGGTGGATGGTAAGTCGGGTACACTGGAAATAATCGAAAGGGACTCAATGATTATTGGTAGTAGATTGTAAGGTCATCTGATCAATGTATATATGGTGAATTGGAGTATATGGGCCCGAAGCCAGAGTGGCGAAATTATTGGTCGGGTGACCTGCGATCTCCATCACCCCTACCTGCGCTCCCTACACAGGGCCGCCATGAGCCTAGAGACGCCCCTGGTCCTGGTCCATGAACTTTCGGCAGTGTCTGAATGGGCACTAGGCTTGCGCAGTCCTGATGTATGAACTTTTGACGGTATGTACCTGTGTTGAGTGCCATAGGCTTGCGTTGGGTCAGTTATGTGTGCTGGAAGTTCACAGTGCTGGCCTATTACTTGTACATTTTTTATGGAGTCCATGTCAGATGTTTTACATGCGCTTTGGTGGTGTGTGTCCATTCTGGTCCTGATGAAAACACTGCCATCTTTTTGCCCTTGTGTAGACCGATTTTTCTGCAGCCGACTCTCCACTTGCTCAACAGCAGTCTGGCTTCTCCTGTCACCCTCTTAAGATATCGCCGCCTCCCAAACCCATTGTGACAACAACAAAGCTAGGGATGTAGGCAGCGCTTTAAATGGGACGAGTCCTGCCGGGAAACGATTCTGTCCCCGGGAGGCACTATTTCCAAGTCCATAAAATTACTTTTAACCACGGATCAATTTTTAAAAAGAACTGTAAAAGCCCTTAATGACATCTATGTCAATCTATGTCAACGATACAGCCCATGATTGCTTTACCAAAGAGTTTTTGCTTTTCGAAATGGGATGTGTGCTGCTTTTAATAGCACAAACAATCACGATTATTAACCTTTTTGTCGTTTTTAGGTCTCGACCTAAAGCAATGCTTGTTAGGTCTCGACCTAAAGCATTGCGTTTAGCAATGCTTGTTGTCGAGATTTCTAGTAAGCCGTTTGGAAAGTCTGCCAAGGTGGATTAGCCACAGTTCATGTGATATATGCGCGTGCACAAACCAGCTACGTCACAAACCACCATTTGTCTGTGCTTCGCATCAGACATCAAAGCTGCCGCTCCCGCTCCCCCCATCAGACTTCAAAGTAATGCACTCCCGCCCCACCCCCGCCACAGCAATGTCGAGAGCTTGTTTTGAGGCACATTGTTTGCTTTCTACTTTCCGTGTGGATTTCGTTATTGATGGGATTGAAGTTCAGCTCTGATCTCTGTTTACTTTAATGTAAATACTGCAAAGGTATTTACGTTTGGCTGCGATCTTTGTTTACTTTAATGCAAGGAAAATGCTACTTACCAGTATGTATCTGTTTTTGGCATGTAGAGCTGCAGAGTCCTTCACTTAGCAATAGATCGCCACCTGGTGTTGGGCTCGGATGATCGCAGGTTGTTGTCTTCTTGGAAGAAGTCTTTGTAGTCACGAGATAGGTGACTCCTCCCTTGGACAATACTGCGCATGGTCATCGACTCCATCCTCAGATTGTTTTTCGCCATGATGGGAAATGATGGAGTTAGTAGAAGTAAAGAGAAAGGATGTCCATGCGTGTGCATCTAAGTAAGATGAGTACTGGAACGGATACAAGTCCCGGGGAGGCAGGAGGGCGTGTAGGACTCTGCAGCTCTACATGCCAAGAACAGATGCATACTGGTAAGTAGAATTTTCCGTTTGAGGCATATGAGCTGCAGATCCTACACTTAGCAACGATTGTGCAGCAGTGTCTCCCCTAGCGGTGGCCGCTTGTATCCGTTGCAGCATACTGAAATAGTGTTTTAAGGACAGCTTGGCCCACTGCAGCTTGCTGCTTGGCTTGCACATCAACACAATAGTGTTTAGTGAAGGGGTGTATTGTAGACCATGTTGCTGCCTTGCATATGTCCTCTAGTGGTATGTTTCCTAAGAAAGCCATAGAGGCTCCTAGTTTGCGAGTGGAGTGTGCTCTAGGAGGAACTGTTAGTGTACGTTTAGCTTTTTGATAGCATATTTGAATACACTTTACAATCCACCTTGCAATTCCTCCTTTAGAGATGGGATTGCCTTTGTGTGGGGGAGAGAAAGATACAAATAGTTGTTTTGTCTTTCTGAAGGATTTAGTCCTGCCTGTGTAGTATAGTAGAGCTCTTCTAACATCTAAGGTGTGTAAAGCCTTTTCTGCAACAGAGTCCGGTTTTTGAAAAAACACTGGTAACTCTACTGATTGGTTAAGGTGAAAAGGAGTAATCACTTTTGGCAGGAATTTAGGATTGGGTCTAAGAACCTCTTGGTTAGGATGTATCTGAAAAAATGGTTCTTCTATTGTGAATGCTTGTATTTCACTAAGTCATCTGAGAGAGGTGATGGCAACAAGAAAGGCAGTTTTCCATGTTAGGAACTGCAGTTCACATTTATGTAAAGGCTCAAAAGGGGGGCCCATGAGTCTTGTAAGGACCACATTTAGGTTCCATACTGGAGCAGGCGGTAACCTAGGTGGGATTATTCGTTTAAATCCTTCCATAAATGCTTTTATTGCAGGTACTCTAACGAGAGATAGATGTTGTCTATTTTGTAAATACGCTGCAATTGCTGCCAGATGCAGGCGTATGGAAGAATAAGCCAAATTGGACCTTTGTAGGTGTAGAAGGTAGCAAATAATATTTTGGATGGAAGCATCCAGTGGATCAATGTGATTGTTGTTACAGTATATTGCAAATCTTTTCCACTTAGCAGCATAACATGCTCTGGTAGTGGGTCTTCTAGCTTCTTTAATTATATTCATACAGTCTGGTGCTAAGTTTAAGTAACCAAACTCTAGGACTTCAGGAGCCAGATCGCCAAATTCAGTTGGCTTGGTTCTGGGTGCCTTATTTCTCCATGGTTCTGTATTAACAGGGATGGCGTGAGCCATAATTTCTGATGTGGAACCAGTAAGAGGTCTAGTAGCGTGGTGAACCACGGCTGACGTGCCCATGTGGGGGCCACTAGTATTAGTTTGAGAGACTGTTGTCTGAGCTTGCGTACTACTAGTGGAATGAGTGGGAGAGGCGGAAAAGCGTACGCAAATCTGCCTGACCAGTTCATCCATATTGCATTCCCCTCCGACCGTGGTTGTGGAAACCTGGCGGCGAAGGTTGGGCCTTTTGCATTTTCGTGGGTGGCGAACAGGTCTATCTGTGGATGCCCCCACATTTGGAAAAATGGTTGTAGAACTTGTGGGTGCAGCTCCCATTCGTGAATCTGTTGTGACTGACGACCAACAGATCTGCTATCTGGTTGTGAATCCCTGGAAGGTGTTCTACTGTCAGGTGTATGTTTTGAGGGATGGCCCATCTCCAAATGTTCTGTGCAAGCTGGGACAGTTGCAGAGAGTGTCCCCCCCCCTGTTTTTGTATATAATACATGGCTGTCATATTTTCCGTCCGGACTAGGACAGCTTTGTTTTGTATTTGTACTTGAAAAGTTTTGAGTGCTAGGAAAATTGCTAGCAACTCCAAATGGTTGATGTGGGACTGTTTCTGTTGATTGTTCCACTGGCCTTGTGTGGTAAAATGCAAGAGATGGGCTCCCCATCCTGTGAGGGATGCGTCTGTCGTGAGCACTATCTGTGGAACAGGGTCTAGGAACGGCCGTCCCTTTGTCAAGTTTTTGGTGTTCCACCATTGTAGAGAGCGATATGTACGGCTGTCTACCAACACCAGGTCTGTGAGCTGACCTTGAGCCTGATTCAACTGTTGTGCTAGACATTCTTGTAATGGGCGCATTTGCAGTCTTGCGTGAGGAACTATAAAGATGCAAGACGCCATCATGCCTATTAGTTTCATGAACACTCTGGCTTGGAGAGAGTGTTGGCATTGAAAAAGAGAGACTAAGTTTTGAATGCTTTGAATCCTGGCTTGACTGGGATACGCTAGAGCTGCAGATGTGTCTATGGTAGCTCCTAGATATTGATGAACGTGCGAAGGCTCTAGGTGCGACTCGGTGTAGTTTATCGTAAACCCTAAGTTGTGCAGTGTTTGAATTGTTTGTTTTGTGTGTACACATTGGTTGAACGATCTTGCTTTTATGAGCCAGTTGTCGAGGTAAGGGAAGACATGTATTTGTTGTCTTCTGAGATGTGCTGCTACTACTGCTAAGTACTTTGTAAACACTCGTGGTGATGTTGTAACCCCGAATGGAAGGACTTTGAACTGATAGTGTTGTCCTTGTATGACAAACCTTGGATACTTCCTGTGCGCAGGATGTATAGGAACGTGAAAATAGGCGTCCATTAGGTCTAGTGTGGACAGAAAGTCTCCCTGTTGTAGTAATGGGAGTACTTGTTGTAAAGTGATCATGTGAAAATGATCCGATTGTATGTAGTGGTTGAGGGGCCTGAGGTCGAGAATTGGTCTCAATGTCCCGTCCTTTTTGGGAATTAGGAAGTACAGGGAGTAAACTCCTGTTCCTTGTTCCTCTAAAGGAACTACTTGAATAGCATCTTTTTGTAGAAGTACTAGAACTTCCTGTTGAAGCAGAGTTATGTGTTCTCCGGACATTGGACGCTGCCTGGGTGGTATGTTTGGGGGGGTTGCTGTGAGTTCTAGGCAGTAGCCATGTTGGATAATTTGTCTTACCCACCTGTCTGTTGTAATGGAGTTCCAGACAGGTAGGAACTGTGAAAGTCTGCCCCCCACAGGAGTGGAATGCTGTAGGGGAGGCAGAGGGAAGTCACTGTTTGGGAGTGGAAGAGGAGCGGTTGTTGTTATTACCTCTACCTCTTCCCTTATTATTGTTGCCTCTGTATCCTCCTCTAAAGTAGCCTTTGTTAGAGGAGGTTTGTGTGTTTGTCTTAAAAGATGATGTGGTCTCTGTGGCAGTTTGCTTTGAGCCTCCTCTATGGAAGGAGCGGCGAAAAGAGCTTTTATTCTGGGTGGATTGTAATGCACCCATAGACTTAGCTGTGTCCGTGTCTTTTTTCATCTTCTCTAGTGTGTTGTCTACCTCCGGCCCGAACAACTGGTTCTGATTGAAGGCCTGGTTCAGGATGGTAGTTTGGACCTCAGGTTTAAAACCTGAAATGCGTAACCAAGCATTACGTCTGAGAATCACACTAGTATTGACTGCTCTGGATGCTGTGTCACCTACATCTAGTGCGCATTTAATTGAGGCATTAGATATTAGGTTGCCTTCTTGTAAGAGCTCTGCTGCCTGATCTTTGTATTGATCTGGGAGATGTTCCATTAACTTTTCCAGTTGGTCGTAGTGAGCCCTGTCGTAGCGTGAAAGTAAGGCTTGTGTGTTTGCTATGCGCCATATGTTTGATGCTTGTGCAGCAATCCTTTTCCCCGACGCATCAATCATTTTTGATTCTTTGTCAGGCGGGGGAGTGTCACCAGAAGTTTGGGAGTTGGCTCTTGTACGTGCATTTGACAATACCAAAGAGTCTAGTGGCAGATGTCCCTTAATATAGACCGGATCAGCTGGTGCTGGTCTATAGTTTTTTTCTATTCTGGGATTTAGCACCCTACATCGTACTGGATCTTTAAAAATGTCTGGAGCATGTTTAATGACTCCTTTGATCATGGGTAATATTTGAGTAGACCTTTGTGACTGCTCAAATGTGTCTAGTAAGAAATCCTCCTCAATGGCATCAGAGTGCATGGATACCCCATGGTAAAGGGCAGCTCTGTTTAATAGATGGTTAAACCCAATACTATCTTCTGGAGGGGAAGGTTTTGTTGGGTAATACTGAGGATCAGGAATATCTGGTGCATTGTTTGGTGTAAAATCATATGCCTCGTCCTCCTTGGGATATTGGGGGTTGACATCCTCATCTACAGGGTATGTTACGTCATTGCCCCCACCTAAATCATACTCCTCGTTAGTGTGGTGTGATGATGCAGGAGATTGAACAGGAGAAGTTATAGGTTCAATGTAAGGATGGATAGGAGAGGAAGAAGGTGAAGGAGAGGAAGGGTGCATTGGAGAAGTTGCACAATCCTTCTTTTTGGCAGGAACCACAGGTGGAAGTGGTGTGTCTGCTGGTCTCTTTTTGTAAGGAATTGCTTCCACATGTCCAGTTTTTGTATTAATTTAGACTTTCTTCTGTTTAGGATCTGGTGTAAACAGTTTTTCTTGTTCCATAATCTTCTTCGGCGTCGATTCTTTCGGTGCCGATAGAGGTTGCTTAGTGTTTTTTGCCTTAGGAGGAGTGATTGAGTCCTGTGGCAATTTTTTCGGTGCCAAAGGTTGTTTAGGCTTGGTAGGCTTGTCAGAGGGTTTAGGCGTGTCTGTATCATGCCTTGGAGTCTTTGGTACCGATATTGGAGATTTCGGCGTGGAGACAGGTTTTGTTGTGCCTGCGGCGCCGGAATCTGGCTTCCCTTCTTTATTTTTGGAACCAGAGGGTTTCAGCCCCGATGCGTCTTTTGGGTCGGGTGCCGAAGGGTCTTTGTCTTTGGGCACCGAAGGGCGTTTTTGCTTCGGTGTCGAAGAGTCCTTCGGTGTCGAAGGATATTTTGGTGCCAATGGAGGAGGTGGAATTGGCACATGTTTTTTCGGCGCCGAGGCACCGGAAGGCGTAGTCTTTTTCCTCGGAGCCGAGCCCGAAGGCGGGGCGTCGAAGGGTAAATCTCGGTCTCGACTGGGCCCCCTGGGCGGAGTGCCGACCACTGCCTTAGTCTTGGGTTGTGTATGTTGTGCGGGGGCAGTGGTACTCACGGGTTGTCGAGATGGAATCGAATCGTCCGAGTCCTCTGCCCCGATATGATCTGGAGATCAGGCGAGTCTTCCTCGGCGACGAGTGGAGCCTCGTCCTCGGAGATATCTTCGATTGGATCTTTGTCCTCGGAGTCTCTTCTTCGACGATCTCCTCCTCAAAGATGGCCTCCGGGGCTGGCGCTGATCTCCTCATTTCGTGTCGACGGGCCCTCCGATCCCGAATTGTTTTCTTCGATCGGAAGGAGGCACAGGCTGTGCAGGTCGACTCGTCATGTTCTGGCAAAAGAGAGGTTGCAGACCTCGTGATAGTCGCTATGAGGGAATTTTGCTCGACATACCGGGCACCTCTTGAATGGAGTTCTGTCCATGAGGCGTAGGCCGCACAGCGCCGATAGGCCCAACGGCCCGTGTCGACGCAATGGAATGTAGCTGGTGATGTCAAAAAGTATATTCGATGTCGAAATAAGTTTATCTAAAGTTTCTCGCTTCGAAATTGCAGAAAAAGTCTTTTCAAGTCGGAGCGGAAAACTTGCAGCCGAACCCAGTGGCGGAAAAAAACAATCTGAGGATGGAGTCGATGACCATGCGCAGTATTGTCCAAGGGAGGAGTCACCTATCTCGTAACTACAAAGACTTCTTCCAAGAAGACAACAACCTGCAATCATCCGAGCCCAACACCAGGTGGGGATCTATTGCTAAGTGTAGGATCTGCAGGTCATATGCCTCGAACACCAAGTTTTTAATGCCGATCTCTGTTGTTGGGAAACCAAACGCCTACTATTCTCTAATGGCGGTCGCTTTTCTCAAGCTTCAGCCACTTCCGTCCCACCTCCTTCTGCTCACCTCTCTTCCTCTTCCCCCACCTGGCTCATGTGCCCTCCCCTCGTTACATCAGGCTTACTCTGCCCCTTCTCTTCCCCTCTTTTCCTCATACTGTTGCTCACACCCCATCCCGAATTCTCTCCACCGGCTGTTCTCCGCGAAGCCTCTACCCCACCTGCTATTATACCATCTCCCTCAGAGTTCCGAGCCGTGATGCTCACCCCCAGTCCATGACGCTGCAGACACCGCTCTTGAATGACTTGCTTCGTGTCATCGCTTGTTTTAATTATTTTCATGTGTCATCAAACACTTCCAGTGTGGCACACCACGCTATCAAGGCTCTTCTGGCACCCGTTCAGCTTCAGCTTCAACCAGCTTCAACTGGTGCCCGACATCGCACCCCTGCTGCCCCGCGAGCGCTTGTTTTAATTGAAAAAACAGTAGTGTGCCTAAGTAATATGCTTTTTGGCCCCTTAACTTGCTTGAAAAATAAATAAAACCACTCTATACATTCAACCGCCGCACGTGAGCTGGAGGATAAAAATGCGCTCTCACTCGCAAGTATTACCTGTAAATAGGCGGGAAGCAAACATTAGCGGAGAAGCTGCTCTTTAGTGAACCGTAGCATTTCCACTCACTTTGCGCTTCTTCCCCGTCATTTGGCCTCATGTGTAGTCAGACTTCTCTTCCCTTTTACCGAGAAGCATGTGGTTTAAATGTGAGGAAGAAAGGAAAAGGGCAATTGCATTCCCCCCTCATATTTTGAACACCCAAAATACAAATGAATGAACTATAGATGAGCGCATGCAGGGTTTCCCTTTTCAAGCGCGTTTTTGGGCTTCTGGGGTTGTCCTACGCTCACAGCACGCCCCCCCCTCCGCCCTCCATTGCACGGGCAGTGCGTGCTGTATAAACACGGTCAGCAAAAGTGGTAACATCTTGTTTATTATCTCTTCCTCCGCATCGCTGGCTCGCTCTGCCTCCGTCTTGCTCGCCCCTCCCCCTCCACAGCGGCCCTTATTGTCACCTCGGCTTACACTCACCCCTCCTTTCTCCCCCTTTGGCCGCTTTGTTAGCAGCTTGTCATTAACTTTTGTATTATGGACGTATTATGATTATATTCCTATGGGAAGGGTAGTGCTAGTCCAAGGTACATTGCGCGCTCCCACGTTTCTCTGGCCTCGTCTTAATTTGCCTCTGTAAATAATTAACAGATTATTGCGATCCACCACCCTTAACGATCTAATGGTGCCTCGTACCAAGACCATCTCATGGGGAGACCGCCGCTTCATGGTCACGGCGCCAAGATTGTGGAATACCCTTCCTCAGTCGATCAGGACCAGTCACTCTCTCTGGGCATTTCGTAAAAAGCTAAAAACCTGGCTGTTTAATCAGTAAACCCTCATATACTAGCTGTGGAGAATTTTGCAGAAGTTGCAGCGCCGAGACGCCTAAGGGCAATTGTTCGCGCTTAATCAAATGTCATAAATAAATAAAAAAAATAAAAATAAACATTTAGCATCTGGGGGATTGCGGGTTATCTGTAAATGTGAAGCGATCTAATTTTAGTTTCTGCTTTGATGTTTCTGAATTTAAAAGTTTGTTTTCATTTATCTGAACAAACCTTTTACGGGCACAGTTGTAATTGTTCTCACTGTGGATACAATCACATTTGCAATCGCTGCTTCTAGTTCGAACCTTTCTAGACAGCGCCTACACTGAGCGTGTTCTTGTGCTAAGGGCTTTATTTCAGCCGGGGTCTACCGGTGCGCACATTGCGTTTAATTCCTGGCGCTTACTCTGGGCATGTTGTAATACATATTACTTAAGGAATATGCAGTTTCTGTTTTTAATTTTTTTAATTTTTTTTTGTTTTTTTCTTGACATGATACATACAGATAAAAACATGTAAACACTTGTGGCAAATAGATCTCATCACCTATTTTTTTATAAAACATAATATACGCAATGATCGTTATGTTTGTAGCTGTTGGGTGGCTGGTTACATGTCCTGCTAGGCTATTCATTTTCGTGACAGCGTTGCAACGGACCTGGACTCTTCGCCCTGTGCTTGGTTCTGAACATATAACATGTACATATAACATATAGTTGTTGACGGCTGGTTGAGGATCGGCATGCAGCACTGTGCATGGTTATCGCTATTTATGTTGTCTATGGTGGCTTGAACAGATCTAGGGAGTTATCTAATGGTTACCACATCTCTCTGTTAGGATTCCTCCAGGGTGTGTATCTTAGTGCTGTGTTGTCGGCTCCTCTTAGGAACGTTACCCAGTTTAGCCACCTTTTGAAGGTGGCCTTGGAGGTGTCTTTCCATTTGGCTAGTACTATCTTTGTGGCACTCGTTAGGAGGAAGTCGAGAAGGTTTCTTTCTTGTTGTGAGTTAATCTCGTTGTTAAGGTGTGCTGTTGTTAGAGTGCAGAACTCTTTTTTGAGGGTGCAGCCTAGTGTCTGGTTGGTGAAGTTGAACACTTTATCCCAAAATTTTTTGACCTTGCTACAATGGAAAATTAGATGTGCTAGGTCCCCTGTAGCGTTATTGCAGTTCCAACATTGGCTATTCTCTCATAAGCCTAGTTTTGCTAGTCGTCCTGGAGTCCAGTTTGCTTGGTGCAGTAACCAGAACTTTGTTTGAGCGAGTACTGGTGATATCATGTTTTGCGTAGGGGAAGACCACATGGTAGCCTTTTCCTGTTCTGTGAGATTTCTGCCTATCTGGGTTTCCCAGTAGCGTGTGTTTTTATCGGTGAGTTTTGAGGTAGTTGGGCGGAGGAGTTTATATAGGTGTGATACATGGTGACCTGTCTTGTTTAGATTCTCCATAAATTGGAAAATTGAGGGGGTCAGTTTACTTAGGTTTGCTTTTGTAATTGCTGTTTTAATGGCCAGGAAGTTGTATAGTTCCACCTCTGGGAGGTCGAACCTTCTCTTGATGGTATTGAAAGTGAGGGGAGTGCCTTTCTCTTCTAGGTGAGCCGGGTGTGAGAGGCCCAGTGTCCTCCACCTTCTTATCTCTAGGGGTTTGCCTCTGTATTTTATCTTAGGGCTTGCCCAGAGTGCAACCCATTTCGAGTTTTTGATGCTTATCTCTAGTTTTTGGTCTACTTTAAGGAGTCCAGACTTGGATCACTGGGCTGTGCGAGTCCACTCCTTTACTACTTTAAGCAGGGCCAGTTTTGTTATCTTGAATATTGGGTTCCCTTTTAGTGACTGCTTATTGGCTGTGAGGAGGGTTAGGGGGTCTGAGTTGTCGACGATGTCTCTCTCCAGGCATAGCCAGGTAGGAGTGTATTTCTGGTTTTGTAGTACCCAGTGCAGCCCGTGCCTGGCCATGCAGGCTGTCTGAAATGTCCTCAGGTCTGCAACATTAAGGCCTCCCAGTTCTTTTCTCAATCTTAATTTTTGGAGGGCTATTCTTGGTTTTTTGTCCTTCCAAATGGATTTGTTCAGTGCATGGTCTATTTTCTTATGGAAGTCGTCAGTTAGTGCTAGGGGGAGCATGCTGGCCAGGTAGTTAACTATTGGTGTGACCATCATTTTGACTGTTTCTATTCTTCCCCACCAGGTGATAAATTTGGGCGACCAGTTCTCCAGTAGGCCTTTTATCTTTTTCAGTGTGTTTTCTTCGTTTTGTTCGAGGGTAATTCCTAAATTCTTCCCGAAGTTGATTCCTAGGTATTTGATCGATTACGTTTGCCACGCTAGTCCCGATTCTCCTAGTACTTCTCTGGTTGTGTGTACGTTCATTGGCATGCACTCTGACTTATCTCTCTTTAATTTGTACCCGGAGTGGGAAGCGTAGGTGTCAATGGTGCTCATGAGCGCTGGTATGGATTCTGTTTGGGTCTTCTGTAATGATCAGCAGGTCGTCCGCGTAGGCCGCAAGCTTGGACGTGGTGTTATTGATGGATATGCCTGCTATGTTTTTGTTTGTGAGGATGTCTTTGATCAGTGGTTCTAGAGCTAGTAGGAACAGCAGTGGGGATAGAGGGCAGCCTTGTCTGGTCCCTCTTTGGAGGTCAAATGGGGTTGAGGTTGTGCTGTTAATGGCGATCTGCGCTTTTGGGTTTTTGTACAGGGCCATGACTTTTTTAGTGAACATCTCTCCCAGGTTGTATGCCTGTAGGCATTCCCCTAGGAAGTGCCAGGACACTCTGTCGAAGGCCTTTTCTACATCCAGTGTAATTGTGACAGCTGGATTGTGTGAGTTCGAGCAGTGCTTTATTACTTGGCAGAGGAGTCTCGTGTTGTCGCTGGACATTCGGCCTTTCATGTACCCTACCTGTGTGTTGCCTATTAGCTGTGGGAGCACTCCACTGAGACTTGTTGCTAATATTTTGGCATATAGTTTGCAGTCGAGGTTTAGGAGTGATATTGGTCAGTGGTTCTTTGGCCATTGTGTATCCGTACCTTCATTTGGTATGACTATGATATTGGCCTGTGACATTGTTGCGGTTATTTCCCCTACTCCTCCACAGTGATTGAAGGCTTTCGTTAGGGTCGGTGCTATTTGTTCTAGAAAGGATTTGTAGAATGGTGCTGTGTATCCGTCTGGTCCTGGGGCCTTGTTGTCCTTTAGTGACTTAATAGCTGTCTTGCCCTCAAGGGTCTTGATGTCTTGGCCTAGCGCTCTGGCTTCTTCTGCCGATATTTGCGGTAGTTTTAGGTTCTCTAGGTAGGTTTTCGTTCCCTTTGTGTCTAGCCCCTCATCCTTGTTGTACAGCTCCTTATAAAATTCCTTGAAGGTGTGTACGATGTCTTTGTGACGGGTGTGTGTTTTGCTTGTGGTGTCTGTGATTGATGTGATGTTGTGCTGTCTTTGTTTGTGTTTGAGATATGATGCTAGTGATTTCCCTGCTTTACTTGCTTCGCATAGGTTGATCTCTTTGTATTTTTTTATCCATAGCCCTGCACGTTCGCTAAGTATTCTGTTAAATTCATATTTCTTTTTTGTGAGTTCCATGAGTGTGTTTTGATTTGTAGTGTCCCCAATGTGTTGTGTTTCCAACCTTATGATGTCTTTTTCTAGCTGTGCTAGCTGAGCTCTCGCTTCCCTGTCTCTTCTCACTTTTATTTCTATTAGTACTCCTCTGATAGTTGGTTTGAGTGCCTCCCACAAAGTGCTAGGGTCTATGTCTGATGTATCGTTGTCTGAGATGTAGTCGGCAATGGCTTTCTGGATTTTGACTCTGTCTTCTTGTTTGGCTAAGGTTGTGGGGTTGAGTCGCCATATTCGTGTTACGTGTTCATTGTGTCTACCTGCAAGGTGTAGGCTAACGCAGGCATGGTCTGATATTGTTCTGGCAGCAATGTCTGTGTATTCGGGTAGGTGTGTGTGTGTGTAACTGATATGAGAATGTAGTCAATTATGCTGTAGGAGTTGTGAGGGTGAGAGTAGAAGGTGTAATCTCTGGTGTCGGGGTGCTGCAGTCGCCACGGGTCTACTAGATCCAGTTTGTTGCATAGGTTCTTTAGTGTCCTGTGCGATGTCGGGGTGCGTGTTTTGTTTTTAGCCTGTCTTTCTAGTGTCTGGTCTAGCGCCATATTGAAGTCTCCCGCCACGACCATCATGTTGTGTGAGCAGCTGGATTCTAGGTCTTTGGTTACATCCTCCCAGAATGGAATGTCATCTGTGTTGGGTGCATAGATGTTTGTCACTAGTATTGTCTCCTCTCCTCTTTTCAACTGTGTGAGCAGTAGTATACCCTCTCTGTCTTGCTGCACGTTTGCGAAGGTTATGTTAGATTTGCTACTGGTCAGAGTAATGACCCCTCTTTTTTTCCCCACCACTGGTGAGCATGCCACTTGGCCTATCCACCTGGCTCTGAGTTTGGCTGCTTCCTCTGTGGATAGTTTTGTTTCTTGTAGTAAGATAATGCCCCCCTTTGTTTTGGCTAAGTAGTCAAGTGTTTTTTTTCTCTTGACTGGGTGATTGAGACCCTTGACGTTGAGTGAGATGATCGTAAGGTCTGTTAGCAGTGATTTGCTACTTGACTGTGTCATGGTTGGAAATGCAGTGGGCTAGGTTTTGATTTGGCTGTGGGTGACTTATCTTTGGTTGTGGAGTACTGTGCTCTATCCCTGTCTTTAGGGTTTGATTGCTCAGGTGCTGAGGACGATCTGTATAGAGTGTTGGCTTTGGTGATGACAAAGACATGGACAAGACGAACGTGACATACATGACACACATGACTGACTAGACAAACGACCCTTCTCCCCACTGCTCTCCTCCCCTCCTCCCCTCCCTCCCCCTTTCCAATGCTCCTTCGTGCTGTGGGCGTGCGACAGCAAGATCCTCCCCACCCGCCCTGACCCCGGGAAATTGAACCCCTATTCTTTCTAGAGCTAGCATATAAAGGATATAAAGGATATATAATAGTAACGTGTGAGCCTCTGAGGTAGATTTGTTGTAATGTTCATCGTTGTGTAGTCTTTATGTGAGGTAGTTGTGCTTTTTCTTCATTGCAAGGTAGATTTGTTGTTCGAATGTTCTGTTAACTTTTTCTTTCGTCTCCGTGCGACCTTATTTGAGGAGGTCTTTGGTTTTTCCTTTGTGGGTCTGCTTGTTGGCCGTGCCTCCATCTGTTTGCTATAACGTGTCAATTGTCTGGTGCTTTGCCTCAATATGTTGCTGTGCCTGGTGAGGCGCTTCTTTTCCCCGTCGGCAACGAATCTTCCATTTCCTGCGTTGGTGGTCCTTGTAAGTAAAGTGAAAGTTCAGTTGGGTCTTAGAATGTCATAGCGATCCCTTTGCTGAGTATTCTGAATTTTGCCGGGCCAGTGAAGGAGAAGGCGATGTTTTCTTTCCTCAGCCTGTCTCTCTGGGCTAAGAACCCCTTTCTGATGTCGACTGTCGGCTTCGAGTAGTCCTGCGTTAGGATGATTTTGTGGCCATTCCATAACAGGTTGGGGTTTTTTCTCGCTACCCCGAATATGGCATCTGTTTGGTGTGAGCGTAGTGGTCTGCAAATTATCGGTCTTGGTGTTGCTCTGCCCGTTTGTTTGGTTGCTGGCACTCTGTACGCCTTGTCCAGCTCGAACGTCCCTTCGAACTTCAGGTTGGTTAGCTTTGGGATGAGGTTTTGTATTAACGACACACATGAGCCGGCCTTTTCTTCCTCTCCTTCCGTTACTCCCAAGATCCTTATATTACCTTTCCTGTTGCGGTCCTCAAATTCTGCTGCGTGTCTCCGGAGTTCTGTGGTTGCTTTGGCAATGTTTCCTATGGCTTTACCTGTGAGTTGCGATCTATCTTCTATGTCACTGACCCTTTGCTCTACTGCTTCCAGCTTGTTGTTTGTTGCGTGGATGTTCGCCCTGATTGCTGCCAGTTCCAGTTCTATCTTGTCCGTCGTTTTCTTGGTCGATTTGGCTAGATCATGGACATCAGCCAGTTTTTTGAGGATACTGTCTAGTGTGCTGGTAATGTCTGATTTTTGTTTAATTGGGGAGTCCATGTTGCCCTCAAGCCTGTTTTTCTTCTGTTGTTGCGACACTTTACCGTCGCTGCCGGCCATTTTCTTTTGTCTACTTTGTGGAATTTGTTCCGGATTGGTTCTATGAGGGTCTTTTGTGTACCTGGACCCTTTTTGTTGTGACAGGCTATTCGGGCTTGTTCTTCGGTTGTGGCTGAGGTTGGTTTGGTTGTGAGTCGCGTTATTGCTTCACCCACTTTAGCCTCCCTTCGCCAGCTTTATGCTATTTGGTGTTTCTGGCGGCTTGTGTTGGTGCCTGTGGTCACTGGGTTGTATCTTTGTTTACCGCTGCTGCGTGTCGCCTTGTGCGTACGTTTTTCTTCAATGTAGGATTGTTAGTTTGCAGGTTTAGGTAGCACTTTCGAGAGCGGTTGTTGTTCTGGTACTTCGCGCCTTGGGCGAGTTTCCCTTTCGGTTTTTCTGTCTTCTATTATGCACTTTGTCTTTGTTACGCTTCCTGCTGGTTAGGTACTGCGTGATGTGGCGCGTTAACTTAGTGGTCTTTTTCGCTGGCTTTCGGAGGCTTTCGGCATCTGTGAGCCTTTTTTTGACTGCCTTGGTGAATTTTGGTTTCGGTCTTCTCTTGTCTTGTTATCGCGGTGCCTTGCGCTTATACATCGTTTCACTTTTGGCCCTTAGTTTTTAGTGGATGTTGCGCCTATATTACCACACTTCGTTTCCGGCGCGCCGCGCACGCTCTGCGCTGGCTTAATGTTTTATTCCGCTTTCCCCACCGATTTGTACTCTGCTAGAAGTCCGCACCTGTTGGGACGCTTCCTTCCTCCTGTGTTCCTCCCAAAATGGCCGCGCCCTTTGTGAGTTTCGTTTTCCTTCCTTAAACTGCTCCCAAAATGGCCGCCCCTTTGTGAGTTTCGTTTCCCTTCCTTAACTGCTCCCAAAATGGCCGCACCCTTGGTGGGTTTCGCTTTCGGCTTGCTCTCGACACTGTGGATCTCAGCGCTGTTGTTCGCTTTATTTGCTTTTTGGAGGGGGGGATACCGCGCAATAGCGTTCCTTCTGCTAGGCGACTTGCGCACACTGACCTTTGGAGTCCTTTAGGGTCGTGCTGCTCGCGGTACTTGGTGTCTCGCACGGCTCCTAGGTGTGTTTGTTCTCTCGCGCCATTTTATTTCCGTTCTTATGTGGACCGATGCGAGCGCGGTCGAAATCGCGGTTTTGGCTCCCCCTACGCCTCCTGCTGCACTTCTTGTTATTCCTGATCCCTTCCGATGTCAGCAGAGCCGTTTTTTATGGTTGCTCGACGTCGGCTTCTCGCTGTTTGTTTTGTTTAAAACCCGGGGTCAGACGGAGCTCCGGATTTAGGCTGCTGCTCCCCTTGCCATCCAAGCCACGGACGCTGTTTCTGTTTTTTAACACCCAAACGTTCAGGTTATCTGTGTTCTGCTTATTATGTTATTCAGCCAAGGTGTCCGGCCACTGCAACGTTTGTGCTCTTGTGCTGCCCACACAGGAAGCACACCAGCCCCCTCACTGTAACAGGAGGCAGACCCAGCACCCTCTCATTCTTCTAACAAACAGCTCTACAGTAAACAGTCTGTGTACTGTTTCTTATCACTGCAATCTATCTCCGTTCACTGGCTCCTCACCCGCTCCCCTCACTCCTCTCTAAACATTCCTTCCCATGGCGTTTGGATCTCGGGAGAGAGCAGTGGCGTACAGCTGCATTCCTCCCCTGTTGTTGTGGATTTTATCACTAAATAACACAGTGCGGTCGAGGTCGCTTTCACTTTTGTGTCCGCGCTTCTTTGATTGGTGAATTTCATGCCTATCTGTGCTCCTCACATTCGCGCATAAAAAAGTGTAATTCATAAAGCACATTCGGTAGCCATCCCTGTGCAGGTCGCAATAACTGACTTACTTTAATAATTGGGTGGCAATAGTAATATCCAACACTCCAACATGTATCACAGTGAGCTGAGCACGTTGTTATAACTACTTCCCTTTTGACAAACTGCGATACACACTGTGATAAAGGCACACTTCCACGTCTCTCTGGCCTTCTTTTAATTTGCCTCTGTAAATAATTAACATTTAGCACCTGGTGTATTGCGGGGTACCTGTAAATGTGAAGCGATGTAATTTCATTTTCTGTTTTCACGTTTCTGAATTTAAAAGTTGTTTTCATTTATCTAAACAAACCTTTAAAGGGCACAGGTGGAACTGTTCAAACAAATAGATACAATAATGTTTGTAAGTGCTGCTTCTACTTGGAACCTTTGTAGGCAGCGTCTAGAATGAGCGCGTCTACCGGTGTGACCGCTGGCACTTAATCATTAACACTTGCATTTTGTGTGGATTATGATACATATTTCTTATTTAGTCTTCTGGATACTGTTGGACTGCTGTAGTAGAAGTAAGATGTGTAGCTACCTCAGCAGGTCATACTCTCCTAGCTGCCATTGGTAGGGTCCATAACTATACCTTTTTATATTGTAGTATGCTACATTTAGTTTGTCTTGATGAAGACCCATGAAAAGGTGTTGCAAGGGGTCAAAACGCTTATGCTTCCTCTGATACAGTTTGCAAATAATTCTATGAATTGCAGCCTTCACATTGGGTGAAGTCTGTGCCCTTGCAAATAATTTATTGTATAAGCCAAAAAAGAGACTTTGTTTCTCTTTTTAATTAACTTTCTCCATGCACCTAATACTTGTTCACTTGCACTGTGCTGTCACTTGGAGCACATTATATCATATTTTGGATGAACTATAGTTTTTGTGTAGTTGTGACAAATCTATATATAGCTTATTTTGAATTTTATACAAGTGTTTACTCTATATCAATGTTTTCTTTTCATTTGGTGCCATTGGGGTGGTTACTGCTTGTTTTTTTATTTCAGCACTTCGTGGGAGACCATTTGCTTTCTTGCTCCCTCGTTTGTATACCGCTTCCCACTCACAACCACCAGTATTTTATTTTATTTTTATTAACATGCTTTCTTTGCATTTGTATAAATCTTTTGTTATGAACCTTTTTTAAAAAAAAACTCCAATAATTGTGGGGAGCTTTCTAGAAGCACGTCACTTTTGATTTCACTGAGTGAGCTTGGGGTCTTCTGCATGTTGTAGAATGCTAGTGTTCTATTTTTCATTATTAATTTCTGTAGGGGGTGTTTACCAAACAACAGAGTAAATCATGGAAGTACCCTGCTTTACTCCTTTGCGAGGTCTCTGAAGCCTTGCATCGTATTCAAGGCGCTGTGTAAATGCACACTGCATCTTCAAGAGTGTAGTGTGGTGCTATTACTAAACTTGTTATTTCGTTGTCCACTTTTGAGTGATGTATAACATTTACACAATAGTACACTACACAAAGGGCACAAATGTAGTGTCTCCTGTGAGGATGACTCCGTTTGGTCTGGGCCAATGCAGGCTTTCAAGACCGTACAAAAGGGGCTGGTGATGGACGGAGCATCTGAACCAATCAAACACTCACACCCAGTCAAAAGATCTGGGTTTAATCCATCACCGTTCTTTAGCCCACTCTGCCACCCCATTTCAGACATGGCCATATGCAAATCAGTCTGACCCTGTGCCTCATGGGAACTTCACACCCAGTCAAAAGATCTGGGTTTAATCCATCACCGTCCTTTAGCCCACTCTGCCACCCCAGTTCAGACATGGCCATATGCAAATCAGTCTGACCCTGTGGCTCATGGGAACAGTCCAGCCCGATCTGCCAACCCATGCCTTCCCTGGACCGGAAACAAGCTTCCGAGGACCGGTTTCTGGCATTTCAGCCGCCTTCAGCCCGGCTTGCTTGAATCCAGTGGCAAAGTGAGCAAGGGACTCACGTCTGAGCATACCCTGCCAACTTATGGCGAACAAAGCGGTACAAAAGGGGGTGGTGATGGACGGAGCATCTGAACCAATCAAACACTCACACCCAGTCAAAAGATCTGGGTTTAATCCATCACCGTTGTTTAGCCCACTCTGCCACCCCAGTTCACACATGGCCATATGCAAATCAGTCTGACCCTGTGCCTCATGGGAACAGTCCAGCCCTAACTGCCAAGCCATGCCGTCCCTGGACCGGAAACAAGCTTCCGAGGACCGTTTTCTGGCATTTCAGCTGTCTTCAGCCCGGCTTGCTTGAATCCAGTGGCAAAGTGAGCAAGGGACTCATGTCTGAGCATACCCTGCCAACTTATGGCGAACCAAGCGGTACAAAAGGGGGTGGTGATGGACATAGCATCTGAACCAATCAAACACTCACACCCAGTCAAAAGATCTGGGTTTAATCCATCACCGTTCTTTAGCCCACTCTGCCACCCCAGTTCAGACATGGCCATATGCAAATCAGTCTGACCCTGTGCCTCATGGGAACAGTCCAGCCCGAACTGCCAAGCCATGCCTTCCCTGGACCGGAAACAAGTTTCCGAGGACCGGTTTCTGGCATTTCAGCCGTCTTCAGCCCGGCTTGCTTGAATCCAGTGGCAAAGTGAGCAAGGGACTCACGTCTGCGCATACCCTGCCAACTTATGGCGAACAAAGCGGTACAAAAGGGGGTGGTGATGGACGGAGCATCTGAGCCAATCAAACACTCACACCCCAGTCAAAAGATCTGGGTTTAATCCATCACCGTTCTTTACCCCACTCTGCCACCCTCTATCTATCTATCTATCTATGTCACTATCTTTCTATCTATCTATCTATCTGTCTATCAGTCTATCTATCGCCCTCACTATCTATCGCCCTATCTATCTTTCTAGCTATCGGCCTCACTCTATCTATCGCCCTCACTCTATCTATCGCCCTCACTCTATCTATCTATCTATTGCCCTCACTCTATCTATCTATCGCACTCACTCTATCTATCTATCTATCTATCTATCGCCCTCACTCCATCTATCGATCGCCCTCACTCTATTTATCGCCCTCACTCTAAAGCCCTCACTCTATCTCTCTATCTATCGCCCTCACTTTATCTATCTATTACCCTCACTCTATCTATTGCCCTCACTCTATCTATCGCCCTCACTCTATCGCCCTCACTCTATCTATCGCCCTCACTCTATCTATCGCCCTCACTCCATCTATCGATCGCCCTCACTCCATCTATCGATCGCCCTCACTCCATCTATCGATCGCCCTCACTCTAAAGCCCTCACTCTATCTCTCTATCTATCGCCCTCACTTTATCTATCTATTACCCTCACTCTATCTATTGCCCTCACTCTATCTATCGCCCTCACTCTATCTATCGCCCTCACTCTATCTATCGCCCTCACTCTATCTATCGCCCTCACTCTATCTATCGCCCTCACTCCATCTATCGATCGCCCTCACTCCATCTATCGATCGCCCTCACTCCATCTATCGATCGCCCTCACTCTATTTATCGCCCTCACTCTAAAGCCCTCACTCTATCTCTCTATCTATCGCCCTCACTTTATCTATCTATTACCCTCACTCTATCTATTGCCCTCACTCTATCTATCGCCCTCACTCTATCTATCGCCCTCACTCTATCTATCGCCCTCACTCTATCTATCGCCCTCACTCTATCTATTTATCTATCGCTATCTCTCTATCTATCACCCTCACTCTATCTATCTGTCAATCTATCGCCCTCACTCTATCTATCTATCTATCGCCCTCACTCTGTCTATCTACCTATCGCTCTCACTCTATCTATCGCCATCACTCTATCTATCGATCGCCCTCACTCTATCTATCTATCACCCTCACTCTACCTATCTATTGCCCTCTATCTATCTATCTATCTATCTATTTATCTATCTATCACCCTCACTCTATCTATCTATCTATCTATCTATCTATCGCCCTCACTCTATCTATCTATCGCATCACTCAGCACCACCACAGCATCACTCAGGGGCACCACAACATCACTATGCTCTACCACAGCATCACTGAACGCCACAGCATCACTCGTTGCCACCACAACATCACTCAGCGCCACCACAGCATCAATCTGTGCAACCATTCAACAACAACTGGTTCAATATGTTCTCTAAATGGTTCAAGCTTTATTACAAATGTCACAAAAAGATGTTAATATTTCACTTCTGTTCTTGGATTTTCGTCACAATAAAATACACAACAAAATCTTCACAAAAGTTATTTACAAAAGTTTAAGCTATTGACATTATAAATGACAAAAAATTGTATTTAAGTATTAATTATAAAAAAATAAATAAAAGCCATTGTTATATGTAATATCAATGGGGAACATCACTTACAACGCAACTTTTACCACGCAATGCTTTTACATCGCAGCTTTTACAACGCAAACCATTACAACGCATTGCGCTGGGGGGCGCTCTAGGATAGGGAATAAGTTTAATTTACTGTCCAACACCTTCCCTATTGTCCACGGGGACTGGAGTTGGAATAGTAAATTAAACTATTCACTAACCAGCACCCCAAAGCGCTATGCGTTGTAATGGTATGCGTTGTAAAACTCGCGTGGTAAAAGCATGCGATGTAAAAGCATGCGTTGTAATGTCGTACATCCAATATCAATACATCTAAGTCACGTCAATACAACACATATGGCATTACAAATGCTACAGGTGTCACATTTACGAAAGTTAAAACTATTGGCATTGTAAATGACAAAGCTATTAATTTTGCTATTTTCAAAAACCAACACATAAATAAAAAAATTATACCAATAGCTCAAACTTTCCTAATGCGAGACCTATTGCATTGCAAATGCTTGTTCTAGTTTCCTCTTTTCCCTTCCTCAATGCCTAACCGTACGCAGATCCTTCTTGGCAGCACAACTGTCGCCACTCCTTATGTGGTCACAGTATTTAATTTATATAAAGAAAAAGTTCTTAATTTGCCAAATTCAAGGCTGCCTAGTTCTGAGCCCACCTCTAGCGTCTGTCTTGCACCACTCCACTTTATCTCACTCTTATGGGTCCTTTTTCACCCTGCAATCTCTTCTTATTGGTTTTGTATGTTTCTCTTCCTCCTTCTTTGATCTCTTTGCTTTTAACTTTCTGTGCTCTGGGTCAAAGTCCAATGATAAAGTCCCAGTGCCCACCACTTGCAACCACCAGCATTAATTAAGCACTGTGAGATCAACAGCAAAAAAAGCTTTTAAAAAGCACTACTGAGAACGGGGCCCCAATGCTGATTTTCCAGATTACAGATTCTGATTGGGCAGAAGTTGTATGCAACAGCTGAAACAGTGGTTGTTCTGTATCATTTGACTAATACAAACGCTTATGCGTAAGGCAGCAGAGGTGAGTTTCTTATGGTGACAAGCAAACGATCAAGACTCCAGGGCAGATCTGTTTATTATGACAAAGGCAGTAGGCCAGATTGACTTCTTATGCAAAGCATACAGCAATAGGCCTTTACGAGTAGATTGTCATTAAACTGTGCTAAAGCTCAACGACCATTATTTTGCTACATAAAATATCACAGACCACCAAAGTAGACAAAGGTGTTGGTGTTGACTTTACCCTCCGGTTTTCACCTCTGACGAGTCTTGCAGGCAGAAGATTTGGACTTTGATAATACTAAGTAACTGCTGTAAATGGGTTGAGAATTGTTTTGCCAACTGTAATTTTGAGTAAAATATTAATTTTCACACTGCACACCTGAGGGTTGGCATGTGGTAAAGCTTACGTAGAATCCAGTAGGCCTGAGTTTGTTATGGTGATAAGCAAATGCCAAAAGCAATAGTTGTGATTGGTTCACTGGAAAAATGTATGTAAAGTGTAGAGTGTCCAATCTGTTTATTATAATATTTTCAACTAAGGCAGTAGGTTTGACATTTATTGGGTGAATGGTATGTCAAAGTCAATAGGTCTTTAAAGGGTAGGTACATTTAATATAAGTAAAATGCTACTTACCAGTATGCATCTGTTCTTGGCATGTAAGGATGCAGAACCACACACTGTTGCATTAGATCACCATCTGGTGGTGGGCCCGGATGATTACACTTTGTTGTTGTCTTGGAAGAGTCTTTGTCTGTTGGATGACTCCTCCCCTAGATCATAGTGCGCATGGGCATCGACTCCATCTTCAGATTGTTTTCGCCATTGGGCAAATGATGGAGTTGTATGAGTACAGATAAAGATGACCATGTGTTGTGTATCTAAATAAGATATTACTGGAACAGATACAGGTAGCCGGGGAGGCGGGTGGGCATGTGTGGTTCTGCAACCCTACATGCCAAGAACAGATGCATACTGGTAAGTAGCATTTTCAGTTCGAGGCATATGGGCTGCAGGCCACACACTGTTTCATAGATTGCACAGCAGTTTCTCCCATAGCGGCGACCACCCGCATCTGTTGCAGTAGTTTGAAATATTGTTTTGAGTACAGCCTGGCCCACACTTGCTTGTTGTTTTGCCTGCACATCTACACAGTAGTATTCTGTAGATGTGTGTGGAGTAGACCATGTAGCTGCTTTACAGATGTCATCTAATGGCATATTTCCTAGGAATGCCATAGATGCCCCTGACTTACGGGTAGAATGAGCCCTAGGGGGAATGGATAGAAGGCGTTTTGATTTTTGGTAACAAATTTCAATGCACTTAACAATCCACCTTGCAATGCCTGATTTTGAAATAGGATTGCCCTTATGTGGAGGAAAAAAGGACACAAACAGTTGTTTCGTTTTACGAAATGGCTTTGTCCTATCAATGTAGTATAGAAGCGCTCTTTTTACATCTAATGTATGAGGAGCTCTTTCTGCAACTGTTTGTGGTTGGGGAAAAAATACCGGCACCTCAATAGATTGGTTGAGGTGGAACGGTGAAATGACTTTTGGCAAAAAATGTGCATTTGTTTTAAGAACCACTTTGTTGATATGAAGTTGTATGAATGGTTCTTGAATTCTTAATGCCTGGATCTCACTTACTCTTCTGAGTGAGGTAACAGCTACTAAAAAAGCAACTTTCCATGTAAGGAACTGTAATTCACACTTATGTAATGGTTCAAATGGAGGACCCATAAGTCTGGTGAGAACAATATTTAAATTCCATACTGGAGAGGGTGGTATTCTGGGAGGAATTATTCATTTGAGTCCCTCCAAAACGCTTTGATTGCAGGTCCTCTAAACAATGACAAATGTTGTCTGTTTTGAAGATAGGCTGCTATAGCCGCAAGATGTAACCTGATTGAGGAGTACGCTAAATTAGATCTTTGCAGATGTAACAGGTAGCATATGATGTTTTGTATGGAAACATCTAATGGGTTGATGTTGTTATTTGTGCAATACACAACAAACCTTTTCCACTTTGCTGCATAACATGCTCTTGTTGTGGAGCGTCTTGCTTCCTTTATGACATTGACGCAATCAGGTGGTAGATTAAGGTATCCAAATTCTAAGACCTCAGGAGCCAAATCACTAGATTGAGCTGCATTGGGTCTGGTTGCATGATCTCTCCATGGTTCTGTGTCAGTAGATGTGGGGAGAGTTTTAATTTTTGATGTGGTACTACTGAGAGCTCTAGTAGCGTGGTGTACCACGGTTGTCTTGCCTACGTTGGTGCTATGAGAATTAATGTGAGAGAATGTTGCTGTAGCTTGATTACCACTAATGGAATTAGTGGGAGAGGTGGAAAAGCGTACGCAAATTTGTTTGACCAATTCATCCATACCGCATTGCCTTTGGACAATGGGTGTGGGTATCTGGCGGCGAAGTTTGGGCATTTGGAGTTGTGGTGTGTAGCAAACAGATCTATCTCTGGTTGACCGCACTTGTGAAAAAATGGCTGAAGAACTTGATGATGAAGTTCCCATTAGTGTATCTGTTGTCTTTGACGACTTAACAGATCTGCAACTTGATTGTGAACTCCTGGTAGATGTTCTGCTAACAGAAAAATGTTCTGAGGAATGGCCCACCTGCATATGCTCTTCGCCTGCCGGGAGAGCTGTAGGGAGTGTGTTCCTCCTTGTTTTTGGATGTAGTACATGGCTGTCATGTTGTCCGTATGGACTAATACACCCTTGTTTGATAGGAAATGCTGAAACGATTTTAGAGCTAGAAAAATCGCTAATAACTCCAGATGATTTATGTGGAGTAGTTTTTGTTGGGGTGCAATGTGAAATATCAAGGGCCCCCTGCTTTAGAATAGATAGTTCTTAGGACAGGGACATAGACTGTGTGAATATCGCAACCCAATATTGACAACTTTAAATAAAAGGGAAAAGTACATTCATGAAGAAACAACACAATTGGAAGAAATCTGATTCATTTAATAAAAATCGTGTTAAAAAGCAGCCATAACATGTCCTGCTAACATATACATAAAAATAATCAATGAAAAAACAAATTAAGCAATTCCAATACAATACATTCATATAAATTGACAAAAAATAAAAAGTAAGTGGCAGTGATTATATTTCGACGCGCGTTTCGGCGTTACAAGAAACGCCTTCTTCAGGAGCCACAATTTCCGTCCGATAAATATTTGTAGGCTGCTTATGACAGCTTTGCGGCGTTTCAATGGCCGGTTTCCAAACACCCCTTGCAGTTAATAATTCACTCGATAAAATTCTAATTCGATAAAATATGACTGGTACTACGTCTGTGTTCAACTGAGCGATGCAGACGATAGCAGCTTGCGTCCTGCAGTCGTTTGGACTGATACCGCCTGCTCCTAATGCGAGCTTGTTTCTATATGCGGGACCGAAGCACTACCCGTTCTGATCGTTAACTTTATCTGCTACAGTATTCTAACGGTTCAATGACCGATTGCCATGTTCCCTTCGTGATTAAAAAAAGATCCGCTTCAGTCGGAATCGTTTGATCAGGTCGGGTAATACGGGAATGTATGTCCGGGTGCTGCAAAAGATGGCTGCTCGCGACCCGCCGACGATATTAATATCTCTATCGTCGGCGGGTCGCGAGCAGCCATCTTTTGCAGCACCCGGACATACATTCCCGTATTACCCGACCTGATCAAACGATTCCGACTGAAGCGGATCTTTTTTTAATCACGAAGGGAACATGGCAATCGGTCATCGAACCGTTAGAATACTGTAGCAGATAAAGTTAACGATCAGAACGGGTAGTGCTTCGGTCCCGCATATAGAAACAAGCTCGCATTAGGAGCAGGCGGTATCAGTCCAAACGACTGCAGGACGCAAGCTGCTATCGTCTGCATCGCTCAGTTGAATACAGACGTAGTACCAGTCATATTTTATCGAATTAGAATTTTATCGAGTGAATTATTAACTGCAAGGGGTGTTTGGAAACCGGCCATTGAAACGCCGCAAAGCTGTCATAAGCAGCCTACAAATATTTATCGGACGGAAATTGTGGCTCCTGAAGAAGGCGTTTCTTGTAACGCCGAAACGCGCGTCGAAATATAATCACTGCCACTTACTTTTTATTTTTTGTCAATTTATATGAATGTATTGTATTGAAATTGCTTAATTTGTTTTTTCATTGATTATTTTTATGTATATGTTAGCAGGACATGTTATGGCTGCTTTTTAACACGATTTTTATTAAATGAATCAGATTTCTTCCAATTGTGTTGTTTCTTCATGAATGTACTTTTCCCTTTTATTTAAAGTTGTCAATATTGGGTTGCGATATTCACACAGTTTTTGTTGGGGTGTCCATGCACCCTGTACTGTGTGTTTTTGTAAATGCGCTCACCATCCTGTGAGAGAGGCATCTGTGGTTAGTATCACTTGTGGAACAGGTTCTATAAACGGCCGGCCCTTGGAAAGGTTTTTGGTGTTCCACCATTGCAGAGAGCGATGTGTCCGGTCGTCTCCCACCACCAGATCTGTTATTTGTTGCTGAGCCTGATTCCACCGACTCGCCAAGCCCTCTTGTATGGGGCGCATTTGTAGTCTTGCATATAGTACTCTGAAAATGCAAGATGCCATCATTCCTAGTAATTGCATGATCACTCGAGCTGGTAGTGAGTGTTGTGGTTGGAATATTCTGATAAGATCCTGCATACTTTGTATCCTTATCGGGTTGGGGTATGCTATTGCCTTGGAGGTATCTATTGTGGCATCTAGACACTGCTGAGTCAGGGATGGTTGGAGATGCGACTACTTTTGATTGACTGTGAATCCCAACTTGTGTAACAGGCAGATGGTTTGATGCATGTGCTGTACACATTGGTTGTATGACTTGGATTTTATTAACCAGTCGTCCAGATATGGGAAGTCATGAATGTTCTCCCTTCTCAAGTGTGCTGCTACTACTGCTAGACATTTTGTGAACACTCAAGGTGCTGTAGTTACTCCGAAAGGGAGTACTTTGAATTGATAGTGTTGACCTTCTAGTATGAACCGTAGGTACTTTCTGTGCGATTGATGGATAGGAATGTGAAAGTAGGCGTCCTTGAGATCTAATGTGGCAAGGAAGTCACCTTGCTTTAGCAACGGTAGAACCTGTTGTAGTGTGACCATATGAAAGTGGTCTGACTGTATGTACAGATTTCGGGGTCTTAGATTTAGTATTGGTCTGAAGAACCCATCCGTTTTGGGTATGAGAAAGTATAGAGAATAAACTCCTGTGTTTTGATGGTGTTTTGGGACTGGTTCTATTGCATTCTTTTGCAGTAGAAATGCCACCTCTTGTCTTAGTAGTATGAGATGTTCCTGTGACATGGGATGTTGTCTGGGTGATATTGTTGGAGGAGTGGAAGTCAGCTCCAGGCAATAACCTGACTGAATTATTTGTCTTACCCACTTGCCTGTGGTGATGGAGTTCCAGACAGGTAGGAACTGTTGTAACCTCCCCCAGACAGGAGTGGAATGGTCTGGGGGGATGGAAGGGAAGTCACTGTTTGGGAGTAGAGGCATTGTGGTTTTTGTTGCCTCTGCCTCTGCCCTTATTGTTGTTTCCTCTATATCCTCCTCTGTAATATCCTCTACTGGGCGAGGTTTGGGTGGTCGCTTTGTAAAAAGAGGAGGTATTGTCAGTTTGGAAACCCCTAGAGGCGCCCCTATATGAGGAGCAACAAAACGAGGTTCTATGGGTCTGAGTTTGTAAAACTCCCATGGATTTTGCTGTATCTGTATCTTTTTTCATCTTTTCTAGTGCACTATCGACTGTTGAACCAAAGAGGTGTTGCTGGTCAAATGGTTGATTTAAGGTACTGGCTTGAACTTCTGGTTTGAACCCAGAGATGCGTAGCCATGCATGTCTACGCAACAGTACTCCTGTGTTTATTGCTCTAGAGGCTGTGTCTGCAGTGTCTAGTGCACAGCGTATCGAGGTATTTGTAAATAACCTTGCCTTCCTGTATTAGGTCAGAAGCCCTAGTCTTATATTGCTTTGGCAAGTGTTGCATGAGTGATTCCAACTCATCGTAATGAGCTCTATCATATCTTTCTAACAAAGCCTGAGTGTTAGCAATCATCCAGACATTGGCTGCTTGTGAGATGGTGCATTTCCCTGAAGCATCTAAAAGCTTGGACTCTTTGTCAGGGGGTGGAGCATCTCCTGTTGTTTGAGAGTTAGCTCTTTTCCTCGCATTTGATACTACTAATGAGTCCAATGGCAACTGTCCTTTAATATATGCTGGATCAGTTGGAGCCGCTTTATACTTTTTTTTCCAGTCTGGGGTTAATTACTCCGGCTCTGACAGGGTCTTTAAAAATTTCTGGTGCATGTCTTACCACTCCACTAAGTATTGGTAGTGTGGTTGTGGTCTTATGTGACGACAGTAGTGTGTTCATGAGGAAGTCTTCTTCCACTGGATTTGTGTGCAAATCTACTCCATGGAAAGTGGCTGCTCTATGAATGAGCTGCCTAAACCCAATAGTGTCATCTGGGGGAGATGGTCTAGAAGAGTATGCGTCATCTTGTGGCAGATCTAGTGCATCTGGTGCATTATAATCTTCTCATGGGTCATCTGATGGCCCAGGAATATTATCTGGGTCAATTATGTCTTCTATGTGATGTTCACTTTCTACCCCCTGTGAGTAACTGTCCTCATCATCATCATCTTGTGGTATACGACTATGTGTACTAGATGGTAAATGTACAGGAGAAATATCTATTGGTATTTCTGCTACTGGTGAAGAAATCCTTATGGGGGAAGTTTGAGCATGCTTTTTCAGAGGAACTGGAGGTGTTTTAGGATAGTCCATCTTCCTCTTTTCAGGCACTGTAGTGATATGTCCAGTCTTTGGATTAATATGAAGAGTCTTTTGCTGTGGGTCAGGTTGGAAAAGCTCTTCTACTGGAAAATCCATTTTCGGTGCCAATTTATCCTGTTTGGGGCCGATATGCTTAGGTTTTACAGTGTCTATTGTCTTTGGAGCAGATTTTGGCCTCGGTTCCGAAGACTTGGTATCTTGTTTTTTCTTCGGATCTGAAATATTTGTTCCCGGAGTACGTTTAGACTCATCGACCTTCGGAGCCGAAGTAGGTTTCGATACCGTAGCAGTCTTCGGGTCGACTTTTTTAGGAACCGGAGTGGTCTTCGGTTTGGTAGCCTTGGGAACTTCTTTCGGTGCCGAACTTACTTTCGGCTCGATCAATTTAGGTACCGATGGATGCTTCGGTGCTGGGGTTAATTTTGGTTTAAGGATCGTCTACTTTTTGGGACCGACAGACTGACTCGAGCCCGAGTCAACTGGAGGCTGTTTTATATTCTTCACTGCCAAGCCATAAGGCGGGGCGTCCGAAGGTCTTGGTTGGTGTGCACCTGGACCCGGAGGTGGAGGTGGAGCCGAAGCCTGTCCCAGTATGGGGGGGGGGGGGGGGTGAACAGGGTTGACGCTTGTACTCACGACCTGTTGCCCAGGTGGAAGAAGATCGTCATCTTCGGATTGATCCTCGGCTCCGGAAGCTGAATCCTCTTCTTCGGGAGCGATGTCTTCCTGCTGCTGTTCTTCGGACTCTACCTCGATCGGAGCCTCGTCTATGATGAGGTCTGGTGTCGATGAAGACGACTGCGCCATCACTCTTCGAGCTAAACGATCCCTGATGGTTTTCTTGGACCGGAACGAAGCGCAGGCCTCACAGTCTCGACACTCGTGCTCTGGAGACAAGCACAGATTGCAAACCTCATGAAGATCGGTGTGAGGGAATTTGTGTCCACACCGAGGGCACTTCTTGAAGGGTGTTCTTTCCATGAGCCAAAGGCCCAATGGCGCAGTTGGGCCCAACGGCCCCGGCGAACGCTGGAATCGAGAAGCGAAGCCTTTCTTCGACGCAGGTAACCAAAATCACTGTCAAAGACGATGCCGATGATATTAGGATTGACTGTAAGTCGAAAAGAGATCGGTAACGGGACCGGACGATGAACACATCCGAGCCCGATGGCGGAAAAAACAATCTGAAGATGGAGTCGATGCCCATGCGCACTATGATCTAGGGGAGGAGTCATCCAACAGACTTGGGCCCCGATGTAGGTAATCCTCATTTACCGACTCTAAAATACCGAATTTTACCGATTCGGTATTCTAGATTCGGTAAATGAGATGTAGCAAAAAAATCTGTATTTTTTACCGAATCGGTAGGAATCGGTAATTACCAAATCGGTATTTACCGATTCGGTAATTGCCATTGATTCCTATGGGCTTTGAGGCCCATAGGCATCAATGTCAATTACCGAATCGGTAAATACCGATTCAGTAAAATTACCGATTTTGCAAGGGGGACAGGGTGTCACTTTGACACCCTGTTGCACCCCTGGTTTTGGCTTGTGTGCCATGTGACACACATACATGCCCTTAGGGGACTTCAAACAGTGCCACAGGCCATTACCGATTCGTTATTTACCATGTAATAACTGCATGGTAAATAACGAATTCTGGTGTACATGCACATCTGTGCATGTACACCTGTGCCATGTGTGCCATGTGACACACATACATGCCCTTATCGCCTGATCACATATGCACACCCATTGAAAAACTAATGTGCTTCAATGCCTGGGCTGGTGAGCCAGCCATTTAATTTTCTATTCTTTCTTTTTATTGGTCACCCTTCAATTCTAATCTTCTTTTCTTCAATATGTTAAGCCATCTAGCAGCTTTCCAGGCAGTCTGTTTTATTGTGCATGAGCACGTGGGTGAACGTAAGAATGATTCATTGGGCGGTTATGTGGGAATATAAACTAGACCTGTTGGCACTGCCAATGCTCATTTTTATCTTGAGAGTGTTAGCTTGCGCTGTGAATGGATGCAAGCAGCAGGCATATGGTGTACAAGTGGCAAGTGCCAAACTTTGCAAAGTTTTTCTTCGAGGGCGTCCACAACACTCGCAAGGGAGGTATGCAAAATCACACTCCCATAAAAATGTTGAAAATTACATATTAAAAGCCTTGTGAAAGCCCTCATTGTCACACGAAAGCTCAAAATGTATATTTATTTTGTACAGCTTAAGCCAAAGGACCACAATATGTTAGAAAGTTACAGAAGTGTGCTACTTTATAGAGAAATGGAATAGAAAGGCTGTTATTGAACCCAGTCCTGCTCACTTTTTGAGTTCTGCAAGAACATGAAGAATAACTCTACGTATAAGCACATTGGGAACCTCACACCTGCCCAAGTGTCTGGATACCCTTTCGGGTGATTAGTGCACTATACAAAACAACATAACATAACTCATGAAAAGTATCAAGATTAAATCTTGAATAAATATGTGCAAATGCAAGTATATCATTTTTATTCTAATGTTATCTCCATATGCCGATGGACAAAATGCTTTAATGCCATGGCCATACGTGTTTCTAGCCCATTACCAGAAAGTGGGTGCTCTTTTGATGTAAAGCGTGGAACTGTGGTAGTAGTGTGTGGGTGGTTGTGACAAGCATAGTAGAGCTGTGCTGCACACTCACCTTCTACAGAAAGATGCATGGTAGCACCATGTACCCAGCTAGGTGCAATAAGGCAGCATAAGTAGGTCCCTTCGTCCAAGAGCTCAACATCATCTATACGCAGCTCCACGTAGCCCTTGTTGATGTGGTCCTTCACGAGGTAGATTCTTTTGTTGAAGCTCAGTTCGTGCAGGGTCGGGCTCGGGCTCAGGCACATATTCTCTGGGAGGGTTTCGGACTGTGACCAGTAACACTTTACTTCTAACTTGACCTGTTCAGCGGTGTCTGAAGGGTCCAGCTTGTATTTCAGGACCGCATTCAGTCCCATCTTAACAGCTAGTTGCTTCTGAGAGAGAACCTTAAATTCTTTTATTCAACATTTGGGAAAAATGGGAGAAAATGGTCAGTGAGGGGTTGCATCATTGATTTTCCTCAAACCTCATAGTAACAACTGCTCAGGGGCTTAGCTCAGCCCTTCAGACCCTGAAGAACAAAGGGGGGCATACCTGCAGGCTGCAGCACGCCTCCACATGCGGGAGGGGGCAGGGGGGAATCTGTGTTTCTAGGGTTGCATCTCACGCGGACACTGTCAGCAGCAGCATAGCAAGGGTGACATGGGCCCTGGTGCAAGCACGGAAAATGGCCCGTTTCACCACTGTAGGGGTGCTCAAATACAGCAATTATCAGGGATCAGTGAGCCCCTACCAGTTCTGGGCCATAATGCCACTGCACGTGCTGCAGCAGTGGTAGCTACAACCCTGTATGTTAGTGCATGTTTCTGGCTATTCTTTCTCTGACAGCAAAGTAAGTCTCTGGTTGTGGTTTATTTTCTGTAGACAGTCCCCGACTATCGTTTCCATAGCAGGAACAGTCAGTTCCAGGCTAAGGTGTTCATGCGAGGGACAGACAGGAACAATCTTTGGCTGTACTTTCTATAGCTGGAACTCGGCCAAGAAGTGGCACCCACTGGAGGGCCCTGGCTGTAGCTTCCACAGTATGGTGAGTCCCTGGCTGTAGCTTCCACAGCAGGGCCGGTCCCTGGCTGTAGCCTCCACAGAAGGCAGAGTCCCTGGCTGTAGCATACACAGAAGGGAGAGTCCCTGGCTGTAGCCTACACAGAAGGGAGAGTCCCTGTCTGTAGACTACACAGAAGGGAGAGTCCCTGGCTGTGCATCCACAGTATGGTGAGTCCCTGGCTGTAGCCTCCACAGAAGGGAGAGTCCCTGGCTGTAGCCTCCACAGAAGGGAGAGTCCCTGGCTGTAGCCTCCACAGAAGGGAGAGTCCCTGGCTGTAGCCTCCACAGCCGGGTCAGCCCCTGACTGTAGCCTCCACAGAAGGGAGAGTCCCTGGCTGTAGCCTCCACAGAAGGGAGAGTTCCTGGCTGTAGACTCCACAGAAGGGAGAGTCCCTGGCTATAGCTTCCACAGTATGGAGAATCCCTGGCTGTAGCCTCCACAGAAGGGAGATTTCCTGGCAGTAGCCTCCACAGAAGGGAGAGTCGCTGGCTGTAGCTTCCACAATATGGAGAGTCCCTGGCTGTAGCTTCCACAGCTGGGCCAGCCCCTGGCTGTAGCCTCCACAGAAGGGGGAGTCCCTGGCTGTAGCCTCCACAGAAGGGAGAGTCCCTGGCTATAGCTTCCACAGTATGGAGAATCCCTGGCTGTAGCCTACACAGAAGGGAGAGTCCCTGGCTGTAGCCTACACAGAAGGGAGAGTCCCTGGCTGTAGCCTCCACAGTATGGAGAGTCCCTGGCTGTAGCTTCCACAGCATGGAGGTTCGCTGGCTGTAGCTTCCACAGTATGGAGAGTCCCTAGCTGTAGCTTCCACAATATGGAGAGTCCCTGGCTGTAGCTTCCACAGCAGGGCCAGCCCCTGGCTTTAGCCTCCACAGAAGGAAGAGTCCCTGGCTGTAGCCTCCACAGAAGGGAGAGTCCCTGGCTGTAGCCTCCACAGAAGGGAGAGTCCCTGGCTGTAGCCTCCACAGAAGGGAGAGTCCCTGGCTGTAGCCTCCACAGAAGGGAGAGTCCCCCAGCTATAGCTTCCACAGTATGAGGAGTCCCTGGCAGTAGCCTCCACACAAGGGAGAGTCCCTGGCTGTAGCTTCCACAGTATGAAGTGTCCCTGGCTGTAGCCTCCACAGAAGGGAGAGTCCCTGGCTGTAGCCTCCACAGAAGGGAGAGTCCCTGGCTGTAGCCTCCACAGAAGGGAGAGTCCCTGGCTGTAGCCTCCACAGAAGGGAGGGTCCCTGGCTGTAGCCTCCACAATATGGAGAGTCCCTTGCTGTAGCTTCCACCGCAGGGCTTGCCCCTGGCTGTAGCCTCCACAGAAGGGAGAGTCCCTGGCTGTAGCCTCCACAGAAGGGAGAGTCCCTGGCTGTAGCCTTCACAGCAGGGCCGGTCCCTGGCTGTATCCTCCAGAGTATGGAGAGTCCCTGGCTCTAGCCTCCACAGAAGGGAGAGTCCCTGGCTGTAGCCCCCACAGAAGGGAGAGTCCCTGGATGTAGTTTCTGTAGCGAGGACAGCCTCTGGCTATAGTATCCATAGGAGACACAATTGGGAACAATCCCTGGCTGTGGCTTCTGTGGCATGGCTGGCCCTTCGTTGTGGTTCCCATGGTGCGGACAGTCTCTGCTTGGTGTCTGTGGTGGGCACCTGCAGTAATACCTGGTTGTGGTTTCTAAAATAGTGACAATCCCTAGCTGTGGAGTCTGGCAGCATACCCAGTCTGTGGGTCAGGAGGGTCTTCACCCGTGATAGGGTCTTGTCCATGGAGTCAACATCTATGGTATGAACAGATCATGGCTGATGGCTGTGGTCACTGGGGCAAGGACCTTCCTAGGCTGTGGGGTCTATGTTTCTGACTGTGCAAATACATGTGTACGGTCACAGGTTATTGACATTTAACGCACGTTTCATGGTGTTTCTTCTGTACCACTTTTAACTTACCTAAATACTGACGTTTGGAACGAGGCTTCAGATCTAGGAGACAAACAATAAGATCTGGGGTCAGAATGCACGTTGAACACTGTAACAATATCACACGTACTAAAGTCAATATTACAGCAGTAATTGCTCATATCGTTAATGCAGACAGGTGACTGTAGCTTTTATATGGCTGCTCCTTCTACAGCAGAGAGGGTGGCCAGCTTTCCATTGTTATCTTTACTTTAGCCCTATAACCCACTGCCTATATCTGTTGTTAAAGACCCTGAATCAGAGTGCCTATAATGAGGGAGAGGCCTTTAACAACCGGTATAACCCGAGGCAGAAGGGCTATAAGGCTGTTAGAACATTCCACCTACTGACAGTAGAATATTCTATATTAAAAAGGGAGAAATAACATAACATGCGTATTTGTAAAGCACACTTTCACCCATAGGTCTCCTGGCACCGAATAACAATGTTTATTGTTTCAAAACTCAATTTATCGACCTCAGATTGATGAAAGGCTGAGTGGACCCAATGGGGTTCAAACCTGTGACGATGAGGTTGAACCCAGGCCCCTGCAGTGGATGGATTAGTCCACTGCTCCACCTGACCCGGCTAAATAGAAAGACGATCATTTGAAAGTTGGAGCAGAACACGCATACCAGATAACAGAAGCCCGGAGTCACTCCATTGTCTTTAATGGCACTCATCACATTTTTTATTTATTTATTTTTATTTTGAAGGTTTTATATAGCGCGAACAAGACTCTTACGAGTATCAGAGCGCTTTACAGACAAATGTAAGAAAGAAACCAAAAATGTAACAAAAACTAGAGATAGGTGCAACCATGGTACAAAACTTCAGCATGTAAAGTCAGTTATCTTGACAGAGCAAATGTCAGCTAGTTGAGAACAAATACATAGATAGGAACTATAAAACAAAAGCTAGCAGAACGGTCAGGATCACGTGAGGATCGCTTTCACTTCTTTTTTTATGGAGGCAGGGGACGGGTTCGTTCTTGTTTCCGTGGGCAAAGCGTTCCAGATCCTAGGAGCCATACCTGAGAATGGGCGAGAATATATTCTTTTCTTGGCAAATCTTGTGGTTTTAGAAGAAGTGTCTTGGCACTCCTGGAGGTTCTGCTGCCAGCAGAGAGCTCCAGTTTCTGAGCTAGATAGAGCAGGAATTGTGGTGAAGGGCTTTGTGAGTCATACACTTGTATATTCCTGGCACTTCTTGCTTTTAATTGCGCCGCTGTTTTGGCTTGTATATCGCGCTACTGCATTGTTGTATAATACCTGACCAGCAACGCGGGGGCATAGAGAGGCTTACTTGCACTGTAATCGGTCCCTTCACCCGCATTTAGCGGGGCTTAGACAGAGGGCTCCAGGGTTCCTGGTGGCGCTATTCCGACCGCCATCTTAGGTGGGGGCTAACGCTTGGGCCACTTCAGGCGCCATATTGGATGGGGCTAGAGGCTCTAGTAGCCGGAAGCCCGGGCACTGGAGAGCTTATTTAAGCTGCTCCTCTGGTAAGCGCCACAGATCTTTCACCATCGCGCGTATTACTGAATTACTGCTGCTGACTTTTTAAACTCTATCACTTGTATATTCCTGGCACTTCTTGCTTTTAATTGCGCCGCTGTTTTGGCTTGTATATCGCGCTACTGCATTGTTGTATAATACCTGACCAGCAACGCGGGGGCATAGAGAGGCTTACTTGCACTGTAATCGGTCCCTTCACCCGCATTTAGCGGGGCTTAGAGAGAGGGCTCCAGGGTTCCTGGTGGTGCTATTCCGACCGCCATCTTAGGTGGGGGCTAACGCTTGGGCCACTTCAGGCGCCATATTGGGTGGGGCTAGAGGCTCTAGTAGCCGGAAGCCCGGGCGGCGCAATACCATAAATAGGCATGTGTAAACAGACGCGCAGCGGATGCGCGCAGCGGCCGCGCCGTAGACGCGCCGGAGGTGCGCCAGAGGTAAGCCCGTTTGCGCCCGTTCGCGGCCCGGACACGCCCGGCGCACCGCATAGGGTTACCTCTCACCTATCGGGCTTCCAGACGGACTTACTGGCACTACCTGCTGAGAATATGGGGGGAGTACAACCTCATGTACTCTCTTGCGGTCTCTTGAACGTACGCTCCCTCGCTAAGCATTATGCCGAAATTGCCCTGGTAATAGAATCCTCCCACCTGGACATTCTGTTTGTGACCGAGACCTGGATCACATCAGACTGCGAGGTAGAACTCGGCTGGGCGTGTCCATCAGGATATCTTATAAGACATATCCCTCGTGGCTCTGGGAGAGGAGGTGGAGTCGGATGCATTTTTAAAGACTCAATCTCCCTCCTGCCTCTTGTGACAAAGGAAATTCAGGGATTTGAGCTTATGGGCTTTTCTATCACCGCCCAAGGTGGCACGCTGATGGCTGGCCTTCTATGTTATAGGCCACCTTCGTCAACTACAGCGGCCCTTCAATCCTTGGTCGATCTAATATATGACCTTTCAAACTCCCACTCCAAGTTCCTAGTTCTGGGCGATTTTAATCTCTGGCCCTCCGGCCCTCAAGATCTAGCCTTCCGAGAACTATGCCAAGCGTGTGACAATATTCAGCTTGAACAACTTGTTCTATCATCTACTCACACGAAGGGGCACATATTAGACTTGGTTTTTGCGGACAAGGAACTAGTCATAGTGAAAGAAATTTTAACCCAATGTTGGACCGACCATTCACTGATCCTTTTCACTATGGCTCAACCGGCCCTATTGAAACCAAATAGCTCGGGGACTATTAAATTTAATCGGTCATGGACCCGCCTGTTAAAGGAGACGAAGCGACCTATGTTACTGTCTGGAACTTTTAGGATGAAGGACAGTGTAGATGAGAGCTACACTGCCATCTGTCAGCAAATCCTGACATCCCTGGACGAGGTAGTACCTTTACGGAAACTGAGGGACAGACACAGAGGGACTAATGGCTGGTTCACCGAGGAACTCGGCCAGTTGAAGTTACGCTGTAAACAAGCGGAACGCACATGGAGGAGAGGCTATACAGAGCAGGACAGGGCTGCCTATAAAGGTATTTTATCGGAATACAAGCTCCAGTTAAGGAATGCCAATGCCAGATTTCTGGAAGAGACGTTGGCAAAAGCACCTAACAAATCGCAGACCTTGTTCAAACTGGTAAAAAGCTTATCCAACCCCGCATGCGCTGTACCTTCTACCCCCGTGTCGCAGGAGCTTTGTGACTCTTTAGCCCTTGCTTTTGATGACAAAATTAGGAATATCTTGAAGGGTTTTGAAGTGTCTACACAGCATATGCCATCTGGATCCTACCCCTCTGGGTCCCCTGGCCATCCGGCATTTGAGGAGAGTAAGAACAAGGAGATGGCCTGTCAGTTGCCAAGCTTCCCTATTCCTTCATTGGAGGAGTTCTGTGCTCTGGCTAACGGCGTATCATCAGGCTCACCTTTAGATCCCATGCCGCATAAGATTTGGAAGGCCTTCCATGGCGAGCTGTTTCCCCCGCTACACTTAATCTGTTGCCAATCGTTGGCTACTGCATTTGTTCCAGACTGTTGGAAGCTGGCAATTGTAACACCTCTGTTAAAAAAGGCCACCTTGGACCCCCTCTGTTCAGCCAATTATAGGCCTATTTCGCTTTTGCCATTCGCGATAAAAATCTTAGAGAAGTGGGTCACGAGAGCCTTGGCCAACTTCCTGGAAACCAACTCCTGTCTGGACGCAGCCCAATTTGGCTTCAGACCAGGCCACGGTACTGAGACTGCTCTGGTCACCGTGTTGAACGATCTGCGAACGCGTGTCGACAGGGGCAAGTCAGCATTTTTAGTGCTGCTTGACATGTCGGCCGCGTTCGACACGGTGAACCATGAGGTCCTACTGGGCCGCCTTTGCAATGCGGGAATAACTGGCTCGGCGTTATCCTGGTTAACATCCTACCTGGCCAATAGACAACAGGCAGTAACATTACCACCTTTTCGTTCTGACATACGTCCGGTGAATCAGGGTGTCCCCCAGGGGTCTGCGATAAGTCCGATTCTTTTTAATCTGTACCTCCAGCCCTTGATACAACTAATAAAGTCTTTCGGCATACAAGTCATCAACTATGCCGATGATACTCAATTGATTTTTTCTTTTGAGGGTTCAGAGGCAGTGTCGAGGGACACTTTCCATCAGTGTATGTCGGCCACAGCTGAGTGGTTGCAAGCCAATTCCCTCCAATTTAATGGTGCAAAGACGGAGATACTGCACTGCTCCTTAGACCGACTCCCTCGCCCATTGCCGGAAGACTTTTGGCCTATTTCTATACCAGGCTCGGTGGAGGCGGCAGAATCGGCCCGCAACCTGGAGTTATATTCGAATCAAATTTACAACTGGACGTCTCTGTGAACAGGACTGTAGGGACATGTATGGGTCTGCTCCGTGCTCTTCGGAAGATATTGCCGCTTCTCCCTCGGGAAGCTAGAGCAGAAGTAGTGCGTAGTACCATTCTCAGTAGGCTAGACTACTGTAACGCACTACTTCTGGGAGCCCCAAAGACCCTGATCCTTAAGTTACAAAGGATGCAAAATATGGCGGCTAAATTAGCTCTGTCCCTTCCACGCTCGGCTTCCTCCTCCGGAGCTTTGGCAGACCTACATTGGTTACCGGTCCAGCAGAGGATCTCCTATAAGGCCTTATGCCTGACTTTTGGAGCTCTGCATGGTCAAGGACCAATACCACTGCAAAATCTTTTCTCATGGTACCAGGCTGCCAGACCTTTGAGATCCGCCTCGGCGTTCCTAGTGAGAATCCCGAGGATAAATAGAGTGAGAATGGGCGGCCGGGCTTTTAGTTTCAAAGCCGCCACAATGTGGAACACTCTACCTCTAACACTGAGGAGCAGACAAGATCTGACCTCGTTTAAAAGGGATCTTAAAACATATCTTTTCCCAAGAGCAGAATAAGCGTACACCAGATGGCTGAACTGATCTCAGCGCCAGGATACCCTCGGGGTGACAGTTGCGCTTAACAAGCATTAAAATACATACAAAATACATACATACCAGCGATTTTAAGATGAATTCTAGCTTCAAATGGTAGCCAGTTGAGGGCTCTATGGCATTGTTCTTCAATCTGTGGGGCGTGCCCCCCTGGGGGGCGCAACACCATCCCAGGGGGGGCGCGCTCTGCACTGTAAAATCCTACCTTTGTACTGTGCTACGATCGAAAGTCGTGCCCCATTTCAAAAGGGGATTTTTGATAGGAGAACTCCGGAGCAGCATCAGCAAATTAGCAGGTAGGAACGTCACCACTGACGTTCCACCAATGATGGTACAGCAGCAGAGAGTGCAGGAAGTGCCGCGAAATTCACGTGCATAAAGTTCCTGAATTCCACTGCTTGCTGCCTTTTCTTCTTTGTTTCCTGGGGTTTACCATCGCCTGGCTATGAAGGACTTGGCTGAAATTAAATCTACATCATATAAGAGGGGTTTTTGGAAGGGAGGTGGGGGTCGGGTTGGAGAGGAATTGCTGAGGCTTTGGCAGTAACGGAGGGTTAGAGGGAGGGCGAGGGAGGGAGGAAGGGATGGAATCTATGCGGCACGACGTACTCATTCTTTTTTTAATTCCACGGGCGTCCTAGAGCAGTCCAATCAACCTCCAGATCGTATTATTTAGACTAGCAAAGCTTCATTCCGATAAAACTACCAAACTTACAGAAGGAGAAATAACCTTTCAGAACCAGAACAGATCCCTTGCTCAAACTGCCCTAACAATCTCTTTTCCGATGAACTTGTTAATTTCTAATGCTTTAGCTGCAGTGGGAGGCAAGCAGCCTCCTTTGCTAAAACCGAAAGCAAAGGAACAGTCAGTCCACTATGGACTGTCTGTTCCTTCGTGTTTTCATAGCAGAGGAGACTCCTTCCCTCCCACTGCAGCTGCATCATTTCAGCCTTAGGAATTTAACCCCCTCCTCTTCCCAGAAAGGCGACCACATTTCTTTTAAAATGACACAGGCAGGCGCACAATGTCCACAGCAGGCTAAAATGGCTTCAAGTTGCCAATAGAAAATGCCATGTATGGTTTAAAGAGCCTGCAAATTGCTTGGGCTTGTCTTGACACTAAATACAGGTTATAAATAAAGATGTTTGTATTAATTTGTAATATGACTTTTCTGTCGTTGTTCCCTTTAATTATCAGTCAAGGATCACTCAGGCAGCCCTAGAACAAAATGAAAAGTGCTTTCTATTTATATTTGCTGTTCAAAGTACGCAAAGATAAGTACTGAAAATACAGCTTTCGGTGACTGCTTATTTTTGTACCCTACGCCGCTATCAATAACATGCTGAGTTACCTCAAGTGTCTGGGAATGCACCCTGCATTCAGACAACTCTCTCGCCCTTCACTTTCAAGCTTACCCTGCACTCACAGCGATCACAATGCACTCACACTATTTACTCGCTCACCCTGCACTCACAGCGATCACAATGCACTCACTTTGATCCCCATGCACTCACAGCATTCACCAGCTCAACCTGCACTCACAGTGATCACTGTGCACTCACAATGCACTTGCGCAGTTCGCCCTGTACCTTACTCTGCAGTCACACGAGCACACTACTCAACCTGCACTCATGTGACACTTCACTCACCTGTCCCCCTCACTGCTCAATATGTAGTCACTCGAGCAAGCCCATCACTAACCATACATTCATTCGTCCCACTGTGCACTTACATCCACACCTAAATTCATATGGTCAACTCACTCACCCTGCAGTCACTCCTCTCACCTCACTCTCACACTGATGCATCGCTCACTGTGCACTCATGCGCAATCCTGCCACCCACACAGCGTAGAGGGATAATGTGCCTGCTACAAAGAACGTGTACCATGAAGATCAAAGAACTGAGTCTGCGTAAACTGTTAGTAGGGCTATAAAAAAATTAAATGTTTGTCAGAAAGGTGCTATAGAGAATGAGGTGCACTGTTGGTGAGTTGTAGTGATAGAATTCATGAAGGAGGAGGAAATGGGGGAGGGGTGCCAAAAATACTGTTGCACTGTGTGCGACCAGTGCTATGGCCATACCTGGCTGAGAGTGTTAGCCCCCCCCCACCCGCATATTTCAGGGGGCCCCTTGAAAGAGACAGCTCTGTTGTTTTTGCCCTGATGGCCTGGAATAATTCCCAAACAGATTCTTGTGAATACCGTTTTTTCCCATTTCATTTAAATTTGATTGATGTGGGAGAGTCTTACTATTTAAAGAGAAATGTGTTTGTTTCATGCAACAACCATAAAAAAGCTTTTTTACATCAAAACGTGCCCTCACAGAGGGGCGTGGCCAAGACGGCGAACATGGCGGACGTGGCTTGAACGAGCTCCGTCCCCCCGCTAGTTATCCTCTCACTGATCCTGCGTCGTCCCGACCCGATTTCGCCCAAAAGTGTGTGGCTGTCCGCAGGTGCAGGAGGGGACGCCCCGACGGCGATCTGGGAGCCCTGGGGCATTGTTTTCTGCCTCCTTCAGTCGTGTGGAGCCGGGACGGCAGCGAGGCCTGCGTAGAGCGCGGAAGCCGGGGACTAAATTTGAGGGCGGCCCGCCCGGAAGTGAGGAGACGCCGGAAACACCGGGGCGAGGAGCGCCGCCCCCACCGTGAGACCGGAGGGGCCGCCGCCGGAGACCAGCCGACTCTGCAAGGAACTTAGCAGCCGGTGAGGAGCCGGCGGATTGCAGGCGGTGAGACCGGAGCCCGGACAGCGATCGAGGTGGTAAGGGGTGGCCGCGTGGCGCGCGGCCTAGTGGGGGAGGGGAAGCTCCTGTGGTCGTACCCGGTCCCGTTCGGCGGCGCTTTCGGACCGCGGGGCTCGGGGGCCTTGGTGCATTAGGGAACGGCAGTCCTTCCGTCTCTTATTCCCCCCCCCTTCTCTGCTTCATCCTGCGGCCCTGAAACCGGATCTCTGGGGCCTGGGAGCCGGAGTGACTGTAAGGTGCGACCCACCACTGGGCGGTTGTGCCGGACCGCGGTGGGGGACACTGGCTGGAAGAGACAATCCTCAGGCGTGGCTGTGTGACATTTAGCTGGCGCCTTGGCTGATACGTGGGGAGGCGCGGTGAGAGGCCTGAGCCGCCTCCAGTGGCCCCCCTGGTGTAGAGGGCTTGGACACCTGTTATAACGCTGTCTCTACCACGCGGCCCCAACACATTGGCTTGACTCTTGGGTGTGTGGCGGCTAGGTGCAACTCCGTTGGCACAACAACCCTGACAGGATATAAGTGGGGCCGCAGACCACACCGGGCCAGCTGGGGGTACTGCTCCTTGGACAATACGTGGACTGTGGGGGCAGCCTCTAGGCCCAGGCCTCTCTTGCGCCCAATCGTAGGGCACCACCCGCGCAACGACGAGAGGAGGCAACAGCGGGAGCTCTTCAAAGCAGGGCCCGATGGATAAATTCGCGGGGCCGAGTGGGGGTGCCGGGGCCCCGGGAGGACATCAGAGCTCAGGACCGGATAATGCGGCACTGATGGCTGCAATTACGCAATCGAGAGACATGCTGGATGCGAAGATAGGGGCGGTCGGAGCCGTTACACTGCTGCGACAGGATCTGCGCAACGCGGTCGCCCGTATCACGGAAACTGAAACCAGGATCACGGAGGTAGAAGACGACGTAGTGATCCTCAAGAAAAAGGTTGCCGCCATGGAGGGGATCCAAAAGGGTTTGGCGCTGCGAGTGGAGGATACGGAAGGACTGGCCAGAAGGAACAACTTGCGCTTTGTGGGCTTTCCGGAGGACTGTGAGAAGGGAAACATGGAGGCCTTCTTGACACAGTGGCTAGAGGGATGGCTTCCGCCGGACTCCCTGTCGCGCTGCTTCGTCATAGAGCGGGCGCATCGTGCACTTCTCCCGAAGCCGCCGACCGGGGCCCGTCCCCGTGCTGTGATCGCCAAACTGCTCAACTATCATGACAGGGACACCATACTACGGCAAACTCGCGCCAAGGACCCTCTCATGTTTGACAACCACAAAATCCTGATTTTCCCGGACTACACCAAATTGGTCCAACAGCAACGGCAGTCCTTCACTGCAGCGAAAGCACGCCTACGAGACTTGAAAATCCCCTATGCTCTGCTCTACCCGGCCCGTCTGAGAGTGGTCTTTCAATCTCGCACTCAGTTTTTTAACTCTCCGGAGGAAGTATTCGAGTGGACAGACAAAACGGTGCGTGTTAAGGTGCATACCCCTCCTAGAAGAGGCTCGGACTCCTCATCCACGACGGAGCCCAAGAGGACGCCTCGCAGATCACGCAGCAGGAGCAACTGGAGGTCGCGCTCCCAGAAGCGCCCGCCTCCTCAGGAAGAGACGGTGGAAGAAGCTGAGGCGACGAACTCTTCCCCCCTGAAGTCTTGAGTCCCTATGCCGCATTATCCTGGGTCACTATTTCAGGCCCGAGGGGCTGATGAGGCACCACGACGGTGAAGAAAGGGCAGATGCTGATAACGGACATGCCACTTGAACTGCTACATTAATTATCAAGAGGGGGGTGGATCACTTGTCCTGCTGAACCTGGATTAATCGGTATTCGTTGCGTCCCTTGGTAAAAGAACCCTCATGCCCTCGAGTTGATCAGCGTGAATAAGCGGTATATCTTGTTTCTCCGCTTTGGCACTCGGGTATCTGCATAATCATCGGGTTTTTTTAGGTATGCAGCCTCCACCCGGAGGTTTTTTGATCCAAGGTTGTGCAGTAGTGTCCAGTGATAGTGGAAGTGGTGATATTTAAAATAACACAGAATCCAGAGAACGAACTTTATTAGTCTGGGTTCTGGGTTAGTGAAGTTGAAAAACTTTTTGGTATGCGTAATGGGAATATTAGGATTCTCTACGCTACCTGTCTTCGTGTTTATAAAAAGGTCGACATGTTTCAGCCCTTTCGTCAATCGATCAGTGGGCTTTCTTCAGGACCAGGGTGTGCATGTGCGGAGAAGATAACTTTATCCCTTCCTTTCAGAGTTACACTTTTCGTGCCTATAGAAAAAAATATATTGCCTTGGAATTAAAGGAACGTCTTATTTTATGTGAATACATTCTATATGTGAATGGTTAAAAACATTATATACAACGTCTACTACTAGCTTGCCAGCGCTACCACTTTAGGCAACCACATACTCTTATCTAGCCTTTACAAGTTGAGTTGTTCTCATTATTCATTATATCAGTTTTCTGTTAGTTCATAAATGACTGATGTTGTTGTTCCTATTGTGACTATATTCCTCTAGATGTTATGGAGCTCAGAATTTTAATTTGAATGACCAACAGTAAAAGTGAATTTCCAGATTCCCATTCACTTCACATTTACATACTTATATCCGTCATTTCCTTCACTCAGTTTATTTGTCACTCTACAAAGTGATTTCTTATCTCTCATCCAACTGGGTAGTGTAAAGAGTCTTTTCACTCGTATTATCATGCAGTAATCACTCGAATTTGTATATTCTTAGCCCATGTAAATCCTAATTTAAATAAATGAAGATCTAGTGGGGTGGGGCTGAATTTCAGGGCGTTCTACTTTGTATGTATGTTATAGCAGTTCTAAAAAATCCCCATCATTGCACCTACCTCCTCACGTTTCATTACGTGCTTCCTCGGGTGCCCATACAGTCGTTTGACGGCCTTTCACTACATTTTAGGAAGAGAGGGAGTTGGTAAGAACTAAGTTTAGAGTTATTAAGGTACTTATCTTATTACGAGCGTCCTCGCCGATGTTTTTTACCTCGTGGTCCGTCACGCGCTGCTTGTGCTGATCTGCCGATGGAGACCCGGTATGGTTTCTCGGCATGACGGCACCTTTTTCATTCTCAGGATCTTCATGGTAAATGAAGACAGACTATGTTGTTACTGGGGTCAGAGATTGTATGAGGAAAGACTTGCGTGATAAATATATAAAAACTTTCTCGTAATAAGACCATTACTTTTCGGGTAATTAGTTGTTAAATTAATTATGCGAACAATTTATATATTATATTTAGTTCGCTTTTCGTTATCAATTATTTAGAACTATGTTTCAAGGAGATGTTTAGCCGATTATTGTATTTTTTCATTCATAAATTGAATTATGAATTAAAAATAGATTAGAAAATAGAAAAAAGGTCCAATAGGACTCTACTTAGGTAATCATTACCTTAGTGATGGAATATTCACGTATTTGTGTAAATGTTGATCATTCATGTGAGCTCTAGTTAAGGAGTTTAATAGTGTCTATCGGTGCATACTTGCCCATGGAACATTGTCGTTCAGTCCTCGTACATCTGTGCCCAAACGATGTACCCATCTTTGCTCTTTTTCGAATAGGATACGTTCCGCATTGTGATCTTTTATTTGAAGTGTTTCAAGAATTAGCCAATGTATATCATCCACTGTGTGGCCCTTTTCCAGGTAGTGTGTGGCCATTTTTGTTGTTGTTTTTCTACATTTGACGTTACTGCGATGCTCGCAGATTCTCTGTTTCGCCTTGCGGCACGTCATTCTTGAACTGCTACTACATGATTGATTGTTTGTGGGTAGACCATGGGTCGGGAGACGCTTGTGAGAGAGCGGGCCTTCTCCCGGAATTCGTTCCCACGTGTTGGGTGGGGGTTTGTTCGCCACCTGGTGGGTAGTTGGGTGGGATCCATTGGTGTAGTGGGTCTCCGGCCTCCCGTTGGAGGCTCGGGACCGCCTGCGCCGCGACAGGTACTTCAATGTTGCTGAGGTATGGGGTGGAGGGTTGGAGGGGGGGTAGTTGGCACAGTTTGAGGTGGGGGGAGGGCTGGCGGGGGGGTCTGTTGGGGTGGGGGTGTCGGGGAGGTGTTGAGGGGGTGGGTGGGTGTAGTTTTTGCACGGTGTGTATGGGAGTCTGGAGGGTGGTATCTGTGTGTGTGTGGCCTCTGAAGCCCGTCAGATTGAAGCTCTGGCCTACTGATGGCGGATGATGGACAGGGGGCGGACCCCCCGCGAACTTCACTACGCATTTTAAGTTGGAATGTGAGAGGGGTGCTCGACAAGATTAAAAGGAGTGCGGTTTTACGGATGGGGAAGAAAGAAAAGGCGGATGTGTTGCTCCTCCAAGAAACGCACCTTATGGGCACCAAAACTCTTAGCCTACATAGATACGGTTATGATCAGGTGTTCCACGCTGGGTTTGCGAGAGGGTCCAGAGGTGTTGCAATTTTGATGCACCGTAGAGTACGATATACGCATGAGACACAATAGCTGGATGCGCATGGCAGGTTTGCCTTAGTTAAGGGTATGGTGGGTGATGAGCCCATTGTGTTCGGTAGTGTTTACGTTCCACCCCTGCTGCAAGAAGCCCTGATAGAACGACTGTTTGATGTTTGGGCTGAGGTCCCGCATGCATTGACGATTGTGGGGCGGTGACTGGAATGACGTGATGAATGTGAGGCTGGACCGCTGTAGGCCCGGGGGGGGTCAGGTGCCTGAGGCCACCACGAAATTGAGCAGGATGGTGCAGGGGATGGGTTGGATAGATGCCTGGCGATATCAGCATGCATGTAGTCGGGAATTCACGTTTGTCTCTGCAGTCCATAAATCCTTTTCTCGCCTCGATTACCTCTTCATCCCTCAGCCCTGGATAGGGAGGGTGGACTCTACCTCCATACTTCCGAGGGGTCTGTCGGATCATTCCCCGGTCACTTTGACGCTGCTCTTAGGTACGAAGCGACAGCCGTTTCGTTGGCGCCTCTCCACGTGGCACCTACAACGCGATGACTATCAGTCACACATGAGGGAGGCTATAGCGCATTACTTGGCCGACAATGATGGCCCGGATACGGATGCCATGACCCTGTGGGAGGCCATAAAGCTGGTGCTTCGTGGCGTAGATATTGCATGGTGCGCAGCAAACCGTAGGGCCCGCAGGTTGGCCATCGAGGAGGCAGCGAGTCAGGTTCATAGCCGAGAGGCGGAATGCATGTCAGGAGGGAGCAGCGACGCAATGGGGCAGCTACTTTATCATCAGCAGACATATGCCTCCTTATTGCTGGATGAGGCCCGTCAATGTTGGCTGGCTACACAGAGTAGAATTTATCAATGGGGGGACAAATCCAGCGCGATGCTTTACAGACTATGCCACGGTACCTTTCAGGCCCAGTCCCTGCCGGGACTCCGAGACGGAAGGGGTGGCCCTATAACAGCCCCTGAGGTCCTGGCCGAGACCTTTGCTCAATACTATGCGACGCAATACGCCCCCCGCAATACGCCCCCCGGGAGTCCCTTACGGCGGAAGAGATCGACAAATTCCTAGCGGATCTTCCGCCCCGAGGCGCTCTCGGATGAAGGCCGTGCCCGATTGGACCTCCCGTTGTCGGCCGAGGAACTGGGAGAGGCGCTAGGTGAGCTGAATGCTGGCAAGGCCCCTGGGCCTAACGGCTTCCCATGCGAATTTATGAAAACGTTCCATCTCCAACTAGGGATGCGCTACAGGAAGGCTCTGGAGGCGGCCAGGGACTGTGGGCGTCTGCCGGCGGACTGGCGACACGCAGAGGTGGTGGTCTTTTGCAAACCTGGGAGACCGCCGGATCGCCCTGAGTCGTACCGTCCGATTTCATTGCTTAACTTTGAAGCGAAGATCTTAGCAAAGGCCTTGGCAAAACGCCTTCTCCTTTACATTACAGACCTGGTCCATCCGGATCAGGCCGGCTTCATGCCCCACAGAGCGACTAGACATAACATTCGACGGGCGCAGTTAGTGGTGGAGGCGGCGCGGGCGGCAGACATCCCAGCGGCCCTTATACTAGCAGATATAGATAGGGCATTCGATTCCCTCAGTTGGCCGTATCTTCGGGCACTACTTCTCCGCCTCAATCTGGGCCCGCGTTTCCTGTCCTACATTCATTAGCTATACACAGACTTGACAGCGGCGGTAAGGGTGGCGGGGGCGGTCTCCAGCTCATTCCGTATAGGCCGAGGTACCCGGCAGGGATGCCCTCTTTCGCCATACCTGTTTGCCCTGGCAATGGAGCCGCTGGCGGCTTGGGTGAGGATGGATGCACAGTTGCGTGGGGTGGAATGGGTGGGGGGCCCGTCCGACAGAATCGCACTCTATGCCGATGATGTGCTTTTCTTTCTTACGGACCTAAACAGATCGGGTCCTAGGGTCCTTGATATTATGCGTATCTTCGGCGAAGTGTCCGGTCTCATGCTCAATGTGCAGAAATCGAAACTGTGGGTCTTGGGAGACAGGGGAGCCCTGGGTCCTTGGGCCTCGGCCCTTCAGGAGGCGGCGGGAGGCCTTAAATACCTAGGGGTCTTCTTGACAGATGTGCCAGGAGTCTCGTGGTCCCGCAATGTGCTACCTGTGTGGGATAAAATACGGTCGGACATGCAAATATGGTCCAGGATGCCCCTGAATGTCTATGGACGCTCGGCCATCTTTAAGATGGTAGCTTTACCCCGTATCCTGTACAAACTCCAAAACCATCCGTACCCTATTTCGCCGCAGTGGTTTAAACAGGTGACCTCGGCATTAGGTCGGTTCTTGTGGACCGGGGAGGCTGTGAGGGTGGCACTCCGCACTTGCTTCCTCTCGACTTATTGTGGGGGACTAGCCACATCCGATGTCCAGTCTTACTACCAAGCGTCACACCTGCTGGTCCTCAATGAATGGTGGTATGGGGATCGAGGGGACCCGACCTATGCTTTGGAGAGATATCTAATGGACCCATACACGCTCCATACAATCCTATATTCGGCGGCCATCCGGAAAAGACTCCCAGCGGGCACTCAGACAGTTTTCCGGGTGTGGCGCGACGAGCTCCGACGCATGGGATGGTGGAACATACTAACGGGGGAGACCCCGCTGTGGCACAACGGGAGATTGCCGGCTCTAGCTTCCCTGCGAGGTTTTGATGGCTGGGATGCTATCGGCATCTCGGCGCTGGGCCACGTCATGAAGGGCTCGGCCCTCAAGTCTTTTCAGGCTCTGCGGGATGAATTGAATATGCTACTTACCAGTATGCATCTGTTCTTGGCATGTAGGGCTGCTAACATTCATATCTGATGCATAGATCGCCGCCTAGTGTTGGGTCCGGATGATTGCACATTGTTGTCCTGGAAGAGTCTTCGAAGTATCACGAGATAGGTGGCTCCTCCCCTGGACTACAGTGCGCATGGGCATCGACTCCATCCCCAGATTGTTTTTAGCCATTGTGGCAGAGATGGAGTGAAACAGTGTAAAGGATGTCCATGCTAATGATGAATATAGAGAGAGTATCTGCAGCCGCTACGGGCACCGGGGAGGAGGGCGGGCGATATGAATGTTAGCAGCCCTACATGCCAAGAACAGATGCATACTGGTAAGTAGCATATTCAGTTCGAGGCATGTGGGCTGCTAAATTCATATCTGATGCATAGAATACATAGCAGTCTCTCCTTTAACGGCGGTTGCCCGTGCCAGCTGCAGAAGCCTGAAAAAGTGTCTTGAGAACAGCCTGTCCTACAGCTGCTTTCTGTTTTGAATGCACATCCACACAGTAATGTTTGGTAAATGTGTGTGGTGTAGACCATGTGGCTGCTCTACAAATGTCTTCTAAGGGAATGTTCCCCAGGAAAGCCATGGAGGCCCCCAATTTGCGTGTGGAGTGCGCCCGTGGGGGTATTGTTAAAGTGCGTTTAGCCTTTTGATAACAGATTTGAATGCACTTAACAATCCATCTGGCTATTCCTGCTTTGGAAATGGGGTTGCCTTTGTGCTGTGCTGAGAAGGCAACAAAAAGTTGTTGTGTCTTTCTAAAGTGTTGTGTTCTGTCAATGTAGTACATTAGCGCCCTCCTAACGTCTAATGTATGAAGCATTCTTTCTGCTACTGTTTGTGGGTTTTGGAAGAATGCAGGCAGGTCAATAGTTTGGTTGAGATGAAACTGTGACACCACTTTAGGAAGGAATTTGGGGTTAGTGCAGAGCACTAGCCTGTTGGAATGTATTTGTATGAAGGGCTCTTGGATTGTGAGCGCTTGCAGCTCACTAACACGTCTGAGCGAAGTAATAGCAATGAGAAAAGCCACTTTCCATGTGAGAAACTGAATCTCGCAGGAGTGCAGCGGCTCAAAAGGTGGGCCCATCAGCCTAGTGAGGACCACATTGAGGTTCCACACTGGAGCTGGTGGTGTTCTTGGAGGAATGACTCGCTTCAGTCCTTCTAGGAAGGCTTTAATGGCAGGCACCCTGAAAACAGAGAGGTGTTGCCTATTCTGGAGATAAGCCGCTATGGCGGATAAATGTATCCGAATGGAAGCGTACGCTAGATTGCATTTGTAAAGATGTAACAAATAGCAGATGATGTTAGGAATGGATGCATCTAGCGGGTTGATCTTGTTGTGTGCACAGTACATGACAAACCGCTTCCATTTAGCTGCATAGCAAGCTCGGGTAGTGGGCTTACGTGCCTCCCGGATGATGTCCATGCATTCCGGAGGCAGGTTGAGGTAGCCAAATTCTAAGACTTCAGGAGCCAGATCGCCAGATTGAGCTGTCGCGGATCTGGGTGCTGAATGTCGCCATGGTTCTGCGTCAAGAGCCGGGATGTGAGATGCAGCCTTTGATGCGGTACCACGGAAAGTTCTAGAAACGTGGTGTACCATGGTTGGCGTGCCCATGTTGGAGCAACTAGGATGAGAGTCATCGAGTGTTGCTTTAGCTTTCTTGCCACCAGCGGAATGAGAGGCGCTGGGGGAAAAGCGTACGCAAATTTGCCTGACCAGTTCATCCATATCGCATTCCCTTGCGATTCTGGGTGAGGGAACCTGGCGGCAAAGCTTTGGCATTTTGCGTTTTCCCTTGTGGCAAACAGGTCTATCTGTGGATGACCCCACTGCTGGAAGTACGGGTGGAGTACTGATGGATGTAACTCCCACTCGTGCATTTGATGGCTGTATCTGCTTAGCAGATCCGCCATCTGATTGTCCTTGCCCGGGAGGTGTTCCGCCATGAGGAAGATGTTCCTCTGAATGGCCCACTTCCACATGCTCTGAGCCAGACGAGACAGCTGTGGAGAGTGCGTACCTCCCTGCTTTTGGATGTAGTACATGGCTGTCATGTTGTCCACCCGGATCAACACGACTTTGTTGCACAAATGTACTTTGAAGGACTTCAGCGCCATGAAGATTGCCATCAATTCCAGGTAGTTGATGTGCAACGTCTGCTGCTGGGTGGACCACAGTCCCTGCACAGTGTAGTGGAGCACATGGGCGCCCCACCCTTGGAGAGATGCGTCCGTTGTTAGGATTATCTGTGGCACTGGCTCTTGGAACGGTCGGCCCTTGCAAAGGTTGTGTGGATTCCACCAATGCAGAGAGTTGTATGCCCGACCGGTCACCAACACTAGGTCTGTTAGCTGTCCCTGAGCCTGTGTCCACTGATTTGCCAAGCATTCTTGGAGCGGGCGCATGTGCAACCTCGCGTGCGGGACTATGAAGATGCAGGAGGCCATCATGCCTATCAACTGCATGAACACTCTCGCTGGGAGGGAGTGTTGTGGTCTGAATTTTCGGCACAGCGACTGAATGCTGTCGATTCTGACTGGGTTTGGCTGAGCCATAGCAGTCAGGGTGTTTATTGTCGCGCCCAGATACTGCCGCACATGGGCTGGTTGAAGGTGCGACTTTGGGTAGTTTAGCGAGAACCCCAGGCTGTGAAGGAGTTGAATAGTGTGGGACATGTCCGCGGCGCACTGTTGTTCTGACTTTGCTTGAACAAGCCAGTTGTCTAGGTACGGGTAGACATGTATGTTCTGTCTCCTGAGGTGCGCCGCCACTGTCGCCAGACACTTTGTAAACACTCTGGGGGCAGTAGTTACCCCGAAGGGCAGGACTTTGAATTGATAGTGCCTGTTTAGAATGGTAAACCTGAGGTATTTTCTGTGGGATGGGTGGAGTGGTATGTGGAAATAAGCATCCTTGAGGTCCAAGGTTGCTAGGAAGTCCCCTTGATTGAGCAGGGGAAGGATTTGTTGCAGTGTCAGCATGTGAAAGTGTTCTGACAGTATGTACATGTTGAGGGGGCGTAGATCCAGAATAGGTCTGAGGGATCCGTCCTTCTTTGGGATGAGGAAGTACAGGCTATAGACCCCCGTGCCTTCCTCTTCCACTGGCACGAGCTCGATTGCGCCTTTTTGCAGCATCACCAGTACTTCCTGCTGCAATAAGTGCAAGTGCTCTGCCGACATAGGACGGTGTCTTGGGGGAATGTTGGGAGGAGTGGATGTCAACTCCAAACAGTAACCGTACTGGATAAGTTTTCTCACCCACCTGTTCGTGGTGATGGACGTCCAGACTGGCAGGAACTGCTGGAGTCTCCCCCCGACCGGTGTTGTATGGTCGGGGGGCAGTGACAGAGAGTCACTGTTTGTTGGCGGCAGAGGAGCGGGAGTTGTTGTTTCCTCTGCCTCTGCCCTTGGCACTGTTGCCTCTGTAACCCCCTCTACCCTGCTTGGGGTACGAGGATTGTGCACCACCCCTCGCGTATTGTGTTTGTTGACCCAATTGTCCTCTGGTAACACCACGTGCTCCTGAGCGACGAAAAGTGTTTCCCCTGAATTGTTGAGACTGAAGCGCCCCCATGGACTTAGCAGTCTCGTTGTCCTTTTTAATTTTTTCAAGGGTGGTGTCTACATCTGGACCAAACAGGGTGTCAGGATTGACGGGCTGGTTGAGGATTGTAGTTTGGATGTCAGGCTTAAATCCAGATATGCGAAGCCAAGCTTGTCGCCTCAACATGACGCTAGTGTTAATCCCCCTAGCCGCTGTATCTGCCACATCAAGTGCACACTTTATTGCAGCGTTGGAGATAAGCTTTCCCTCTTGTATGAGTGTTTCGGCTGCTTCTTTAAACTCATCAGGTAGGTGTTGAAGGAGCTGTTCTAGGGTGTCGTAATGCGCCCTATCGTATCGTGCCAATAGTGTCTGCGTGTTTGCGATACGCCATACATTGGCAGCCTGCGCTGCCACCCTCTTGCCCGATGCCTCAAGCACTTTCGACTCCTTGTCTGGGGGAGGAGCTTCACCCGTTGTTTGGAAGTTTGCCCTCTTGCGGGCATTTGCGACCACCAACGAGTCTAGGGGCAACTGTCCTCGAATATATGCAGGATCTCCAGGTGCTGACCTGTATTTTTTCTCTATACGTGGGTTCACCACCCTTGCCCTGGAAGGTCCCTAAAGATCTCTGGGGCATGTTTAAGGACACCTTTAAGTATAGGAAGTATTTTAACTGTTCTCTCCGAGACGGAGAAAGTGTCAAATAAAAAGTCTTCCTCTACCGGGTCAGCATGCATGTCCACATTATGATTTGCTGCTGCCCATTCGAGTAAAGCATTAAATGCAGCAGAATCCTCTGTTGGAGATGTACGTGCCCCAAAGCCTTGTGGATCTTGTATCACCTGATGCCCACTTTGGTCGCCATATGAGTCCTGCTGAACATCAGGGTCATTGTCCACTGGGAAATTGTATTGGTCTTGTTGGTCATCATCATCCCCTCCTGATTGGTTGGGGGAAGGCGATGGACTCCTTCTCGGTGGTGGCAGAATAGGCTCAACAAGTAAAGGAATGTCTTGTGCCGGCCTCTTCTTCTTCAGTGGAATAACATACGATTCCAGTGGTTGGGAAGTGATTTTCCTTTTATAAAGGGTCAATCTCCCTGTGTGGGCATCGATGCAATGCGCAGATTGCTCCTCAGAGGCAAGATATGGATCCGAGAGGCCTTTTGGGGTGGACGGATCCGACGGTTTTGGCACCGACGTGGTTGCGAAGGCCTTTGGGGCCACCTTCGGTGGCAGAGTGTAAAGAAGCTTGCTTGAGGACTTCTGAGGTGTGTCCACCGATTTCGGAGCCGATGGCGTGGAAGCCGTGGACTACAATGTCTTTACCTTTATACGTTTAAGGGAGTCAGTAACCTGCTTTGTAAAGGAGGCAGAGGGTTTCGGAACCGACGGCCGATCCTCGGTGGCGTCGGGGTTGCGTGGTGTTGACGGTATTGGCGTCGACGAATTTTCGGCCGCAATGCTTCGGGGCTCCGTTGAAGGCTTTGGCGCCGATGCTGCAGATCCCGCATCCTTGTGCCGATGCGTTGAGCCAGCGGCCTTTGGGTCGTGGCCTTTAGTCGACTTTGGGTCGGCCGTGCGTTTACCGGACGGCGCCGTAGCAGCGCCCGAAGGCGTCTCAAGAGGTTTAGGTGTCCGCGCCGGAGCAACCGTGGTCGACGGCTGGTGGACGGCCTTCTTGGAGGAGGGTTCTTTGTGCACCTTCTGCGGCGCTGTCGACTCAACAGCCTTCTTCGACTTTTGTGGGCCGGAGGGCGACGGAGTCGATGAAGGAGCAGGCTTTGTTATTTTTTGTAGGACGTCGGCCATCTTAGGTTTTGTCGAGTCCGTAGGTTTCGGTTTCGTTTTCGACTGAACGTCGGCCATCTTGTGTCCCGTAGGATCCGAAGGTTTCGGTTTCGATACGGGCAATGGCGGCTCCGCTTGAGTGTCCGTGGCCGGGCCAGAAGGCGGGGCCGGGGAGAGCGGTGCATGGTCGTGGGTAAGGCCGAGTGGCGATCCCGTGACCTGAGCCTCAATAACGTAGACCTCGGGGCATAGCTCCTCCTCTGAGCTATCTTCCACGGCCCCATAAACTTCTTCGTCGTCCCCTACCTCCTCGACGTATTCAAGGTCTGGGGCCTGTCCTCCGATGTATTCCTCTGGATCGGCCAGGACCTCCGTCGACGGTGGCGAAATCTGGAGATGATGGCTATCGCCTTCCTCCTCGGGGTCGCCGAATATGTTGTCGGGTGCCGGGGTCGCTCGCTGGGCCTCAAGGCGCACCGCGCGCCGAAGCTTGAGCGTCTTCTTGGACCTGAACTTGGAGCAGGCCATGCAGTTTTCTTCGTTGTGGTCCGGCGAAAGGCATTTATTACAGACCGGATTCACATCGATGTGTGGATATTTGGATCCACAGACGGGGCAGAACTTGAACGGGCTCCGCTCCATGTTAAGTTCGTCGGGTCTTGCTGCAACGAGAAGGCCTCGATGTCCGAGGAGTTACTCGACTCCGGAGATATCCGGCTTAGAGAGTCGGACGACGCTCGAGACCGTACGCAAACAATACCGACGCAGGTAACGAAGGCCTTTTGGCCTTAAGATGAAAGTTTATCGGTTCCGACACGGAGACGTCGAAACCACATCCGAACCCAATGGCGGAAAAAAACAATCTGGGGATGGAGTCGATGCCCATGCGCACTGTAGTCCAGGGGAGGAGCCACCTATCTCGTGATACTTCGAAGACTCTTCCAGGACAACAATGTGCAATCATCCGGACCCAACACTAGGCGGCGATCTATGCATCAGATATGAATTTAGCAGCCCACATGCCTCGAACATGACATGCCCCAATCTCAATTCTTTCGATACTTACAACTCCGACACGCCCTGACCCCTGCTATAGCGGACTTGACTTCTTTGCCAGAATTCAGCCCCCTGGAGGCTAAACTGTTCATGGGGGAATTAGAAACCCCAAAATATCGAGTATATATCAAACGCTAGTTACCCACTGCTCCCCTTCCCTTGATAAATTGTGGTCGGTCTGGGAGGGAGAATTAGGGAGTTTGGAAGAAGAAGACTGGAGAGAAGCCCTGGAGGCCCCTAGGGGAGCGGCGATAGCGGTGCGCTTGCACTTCATTCAATTTAAGTACCTGCATAGGGCGTACTATACGAGGGAACGACTGTGGAGGGCGGGGCTGATAGCTTCCCCGGAGTGCTTGCGGTGTGGAAGTGCTATAGGCTCCTTTATTCATACGGTGTGGGAGTGTGTGAGACTGCAGAGATTCTGGACCGGAGTGTGGGATTGCCTGGAGGAAGTGCTGGGCTGGGAGCTCCCCCGCTCACCGAAATTGGGCCTCCTCCATGTTATGGAACAAGTAGGGCGAAATATATACAAACGTCATCTGCTTCTCTTGGGCCTCACAGTGGCCAAAAGAGATATAGCCCGGGCCTGGAAGGCTCCTAGAGCCCCATTGCTGGAGGTGTGGAAATGGGGCATGGACTTTAACATGGGCCTAGAACGCCCAATATTTGAGGCCAGGGGGTGTCCCAATAAACACTTTAAGGTCTGGAAGAACTGGGCGGACTACAGGGGCCTACTGCTGGACCCCCCGGCGCCTCAGGCCATTGACGCGGATCGCGTACTTACTGACTCTGGGTGAATTGGTACACATACAGCTATTGAGATTGCAAAGCTCCTCTTGATGGATATTGTAGACACCGTGCGGGGTGGAGGGTGGGTACCGGGTGGGATAGAGGAGGGTGGGATTCTGGGGGAATGTTGATGGACTGTCTTTGAACATGATACTACTCTATGCACACCGCCTCTCTGATTCTTAGGTAGCGGTGTATTGTTTCTTATATTCTGTCAACTACCAAAATCTAATAAAATTTTGTTCTGAAAAAAAAAAAAATGTGCCCTCACAAATGAGAAATTGGAGGATTTCACATATATTATTCGCTGTAAAATTAGTAGATGTGGAGCACAGCCTGAGAACGGCAATTGAAAAAATCCATCCACAGATTGACCGTCTCTGTGGCGAAAAATAGGCACACCTGTCACATTAATGTTGTTGGTGTTATTATCAATCTAGGTTTTGTGTAAAATAAAGCATCCTAGTAAAAAGAATTTGCTCACATTTTATCTTGGAAAATTGTTTTTGAGCTTTGTAAAAAGCCTCTGTCATTTAACCACACCGACTCAAAAACCTGCAGTTTACTAGACAGTCTTATTGTGTTGAACACTGTTTGTCAGCTATGGCCCGGGATATTCGGGTGGCGGTCGAATATGTCGTGTGACAGATTCCAGAAATTTCTGTCAGGTGGAGGGGGGGCCTGACATCTAAAAGAATTCCGATGGGAGGCTCAACCTACTAAAGTTTGAAGACCTCTGCTCTAAGGTCAGGTGATATGTGTGGGTTTCTCTTTGAGCCAGTAATGAGTCTTGCATCAGAGTTGATAGTGTCTCTTAATGGGGCTGTCGATGATCTTGGGAGGCCGCATAGGGTTATAGCACCGTGTTCCACTCTAGGTACTACTAGGGCTTGAACAGCTTGTTAGACATCAGAGGCTGGTAGAAAGGGTTTCAATTTTCGCAGGGTCTTCAAGTGGAAGTTGGCTCCTTTAGTGGAGGCTCTGATGTGCTTCTGCATCTTTAGATTACTGTCAAGAATTATCTCAAGTGATTTAGCTGAATCAACGATGAGTGGTTGACCTTTGAGAGCTGTTAGGTGCTTCAGCCAGTAAAGGATAGTGGGAGTTTTGTTAGGGGGGCGATTAGGAGGAATTCCCGTTTGAGGGAGTTTAGTTTCAGATGATTTTCGGTCAGCCAATTTTGTTTTTTTTGTAGAGTGGAGTTGAGAGATTTGATGTCATCGAGTGGATCTTGATATAGAGTTGGGTGTCGTCAGCATACATATGGAAATGGATCTTGGTGAGGCTGAGAAGATCAGTATGAGGTTCCATAAAAAGGTTGAAAAGGGTCGGTGAGAGAGAAGAGCCTTGTGGGACTCCAAGAGTTACAGGTAAAGGATTGGACAGGGATTGGTTAACTTTGAATCTTTGGGATCTGTTTTAAAGGAAGGAGGCGAACCAATTATATACAGTGTCAGACAAACCCATTCTTTGTTTAAGAAGTTCAAGCAGGTTGTCGTGTTTGACGGTGTCAAAAGCAGACGATAGATCTAGAAGGATAAGTAGACAACCTTCATTTTGGTCAAGGATTTTTGGAGCGTTGTCAATTACGTGAGTCATGGCCGATTCGGTACTATGACCTGCTCGGAAACCATATTGAAATTGGTTAAGCAAGTTGAATTTATCAATGTGACTGTTCAACTGTAAGTTAACACATTTTTCCAGGAGTTTGGCTAACGTAGGTATGTTGGAAATCGGACAATAGTTGTTTAGGTCCAAGGGCGTCAGCTGTTATCTTCTTTAAGATCGGCGAAACCTGACCACTTTTCAGGATATCTGGAATGATTCCTTGAAGGAGGGACGTATTTACGAACTTGGTCCAGAGAGGTAGTAGCAGGGGAATTAAGTCTTTTAAGTAGTTAGCCGGGAGCAGGTCTGTGAAATGGTTGGAAGGTTTCAGAGAGGTTAGTATCTTTAGTATAGAGTCTTCACTGTACGTGTTGAAGTGGGACCAAATTGCGTTGTTTTTGAGTTTGAATTTAGGGAGGATGTTGGTTTGCGCTTCAACCGGGTCAGCATATGGATTCTTATCCATGTCTGAGATGGATAAGAGGTCCTTGCGTCAATCTGATTTCATGGATTCTGTTTTAAAGGCAAAAAAGGATGCAAATTCTTCACAAATGTGTAGATTAAGAGGGGTGGCGTTCGGGAGAATGGGTATGATCTTAATTTGGGATTTAATAAGGTCGAAAAGCTTTTTAGGTCTATTCTTGGCTTGGTCAAGTTGCGACCTGAAGAAGTCGGTTTTAGACTTTCTGATTTTCCTAAAATAGGAGTTTCTGGAGAGTCTTAGGAGCTTAAGGTGCTCGGCTGAGGGAGCAGCTCTCCTTCGTCATTCAATTAATCTGAGAAAGTGTCTATCTTCATTTAGCCTCCCGTCGTACCAGGGTTTTGAGTCTTTTGTGGAGGCTCTTTTCAGTTGGAGCGGAGCAATGTTGTCAAGATGATTGGTCATGGAGTGGAAGAAGTGATTGGTTGGTCCTTGGACATTGTTTAGGTCATCCAGGGGGCAAAGAGGGTTAGAGTTAGTTAAAGCTATAGGGATAGAACCAACGTTTTTCAAGTTTCTCTTCCAGATCTTAGATCTCAGGGGTTGTGTTGGGAGGCGTTTAACATCTTCTAAGACTTGGAAAGTGATAATGTGATGGTCAGACCAATCGCAAGGGATGATCGAGTCAAGTAGTGTGAAATCCACATTTGAAATTACGAGGTCGAGAATTGCACCTTTGTCGTGAGAAGGGATGTTACATAATTGGTTGAGATTGAGGTCAGCGAGAAAGGCTTTGAGATGGTTTACCCCAGGGTCGTTCTGATCATCCCAATGGAGGTTGAAGTCCCCCAGGAATATTTGCTTATGTTGATGGCTATTATATCCATGAGTTGCTCAATGAATGTGAGGTTATCTCCTAGAGGATGATAGAAAGTGTGAAAAGAGCAGATTTGTTTATTATTACTGGCAATGTTTAGGCAGAGGTATTCACAGGAGGTCAAGGTTGGGGCATTGGAGTTGGACACACTAAGGCTGCTCTGATGTATGCAGGCTATCCCACCACCAGGTCTGTCGGTTCTGTCGAGTCTAGTGAGGTCATAATTAGGAGGTAACAAAATGTCCATGATGGGAGTGGAAGTATCATTTAACCAAGTTTCAGTTAGAATCAGAATGTCAGGTTCGTTAATGAGTATTAAGTCCACTATATCGGCTGCATGTCTGGAAGCAGATCTGCAGTTAAGGAGAATACAGTTTAGTCGTGTCTTGATGGGTACTGTTTTGGGATCGCATGTGAGGGAGATTCTAGTGAGATTATTCTCAACTATGCCTCTGGATATGATTCTGGGGGCTGTGTGTGTGTTGATAGGGATAGGTTGAAGTTGTGATTCTGTGAGAACGATGGCAGAATGCCCGGTGTTTAGTGGAGGGGGAGGAAGCTGGTATGAGTGAAGGAGGGCAACTACCTCTATGGTAGAGAGAGGGTTTAACACCCTGTTGGGGCGGGATGAGGCATTAGGGTGTGGCACTGTACTCCAATGAGGAGAGCCCTGAGCCTGGGAACTTGCAGGTGGATGTTGGGTGTGACTAGAATTCTTCGATCAGGGGAAAGATCTGTATTCTTGTTTATTGCAAGATAATTTGGGTTGTTGTAAGATCAGATCGTGTAGGGATCGGATGTCAGATTTGATTTGCTGTAGGGCAATAATATCTGGTCAAGATTGGGGTCCGGCGTGAGAGTTACCACATTGGAAAGATGGGCTGAGGAGATATGAGGAGTACTAGTATCTTTGGGGTCAATGGAGGGTTAGTCTTGGTCGGGGATAGAACAAGGTGCTCTGTCGGAGATTATGTCAATGGAGGGAGGGACCGAGGTCGGGGGGGGGGGGGGGATATGAGCAACTGCTGTGTCATAATCAAGGGGGGTAACGGTGGTGTTGCTAGGCAAATGGTGGGAGCTAGGGATAGTAATGGAGGGGTGCAGTAGGTGTAGGGTGAGGTGGCATACAGATGGTTAAGTCGGGATCAGTAGGGGTAAAGGTGGGGTTGACCGGGTGGAGAGGGGGTAAAGAGACGACTAAGATGGGAACAGTAGGGGTGGTGGTGGGGGTAGCAGTGGAGTAAGTGGGCTGGAGGGAGGTGCTGGGAGAGACTGTGAGGTGGGAGAGTCGGGGAGGTCAAGTAGGGTGGGGAGGTATGAAGAGGGCAGTGCTAGGATCTTTGGTGGTGAAGGTGAGGTTTAGGGGCTGAAAGGCGGTTTTGGGAGTAATGGTGGGGGCGGAGGGGGAGGAGGGAGTGTAGGGTGAGGTGCCTGAGAGACGTTAGTGGGCTGAAGCGAGGTGCAAGGAGAGATTGTGAGGTGGGAGAGTTGGGGAGGAGAGTAGGGTGGGGGAGCTGGAAGATGTCAATGCTAGGATCTATGGTGGTGAGGTTCAGGGGCTGAAAAGAGGTGTTTGGAGTAGTGGTGGGGGGTGGGGTAGGAGGTGGGATGTTCTAAGACATTTATGACCTGTGCACTACAAATGTTCTAAGATATTTATGACCCGTGCACTACACCTTCCAGAGGGTACTGTGAAATGAATACCTAGAGATAAAAGGTAATGACATTTCTTAATGAATTATGATCCTCGAGTTGTTTGCATGAAACAACAGAGTTAAAAAGACTGTTATGTACGGCTCTCGTAGAGAGTCTCTATTGTTTATTGCAGTTTCTGAAAGTCACAACTCCTTGCTATGACATCACAACAGTTGGTAACAAAACTGGTTATCGACTATTTTGATGTCCTAAAGGCCTTCCAGGCCAGGCCGATAGGGCTTTGCTTGTCTACTTTGAATGAAAGCAGAAAGCACAGCTGCATGAGGTGGGGGGAAGGCAAAGAAGGTAGTGGGTTTTAGCTAAGGATAGCAGGTAAGATATTTATTTTTCACATTCGCATCAAGGAGAAGAGGGCATGTTATGCACAGCTCTCCCATTATCCTCTTCTATGCAGCAGTTGAAGGCAGGGGCAGATTGTAGGAAGCTGGCTCTGTATATACTATACCAAAGTGAGGTATAGTGTGCACAGAGTCCAGTGGAACCCCAAAGGTAGGCAGAGGTAAAGTTAAATAGCACCTCACTCTCTATTTGTGGTAGTGTGGTCGAGCAGTACGGCAGTATCAGGGGACAGTGTTAAGCATTTGTTGTACACACTCAGTCAGCAAATGAATTAACACACTCAAAGACTGAACTTCAGACCAATTGTTTTTGTATAAAAATATTATTTTAGTTATTTTATTTTCTAGAACCAAGCAAGCCTGGCACAGGTAAGTGATGAGTACTTTGCAGTAAATATACAGATTGTAATACAGTTTGAATTGCACTTGAAAATGTACTTTGATCTGATTTACAGTATGGATGCAGAGAAAATGCAATGCTTAGTAAATGCAGTACAGAGACTTTAATAGGCTTTTTAGTACAATAGCAGGTAAGTAACTTTTGAGATTACTAGGCTTACACAGAGTAGCATACCTAGATACTACTCTGGGACATTTCCTGTAAACAGGTAAGTAAAATTGTTTTTTTTTAGATTATGCAATTTTAAAGAATTTCATTAGTTTCTCAAACTCCACACTTACAACTTTTCATAGAAAAACAGTCAATGTTATCATATGGAGTAAATTAGTGATATCGGTTTTGAGGTAAGTAATCAGTCTTTGGATTTAAAGTTCTGAGGTTAGAACAAGGGTTCTCCCTGGGTCAAGGATGCACTCTTGTTACACCCTCAGCTGCACTAGGGTAGCCGGGTGCAGAATGCTCAGGCCCAATGTTATCTAATGGGGGATAGGAGTCCTCTGGTTGGGGGCTACTGACGAACACGCCACTTGGCTGTGGGAGCAAAGCTCCTGGTGTTTAGTTCAGGGCAAATGGCGAAACAAAGTAGCACCAAAGGTGCACCCTCAGCGGCACTGGGGCATCTGGGCGCAGAGTGCTGTTTCGACGTCCGGCGCCCTTTTGCTTGCTATGGGGAACCTCTGGTTTGCAAAGGCACTGCAGAATCGGTGACGAAGGTCTTCTGGGTGCGACCACCACTTCAAGAGGTAAGTTTGGAAGTTAGGGGTTGGTTTGGCACCGTCGGTTTAACCACCCAAGGCTGTGGGGTGTCGAGTGCAGGGGTGCCTTCTGGGGTCGGATATTCTTGCCAGCTCCTGGTCGCGTTTGGGGGGACCTTCTGGATTTAGGCTGCCGGTTCTCGGGTCAGGATCGCCGGGGGGGGGGCCTCCTCTTGGTGTCGCTCACACGAGCTCGGGCCGTGGAAGGTGGGTGCAGTGTGGGGCGGATCCGTGGTGTCTGGACAGAGCCAGAGGTTGCAGATGAACAAATCCGGTGTTCACAGGAGACACAGTCTTTGGAGTTGAAGATAGACAGGTCCTCCGGGGTTTTCGAGGTTGCTGGCTGCAGGACACACCGGGATTTCACAGGAGCAGGTTCCAGGTGGAGACAGGCCGGTAGGGCTGGTGCCAGGTCAGTGGGCGTCTTCCTCTTGTTAGCTTTGGCACGGCTGTTCGGTCCTTCTTCTTTTCTTGTAGTTTCTTCTTGTCTAGGGAAGCTAGGTTCAGGGGTGCCCCTAAAAACTAGATTTAGAGGTGTTACAGGTAGGTAGAAAGGTTGGGACCAATGGGTCCCTTACCTGGGGTGGGTACACCCCCTCTTATGCCACCCTCCAGTGGGAGGGGGGCGTGAGCCTGTCCCTGGTTGGCTGAGTCCCCCCATCTGGAAGATGGCGGGGACTGAGAGTTGTGCTTCACCTCACCTCCCCCACCTGAGGGGTGGAGTTGGCAGAGGTGGGCACACCTCTCTTCCTCACTTGTTTTTCCCACCGGTTCTCCCGCCCAAAGTGGGGGTCAGAGCCAGTGGGGACCAGTTGCTGAAAGCAGCATGTGGCCTGGGGAAGCTCAAACAGGCGGCAAGCATTTGAAGCTTCCCCTTTGAGGACCCTGTCCATCCTGGGGGAGGAGGCTTGGCACCTCGTCCCAGGATGTGTATGGTTTCAGGCCCCCGAGAGCAGAAGGCTCTCGACCCAGGGGTCCAGAAACATGTCTGGTGGCGGCAGCTGGGGAGCAGCCACTCAGTTCAGACACTAGTGTTGGTTAGTTTTCAGAGGGCATCTCTAAGATGCCCTCTGTGTGCATTTTTCATTAAATCCCACACTGGCATCAGTGTGGGTTTAATGTGCTGAGAAATTTGATACCAATCTTCTCAGTCTTCAGTGTAGCCATTATGGTGCTGTGCAGTTCGTAATGACAAACTCCCAGTGTAGGAGAGTAGGATCTGCTTCTTATAGTTACCCCCACATTTTGCTGATGTTTCACTGTTTTTCGACTTTAGTCTGGCTGGGGCCCTGCTATCCAGGACCCCAGCCTAGCTGCTTCCTCTCTAAAATGATTCCATGTACTTTAGGTACACTCCAGTTTGGTTACTGGGGTACCCTTATGAGTCCCTGGTATATGGTACCCTAGGTACCAAGGGCATAGGTACCCCAGAGGCCTACCAGGGTATGAAGCAAGTATTATGCCACCCCTGGGCAGCCTTCCAAAATGACACCACAGGTCTGCTACTGCAGCCTGTGTAAGGTGGTGTATGCACCCCTTACTTAGATATAGGTTCCCTATACCTACCTTATATCACTACACATATAAACCTATCAGTCACCCCTCAGGCCTTATCAATCCTGAAGGCAGGGTGCAGGGTTTTGTGTGAGAGGGTGCCCATGCATGAGCAGGGCCCCTCTACCGCCTTCGGAACATATTCTCCGGGGTTGTTCTGTGATGCAGCCAGACCATATACTCTTAAGTGCATTATAACCTCGCTGTAAATGCTGACTTTGGAATGGCTGCAAGGAAACATGTCGTGTTTGGTGTCAAACACTTTGGAATCAGACCCCCATCACCACCCGCCAGTCCTGGCGGCAGGGTTATGATTCCACCCTTCTAGCGGGAGAGACATGATGTTGTATCTTGCCTATTGCATATTCCTGGGTATGCCTTTACCCACTTAATGCCCTTCTAGTGGAATGCCTCTGCACTGTGATGCACTACGGAATGTTGGGTGATGGTTGAAGATAAGCCACAGTTATGATGGGGCTGAGCTGCCTGCTGGCTGCTCCTGGTGGGGCCTGTTCCAGGCTACTTAACAACTTACAATAAATCTACATGAAATACCTCAACCAGTCTGGAGTCCATTACTACATTTTTATGGCGACGATTTGATCTTACCTTCGTGGTCAACTCAAGAAGTCAAGCTTCAAGAAGGCAAGATATTCTAAATCTTCATCTATCTTCAAACTTCAAACATATACTCTGGCACCGAGCCCCACCAGTGACCTCCACAACGGTCGCCCCCAACCTGCACATGCCAGATCTATTTTCTATATTTATCAACTCAAGTGTGCTCAACATCTTCAACTTCAAAGGAAATCATCTACTTTAACCTCAATACTACAACTGCAGCATCTCAATAAGGAAGGTAACTGGTCGTTGTCTGATTGTGTTTCCCTGCGTAGTATTATGTTCTAGCTCTGCGCATTTCAACCTTAACCAGATTCAAAATTGGCCAGCTCCTCCTTCCTGCGCCTCCTTGCTGCCTTCCAGTTCCTGCTGCCTTCTAGTACCTATTGCTCAAACAGTATCTCAAGAGGGTAGGTAAAGGCAGGGATTAATTTCTACAACCTACGGTGTATTTTTCAAATTGCTGTGGATTTGCCAGATCCCACTTCACAAGCTTGTTTCAATCAATAGACTTTTCAATCAACGCACAAAAACAGTGTGGTTCTATGGATTGTCTGCCTTCAAGCGTCTTTCTATATCAAAGCAATCTCTGCATACTTTATACCTCAAGTGGCTACATCTTCTGTCTTTGCGACATGTGTCTAGATCAAGTTCAACTGCGCCTTCAAGGGAAGTAAGCTTTGTCAAGTTAGACCTTTTTTACCTGTCATTTCTATTTTGTAAGATGTGCAGTTTGTGTTTTACACTGTGGATGAATGATTCAAGACTCTCTCAATAACAGTACTACTTTGTGTTAATCTCCCAGATATCGATGTCTTTACTGTCTGGGAAAGAAGTGTCAATTTGTTTGTGTGCGCCACCAAACTGGTATTTCTTAGACTCAAATTGCTCTGGGATCAATCTACAAATTCCATGCTTTATAAATGCAGGTGCAAACTCCTGCGATTCATTTTATTACGAGGTATACAGTGTGCCTTTGAGTTGCATGTGCAGACATTCGGGGGTGAGTTCATTTTTGTATTTATTTGTTTACTTGCTGCCTTGTGGACATTTGGCGGTTCAACCGCCCAGTTTTCATTTAAAATTGAACCGAGCACTGGTGCCTATGCTTGCGTTCTTACCTCTTCCACTTCTGGATTCCCTCCTCTGTGATGTGCCTGCCATTGTTGTCTTTGGGAAGTTCGAGTTTCCCTGCACTGCTTTTTTTTGTGTGCACACACGCTGTGAGCCATCCTGTTCCAGCGTGACGTCGTGCCGCCATGTTTCTGTTGGAATCTGCAGTGTATTTAATGGACCAGCCACGTTGTCCGCCTGTATAAAGTTGTATTTGTTTTCAATGGGGTCGGGTTTGTTCCCGTTTCAGGCATTGTTGCAGCTGTCTCCTCTTCAAGTCGCCGGACAGTCCACACCGGACCCCGTCTACTATTTCTACACAAGGTAATCCTCCTGCATGACTTTCGGGGAGAATTGGGAGTTCATTTTCTCAACTCGTCTCGTCGGTGGATCCGTTCTGGCAAGTCATGTTCTAATCAAATGCAGAGGTTACGCAAAATATGTTGTTACTACAGCGAGGTACTTTACCAGTTTTTTAGGTTTTGCCTACGCAATGCGTACGAAGTACGCATGCGCTAGCAAAATCTAATGATATCTCTATGTCGGGTCGGGTATCCGCCCCCTCCTCCCATTGGCTAGCTCCATAAATGGAGGCTAGCCATTGGTAGAGGGCTCTGTCCGTCAATCCCAGACCAGATTCGGGGGCGTTCCCGAGAATTTTTCCCTTTTGGTGACGTCAGTCTCGGGAACGCCCCCGAATCTGTTCCGGCATTGACGGCACCCGCCCTCAATACCGTCCCTTGCCGATTTTTGGGAGCCCCCTGGCAGGTGCCCACCCTGCCAGGGACATTGCCGCCTTTGAGCGAGTGCCACCTCGCTTTATATTTTAATTGAAGCCGGTGCCCACCCGGCATTGCCCCGTGTTTACACCGCCGCTGTCCGGCCTCCCGACCCCAGGGCCGCGCTGCGATTGGCCGCGACCCGGAAGTCAGGCAGGCCGGGGGCGGGACAAGCGGAAGTGCCGGAGAAGAAGAGCTCCAGCGCAAGGAGAAGAAGCCGCCTGCCGTGTCCTTCCCTGGGCTCCCAAGTGAAGGGGGAGCCCCTGAGTTCTGGCCAGTCTCGAGGGAGGAGCGGGAGTCCTCCAGCCCCTGGCCGCCCTGTGTTGCGTAGGTCCCGCCCCCCCAGCGCGGACAAGGAGAAGGAACTGCGCCCACCGGCAGGACTCCATGGTCGAAGAGGAGCCCCGCCGCCGCCCGTGAGAGCATCCGGCCCCAAGAAGCGGGACCGGGTGAGGAAGAGCTGCAGCGAAGTCCCACCCCCCCCCCAGCGCGGACAAGGAGAAGCAGATGCACCCACCGGCAGGGCTCCGTCGAGGTGAGTGCTGCCGTTCCCTCCCCCCTCACAGACCGGCAGTCCCTTGTTACCTCTGGGGGCGAAGGCCTCGTGAGTGTCGAGCGGTTCTCCGGCTCTTTCCAGGTCTGGTTGGTGGGTCTCAGCACATGGTGCTCCGTCGCCCGGAGGAAGAGGCACCTCAGGCCTCAACGGGTCCTCTTGTGGGCTGCCTAATGTTGGCTCTCCAGGTTGGCCGGTCTGTGAGCTGCTTGCGCCCAGCCAATCCCCCTCTGATGCGGCATCACGGGAAGCCAGCAGCAACAGGTCCCGGATGCACGTGGGTCCCCGAGGGACTTCTAGAACTGACAACCTGCTGGCTTCCTCCGGTATAAGATCCTGTGATGGTGTGGACTCTGACATCTGCAGAGGAACCAGAGTGGACGGTGTTGTACTTTCTTGAGAGCCTCCTGCTTCCTGAATAAAGCCTGCACCAGGGAACTGAGAACCACGTGAGCCTGTGTCCCCCTCCCCCATTACTGTGCTCCCTTGCTCTGGTACTGTATCAAGCCTCGTCAACGCGCCCTCTCGTGGGTCTCTCTCCTTTTCCAGTACTGTGCTCTTCCGTGGTATTGTGTCTTGACCCAGACCTTTTTCATGCCCTACTACTAGGTCCTGGCCTTCTGTACTCTTCCCTGGTACTGTTTCGTAACCTACAGCAGCTGTAACCTGGCCCAGACCTGTGACCTGTCCCAGTGCTTTGCCCCATTCCAGTGCCCTGTTCTCACCCAGTGCAGTACCCAGTCTCGGGGTTACGTCCTGTCCCAGTAATGTGAGATGCCCCAGTTCTATCTCTTTGCCTGGTGCTGCATCCTGCACTGGTACTGTGTTCTGCCTCAGTGATGTGTCCTGTCCCAGTACTCTGAACTGCCCTGGTACTGTGTCCTGTTCGTGCACTGTGAACTGTTCCGGTGCTCTATCCTGCAAAGCCACTGCGTGCTGCCCTGTAACTGCATCCTGCCCAGGTACTGTGTCCTGCCCTGGTACTGTGAGCAGCCCTGGTTCTGCTTCCTGCCCTGGTACTGTGAGCTGCCCTAGTACTAAATCCAGTCTCGGTACCGTGAGCTGTCCGGCTACCGAGAGTTCCTCCATTTGCTCTTGATCTCTCTTCATTGGTAAGGTAAGTGGCTCCACCGGTTCTCTGTTTTTTTCTCCCACCGCTGCGCCTCTCTCTCCTGACGCTGTCTCTTCACCGCGTGGGGGTACATGGTGTTCCTCGGGGGAAGGCTGCTGGAGTTCTGAGGTTGGGGTATGTTCCTCATCCGGGGAACGGTGAAGCCCTAAGGCTCTGGAGTGTTCCTCCTCAGAGGCGTTGTCATGCCCCTCTCCTGAGGCCCCGGCAGGTCCCTCTTCTTGACCCTCATTACAAAGCCAGGGCACTTTATACTGCACATACCTGTTTTTTGTAATAATTGGTCTAAACTCGACCTAACTCCTTTTTTCACATTTTTTCCTCAGCACCCTGTTGAGGGTGCTGAGGGGGCCGATCTCGGAACACAGGGCCACACAGAGTGAAATAAGCGGCTGACCAGACAAGAAAATACAGGGAGTGAAAATCCCCCTCCAGCCCCACCCCCTCCCCAGCCTCTTACAAGTGAATGCTGGAAATGCGTTGCTTTGAAGCGATGTTTTCCTGCTCCTTTATGTGCAGCTTTCCTGGGTAATTGAGATTCCCTGTATTTCATGACCTTGGGAATGTTTACTCAAAAAAAACATAGATGGAAATTTTAACATTTACAATGCCAATAGCTCTAACATTGTCAAAGGCAAAACCATTGCATTGTAAATGCTTGTTTGTCGTCTGTTCTTCATAACTTCTTTAATTTGAGGTTGTCAAGACAGAACGAAATCTCCACTTTTTGTGATGAGTTGGTTCAAGTGTGTGTCAAATTAATGGTGATTTTCACATGTGGTTACCTTTTCAAATCTAATTCTATTAGGTATTCTGTGGCGTAGCGCTCTAGCAGTTGCACGTCACGCCGTGACGTGCCGCCGGCCATGTTGGCGGCTGCGCGCGCATCGGACATTCAGAGGCGCGAAAGGTTAGACCGGGTGCGCACCGGATCGGCGCTCTTTAGGGAAGTTACACAAATAAAGAAGCAGCTATATTTATACTAGTGTCCTGTCATCTTTGAGCAAACCACCCACATTACAATGGCGACGAGGGTGGGATGCTGAACACAGGCACAGGAAGAGAACCACACTTCAAAAAAAAAGAAAAAAAAAAAAAGACGACGAAGGAAACCACCTTGGGAAAAAAAGCACCAGGGACTCAAGCATCCAGAACAAGGAGTCGGGCAGTCGACCCAGCCAACCAAAGGGGGCAACCAGCTGTGGATGGACAAGTAAGTCACCCCAAGCAGGCCCCCACCCTAAAGAGCGCGGCAGAGCCCACCCCAGCCAAGGGGACAAGACAAGCACGTGGGAGGAAGGACGAATGTACCCAGACAGAGCCAGTGACAAGGGCAACCCATAGTGCTGCGAACTGACGACTAGGCAACAGCGCTGGCTACCGCAGGAAAGAACAAGGGGGCAGACATAGAAAGTCCCCAGTCGCTGGCCGAGAAACAGGAACCAGACAGCACGCCAGGCAGTCCCAGAAGCCACAGCGGCACGCCAACCACGGTCAAGAGTGAGAAGATGAGCGCACAAGCAGGATATGCGACAGCACCAGTGCAGTTCCTGCCCAAACCAGGAGAACCACTCATGAAGTGAGAAGATTGGAGGGACTACATCGACAATTTCATAGAAGTACTAGAGGACGAAAATGAAGAAAAGTTCAAGAGCAAGAGAAAGAAGCGCATCCTACTACTTAACCTAGGCCCAGAAGGGCTCCGAATTTACAAGAGTTTGGTGCCTAAACAACGTGGAAGCACGGACGACGATGTGTATGCCCATGCCATCGACGATTTGAACGAACACTACAGACATGCGGTGTGCGTATCAGTTGACAGATTCAACTTCCAGCAACGGAAACAACGTCCAGGAGAGTCGGTAGAGGAATACGTGGCAGCGCTGAAGAAACTGGCGGCCACATGTAAATATGACACATTTGAAGAAGAATTCATCAAAGACCAGATAGCGATGCACACCACGAGCACGGCAGTGCAGGACAAGCTGTGGGCCAGCGGGGAAACCACGCTGAAGGAAGTAATGGTAATAGTCAAGAGGGCAGAGTTGGCGCGCAGGTGCGCGGAGGCGACGAAGAAGGAGACAGCGCCAAGCACCATGGTGAACAAAGTCGACGATGAGGAGCCCCGCAGAGACTACAAGTACAAGGGGTCGTCATCAAAGGGGCCCAACAGATGGCAATGCAAAACGGGCCCACCAGGAAAACAGATGGGAAGCAACAAGAAATCGTGCTACCGATGTGGAAGCTGGTCCCATGAGGCGCACGACAGGAAGTGCCCAGCGTTCCGCGCCAAATGTATGTACAGTGGCATTATGGGCCACTACGAGAAGGTGTGCCGGAAGAAATCTTCCAAAAGCATGGTGAAATACATTGACCAAGATCGTGAAGAGCATGAAGAGGGCACAGAGGAGGACATCGTCACTGTACTTTGCATATACGACCAAGTGTTAAGTGTGGATGGCAGAAGAACAACGAAACCGATACTGGATATGACAATAGGGGGAGTGCCGATAAGCGTGGTGGCAGACACAGGCTCGCCCTACACCATCGTCCTGAGAGCGGTGTGGAATGAAATCTTTAAGCCGCATTTAGGCCCAGAACTGGAGAAGCTGGATATCCGACCAGTCACATATAATGGGGAACGCATACCCATGGCAGGATTCAGACCCTTAAAATTTGAGTTCAGAGGCCGCTCCGCTTTCTGCAAGCTATACATATGGGAGAAAGGGCCCTCGGTGTTACGATGGCTGGACCAAGGCGACCTGGGAATCAAGCTGGATCCAGGCGGCAAAGAACAGATACTACTCACCGACCTTGAAGCCTGGTCAGATCTGGACGAATGGAAGAGAGAGTACCCCTAAGTATTCGGAGGCACGGTGGGAAAGATGGAGAAATTCTCACACAAGATAATCCTAAAGGAGGAGGCCGTACCTGTCGCCCATAAGGTGAGAAATGTGCCCCTGGCAGTGAGAGAAGCAGTACAGGAAGAGCTGCAGGACTTAGAAAAAAAGGGGATCATCAAACCAATCACGTGCGCGGAGTGGCTCGCGCCATTGGTGGTAGTTATGAAACCCAGTGGGAAAGGTAGGCTGTGTGTCGACCTGCGCGAATTGAATAAGAACATTGTGGTGGAGAAGTTCCCACTACCGAGAATTGAAGAAATGCTGGCCAAGACAAGAGGGATCAAGTGGTATTCCACTATAGACTTGACCTCAGCTTACCATCAAATCGCATTACACCCAGAGAGCAGGAAATTAACATCTTTCATCACCCCATTCGGGTGCTATCAGTTCCGCCGCATGCCGTTTGGACTGGCCTCGGCGGCTGCAGTGTTCCAGAAACTGATGTACCAACTGTTTAAAAACATGGAAGGCATCCAGTATTTTCAGGACGATATCCTGGTAATGGGGCGAGACAAACCAGACCACGACGCGAAACTCAACAAAGTACTGAAGATCCTAGATGGTAAGGGCCTCACAGCAGAATGGGCCAAGTGCCGGATAGGCATGGAGTCGGTGACCTACTTAGGGCACGAAATCGGGGTGCGAGGAGTTACCCCTAAAGCAGAGAATGTAAAGGCAATTTGTGAAGCACCACCGCCCACCAACAAAGAGGAGGTCAGGTCATTTTTGGGCATGGCGGAATACTACAGTAAGTTCGTGCAGCACTTCGCCACCAAGACACATCACATGAGGCAGCTGACGAGAGAAAGCACTCAGTTCCGTTGGACGAAGGAAGCACAAAGTGAATTCGAAGTCATCAAAAGGGAGGTGGTAGGAGCAGTGCCACTCCAGGGATACGACCCCCAGGGAAGGACAGTGCTTACTACCGATGCCAGCGACAAGGGGCTGGGGGCTGTATTGATGCAAGACCGAGGACAAGGAAGGATGGAGACACTCAGCTTTGCATCCCGCACACTGAGCGACACGGAAAAGAAATACAGCGTCATAGAAAAAGAAATGCTGGCAGTCGTGTGGGCAATGACGAGATTCAGGCAATTTCTGTGGGTCACACGGTTCCAGTTGAAAACAGATCATAAGCCCTTACTGAAAGTACTAACTTCCAGTGGACATGCAAGTGCCACGCCCAGGATCTCAAAGATGACCCTAAAACTACTAGAATTCAGATACGATGTAGAATACATCCCAGGCAGCAGGAACAGAGTGGCAGATTACTTAAGCAGGGCGGCGGCCATGGAACAGAGTGAGGAAGACCAAGCAGGGATGGAAGAGTTGGTGGCACTCACGGAGGACCAAGAAAGAGTAATCGGAAATCAGGAGTGGAAGGAAGCTTATGACGAAGATCAGACCATAAAGGAAGTGAAAGTATACATCACAAAGGGCTGGCCGGACAAGAGACAGACCAGCAAGGACCTTAAACCATTCTACGAGATCAGGGAAGAGTTGTCGATGGACGACCAAGGAGTGTTCGTGTACAGGGGAGATAAGGTCATCCCCCCGGCAAACATCATCCCCAAGTTACTAAGCATGCTACACGAAGGCCACTTAGGAATAGGAAAAATTAAGTTGAGGACCAAGCAAAACTACTGGTGGCCAGGTATGGATGTACGAGCTGAGAGACACGTCAGGGACTGTGCACAGTGCCAAGGAGCGGATAAAACACTCAAACTGTTACGCCCAGCACTAGGAAAACTTGACCCCCGCAGAATCCGTGGGAACAGTTGTCTGTGGATATCCTGGGCACGATCCTGGATGAACAAGGAGTTCAAAAATACGTGTGCGTCCTCATTGATAGATATTCGAAATGGCCAGAGGTGAAAGTAGATGAGGTGATGGACACAGAGACTATCATAAGGTTCCTGTCGGACACTTTCGTGAGAGAGGGCATCCCAAAGTCCATCCTGAGTGATAATGGCCCCCAATTCAGGTCAGACAAATGGAGCAACTTTATGCAGAGGAATGGCATCTTAGCCAAACATACTTCTATCTACCATCCGGCCAGAAATGGACTGGTGGAGCGATTTAACAGAGTAGTGATGGGGTCAGTGCAAGCAGCTATCTCCAGCAACAAAGACTGGGAAAAGGAGATATGGCACATGGTGTGGGCGTACAGAATCACCCCCACAGGGACAGGATACAGCCCCTTCCAGATTCTGAGGGGTCGTGAACCAATCACTCGAGACAACCGCGTATGGAAGGAAAAGACCATAACGAGCGAGTGGTCCCCAGCAGTGGTGCAACCAATTTGGAAAGGGCACAGGCCATCTATGCGAGACACTACAACAACCGCAGAAATGTGAAAGAGACAGAACTGGAAAGAGGCGAGTGGGTGCGAGTAAAGTTGGCTACGCTACAAAGAAAGGGAGACAGCAAGTACAGCAAACCTATGCAGGTCATGGAGGTGTATGACAGAGCGGCTCTGTTAAGCGACGGAAATGTGTGGTCTCAGGATCGCATGGCAAGATGCAACAGAATCCTACGATGGAACCAAGGTGGAGCAGGTCTAGAAGACATGGAGGAAGGAAACGTAGAGCAGGAGCAAGCGGATGTGGAGCTGGATGAGAGAAGAGGAGAACAGCACGAGGGAGCAGACGATGGCAGCCAGGGAGCTGCGAGGGAAAGAGACATGAGGAGACGAGACGAGAGCGCGGCTGCGCCTAGAAGTGGAGGGGCGGACGTAGAGACTCAGGAGAAGGAGACTCCGTCCACTCCGGTGAGGCTGACCTGGAGGGGAAGAGCCGTAGTGATACCTGCAAGGTTTCGAGACTTTGACATGGACAGCGGACTGTAAGTTAAACGTTTCATTGTTTGGAAAAAGGGGAGATATGTGGTGTAGCGCTCTAGCAGTTGCACGTCACGCCGTGACGTGACGTGCCGCCGGCCATGTTGGCGGCTGCACGCGCATCGGACATTCAGAGGCGCGAAAGGTTAGACCGGGTGCGCACCGGATCGGCGCTCTTTAGGGAAGTTACACAAATAAAGAAGCAGCTATATTTATACTAGTGTCCTGTCATCTTTGAGCAAACCACCGACATTACATATTCCATTTGTGCCTGTTTCACTATATTCTTGTGCTTGGGACTGTTATACATATTTTTGTTACAGTTTCCTCAATTACGCATTGCGTATTTCAAGTGTTCTATTTTCTGTTTTACCTTCTCCACTCATTGTGTGAAGTTTACATTGTAGTTCCATTACTGTGGACGTCTAGTCGAGGTTGTCCGAGTTGCATGTTCTCAAAAGTTCAATTACTCAATCTTTCTCTATTTTTCAATTTGTGCATGTCATGTTATCTCTGCTTAGGTTTGCCCAGTTGACACTTGCACAATGCAGTACTCTCTGTAGGGATTGCACATATCTTCAATTTATTTAAATTTGAACTTAGTTTCAATTACTCAATTATATCAATCTAAATGCATGCGTGCAGTATTCCTTTGTAGGGGATGTGTATCAATTTTTACTTATCAATATGCATGCATACCAGTAGTATTCCCTTGTTGGGATTATAGTGTGTTGTACTTGTTAGTTTCAAATGGTCACTCTCAACGGTTCTATTACTCAATATTCATTGTTCTTCAATTTGTGACCTTTATGAGGTTGTCAATTTTGTTATGGCCTCTCAACATTTCAATGTTTTTCAATGTTTGACCTTTTAGGTTGTCGATATGGGGGTTTATCCCTCTCAATATTTCAATGGTACTTCTATATAACCTTCACTAGGTTGTGGGTTTACACTCCTCAATTTTTCCACGTGTGACCTTTTACGAGGTCGTGAGGTAAAATATATATGATATGGGTTTTATCACTCTCAACTGCTCAGTACATTTCCTGCTGCATTGTATTGCCCTATATTCAAAGTTGTCTACATTATATTTGCTGCATTGTATGGCTCTATATTCAAAGTTGTCTACATTATAGTTTTATTTGCTGTTTTACAGGGTAGTGTGAAGGATGTTTTTTGTCCTTTCCTCTGCTTCTATGTTTACTATTTCTATTTACTCATTACCTGTCTCCTTTCATACCTTTCCTGCTAGTGGGTGTGTCTGGAGTATTTCTTGGGTTTCTTTTTCTATTCTCTTTCTCGTTGTTTTATGCAGAAGTGAATAAGAGTACCTATTTTTGTGTTCGTACCTTTCGGTGGTTTCCTCTCAGTCTTTCTACTTTCCTGTTCCTTTTAAGTGTTCGTACCATTCGGTGTTAGTCTTCAAGTCTGATTGTTTTACTTTATGCATTTTGCTTTGCCTTGTGTTTACAGAGAAGAAATGTGTCTGATCTTCATTAATTTATTCCTTTTCTGTATTCTCTACGCCTCATGCTGTGCGGTGCCTTCTGTCACATCTGTCTGGCCAGTGGGTGTGTCTGCAGGTATTGATCGGTACGCTTTCTCCTTCTTTTTGTTTCTATGCTCCTATGTTCATTGTTCTGTTGTGGAAGAAAAGGAGGTATGTTGTATCTTGCCCATTGCATATTCCTGTGTATGCCTTTACCCACTTAATGCCCTTCTAGTGGAATGCCTCTGCACTGTGATGCACTACGGAATGTTGGGTGCTGGTTGAAGATAAGCCATAGATATGATGGGGTTGAGCTGCCTGCTGGCTTCTCCTGGTGGGGCTTGTTCCAGGCTACTTACCAACTTACAATAAATCTACATGAAATACCTCAACCAGTCGGGAGTCCATTACTACACATGACCACACTGCTACACCTGGTACCAGCTTAAAAGAACCCTGGCATCACAAAATGGATGCCACAGACACGAGTCTGGCCTCCTGCTGCTGGACGAAACTCCGGCAGGGGAGGCCTGGACAATAGGTTTCCTGTCACAGGGAGGTGTCCCCACCTCCCAGACAGGCTTTACTGTATTGGGGCTAGGTGGGTGCACTCCAAGAGTGCTTTGCAGTTAGCACTGGGGGCACATTTGGTGCCCCTGTGCATAGCCCAGTTCAAACCGATTGCAGGGGCACCCAGCCTCTGCACTGGCGCAAAACTGGACAAAGGAAATGGGTGTAGCCACCCCTCTTACCAAACTCTCCCCTAGGTGGGTCCCCAGAGTTTGTCCCACCCCTTCCTTGGGTATAAGATAGCAACCCCTGACAACAAGACTTTAGATTACACCTGGATGAAACTCTAATACTGAATCCTGGAACTTCGACGATCTGGATGACTGAAGAATTTCCCTTGGAGTAAAGGTGGTACTCCCCTGCGTGGCAGGCACCAAAGAGCATCTGACCGTTTGCATCTCCGAAGCTCCCACCGGACTCCGACGACTTTGTAACACAGGAGGTGGATTTCCAGACTTCTCCAAGGCCGACCCGAGTCCCCAGCAAAGCTGAGACCCGTAGCCCTCGTTGGGACCGTGGAACCGGAACCCATGGACACCGTGCACATTTGCAAGTGCATCAGCTTCTTGATGATCCTTGAGGCTGTGCATTGGGTTTCTTGTAGCCCAGACCGCAAGCAGCATTGCCACCGAAGATTGCTGGCGCACACTCCACAAGTGTTCCGTGAGCCGGCCCTTTGTGTTTTCTCTCGAGGTACTTTTGCGATCCCTGGTCCGTCGCCTGGTGGATCCCTGAGAAGGCAACTTTAACTTTCCTTGGGCTTTCCAGGTTTCTCCAAACGTGTCCTGACTCTTCATTGCTTGGGGAGTCCTCTAGATCTTGCTGGTCCACACTGAAGCATCTTTTTTCTTTCTGTGTGGGTTGCTGTTGCCAAGGCTTGTTGTGTTCAAGCCGAGCACCGACGCCGCAGCACTCGACATCCTCCGTGGGACAGCTTGAATCCAGCGCCTGGTTGTTGTCGACGTCTCCTGGTCATCGTGGCTGCAGAGTCAAATTTCACCTCTTCGCACCTGAAACACCTGACATCGGTGGGCATTCGTCTATCGTGCCCCTAGTCACTGGCAAGTGACCCAGACTCTGTCCCCTCTGCTTTCAGGTTCCTCACATCTTCGATCCAGGTTTGGATCACACCAGACACTTTTCTTCTCCACGGCAGCAGCACTTTGCAGCAGGTCGCCATTGAAAACGACGAAGATTCCCGACACCATTTGACACCTATGCACTAGGCTTCCCTGGGTGAGGTAACTCGAGTACTCCAGTGCTCCCATGGGTGTTGGCCCTAGAACCCCTTAAGTCTAAAGGGGTTTGCTCACAGTCCTCTCCTAAGTGTCCTTTATCTTTAACATTTCCAACCGCGACTTTCCCCATAGAAGCTAACGGCGCTTGCGGCTGTGTTCTCACACTGTACGCGTTGGGAGACAGGGAGACACCCAGACACTCAATGCCTCATAGAGGCCTTGCTTTTAGATGACCTCAGAAAGACCCCATGGTCTGATGAGGCAGGCAGAGAGGGTGGGCAAGGAGGTGTAAACATCCAAGACCTGGACTCTGAAGCTGGCCAGGAGGATCAGAATAATTCTAACCTGGATAACCAAATTCTTTCTGGGGATGAAGAAGGGAACCCAGTGGTCCCCTCTTCACCCCTCCAGGTGGAATTAACAGGAAGAAAGACTCAGAATCAGAAAAGAGCAGTTGGCTTTAGACAGGGAAGCGTGGAGCTCCAGAGAGTTTCTAAAAAGTTGGGACTAGAGTTCAGCCTACAAACTCTATTCTGTACATATTGGAAATCACTATTTTAAACTTCAGGGTGAATTTCTTGATTTCAATGGCACTATGTACTACAATGCTGTGGTTTGTTTAGGACTTGACTTGGGCTTAGTGTATCATGAGCCCCAAAATCACATAGAATCTCTTAGATGACCCTTCAATACATTAGGACGATCATTTTCCTATTTAGAAGAAAGGACTTTACAGAGAAACAAACAGAAATGAAGAAAGAAAACAGCTGCAGGAATTGCAACACGTGTGAAACTAGTGTTTATAAATGCAGTAGGTTTGACTTTCCACAATCCTCTCTCCAAAATCCAGGCCTCGGCTAAGACTAACTTCTGGCTTTTTTTGACACACATTTGGAGAGGCAATGTTAAGATTACAATTTCTGGCTAAAATGCCATGCAATTTCAACATGGAGATGACAGGATTGATGGACGTCCACGCAGTTTTTATGAAGATTATAAATATTTTATTTCATTGCAGTGCATCCACAGCCAACGCGTTTCGCCCAACACGGGCTTCTTTAGGGCTTTTTGCTTCAAATCACACACAGTTGTGACCCTTTCAGCCAAATTCCATACGACAATTCCTTCAGTGTTCAGTGTAAATATTAGCAAAAACGTTGTTTGGACAGCAAGGCCTTTGTAACTCTGAGAAGAGATTTCCTAGTTTGCATGCGCTCCGACATGAGCTCTTTTGCCAATTCCTATGGAGTAGGAGTGTTTCTGTTAGGTGCTAATTAAAGCACTGACGGTACCCTAGCCATCTGCGCTGGTCCGACGCGTTCCTTGTCCCGATTTCAAGTGCACACTGTGTGTGATTTGAAGCAAAAAGCCCTGAAGAAGCCCGTGTTGGGCGAAACGCGTTGGCTGTGGATGCCCTGCAATGAAATAAAATATTTATAATCTTCATAAAAACTGCATGGACGTCCATCAATCCTGTCATCTCTACGTTGAAATTGCATGGCATTTTAGCCAGAAATTGTAATCTTAACATTGCCTCTCCAAATGTGTGTCAAAAATTGTGTGTTATTGGAAACCAAGTTAGGTGGCTGGTTTTAGGAGGTGTACTGAGAAAAGGGGGGTCCCAGCAAAGAAAACACAACATATATACAAATTGTTAAAGAATACTAACACAATTAATTCACATACATTGTTATTTAATCACAATGTAGGTATATCTTAATTCAGCACAAAATTGCATTACATGATAATCTGCCATCCCCATCTGGGGGCAGAGCTGTGTTCAAGGCTCCGGGGGTGAAGGGGCACACTTACTTCTGCATTTCCGATCGCCAGGTCAGCAGTCTAGTTGTTGGTCCCGGCGCAGCTTTACTTGTATTAAGGTGCGTGATGACGCGACCGCTCTTGGACTGACCCGGACCGGAGGCAGATCACTCATGCACACAGAGTGAGTTTGCAGGTCAGTGGTTTTAAAAAAAGCTCTTTATTGCTGCTATTTTAATTGTGTTTTTACCCTTTTTTTCATTTAAAGCATTGTGTGGGGGCAGAGCTGTGTTCAATGCTCTGGGGGCAGAGGGGCACACTTACTTTCGCATTTCTGATCGCCGGGTCAGCAGTCTAGTTACTGGTCCCGGCGCAGCTTTACTTGTATAAAGGTGCGTGATGACGCAACAGCGCAGCGGACGCACCGCTGGCGCGCCAAAGGCAAGCTAGTCTATGCCCGTCTGTGCCCAACCGGGCCAAGGGGTCAGATCCCTGCATCTCTTTCCCCAACTCAGTACTATTACTCCAGCACTCAGCTCAAGCAGTTAAACGGCGCCCTGGGGACTACCTGTGCCCACTCTATCTCTCTGGATAATTTTCCCGAAAGATGCCCACATTGCAGGTGTAACTTCTCTTCTAATAGCTTAGTGCCCACTGCATCCAAGGACCAGTTTAGAATCCTTCTATTAAACTGCCGATCCCTGCCCACACATTGAGCAGAGATCTGGATGCTCCTTACAGACTCTGACCCGGATGTGCTGTTCCTCATGGAAACCTGGCTCAAAACAAGTTCTGAACCAGACATTGTGCAACAATCCCTATGGTTATGTGATATAGAGGGTAGATCGAACAACAGGCATAGGTGGTGGGACTGCTATAAGGAACAATTCACTTGCCGCCTGCTTGGGAACCCTGTTGCAGATTGTGAGAACGCCCACTTCTCCATAGAACTCACGCCACTCCTATCATTTACATACATTCTCATCTATCGTCCCCCTGAAACGGATGGATCCTTCAACAAATCACTGATGGAGGCACCGGTTAACCTGGCAAGCTCGGCAGCTAATTTCACTCGCCTTGGAGATTTCAATCTCCATTTTGACGACCCACGAGCTATAAATGCAGTCGAGCAGGCCAGAGACCTTACGGCTCTCCAATTGTACCAAAAAATCCTGCATGCTACTCATGTTAAAGGACTCCTCCTTCACCCGGTGTTCTCCAGTCTAGAGGACCTAAAAGAGACAGAGCTCACCCCTCTCCCACGGTCTGACCATCTCTTGGTCTCCCTTTCCCGGTACCCACAGGTCACCAAACCTACTACTCAATCAATATGGACCCAAGGCCGCTCCTGGGCCAAGCTCCCCCTGGTGAAGTGGACCCAGGAACTGGAATGACCAGATCCATACCTAACCCATGCCCAGTCAAAGCCAATGAGGACTTCTCTAACTAGGTAGAGGAGTTACTTGACTCTGTCCTTTCGAAGACTAAGATAAAAAAAGACCGTCGGGCCTCATAACTCCCCTTGGTTCTCCTCCGAACTGCGCACCTTAAAACAGCGGTGTAAGGTTAAGGAAAGACAGTGGAGGAAAGACTTCCTACCTATTAAAAGGTTGGAATACAGGGCAGCTATCTGTGTCTATAAAACAGAAATAAAAAAAGCCCAGGCCTCCTATTACTAGGGCAAGATTTTATCAGCCGGCAACTCTCCTAGAGAAACCTTTATTATTGTTAAAAAATGACTTAAAGCCCACATACCACGAATAGCACCGGACACCTCCGGCCTACGTTGCAACAAACTTGCAGAATATTTCACCACCAAGGTTCATCATATTCTGGAATCCCTGCTGCATAAGGATTACGAGGGCGAGAACCCGTAGAAGTAGGCGGATTCCGACCCCATGTCCCTCTGAACACACACTAGAGGTCTACCCCTCCCTGACTCAGGAAACTCTACTTACCTTGTTGTCCTCGGTAAAGAGTAGATCACCAAAGGATCCCGCACCGCTTAGCATTCTAAAACAGTTAGCTTCGACAAAAACCCCGAACTTGACAGATCTGATGAACGCCTCAATGTCCACAGGAATAGTTCCTACCAACTGAAAAGGGGCCATTGTGAAAGCCCTACTTGAGAAACCCAATTTGGACCCAGCAGATTTGGGCAAATACCGCCCTATCTCCCTTCTGCCAGGAATAGGTAAAATGGCAGAGAAATACGTTGATAAAACCCTCTCCGGATACCATGAAACCCCCAACTTGCTTCACTCCTCTCAAACAGGGTTCTGACCGCGTCAGAGCACGGAAACGGCCCTGTTAGCAGTGGTAGAGGAAAGTAGAACATTTTTAGACGCAGGAGGTTTGTCAGCCATTATACTCCTTGACCTGAGCGCAGTGTTTGACACAGTGAACCATAGGATTCTGGGTCATCATCTCAGGAGTATAGGAGTAACAGGCACAGTACTTCAATGGCTATGCTCCTTTCTGGAGGGTAGAACCTTCCAGGTATTTGAGGAGAACATCGCATCCAAACCTACCCTTCTGATGAGCGGAGTCCCACAGGGCTCTTTGCTTAGCTCGACCCTTTTCAATGTATATATGGCTCCTCTGGCAGCCATTGTAGCCCCCTCTGGAGTCCGCATGGTGACCTATGCCGATGATACGTAATTGGTGGTAGCGCTAAACTAAGCAGATCAAAAAAACAATGGCCTCTTATACTTGTCTAGAGGACATCTCGAACTGGATGGACCCGTCTCAGCTTGAGCTTTAATAGTGGAAAAACTGAGATCATGATATTGGGCAACCCCCTTAGTTTTAAATCCAGTTCCACGTGGCCAACTGGCATGGGTCCACCCCCGTTCCCTAAGTCAGAAATCAAGAGCATGGGCATCTGGTTGGATCAGGATTTGAACTTTAGGACACAGGCCAGTAAGACAGCAGCTATCTGCTATGGCCTGCTTAACCCCTTCAGCGCGGGTGACAAAGCCAGCTCGTCATGGGCGTTACCTGCGCTGCGCGCATGACGAGCTGGCTTTGTCACAATCAAGCCATTTTTCGAATTTCAGCGCACAGCAGGTAAACGCGGTAGCGCGGAAGCGGTTAAAATGGCCCGCAAAGTCCTCCCCCTCCTTCCCTCTCAAGCAAAAAAGGTACTGGTCCAATCACTTATACTTTCCTGGCTGGACTACAGGAATGCACTATATCTTGGTGCCCCCACTACAGTAGTCTCCAAATTACAGTCTGTTCAAAACAGCGCCGCCAGACTTCTGAATGGAGCCACCAACAGACAATCAGCAAAACCAACACTCCACTCCCTTCACTGGCTCCCAGTGCAGGAACGTATTAGATTCAAGGCCCTGTGCCTAGTACAGAAATCTATGCAAGGGATGGGGCCTCCTATCAACTCAGCCATGATCCGTCCTCACAAAGCGAATAGGAAACTTCGGTCAGACGAATTGCATCTGGCTGAGGTCCCTAGGATCAGGAAGTCCAGAAGCGGTGGACGGCTCTTGCTCCTAAACTCTGGGATTCTCTGCCATTACATCTTCGCATAGTTCCCAGTCACCTGGCTTTCCTAAAGCAACAATTTACTTTTCTTTTTCCTTAGCTCTTCTGCCTCCTCGGTGTCGGTTCTTAGCGCTGGGACGCTCCCGGGTAGTCATGCGCTTTATAAATGCCTTTCATTTCATTTCATTTGCGTATGGGATGACAGCTTTTTCTGGCTAAAGCTTGGTTGTATTCTTTCTATTAAAAAATTCAATAAATACATTTTTTTTAAAAAGAAAGAACCTGTGCTTTGAAGGTCTTTCAGAGGGCACAGGGTGAACCCTTCCTTGTACAGCGCTCCGAGACTTGATCCTCAAAGAAAAATTACCACAATGCTTCACAGTTGAAAGAGCACACTGAGCAAACCACCATCAGCAGCCTGGGCGAGAACTCCAATTGCCCAGTTACTTAACTACAAGGATAGAGATAAGGGTGGTAACAGGAATGAAATTGGTCCAATCATGTAGCAATGCATATTGAACTGCCCAGAATATTCTAAACAGCGGCAACTTCATTGAAAAAATATTTGAAGAAGTCAAGATGGAGCTCCAGATAATAAACCAGCAATTTGCATTTCATTCCGACAAAGGGGGGCAGATTGCGAGTGCATGGGGGAGAGATACCCAGGCACCACCAAAGCGCACCCGTTGCAACAGAGAGAGGCGCACTCATCAGCCAAGGGCCATTGGACCAGGGAGTGGTAGACGTCGGAAGAAGTGCTACTCCAGATCTGACTGACGCACTAAGAGATGGCCCTATATCAGCAAGTGGATCACAAGTGGACTCTGAGGCATCTTGTTTGCCACCAAGAGCGGTAGATGCCATCTGCTCCATAAGGGATCCTCAACCTTCACACCACCCGATAAATTGACCACCGAGGCTATGGTGCATACATCATGACAGCCAATCGTGCCTATCCATAGATATTAATGCCCTCAAAGATACACATTCTCTTAAAAAGGTCTCAGTGTGAAACATTCTCGATGGGCACTCAGAGTCTCCATTCTTGGACTTCCTGGAGTCTGGAGTTTTAGTTTATAGTTCCCATTGTGGTTATCACTTCCTATTAAGGGATCCACAGAGCGTCTGAGAGTAGAAGGGGCCCTTTTCGACTCATTCCTAATCACTCTGGGCATCTGGTGTCACCACTCTTATTTGCTGTTGTGATTGGGGCTTTAGGTTGACTGCTGAGACAAGATGAAAACCAACAAGCTTCCAATGGACTTACACTGTGGTACACAAGGTGCCCCTCTATATCGACCACCTCTTGATTTATCTGAGTAACCTTGTATCCTCTGGGGTATGAATCTTAAATGATTTGGAACCTACTAAGGGCTCAATTGGGCCTTAACTAGAGTTTTCACAATTGGGACAGAACTAGAGTTGACATCTCCGTAACTCAGTAGATGTGAATAATTGAACATGCCAGGCAGAAATTCAAGTAGACACAAACAGCTTCAAGTATTTGGGGAGCTGCTAAGCCAATGGGGATATTGGTTGTCTGGATGGAAAATGTCCTCCTTCTACTGGACTGTCTGCAAGGGAATACCGTTCATTGGTCGCCCTTTAGTTCTCTTTGTTTGGTAGAATGGTAGCACTCTCCAGGATGCTCTATGTTCTGCAGAATTACTCTTTCCATGTTCCTGCTTTATTCTTCCAGTCCATCATTGCCTTGGTCAGGTCCTTCATTTGGCAGAAAGGAACTTCGAGGGTGGCAATGAGAAAACAGTACAAATCTACCCATTAGGAGAGATTACCGATGGCTGAATTCACCTCATATTATCGAGCCACCCACTCAGCCATTATCAAAGAATGGCTCTACAGCCCGCTTCAGATATGGCTTTCAAAGTACAACTCTGAACGATTGGAGATATCTCCTCACTTCACTACTTCTATGAGGAAAACCTCCACCTGATATTCTGCCAGCAATAAAAGTAGTACTAGATACATGGCAAACATCCCTTTCACAAACCAAGTGGTTAGGTGAACTCATGAAAGAACATCTCTATAGATAGACAATCAGGTGCCTCGGGTGTCTGCCCTATAGGGTTTCGGAGGGTTGGATACCTACATTAGGGGTTGTAAGTGTAGTGTTCTTAGTGGCAGAATGTTGGGAAGTAGCAGGTTCTAGTGGTGGGGCTGGTTAATCCTACAAGGGCAGAGCCAGCTGGTGGTTGTTAAGCTGTGTTCCTTCTTTGGCAATAAACCCTCTTGATCTATCCCGGGTTGTGTGAGACCGTTCATCTCAACGTCCTCACCACAAGTCAAGCAAGTTACAGACCTATTAGACAACCACAGTCACCCTTTACCTGACCAACGTGAAGCAAATACCCACCTTCAGTCCAGTGGAGGCAAACATATTATGTATGGCAAAGATGTGGGTGGCAGAAAAACTCTAGAATACACAGATCCTTTATCATAAACACATCTGATGTGTTCAGCATCTGCGACAGACATCGCAGGTAGACCTGGGACAAATTGAAAGAAGAGGACATGATGAATGTCTTATGGCAGAAAGCTCCATACCAACTGATATAATTGAAATACCTTAATTGAGTACCTATACCCCTCAACATTTATGGTGAATGCACAGAGGACCCTCTCTTGCTTGCATCAGGTGCAAGTTCAGGAAGGATGAATCCTTCTTAGAGTCTGGTCATGCAGAATTATTCACCACTTTCAGGAGAGAATAGGGAAAGTATTGTGTGAATATCTGGCTTACCCCTGAGAGCTTACACCAGGCATGGGGATGCTGAACATCTTTGTAGATGAAAGATTCACCAGGGTGGAGAAAGCCCTACTGGGTCAGAGATGGGTACCAGCAAAGTGAAATGTCACATAACATTGGAGGAATAGTGAATCCCCAAGACAAGTTGTTTGGAAAGCTAGGTTAAATGTTGGTCACCAGTGCAAACTCCTCATGTACAAAGCTACAGGTTGTTCGAAGCATCAGAAACATGGGACATATAGATCCAATATCAATTTTCCTGAGAGGGCGGAAGCAGAATGAATGTATAAGGGTGAGACTAATAATGCATGACGATTTAGAAGTGGAAATACTTCATGTGATCTGTTGTCTTCTACTTGTGGTGGGCACAGCAGTGATATAAGTTGTATTTCTTGTAACAGTGTACACGTTGACAAAATGCCATTAAAAACTGACAAGAAATTAGTACATGAGGACAAAGCCCCCAGGCTAAACGAAATTCGGTGAAGAGGTAAGTATGAAGGATCAAGAAAAAACACAGTAGCTAAAGGAAAAACATGGAATAGCATAGGGAAGTACTGCATTTCTTGAGACAGCATCAAAAGGGATGATAAGGCTATGCAGGTGACAAGGGAGTACCAGGAGTGATGAGAAAGAACCCAACATAATGAGAAAGCAAAACAGTACAAGACAAACTACCTGAAGGGATGAGAAAGTACTACAAGTCATAAGAAGTGAAAATAAATTATCAACCCTGGAGATAAAGCACCAGAAGTGAAGAGAAAGCACTATGGGTGTACCAGAAAAAAAGAACACCACAGACCATTACAAAGCAAGTAAAGTTATGAAAAGGCACCACAGGTGAAAAGGACCCACAAGCAGGCTCAGCATTCACCAAGGGTAAGGAGAAAAGAAGACTGGCTGTAAGATTTACCTTCAGCTATGGTAACGAGTGCAGCAATGCACATCAAACGCATACACATGGAAAACTTCATGGTCTGTTTCCACTGGCCTGAATAAGAGAGAAATGTAGGGTTAGGGTTAATGTGCTAAACACAAAAGAACACAGGCAGCCCTCTACCTCAAGCTGGATCTCCCCACAATTCCACTGCTATAAATGATAGTCATATATATTTTACTTCATTAACAATATAGCATGTAGTTTTATGGTTCAGCCACAATTTCCATTGAAACGTGTTGTTTATGTCTATAACTTTTTGACCCAGTGGGCATGACATTTCAGTCAACTAAGGTGTGGCACACAATATTTCATGAAGACCCGTGCAGGGACAAAAAGTTAAGAGGGCGGGATGAAAAAAAATGTTTTCCCATTTATTTATTTTTTGTTTTCAACAATTTATATTAGTTTTCATGCCAAAACAACAGCAAAAGAGTATACAGTAGACTTCTATAGAGGAATATAGTACATAAGGAGTAATTGTAGGAACAATGAATATTTGTAATCCAGAACATCCCAAGCATTATTGATTGCAATGTGATAAACAATGAAAGGCTGTGTGAATTAACATGGGCGTGGTACAGCAATATACATATCCCTAAACAGGTTAAAGATATACCCCCGTAATGCAGAATTATCAGATGTCCCAGGACACTAGTGACTAATAAGACATACACATGAAAAGAAAAGAAAGAAGAAAGAAAGAATAAGAGAAGGAAACCCCCAGTAACAAAAAAGGAAGCGAGGGAATAAACCAGAGAAAGAAAGAAAAGGATAATAAACTCTGGGAAGCTGACAAAAGCAACAGAGTCTGAAGGCAGTGCTCTAAGTATGCTAGTACTCCCCATGTACATGAAATTACCTCAGGCGGTTTGCTCTTCTGTAAATCCTTATCAAGAGAGTTCCATAGGTATCTAGAGCTGGAGGCATTATGCTATTTTGTGTACAATAAATTGTCCACACGTCTAACAGAGCATAACATGCTTCACCATTTTTTTAAAGGAACTTGCAGAAGCTGACTTCAAATTCATCAGGACCACCTTGGTGCCCACAGTTAGCAGTAGGTCCAGCAGCAAAAAGTCATGTTAATATTAGGGAGGTGGAATTATGTGCTCAAAGTAGAAAAAGGGATATAATTGAACCGAGTACCCAGTCTCCAACGGTATTTATTAGCTTATTCGCCCGTGACACCCAATATACTGTTTTCCCATCTAGCTTAATCTTATGATTATGCCACAAGGAAGCCATAACTGAGCCAGTCATACTTTTGCCTAGTCGCTTGCCAATCAATAGTAGGGTAGGAACTTATGTAACATTAAGCACTTCGAGTGCTCCAGTGGAAGTCTTGTTATGTAGCATATAGAGAGGCTAGAGCTAAGTGGCACTGTGTGAACTAAGTGAACCTCAATGTCTAGCGGAGGGAGCAGACAACCTGTACTCTAAGGGCCATATGTATGAAGCACAAATGTGTTCGCAAATGCCGAAATTCGCGTTTGCGAACACATTGGTGCAAAATGGTATGTATCACACAAATCTGCGTGCAAAATAAGGAATCGCAAAATTTGTGATTCCTTATTTTGCAATTGCATTTAAGGAATCGCAAATTTTGCGATTCCTTAAATGCAATGTAAGAAGCACGCCACATGTGTACCCATGCTTATTTCAGGGGTGCAACAGGGTGTCCTTTGGACACCCCTGCACCCTTGAAATTGCATTCTCAATTTGTGATTCGCTAATTGCTAATTGAAAATTGAAAATGTCTTCCCATTCATTCCTATGGGCCTCTAGGCGATTCGCAATTAAAGAATATTTAGGATTCGCAAAATGTATTGGAAATCCTACATACATAGTATTTTGCGATTCTCAAATAGCGATTTGCAAAAAATCGCTATTTGAGAATCGCAAAATGACTTATTGATACATATGGCCCCTAGGATTCTTGAGAGGCCAGGAAAACCTGTTGATATCTTGGGCAGGCCACCTTTGGTCATATTCATTTCCAAAGTATGCATGGAGATCCTTTCTCCGTTTCCCTTCCGCTGGAATTCAGATATGAATTTGTTAATGGTTTAAAAAAAGATGGGGAAAAAGCGACTGGGAGCATACTGGACAGGAAGTTTAACCAGTGGAGTTATCCTCATTTTGACTATCTCAGCCCGACACCAAGAGGTAACATGTTTGGGAGACCAGGCATTCAATAAATCTTTTATTTTGGTCAGTGTTTTATTTTCGTTAATGGTAATTTAATTTTTCAAGGCTCTAGCAAACAGGATACTTAGGGCCATATGTATCATCATCACCATTTGCGATTTCTAAATAGCGATTTTTAAGGAATCGCTATTTAGAAATCGCAAAATGGTATGTATGTAGAAAATCGCTATTTGTTTGCGATTTCCAATTATTCCTTATTTGCGAATTCGCAATTTGCGAATTCCCAAATAAGGAATAATTACCCATTCATCCTATGGGCCAGGAGGCCCATAGGAATGAATGTGAAATGCATTTCATTTTGCGAATCGCAATTTGTGAATTCGCAGAATGAGATTGATTTCAAGGGTGCAGGGGTGTCTCAAGAACACCCTCCTGCACCCCTGAAATCAGCATGTGTGTGCATATGGCGCACATACAAGCCCTATGGGCATGTATGTGCGTCACATGCCACATTTAAAAATGTCAATTTGTGCATTTTTATGAGAAATCGCAATTTACCACCAATTGAAAGTTTGTGGTAAATTGCGATTTCTTAAGCTAAAATCGCTATTGAAAATTGCATCATACATAGCATTTAAGGAATCGCAAAATTGCGATTCCTTAAATGCTATAGCAAAATAAGGAATCGCAAATTTTTACGATTCCTTATGATGCGATTTTTACATACATAGCAAAAAATGCTAAACAGCCTTTTGCGATTCGCAAAGGCCGGAATTTGCCGAATTCCGGCCTTTGCGTATCCAAAAAGGCTTGATACATATGGCCCTAAAATATTTAAGGGTTTTGGCTGCCATTTCAAACCCAAATTGCCTATCACTGATGAAGTGCAGTGGGTATTTAGTGGGAAGACTTCGGTTTTGTCCCTGTTAAAGGAGTACCCTGACACCAATGAGTACCTCTCTATCTCCTGCATAATGAGGAGAAAGACCAAATCAGCCTCGTTGGCAAATAATAGGATGTCATAAGATCAGCTACCAATTGCCTTCCAGAGCTGAAGTTGATACCCTTATACCCAAGTCTCAAGAACAATGGCTCAAATACCAACAGAAAGAGAAGTGGGGAAAGCAGGCGTGCCTGGCGCGTACCCTGCGACAGTGGGAATGGTTGGGGAGATAGCCATTAGCTCTAACCTTTGCTATCAGGTTCAATTGAGTAAAACTTCATGGTCATGCAGATAAAATATTCCCCCAAACAAGATTTGTGTAGTTGGCCTTTTCTGCATTTAGTGCCAGTGCAGCTGTTGGGGAGTGAATCCAATGCATGGCAAAATAACATGATGTTGTTGGCAGCGAGTCTACCCTTTAGGAAACCAGTTTTCGACTGAGAGGTAAGTCTTAGTATAACTGGCACCGATCTATGTGTGATAATCAACTCAGACAATGCATAACTTGTAATATGAGTACAACTAAATTCTGAACAAAAGCACAAAAGTGGGTGAAGATATCTTCAGCTGGGAAATTGTGTGCCTGAAAAGGCTGGGGAATTATCTGTAAATTCTAAAAATAAATCCCTTTTACCATTGATAAGTAATGTAGCAGGACAGGTTGTGGGTAATCACGTCTGGGCATTCTGGATGCTTTTAGACCATTGCTTTCCAACCTGTATAATTCCAACTGAACAGTCCCTTTAAACATAAGCAGTGTGCTCTCCCATCCGCATTGTAAAAAGACCTGCTTACTCCTAATGCACCCATCGAGGAACTGGAGATTCTGTCAGTTATCGATAGTCATGGATCCGGAAACGCACCATGTCTGGATGGGTATTCAGGTAGCTTTTAAAAAACATCTGCAGAGCTAGTTGAAGGCTCTTTATTATCCATATGCAGAATCAGGGTGTATCTCAGACTATGCAACCAAAGCCAGGATTGTGGTCATACCGAAGGAAGGGAAGGACCACTTGGACGTTACAAACTACAGACCCATATACATCATCAATCCCGACTACAAAACATATGACAAAATTTCAATATCTGTATTTCTGCTTCTAGATGTGCTAGCTGTTTGGATATGGATTTGTTTTTAATTGACATTAGGTGAATCATGAGACCTCTAAGGGTGGCTATGAGCGCGTCCCATCTAGTGGTAGACGAGTCATCAGTGTGATTTTCGTTTTTTTTTTTTAAGATCAATTGCTACCACAATTTCTACCCTACTAGCATAATCGTCAAGAAGGTCATTGTTTATACGCCAATGTCTAGGGTGTGGAGAGGATTCGCCAAATTTGAGTTCCAGGGATACACAGGCATGATTCGACATTACTATTGGTTCTATTTTAGGGGTATGAGACAGTGAGCAGTCGTTTACTAACCATAATGTAATAAATACTGGAAAAGGAGTGGTGTGGTGAAGATTAGAATGTGTAGTCACTACCTGATAGGTTATGTAGTCTCCAGACATCCACCAAATTGTTTTTTTCCACAGCATGTTTCCATTTGCCTATGTGATCTATTACCTAAAAATAGATGTGAAGACAATCTGTACAGGACCCTGTCCATCGGGAGGTTCAAATTTCCCTCCAGAATCACTTCTAGGCTGTCAGGCAATTCTTCTGGATGCTTATCAAGCTCTTTCCAAAATACCACCGAGTTGTAATTCAAGGCACAGATATTGACATTGAAGAATTCTTTATCCCTTTTCCTTGCTCTGGATATAAGCCATCTGCCCTACTGATCATTTGAATAGGATAGCACAGCGAGTTCAGATTTTTTAGTTATTTTAGTGAGAACCCCATTTTTTTCTATACTGCTGGGAAGTGTAGTCTCCGCTATCCACAGAATGTACAAATTAGCTTCTCAGTAGGAGTTAAGGTGTGTTTCTCGTAATAGTATGATATCACCTTTTAATTTGTTACAGTAGCCCTCTATAGTTTTGGGTCTTACATGGTGATTCAGGACCTTGGTGTTTAGTGAAGTGAGGGTATTTCAAAGGACAAGGACATTATAGATTGGTATGTTGAGATGGGTGTGCAAAGTAGATATACACAAAATGTATGGGGCAGTATAACTTCTGTTCCCAAGTATAAGTGCATTGGAGTGTGAGTCTGTGCGAGCTAAGATGTGCGCATAGTTGATACATAGGAAACAGCCATTACAACGCAGCTGTTACCACGCACTGCCATTACAATGCAGCCGTAACCACACATTACCATCAATATGCAGGATTTTACAGCGCATGTGCCTTTACCACACATGTCTTTACAACAAATTTTTTTGTAAAGGCATGAGTGGTAAAGGCATATGCTTTTTAAAGGTAAATATTACGTAAATATTTTTTATAAAGGGTTTAGGGTAGGTATTTTTAGGGCTTAGGTTGGGTATATATATATATATATATATATATATATATATATATATATATATATATATATATATATATATATATATATATATATAAATATATATTTGTTAGGGAAATGCTTTTATTAAAAGGGGTTTAGGGAGGGCATTTTTAGGGTGGGTATGAGTGTTTTGCAAGGTAAAGGTAATTTTAGGGTTTGAAGTGGGTATGGGTTTTTTGGGTGGCAAGAGTAATTGTAGGGTTTAGGGTGGGTACGGGTTTTTTGGCAGCAGAGGTAATTTTAGGGTGGGTACGGGTTTTCGGGCGGCAAGGGTAATTTTAGGGTTTAGGATGGGTATGGGTTTTTAGGTGGTAAGGGTAATTTTAGGATTTGGTGTGGGTTTTTGGGTGGTAATGGAAATGTTTGTATTTAGGGTGGTAAGGGTAATTTTAGGATTTAAAGTGGGTATGGGTTTTGGGGTAGTAAGGGTAATTTTAGGGTTATGGGGTTTTATGAAGATATATAAGGGGTTTTATGAAGATATATACAAAGTGTATTTACTATATATATATACACTCACAAAAAAACACACTAATGTATTTATGTTATGTTATTAACATTTATATCGCGCACAGCTACTCAATAGTGTCCCGGCGCAGAAGCCAAAAGCGAATGCTACGGAGCTGAAAGCAACTGTGGATTAGATGAAAAGCAGGGTTTTTAGCTGCTTCTTAAACAGCCTGAGGTTTTGCGTGTTCCGCAGTTTGTATGGAAGGGAATTCCAAGCTTCTTCTGCCTTACAAAATAAGGAACTGCCCCCCATTCGTGTACGCGGAAAGCAGGGAATCACTGCAAGACGCTGTGAGGCTGAACGCAATTGTCTTTGAGGAGCATAAAAGCGAAAACGTCTCCTTAGATATGGCAGGCTTGATCCATGAAGGGCTCCATGGGCCAGATTAAGGGCTTTAAATTTGACACTTTGAGCCACAGGAAGCTAATGTAAGTCATGCAAATGTTGTTTTATGCTTGATCTTCCTGGGATATTAAGCAGAGCCCTAGCTGCAGCATTTTGTATTGTTTGCAGTTTCTTTAACTGGTACCCTGTCAAGCCAATGTACAGTGCATTAGCATAGTCAATACGTGAGAGAATAAGGGCCCGGGTAACCATTTCCTTGGCTGACCTGGGTAGCAGTGGGAAGAACTTCCTCAGGGATTTCAATGTGCCAAAGCACAGTCCGGCTAGTTTCTTTATCTGCGCGAAAACCGGAGATCCTCACTAAACCAGACCCCCAGGTTTTTAACAGGTTGACCCGCAGAATTTGGTATGGGATACTCTGATGGCCAAAGTGCCTCCCTGAATTGCGGAGGGAAGGACCCATACAGGAGAACCTCTGACTTGTCCTCGTTACACTTAAGCTGAGCAAATGCGAGCCATTTAAAAACGACTGAGAGACAGTCTTTAGCTCGGTCCGGTGACAGGTCACTTTCCTTCCAAGTGAAGAGGAGCTGTGTATCATCTGCATACGCGTTGATCTTAGCTCCCAGCTCCTCCGCAAGATAGATCAAGGGAGTGACATGTATATTGAAGAGAAGAGGACTCAAGGTAGAGCCTTGTGGAACTCCCATAGTCACCTTGTTTGGGGCCGAGGAGAACTGAGGCAACCATACCTGCTGTGATCTATCCTCTAGGAATGATTTAAGCCAGTCCCACACTCGACCAGAGACGCCAATGCCCGAGAGACGGCTAATAGTTGCAGGTGTGGCACCGTATCAAAGGCGGCAAAGAGGTCCAATAAAATCAGAGGCTCCCTACCACCTGCATCCAGACATTCTCTTATAGCTTCCGACATTTCAACCAGGGCTTTCTCTGTGCTATATGTGGCCCTGAAACCAAATTGGGCTGGGCGGAGCCAGCCAGATGTGTCGACAAAGTTGGCGAGCTGATTAAATGCTGACCTGTTGGAGGAGATAGACACCCCTCCAGTAGCTCCTGCAGACATTCCCCCAGTATATGGCGATAATCTACCATGGCGAGCACTATAGAAACAGTATTGTCTATCTTGACGTGGAATGTAATCGGCTTTGGAGACAAAATAAAGCGGGGAGTGGTGCTGCAGTACTTCAGGAGACAGGCCCCAGACTTAGTATTGCTGCAGGAAACACACCTGGTGGGTAATGATTGCAAGGCCCTCAATAGGTGGGGGTACAAACTGCTGGTTCACGCAGGGTTCACCTCAGGCTCCAGATGCAGGGGTATCCTAGTACAGAAGAACTTGTCTCTCTCACAATCGTACATGGGCTGACCCTCAGAGAAGATTAGCTGTAGTGGGGGCCAGTTGGGAGGGGAGACCGATCAATGTGGTCTTGGTGTATCTCCCACCAGCGCTAGGGAGAGAGGCACTCAGTGACCTAGGTAAAATTCTGATAGATCTCCCCGAAGGCACATTAATACTGGGAGGAGACTCCAACATAAGTATGGACGACAGAATAGATAGGTATCCTTGATGACCCCTAGCACGTCATAACACTCAAATGGAGGAGTTTACTGAAGCCATGGGACTGACTGACGTATGGCATTCGCTACAACCAATTTTGACGTATTATACCCACTATTCCAACGCACATAAACGTATGTCCCGCATAGATTACTTCCTTACACACCTAGTAGACCTAGGCCACTTCCAACACCCTCGCGGGCTGCTGAGAGGTATCTCCGATCACTCCCCAGTGTGGCTCGAGCTTACCTTCAACCAACAAAGACATCGCAACACTAGAGTTATTAGTCTGTGGCTCCTAAAGGTTCCAGACATAAAGGAAAATCTCACCAGGCAAACAGATTGTTATTTTACCGAAAATCTAGGTTCAGTGGACAAATTATTTGGGAAGCTTATAAAGTGGTGATTAAAGGGCATGCTATGGCATTAAAGACAGGTTATATCCGTCAGCATAATCAGCAACTACTACAGCTAGAGCGTGAGCTTCTACAACTGGAGGCACAGAACAGTTCCTCACCTAGTGATGCCACCGCATACCGCTTAACAATTAAGCAACTAGAGTATAAAACCATGGCACGAGAAAAAACCTCGGCGCGGCTACTTCACACAAGTCATGGGGTCTACGAGCTGGGCGATAGAGCAGGGAAAATTCTTGCCTAGCTGGAGAGAAGGGCGCGGGGGGAGAGGTGGGTACCCACACTCTCCGTTGAAGGGAATGAACAGGTCTCCGATCCCCAGGAGGTAGCGGAAGCATTTGCAAATCATCTGAAGGGGGTGCATGCCTCCTCCACCACATATTTAGCCGACGATTCCTGTCAGTTGTTAACAGACATAAACGTACCCAAACTGTCAGATGAGGATAGGGCTGAGCTAGACGCAGCTATTACAGAGGAAGAAATATGCAAAGCCATATTTAACATCCAGTCCGGAAAGGCAATGGGGACCAATGGGATCCCAATTGAGTTCCTTAAATTGATGGCCTTACGGGTGGCACCCCATCTTAAACACATGTATGAGGAAAGCCTGGAGAGAGGAATTCTACCAGAAGACCAACGATTGGCTTCCATTGTATTAATTCGAAAGCTAGGGAAACCGGCGAACAGATGCAGCTCCTATTGGCCAATTTCTTTAATTAATGCTGAGGCTAAAATTTTAGCGAGGCTCCTGGCATCCTGTCTGGTGTCTGTTCTCCCTTCACTGGTCAACGCAGACCAATCGGGCTTTATACCGGGGCGAAACACAGCACTGAATATTTGTCGCGTGCACAATGTCTTGGGACGACAACACTGTATAGACAAGGACGCTATAATACTGTCACTGGATGCCTCTATGGCATTCGATTCTATAGAATGGCCCTACCTCTTTGTGGTGTTGGAACGCCTAGGGTTTGGCCCGAGATTTATAGCGTGGGTCAGACTGCTCTATACGGTATTGCGGGGCCAAGTGAGGGTGAATAACTGCATGTCTCGTATGTTTAAGCTGAGCAGAGGCACTAGACAAGGCTGCTCCCTCTCCACCCCAACTTTTTGCCCTAGTACTGGAACCACTGGCATCTTAGGTGAGACGAGATGTGGCACTTCGGGGACTAAAATAGGAGGAAGACAACGAAGACATGATATCATTGTACGCAGATGACATCCTAATCTATCTAGCGTCCCCCTATGCCTCAATAAGTAGACTACTGAATATATTTACAAATTTTGGCAAATATGCGGGGTAGGCCATTAATTGGACTAAATCAGTGCTATTCGTCTTGCGGATTCAGAAAAGGGGGTGGTGATGAACAGAGTGTCTGAATTAAGCAGACCACTCTTACCCAGTCCAAAGATCAGGGCTTGATCCATCACCGTTATTTAGCTCACTGCCCCATCCCAGCTCAGAACCTGGCTATATGCAAATTAGTCTGTCCCTGGCCCAGTGCATCATGGGAACAGGGCAGACCAAACTACCAAGCCAATTCTTCACCAGAAAGGAGACAAGCTACCGGGGACCGGTTTCTGGCATTTCAGCCTCGTCGGCCCGGCTTGCTTGAATCCTGATGGAGCAGTGAGCAAGGGACTCATGTCTGAGTATACCCTTCCACGCTTATGGTGGACAAAATGATTCAGAAAAGGGGGTGGTGATGAACAGAGTGTCTGAATTAAGCAGACCACTCTTACCCAGTCCAAAGATCAGGGCTTGATCCATCATCGTTATTTAGCTCACTGCCCCATCCCAGCTCAGAACCTGGCTATATGCAAATTAGTCTGTCCCTGGCCCAGTGCATCATGGGAACAGGGCAGACCAAACTACCAAGCCAATTCTTCACCAGAAAGGAGACAAGCTACCGGGGACCGGTTTCTGGCATTTCAGCCTCGTCGGCCCGGCTTGCTTGAATCCTGATGGGGCAGTGAGCAAGGGACTCATGTCTGAGTATACCCTTCCACGCTTATGGTGGACAAAATGATTCAGAAAAGGGGGTGGTGATGAACAGAGTGTCTGAATTAAGCAGACCACTCTTACCCAGTCCAAAGATCAGGGCTTGATCCATCACCGTTATTTAGCTCACTGCCCCATCCCAGCTCAGAACCTGGCTATATGCAAATTAGTCTGTCCCTGGCCCAGTGCATCATGGGAACAGGGCAGACCAAACTACCAAGCCAATTCTTCACCAGAAAGGAGACAAGCTACCGGGGACCGGTTTCTGGCATTTCAGCCTCGTCGGCCCGGCTTGCTTGAATCCTGATGGAGCAGTGAGCAAGGGACTCATGTCTGAGTATACCCTTCCACGCTTATGGTGGACAAAATGATTCAGAAAAGGGGGTGGTGATGAACAGAGTGTCTGAATTAAGCAGACCACTCTTACCCAGTCCAAAGATCAGGGCTTGATCCATCACCGTTATTTAGCTCACTGCCCCATCCCAGCTCAGAACCTGGCTATATGCAAATTAGTCTGTCCCTGGCCCAGTGCATCATGGGAACAGGGCAGACCAAACTACCAAGCCAATTCTTCACCAGAAAGGAGACAAGCTACCGGGGACCGGTTTCTGGCATTTCAGCCTCGTCGGCCCGGCTTGCTTGAATCCTGATGGAGCAGTGAGCAAGGGACTCATGTCTGAGTAGACAGGAACAGACTAATTTGCATATAGCCAGGTTCTGAGCTGGGATGGTGCAGTGAGCTAAAAAACGGTGATGGATTTAAACCATGATCTCTTGACTTGGTAAGAGTATTCTGCATCATTCAGAAACTCTGTCCATCACCACCCCCCTTTTCCAAAATCGGTTTTATCCACACTATGTGTGGGAGGGTATACTCAGACGTGAGTCCCTTGCTCATTGCACCATCAGGATTCAAGCAAGCCGGGCCGAAGAAGGCTGTGATGCCAGAAACCGGTCCCCGGAAGCTTGTTTCCTTCCCAGTATAAGAATTGGCTTGGTAGTTTGGTTTGCCCTGTTCCCATCATGCACTGGGACAGGAACAGACTAATTTGCATATAGCCAGGTTCTGAGCTGGGATGGTGCAGTGAGCTAAAAAACGGTGATGGATTTAAACCATGATCTCTTGACTTGGTAAGAGTATTCTGCATCATTCAGAAACTCTGTCCATCACCACCCCCCTTTTCCAAAATCGGTTTTATCCACACTATGTGTGGGAGGGTATACTCAGACGTGAGTCCCTTGCTCATTGCACCATCAGGATTCAAGCAAGCCGGGCCGAAGAAGGCTGTGATGCCAGAAACCGGTCCCCGGAAGCTTGTTTCCTTCCCAGTATAAGAATTGGCTTGGTAGTTTGGTTTGCCCTGTTCCCATCATGCACTGGGACAGGAACAGACTAATTTGCATATAGCCAGGTTCTGAGCTGGGATGGTGCAGTGAGCTAAAAAACGGTGATGGATTTAAACCATGATCTCTTGACTTGGTAAGAGTATTCTGCATCATTCAGAAACTCTGTCCATCACCACCCCCCTTTTCCAAAATCGGTTTTATCCACACTATGTGTGGGAGGGTATACTCAGACGTGAGTCCCTTGCTCATTGCACCATCAGGATTCAAGCAAGCTGGGCCGAAGAAGGCTGTGATGCCAGAAACCGGTCCCCGGAAGCTTGTTTCCTTCCCAGTATAAGAATTGGCTTGGTAGTTTGGTTTGCCCTGTTCCCATCATGCACTGGGACAGGAACAGACTAATTTGCATATAGCCAGGTTCTGAGCTGGGATGGTGCAGTGAGCTAAAAAACGGTGATGGATTTAAACCATGATCTCTTGACTTGGTAAGAGTATTCTGCATCATTCAGAAACTCTGCCCATCACCACCCCCCTTTTCCAAATTCGTCTTGCGGGGCACCACTCCTAAGCTACCCCGGGGATGTGAGATCGTAGTGGCCCGGGAAGGATTCTGTTATTTGGGGATCTTTATTACTCCAGACCCCCAACTCTTTTATGATACAAATCTAGCCGTCCCCTTAAAAAGGCTCTATGACGATGTTAAACATTAGAGATCACTGCCACTATCACTGTTGGGTTGAGCGGCCCTGTTTAAGATGCTGGTTCTACCGCCATTCCTTTACATTCTTCAGAATTGCCCATACCGGATCCCTGACTCATATTTTACTAGCATTGAGGGTAAGGTCCGCACACTACTGTGGGATGGGGCCCGCCCCGCCTAGCATTGGGGAAACTGACCATAGGATGTAAATGTAAATGTATAGGCATTTATATAGCGCACTACTTACCCGTAGGGTCCCAAGGCGCTTCGACCGCTGCGAAACCCTTCCTGGTTTCCCTGAGAGATGGTCCCTTAATGGGTATCTCCAGGGTGAGACCAGGCATCCCCGGCGGTCTGGTGGGGCCGTTAGTGAAGATGAGGCAAGCTAATGCCCAGAGTTGCCGAGTGTGATCGCTGATCAGAGTGGGAACCGAGGCGAGAGAATTATCGAGTCCGCTGACCCTGGTCCAGAAACCTGCCGCGCCGGGAATCGAACCCTGGTTCTGGGCCGTCCTCTGCTCTCGGGTCTGCCGCCTCTAACCAGTGAGCCACACTACTTCAGGATGGTACGATGGTGGGACCACACTCCCAGATATAAGACTCTATTATTAGGCCTCGCAATTGGTGGCGATAAACCATTGGCTGTACCATTCCCCGACGGACCCAGCATACAGACTAAAGAGCTATCAGATGGGACGAGAGGGGTGCCTGGGGGCCCTTTACAATAAGGTCCGCAGTGGGAGATACTTGGGCCCTATGGCCCAAACGGTAAACACCTGGCATCAAGCAACCAAATGTCTGGGATGGACAGGGGTGCTGACAAAGGCCCCTGTGGTCCTCTCAAAGTCTGGGGTTACTTTGTCACCATTTGGGTTTTGATAAATGGGATACGATTGGCTTGTCCACCATAAGGTATCTAGTACAAAAGGGTAAGCTCCTTACATTTAAGGTACTACAAGAGAAACACGAACTAGCACACAGGGAGTTATTCCGCTAATTTACAGATTCTGCATGATCTCAGGGTGGCACTCCCAGACATGACAAAGGTGCCGGAATCGTTTCCCTTAGAGGGCCGGTTATTATCAGAGCCTATCCCAGACAAAGCCATATCACTCACATATCGTAAATTATGCAATATTCTACCCGATCCCTTTCGCATGCTCAGGGACCCCTGGCAGGCGGACATTGGGCAGTTCGACGATGAGGATTGGCAAACTGCATTGATGTCCCCAAGGGAAGCAGCCATAAATCATTGTTTTCGATTGATTCAATTGAAAATATTACACAGAACATATCTTACTGGAGTCACCCTAGCTAAAATAGGGGCAAGACAAGACACATTCTGTCTGCGTAGGTGTCACCAGGAGGCAACATTTTATCATATTCTATGGGACTGCCCCCAAGTGCGACCGACCCCTATGGGAGAGGGCCACCACTCAATTGTCGCTCGCACTAGGGAAACAAATCACCCTAACACCACCGATGGGGATTCTCAATATTTGGGAGGCCACTGATCTAACCGAAATAGAACAGCAAATAGCAACCTTGGAATACACCTTGGTGACAAGAGCAATTACAATGAAGTTGGGGGCAGCGGAACGACCATCGACGAAGGGTTGGGAAGCGGAAATGGATAAATGTATGATTGCCGAAAAAGATGTATATAAATCTAGAGGCTGTCCCAAAAAGTGGGACAAAAAGTGGAGCAGGTGGAATACGCATAGGGGAGAACTGTGTTTCACCAACAGTGGAAATGGAAATGTCAAGAAGGGGGGACCACGGTAATGTAATGATGAACTGAATCATTGTGCACTTTAATCTTTATAGACCATTATCTTACTGATATTGGAATGTATGCAAATGTAGGCCTGACTTTGACAAGTTAATTTCAATAAAATATATAAGTTTAAAAAAAAGTTGGCGAGCTGTTTATAAACCGCTTTCTCACACACTTTTGCCACAGCCGGGAGAAGAGAAATAGGTCGGTAGCTAGCAAGCGTGGAGGGGTCCAAAGAAGGCTTTTTAAATAGAGGTGGCAGTTTGGCCTGCTTCCACTCTAGTGGAACTGTGGCGGTCTGAAGAGACATATTGATGACGGTATTAATCTCAGGATTGACCACCTCAGCAACAACAGCCAACAGCCTGGCCAGACAAGGGTCAGCAAGAGAACCAGATTTCAACGATTTGAGGATACACAATGAATCAAGAGGGGCAATCGGAGAAAATACCATCAAAGAAGGAAAATTCAGGAGAAGAAACCCCACCTGACCTGGGGTGCTGGTCCCAAAACTGGTCTGGATCGTCTGAATCTTGTCAATAAAGAAGCTAGAAAGTTTCTCGCACCAAGTGTCCGAGGCAGGAAGTGCAATGCGCTCCGTGCCGGGGGTTAAAAAGCTCTGAACAATTGAAAATATTTCCTTGGTATTACTTTTCTACTTGGCAATGCGCTCCGCATAATAACTGCTTTTGGCCTGCCTAATGGAAGCATAATATGCTTTCTGAGCCTTCCTTAATGCTACTTTAGACAGAGAGCAATAAGCCAGTCTCCAACCTCGTTCCAATTTTTTACAGTGCTGTTTTTGCTCTTTGAGCTCGCTGGAATATCAAGGTTTAGAGGGGGCGTTTCTTACTCGTTTGTTAGCGAGGGGTGGGGATAAATATTCTACCGCCTGTGAGATCCAATTAGTGAATCTCTCCAAAGCTCCACCCAAATCCATGGAAAAAGTGGGACGAGTGTCTGACAGGATTTGACTCAAAGCAGCAGAATCGATCCTATGAGAAGGTCTACCTTGGAGATGTCCCCTAGTAGGTTCAGGCATTTGAATGGTCCACGAAAAATGGATCAGAAAGTGATCGGAACAGGAGACTCGAAGGGGTTCTTTAACCCCTTCCATGCTAATGACGGCCCCCGGCCGTCATGCATCACGGTGCTCATGTGCTGATGACGGCTGGGGGCCGTCATAAACCCGCCCACTCATTAAAAGCGACGCACAGGTGCAGAATCGCGGCCGCACGCAAGGGGTTAACACATAATGGGAAATTGGAGCAAACTGGTTCTAAGATGTGCCCACTACGGTGTGATGGGGAGCTAATCCATTGGGTGAGCTGAGCGAGGTTGAGTGAATCACAAAGCTCCCTAGTGTCACTTGCCTCCACGCAGTACAAATGGATATTAAAATCCATGTGTGTGTAAATATATTTAAGAAAAAAAACACATCTACATATATATATATGAACACCAATTCGAGTCATTATTCAGAAAGCGGACAACAACGTGGAAAGGTAAATCCAACGCATATTTATTCTTGGCTGTAATACATTTTGGCAGTTAATACTGCCTTGATCACACGCTAGACTCCATTTAAGTTCTCGGTTTCCACCGCTTCTATTTTTTTTAACCGAATAAATAACATAATAAAACAACTCATTCACATTACCTTCATGGACCTCATTGATATGTCTGATAACAGGATAACTTTTGTTGTTATTTTTTTGGTGCCCTAAGGTGTTGCAGAATTCTCACGTGCGCCATAGGGATGGTACTCCCTATATATGATTTTGGACATGAACATTGTAAAATGCAAACGACATATTAACTCCTGCATTTGTAGGGATAGCGAATTTTCCATGGACTCTTTAATAACGGTAATTGGATTTCTTTCTTATTGATACAATGCTTATAAGCTTTGAATTTGTGGTATCTGACAAAGCACGGACTAGCCCTCAACCATCCTTCCGTGTCTGCCACCTTTGGGCTGCCCACCACCAGATCTTGACGCATAGATTTTGCTCATCTAAATGTTAACAGAGGTTTGCAAGATATAGCACTACTTAATATAGGGTTACTCTTTACTAGATGCCAGTGTCTGTTCATTGCTTCTCTCACCTTAGCATGATAAGCATTCTACCTAGTGATCATTCGTAGGTCGTCCTTGCCTTTTCTATTTTTTTGTTCCTCCTGTCTTGCTTGCAAACAGTAACAAATCTCTAGTGATTCTCTCCACCTTAGATTGAGCTTGGTCTGAAACCTGGGTACTATACACTCTCTCAATAAATCTTTTTGTCAATTGCCTCTGTGGTTCCTTTAAAGAGGTTGAATAACTACCATTTCTTTTCATCCAAAGTTGTTCTGCGTATGGAACACTCACCTTTAGTTTCTGTGGATGGAAGCTGTGTGAATGCAAGATAGAATTTCCTGATGTGGGTTTCCTGGGTGTAGTCTGTTCTTTTTTACAAACACCTCAAGATCCAAAAAGCAAACCTCTGATACACTGATGGTGGAAGTGAACTGTAAATTTAAAGAGTTGGTATTTCATTTTGACACAAACACCCTCGCTGATTCTTGGGTGCCTTTCCACAGGATAAACAAGTCATCCAATAAATCTAGTCCAAAGAATGACATTCTCTGCCCATATATTAATATACTAGCAGCCCGTCCCGACGTTGTCCAGGAGCAATCATGGCTCAGGGCCCCCGCCCGCCCTGACGTTGTGCAGTATTATGCCTCTATGTTTAGTTTGTACGCTTTTGTAAACTGCCCACGTCACTGCCCACGTCACTTTTTGCTCCTGTAATGCCCCGTTTAGTACCTTCTCCCGATTGTCATTTTAGCTTTAAGCTAACCGCTCCACTTTGTACGCTTTTGTAACCTGCACACGTTTCTTTTTCCTCCTGTAATGCCCCGTTTGGTACCTGCCCACGTCACTGCCCACGTCATTTTTTCCTCCTGTAATGCCCCGTTTGCTACCTTCTCCCGATTGTCATTTTAGCTTTCAGCTGACCGCTCCACTTTGTACGCTTTTGTAACCTGTACACGTTTCTTTTTCCGTTTGGTACCTGTTTCTCGCTCAGCGCTCCTCTCTGCCGCTGCTCCTCCCTCACGTTTGCTTTGCTCACTGCTTACTTGGCGCCCTACCTCATCCGCCGCTCACCGCTCCTCCCCGCCGCCTCTCCTCACTGCCTGCCCGCCGATCCTCACCGCCTGTCCCCCGCTCATGTCCGCTGCTTCTCTGCTCGTCACTGCTCCTCCTCACGCTGATCTCCGCCGCTCCTCGTCGCTGCTCCTCCTCACGCTGATCTCCGCCGCTCCTCGTCACTGCTCCTCCCCGCGCTGATCTCCGCCGCTCCTCCCCGCGCTGATCTTCTCCGCTCCTCGCGCTCGTGTACGCCGCTCCTGATGTAAGCACGCACGTCGCGGCCGGCGCTACTTTGAAGGGACTACTTTTTTTTTTAACTTATATTTTTTAAATAACGTATTTATTTTTAATTTATATAGCCTATGTCCATTTGCACACCCTAATGATTACAACGATGTATCGGGTGTGTGGATTGGCGCTGTGGTTCCCGAGTTTACCCGCCTCAAAGTTCTTCCTTTATAATAGTAGTATAGATACGAATAGCAGTTAAAAACATTATAAAGCGATATGCATATTTTATTATATAATATATTGGTATAACTGTTCAGGTTTATACAAGTTATAGTCATGTGACAGATATTTGTATTGTAATTGTGTGTGTATATATATATATATATATATATATATATACACACACACACAAAAAAAGTGTTTGTACCTACCTGTACATTTCTGTGCCATACCAGGCATGTCTTTACCCCTAAAATGTACATATTTTACTTCTATGGGAATATATATATATATATATATATATATATATATATATATATATATATATATATATAGAGAGAGAGAGAGAGAGAGAGAGAGAGAAAGAAACAGAGAGAGAGAGAGAGAGAGAGAGAGAGAGAGAGAGACAGAGAGACAGAGAGACAGAGAGACAGAGAGACAGAGAGACAGAGAGACAGAGAGACAGAGAGACAGAGAGACAGAGAGACAGAGAGACAGAGAGACAGAGAGACAGAGAGACAGAGAGACAGAGAGACAGAGAGACAGAGAGACAGAGAGACAGAGAGAGAGAGAGAGAGAGAGAGGGTTGTAACTTACCGGTGAAATATTTATATTTGCTACTGAAACCTTTGACATCCATATGACTTTACCATTCATGCTTTTACAACACATTTTGTAGTAAAGGCATGACTGGTAAAGGTTATGCATGATAACGGCATTCGCATTGTAACAGCATGCGTTACAACTGAATGTGTGGTTCTGTTATACATCCTTAATACACGGTGTGAGACACTGACAATGTCTCCAGCAAATGTATGATTCCGGTCTATTGAAGATAGATGTAGTTTGCCTATATGGCGTAAAGTAGATGAAAGGGTGAGGAGAAAGAGTGAGGGTAAAAGGCAACGAGAAAAAGTGTACTGACACAAAAAACAAAAACCTGAAAAGAGCCCCAAAATCAGCACCCCTTCACCTCCCCAGAAATGCAATAATCTTGCATTTCTACACCCTCCATCTAGTTGGGTCACAGGATACCATGAGCAGGTTGAACCCAATATCGCCAATCCTACCCAATCCACTAAATAAGGAGAACTTATGTGGCCCAGGTAGAGAAGTGCAAAGGTTATTGCCACCTTTTGTCCAAAGAAACAATTTTAGTCACTTTTACCCATAAAATTAACTGCAAACGCAACTCCTTTAATCTTGTTATCAGTGAACAACAAAGTGTTCTAATCTACAGGGGGACAAAGCATGGTAGCCCGTAAAATAATTGCTAACATCACTGACACAGGAAATAAGACTGGCAATCCAAAGAAACCAGGGGGGCCATCTTGGCCAGCAGCTCAGGTTACCATGTCCGAAGTAGTCAAAGAGCCTATGAACGACTGCAACTCCACTGGGCCTGTGAAGATAATTGCTTTCCCCTTAAATACAATGTGGAACTTGGCAGAACCCGCAAAGGCGAAGCTGTACCAGCAAAATCGAGAGGATGGAGAAAAAAAAAAACATGATTGGCAGAGTGCCAAAAAGCCTTTCTGAAAGGATACTGTTCCTTTAGACTAATCCTGAGGAGTAGTTATCTTGGATCCATTCCATTGTATGTGCTGGATTTTTCTCCTGTGGGAAATGGCTGTTTTGGTGTGATGATAACGCGGGGGTGTGAAGATCATCATTTTCGGATTTGGAGCAGGGTTGATTCAACTTGGGACTCTGAGCGTCCTGTCTGTTTCAAAGTATTTTTCAAATGTGATCCCAATGGTATGTGCTACCAGTATTCCAGAAGTTCAGCACAAGAATCTGCATCATATTTCACATTCTCAGGAAGACCAAAGATCCACATGTTGCCTCTACAATGCAGTCTTTAAGCTCCGAAAGCTCTCTTGCGACCACCTTCACCTTATATCTGCATGTTTCTTCCCTCATGTGGAGGAGTCCTCCAGGGCACCAATTCTGGATTCCGATTCAGTGATTCTGCTTGCCAAGCCCTTAAGATCATTGCGCAATGCCTGTATCTCCTGATGCATAGCATCCGTGTTGGTAATTATATCTTGCGCTAGATCATGCAGAAAGTCAAGTCTTTGTAGTATAAAGCCCAAGTCAGTTTTAGGCTTAACCGATGAGTGCGGTAAGGGTGTCTTTGCTTTGGTGCTTTACAGCGGGGTTTTGGTATTTTTACCCCTAGCTTTGACAGTGAACACTAGGGGAGTGAGGTGTGATGGTGTTCACACACTGCCAGTTGGGTGGAGACCCTGCTGTTCCCCGGTGAAAGCCATGCACAATGGGTGTCATTTGCCTGAGGCTCGTTGGACGCATGGCCTGTTTTTGTGCATCTGAGCCAGAAGCAATAGCTTACTTTTTAACTAAAAATTGATAATAACTAAAAACATAGTTAAAAGTTATGTAGGATGTAAAGCACAACGCATATCATAAATCACTACACCCATCATGTGTGCCCTTTAGGTAAACAATCTTTTTCTGTGCCATAAGCAAATGGTTCTAATGAGCTTAGAAGAGGTGTGAGTTACGGTGTATGTTGTTGTTGCATACTATAACATGGGAATTTCAGGGTTTTCTACGTTTTTTGTTCCCTAAACGATTACTAAACTTTTACATTTCTCAGTGAATTTGTGGGGGTTTCTTATTGATATTCTGCACTTAGCCACAGAGTCTGGTGTTTGGCCATGTGCTACACCTCAATCTAGCAGAAAGACACTACACTGAGCTTAGCAAAAGACCATGGACATTTGAGGTTGGCTACGGCCAGGTGCTGCAGCCACAAGAAAGTGCAACATACCAGGGCCCTTAACTAAACATAGCCTTGATTGTTTAATCATTTTATAAACATTTGTGAACTTGCCAAAAAATTTTTTGGGGGGAATTTTCAAGTTTTCTGAAAGTAGAGAATTTGAGAAAATGGTGCCTTTTTTTAAATACCAAATAGTATCATTTTAGGTTTGTAGAGCACATGATTACCCAAACGTGTCTTGACACTGAGTAGTAAAAGAGATTGCACAGAGAAATTAAACAAATACGTTTTTAAAGTCTTGCGAAATTCGAACAAAGTCAGCTCAATTCGCAACTCAATTGGAAGTTTGGTCCAGGTTTGGGATGTAACTACTGAGAAAGCTTCTTCCTTATGAACTCTGCACTGAGCTAAACAAACTACTATATGGCGGGCATGATAACTGCCAACTAGGAAACAAATCTACATTTTATAACAATGATTGGCTTTCATTCACTTTGGGCTTCATAGAGAGCACTATAGGTAGCACAATATTTCTAAACGTAGCCATCAAGTCCACAAAATAACCTAAACTACATATGTAATTCAAAATTACTACATGAACAACTAAAAGACACATTTATGATCACAAGATTATGTCAACCAATACACAAATACGTAACAAATACAAATCAATAAAAGGAAAGAAGTCACATTAAATAAACAAAAGACAAATATTTTTGCTCCCAGTAACTTTCCACCGATTTGATGAAACACCACAAAACTTTCCAGACCTATAGCATTTTCTGCATTTTGAGATGCAGTACATTTTTGTGGTGGATTGTTAAGGGGGTGCAAAGAAATGCAGGATCCATAGACTATTGTAATCGATGTAGCCCGAAAAAGGCTGAACTGATTTACTCCAGTGTATGCCACTCAACTGTATGTAATTTACTGTATGCCACTCCACTGTATGCTATTACACTATATCTCACTCTACTGCACGCCACTACAGTCCAGGTGACTCCACAATACCCCACTGCGCTGCTCTACTCTAGGCTATGTCACTCTACGCCATTCCACTGCATGCCACGCCACTCTAGGCTATTCCACTGTATGACACTACACTCTATGCCACTACACTCTATATTACACTGCATGCCACTAATGTATTCCATTGTACTGAATTCCACTGTATGCCACTCCACAGTACATTATTCCACTGTATACAACTACATTCTACGTCACTCCTCTATATGCTACTTTACTCTATGCCACTCCACTGTACAACACTTCACTTGACGCCAATATACTGTAAGCTATTCAACTGTATGTAACTCAAACCTACGCTGCTCCACTTAATACTATTTTACTCTACCTCCCTCTACTGTACGCTAGTCCAGTATATGCCTTCTACACTGTACTCTATGCTACTGTATGCTACTCCACTCTATGATATTACACTCCAACTTACTGCACTGTACACCACTCTAATCTATGCTAATTAACTGTATGCCACTCCACTGTATACTAGTCCACCATAACCCACGCCACTGAATGACACTAAATTCTATGCTGCAACTATGGTACAGCACTCCGCTGTATACTATTCCACTGTACTCCCCTCTACGCTATTCTACTCTACGCTACTCCACTATACTCTATGACACACTACTCAATTGTGTGCCACTCCACTGTACACCACTTGGGTACGCAACTCTAGTTTATGGCACTCCACTGTCCGACACTCCACTCTACACCAATCCACTCCATGATATTCCACTCTACCCTATTCCAGTGTACACCACTCCACTGCATGCTGTTCCACTGTTATTCCAATACATGCCACTCCACTGTACCCTACTTCAGTCCACGCAACCCCATTGTATGTCCTCCACTGTACGCAACTACACTCTACAACACTTCACTATATGCTATTCCACTCCATCCCGCTCCACTATAACCCACTCCAGTGTACGCTACTCCACTCCACTGTCCACTACTCCACTCAATGCCAATCTGGTCTATGCTATTCTACTATATGCTGCTCCACTCTATGCTATTTCATTCTACGATATGTCATTCCAGTGTATGGCACTACACTTTACGCCACAATATTCTATGCCACGCCACTCTCTCCACCCCACTCTACGCCACAACACTCTACCCCACGACACTCTATGCCACAACACTCTATGCCACCCACGACATGCCACGCTATTCCACTGTATGCTATTCCACTGTATGGCACTCAATTGTAAGCTAGTCCACCATACCCCCTCAACTGTATGCCAGTCCAGGGCATTACACCATATACCACTCCACTGAACGCTACTCCACTATATGGCATTCCACTCTATGCTACTTCTCTGTACATCACTGCACTCTACGCTATTCCACTGTATCCCACTATATTCCACTCCACTGTATGTCGCTCAACTATACAACACAACACTCGAGTCTTCTCCGCTCTACAAACCTCTACTCTACAGTCTAGTCCCCTCTATGACGTTTTCAACACTCTACAAACACAGCATACCATTTCACCGTATGACATGTCACACCACTCAATAATGCTTAACTCCACTCTATGCTAAGCCACTACACTGTACTCCACTCCACTCCACGGCACAGCACTATACTGTAGTATACGAGACGCCACTCCACTATCTGCTACTTCAGTCCACTCTCTGCTATGCCTTCTCACTTGACTCCACTGTGTTTATTCGGACTTGTGCCACTGTACGACACTCCAATGTATGCTGCTCTACTCTACCCCACTGTACTCTACTCTAGGAAAGTGCACTTTACAACACTCTACTACACTCTATGCCTCTGTATGACACTGTACAATCTTGTATGCCCCTACACTACACAACACACTACTCCACGCTATGCCACTGTGCGATACTACTCCACTCTAAGACATACTACGCAAATACTTCTACACCACTTCACTCCAATGTACTCCACTGCACTCTATGACACACTACTCCACAGCACTCTATGTGACTCTATCCCACTCAACTTTAAACACTCTACCACCCGCTACGATACTGTACTGTAAACAACTCCACAGCACTTTACTACGCTCTATGCCACTCCACTGTACTCTATTATACAACCCTTTGCAGCAGCTTCAGACATGCCCCTCCACTCCACTGTACCACACAGCACTCCACTACGACACTTTACTACACTGTATGATGTGCCAGGCCACTCTGCTTCAATCCACTCAACTGTACAACATAACACTCCACTCTATTATAGTTTAATACACACTATTCTACGCAACTCTACTGAACTCCACTGTAAGACATCCTACGGTAGTCTATGCAATTTCACTCTACAAGGCTCTACTTTAACTCAATACCACTTTATGAGGCTTTACTTCACAATATACCCATCCACTCTACTCTAATGTATGATACTCTGACACAGGCCACTCCACGACACTCATCTATATGCCATGGCACTCCACTCTGCTACACTCTCCTGCATGACACCCTACCACCTTACGACACACGACTCTACCACACTCCCCGCTACTCTATTGGACGACACTCCACTTCATAACAATGAACTGTACAACACTCTACTGTACTCTATGCCACTAATTATACAAAACTCTTCACCACTCCATGCCACTGTACAACATTATACTCCACTAGATGACACCTAACTCCATGACACGGCATAGGACAACACTCCAATGTACGATACTCAAATGTATTGTAAAACACTCCACTCCACTTTACAACACACTACTCCACTATATGGCACCATGCCACTCCACTGTATAACACTTTACTCCAATATTGGCAATGCCACTCCACTCCACAACATCAGACTCAGCTACACTAGACTGTACAACACTGTCCTTCACAATACTCTATGACACTACACTTAAAAACACTCAAACACCACTGAACACTACAATTTGAAACACATTTACATTTAAGAAATAATAAACATTTAGATTCAATGAAAAAACAAAGGTTAATGATAATTTATATTTAGGAAAACGTTATTTATTCTTTCTATACAAACCCAATATAAACTATGCAAACATTGGAAATTCTTGTGCTACTTTGTGTCCTGTCTGAGACCTGGTTTAACGTTGTTACTATCGACAGAAGAGGCCAGGGGTGACTTTGTTTGGGACATGGAGGGACTTATAGCTGGTTTATGGTGATTTTGGGGCGCTTCGCTGCACTGTAATTGATTGCGTTACACATGACTGCTGTTATCTGTATTTTTCTACCGTGGCTGTTTAGATGTTTTTTGCACGCGGAGGTGGGAGGGACCGGAACACTAGACCGAGGACCCTTCTCCCGTATTTTATCTTTTTCTTTTTCTCTTTTCTTCTCTGTATTTCGGGTCTCTTAATTAGGGCGACAGGCACGCTGCTGGGGGGGTAGGCCGTAGCCTTCTGCAGGGGTGCAGGGTTGGGGGTTGGGGGATGGGTTTGTTGTTTTGTTCCTCTTCTGTCTCTATGGCCCTTTGCCCTTTTCTTTTTCGATGCCGTCGTCTTCATGTCTCCCATAGTGTGTTTTGCCTTGAGGGGTGGGACTAGTTCGCCATGATTGCTTAGTGTTTATTGCGTCTCTCCTTACCCTGATGCCCCTCCCCCGTCATTCTCAATCTATGTGCGTCGCTGGCGTAACTTTTGCTTTTCGTTGGCTGTGCTGGGGGACTGTATGACTGTGCGACGTTGATTCTGTTTTATTTTCTGTTATTGCAAAATGAACCGACTCCGATCCTTCTCACTGTGTGATATTTTAACTGTATGTTATATCCTGGATGCTCGTCAGCCCTCGACCTCCGGACCGCTGTCTTTTGTACGCTATATTGCTTCTTTTCGTACTTTCTCCTGATATGCATAGCGGCCGGCCGGCTGGCTTGGTTGTAGGCCTATGGGTGTTTTTCTATGTTGAAACAATTAAGGTTCTTATAAAAATAAAATAATAAACAAATTGGAAATTCTAAAGTTATAATTACAACTTAAATTTATAATGTAAGCACCATCTTCAATTTCTATAAGTTGTGCACCTTTGTACAGTCTTGTCACCTCGCTCAGCGCACTATGTTAACTTTAACTCGCTACTCTGCCATGCACTGCGTTCTCAGAAATTATGTAATCTTAGATGTCATAAGTGTTGCTATGAATGCTATTTTCACATGCTACAAGTCATATAATATGCAGGGGCATAATCAATGTTGCAGCGTGGGCAGGGAAGGCATGTCTGCTACCAGCCAGAGGGAAATTTAAACATGCTCCCACCTGCTGGGACCAGACTTCTGTTCTGTTTTCCTACACGCACTCCTGTGGGTAGGGAAACAAATATTGCTCCCACCTGGAGGAAGCAAGCAGAAAATAGCTGCTCCCTCAGGGCAGGAGGGATGCCAGCTCCTGCATCATGAGGGGAGTCGGCTGGGGCCACGGGGCCATTAGCTCCACCGCAGGCCCCAAAGTGGTGGTTGCCACGGGTGGACATTGGGCAGGAGCATATCTGGGAAGCGGAACCGGCCCTGGCAAACTCCTCGTCCAGCCCCCAGGAGTGGGGAGAGGGAAGTGCAGCCGAGCTGTTAGTGTTGGTTTTGGCCGATTTTGTTACAGGGGGCTAATATTGCCGGCCCCCTGTAAAAAAACGGTCCCCAGGGGCCTAAAATGTGCCCCCACCATGGCCGCCCATTGAGGAAACGTCTGGTGCCCGCTACGGCCAGTCTGGACCAGGCATTGGGGCACCCATCTACAATTTAGAAATGCCTCGGGACAGAGTCCCAATAGTGTTGGGGAGAGGGGCCGCACCCAGATTCACAATTGAATTTGGCCCAAGCAATGGGGTACCCAGCACCAAATAGGGGTTAGGGAGGGGGCTGCTCAGCCCCCTTTCCTTTTAAGTTGGATCTGGCCCCAGGGCAAAGACTCAGGGAAGGGGCAGCATGGCCCCCCTCCCCGTTTTAATTGTATGTGGCCCGGGGGGGGAATGGGGTCCCTGGGGTCGAATAAGGCTTGGGGAGGGGGACACATGCCCCACACGGCTTTATTATGGGATCCTGCTCCAGGGATGGGGTACCACTACCCTCCCCTTAGAATTTGGCCTGGGGGACGGGGGGCCTGTGGCACCCGTTCCCTTAATAGAAGAATTCGGCCCCAGGGGATGGGTTAACAGGGCCTACAAAAGACTTGGGGATAGGTGGATGCATGGCCCTCCGTCCCCTTTTTCAGATTTCTGGTCTCAGGGGATGGGACCTTCAGCGCAACAATAGGCTCGGGGAGGGGGGCCTTGTGGCTTTCTTCCCCTTAATTATTGTAACCGGATCCGGACGATGGTGACCCTGGGGCTTTAAAAGCTAGAGGAGTGAAGGCACTCTCCCCTCCCTTATAATTAAAATATGGCCCCGAGGAAGGGGTCCCAGGGACAGCTTAAGGCTTGGGGAGGGCGGCAACACCCCCGTCCCCTATAATTAAATTATGGCCATAGGAAATGGGGTGCCCTGGGCCTCTTAAGCCTCAAGAAGGAGCAGCCACAAGCCCTCCTCCCTTATAATTAGAAAAATGCCATAGGGATAGGATCCCTCTGGCCCCATTTGGGCTTGGGTAGTGGAGGCCATGTGCTGCCTCCCCTAATGTAAAAGTATTTGGCCCCAGAAGATGGGATCCCTGGGGTCCATTTGGACTAGGGTGTGGGCACCCTCCCCTAATGTTAATGTATTTGGCTCTGCAGGGTGGGTGGGACCACATGCCTCCTACCCTAATAATATATTTGAAAGTCTGAGGTGCCAGGGGCCAATAGTGGCTTGGGGTGGGAGGCTGCGTGCGCTCCCTCCCCTTTTTAAAAACAAAGGGCCTGGGTATCCCAAGGCCAATAGTGACTTGGGGAGGTGGCAGCATGACTCCATCCTCCGGCGGGGGTTGTCTGCCTAGGGGGGTAGGGTGGGGGGAGTTGGACACATGGCCTGACCGCCTGCCGGCCCTGAGGCCAACCCCACGGCGCACCCAGCCAATGACTTTGCTTGACTACGAGAGGTTGGCCACAGGGTCTGGAAAGCAGGTCATGCTTGGCAAACCGAGTCCCTCCTGCTGAGCACAGTCAAAGGCTGTGTGCAGTGGGGGTAGCTTAAAGTACAGCAATAATATATTACTTTAAATTTAAAAAACTAGAAATTCAGTGAACAAAAAATGTTTAATGTGACGTTTTAGTTCGGTGTGATAAAAAGGTCTGATTTTGTTTATAAAACATAGAAATTGTAATTGCATTTATGTAGAGCTTGCTACCCCTGACCAGGCGTAGAAGTGCCTTTTTCGGCGAGTAGCACGCTACTCCGGAACCCAAAAAGGATTAGTAGTGAATTAGTATTGGGAGATATGAAATTAATTTGAGCGGTAGACATGCAAGTTTGTTATTTGGATTGAAAAAGGATAGTGGAGGGAAAGAAGAGGGACATGAAAAAAACAAAGATTACAGTGACGTTAGAATAGTTAGGTGTGATAAAAAATCTGATTTTGTCTAAAAAAGAAAACTTAGAAAGTCACTGGAAAACGGTTAAAGGGACAACATAGTTAGGTGAATATGTCAGTGCCAACATAACATTTTAAACAAAAAAAAAAGCACAGAGCTAACTATAACTTGCACCCCTGCATTACACTTTTTATGACCTCACATTACATCACTCATGACATGTTCTATGATATAATATATGACGTCACTGATTACATGTCAAATGACAGCATTGATGACCACTGATTACATCCATGAGTGTGCTAGTTTGTTTTATAGTTTTCAAAGTGGCAGGTAACTACCATATTACTTCTCTATCTAATTTTGTATGGCCTTTCTCCAGCTAATGGGTGTAAGTGTTTTTCAAACAACATGTGCTCCTAATGCATCATAGGTGTGTAAAGGTATCGAACATTTTATAAATGTTTGTATTCAGGAATAACAGTGTGTGCAGTTGACGACTTGTGTCCAGTATGTTCGACACAAGTTGTTTTGGTTCAGCAGAAACGTTTTTCAACAGGGCAAAGATTCTACTTAGTAGATATTAAGTATTATAAGCAGCCTTGAGTATTTTGAAAAAATTGTCTCTGCATGACAATTTCTACATAAGATAGAAGCTAGTGTGCACCAGGTACTAACCTATGTACATGTGCTTGATTAGATTCAGAAAATGGACTATCTGTAAAGGTTTCACCACAGTATGAAGGCTGCGAGTAGTATAATCTTTAGCACCTACCGACTTTGGTATTTTACCTGAATGCTCTCTTTGGACACGTTTTGCAAAGAATGAGCACTGTTCTTAGTAGATACTTTTCAATACTCTGTGATATATTGCTCATGAGAGTTTCACTGTATGCAAACAGAGTAGTACAGAGTACACCTTTTCCATAGAGTGAACACTGTTTACAGTACCCACTGTTTTACTCACATCCACTTCATTTTTCATTGATGGTTTGGTGATTGTGTAGGGTTTGATACAGGTAAATGCTGTCCGAAGTAGGGCATTAGTTATGTAACAGAAGTGGAGCATTTGGAGGAACTTTGTTTTCCATGTTGTACACAGATTGAATACTGTGAGCAGCAGGGTTACTAGCATCGATGTTAACAAGGATCCAGAAAGACCTGAAGATTTTGCCTGGACTCAAAATGGCCGACGCATAGGACTTCTCCGGCTGAAGACTCGGCAACTCACAGGAAGTTTTCGAGCTCCCGCCCTCTAGGCCACTCACAAGGATGAAGCCCCTCCTCCCCCCTCCCAGTCCTGACCAAATGGAAGCCCTAAAAGGAAGCCAAAATACCCAGAAAGTCTGAAAGTCTATGCCTGCCCCCAAGATGGCCGACGCCGAGTACATCTCCGCCTAATAGTCTGCAGCATCCACTAAGCCTGCCGTGTCTCCTCACACTGACTCACTCACTTGGTTGAAGGCTCCCACCCCCACCTCAGACCTGCCCAAAGAAAGCCCAAAAAGGAGCCTGATCACGCTTTGGACTGGCACGGAGTCGATGCCTGACCTTAAGATGACTGACAATATCCCTTCCCAGCAAAAGAGAGTATGGCATTTAACTCTCTGGTAGGTCCCCCACGCACTTGAAGGCGATATCCAGGACATCAAACTCAACCCTCCGCCTGCTCCAACGATGCCGTTGACTTCTGGTCCACTCCAAGGTACAAGTCCTGTTTCGAGATGCTCTCCCCCTCGGAACAATCACGCTAATGTTCCTGTTGATTCTATGCCTTTCCTTTACCGCTCCTACTTGTGTCGTCTTGGCCCTCCGTCCACCCCTAAACGGGAAAGTAGATCTCACTGACCCTCACACCCCCCCTCATTAAGCAGCATCTACCCCCCCAGCCTATCTGATAGGCTCCCTCTCTTATATGGTACAACGCCATACCACCCAAGATCAGGGTAAGTGGAACCACACCGAGTCCTTTTGCGACAACTAGTTCCCATAGCGTTCTATCTCTCCCACCGCTACGCATTGGCTTACCGCCCAAGGGAGTCCTACTGCTCTTACAGCAGAGAGGTCTCCTGCGTACCGGCCAAGCACTAGTCGTCTTTAGTTGCCCATAGTCTCCACTTCCAGACCAAGAGAGTACCGCCCCTCTAACAGCAACTAGGTAACCCCTGTCTATTTAGTAGGCAACAATGGCACCGGGCACTCTCACCTTCTTCAATCCACTCTTGCCGGTCCATATGAACCCGCACGGCGTGAATACCTTCGCTATTGACTTCCCCCCTAATCTTTCCCAAAAGCTAGAAAAAACTTCAAACATAATCTAATCAGACAACACCCAGAAACGCTATTTGAAATGAAATGAAATGAAAATAGAATTTATAAAGCGCTACAGTTGCCCTCAGGCGTCCAGGCGCTGTGACTAAACAAGAGTGCCCTCAGACGAACAAACAGAGATTCTGGTTACTGAAACAAAAAAGTTTTAAGTTGCTTCCGAAAACTAGTTAGGTTGGAATTGCTTCTCATTTGCAGAGGGAGGGTGTTCCATAGTCTTGATACATTATAAGAGAAGGAACGTCCTCCTGCTCTGGCTTTAAAGATTCTGGGAGTCTTGGCCAGAGATGCAGACGAGGAACGAAGCGCCTTGTTGGGCAGATAAGGGGAAATTAAAGAACAGTTGATTTCTGGGCCCATTTTCCAGAGAGCCTGATGAGCGATGCACAAAGATTTAAACTTTACTCTGTCCCTGACAGGCAGCCAATGCAACGTTCTTAACCCAGCTTTTATTGAAGTTCTTTGTGGGACTCCAAGTAGCGCACGAGCAGCACAATTTTTTTTAGGGTGTAGTCCGGTGCTCCAAGATAAAGGGCGTTGTTAAAATCCAGGCGGGATTGAACGAGGCCCTGTATTATTATCTGCTTGGCCTCAAATGGAAGAAGGGGAAGGATTTTTTTAAGCACCCTAAGGAGGCCAAAGCAGGTGGCCGCCACCTTGGTGGCCTGTGTATTGAAGCTCAGCGACTTATCTAGCCATACCCCCAGACTTTTGATGTTATCTCTCGGGGCAGGGGCCGCCCCCATGCTCGCGGGCCATAGCAGCTCCAAGGTGGAAGGGGCCGCCGGGCCTAAAAGCATGAGCTCGGTCTTATCGTCGTTGAGCTTCAGACATGAGCTCATCATCCAGCTCCTCACCTCCTCCAAACACACTGCTAAGTTGGGCGGTGATTGGAGGCCACTCTTCTGCACAAGGGAAACCACCAGCTGGGTGTCGTCCGCATAGGTAATGATGTTAATACCATGCGGACGAACAATCCCAGCCAGCGGCCTCATGTATGCATTGAAGAGCGTAGGGCTCAATGATGAGCCCTGAGGAACTCCACACCCCAGAGGCCTGGTCGCTGAAACGGATGTGCCGTCAAAGACCTGGAAGGTTTTATCAGATAAAAAAGACTTGAACCAGACCAGGGCTTCTCCAGACACTCCTAGGTCGGCGAGACGGTTCATCAGAATTTTATGATGGACCGTATCAAAAGCGGCACTCAGATCGAGGAGGATCACTGCCACTGACCCCCCCGATCCAAGATCCGTCTCGCCTCCTCAGTCACAGCCATTAGAGCAGTCTCTTTCCCATGTTTTGGGCGAAAACCCGTCTGGGAAGCATCGAGGAGATGATTTTCCTCGAGAAACTTCGTCAGGATGGTATTAATGTGCTTCTCCAGGATCTTAGATGCCCATGGGAGCAGAGAAATTGGGCGGTAATTACTAGGGTTAGCTGGGTCAAGGGCAGGTTTTTTTAGCAAGGCCCGTACCATTGCATGCTTCCATGCCATAGGAACCATCCCACTCAACATGGAGGAGTTCAACAACTCCATGAGAGTAGGGAGAATGGTTTCACTGGCCAACCCCAGCGAGCCCGGAGGAGCAGGGTCACACGGTGAGCCAGATTTTATTTGTTGTGCTAGAGACTCCAATTTGTGGACACTTACCACTGCACCTCCAAAGGGCAGGTAAAGATGGACCTCATATTCCACACAAACAGACCTGAGAACTGGAACACCACTTTAAGAATGCAACTTCACATATCCAAAACCACGACCACCTCACCTAGTTGTAAACTGACGACCTCACTCCCCAACCAGGCTTCTAGAAAAGGGAATACATCTGTGACCATTTACTCAAATGGCACAGTTCTGATACAGGCTAACAATGAGCTCTTAGAGGCCTTCGACTCCTTCTTTCCTGCTCTTCGTTCCGCCCTGCTTCACTCTCCCCGACCTGCTCCTCCCCAACCTCCTTCCCCCCTACCCCAAACTCCTTCCCCGGCCAACATACCCCATCAAGCTAAGCAAAGGCCTTCTCCCGCTCCCCTAATGAGATCCTTCAGCCGCCCCCCCGAGAAGCTCCTCCCACTCTTCCGCCCCCCTGAATCGTGACCTCAATTCTTCCGGGGTAGATCAAGTCCCTCCACCCCCTCAAACTCATCCGCCTCATCACCACTCCTCCATCCCACGGGCTAGACCTACTGACCTCTCTACCACGCCCGCAGACTTACCGAGACAGAGCCCTCGAATAGACCCCCCACCGAATGTCGCTAACAGAGTCACCTGGGATGACCAACGTATCTTTAGGCCTCACATCTCGTCCCCACCCCGCAAGAGGTCCTGACCCAAAACTACTCGCCCCCAGCCCCGGAGAATTTGGCGCTACGGTTAACCCTACTAGAAAGCCAGCTAGAAATAATAGTCAGGGGCCTCGAGGAAGTCCTAACCAAACTAGACAAAAGTTCGAAGGCCCCAGCAATCCCCACCCAGGCCCTCCTCTCAAACCGACCCTATCCTTCTAAACACGCATCTCGGGCCCTCATCCGCCCACAAGATTGCGCGGCAGAATCTTACCAGGAATGATGCTGAGATTCAATTTCAGCCTCCCGTAAGAAGCAAAGCCTCCATATCTAGGGTACAGATCCCTCCTAGTAAGGAGGCTGAGAACCAGTTACCAAGACCTACCAGAAATAAAGCAGCTATGTCGGACAAAGAGGCTTCAGACCTAGCCTCCAACTATGTCTCTCCTCTCTCAGCGGCCCTGAATTCTAATATTCAAGTGATCACAGGCTTCAGAAGAGACCACCCCCCTGCAAAAAGCACAAGACCTCCACCCTCCCTTGCCTCAATTCCAAGGGCCCCATCAGGAGAGTACCCGAGGAATAGGAAGTTATCCACTAACAGCATGCTCAGTAACTGCAGATCAGCCCCCAAGCATGCAACGGAATTAGCAGAAGCCATCCTCTCTCAAGATTTAGATATTGCATTCATCACGGAGACGTGGCTGAATGAGATCTCCCCTCCCTGTTTTGATATGCTGGTACCCCCAGGTTTCTCCATCATCAACAAAGATAGAGAAGACCAACGAGGTGGAGGAGTGGCCATCATCCATAAGAAGGACATAGACATCACTGTAATGGACTCCAGAAAGTATAGTTCATTTGAATGTCTCACTGTCAACATCAAAACGAAGGATAACAGCACATTAGTTGATCACCTGCTCTATCACCCACCAGGTAACACCCACACATTTGGGGAACACTTATCCGACTTGATTGCCCACTGCGCTCTCAAAGACACTAACTGCCTAATCCTGGGTGATTTCAACCTTCGCTGGAACGAAGCTAACAACACACTAATTCAATCTCTCAATAATCTCCTCAGCGACAATAACCTGTCCCAACACTGCTCAGAAGAAACTCACAACAAAGGAGCGACCTTGGATGCCATTATTACCGACCGGGTTGGAAACACGATTGACAACACTCTTCCAGTGGACTTGTCGGATCACCACATGATCTTATTCCACATCCCCAAAAAAGCACTATCCCTGCCTCGTGTTCAAGATCCCCCCAAATGGTCCAGAATCCTCACCCAGGTCCCCCTTGACATCATGGAAGGAAGGCTAAAGTTGATCCTACCCAGTGACAAGGATCTCTCCACAAATGACCTCACCTCGCTTTACAACATAAATATGGTATCCCTGCTGGACCAACTAGCACCCCTGAAACTTAAAAAAAAACGAGCCATCCCGCCCCGATCCTGGTTTGACTGACATCAAGGAAGAAAGGAGACAATTTAGGGCCTCTGAAAGACGGTGGAGGAGCATGCTCACTTCCTTCCACCACTATCAACTCAGATCGATCAGGAAGAAATATAACAGTCATATCAAGAACAAACAATCTGTATATTTCCGGTCTGCACTGGATTGCGCAAAAAACAGACCCAAGGAGCTCTTCAAGATCATCAGACAACAAACCTCCAAACCTGATATGTCCCTGGGACAAGCTTCCAAAGAACAGTGCGACAACTTCGCCACCTTCTTCAACGACAAGATCTCCAAGATCAAGCGCTCACTAGACGCCAACTGCTCCTCCCCTCACCTTAGCAGCCCAGCCGGGGTGCCCAGCTGCGCTCCCACTCCCAACATCAAATCCTGGTCACTCTTCCAACCCATTCCAGAGGAAGAGATAGTCAAACTTATTTCCACCTCTAAACCTTCATCTCACACCCTAGACCCTCTCCCGGCTCAACTCACCAAAAAATTGAAACTCTCCCTTGCTCCACTCTGGTGCAGGATTATTAACAGCTCCCTAAAAACCGGAATCGTTCCAGACTGTCTGAAAGTGGGTCAAGTCACCCCACTGCTGAAAAAACCAGGCCTTGACATAAATTACCTAAACAACTTCAGACCTGTCTTCAACCTTCCTCATCTCTCCAAAATCCTGGAAAGATGCGTACTCCAACTATTAACTCAACAACTTGACAATACCAACCTCCTCGACTCCCATCAGTCGGGTTTCAGGAAAGGATGTAGCACTGAAACCTCTATCCTCAACAGAAGTGATGATATTCACAAATCACTGGTCTCAGACCAATGCTGCCTCCTTATTCTCCTAGACCTATCGGCAGCATTCGATACAGTTGACAACAAACTTCTCCTCAAAGCTCTCGAAGAAAGGGCTGGTTTAAACGAGGTGGTCCTTAAATGGTTCGCCTCATTCCTTCTCAACCGCTCACAGGGAATCAAAATCAGATGCTTCGAATCTGACCTGCAACCAGTCTTGAGGGGAGTCCCCCAAGGATCAGTGCTCTCCCCCCTACTCTTTAACATTTAAAATGGAACCCCTCGCCGCCTTACTCAGGAAAGCTAACATCCCTTTTCACCTATATGCTGATGACACCCAAATCTACCTGGAAATCTCCTCTGCCAAAGACATACAAAGACTTAATGAAACACTAAGAGATGTGCAACGTTGGCTATCAAGCAACCATTTAAAACTGAACCCGGACAAAAACCGAACTACTCCCTCATCTCGAACAAAGAAGAGAACCCTCAAGGGGCTGAGTGGCTAAAGGGGATTGATGCGCTCAACGGGAACCTCTCCCTGGCCTATTCTGTCAAATCATTAGGCATCACGCTAGACTCAAAACTGGACATGACCAAACACTTAAGATTTCGGCTAAGAGCGCCTTCCTTAACCCCTTCGCTAGGGGGGATGGGGGCCGCACGGCGCTCCCATGCTCGTGACGGAACCGCTCCGTCACGAGCCTCGGGTGGGCTGTGCTTGTGACGGAGCGGTCCCGTCACGGCCCCGCCAGCTCAATAAAACGCGCCGAGCGGGCCGCGACAGAACCGCTCCGTCACCAGCACAGCCCACCCGAGGCTCGTGACAGAGCGGTTCCGTCACGAGCATGGGAGGGGTTAATCTGAAGCTACTAAACAAAATAAAATCTTTCATTCCACCCAACGACCTCAAACAAGCCACTCAAGCATTGGTGCTCTCAAGACTGGACTATGGAAACGCAGTCCTCTATGGAATTGCGAAATCACACCTTGCTCCGCTAAAAACAACCCTCAACTCAGCTGCCAGAATGACAACAGGATTAAAGAAATTTGACCACATCTCTCCTGCCCTCAAAGAACTCAAATGGCTACCCATAGAAATGCGGGAGAACTTCAGAACAGCCTGCCTCACCCACAAAGCCCTCCACACAGGCAAACCCCAATATCTGGCGCCTAAACTCAAAAGAGCAGGTCAGAACAGGAACCTCAGAAGCTCCAATACCTTACTGCTTATCCCGCTAAAACCTCGAAAACAAAAAACCGCGGCCAGATCCTTCGCCGGCAATGCGCCCAATATATGGAACTCTATCCCCCCACATAAGACCTATTCCCTCCTTCACTAAATTCAAAAGAGAGCTCAAAATCCTTTTCCTCGATCGATCTCCAGCGATCAGATAGGATCTATCGGAGTGCTGAAAATGACACTCTACCTTTCCCGGCTGTCGGATAACAAGTCCTTGTTATGGACCCACTCACCATCTTCTTTACTACGACTCACACCCGGACTGTCTCACTGTTTTGCTATTTGTTATGCTCCCTTTTGCTCGCTTTATTGTAATATGTTATGCTCTTGCATGTTTTGATATACAATTAATGTGAAGCGCTCCGATACCCTCACTATACAAAACTTCATAAATAAAAATACAAATAAATTGTTCAAGTCAATTCAGCTACCCAAGAAGTGCAACATATAGGGTCAATTTTGTACATAACACAAGCTTGCTTCAGTTAATGGGTTTGTATGAGTGGTATTATATCAATCAAAAGGATGGGTGAAGGGTCCGAGGGAATATTTAAAGACCTCAACAATTACACTCCCCCAAGTAAACTGACAAAAAGACAAATAGTAATTGTGGGTCTAAAATGAAAAACGGACTATGTGTGTGTACAGAAGACTATGTGTGTTTCTTGTGTGGAGTCAAACACTGGACATATACCTTATTTGAATAGTGTCCATCAGTTACTTTTTCTGTACCGCCCAACTCATCATCTGGGCTACTTCACATGGTAAGTAGTCAGATGCCCAAACCTTTGAGGCGGGTAATCTCAGGAACCACAGCACCAATCACAACACCCAATACAGCGTTGGAAAGGGCAGTTGCAGCAGAAGGACATAGGCTATGCAGACGCCCACCATATACATTTAAAAGGTAAAAGAACCGTGCCAGCAAAGTAGTCCCTTGTGGGCGTGTCTGCATTGTGCTGTGGGCGTGACAAACGCTGGGGGCGTGTGGTACGTTCCGCCCTTCATGCCATGTCTCATATCGTGTGCTAATCCCACCCTGCTCCCTTTAAATACCCCTGCACCCCATAATCATAACCCACCCTTACTCCTTAAAATACCCCAATACCCTTAAACACTAACCCATCTTAACCCTATAAATATACCCTGTACCCCAAAACCCAAACCTATCCCTAAACCCTAAAAATACACCTGTACCCCAAAACCCAAACCTAGCCCTGAATCCTATAAATACCCCTGTACCTCAAATCCCAAACCTACCCCTGAACCCTAAAAATACCCCTGTACCCCAAAACCTAGCCCTGAACCCTTAAAATACCCCTGTACCCCAAAACCCAAACCTACCCCTGAACCCTAAAAATACCCCTGTACCCCAAAACCCAAACCTAGCCCTGAACCCTAAAAATACCCCTGTACCCCAAAACCCATACCTATCCCTAAACCCTAAAACTACCCCTGTACCCCATAACCCAAAACTATATCTGAACCCTTAAAATACCCAAACACCCCAAAACATATACCTCAGTACCCCAAAATATATACCCCTATACCCATACTTACCTTATCCAAACATTTAAAAAAAACATGCTTTTACCATTCATGCATTTAAAACGAATTTCGTTATAAATGTATGCGTGGTAAAAGCATATAAAATGTAATGCCATGCGTTCATTGCGGAGTCATGGTACTTTCGTAATGAAAGTATGCGGAGTGATGGTATGCGGAAAGAAAGTTGCGGAATAATGGGTGTTTACCCTCCCCCGGTAAGTACATTGGTGGCACGGCGGCCCACATCTCCAGCAACATACTCATATTTTTTCACCACCCATTTGAAAAATGCACAGGTCTCTCTCATTAATGGCCAGCACCGACATACACTTTTAGACACACCTCCCGCCACAAGTTCTAGAATTGCAAACTTTAGAGCTGGGGAGCTACGTTCGAATCTCGGCATCAGCTCAACATTCTGTGATTCCAGGCAAATCGCTTTGTCTCCCCGTGCCTACCACAAATTAATGTGTTCTTCTGTAATGTAAATTGTGCTCATGCCATGTTGTCGAGTTCGCGCTATATAATATTGCAAGGAAAAATAAAGTAGGGAAACTCGAGTTCACACACTACTGAACGTGCACTCTTAAGTGCATCAGCAGTGCAATGTGAATCGGAGCGTTTCACAGGCGTGTCACAGATAAGAAATGCTATCAAAACGAAATCCTACAAAACAATATACTACTGGCCGGCAGCAATTCATACCCGGACAACGTCAGGACGGGCTGCTAGTTTATCATACAGGAGTCAATGGCAGGGTGGATACCCCTCTTTAAAATGCAAGCTTCCCTATCCCTTGTGAAACTTAATTCCCAAGTGGCCTGTTTCAAAGTTGCCCTTAATTGATATGACTATAGGGTGAAGAGAAGAGACTCATTCAATTGCAGCAAATCAACCGCAGTCCTAAAATTCCTAAAAATTAAAGACTGCATGTACCAGGATCACCCTCCACCAGGCTTACAACCCAGCGCACTATCCCCGCCAGACCCTGTACCCAACTACTTCCTAAACCAAATTCTAACCTGAGGGCAGCCACAGGACATGCAGAGTTAACTGAGGCTAGGCTCCTTAAAAATCAGCCTTCTGTTGTATTTAAGAAACCCCATTTCTCTACAGCGAGCAATTCAATACCATACAACAGCGAAGCAGCGATTTTTGCACAAAACACCTCCAATAATAGTGCAAAATGTCTTTTTCCAGTAGATTTGTAAAAGGAGCCCAAGCTTTTCCCCTCAGTAGTAGCTTTACAAATGTTACTTTCTATAAGGGCATTGTCACTTAGTTTGCTACACCCTATTTTCCCCAAAAAGTGTAAGATTTTACAAGTTCCAATTTTTGGCCACCCACTGAACTTACAAAATTCCCGTACTGCAACTTTTTCCTTCCGCGCATACACATGATTTTACTTTTAGATATATTAATCTTTAAATAGTGGGCCTCTGAAAATTCATGAAGTGCCTGCAGACGACTATTTAATCCCCTAGGCGTTAGATCCAATATTATTATGTTGCCTGCACAAAGTAGACACACAATCGGTTTTCCCCCCAATAAAGGGGCAATGCCCTCACTTTGGGCCAACATGTGAGGAAGATCAAAAATAAATAGGGAGAAAAGTAGGGGAGCCAATAAACATCCTTGTTTTAGGCCATTTGCAGTGGGGATGGCTTGTGATAGACCTCTTTCCCCTCCCATTAGGACTCCAGCTGTACAAGTGTCTCATTCATATCTATGAGGCAGCGCAAAGTCACCCTGCGTGGCTTTGCATTGCCTCATAGATATGGAATAAGATGAAGTAGTGCAACTCGCTGCGTTGCCTTACTCTATGTCAAGTAGGCGTGCCATGGAGATTGCGATGGGTGTTCCCACACAACACCTATGGATTTTGATGCTGCCCCAGATTTACAAAACCATGTAAACCTGGATCAGCGGGAAAACCTTACTCCTCCCCAAAGCAGGCGAAATGATGAGAAATGTTTTCATTTCTCCACTTTATTTCCTCTTTCCATGTGTGCTGAATTCTGCAGCACACATAGAAAGAGGAAAACCCCTCTCTGGATTGTTTTTTGTGCAGGAAGGTGCCCCTTCTTGCATAAAAACAATCCTGCCTACATTGGCGTTAGACAGCAATTTGTGCACCAACACAGAGGAAAGGACAGGAAAACACCATAATTCATAAATAAGGTGCATTCCTGCCCTTTCACATTGGCATAAGGCAGCGCCGCAAGAAGACTTGCGGCGCTGCCCAACACCAATTCTTCATAAAGGAAGCCCTTTGTTTTTAGCTACACCTTTGACTACACCCGCAGGCTCACTGACCTTTGGTTTGCTAAACACTGTTTAATATTCTTTCCTCACTGTAAAATTGATTTGCTGTGGGAATTGGGGGCGTTTATGGTTGTCGATAGTTGTCGGGAGTGTGTCCTTAATCCTAAAACATTTTGACAGGGGAGTCTCGGCATCAAAAAGTTTGAAGACCTCTGCTTTAGCAGAACAAATCCCACTAGTCTTCATAAAAAATGGTCAGGATCACTCACTTTGCTCACTCAGTTAGTGCCACATAGAGTTCATAGTAGGTGGGATTTCATTTTTTATAGCTATTCTCTTATGTTTTCATGTGGCAATTTCCAAATGGGCTGCAAGGCAGACACGCCCCTTGGATGACGTTATACCCCTGGGCCAAGGGTCGTAAAAGTAGTTCCTTGGGAAAGTGGGGATTTGCAGCTGCGCCCCCAAAATGACCCCATTGTCGCCTGAAACTGAACTCAGACAAGACGGAGGTCCTCATCCTCGGCTCCTTCCCCTTCGCCTGTGACGACTCCTGGTGGCCGGCCGCGCTGGGAGCTGCACCGATGCCCACCGACCACGCACAAAACTAGGGGTTCATCCTGGACTCATCACTCTCAATGACCCAACAAGCCAACGCCATCTCCTCCTCCTGCTTCAACACCCTCCGCAAGCTTTGCATAATCAACAGATGGATCCCCACCGGAACCAGAAAGACTGTCACCCACGTCCTCATCAGCAGCAGACTGGACTACGGCAATGCCCTCTACGCTGGAACCATGGCCAAACTCCAAAAAAGACTTCAACGTATACAGACCGCCTCCGCACGCCTCGTCCTCGGCATCCCCCACCACTCCCACATCACTGCCCACCTGAAGTACCTGCACTGGCTCCCAGTCAACAACAGGATCACCTTCAAGCTACTCACCCAAGCTCACAAAGCACTCCAAAAAGCTGGACCAGCATTCCTCAACAAGCATCTCACCTTCTACTCCCCGAATCGCCAGCTTCACTCCGCCGACCTCGCCCTCGCCACCGTCCCACGCATACACAGAACCACCACCGGTGGCAGATCCTTCTCCTACCTCGCCGCGAAGACGTGGAACACCCTCCCCACCCATCTGTGTCAGACCCAGGACCTGCTAACCTTCAGGAGACATCTCAAGATCTGGCTGTTCGAGCAGTAGCTGCTACGCCCACCCCCAGCCCCCTCAGCGCCTTGAGACCCTCACGGGTGAGTAGTGCGCTATACAAATGATTGATTGATTGATGCAGGAGGATTTATAGCTCTGTACTGGGAACATATATTAGAGAAGCAGTGAGGGCCATGTATCTAGGTGATGGTAGGCAGTGCTTAATTTGAGCCTGTGGTTTCCGGTACTAATCACCGCACTTATGACAGTCTGCCACATGGTGGCACTGTCTGTCTAATTTGAAGATGAGCACAACAACAGTTATTTACTAATTCAGTCAACATTAAAAATCACTAATACCTGCCACCCAAGCCATTCTTATAGCTTTAGGGGAGTAGAATAGTCTGAATTGTCACTCTTGCAGGAGTGTGATTGTTATTTGCTGTGGTTGTGCTGTTATTTGAATCACTGACGGAGACAATGAGGTGGTGCAGGCTGCAGAGGCCTCTTGCATGAGCCTTGGCACTTAAGTTTTACAAATCAAGCACTGCAGAATAGTAAATGCAAACTTCTGATTTGATGTTCCAGATCCCCTTGAGTGTGTACAACTGTGCCCAGGCCATTGCAGGGAAGTTCTGAGCTCGATAGGTAGGAGTGCTGTACCCCCTTCACTGTTTAGTATTTGGTTATGGCCCTCCAGTGTCTGGAAGTCTGTAGACAATATGCTAATAAATAAGACTGTTGGGGATACCATAAAAGAGGTTTTGGGCCATGGGCTTGCCATGCACAGGACGCACAGAAGAACAAATAAAAAGAAATGGAAAAATTAGTAACGAGAAAAGTTAAGAAAGAAAAAGTATGGATGAGATGAAATAGTGGGTAAAGATAAAGGCCAAAGCAAGAATAGGTGGAGGGAGAAAAGTGAAAACGAAGGAAACAGGAGCGGGTGAAAGGTAGGACTGAAGGGTGAAAGGATGGATAGATGGAAGAGTGAAAGTATCAACAGGTGGAGGGGTAAATTCATGTTAAAATGGAAAGGTGGAAAAGTATGAAATGATTAATAGGTAAATGGACAGATGAATGGATACATGAATATGTGAATGGGTGCAAAAATGTATGGGTAGATGGAAGTGGAAAGTTCAAAGATGAGCAGATGGATTAAGACATGAAAGGCTGAATGGATAGGTCGCTTGAAAGATGATGAAAGGGTGAAACAACCTCTTATGAGGAGGGCCTGGCCTGTTGGCCTCGCATGGTCGGTGTGAATAGAGTCATGTTTCAATTTCTGGTAGTATATGCATTTTCTGGCCACTCCCGTTCTCATATATGGCGACCATGTTCCTCCATGAGCGGTCCTGCTCATGAACCCAGCGGATTCTACCCCTAGGTCCTCCTTGCACTGTGTTGTTGTGTACTGACGGTTAGTAGATGGTATCCATGCAGAGCGAGAAGTGAGTGGCGTTGAAGACTGATCAAACCAAGTAGGGTTCGGGGGGTTTAGATTGACAGATCTCGCGCTTTGTTTGTGAGGGCATTGTCTGTGTTTAGAAGACACAAACAGACAATATACCATCCAGTTACCCGTTTGGTCAAGCAGAATAGCACTGTAACCTGCATCTCACAGCTGTGCATGTGTGCAGGTCTGTAAGATGCAGTCATGTCTGCAGTTCCACAACTGGTATGGGTGGGGTTGGTACAAAGTAACCGTTTCTCTCTGGGTCAATACAGGTATTGTCTCCAACCCTGTTCTTTTCACCTACAAATCATCGGTTTCAGTGTGTTTCTTTAGTTAGAGCAGCAGAAGCAAAACAAAACTATAACACCCAGAATGCATTAGCCTACCAAACAGAAGTCCAGGACTGGAAACAATCTCTTTATTGACCGTGATGGAAGTGACCATATGAGGTTTGTTGCCACACCTGCCAACTCACACAATGCCCACCGTGTGACACACAATATCAGCTTCCTTCACACAGTCACCCAGTGAGGGGCTGATATCACACGGTGGCATGGAAAACAAGCTGAAAAACACTATGAACAGTGGATTTCCAGCTAGTTTTCGGAGGATTTGACCTGCCGACATCCATTAACGGGTGTAATATCACCCAAGACATCTGCACCAGTCTCAAGCTTTTTTTTTATTTGGGGGAGAGGGTTTAGAGGGTAAGTTAGAGGCAAACCTGCCTCCTAGCTATTAAGAGGCAGGTTTGCCCGTCCCCTTCTCACACAGTGACATTTCTCTTTTAGCTGACTGGTCTGAGCTGCTCACAAGAGGTGTTATGTTATTATTAGTTATTTTTTACAGAACAAAAAGCTGACTATTGCTCAATTTCTTGTGTGACATTATCAGCTAGTCTCTTATATCTTTATCAGAAATTTGCATTACTGAGATTCTGAGTTCATCTTAATCTAAAAACGACATATCCCAGAAAATAACTGAATAGTTGAAACTATCAAATATAACATGGATTAACTAAACAGCTATGCATCTACAAGTTGAGGGCACGTACATATCAACATACATAATCGACACTGTGAACAGTAGTTTTGCTCATGCACACATACACATGATCATTAGGATGAATGTCTATAGTGTTGATCTTACCTGAGCCCACGTGTCTCTAGTTGGTTCACAGCAAAGGTGGACTGGCCCAGATGGAAATCTAGAAGACAAAAATATAGCAGCCACTGCTTAGAAAAGTCCAGTAAGTGTGCCTTGGGAGTATTCGGTCATTACGTTCCTGTTGGCAAGGTACAGAAAGGGTTGTGAAATTGTTCTATGTCGACACGGTTAGGTACGCTGAGCTGGTACTTAACAAATTAATGCATTCTGACAATTGTAGTTTTTTTGTCTTAACTAAATCAATTAACCTACTCCATCTAATAACTAGATTTGCCACATCCCTTCAGTCTGTCAACTTGTCAAGAAACCATTTCACCCAAACCTCTGGCTTCATATGGCAACCTAATGCATTCTGGGGGCTGTAGTTCCTGTAAATTTCATTTCATTGAGCACGAATGGACTAATGTATCAGACAATTAAGAGTAACACTAAAGCCCAGGGAGTCCAGACAAGATGGTGGTCTCATGTTACAATCCTGGTTGGGCATGCCAGAATCCATCAAAGGCCTGCTACCACTGGAGGCGGCAGAAAGTTGAGATAAGCTGCTATTACTTTGCACTTTATAAATGCTAATAGGCGTAATATGGTTGACATCGGCTAAACTTTTTTCATTTTTGATCAGAGCTGTAAAGTATACGTGAGATTTTGGGCTGTTACCCATATCGAGTCACGGTATGGAGAAATTTAAACTGTTAATTATATGGGGTTGCAAGATGCAATCATGACTGGCTGTAGGCTATTTGACAAAATATTGCATACTTATGAAATGTGTGTATATTTCTATAAGATTTTACCTCTTGTAAATAAAAGTATTTGACTGGCACTGGAGACGGCAGAGAGGGTGAAGGGTGACCCCGAACGCAATACAGCCGCCCTCATGTCACTTGTGGTTTCTGGAGATATTCCTATCTGTTGCCGCCACCAGTCTAAATCCTAGGACTTGTAGGCATGTACTTGTAATGGGAAAACTTTAAATTCAGCGTGCACGTTTTCGACTGCAAAGTACCTTTGCCTAAAAATCCTGGGCGCATCGTTCCAGTAGTTCTAGCCGAGAAGGCCCCCCCGCGTTGACCATTCAAACAAACTACATTTGCACCGAGAATAAACGGACTAAGAGACAATCGGTCGTGCACCGCGCCCTCACCTGTACCCTTCCGAGCCCCCTTCCGCCACCGTCGTTTCTCCTGTCTCCTGCCTTTGGAACGTGCCTGAATGTGTAAAACGTAACCAGTGCTCGTGTAAAGCGCTCCAATACCTTCGGGTCGAGTTCGCGCTATATAAAAAATCTGCACACAAAAAATGTACCGCCGGGGCCGCTCACCTGTCACTGTAACTTTGGCCACCGAGGGGACTTCCGTAAGAAAAAGTTAATTTACAAAAGAAAACAAGATCGTGTTAATACAGTGCTGCTCCCGGAGTAAAAAACATAAGGATGTTCAAACATTCCGAAAGAAAAAGAAGGCAGTCTGGCAAGTAGCGCAGAACAGGGCAAAATGTACTCCGAGAGCCCAGGGATGACTGAGGAGAGGACGCTGTCTTGCAAGAGACCGGGTCCGCCAAGGGGGAGGGACTCGCAGGTGCGGAGCCAATGGCCGACCACATGGTCTTCCGGTTTCAAAGCCTATTGGGCTAAAAGGGTTTCACGATTCCTCCGCCCCCACCCTTATTGGGTCTTGTTCCGGCGACTGTAGCTTCCAGTTCTGCCCTGCAGATGGAGCCAACATGACAGGGATCTCACAGCTGCTCCTCAGATTAATGTGCATAACAATGTATGGGAACTGAAATCCTGAGTGATGGATACCAGGTCCCCGAACATACCCAGACACCTACAGGCAACTAGATTGCCAGAATGCACAATACAAGAATCACATGGTGCATGAAATAAAACACAGGAATACACCGTCTGGGAAATGCATATGGTCTTAGGGACCGTAAATCAAGTAAGCAATGGAAATGTAAAAAATAAGGAGCTGATTCACTGATATGAATTACCTCGAGGGAAGAGTTTACCACTGTGCGGTGCAGTCTGTAGAGTGATACATAATCGGATGAGCATGCTGTCTGAACACCTTTATGAGCACTGAAAAACTCATGCCGCCTTAATCCTTCACTCCAGAGCTGTCAATCATGCTCTGTCATGCACGCGCACCCATAACCTGAATTTACCCAGACACATAAAGGGCACTCCGTTTACAGTTTATTGACTGTACAAGTTATAGGCAATATCATCAGGGGTGAATGCAAGACGGGTGAATGATTTGGCGCTCACCTATGTCGTGTCATTGTATATCACCTGGTAATATGTTGGTGTGCTCTAAAGGGGGTGGGAATCAGCCCAGACCCTCCCAATGGGATCAAAACAATGAACCCTACTTACATTAAACCATGCCCCTGAACACACACTATAATACAAAAAGCCAGTTTTATAGTTTATTAAAAAATGCAATAAATATTTGTTAATTCCTTCATTTTCTGTCTTCTTTTAGCCAGCCAACACGTGTTTCGTCATGTCAGGATTAACCCACAACTTCTTCAGGCTAAAAAATACAATAAACAACACTACTCTGGTTGCAGTGGGCTTATATAACACGACCCCACTGCACCCATGCCCTACTGCTGTTATTCGGTAACGTGTTTTGGTGTGAACATGTGGAAACCCATGCTAACATGCTTATCGAATTAGATCATCATTCTCTTACCATCATTATTTCTTTTAGAATATGTTACAATTGAAATCATATCAATGTTCAGTTGTGGATCAAATAGGATGTGACAAGAATGTATGATCAAAAAAGAGAAAGTTGAAATTGTGTGTCAATTTGATAGAGTATCACTAATCTAATTACGTTACACCACTAGTTGATTCAACCTATATTTCTAGCTTCTTTCAATCCAGTACAATCAATCCTAAAGTGTACAAAACAATACGATGTCACTATCTCCAGTGTGAAATCACTACCAAAGATTTAGTTGGTTCCCAAACTTGTAAAAAAGCATACATTGCTACCGCTTTACTTCTGTCACGGTGCTGTGTAATGTCAGTATCCTTGTTTCTTCTTTCTGCCTGATGGTAATATCACTCAATAATAATTCTAAATTTGTCTGTATAATGTATTCAGGAGTAAATGTTTCTCTTTTGCTTATTTCTGATTGGTTAAGAACCTATGTATTATGTACAGCTGTAGTGAATGCATGACATTGTTTGTTCAGAACCCCAAGAGTGTTATTTTTTGATGTAAGAGGAGCCCTTTCTCCTTACTTAAGAAGGTGAATCTATGCCAGGTTTTGTCCCGAAACTCTAAACTCTACTGAGTTCTTGATTGATTCTGTACCTTAACTGAACTTTGAGCTCTGATTTATTGACAAACTTATTTTGACTACATTGATTTAATTACTGTATGACTGAAATTCTGTCTGTCATTCTTGTTGGACTAAATGTGTTCTATATATATCCAGTATTTAAAATTGCCAGTTTAATTTCTTAAATTGAGACAGTCAAGCGGGGAGCACCAAAGTCTGCCTCCGGACTACACCGCTCCCTATCCTACAAAGGGCTCGATTCCGATCCGTAAAAATCACCGTCCGTACGACTCGCATCCGGAGCCGTTTCCGTACGACTCGTACGGACACCTTACGACCGGACGATTCCGATCCCGGTCGGGCGACCCGGACGCGATTCGTACGGTCCACGTCGATTCGTACCGAAAAGCGCACAATCACCTCTACACCGTACGGTGCGTACCCCCCATGATCGCAGGGGTACACGCCGTACCCCTGCGATCATGGGGGTACGTATAGTACACCCAGCAGACATGGAGGGTACGTGCCGTACACCCAGCGTACATGGGATACGGCACGTACCCCATGTACGCTGGGTGTACGGCATGTACCCCCCATGATCGCAGGGGTACGGCGCGTACCCCTGCGTTCATGGGGGGTACGCGCCCCGGGGGGGGCGTTCCGTACCTGTTTCGGGGCAAACTCTGACTGTACGACAGTTTCCAGCTCCCGTAGAAAAAGGGTCGTACGGAGCGTACACAACACGGATCGTACTTGCCGGGTCGTAAAAAGCAGCCACGAAACGTATGAACGTCGTGTACAGCGGCTTCCGAGGGCGATTCGTACAGGAATTTCATTTGTACGGTCCCTGGTACGATTCGGACGGATAGCTGCATCGGGTGTGGATCGTACTACGTCGTTCGTACGGGGACGGTTACGGGTACGATTCGTACGGAAAAAAATGCTCCGTACGACGATTTGGAGCGCTTTTTACGGGATCGGAATCGAGCCCAAAGTGTGTTATAGATTTTTGCGTGCTATCATTACGGCTATGAGCAGACCACTGAATGCCTTAAACTTCCCGGGCCCGGTGGTTCAGAGTATCTGGCTGGACACTGGTTCCGGGCATGATCCCTCAAAACCTGCTCTGAAATGCTTCTCTCCAGTCGTTATGCCTCAAAAGAGAACCTTTGTTTATGCTGGGCTTTGTAACAAGCTGGGCATAGGGAAGTTTTCCTTTAATTCTTCTTTGGGCCTGGCTCCTACTGCCTAGGGTACTGCAGAAACATTAAAACACATGAGTCAGGCTGGAATCAAAGTGCCTCGAGCAATGAGTTCGCGCTATATAAAATATGCAAAAAAAATTGCAGAAAAAAAAGGCTGACGAGCAAAGAATGCGTGAGACACATTTTAGTGTGGGAACGCGGGTACATAACCTAAAATGTGTTATAATAACCCCCAATACGTGGTACTTGACAGGGCTATTATTAGCTATTAAACATAAGAGTGGCTTTTGTACAGTATACTCCCTGAACTTACTTATTTAAAGGTGTTTTCACCTGTAATAATGAACAAAAAGGAGGCTTGGTGAAATAAAGTTTTTGCCTAAGATCACACGAAAGGGATTGTTCCTAAATGTTCCAGTTTCACACTGTACAATTCAGCCACAAGACATCTCTTCATGACATCAAAAGTTAATGCTTTTGAGTATTAAACTAGACTGTGGGTGACACACCACATTTTATTTTTGGACGTTTTACATAGCACAAACTTGCCCAAGGACATCAAAGCACTTCACAAATAACACAGACTCTGTTACACAATTATTTTACAGCACATGGAGCTATGCAGGGGTTCACAAGATGCTGAGCAGAGACCAGACCTTGTGCCTCGTTCCCCATGTTACATGGTCAGCAGCTATTGTCCAGGGCCGGACTGGGAACCACACCCGGCACTGGTAAAGTGCTCGGCCGCCCCCCCCCTCCCTCCCCACTCGGGGGGGTTGGAGGTGCCGCCGAGCTCTTTGCCGGGGCCGGTTTTCGTCCGATTTTGGTACAGGGCCATTTTGCAGCTATGCTGCAAAAACGGCCCTGTAACAAAAACGGCCACCAGGGGCCCAAAACCGGCCCCACTGTGCGGCGCACCAGGGGATTGCCCAGGGCCCACTATGGCCAGTCCGGCCCTGCTATTGCCATTAGACCACATCACCTCCCATGAAAGCCCGGCTCATCTTGGCCTGAAGACTACAAGAGGACCTCAAGCTGAGTAAAGGTCGGGCATCAGACTGGAGACAGGCTCAAGCTTTCAAAAGCTCGTTCACCTCTATTTTCACCTCCACTTCAATACATATACAAAATAAATCATATACCTGTGGTGTGTCAGGTCTAGGCCTGACACGTGGCTCAGGAGCTCAAATGAGTGGACACAGACAAGGGTTGTGTGCTAGCCGGAAAGACCCCAAGCGGGCTTCCGCATTCTTTATTTATACCCCGGTGCGAGCCCGCCCCGGGGTATGCGTGGATGTGTGTGGATTCTGCAACAAAGTATAGGAGAGCCCGAGTGGCTCTCTACATCCCTCCTTCAATTTAGATCTGTCCTTGCAGCAAATCAAAACTTCTCAGCTCATGGAGATGTCCAGACAAAGTCTCTCAGATTCTGGCTGGGCCTCGGGTTGGATCGCAGGTTGTAGCGTTGGCTACGGGCAAATGGAGATGCTGCAACCCCAGCCAGGGTGGTCCCTTCACTCTCACCACTGAGGGTCCCACATGGTCGATTGTTCTCGACGGTGATGTTTTGTGGTGTCACTCTGGGTGGACTCTCTCCCCTCCGCCTGGCTACAGGTGACCCTGGCAATGATCCTCCGAGATCCAGACCGCCATCATCTCCCACCTCTGGACATTCCGTTGTGTCAGGTCTTCCAGCTGGTTCTCTTGTTTTCTTAAAGCACGACACATTGCGGGTCACTACCTGCCCGTTTCGCCTGGCAGTGACCATAGTCCCTTGGATCTTATCTACGACCCACACCTCGGGCTCGTAGGGTGTTCGGAATTTCCCCCCGGGTGCCGATCTCGTACCACTACTGTGTCCCCCTCCTGCAAGGTAGGCTCCTTGGCATGGCGATACTCACTCGCATTCTGATTGGTGGCTCTCCTCCAAGCTTGAATGGCTTCATCATTCCTATCTTCGGGCAGCCAGGTGCTGTCTGTCGGGATGCTGTCACGGGGCGCTCTCTTGAAGAGTGCATGGGCGGGAGCACATTTGGTGGTGCTGTGAGGCGTCTGCCGATAGGCCCCTAGGAATTGATCAAGGGCCATTTCCGGATCCTCTCCGTTGTCTACGGCAATCCTCAGGGCTCTGTTGAGTGTCCTCATCAGCCTCTCGACCTCCCCGTTTGCCTGGGGCCACAAAGGGGTGATCTTCCGATGCTTAATCCGGAGGCTCTCGAGATAGTTCTGAAATTCTCTCCCTTGAAAGGGGGGCCCATTGTCTGATTTGATTTAGTCCGGGAGCCCCATAGTGGCAAAAACGCGATTCAAAGCCTTCTTGACTTGGGGAAACGCTGTCGAGGATATGATCTCAACTACCGGGAATTTTGAGAATGAGTCAACCAGGACCAACGTGTGTCGGCCATCTGGGAAACTCCCGAAGTCTATGTTGAGGTGTGTCCATGGCGTCTGTGGAGCATCCTCGGTGATCACAGGTGCTGGGGCCGGGTCGCTGCCGGTGATGGTGCAGGCATGGCACGATCGTACCATCGCGTCAACTTGACTGTCCATGGCGGGGAACCATACCCTGCTTCTCAGACGGGCTTTTGTCTTGGCCATTCCCTGGTGGCCTATGTGCGCCAGCGCTAGTGCCCTCTGTTGGAGGCTCTCAGGCATTACGATGAGATGCCCTCTAAGGATGACTCCTTCGTCTCCCACGCTCAGCTTGCTTCGGATTTGCCACAGCTGTTGGCGCGAGTGGCTTACTTCCAATCGAAGGCTCGGCGCTCCATCCAGGAAATGGGCCCAGCGGTTTCCTTCCAGAGCATGACGAACTCTAGTTAGCGTCTCATCCTTGGCGGTCGCTTCCCCTATTTCCTTCAGCGTCATGTTTTCTGGGCATGCTGCTTGCGAGATCATGTGGACGAATTCATCCGCTTCCGTGCCTTCTTCTTGCGGTGGATGTTGGCTGACGACATCGGAATGGCGGGATAGATAATCAGCTGGGTTGTGTGCTCCAGGTCGGAACACGATCCTGAAGTTATATCCTTGTAGCTGGACTGCCCAGCGCTCGATCCGTGGGGGTGCCAGCCGGGATGACCCCGCAAACAGCGGCAGCAGCGGCTTGTGGTCCGTCACCACGGTGAACTCCTGCCCGCACAGGTAGAGGTGGAAATGTTGACACGCCCATTTTATGGCCAGGGCTTTTCTTTCGATCTGGGCATACCTGGTCTCAGTGTCAGACAGTGCTTTGCTGGCATATGCGACTGGCTTCCATACCTCGGGTCCATGTTCCTGCAGGAGCACCGCACCCAGGCCCACTGGGCTGGCATCGACGATCTGCTCCGTTTTGCGGCGGGGCTGGAAGTAGGCCATCACGGTAGTGTCCAAGAGATTAGCCTTGATGTCTTGAAAAGCGTTGTGGGCCGCTGCTGTCCACTCCCACTTGTGGTCTATCCGCGTGAGGGCTCTTAGGGGCTCTGCAAGAGCGGCCAGGTTGGGTATAAACCGGCCACAGTAGGTGGCCATGCCCAAGAAACTGCGCACTTCGGTGGGGTTCCCTGGGGTGCTCGCTCCCTTGATCGCCTCCACCTTTTTGGGGTCAACTTTCAGTCCTTCCCTCATGAATGTGCAGCCAAAGAAGTCTATTGATTCCTGATAAAAGGAGCATTTCGACCGGTGTAGGGTTAGCCCGCTGTCCACGAGTCTTTGGAGTGTTGCCCTCAGGTGTGCGTGGTGTTCTTCAAGTGACGCCGAGTACACCAGGATATCGTCACTGAGGTTGATTACTCCGCTCAGCCCAGATAGTACTTCACGTATGGCGTTTTGAAACACCTCCGCAGCGGAGGAGACACCAAAGCTCAGCCGTTTGTAGCGACAAAGTCCCACATGGGTTGAAAAGGTGGTTATATACCTGCTCGCTGGTTCCAACTCGAGTTGATGGTATCCCGAGTTGAGGTCTAGTTTCGAGAACCATTTCGCCCCGTTCAGGTCAGCCACTATGTCATCCATGGTGGGGGTGATGTGTCTCTCTCGTTTGACGGCCGCATTGGGCAGCCTCATGTCCACACACAACCTGATCGCACCAGGTTGTTTAGGTTTAGGTGCTACCACCAATGGGAAAACCCAGGGTGTCGGGCCGACACCTTTTCTATTACGCCGAGGTCTTCCAATTTCCGGAGTTCTTCTTCGACCTGCGGCCTCAGATTGAATGGTACCCGTCTGTGTCGGAGGGCTACCGGCCGTACAGATGTGTCAATATGCAGCTTGAACTTCCGCCCTTTGAGTTTTCCAAGGCCTTGGAACAATGCTGGGAAGTCTTTCAATAGGATGTCTGCATGTGCCCGATGCACCTGGTTGGCAAAGAACACGAGTCCAAGGTCTTCCGCCGTGTGGCAGCTCAGAAGGGTGCCCTTCTTTCCTTCCGTGATGTGGAAGCGTGTTTCAGTAGAATAGTCGCCATTCACGACGGTCGTCTGGATCACTCCCCTCAGCGGTAGTGGCTCTGTGCCACCATAGGTGTAGATCCTTGCGGTGGAAGGTGCAAGAGGGGGCTTGGGAGACATCTTCTCATATTGATCTGAGTCCATGACGTTCACGGAGGCCCCCGTGTCTATGAGGGCTTTTATCTCGGTACCTTCTACGGCTATTGAGCACATGGGTGGTGGCCTTCTCTTGGTGGATGCTCTGCTGACGTAGGAGATGACATATACCTCATCGTCCTCATCGTCTTCATATCGAGGTCGTCTTTCTTGAGCTTGATGATCTGGGGGGGTAGTTCTTGGTCGGGCCACAGCTGTCGGATGCGTTGCGTCACTGTCCTGGGTCTCGGACCAGCTGGCCTGTACTTTCCTGCCCGACAAACTGCGGCGAAATGATTTAGCCGCCCGCATTTTAGACACGTCTTTCCTTTCGCGCCACACGTTGCCGTCACGGGATGATCTTCACCACAGTATCCGCATTGACTCCCTCGGGAGGTGGAGGTTCGTGGGCGGACGGTCGGGGGTCTCCTCTGGATAGCGTCGATTCTCTCCTCTTTGATCGGCTTTGTCCTTGCGGCGGTTGGAACAATTATCGGTGTGCGTAGCGCAACCTCCATCTCTTCCGCCCTCGCGTTGGACAGCTCGTGTGACCTGGCCAGAACTAGTATCTCATCTAGCGATATGCCCGGTTGGCGGAGAATGAGCTTCCTCAGTAGTTTCGACCTGCAGCCCACTATGATTTGATCCCGGATTTCCTCCCTTGGGTTGGTGAAGGGGCAGGTGCTGGCCAGCCGGCGCAGTCTAGCGTAGTACATGTCGACAGATTCAGACTCAGTTTGCCACACTCGTTTGAATTTGAACTTCTCAAAGTCATTATTGAGTTGGGGAGCAAAGTGCGTATTAAGTGCAGCGACTGCGGCGTCATAGTCGTACTCTGGTCCCGTATTGGGGAGCGTCTCGAACAAATCGTAGATCTCTGGCCCACCATACAGGATGAGGAGTGTCCTTTTTACTGTTCCATCTGTCTCCCTGGTGCCTTTAAAGTGTAGGTTTAATCTCCCAACACACGCCTTCCATCTCCGCGCCGCCGTTGTAGGGTCCGCCGCCTCGCTAAATGGGGGAATTGGCGCTGCGCCCGAGTGTAAGTGGGTGGGTGTCAACGGTGCAGTGGCCCCGGCCTGGTTCTGGCCCGGTGGTGGCGGCGCGACTATCACAGGTGGTGGGGCGACCACTGCAGGTGGGTTTTGTCCTGCCCCATCTTGGCCAGCTCCTGGCGCTACTACTGACATGGCTCAGCCCTGTTGTGGCCCTTTCGATGCCTGTTCGATTGGTCCCGGCGTGGTGGGGCCTCTTGCCCTGGTATTCAGGCTCGTCAAAGCTCGTTTTGTTATGAGGACGCTTATGCTGACCCCCTGATCCCCTCGGGGTGACTTTGGTAGGATCCCGTTGTGTGCAAGCCCGGAATGCTGCGGGGCTGGGAGTGTTCCTTCGGCGGATTGGCTTTGTCTGTGCTTGTTTTCCAGACTCTACAAATTTTTAGTTTATTGGTTTGGCTTTCTCCACCCCTACTGACCGTGTTTGCTGAGTCCGGGGCCAGGGGGGGTGTGTGGGCGGCGTTCTAGCGCACCGGTGAAGATCGCGGCTGCTGCGATGCTGGGGGCGGGTTCTGTGCCTCCTCGGGACCACGTGGTGCCGCCGCGCGAGTTGCACGTTTCCCTTCCTCTCCGGACGGGTGCTCCGGCGTCTCTGGGTCTCAGCGCTGCCGATGACACCGCACTGTGGGAGGACAAGCACGCAGGGGTGCCGCGCTGGCGGGAAGGGAGCAGACTCACCCGCACTTCCTGGGCTGGACAGGCGCAAACCGACCCTCCGGCGAGCCCCGCCGGCTGAAGGCGCTCCCAACCGGGAGACGCTTGGGCGGGTCTCGAAGCCGGGATCGGCGCAGCAACACACGCGGGTGGGCTCCGCAGCAGGACGCAGGCACACAGCGGAGCCGCCGACAGAGGCAGCCCGGCACGCGTTCAGGTAGGCCGGCCTCGTCGCCATTGTGGTGTGTCAGGTCTAGGCCTGACACGTGGCTCAGGAGCTCAAATGAGTGGACACAGACAAGGGTTGTGTGCTAGCCGGAAAGACCCCGAGCGGTCTTCCGCATTCTTTATTTATACCCCGGTGCGAGCCCGCCCCGGGATATGCGTGGATGCGTGTGGATTCTGCAACAAAGTATAGGAGAGCCCGAATGGCTCTCTACAATACCTTAAATCAAAAATAAATGCAAGTTCAAGTCACAGGTGAGAAATGCATTTTGTTATGAAAGAAAGTTCAACTGGTTAATGTGATCACTGTACGTGTGTGTGTGTAACCACAGAGGATTACTGACTTGTATATTTATAGTGCTATGAGATCCTTGTCTGCACCTGAAAGCATTGTGAATATGCAAATCACTATTTTAAATATATTACACACAGTATAATACAGGCTATTGGAAAATGTACAGAGATAATGCGCCAGATGTTCCAAAGCTTTTTTGATGTTGCAAACAACCCGATTTGCAGAATTTGGCCGTTTGAGCCCGCAGTTAGTTTTTTTCAATGTACAAAAGGCAAATTGTGATTTAGTAACTTGTTATCGAATAGCAATTTGCGTTTGGGACTCATTTCCCATTTGGTATTTGGAAGGGGCGTGTTTAGGGTGTCCCTTTCAAATTACAGTGGTATGTGTAAATGTTTTGCAACTGATTCCAGTCGCAAAACAGTAATACATTACCACCAATTCAAAATCAAAGGTAACCAATTCACAAATGTGAAGGGGTCCTGAGACCCCTACGCCTATGGGAATGTAAAAATATATATTTTTTAAGACCAGGCACAGGTTTAAGGGTCCACTGCTTACACTTAAAACATTAAACTTAAAAGCTTAATTCTATTTTTTTAAATGCATTCCATTTTTTTTCCAAGGCAAAGGGGCTGCATAAAAAAAAGATTGCTTTATCGAAAGGTAATCACAATAATGGTGGTTTGCAGACTCCAGCAGGCCACCATCCTTGTGATGGTTGTCATTCCTAATGGGTTGAAAATTGTGATCTACATCATTATAATTCATGAGGTAGGTCGATTTGCGACCCACAAGGAATCGCTAATTAAAAAAAAGTTACATACATTGGGAATAGCATTTTCCTAATTTCGATCCAGAGATGATCACAATTACAAAATCGCTGTTCCTAAAGTAAGTACAGCACGCCCAAGGAGTCTAAGTTAAAACCAGTGTATTAAAAATATTTGTTTTTTAGTAATATGCAATTAGACTGCACCTGGTGTAAACCTTTTTAGGTCGAGCATTCCTTGCTTGCTAGTGGTCAGTCCTGCCTCTTTGTCCCTCCTTTCTCTCTTCCATTCCTCCCATGCAGCAGGGACTAAGTACTGTCTCATCACACTACAGTTCTTTGTCTGTTCTCCATGGGAACACTTTTTTTCTTGGTTTCCTGCTCTGTTAGTTTGTCTGTGTGTAGTTTCGGCACCATAGCTGATCACATTTACATTTAAATATAGTTTTCCTCCCTCCAACCTCCTCCTAATTACACAGTTGTAGTAGGAGTACGTCTTTCGCCAGCCTCCTTCTTCATTGGTTGTATTTTTTAGGCTTTTATCAATTTTTGTTGTCGACTTTCATTTGGGCTTTTTTAGTAGGATGTTAGTTGGTTTTGGGCTTTGTTTAAAGGAGGATTGGGCTTGGTTTCTCTTTTTTTTTTAAATCAAATTCTGTTTATTGGATTTTTCTTTGAGATTGATACAGAAATGCAGTACATATGCAACAGTTGTCAAATGTAAGCCGAGAGTTACAGATCTCACATGTAGGTTACAGCTTGTTCACGAGGTCTGTGGCATAGAAAACTTATAAATCATTACCATCATATCTTGTTTCATTTAGTATTCCGCAACTGTAAGTCAATCCACCCTCCGAGAAAAGTAACATGAAAAGGACACGTAACATACCTAAAAAACCAACAAAACCGTGATGTCATGGTGCAAATAATAGTGAGGTGGTCATGACTGTTGGGCTATTGGGCCCCTACTAAGGCAACCTCCGAGCTGCCCATTGCCAACTGTGCTGCTGTGGAATTAGACATGGAACAGGTTGAGGGCCCTAAGCCGTGGAGTGCAAGCCATCAGTGGAAGCCTTCCGACAAGTAGCTGACCAGCGGGGACCATATCTATTCGAAACCTTTTCTGGCGTTGTCTACTATGTCAGCCATGCGCTCCAGCGCCAATGCCCTCCACAGCCTCACGAGCCATTGGTTAAAGATGGTGCCTCTTGTTTTTTCCACGCAGCAGCTACGGCCAGTTTAGCTGCCCCCAGGCAAAGCCACATAACAGACCTATCACTCTGTGTTTGGCATTTCAGAGTTGGGTCGCTCACCTCAAGCAAGGTGTGTTCCAGGGATATAGGAATTGGATAGCCTAGAATTAGTTTAATTTGGGACAACATTTTTTCCAAAAAGGTTGTATGAACGGACAGTCCCACCAGATATGGTGAAAGTCGCTCAGCAGACCATATCCCGCCAGCACCTAACCGAAGTGTTGGGGAAGATCTTGTGTGTGTTTTTCCGAGGGTATAGGTACCAATCGTACATGATCTTATAGTTCGCCTCCCTTAGATACATCAAGCGGTTAAATTTCACTATATCCTTACTTAAATGCTCCTACTGATTGTCCGCTAGAGGGGTATCTAAGAGTGCGTCCCAAAAGAGTCTATAACGCGGGGTCGACCTGGGGCTCAGAGCTTCTATGAGAGCATACAGAAAGTAATTGCATCCCTTGGAGGTGGACTCAGATTGGGCAAACTTCTCTATGGGGAGCAGGTCCCTGGTAGCGGCCAGCTGCACCAGGGACTGCTGTACCCAATGTTTAAGCTGCAAATAATGGTATTCCTCCTTGGCAGTCAGCGCAAATTGTTTCTTGCATTCCTGGAAGGTGAGAAGCTTGCCTCTATTAAATGGGAAATCATGTGACAACCCCCCTCCACCCAAGCCTCGAAGGGTCCCTCCTGAAGCGCTGGGGGGAAGGCAGCGTTAAAATGTATGGCCGTGTAAAGGGAAGTAAAGGTAGTTAGTTGTAACCTCCTAGTAAGAACATCCCATATCCGTAATGTGGTGGATGTTGTGTGCTGATGTAAGCGTTGGGCGGTCTGTCATGTTTTGGCTTCCATAATAGATCCCAAATGGTGCGACTGGTTATCCGTCTATATGAAGCCAGTGCTTCTCTGAGGCCCGCAGCGCCCATTCTGTGATTATGCGCAGCTAAGCCGCCCTGTAGTATCCCTGAAAATCCGGCTGTGCCAGGACCCCTTCCCTTCGTGGCCGCGTGAGCAGACGGTGGGGCAAGTAAGCCCTTTTCCCCAACTAGATAAATTTAATATGCATTTGTCGAAACTCCCGAAAGAGACCCTATTCCACTGGAATGGGCAGCCTCTGAAAGAGGTAGAGCAAGCGGGGGAGTGCATTCATCTTTATGGCATTAATCCTGCCCTGCCAGGAAATGTACGCAGCACTCCATTTACCCAGGTCAATTTTTAACTGGCATAGAAGGGGAGGGAAGTTGGCCTTGTAGAAAACTGAGATAGGGGGGGTGAGCTTTATACCCAAATAGGTAATTTCCTTAACTGTGCAGCTAAAGGGTGACGCGCCCTCTACCCGCCGCCACTCCTCTTTAGATGGGGACAGATTCAGTAAAAAGGACTTGACCAGATTGGTGCACTGGAGCATTCGAAATAAAAAGGTCCATTCCACGCGGTCAAATGCTTTCACTGCGTCTAGCGAGAGAAGAGCCGCTGGGATGTTTTTCTTCCGGGCCGTCTCGATTATATGGAGTATGCACCGCAGATTATCGTGAGTCTGCTGTCCCTTAATAAAGCCTGATTCGTCTGGGTCAATAAGGCCGGGAAGCACAGATTCGAGGCGAGTGGCCAGGATTTTGGAGTGAATCTTGGCGTCTCGGCTCAGAAGAGCTATCGGGCGATAAGAGGAACAGGCTGTGGGGTCCGTACCGAGTTTGGGAATTACTGCCACAATCGCCTCACCCATAGAGGGGGTGACCTGCTGTGTAGAAGCAATGACGATAAATAAAATAGTTAAAAAGGGGGCCAGCACAGATGAGAAGGTACGGAAGAAATGTGCCGTAAAGCCGTCCGGCCCGGTGCTTTTTGGAGTTTAAGTGCGTACATCGCCTTCTGCACTTCGTCTGAGGTTATGGGTCCTCATTGGTGTTAGCCGGGAGACCTAAGGGATCTAAATACCCCATTTGGTCTTGGACCCTTGGGAGTTCCGAAGTATAAAGAGTACGATAAAATGTCTCGAAGGCCTGCGCTTTCCCCTCTTCTGTCTTATGTGAGACGCCCGCCTCATCTACAATAAGTTTTATGTATTCCCTTCCCTGTTTGGCCCTTAGTTGACGTGAGAGCAGGGACCCCACTTTGCTCCCTCGCTCATACCCCCTGGTCTGTAGGCGTAAGATGTTTTTTTCCGCCCTGTTAGTATAAATGGCCTGTAGCTCTCCTTTGAGGGCTGTGACTTTCCCCAGCGCCTGGACTGAGGGGCTAGACTTATGTGCCTGCTCTGCGGACAGTAATTCCCGTTCTAACATGAGGCGCTCCTCGCGCTGCTGTGTTCTCAGCGTAGTAGCCAACTTGATGCACTTACCGTGGACTACCGATTTAAGGGCATCCCAGGTAGTGGCATGGGAAGTAAGCTCAGGGTCATTCTGCTCAAATAACTCCTTAATAGTTTTCCTGAGGTCATCACATAGAAGCCTATCCCAGCAGAGGAAGTTGGGCAAATACTAGCGTGCATGTTTTGGATGTGGGTTTGGCCAGGTGAGTGTCATCTTGAGGGGGCATGGTCAGACAGGCATATCGGGTGGAAGTGTGTTCCGCAGCACCGAGGGGAGCAGAGACTGGCTCATAAAGATGTGATCAATGCAGGAGTATGTTCTGTGGGAGTGGGAGAAGAAGGAGTAGTCAAGAACGGTGGGATTAGTATCTCTCCATACGTCCACCAGGCCCAGGAGGCAGAGTTGTGACTTGAGTGTCTTGCCAAAACCCCCTGCAGTCGCCCTATGTGGAAGAGTCGTGTCCAACCACTGATCCCAGACAAGGTTGAAGTCTCCCATGAGGAGTATGTCCCCTGTGCAGAGTTTTCCAAAGCCATAAGGAAGGAGAGTATAAAGTCCTGTTGGCCCGTATCTGGTGCATAGATAACTTCAAATGTGCAATGCCGGCCCCTTAGGTCCCCCCAAACCATAACGTACCTCCCTCCTTTGTCAGCTTTGGTGTCCTGTGCATGAAACAGGACCCCGCGTGGAAAAGTAGAGCCATCCCGTTTAGTTTTGAGGCTAGAGGATCTAAATATAAGAGGCTAAGCTTTATGGTGCAAACAATGTTCCTCAGATTTTTTGAGGGGCGTTTCCTGAAGGGCCGCCGCTTGGACATTGTGGTCGAGCAAGTATTTCCCAAAGCGTTGTCGCTTGTTAGGGGAATTTAAGCCCCAGGCATTCCAGGTTATTGTCCCGACAGCCATAGGTATCTGCATGGGACTTTGCCACCCTTGTGAGGTCCTCTGCACGGACTGAGCTCCCAATCCCCCCTCCCTCTTCTACTCCAGCACAGAAACAATATAAAAAGGGCACCATGACATCTAACTAAGTTAACAAAACAGAACAAACATTAAGATCGAGAGTGGAGAATCCCCCTCCCAGAGGGGAACCTCCTTATCAGGACAAACTCGAGGAACGTAACCATTCCAGCTCTCCCAGGCCCCTACAACAACAACTATTAAGGCATATGATTTGTGAAATTATACAGCCCGCTAGTGGCTATTACTTGGCTAAGCATCCCTGCATGAACTATTCAAGTCTGTTAGCCCCGGCGGCATCGCAGGTGTCCAGGAGAGTGCAAGTCCTCTGCTCCAACCACCCTCCCACTGTGATCTCTTTACCGCAGTAGGGACGGGCCGCTCTACACACCACTTACAACAAGCGTAGCTCGTCCACGTGGCCCTGGGGGCCAAGCACCAGACCCAGGGCTACAGAAAAGTGACCGGACCCGTGGCTGCCCCACAGTCTTGTGAATTGCAAGTCCTCGGCACCAATCATCTCTCCATAACAACTTCTGGCTGCCCCCATGGGGTGGGGAAGGGGGTAGAGTTCCTTGTCTGTCGAAAATAGCTTGGTCATGGAATCCAATGGTCGTGAAGCTCAGTCCGGGTTTTTGTTGGACCTTTGGCCCACTCTCCACCATTGGCCAACCCCCAGTCACTCTCTCTGCTTTTTCCCTGCCATTGCCCTTTAAGCTGCAGCACCATTAGGCACTGGAGTCGTGATTCCCAGGATGTCCGCCGCCTCCGTCAATTCGGTGCAGTGCTAGTGTTTGTTTTCCCATTGGAAGGCAATCCCAAACGGGTAGGTACACCTGTACTTGACCTTCTTCTCTCTCAGGTAGTCGGTGATCTGGCGGAACTGCTGTCAGCGGAGAAGAATGGCTTGTGCCACATCTTGGTAGAGCGTACACGTGGCATTCTGAAAAGAGACTTTATCAGTGTTTTTAGCTTTTTGTAGGACCAATTCTTTGATTTTAAAGGAGCTGAACTTTGCCAGAACGTCTCGGGGTCTCCTGCCCTACCCAGGGAGATGCGGCCCCAGTCTGTGTACTCTCTCCAGCTGGATTTCGGGGCCGCCCTCCCCCATTACCAAGGAGAAGAGGCCCACCATGAAGGCCTCCAGATCCGGTCCCTCGCAGTCTTCCTCCAAGCCATGGACTCGAGTATTATCTCAGCAGGACCTGTTTTCTAAATCCTCGCACTTGAGCAAGGTGGCACACAGCTGACCACTTAAGTCCGTAGATACTTCCTCTAGAAGTTGAACGCGATCCGTCAATTCCTGCACTTTCGCCTTGAGGTCAAGCTCATTTCCCCTCAGAACGACTTGAAGGAGGCGTCCATGTCAGTCTTGATGTCTGCGCGGAGCTCCTTTTTGAATTCCCACTGGGAAGCTAGGAGGTCCTCTCTGGTGAGCGCCATTACTCCTGGGGAGGGCGTCGATTCGTCACCAGTCGCCCCCACACCTGTGGTGGCAAAGTAGTTGGAGACCTTGTTGTTGGGGGCCTTTTTCGGTGGCATAGATAGATGTTGTGCTTGGTCAGCTCCTGGCTGCCCATGCGTCGCATGGAACCAGACTGTGCTCTCTGTGTTCGATTTAGGGGCTTATGTCTCGCCGCCGTCCCCTGCGAGTGGATTCTCAATGCTGAGTGTAAGGGCTCCCCAGGTAGGTCAGCGGGCCCCCTCAGTGATGACGGTCCGTGCGCTCCTGTTGGGTCTCTGCAAGAGCAGTGTTTTTCTCTGTCTGCACTCAGTGTATGAGAAGACAGGAGGCCTGCTTAGTAATCCCAGTAATGCTGCTGGTGTTCTCCAATGTTAATCCCAGTGTTCGGTGGCCATATTAGGGTCAGGCAACAGGCACCCAGCTCTTCGCAGAGAAGTTGGTCGCAGGCCCCCTTCCCTAGTAGATGCCTCCAGGGCACGGGCTCCCCAAGTCTGACCCCCTCTGGATGCCGCTGGCGCACTTGTCTCACCATCCAGAAGTTGCTGCTAGATGCCCCACCAACAGACCCAGGGGCCACGTCTTGCCACCGGTGCTGTGAGAGGGTTCAGGGCCCCTGCCCCTTACTACATGCGTCGTCCCGTGTGGAAGAGGGGTATCCCCCAGCCTCACCCGTGCCTGCAGGGGCTCCTTTGAACTGGAAGTTAGGAATCACGTCCCCCGGCGGGCACCGGGTCCACGAACACCCCGCAGTCGGCCGTCTGTGCGTTTCCGTGCTGCTTCTCAATTGGGGGGCGTGCAATCAGCAGTGTGTAGCTCAACACGCCTTCAAGCCCCTAACGTGGGTCAACGGACCCGCCGGGGCACTCCGCCATTTTGCGCAGTCGGGATGCCACCACGAGTTAGTCCGTCCGCCACTTCTGATGTCCCTGTAAGGGCAAAAAATCTCCTGGAACACAAGCGGAGACCCTTCACCCATGGTGGCCGGCGAGCCCGAAACTCAGGTCCATTAATAGGGGCCCGGGGATCTCAGCTGTTGCGTCTCTCAGCTCCCGCCATACATGCGGCCACCATTTTCCTCCACTCTCGGTGCCGGGCTAGCGCATCACGGTGGAGCACTTTCGCCGCCGCAGGGCCACCACCAGGTTTCAGGGCAGTCCCCTGCCGTCACCGCACAGTGGAGTGGTCAGGATGTCTGAAAATATGCCTTATGCCAGGAAAGATACGGGGCCTGGGATGGAACCGATCCAGTTCACGTCCGATCGGCCATGTTAATTGGCCATGCCCCCTTGTTTAGGTCGAGGACTGCATCGCACTGCGTAGCAGTGTGGGCGGAGCTCCGAGATTTAATGTTTCTTAGTAGGGGCTTGAACCCGCCCCTCTTCTCCATTGGCTGGCTTCCTAAATGGAGGCCAGCCATTGGAGGAGATGGGTGTCACTGCGTTCAAGCCCTGTGTTTTTCGGATTGAGGGGTGTGTTTTTTCGTTTCTTTCTATTTACTTTCTCTCCTATTCCCATTGGCTGGAATTTTACCTTCCAGCCAATGGGAAGAGGAGAGAACGAAAACATGCTCCTCAATCCGAAAAATGACCCTGCTTTCTCCGAGGCAATTCTGCCTTGCTTCGGAGAAACGTGGTCGTGGTCCTGTGGGGTCGGCTCTGGGGGAATTCTGCTTTTATCGCACTCCGGATTCTCATGTTTCACTACTGTTCTTATTGTGAAGCGCTCTGACACCTTCTGGTAAAGTCCGCGCTATATAAAAACGCATTAAATAAATAAATAAAAAAGTAAACGAAATAAGTGTTTATGTGCGATTCAGGTTATGGTTGTGCGCTTATTCCCTGGTATGATCGCATCTGTACACCGGGCCGCAGCCCTCTCCAGCCCACGCGATATCAATCTCATGACCGAGGCTCCTATAGGCATTGTCTGCCCTCAACGAGTTTATGGGCCGCTTCCGACCCAGCCCAGTCCAAAGATGCTCGTTTGGCCGGTCAGTCCCTGCCGGTGGACTTTGAGAACTTCGCTTGTTATTGTCCCCGCTCCTCGGACTCGCCCATCCTCAAGTCATGGTCTTGCAGCTGATTGGGTGTCCCAGATGCAGTCTCTGCCAATGCCAGCCTCTGTTACCGAGAAGGCGGGATAATCCACCCTACAGCAGCCGCCTTACCAACAACATTGCGGGAACAACTGAGCTCCTGAGTCCGGCCACAGTCTGAACTCCGAGCTCCGCAGCCGCTGCCTGCCCCTACCGCGCCCAGATATCCGTTCCCTCTCGCAGGTAAAACCCTCAACACCATTGCCAATGGTCGGGGAACCCCTAGTGCACCCCCACGCCCGCACCCCGAGAATTCTCTGCAGCTCTGGCACAGTGTACGTCAGGCACATTATGGGGCCTTCTGCACCCCTCTTCCTGCCTGAGCACCCCCATGTCCGCAGTCCGCCCCAAAAGAACCCCCTCACCCCCGTGTATCCTCTGCAACCCAATAGAGCATTTGCCCCTTATCACATCCGAGTGGGCCTGAGACACCCCGAGTCTCTCGGCTGTGAGAGCCCCGGACGCAGGATAGACACAAGTCACAGTCGCTCATCCCCTCTCCATGAAAACACCACACTTTCGTTTGAGCACCCCCAATTCAGATCAAACTCTCTGGTATAGCACCTCAATTGAGCCCTATTGCATCCAAACGACCAACATTTCCCCCAGTTCCCTCCCACCTGCTGTTGCTTGATCGCCACTCCTTTTCACTGAGCCACCCCTTAATCTCCCCCGCCCCCCACTGCTCTTACACCCACTCCCCCTCACCCCCCCTCAAGGCTTCCCTCCCCCTGCTCGTGCCCGAGGAGAAGAGGTGCTTCTGCTGTTGAGCTATGATACATCTGCCTGGCTGAGAATGGAAGTGCCCCAGTACAGCAGGCCTATTAAAAGAGATGGCACTGTCTATTTAACAGCAGAGCAGCCTGCCTGCTCAGTCCCGTTGAAAGAAAGGAAACTCCGCTGAGAGGGCAGCAAATGGTTAATTTAAAGGACATCAGTCGAGGTAAAGTCTGAAAAGTTCAGCTGCCTGCTCGGATGCACTGGTCCTGTCCAACTGAAAGCACAGCGCCATCGAAGTACACTCACACTGTGGAAAAGTGCTTGTACTGTCCAACTGAAAGTACAGCAGTCTTTCTGAAAAGTGCAGGCACCGTACAAATGAAAGCACAGCAGAAACATTCTGGTACACTCTAACTGAAGGCATAGACCCGCACATGAGAATTGCATGTGGTGTTCAGTTTAAGATACACGAGCCCTGCTGAGAATGTCTATGCTGTAGAACATAGACTTTTCTGAGGCATGCTTGTGCTCTCTATTGAAAACAGGCAATGCCACTGTTTGACTTATAACTAAACGTGCATATTCAGTCTCTGATGAGTTTAGGCACTCATTCACTAACCCATCACACATGTGCCCTGTAGCTCTTTCTTCCACACATGCATCCTTCCATTCTCTGACTCATTATTGCATTCACCCAACTCACCCGAATTCATTATTTCACTCATGATTAGTAAAACACACACTCAATGTAAGCAAACATATGCAAGATACATTTATACAAAAGCAGAAAAAAGTTTTTTAAAAATGCTTTGCATTAAAGAATAAGGTAAACATAACTGTGGGTGGCCATCTTGGAATGGTATAGTGTATAGTTTATCATTGTTTTAAGGTTCCAACATGGCGACTAATTTAGAAGCAATATCGCAGCCATCTTAGAATAGTGAACCAGTGCTGCAATATCATTGCACGAACACTGCAATAGGTCTTGCATTTGCGAGAGATTAAGCTATTGGCATTGTAAATGACAATGCCATTTATTTATCTGTTTTCAAAACCAACACATAAATAAAAAAAATGGTCATTTACAATGCCAATAGCTTTGAACGTAATCAGAATAATCTCATGATGGGCAATGTCAAATGCTACTGATGAATCCAGAAATATCTTGAGCACTGACACCAATGAGATATATAATATATGATATGTGTGGCTGTGTGTGTGTGTGTGTGGCTCTGTGTGTGTGTATGTGTGTGGCTCTGTGTGGATAGTTTTTTTTGTAGGTGGCTCTATGTGTGGGTGGCTCTGTCTGTGTGAGGGTGGCTCTGTGTAGGTGGCTCTATGTGAATGACTCTGTGAGGGTGGCTCTGTGTAGGTGGCTCTATGTGAATGACTCTGTGTGGGTGGCTCTGTGTGGGTGGCTCTGTATGTGTGTGTGTGGGTGGCTTTGTGTGTGTGGCTTTGTGTGGGTGTAAATGCAATAGGTCATGCATTTGCGAGCGATTAAGCTATTGGCATTGTAAATGACAATGCCATTTATTTAACGATTAAGCTATTGGCAATGTAAATGACAATGCCATTTATTTATGATTTAAAAAAAATAAAAAAATGTCATGAGCAATGCCAATAGTTCTACCTTTAACCCGTTTACTGCGCCCGCGATTTTGCGGAAGTGCGGCACTTCCGCAAAACGGGCGGGGCCGCGTCGGCCATTGGCCGACGGGAGCACCATCGAGTTAGCGTTGCCGTCGGCCAATGGCCGACGGCAGCATGGAAGGGGTTAATAATGCCGAGACCATTGCATTGTAAATGTTTTTTTTTTCTTTTTGACCATGTTGAACAGCATTGGCTTTGTCAGTGCAAGTTTAAACTAATGTTAGAAAACTACTGGCCGTATGGCACCCCTAAAACCAAGGCCACTTTAGGAATCTCCAGGTGCTCCATACCAATTACGAGTAGTTTATACAGCTATATATTACTTCCAGTCGTCAGTGTAAGCCATGTCAATTTGATAGTGTCATTATAAACAGCATAAACACAAATATACATGTTCCATAATGCTAGCAAAAAAACATAACAATTGAGAGCTCAGAATTGTACACAGTACTCCTCCTTGGATTGCTAAAACTTTAACAACTGCGTCGACTCAGTTACTTTCATTCCAACATGGCCATGTTTCTGTACTCTCAAGTTTGGCTGTCAATGCTGGGGTGTCCACTGAGGCTGTTCGCCGGGGGAGTTGCAGATCGGTTACTGTACATGTGGACAGGCGTAGGGAAGTTCTTATTAGCTTTATAAGCCTCATTTGGACGAAGGGTTGTCGGTTTACCGGTCTTAGTTCAATTACCGAGCATCAAGCACCTCCGCAGCTGCTGTAACTGGTTCAATATGGATATTGAATCTGTGAAGTGGCGGGTGCACCAACTAGACTTAAATGTACCCGAAGCCTGAGCTGAAAAATAAAGTTTTATAAGTAAGCTAATTGACAGGTGCTGACCAGTTGGTTTAGGGATCATTGCAGTCTTGTTTCCCAATTGCTTTTCCAGGTTTTGGACATGTAATATCTGCAGCCCTTGGTTAGTGCTTCTCATCGGTCGCCACGAGAGAGTGCAATCACATTCCTATTTATTACCGCCTCACAGCTGGTGCAGCTGGAGCAGGAGACAACAAGAACGAGCACAAAATGTAGTAGAGTCAGGGTGGTAACTTGCAATGGTGCAGCAGGTGTATTGGCACCAGGACCCAGGAGTATGAGGCCCCCTGATCACAATTAAATAGCTGCTTTTTACTACTTAACCGGGACCTAGGGCGGGGGCAGGAAGGCGTTCCTGTTAGGCTACTGCGTAGAGTACACAAAGGCAGATGCAACACTTAGCAGTCACTTGTAGCTGGGACCCCTTGGACACTTTTAAAATACTCTGACCACTGGTGGCCTTTCCCTGCTCAATCTATGGGATAAAACACTAGCCAACGATAGTTATCGTCACTTACTTCACTGAGGAATAAAAATTGTAAATCATGTGTGTTTAATTGGTGCCACAGGTACTGTGGCACCACGGCCGAGGGTGCAAGGGCAGTATTTAATTTGAGCCGTGGCTCCTGGTGGGGACTACCAGCCCTTATTAGTGGGTAGCTGCGCTTATTTTTTCCTATCAGATATTTACCGACCACAAGACGGGGAAAAAACACAGCTTTGAAAGACTAAGGAAGAGAAAGATGACGGAGGAAGAGAAAGACAGGAAAACATTCACAAACAGAGAAAGCAGGGGAGTTCAAGAATGAGATAAAGGGGCAGAGAGTGGCTGATAGTGAATTAAAAAGACATGAGGTGTATTAAAGACCACCAGCCTTGGAATTTGGCGCGCCGACATTTAATTGCACCAGCCTCAGGAATCTGTGCTGAGTTTTGAGCACCGGCACCTATTCTTTTACAAATTAAGCACTGACAGAGACTACCCCTTTAGCTGTAATGAATGACATAATTACAACAATTTGCTTTTCCACCTCCCTCATCCTGGGGTTGCAGGTGTGTCATTCTGTTACCTCCAATTGCGGATCTTCAATAATAGCCGCCCTTTTATTCTGTGCCACTTGAAAGCTTTTACTGTGAATGCTAGAATCATTAGATAGACCTATGCCAATGCTTGCTAATTTGAATCTTTCTTAGTCAGCTATTTACAAGTTTTAACACATTCAGAATAAGGCAGCATTGAATTTCAAGAAATTTGATAGGTTCTCCGAGTGAGCTCCACTGATTTCTAGATCCAAGAAGGAACTGTTACATTGTGCTCAGCTTGGCCCTCAAAGCCTCAAAAACAGGCCACAAGCTGCTTAGAAGATTCCATTTAAGTCTAAGCCATCCCTTCATTTTGGCTGTTCTTTCTGATATCGATCCCCTGACTTTTTTTAGAAAGGCTTAGTGGGGGCCGGGCAGGGGAGGTGGGGGCGAGGGGGGTCGAGGGGGTGGTAATGTTCCATCTCTTTTGTCACTTCCTCTATTTACAATTCCCTCTATCTTGGCCTGTGCATAATCAATGCTTAATTTGAGCCTATGCTTGCAGGCAGGACCCAACAGCAGTCATTTTAGGGGACCTGAACCTATTTTACCTCATCAGACATTGACCAAGAGAGAAAAAAACATAAAGGGGAAGGGATTAAACCCTTATACACAGCCTTGGTATTCAGCGCGCCAACATTTAATATCACCAGCCGCGGAGTCACGAGCAGAGCCTTGCGCACCAGCACTTATTCTTTTCCAAAGTAAGTACTGCGCAAAGTAGATGACCATTCTTTCCTGATGTTAACTTGGGGCATTTATTCCACTTTATAAATAACAAGACACCTCACATCTTGCATGCATAGGTTTTCAATATATTATAATTTATTCTAACAATTGCTTCACAATGTAATCTTTTGGTAAAATCTGTTCTTTTGGGTAGCCTTAATACTTATTAAGTGCCAAAAATCACACATAAAAAGACATACCTAATATTCACATATGTACAGACAACAAACCTACATGTCTTTTATAAATACAGCGTGCAAGAGAACTCTCTAAACACACATTGACAAAGCCAGTAGGTTTGGTGTTGGCATCAAAGCTAATGGCTTTCCTCATCCTTTCTAATTTGCTATTGTTTAATCTACTTTTATTGCTCCAAGATGGCAGGCGCATTGTGAAGCAAAGCACCGACCTTCTTGGAAGCAGTAAAGGACTATAAAGCATTTCAAGTGCCTTTCAAGAGGGCTGCCCCTTCATGTGAATGCATCTGGGCTTAAAGGCAACCATCTTGGAATGCTTTTTGTGTAAATGAAACCAAGTGGCTTCACTCACATTTTCACTCAGATTTTCATCCTTCCAATGTTGATAGAATTAGTAAAATTGAGATGGTTAACAATAAATAGAAGTTGCGCATGACTGTGTTTGCATTTGTAAGCCAGACCTATTGCCTTTGCTAGCAGTATTTTAAAAATCACACAAAAAGTCAAGGGCAGAGCTGCACTACATATTAACCTGAATATCAGATACTAGCAGCCCGCCCCGGCGTTGCCCGGGGCAGAAGGGGGCTGGGGGCAGCATCGCAGCAGGAGAGGCGCAGCAAAGCGGCCAGGAGCAGCAGAACTCACCTTGTGTTGTATTATTGTGCCCACCCTTAGCCCCGTTCCATCGCGGCTCTGTGCCGTTTGCGTGGAGGGCAGGGTCAGCTCCATCGCGCCTCAGCGCTGGCTCGCCAATCACAAGGGAGCTAGTGTCTCAGCTAGGGGCGGGGCTCAGGATTTAAAATGGCCGGCCGGCAGCGCAGCGGTAGAGCGCAGCAGGAGCGCCGTCTCCGCGCCGAAGCCGCGCGAAAGGGGTGCCAGTCTGCGCCAGTCCGCGCTGGGTCCGCGCTGTGTGCCACCCCCTCTGCCCAACAAACTTCTAAGGTACCCATTTACTCCAGGTCTCAGCTCCTGACTATAGGAAACAATACACAGGACAGGGATTGCCCCCATTTCGACTTTTGTTCATTGTACAACTTTCCACACTCCATCTGCCCAAATTGCGACTTCACAATCATACCATCCATCTCCCAGCACCCCGCGGTTGTACGCCCAGGAGATGATAGCACTACCTATATAAACTGCATTTTGATAAATGCACGATCTCTCATAAAACATAGGAACGACGTTGCAGATCTGATAACCAGTCAAAATACCGACATCATGTTTATCACCGAGACCTGGGCAGACCCTGCATCTGGCCCAGACTTCAACATCGCCACTCCAGCCGGTTATCAAGCAATAAGATTAGATAGATCGTCAGGGAAAAGAGGGGGGGGGGCTAGCCATCATACATCGAACTAAACTCCCCATAAAAACCGAACCACTCGATTATAACTGTGCAGAAGCCCTCGCCTTTTCCATCTCTCTTTCTCCTACACAAACCTTTAAAGGAGTCCTCCTTTACCGACCACCCACTTCACGCACACTCTTCCTAAAATCACTCAACCCGCTACTAGAACCAATAGCTGCCAATCAAGACTACACTATTTTGGGAGATTTTAACTTCCATTTGGAGAATGAGAAAGACAAGGAATCGCACACGCTGATTTCCGACCTTTTGGCCGCTGGCTTAGAACAGCAGGTCAGTTCAGCCACCCACCAAGCAGGGCACACTTTAGATGCCTTATTTACTAACAATACCTACATTACTGTTCCCACAGTGCTCCCTCTCACCTGGACAGATCACCTAGCTGTCAAATTCACGATCTTAGTTAAACCTCACAAAAATACCTCCTCTAGTACCTGTCCGCCGATCTCGTGTCGCGACTGGAAAAATATTGACGTTACTACTCTACATAACATCTTGGAATCCTCGATACCCGAAGATAGGTCCGATCCTCACGAAGCCTCTCTAAACTATCAATGCTGGCTCCTTAAGGCACTAGATCGCCTAGCCCCTCTAAAAAAAACGAAGCCTAACCGCACCAAACCTTCGGCGGCTTGGTTCTCGGAGTCATTACGGCTCGAGAGGCAACGCTGCAGAAACTTGGAGCGGCGCTGGCGTAGGAACTATGCCGACCTCGACAAAGAGACATATAAGAACGCATTGATTAGTTACAGAAAGATGATCACTGCGGAGAAATGCGCCTTCTACAGCACACAAATAGCAAACGCTCTAAATTCAAACAAGCAGCTGTATCAGGTGGTAAAAGACCTAGCCAATCCTCCTGCCCCACCCTCTGTTGAACCATCTCAATCATTTTGCAACAAGGTGGCAGACTTCTTTCAGGCCAAGGTCAATGATATCTTCAACGAATTCACCACAACATCAACTATAAATACAGTCCCTCTGGAGACTCCCCGTTGCTCATCAAAACCAACCCTAGAGGCCTTCATACCACCGGCATCCATGATAGAGCTCATAAATACGGTAAAGTCAGGATCCCCTTTGGACCCCTGCCCCCCACGTATCATTAAATCAGTCCCTGACCTAATAGCCCCAGTACTCACCAACATCTGTAGAGCCATATTTCAGACAGGTATATTTCCCGTAATTTGGAAAAAGTCAACTGTAACACCTCTCTTGAAAAAACCCGCACTAAATCCTTTAGAGCCCAAAAACTACCGTCCAATTGCCTCCCTCCCCTACCCTTCAAAAATTATCGAAAAGGCGATGAATCAACAGCTGTCGACCTTTATTGACCAGAATGACCTGCTGGATAACACACAGTTCGGATTCCGGAAGGGCCATGGGACGGAGATGGCCTTGATTAAAGCGGCTGAGGAGGTCAGGACTATCATGGACAGGGGTGGCACTGCTATTTTAATACTACTGGATCTATCCGCCGCCTTCGACGCGGTCGATCATTCTATTCTGATCGACCGTGTCGCTGCCCTCGGCATCCAGGGCAGGGCCAGAGCAACGCTTGCATCCTTCCTGGCCAACAGGATACAATCCGTGAAGATGGGAAACTTTAGCTCCCCCGACTTCTCTCTTCCTTGCGGTGTCCCCCAGGGCTCCTCGCTAAGTCCGACACTTTTCAACATTTGTGTGTCGGACTTGGCGAGGGTAATAAAGTCATTCGGCATAGGGCTTACATCGTACGCCGATGACACACAGCTGATCCTGGAGATACATAAAAACGGAGAAGCTGTGGCAGCCAACTTTCAGGCAGGCATGAATGCGATCAGTACATGGATGAACCGGAACTGTTTAAAGCTGAACTCCGACAAGACGGAGGTACTGGTTTTTGGCGAACTAACTCCGTCTTGGTCCCCGGTCTGGTGGCCTTCGGAACTGGGTACGCCTCCACTGCCAGTTGCCAAGGTGAAAAACCTGGGCGTGCTTTTCGACAGTAAGCTGACGTTCCTTGGTCATGCTAACGCCGTGGTCTCGGCCTCTTTTTTCACCTTGAGAATGGTGAAGAAACTGCTCCCGTTTCTTCCTCCCACTGCTGGCAAAACTCTGATGTCCTCCCTGGTATTATCCAAGGTGGACTACTGCAATGGCCTATTGCTTAACGCACAGGAACAAGTGGTGAATAAGCTACAGCTTGTTCAAAATGCTGCTGCAAGGGTCCTCTTGGGGATACCAAAATACGCCTCTATCTCTCCTATAATTAGAGAGCTTCATTGGCTTCCCATAAGAAGCAGGATAAAGTTCAAGGCCATGTGTATTACCTACAAGGCTTTGAACAATAACGGTCCCGACTTCTTTAAAAGCGCCTTTAAAATTTACAAACCCAGTCGAACTCTGCGATCATCCACAGCCCAACAGCTCCAAATCCCCCCAACAAAAAAGGTAACTTGGGGAGACAGACGATTTATAGTGGCTGCATCTAAGCTGTGGAATCAGATTCCTTCTCAAATCAAGGAACATACCTCGCTGTTTTCCTTTCGAAAACATCTCAAGACATGGCTTTTTAACCAGTAACATCTGCTCACAACCCTGTAATCTGTACACACCAGCGCCGAGACACCGGAAGGTATTTGCGCGCTCTAGAAATTTTAAAAATAAATAAAATAAAATAAATACTTACAGTGTTTCCTTGCTCCCGTTTTGTTGGTCCTGGCCGCTTCTGCCCACACTCGTGTCCGCTGTTTCTAGCAATCAGGCTTCCCCGACCCCCGGCTGCCCCGACATTGTCCATCTTTTTGGGCCCCCGCCCGCCCTGTCCCCCGCCAGCCCCGACCCCCGCGTGCCACGACATTGTGCCCCGGAGCGTTACCTCGTGAAATGCTGAAAAGTACACAATTATGGCAGTATAACGAAAATATCACAAAGGCCCAGTGTTGAGGCGCTCTGCATAAATGTCCATGCCAGATCTAAAATCAACCCTTCTGTTTTGCTGTAAGTCCCCATCCCCCGCCTGCCCCGACCCCCGCCTGCCCCAACATTGTCCGTGTTGAGGCGCTCTGAGTCCCCCGCCTGCCCCGACATTGTCCCCCGGAACCTTACCTCAGCCGCCGCTCCTCAGTTCACCGCTCCACCGCTCACCTCTCTTCCCGCCGGTCCGCTGTTCCTCACCGGCCGCTCTTCACCGCTCCTCCCCCGTGCCATGTCCGCCCGGTCCGCTGCTCCTCACCGGCCGCTCGTCACCGTTCCTCCCCCGCGCCATGTCCGCCGCTCCTCCTGACGTGAGCACGTAGGTCGCGGCCGGCGCTACTTCTCAGGGACTACTTTTTTTAATGTACATTTTTTTAAATATAACGTATTTTTTACTTTATATAGCCTATGTCCATCTGCACACCCTGAGGATTGCAAAGATGTATCGGGTGTGTGGATTGGCGCTGTGGTTCCCGAGTTTACCCGCCTCAAAGCCTCAAAGTTCTTCCTTTATAATAGTAGTATAGATTCATTGTTATTCAACATAATTGCATTCATTTTAACAACCTCAGAAGGATAAAAGCTTGGCAGACATACTGGTATTTAAACCTGTGACCAGGAGATCAAACACAAACTCTAGAAAGGCTACATTTGGCCACTCTGCTACCAGACCCACTGCTCAAGTTCCTTCACTCTACTGTCTTAGTTGCACTGAGTAGTTAAAGTAAAATGGCAGCATTAATACTAATAAATCCATGGAAAAAGAAAGAGAGAAACGCAAAATCCACATTTGAGGTTACGAATAAGCTCTGCCATTACATTCCTTCAAACAGTGATGGCAGCAGTAAAAACATAAGCATTGGTAAATGCATTAGGGTTTGCATAGGTGATTAATAATAAACTATTTTGTTTTAAGTTGTAGCTTGCTGAGTAGTTGTACAATATAAGTTACATAAATTCTGTTAAAGTGTTATGACTTGGTATGTAGAAAAAGGCAATATATAATGCTGTTACTAGTGGTATAGTGCGGGTAAGTAATAGCGAAATGTTGAAAAATTAAATGAAAGAGGGAAATAATAGAATTAATTGATGTAATAGCAAAACTATGTGTTTAGAGGAGTTATGACAACTTATTGGCCCTATGCAACTGCACCTGCTGCACAATTCATATCATGACCCTATTGCCTGTAAGGTAACTGCACTTGTGACTGCCTGTTTGGTAGTAAAATATCACAATATCTGGTGCTGAGAGGGGTTGCTAGAGCTTTGGGCCCTGGTGTCCCTGGAACTGCTGCAGCATTGAAATCATGACCCTAGTGCCTGCAAGGTAACTTCACTTGTGAAAATATAACAATATTTGGTGTTTAGAGGAGTTCTGACAAAACATTTGGACTCGGTGCCACTGCCCCTGCACCATTGAAATCATTGCCCTAGTGACTGCTTGCTAACTGAACTTGTGACTCTCTGTTTATTAGTAAAAATAAGCAATACTATGCGTTTAGTGGGGTCCCTAAAGGTTTTGACCCTCATGCCACTGCACCTGCTGCACCATTCAAATAAACTGCACGATAACTGCAATTGTGCCTGCCTGTATAGTAGCAAAATCTAGCAAAATTGGGTGTTTAGAGGAGTTTTAACAACTGATTCATCATTCAATTCATTACCCTATTGCCTGCTAGATAACTGCACTTGGGACTGTCTTGTTTAGTAGTGAAATTTAGCAATAATCTGGGTTTAGTGGGGTCCCTAGAGCTTTTGGTCCCAGTGCCACTACACATGTTGCACCATTCAAATCAAGTATCTTTTAACTGCAAGGTAACTGCAATTGTGACAGCCTGTTTAGTAGTCAAATATAGCAATATTATGTATTTGGAGGAGTTCTGACAAATTTTCAGGCTGGTGCTACTGCACGTGCTCCACCATTCAAATCATGATCCCAGTTGTCTGCAAGGTAACTGCATTTGTGGTAACCTGTTTAGGGAAAAAAAACAATATTAGGTGTTTAGTGAGATGCCTGGAGCTTTTGTTCCTGGTGCCGCTGCACCTGCTGCACTATTGTACTCATGAACCTAGTACTTGCTAGATAACTGCACATATGACTGCCTGTTTAGTTGTTAAATATAGCAATATTTGGGGGCAGATTTACAAGCCCCTTGCGCCTCTTTTGTGCCGCCGTTGCGTCACTTGTGACGCAGCGGCGGCGCAAAAGATGCGCCATGGTGCGGGGTACTTACAACGTGACGCATCTGGGAGATGCGTCACGCTGTAAAGCCCTGCGCCAGAAGGAGGCGTTCTGGCACAGGGGGGGGCGTTCCGGCGCAGGAACGCCTCCCAAAAGTGGCTGAGTGAAATCTACAAGATTTCACTCAGTCACTTTGGGGCCCATGCTGCGTCAAAATCCTGCGCCTGCTTGAAGCAGGCGTAAGGATTGACGCAGCATTAACAAGATATGGCCCCCCCAGAGCCTTGCTGGAGCTGCGTCACGCTTGCGACGCAACTCCAGCAATGCGATGCTTTACGGCACAGATGCGTCACGCATCTATGCCGTTTTTGCCCATTGGTGCGCAGCATTGTAAATGCGGCACATCAATGGTGGCGGAGGCATGGCGCACAATAAGTGGCGCATCTCTACTGATATGCAGGGATGCGCCACTTATTGTAAATCTGCCCTTGGTGTTTAGTGGAGTTATGACAACTTTTGGGGTTGGTGCCACTGTACCTGCTGCACCATTTACATCAAGCCCCTTTCAACTGCAAGGTAACAGCAATTGTGACTGCCTGTTTAGTAGTAAAATATAGCAATATTAGATGTTTAGTGGGTTTGCCTGGAGCTTTTTGTCCTGGTGCTACTGCACCTCCTTCACCATTTTAATCATAACCGTATTGTCTGAAAGATAACTGCACTCGTGACAGCCTTGTTCAGTAGTAAAATTTAGCCCCTGTGCCACTGCACCTGCTGCACCATTCAAATCGAGTCCCTTTTAACTGCAAGTTAAATGCAATTGTTTCTGCCTGTTTAGTAGTCAAAAATAGCAATATTATGTGTTTAGAGAAGGTCTGACAAGGTAGCTGCACTTGTGACTGCCTGTTTAGTAGTAAAATATAGCATAGCTCTTCTATATTAACTTTATTTTTAAAGTGTAATGCTTATTACAACATTTAGAATTTGATCATAATGGCTAAATAAAATTTAAAAAGTCAATCCGATAATACCTACAAAGTGCAAAGAAAGGTACTGTGACATGAATAGGAAATACCACAAACGTTCTAAGGCTAAATCATGTGCTTCACACAACTAAGTAATAAAAAGCCAGCATTACCAAATACTGTTAGAAACTGTCTGCCTTTTACATAGGAAGAGATCTTATCTTGACAGTGAATGGGGCTTAAACAGTGTGAACAGCTTAAGTAGAAATATCGTAAATGCGTGCAGCCAGGGGAAGTAAAGAAGATAAAAAAGTTACACTCAAAAGAGAATGAACACAATAATAAGGCTCCGGGAACTGATAAGAGCCCATTTTAAGACATAGGTTTCACGTGCAGGTGAAACCTAAAAAAGAACCCACACAAACCAAAAAATAAAGACATGTTTCTGCTCATGCTGGTATACAGATTGAATTTCCTACCTCTATTTGCATTGTTACTAGATACCAGCATTACTTGCTCAGGGATAAACACACAGTATTACGCTGCCATTGACTCCATTTCAATGAAAGACACATCATACTTGGTATAACAATTTTGTTGCACTGTGATTCGCATTTTCATATGGTGAAGACTGTTGGTGAGCGCCTGTATTGTTTCTACAGTGATATAATGTTTAAGTTGGAAACCTTGAAACAGGCAAGACGTGAAACTTCTCAAGCAGTCAGAGTTGTGCTGTGTAAGTTGATTTCCCACACAGTTACTTGTCCCTTTCTTCATTTAACACCCATTTGTTACATTGTTTTCAGAGTACTTAATGGTTGGGGCAGTGACTGGGAAGGTCAAGCAGACGATACTATTTACGTGTGTAATGCTATCAAGTGTTAACAGTACAAACAAGTCCAAGATCTTACAGCACTGACTGGTTTTTTAAGCATAGCCTTTGTTGAACTCAGTAAAAGAAAGAGGACCAACCAAAATGCCCCCAAGAGATGAAAAATAAAATGGTAATAAAGCTAATTTATTACCATTTTATTTTGTATCCAAATGTCGCGAACAGAGTGTCAGGATGGTCCGGGGCCTGCTGAGTGACAGCAGCAGGGAGGAGGGTGGGCAGCCTCTGTGCACTTCAGTTCAAAGTGCGCATGTCCCTTTGGCTAGCCGTTTCGCGACGGCCAGCCAGACATGCGCACTTAGAATCCTCTCAGAACAAGCCCAGGCCTCCAGTGCCCTCGGGAGTGCCAAGAGACCGCTCCCTCCAATCCTGGTGCTGCTCTTATGTTGGTGAACAGCATGAGAGAAGCACCCTGAATACCTTTCGTAAGATTCTGAAGACATGGCTTTTTTAGCAGCCATGCGAGATTCTGTTTACATGGGGTTTTAACTTCCCGCTGCGACTCCCATCTGCTGCCTCTGTCCTGCGCCGTGAGATCGCTTTGGGTAGCTGCGCGCTATATAAGTTTCTGCAATATATATATATATATATATACACACATTGGTTAAGGAAGTTGGCTGGGACCTGCCTGAACACGGACTGCAGCGAGGAGCACGTGAAGAGAGGAGGAGAATGTGTCATGAGAGGTAATTGGATTTTTATTTATTTTTTACGCCACACATTTAGCGTGGGATAGTGTATGCACCAGTGGGGGTGGGGGTGGGAGTTACAGGCTGTGGTGGGATTGGGGTAAGAGGCCTGACTGGGGGGGTCACAGACAGCGATGACCCTTGGGAGTCAGGCTCAGGCTGGAGGGTCAGGCGATGCTGGGCTTAGGGGTGACAGGCCCTGGCTGGGTGTCACTGGTAGTGCTGGACTTGTGGTGACAAGCCTGGACGTTGGTGGGTGTCACAAGCAGTAGTGCGCTTAGGGTGATACTCCGGGGTGTGTGCAGTGTTTGTTGCAGGGGCCACGGGCAGCGCAGAGCCTGGTATGGCGGTAGGCCCGTCGTCCGAGCGGTTGGCGGGGTGGGGGTGGGGGTGGGTCAGTGAAAGCTTCGCATGGAAAAACACACACAAATCTGACACCAGCTGTGAAGGTGCCAGCGGACCGTGAGCCCAGGAATAATGACCCGCATTCCGGGGAAATTGATATTGCTTTTGTAAAAGCAGGACGTGGATATTGGGGCTGATTAAAGAGGCAGGTGAACCGATGCAGAGGCGGAGAGAGCTGTAACACCAGGCTCAAGTGGGCCAGAGGGGCACATAATAATAATAATAAATAATAATCCACATTTGTAAAGCGCGAACCATCACCCGTGAGGGTCTCTAGGCGCTGGGGGCCGTCGGCAAGATCTTAATCTTGCTCAAGCTATTGCCCAGAGTCACATGGTGCTGGGCTAATCTGCGCCGGCCCTGGGGATCGAACCGTGATCCCCAGATTCCGAAGTCAGTCACCCTGGCCGCGGCGCCACACCTCTCCCCCTTCTCCCCACATATGTATGTGTCTGGAGCCAGGGGCAGCCCCAGGGCTTCCCTCAGCAGGGGTGTGACCCCTGACCCTTTGTGTGTCGATCAGAGGAGAAGACATACCTTTACATTGTCAGTGGCATTGCTGGTGATGATGGTTGTTATTGTCGTCGACATGGACATCCAGCGGTAATGCCAACGCTATTATTACCATTTGCCCAATGTTGTTATTACCATTCGCCCGCCTCATCACTCTCCGAGGATGCAAGCTGCCACTGGAGCACATGCCTTGTGTTATGACGCAACCTTTCATTCTCTCAAAATCGATAAAGGAGGATCATTGAGTTTTGAGTTAGGTAATAATGAAACATATTACTTAGGCAGGAAACCTTGTTTTATTAATGTGCATTATTTATATGCCTGTTATTCATTTAATTTACAAGCATCTTTAAAATAGCAGAACCAAAATAGCACATTGTTTTTTCTGGTATCTGTTGACTAGGAATACATATTGCCAATATTAAGAAGGCTACAGTTTCAGAAATAAGGTGAAAAGTTGTGCCAAAGCTTAAGCATTAGTCACACATCAAAGCAAACGCCTAGCTGAAAACCAGGCGACCCACCCCATCCAATGCTGTCCTTTATCTTGGCGACATGATTCCTTTAAAAGAACAGACCGCGTGAAAATATTTCGGTGCCAAGTGATCTCATGTCATGTTTGACACCTTTGGCCAATCGTAGTTTTTTTAACTACAAGGACTTAGCATGTGTGGGATCAAACTATCCAACCGCAATGGATGCATTAAACTCAAACTCAAGAACGCAGCGGGCTTACGTTGGGCCACTAGGCTAAAGGAGAACTGGAAAGACAAGCTTTGGCAAAGTCAATTCATCAGTCTTTGGCAAGCACTCAAATGTTTTTTTATCACAAACATTCAATACGCATGAAAAGAGTAAAATTAATTACAAAAAGTAAAAACGCTGGTGTCTCAATGTGAAGTCCAAAAGAATGTGAAACAAGAGACATTGCAAAAATAAATTAAAAATACAACACCAATGTGGCTCCTGGAGCATGATGTTGGCAAAGAAAAACAAGCATTTACAATGCAATGGTTTCGCCTTTGGAAAAGTTAGACCTATTGGCATTGAAAATGACAAAATTTGTATTTATGTTTTGCTTTTGAAAACAGATAAATAAATGGCATTGTCATTTACTTTGCTATTAGCTTAATCTCTGCAGTCACTCTGCACTCCCTAGCACTCCCTAGCACTCCCTAGTCACTCTGCACTCCCTAGCCCTCCCTAGTCACTCTGCACTCCCTAGCCCTCCCTAGTCACTCTGCACTCCCTAGCACTCTGCACTCCCTAGCACTCTGCACTCCCTTGTACTCCCTAGCACTCTGTACTCTGCACTCCCTAGCACTCTGCACTCCCTTGCACTCCCTAGCACCCTGCACTCCCTAGCACCCTGCACTCCCTAGCACCCTGCACTCCCTAGCACCCTGCACTCCCTAGCACCCTGCACTCCCTTGTACTCCCTAGCACCCTGCACTCCCTAGCACTCTGCACTCCCTAGCACTCTGCACTCCCTAGCACTCTGCACTCCCTAGCACTCCCTAGCACTCTGCACTCCGCACTCACTAGCACTCTGCACTCCCTTGTACTCCCTCTCACTCCCTAGCACTCTGCACTCCCTAGCACTCTGCACTCCCTAGCACTCCCTAGCACTCTGCACTCCCTAGCACTCGGCACTCCCTAGCACTCGGCACTCCCTAGCACTCGGCACTCCCTTGTACTCCCTAGCACTCTGCGCTCCCTAGCGCTCTGCGCTCCCTAGCGCTCTGCACTCCCTTGCGCTCTGCACTCCCTTGCGCTCCCTAGCACTCTGCACTCCCTAGCACTCTGCACTCCCTAGCACTCTGCACTCCCTAGCACTCTGCACTCCCTAGCACTCTGCACTCCCTAGCACTCTGCACTCCCTAGCACTCTGCACTCCCTAGCACTCTGCACTCACACTCAGCACTCACACTCAGCACTCACACTCAGCACTCAGCACTCACTACTCTGCTCACTCACTCTGCACTCACTACTCTGCACACTCACTTTGCACTCTGCACTGCAATTACAGACTTAGGCAGCTGTATAAATTCATCTGGTCAATCCTGAATTAAGATCCTTTATATTAACAGGCAGAAATCACTTTTCTTCGCCAAACTCCACGGAGTTAAAACACAGCTCAGCAGAATAGGCAATGCGGCTCCAGTGCCTACTCTCATGGAGGAAGTGAAGAAAAACAAACACATTCAGAATTGTTAAAATGCCTGGAATTAGGCCATGTGATCTTTATTATATTAAGTAGTCCAACGGCCACTTACCGAATGGCTATTAAGGGGGCAGGCGAAACCCAATAGGTGGACCTCCTCCGCAGACACGAGGTGCAACGCCTTTACCACGACCACCGGCCCTCTCCTCCCCCCTCCTTGTGGGGGCAGCAGCACCAATGTGTGCACAGAAAGGTACTAGGCCTTCGCGCTCCGACGTTGCCCTCTCATCCAGCAGGCTTCGGGAGAGCCCCAGCGCGCAATGACCACTCCCTCATCGCAGCAGTGATGGCATTATACCTTTACGTGCCCTTCCTCTGCAAACCCCAAGACTGGTGAAAAGGCCTCAGTAGCGATCTAACGCCCCTTCTCTCACCACAGCTCAGCATAGCCTGTGTAGGTAACACTCCTGCCAGCACAACGCCCGCAACCCTGCAGCCTCCGGGGATAGCGGCCGTGCCAAGGGCGTCCCGTCCTCTGCCCTCCTAAATCAACACTTCATTCAATTATTCAATGCACGCGCTGCTGCTCCCTGGACAGGGGGCAGCAACCGCCGCCCAATCACAGAGGCCATTGGCCAAGGGTGGGATTCACTGTCATTCACGCAAAAGTGTCATCCAGCGGCACGTGCCCAAGCTCTCATCTCTTTCTCAGTCGGTCATGTGTGCCCAGTGTGCCCCTCCAGACAGGGACCCGTTGTATGCAAAGTCCAGGCCGAACTGCAAAGCCAGGTCCCCTCCACGCAGGTATCCTCTGATGGGCCTCATCGGTGAAGTGTAGGAATGAGACAGGTGTGTCCGCCCCTCCCTCACACACTCGTCACACCCTGCCCTACCACACCAATCCTGTTAAGGGACAGGAGGATAGGTGCCCGGGCTCCTCACACACGGCCCATGTAAAACCCGCGGGCAGACGGGCCTGGGGTCATCCCACGCACCACGCAACCCCGTCATCAGGCCTTGTTTATTATAACACTTTCAGCAATGCGTCAAACGTTCACTCAGGGGAAGCGCCGTGACGCACGAGCTCGATGCGCATGGGGAGACATTAGTAATTGTGTGCATGATAGCGAATCACGAGGAGGCACATTTAGGGGGCTTCCGAGAAAAACCGCAACAATGTCTGAGGCAGAAAAATGCAATGGCAACATCTTCACACAGTACTAACGAAAGAACTGGAGAGCTGTAATGTTTACCATGTTGGGAGGGGGCAGGCGGCAGGTGACGTCACACATTAAAAAAGCATTGGAACTGTGCCCTCAGGTAGCTCCTGGAATATAAGGCCACCCTGTGGGCACAGGGACGTACATGCCACCACCCTGTGGGCACAGGGAGCGTACATGCCACGACTCTCTTTGCCTGTGCCATAGAGATCGTGACCCAGAAAGTCATGGCAACCTCCGTCCTCCCTGGCTGACTTCTCTCAGGTGACACCTGGTCTCGTAAGACTCCTGCTCTATAAGGTCACCCCCGTCTCTGTGGTGTGCGTCTCTGTGGCACTGCTCACTGCTACAGACACCAGAAAGTGGCAAAATGGCGAAGACATTACAGAATGATTTACCATGCCGTTCCGCTGAAATAAGCCACTATCTGCCATAAAAGAACAGAAAGGATTCAATCCCATTAATATAAATGGAGTTCTGACCTCAGAAAAGCATCTTTTTGTCGGAGTTTGTAATCCGCAGAGCTGGAGACCGGTGAGCACTGAGGAGGGCTGGGTTGCCGGGGGAGGAGCAGGCCCTGTGGACAGTACCCTCTGAGCGGAGGAGGCGGCTGCGCCCTGTGTGGTGACAGCACCCCAGGAGCTGCCCGGGGCACCAGGGGATGGATGTCCAGCTGGAAGGAGGGGACAGCGCTCTGAAGGGTGCAAAGAGGAGCTGACCCGGTGCCGGGACTGGGTTATGTACAAGGGTCGCGGCTCGTGCCAGAACAAGGCAGCAGATCTACCCGGGGTACGGAGCTCGAGCTGACGGGGTAGCTGTAGGGGTTCTATGCCCTGACCACCTAGGGTGAGCGCAGCTCTTACAGCGGTCGGGAAAGGAGCAGAGGACCTGACCCAGGGAGGGGCAGGTGTTAGGGTGTCCTGTACAAGGGTGGCAGCAGCTCCTCACCTGGCAGGGAGGACCACAGCAGCTGGCACGAGCGGAGCGGAAGTCGTTACGGGCGTAGATGCCCCGTCCTAGGGTGAGCGCAGGTCCTCGAGCGGCAGGGAGCGGACTTGAGCATCTGACCCTGGTTGGTTCAGGGCTTAGGATGGCAGCAGCACTGCTCTTCGCATGATGGAGTCTGGACCACAGGAGCTGGCACGGCATGGGCGGAAGTAGCTTCACTGGGAGCCTTCCTCCTCCGCCTCCATCCGCTTAACCAGACAGACCACAGCACAGCACGGTCCATGGGCGCAGAATCAACAAAGTGCCTGGGGTGGAGGAATTGGACCCGAGCACCTTCTGAGAAGCACCTACGAGGAAACAGGGGGCGGGAGAGGACACGGGCGGCGGGAGGGGGGCGGGAGAGGACATGGACGGCGGGAGGGGGGCGGGAGAGGACACGGACGGCGGGAGGGGGCGGGAGAGGACACGGACGGCGGGAGGGGGGCGGGAGAGGACACGGACGGCGGGAGGGGGCGGGAGAGGACACGGACGGCGGGAGGGGGCGGGAGAGGACACGGACGGCGGGAGGGGGCGGGAGAGGACACGGACGGCGGGAGGGGGCGGGAGAGGACACGGACGGCGGGAAACGTGCACAGGAAAGCGAGGGTAGGGCGGAAAGGCACACGGAGGGGGCGGGAATGGACAGCGCATCAGTGAAAGGGGAGGGAACGGGAAAAAACGTAACTCCGCCCAGGGAAAAAATCTCAGGAACGCCCCCGAATCTGGTCCGGCCTTGACGGACAGATCCGGCACTCAATGGCTAGCCTCCATTTATGGAGCTAGCCAATGAGAGCCGGGGGACGTTCCAGAAGTCCTTATTGTCAACAAAGGATTTCACCTGCGCTGAAAAGCTGCGCAGAGCGCAGCCTTTCGGCAGGCGAAACCCAAAAAACCAATAAAGTATTTTTATAAAAGATAAAATACAACACCAGCGCTGGGGCTGACTATGTTTTAGGCACTTGGCCACAAGCAGAATGCGATGACTCATAGTATAGTGAGCCAAATAGCTGTAGTGGGCTAACCCACTGCCACGTGCTGTATGGTGCATGAACGCAAAATCTGAATGACACTTGAACAAACCAATGAATGACAAAGACTGACCGAACGCCCCAGTGTGTATACATATTTGCTAACTCATATTATTTTTAAAACATTAGGCCAGACCTAAAAGTTCGGGTATTCGCCAGGAGCCTGGACAAATCAAAATCCAAGGGAAACATCCCACGTATGCATCTCACCTTTGCTCTTCCTCAGAACCCTTTCAGGCCAAGGAGCACCTGAACACACACCCAGACGATTTTATGTTATCTGGACACATTGTTTCCATCCCTGGGCTTTGATTATTAGAGCAGTGCATTCTGGGATTCAGAATCTTCATTACATTCGGTTGAACCAATTGGAGTAACCCTTCTGAAAGCAAAGACTTGTGACATGAAATCAAAGGACTATGACCCGTGTTTCCTGGTGACCTAGTCTAAGTTCCTTGACATGCGAGCATTCTGCACACGAGAGTGAAGAATGTGGATTCCAACCACAGGGAAAACTGACCCCTGACCCCCACTTTCCCCAAACTGCAACACCGAAAGCCTACAGCGAGCAAAAGGAGGGCCAAATTATGTGGTTGAACTGACTGTATTATGCAGCAAAGAAAGGGCAAATCATACGCCTTAATGTGGCAAACTCAGCAACAATTATTTCACTCTTTTGTCACTTTAATAATAATTAAGCCCAACTGGTCCAAAGTTTCAATACTAGTTTAAAATCTGAATACAGCAACTAGAAACTAAAAGGCGATCTATTAATCTTGCAAAGGGTCTGTCACTACGCAGTACCATGTGTGGTGTTGTATATTAGAGTGACTTTTGATCTGTTACCGTTATACTTTTGACAACTAGAAGATTATTTGGCAAACGAGATACAGCCATTATTATGCGGGAAACTCTCTGACCTCAGAATCACATAATTCCAGTGACCCTGGATATGCAGCTGTTCACTCAGGAGGACTCTGCTCCCGCACAGAACTTCTGTACCAGACTAACACATTTTACCAACATTCTTAAGCGACACTACTCCCTCATAAGTAACCCAGAAGTCCTACCTACACCCTCATAAAGGCGGAGCCTGCAACATCTATTCCTGTTTCTTTTCTTCTGCTTCCTGCAAAATGCTTACCAGTGCTTAGGGAAGGATGAGTTATTAGGTGTGATCAGTAATAATAGAGCTTCACAGGGGATTGCTGATAAATGTGCGTGACTAAAAATGTGCGTGCCTAAGAGTGTGCGTGCCTAAGAGTCTGCTTGCCTAAGAGTGTGCGTGCCTAAGAGTGTGCGTGCCTAAGAGTATTCACCTAAGAGTGTTTGCCTGAGTGTTCCAAAGAGTTTGTGCCCAAGAGTGTGCGTGCCTAAGAGTGTGTGTGCCTAAAAATGTGCGCGCCTAAGAGTGTTCATGCCTAAGAGTGTGCGTGCCTAAGAGTGTGCGTGCCTAAGAGTGTGCGTGCCTAAGAGTGTGCGTGCCTAAGAGTGTGTGTGCTTAAGAGTATTCACCTAAGAGTGTTTACCTGAGTGTTCCAGAGAGTTTGTGCCCAAGAGTGTGCGTGCCTAAGAGTGTGTGTGCCTAAAAATGTGCGCGCCTAAGAGTGTGCATGCCTAAGAGTGTGCATGCCTAAGAGTGTGCGTGCCTAAGAGTGTGCGTGCCTAAGAGTGTGCGTGCCTAAGAGTGTGCGTGCCTAAGAGTGTGCATGCCTAAGAGTGTGCATGCCTAAGAGTGTGCGTGCCTAAGTGTGTGCGTGCTTAAGAGTGTGCTCGCCTAAGAGTGTGAGCGTTTAAGAGTGTGAGCGCTTAAGAGTGGGTGCGCTTAAGAGTGGGTGCGCTTAAGAGTGGGTGCGCCTAAGAGTGGGTGCGCCTAAGAGTGGGTGAGTCTAAAAGTGTGGCTAAGCCAGTACAGGGACATTTCACAGGCTAAAGGGAGTAGTTTTCTTACACAGTGGCATGGAGAACCCCCATTCTATGCAGAGGCTCCCTCTGCGCCCAATTGGCTGGTGTACTGGTCCCCACTGAGGTGTTAAATGGTCTAATGTCTGCAGACAAAAAAGCGAATAAATTACACTGATGGGGATTAAAGAGAGTGGTGGCCTGTGGGCTGGCATGCATGGTGAAAGAAACAGAGAAAGAGAACAAATTAAAAGAAATGAAAAATGAGCACAAGAGAAAAAAATAAGAAAACAAAATATTGAGAAGAGAAGAAGGTGGGTAGAGATAAAGTGGAAAGAAAGAATATAAGGAGGAAGAAAGGGCAATGGGAAGGAATGAAAAATGAAAGGAAAAAAGGTGAATGGTAGGACTAAAGGGCGAAAGGATGAATAGCTGGAAAGGTGAAAAGCTGAATGTAAAAGCGAAAGGATCAACAGGTGAAAGAGTGAATGAAGATTTGCAGATGGAGAAGTATAAATTGATGGATGGGCATAAGGACAGATCCATGAATATATTGATGACTGGATGTATAAAGATCCATTTGGATGGAGAATTCCTGGGTGGATGGAAAAGTGAAGAATGGATAGTACTGACAAATAGATGCAAAGGTGAATGAATGATAGGTCGATGGACAGATGATGAACGGGTGAAACATGTTCATGTAAGGAGTGCTGGCATGCTCGCTTTGTATGCTTGATGTGATAAGAAGTATGTCTCAAGTGGGGCTATTTTAACTTTCTGGCAACTCCCTTGGTCTTACATTGCGTGATGGTCCTGCCTCATCGGTCCTTCTATCAAACCCAGCAAATTCCACCCTTTGAATCCTACTCACACTGTGTTCTTGTGTACTGGCTGTTAGTGGATGGTGTTCTTGCAGAGCTAGGAGTTGGTGACCTTGCAGGGTGACTTTTGAAACTGCGTTCAAACCAGGAAGAGGCTGGGGAGTTTAGATGCACAAATCTCAAGCTTTCTTTGTGATGGAACCATCTGTGTGCAGAAGAAACAAATAGACAAGATACCCCTAAGGTACTAGTTCTGCTCAATCAGAACAGCACAGAAACCTGCCTCTCACTGGGAGCATGTGTGCAGATCTTTAAGATGCAGTCATGCCTGCACTTCTGGTATGGGTGGGGTTTGTGCAGAGTGACCTTACTGTGCATCATTAAGCGCACTGTTCTACCCCTGTACTTTTCATCTACATATCACTGATTTTCGATGTGTTACTCTGAATAGTTCAGTGGAAGCAAAACAAGGCTATAACACCCAGAATGCATTAGGCTACTGTAGGAAACTCCCTCTTTTTTTACATGGTCATGCCCACTTTTTGCCTGGTACATGATGTGATTTCAACTGGAAGTGCACTGGATCCCTGCTAACCAGGTCCCCAGTGCCAGAGCAAAACTGTACAATTGGCAACATCTTTAGCACCCTCTGTAGATCCCTAGTAAGTGGTACCTAGGGCCTGAGGTAATAAAGAATGTCCCTGAGGGCTGCAGCATGAATTTTGCCACTGCAAGGGACCCCTCACCAGGCACATACAGTGCTGCCATCGCAAACTGTATGTCTTTGTGCAGGCAAAAGTGAAAACACAACATGTCACACAGCCCTGTGTGACATTTTCCGTACGACTGCATGTAGTATTTGCAAGTCACCCCCACAGCAAGCCTAAAAGCCCTAAGGCAGGATGCTTCATGCTACATGTGAGGGCATACCTGCATGAGCAGATGTTCCCCTATACTGGTCAGTCCTATTACTACCAGTATAAGGGCCAGGAATCCATTTTAAGACATGTGCTGGACACAGGTGTAAACGAGTTCTCCAGCTACATGATGGCTTCACTGAAGACAGGGATGTTTGGTATCAAACATCTCTGATAAACCCACACTGAATTCAGTGGTGGATGTATTGATACATGCACCCTGAAAACCTACCAGCCTCTGGTGTGCACCCTGGCTGGTCTTTGCCACCCTACCACTCAAGACGCCGTTTTGACCTCTTAGGGTGAGAGCCGTTTGCTCTCAGGAGACTCAGAACATAAGCCTGACTGGGAAGAGGTTGTAACACCCCCTCCCACAGGATGACCTGCTGAGTAGCCTTACTAGGGTGGCAAGCTTCAAAGAGCAGCTGCCTTGGGAATGCAAATCTGGTTCCCCTCACAGAAAATGAAGCTGACCCCCTTTGTGCAGACCCCTTTGGCACCTGGACAGGTGGGAAAATAGGCAGTCAGGTTAGTACTACCCCGAAGGTGGGCTAAACTGAGGTGGACCCAATTTTTCAGAAGTAGCCATCTTTGTGATGGTATACTTAGGAATTCTGGGACAGGGTTATGTCTACTTCCCATTGGAAGTAGTCATATAGGAGGTGTAATGTCCCCAGGGTCAGTAGCCCATTGGCTACTACCCTAGACTCCCCTTACACCCCTAAATTGAGTATTTAGTGTCCCTCGCACCAGAGAAGCAGATCCTGATGACCTTTGAAGAGAGAGGACATTGAAGAGCTGCAAGAGCACAAGAGGAAAGTAAAAGCAGCTGACTTGGTAACAGCCCCGCCGGCCTGTCTACATCCCTCATCCAAAACTGCACCAAAGTTGACTTGTCCTGCAGCTGTTGACTCCAGAACCCTTGGAGAACTGCCTTCCTTCACTAAAGACCCAAGACCTCCCCTGAAGAACGGACCTGTTCTCCTGCACCCTGCAGAAACTCCTAAGCAAAGATTGAGGCCTCCTAAACACAACACCTTAGGTAACCACTATACCTATCGCCCCCGGCGGGAGTTGAAGTGGATCAACTGTGTCAACAAGGTCCCTCCAGAGTCCACCAGAGTTTTGCCCCTCGTGGACCCTCCAACATCACCTGCAGCCTCTGCATGTAGGCCCCCTGTACCGCGAGTGCTCCCTGTAGGAAAACCCGACAACTAAAGCCACACCTGCATCTGTCGATCCTGGGTCGGGCTGAAAAAGGACCCCATGTGTCCCTAAATACCCTAGCATCGAAAGACTAGACCCCACTTGTTGATTTAACCAGACTGGTCTTCCCGCTGGAGCCTCTGTTGACAGTGATCGATCTCCATAGAAGCCCACCGGGCTCCCAACACTGTTTTGCACCCTGCACCCGGCTGCCATCGTGCCACCTGGTGGTGTACTGTTTGTGCTGCCTTGGACCTTGTCCGCCACTCTCCTTAACTCCTGGAGATTGGTCCTGTAAGTCGCTGTACTCCTGTTTGCAGAACTTTTTCTTCCTTCCATAGGATAACATTGCAGAGCTCAAAAATTGCACTGTGTCCACTTTTTGAACTGGTGAGAATTTATATTTAAAAATGTACTTACCTGAACAATTTTTCTCCGATGCCTAAACATATATAAATATACTTGGTATTTTTATAAATCAGTGTGGATCTCCTTCTTGAGTCATGTTGTCATTTATTGATGATTGTGTGTATTTGCAAATGTCTTGCACTCCTCTGTGTTAAGCTTAAGGCTGCCTGACCACACTACCCCCTATCAGAGCACTTTGGGATTGCATAGCAAGCCCCTGTCCACTCATAAGGGAACCCCTGGAATCTTTACATGGTATATCAGATTTGTAATACATCATATAAAGAGCCAGCTTCCTAAAGCTACCACATAGAAGTCCAGAAACCAATTGCTTTATTGACCTGGATGGAAGTGATCATATGAGATTGGCTGCACACGAGAGGGGATTTTTTACTTTATTATTATTATTACAGAAGAAACCGCTGACTATTGCCAGTTTCTTGTGTGACATTTTCAGCTAGTTGCAACTTTATTAACAACTTTAAATTACTGAGATTCTGCACCCATCTTATTTCCAAAACTACAAGTCCCAGAATGCAACCGGACTGGTTGAAAGAATCACGCATAACATGGGGTTAATAAGCAACGAGGCATCTATAAGATGTGGGCAAGTAACAGAATTGACAGTGTGACTTGTAGTAGCCTTGCACACAAAGACCCTTATTACGGTGCCTGTAGCTTTGGGCCTTTACAAAATAGTTACAAAAGTCCCAATATTACCTGAGTGTAGGGGATTTTAGTTTGTCCACAGTAGCGCTCGACTGGACTTGTCGGAAAACTAGCAGCGAATATAGTAGCCACTGCCTTCAAAAGTCCTGTAAGGGTGACTTGGGTTGATTCAGTTATTATGGGTCCATTGCCAAGGCACAGGGTTGTGATACTGTTCCATGTTGACACAGCCTGATAACTATGTTGGGCCTTCATTTAAGAAATTAATGTTCTGGAAATTGTAGTATTTGTGTGCTTCAACTAAAACAAGTACAACACTGCACCCAATAACTAGATTTGCCACATTACTTCAGTCTGTCAAGAAACCATTTCACCCAGTCCTCAGGCTTCATACGACAATGCAATGCATCCTGGGGACTGTAGTTCCAGTTAATTTCATTGAGCCAAGTGGACTGATACACCAGACAATTAAGAGCAGGTCACAAGTCAGGGGTACATGAGGGTACACAGCATTCACCCACTATTTTCACATGGTAAACGCCGCCCACCCTGCAACACGTGGGCCCCACTGAAATATGCTGACGTGTCCCAGTGTAATTTTCAGACACCGGGACACATTCAGCAGCACCTGCACCTTGTGCGCTTTCGTTTCCAGCAGCACCGTGCAGGCAGCAAGAGGGATTTTATATTTCAGACTCCAACTAAGCCCATAGCAAAGAACAAATTTAATGGGGAGGGAGGCATCAGGCCTCCTTTTGTTTAACTATCCTGACTGGGAGCTATCTGAGTCTCCCACCTAAATACAAGGCAGAGGAAAGAAAGTCACACAGCTTGTTATCACTTCACAAATACTTAATAGAGGCTTGCTTTTTACATTGTTCAATGCCTGTATATAAGAGATATGCATGCACTGTAGGAATGTCAGATGTGTTGGTCTGTTCCTGTATATACACAATAATTTAAATACCTCTATTTTGTTTTATTTCTTTTATAGCACCTCTCATCCCAATGCAGGGTTTCAGAGAGCTTTACATCACACGTACACATTATACATTGACAATAAATCCTATAGATGTGTAAAACAATGTACATGGTGTGTTACATATGACAGTGAGGGTTACAAGGTGTAGGTGTAACATGTCCTTCATAGCTTGCTGTGCTATTTTAGAAGGATTACAATGTATAAACTGTGCATAATAAAATGATCTCTGGTTTGAAATCAGTAGCTCACTTTCCTAGCTAAACCTGTCATCTGCATGTGTCATCTCGCTTTGCGGTACCTTTGCCTAAAAAACTACAACCACATGGGGCATCCAGGCAACTGCTGTTAACTGGGGCGTCTTGACCCCTGGGAGTCACAAGGTAGGACACTGGCAAGAAAACAAGGCTGGGGGTCCCTTACAGCAGAACTATGTCAGATGTGTCTGGTACATAGATGCCAACATTTTAGAAAAGGTAAACAGGAGAATTAAAAAATATAATAGTCGGTGGAATGTATTTCCCCCATTGACTTATATGGAAACAAAGGCAATTTCAGGCAGAAGACTGCCAAAAGAAAGCAGTTTTTCGCTTCGAAAATTGGGAGACTCCTTCCAGAATGGGGTCTATTGGCAGGTGTCCAGTAATTTGGAGTTTTTTGCTTTGAGGAATATGTGGCCCTGCACTTTGGAAAGGGAAAAATAAAATGTTCCAGAGGGAGAGGCAATGAATAATAAAAAAAAACGGGTAGCGTCACTACGATTGTCGCTCCTTTGTACAAAGCGTTACATCATTCTTCATGGGTCTCCTCGGCTCTATATAAAACCGCAAAACAATGATAGATTGATAGATAAATAAACCGAAGTTCTGTTATTAACTCACGAAGATGGAAAAAAATAATTTCCAAAATCTGTGAGCGCACCGTACAAGGGAAGGAGCTACGGGTGAGCGGGGTCCCCGTAACGAGTATTTGCCATTCAATGGACCATATTTGCACCGAGAACAAACGAGTTAAGAGACAATCTGCGGGGCACCGCGGCTCACCTGTACTCTTCAGAACCCTCTTCAGCCGCCGCCTCTGTCTCCTGCCCGGAACGAATGAACCGCCAGAGCTGCTCTCCTGTGACAGGACCCTTGGCCACGCCCACAAAACTAGGGACTTCCCTGCGAAAAAGTTCATCGAGGAGCGAGAACAAGGCCGTGTAAGCGCAGAGCTACTTCCGGAGTGGAAAAAAGGATATACCAACAAAAATATTCAGACTGAAAACACGCATTCTAATTAAAAAGTGCAGGAAAGACGACATGTACTCTGGAAAGCCATGCACTCAGTGTCGGAGACGGGTGACAGCAAAAGGGCGGAGCAAATCAGGTGTGCAACGCCCACTCGGATAAAAGGCCTCCTCCTTCATACCCGCCCCCGTTCGAGAATCTTCGCGCGCGCGAACTGTTGCTTCACCTTCCTGGACACACACTTCTTTAGCTGGTGCGCCGTACTCCACAACAGGCGGGGGTCTAATTCTTCCAACCATAGACAGAGTGGCTGTAAGAAGGGGTGTAAACACAACAAAAGCCTAATTTACAAGTAAATGGTGCGCCTGCTCCACAGCCCGCACTGATCTAAAAAAACTGCACAGGATGCGGGTTTGGGTGGCAGCTGATACCTGCCGATACCTGCACAAGTGCCACCAGTGCCTACGTAACGTTTGTTCTTGTGCTTGTGTGTCCTCCATATATTGCAGTATTATACCTCTATGTTGACTTTGTACGCTTTTGTAACCTGCACACGTCACTTTTTCCTCCTGTCATGCACCGTTTGCTACCTCTTGTATTTTGTTGGCTCACGATTATCACTTTTGTAATGCACCGTTTGCTACCTCTTGTATTTTGTTGGCTCACGATTGTCATTTTTGCTTCATTTAATGTAACGTTTGCTTTTGTATTTTGCTCACTTGTAATGTTCTCATGTATCAGTTCTGTTCCTATTGTGAAGCGCTCTGACACCTTCGGGTAAAGTCCGCGCTATATAAAAACGCATAAATAAATAAAATCTCAGGGAAGTCCGCCCCCCTCACCCCCCTGCATAGCTGTTGAGGTTTCAGATTGTTTATTTCTGTAATTTTCATAAATTTAGTGTAATTATGAGCAATGGCAGCCAGCACGCTAAAAACAAAATAATAAAAGAAATACCTTGCCGTGCTGGTTCCACGTCCTCAGACCAAGGAACAGGACGCACAGAAAAGGCTCCCCTGACCAATCACAACGCTGCAATGCAGCAGCGTTGTGATTGGTTTTGAGCGTCCTGGTTCAACGCTCAACCAGGGAATGCGGGCCTGGACTTGTTCTCCATGCCGGCTGTAATGCTGGATGTGAGGCTACCTTTCTCATGCACCTCTCATGGGTGCAGCCTATTTCTGAGGCAGTGTGTGTTTTGCACATGTCTATTGGCAGCTGGCCAGGGCTGGGGAGGGGCAGGGCTGGTAAAGATATGCAGATTGCATTTGCTGGCGGTACAGATGTGTGAAGTGCCCCAGTGTCTTTTCCTTACACACTGACCTGAAGCAAAGCCCCCTTGAGGGGGATGGGTTGCTCGCGTTGTGTGGCTGACAAAGACTATTTCAATACAAGCACCACTACCACCATGTTAACAACCTTTATGTCCACCTCTCTTCTCACATTCCATATACCTGCACTTAGACTGTACTGATGACTGTGCCACGTGCCAGCTGCACAGCATGTCACTCAAGAGACAGCTGTCAGCCTGTGCTTCCTTCTTCTGGTACTACAGGGCTTATATACGCTGCCAGTGCATCACTTTTTCCCATATTAAAATTGACGCCCCAGTGGTGCAAGGAGCTTGTAAGTAAGCCCCTTAGTTTGTTCTTGCACACACATGCCGTGTAGTATCATTTTAAATGTTGCTTGTTGTTCCACCCAGATAGTTGAAAGGATGCCGACTCGAGTCAATGGAGCAAGCGAGTTACTGAGTTGGATGTTAACATAGAAAGGGCAGTGGCTAGAATGGAAGTGCTTCAGCGATGGATCAGAGGAGCACAGAAAGCGTCAAGAGTCGACCACGATCCGTGGAACACCAGACATAAACTCCTCTCTGGCCTGCCCCTGTCTTGGAAGTATATCAACCCAGTGGAAGGGAAGCCACGGATGAGAACAGAGAGAGAGATCAGACTCTTGAAGAGCTCTTCACTTTAAGTTATGACAGTTGTTACCTAGTTAGTCGTCTCGCTGTTGCCAAAGGAAATCAATACAAAATACAGCCAAAGTAATATACAAATACAAAAATGGTAATGCACTTATGTTAGAAGGGGCGATCTCAGAGGGCCAGGTTGTGCTCACCCGACCACCCCAGGACCCACCTCTTCCACAGATATTGCTGAGTCTTATCGTGAGGTCCCCATCGGGGAGGACTTCGAATCTAGGATCGTACACACTGAGCTCACACCACACTTACGAACGGACACCACACCGTAGGTATTCAGTAATAAGTTTTTTATGAACAGTAAAAAGGAATCAGCACTCTTATTTACAAGCGATCGAGGGATCGTAAAGTCTTTAGGAATTCGGGAAGAGGGAAGCGGGACAGTCTTAGTCCTTTAGGCAAGTACGAAGCACAGCTCTCAATCCTCGAGCCGGGGGGTACGGAAGATGATGGTCGTACTAGCTGCTTCGCTCACGTCGAGTCGGCTCAGGTCGTGATGGTAGCGTCGATGGTCCAGCCGGACCAGAGTACTCCTCGAGCCGCAACGAGATCAGCAGGGCTCGATCCGGAGAAGTTCTTGAGGAGCCGCGACAGCGTCAGCAGGGCTCAGGTGGTTTCGAGTTCAAGCTCGAGCCGCGACAGCGTCAGCAGGGCTCCGAGGTCTTTGGAGAGGGCGAGCCGCGACAGCGTCAGCAGGGCTCCGAGATCTTTGAGAGGGCGAGCCGCGACAGCATCAGCAGGGCTCCGATGGTTCAGTTCCGGGTTCGAGAAGGAGCCGTGTGAGAAGTTGGCCTGATGTGCAGTGTTCACTATTCTAGTGATCACTATATATCAGTCCAAACAACCCTTATTGATGATTGGTTGTAAGTCAACCTTATAGACCAGCTATCCTAGTAGCATGGATACGCACAGTCTAAGGCTAAGACTCTAGAGGGCGTGTTAAGCCAGCTGTTTTACCATCACATTACCCCTTGAACACCCAGTGAAAGGACACCACACAAGTGTTATGAAAATAAACAATGTATTTATTAGAATCACAACAACCCTGTACTCTTTATGAGGACAGGGTGCTAGGCACACAACAAAACTCTTATGAAAATACTTAAGTTAGCACGTTATACACAAATGCCCGAGGGGCACGAAAAACCATATATTCTAAAAGTGGAATGCGAAATTACTAGCAGGTAAGTACAGTACTAATAGGCTTTGGAATCGCTAGGACTTGACTAGGGAATCGTTAGATTACTTCTAGGAGACCTAGGGGACTCGGGTGCAGAGTGTGCACTCTCACGCGGGATGCGGGACAAAGTCTATGGAGGCTAGTAAAGGCAAAGTTAGTGTTCACGGGCGAACCCGACCTGGTAGGAAGAAAACGACAGTGGATCCTGACCCTAGGATAGTGAGGCTATGCTGGGACACCGAAGTGCCGAAGTTACCTAGCCCAGGGGCTGCAGCTGCATAGGTCTGAAAAGACGTCGGGGATCTCGTTGCCGGACCAGGAGCCTGGAAGGAAGAAGTTGCTGGCAGGCGACCAGTGAAGGAAAGTTCGATGGATCCAAGCCTGGATCAAGGAAGAAGAAAACCTGAAAGCAGAGGGGACCAAGTTCTTGAATCACTAGCCAGTGATTAAGTGGGCACCAGGATGGCACCGGGCGAAGTCACCGCAGTCAGGTGAGTGGGCGCTGCTGGGCTCTGCAGTCTCTCGGACCAGGAGGCGTTGTCGGCGACCAGGATGGAGGTGCGAGCTGTCCCACGAAGGTTCTTGCTGTCGACGTCGCTGGACCCAGGATTGGGCAACAAGTCTTGGCAAATGCAAGGCCCACGTGGTGGACCTAAAATGGCGTCTTGGGTGGACCAGGAGGGTCCAGGGTACTTCTCCGATGGAGGGAAGCAAGGGCCAGTCTGGAGCAACCAGACCAGCAGCAGAAATGTTGTCGGGCGTCGTCAGGAAGGCCACAAGCCAGCGGGCTAGTAGCCAAACAACGCGGTGAGCAGTAAAAAGCAGAAGGGCCCCACGCAGATCGTGGAGATGCTGGGGGGCTGCTCTTCGGTGCTGGAGCTGCTCAGGGTGGGGGCTTCTCGGACCCCAAAGCACTCACCAGGAATTCACTCGGCGGGCTTGCTGTTCAGAAGTCGTGCAGTCTTGAAGATGGCCGGTCCCTCGAGGTCTCGTCACACCCACGAATCTCAGCGTGACTGATGATGTAGGTAGAGGTCAGAGGTGCCAGGGAAGCCGGTTCTCGTCGAGCTGGGCAGTCGGATTCCGGAGGAAGGACGTGCAGCAGGCCGCAGTGTTCTTAGATGGTGCCTGCGGATGCAGGGTGACTACTCCTTAGTCACAAGGGAGAAATCTTAGGAAGAAGTCTTGAGTTCCTTTCGTGGAAAGTAGTTTCAGGATTCAAAGATGATCTAATTTGGAAGGGGGCCAGTTCCTACCTTTATCCTGTAAAAGGGGGCTGGCACGCGACTAAGTCCTGCCCTATGGGTGGGACTAGGAGGGGGGTGGTTACACCCACTTCCTTGGCGGGCTTTCCCCAGGCCAGGGGCTGGAGTGCCCCTGGAACTGGTTTCAGCCGGCCTATGCACAGTGAGCACCGGGGTGCCACTGGCAGTCACCTTCCTCTAAAGCCCTGCCTACCTACAATACACAAAACCCTGTCTGGGACGGTGCTGGCACCGCCCCTGGCAGGAAACCCTTTGTCCTTATCTCCTGCTCTGGGAGGACTCCCAGCAGCAGGAGGGCAGACTTGTGTCTCGGTGGCAGCATCCATTTTGTGGATGCTAAGGCTCTGTCTGACTTTAACCGGGGTTAGGGGTTACATACATGTCGTGTCCCTCTAGAAGGGTGGAATGCTAACCCCGTCGCCAGAATTGGCGAGGGGTTAGTATTCCAATTCGTATGACACCTTACTCGACATGTTTTGATAAAGCGATACCAGAGTTGGCACATAACCGCGAGGATTATAATGCACTTAAGAGTATATGGTATGCGATATCATGGAAACGGCTAAGGGATGGATCCCGAAAGCCGCAGACAGGCTCAGCTCATGCCAGAGCACCATCTCACACGATTCCAAGCACTCTGCCTTCAGGATTGTTAAGGCCTGCCATAGGAGTGACTGATAGGAGATCTGTGTGTCCATTTTAGGGTTAGATATAGGTATACTATATCTAAAGCAAAGGGTGAGTACACCACCTTGCCCCAGCTGTCAAGCAGCCAGTTGTGTCAGATTTGGATGGCCAGCCAGGGGTGGCATAATACATGCTGCAGCCCCTGGTAGGCCCTGGGTACACCTATGCCCTGGGTACCTAAGGTACACTGTACAGGGACTGATAAGGTGACTCAGTATCCAATTTAGATATGTACCTAAGGTACATGGAATCCATTTTACAGAGAGAGCAGTAGGCCTGGGGCCCTGAATAGCAGGGTCCCAGGTCAACTAAGTCAGAAAACCAGCAAAACACCAGGCAAAAAGTTGGGGGCAACCATAGTCAGGGATCTACCTTCCTACAAGCCGCGACAGCGTCAGCAGGGCTCAGCGATTCAAAAGTTCAGTTCTCCTTGAGGTCAGCCGCGATCAGATCAGCAGGGCTTTCTTGTCCAGGATACAACTGCCCGCTAGTTGTGGTGCGGGCCTTGATATAGTCCAGTGGCCCTTTGATGTCCGGACCCTCGCAGGCGGAGGTCTCAGGCCTTGGGGGCTGGCCGTTGGAGAGGTCCGGCGGTTGACTCTTTGATCCTTTGAAGATGCGTCCGGGAATTCCCAGACGCCCAGCAGGTCTGGAGCCAGCGCTCGGGGAGGCCAGAGGTGCGATCGAAACTGGTCCATCGGGGAAGGCCAGAGGTGTGATAAAACCCAGTCTCTCCGGGGAGGCCGGAGGTGCCATCGAAACTCCCTGGCTTATCTCACTCGGGGAGCCCTTTACCCCCCAGCCCGGACTGGGGCGCCTTGGAGTCTGAGTTTCGCTGGGGCCGGGGTCACGCTAGGTCCAGGGAGTCAGGGATCTCGGGAAGGGAAAATGGCTGCCGGGCCTTGTGGGGCATGCGGGTTCTAGGCGCTCGGAGCCAGGAGCGGGACGGGACATGCAGGGCTGGTCGTTGATTACGGTTTTTGGGCGTACAGGGAGCAGGACGACCAGGGAACTCTGGGTGCAGGCTACGCTAGCGGGGTGCTGCGCAAGGAACTCTGGGTGCATGGCTATGCTAACGGGGTGCTGAGGAACGGGGGAGAACCACGCCACGAGGCCAGGTCCAACACACATCCCCCCCAGCTGAAAGGTGGAAAGAACTACCCATCCTCTTGGGGGTTCTCTTCACTGAGGCGGAAGAATCGGGACAGGCCGTCTGCGTTGGCGTGGTCAACACCGGGCCGGTGCTCAACAGTGAAATCCATCCCCTGGAGGGAGATGGACCAGCGCAACAGTTTGGGGTTCTCCCCTCTCATTTGCATTAGCCACCGGAGGGGTCGGTGGTCGGTCTGGACCTGGAAGTGAGTACCGAACAGGTAGGGCCTCAGCTTCTTCAGGGACCAAACCACCGCGAAGGCCTCCCGCTAGATGGTGCTCCACCTTTGCTCTTGAGGGAGTAACCTCCGGCTAATGAATGCCACTGGCTGGTCTAGGCCTTGCTCATTCATCTGGGACAGGACTGCGCCGATGCCATGCTCGGACGCGTCCGTCTGGACCACGAACTCTCGGGAGTAGTCGGGGGCTTGGAGTACAGGAGCAGTGCACATGGCATCTTTTAATGTTTCGAACGCCTCTTGGCAGGCGGGGGTCCAGTTGACTTTCTTCGGCTGGTTTTTGGAGGTTAACTCCGTGAGGGGGACTACGATGCTGCCGTACCCCTTTATGAATCTTCGGTAGTACCCCGTGAGCCCTAGGAACGCCCGCACTTCCGTCTGGGTCGTGGGGGCCTCCCAGGCCACGATCGCATCGATTTTGGGCTGGAGGGGAGCTGCCAGGCCGCTTCCGACCTGGTGCCCCAGGTAGACTACGGACCCTTGTCCGATCTGGCACTTGCTTGCCTTAATGGTGAGACCGGCCCTCTGCAGAGCCATCAGTACCTCCCAGAGGTGTTGGAGGTGTTCGGACCAGTGGGAGCTGAACACCGCGATATCGTCCAGCTACGCGGCGCTGAACTCTTCCAACCCAGCCAGGACCTGGTTAACCAGACTCTGGAAGGTGGCGGGGGCGTTTTTCATCCCGAAGGGCATCACCCGGAAATGGTAGTGACCATCCGGAGTGGAGACGGCGGATCTCTCTCTGGCCCCCTCGGTGAGGGCGATCTGCCAGTATCCGCTGGTCAGGTCGAACGTGCTGAGAAAGCGAGCAGCCCCTAGGCGGTCAATAAGCTCGTCTGCTCGGGGAATGGGATGCGCATCGGTTCTGGTGACTGCGTTGAGCCCGCAGTAGTCGACGCAGAACCTCAGCTCGGGAATAGCACCGGGGGCGGCCGCCTTCGGAACCAGGACCACGGGGCTGGCCCATGGGCTGTCAGAGGCTTCGACCACCCCCAGGGCTAGCATCATGGAGACTTCGGCCTTGATGCAGGCCCGGACTCTGTCAGGGACGCGGTAGGCTCTGTGCCGTACCGGTGGGCTGTCCCCGGTGTCCACGTCGTGAACGCACCAGCTGGTGACGCCGGGGATGAGGGAGAAAAGGCTGGAGAATTGTCCCAGTAACTGGCGACAGTCTTCACGCTGCTCAGGGGTGAGGGAGGAGGAGAGACTCACTCCCTCTACGGAGCCATCTTTCTCTTTCGCGCACAGGAGATTGGGGAGAGGCTCCGTTTCCACTTCCTCTCCATCGTCAGTGGCGAGGAGCAAGCTCAACTTGGACCGTGCGAAGTGGGGTTTGAGGCGGTTCACATGGAGGACCCTCAAGGGGTTCCTGGGGGACTGCACATCGACGAGGTAGGTCACCTGGCTCTTGCGCTCCACCACCTTGAAGGGCCCTGTCCACTTGTCTTGCAGGGCACAGGGCTCCACGGGGGCCATCACCCAGACCTGCTGACCGGGCTGAAACTCGACCAGAGTGGCATTCTGATCATAGCACCGTTTCATTTCCTCTTGACTGGCCTCGAGGTTTGCCTCGGCCAGTTCTCGGAACTTCCTAGTCTGGTTCCTGAGGGCCAGGATGTATCGAAACACATCTGGAGGGGGCTCTGGGGCCGCCGTTTCCCACCCTTCTTTGACCAGGCTGATGGGCCCCCTGATGGGGTGCCCGTAGAGCAGTTTGAAGGGGCTAAACCCCAAGGATTTCTGGGGGACTTCGCGGTACGCGAAGAGGAGACAGGGAAGGAGGACGTCCCACTTGCGCCTCAGGGGCTCTTCGAGACCCATGATCATTCCCTTGAGGATCCGGTTGAATCGCCCAACCAGACTGTTACCATGGGGGTGATATGGGGTGGTGAACTTGTACGTCACCCCACATTGTTGCCAGTGGGACTTCATGTACTTCGAAATGAAATTTGTCCCTCGGTCGCTCACTACTTCTCGGGGGAATCCCACCCGGGAGAAGATCCCCATGAGGGCCCGCCCCACTACGGGGGCCGTCACCCGTCGGAGGGGAATGGCTTCGGGGTATCGGGTGGCATGGTCCACCAGGACGAGGATAAATTGGTGGCCCAAGGAGGTCCGGGGGTCAAGGGGCCCCACGATATCGATGCCCACCCGCTCAAAGGGGGTACTGACCACGGGGAAGGGTTGGAGGGGGGCCTTGCGCCTCCCGCCGCTCTTCCCGCTGGACTGACACATGGGGCAGGACTTGCAGTGGGCCTCCACATCGGAGCGCATGCCGGGCCAGTAAAAGTGCGTGACCAGGCAGTGATACGTTTTGTCTTGTCCCAAGTGTCCCGCCAGGGGTACATCATGGGCCAGGTTCAGGAGGAAGCCGCGGAAGCGTAGGGGTACCACCAGCACTCGGGCTGACCCTAGCTCGGCCGACTTCTGTTCGCTGTACAAAAGGCAGTTTTCCCAATAGACAAGGTGGGAGCCGGACTGGTTACCGGCGACCTGGGCGGCGGCCTGCTGCCGCGGCCCAACCAAGGACGGACAGGAGGTCTGCTCAAGGCAGAACTCTTCTCGGGACGGTCCTCCTTCTTGGCGCCACTGGGCCAACTCAGGGAGGTCGTCGAGGCTTGGGATTGGTTCGGCGTCAGGCCCGAGGGGACCGGCGTCGGAGACAAGGCTCTCCCCGGGGGACAGCTCGGGGGTTTCAGATGACTCGGGGACCTCTGGGTCCTCGGGGGCTGGCTGAGCGTTCTCAGGGATTACCCCCTCGGAGGTGGCCACTCGGGCGGTCATGGAACGGGTGCTCACACAGGCCCATTAGGGCAGGCCCACCATCTCCAGGTGGGTCCTTCGTTCTACCTGCTTCCACGGGGAACTCTCCAGGTTGTTGCCGAGCAGGCAGTCCACGGGCATGTCGGTGCGGACCGCTACTCGTAACTCCCCGGAGACGCCCCCCCATTCGAACGGGACTTGAGCTATCCGGCAGGTGCGGACGGAGTTATCAGCGGCGATCACCCTGCAGGAGACGCGGGGTACAATTTGGGCTTCAGTGACCAAGTGACATTTTACTGCAGTGATGCTGGCCCCTGTGTCTCGGAGCGCCCCTATGTGGTGGCCGTTGACGGTCACCTGCTATCTGTACTACTCCGTGTTGTCTGACCATTTCCCTATCACCCAGGGAGACTAAAATCATGGCTGCTGGGTCACCCCCCTCAAAATCCTCCCCCTCTTCTTCTTCTAGGGCTACAGAGGTTATTTGGCGCGTTGGGGGACTCGCAGCGGCGGGCTTCTTGAATAGGGGGCATCGGGGGTCATTGGCATAATGCCCTGGTTGTTGGCAATGGAAGCAGGCTTGGCTACTCGGGGCCCTGGCTTGGCTGGGGGAAACCCTGCTCGCGCTGTGGGAGGAGAGGTTCCGGACTGGTTTCTGGGGGGGCTTCATGGGGACCCTACCTGGGACCCTCTCTGTCTATTCTGACCCCCCCCTCCCCTCTGGCGTGAAAACCCTTGTTCATTTCGGCCATAGTCTTCCCCGGGACCCCGGGGGACTCTGGTGCTCACCCAGCGATCTCCCTCGACGGCCAATTTCCGGGGGTCAGCCAACCTACCGTCCAGAAGGTGCTGTCTCAGTTCCACAAAGCAATTCGTAGACAAATGTTCGTAGGCGATGAGATCAATGAGCCCCTCAAATGTGGACACCTTGCTGCCCTTGATCCACCCTTCCAAGGCCCGGCTGTAGAAGTTCACATATTCTACCCATGTGGTGCCGGGGATCTTTTTGCAGTCTCTGAACCGTTGTCGGTACATTTCTGGGGTGAGCCCAAACCTTGTGAGGAGGGCCTCTTTTATGTGGCTGTAGGAGGTTTGCTCGGAGGACGGTAGATCGAGCAGGGTGTCTCTCCCTTCGCTCAGGAATCGACCCCACAGCCCGGCCCCGCAATCCTTCTGCGGAACTCGGTGGGAGGTCATGGCGACTTCGTAGGCCTTGAACCATTGCTGGATGTCATCGTTCTTGTAATACTCCTTTACCACAGCCTTGGGGATGTGGACTTTGGGTTCCACCGGGGAAACAGCCTCTCGGGTCCCCGATGTTCTGTTGTCGTCGCTCTGGGCCTTCAGTTCGATCTCCTTCAGGCCGCGCTCATGCTCCAGCTGGAGTCTTTTCCTTCGTGTTCTCTCTGGAGTTTCTTCTCCTCCAGTTCTCCTTGCAGTCGTAACTGCTCGATGGCTAGCTTCTTCTCAGCCAACTTGAGCTCTCCTTCTATCTTCAGGCGCGCTAGTTCTAGCTTGTGGTTTCGGTTGCGCTCTCGGTCGGTCATCTCTTCTGATGACAGACCTCTCTCCGTGCTGGGACTCCATGTCGGGGACTCTGCTCTCTCATCCTCTTGGGCGCAGGTTTCGGTTAGTGGCCCTCCCTCTCCACCATCTTCAGTTGGCGGGGGAAGGTGGGCTCCGGCCTCGACCCATGCTGTCAGGGCTCTTTGAAAGTCCTCCTTGGTGCTTAACCCAGTTGTAGCTATATGGAGATCTTTGCAAAACTGCTTCAGCTCTCGGTGCGTATAGTCTTCCAGAAGCTCCATCTGGAAGGTGGTCTTGTCGTTCGTCAGGATGAGACTCATGGTTGTTCTTCGTTCGGGTAGTGTGTCAGTACTGTACGATCCCTAGACGTAGGTTCTTATGGCGACGCTACCACCAATGTTAGAAGGGGCGATCTCAGAGGGCCAGGTTATGCTCACCCGACCACCCCAGAACCCACCTCTTCCACAGATATTGCCGAGTCTTATCGTGAGGTCCCCACCGGGGAGGACTTCGAATCTAGGATCGAACACACTGAGCTCACACCACACTTACGAACGGACACCACACCGTAGGTATTCAGTAATAAGTTCTTTATGAACAGTAAAAAGGAATCAGCACTCTTATTTACAAGCGATCGAGGGATCGTAAAGTCTTTAGGAATTCGGGAAGAGGGAAGCGGGACAGTCTTAGTCCTTTAGGCCAGTACGAAGCGTACCCTGCGCACAGCTCTCTATCCTCGAGCCGGGGGGTACGGAAGATGATGGTCGTACTAGCTGCTTCGCTCACGTAGAGTCGGCTCAGGTCGTGATGGTAGCGTCGATGGTCCAGCCGGACCAGAGTACTCCTCGAGCCGCGACGAGATCAGCAGGGCTCGATCCGGAGAAGTTCTTGAGGAGCCGCGACAGCGTCAGCAGAGCTCAGGTGGTTTTGAGTTCAAGCTCGAGCCGCGACAGCGTCAGCAGGGCTCCGAGGTCTTTGGAGAGGGCGAGCCGCGACAGCGTCAGCAGGGCTCCGAGATCTTTGAGAGGGCGAGCCGCGACAGCGTCAGCAGGGCTCCGATGGTTCAGTTCCGGGTTCGAGAAGGAGCCGCGACAGCGTCAGCAGGGCTCAGCGATTCAAAAGTTCAGTTCTCCTTGAGGTCAGCCGCGATCAGATCAGCAGGGCTTTCTTGTCCAGGATACAACTGCCCGCTAGTTGTGGTGCGGGCCTTGATATAGTCCAGTGGCACTTTGATGTCCGGACCCTCGCAGGCGGAGGTCTCAGGGCTTGGGGGCTGGCCGTTGGAGAGGTCCGGCGGTTGACTCTTTGATCCTTTGAAGATGCGTCCGGGAATTCCCAGACGCCCAGCAGGTCTGGAGCCAGCGCTCGGGGAGGCCAGAGGTGCGATCGAAACTGGTCCATCGGGGAAGGCCAGAGGTGTGATAAAACCCTGACTCTCAGGGGAGGCCGGAGGTGTCATCGAAACTCCCTGGCTTATCTCACTCGGGGAGCCCTTTACCCCCCAGCCGGGACTGGGGCGCCTTGGAGTCTGAGTTTCGCTGGGGCCGGGGTCACGCTAGGCCCAGGGAGTCAGGGATCTCAGGAAGGGAAAATCGCTGCCGGGCCTTGTGGGGCATGCGGGTTCTAGGCGCTCGGAGCCAGGAGCGGGACGGGACATGCGGGGCTGGTCGTTGATTACGGGTTTTGGGCGTACAGGGAGCAAGACGACCAGGGAACTCTGGGTGCAGGCTACGCTAGCGGGGTGCTGCGCAAGGAACTCTGGGTGCATGGCTATGCTAACGGGGTGCTGAGGAACGGGGGAGAACCACGCCACGAGGCCAGGTCCAACACACGTCCCCCCCAGCTGAAAGATGGAGAGAACTACCCATCCTCTTGGGGGTTCTCTTCACTGAGGCGGAAGAATCGGGACAGGCCGTCTCCGTTGGCGTGGTCAACACCGGGCCGGTGCTCAACAGTGAAATCCATCCCCTGGAGGGAGATGGACCAGGGCAACAGTTTGGGGTTCTCCCCTCTCATTTGCATTAGCCACCGGAGGGGTCGGTGGTCGGTCTGGACCCGGAAGTGAGTACCGAACAGGTAGGGCCTCAGCTTCTTCAGGGCCCAAACCACCGCGAAGGCCTCCCGCTCGATGGTGCTCCACCTTTGCTCTTGAGGGAGTAACCTCCGGCTAATGAATGCCACTGGCTGGTCTAGGCCTTGCTCATTCATCTGGGACAGGACTGCGCCAATGCCATGCTTGGACGCGTCCTTCTGGACCACGAACTCTCGGGAGTAGTCGGGGGCTTGGAGTACAGGAGCAGTGCACATGGCATCTTTTAATGTTTCGAACGCCTCTTGGCAGGCGGGGGTCCAGTTGAGTTTCTTCGGCTGGTTTTTGGAGGTTAACTCCGTGAGGGGGACTACGATGCTGCCGTACCCCTTTATGAATCTTCGGTAGTACCCCGTGAGCCCTAGGAACGCCCGCACTTCCGTCTGGGTCGTAGGGGCCTCCCAGGCCACGATCGCATCGATTTTGGGCTGGAGGGGAGCTGCGAGGCCGCTTCCGACCTGGTGCCCCAGGTAGACTACGGACCCTTGTCCGATCTGGCACTTGCTTGCCTTAATGGTGAGATCGGCCCTCTGCAGAGCCATCAGTACCTCCCAGAGGTGTTGGAGGTGTTCTGACCAGTGGGAGCTGAACACCGCGATATCGTCCAGATACGCGGCGCTGAACTCTTCCAACCCAGCCAGGACCTGGTTAACCAGTCTCTGGAAGGTGGCGGGGGCGTTTTTCATCCCGAAGGGCATCACCCGGAAATGGTAGTGACCATCCGGAGGGGAGACAGCGGATCTCTCTCTGGCCCCCTCGGTGAGGGCGATCTGCCAGTATCCGCTGGTCAGGTCGAACGTGCTGAGAAAGCGAGCAGCCCCCAGGCGGTCAATAAGCTTGTCTGCTCGGGGAATGGGATGCGCATCGGTTCTGGTGACTGCGTTGAGCCCGCTGTAGTCGACGCAGAACCTCAGCTCGGGAACAGCACCGGGGGCGGCCGCCTTCGGAACCAGGACCACGGGGCTGGCCCATGGGCTGTCAGAGGCTTCGACCACCCCCAGGGCTAGCATCTTGGAGACTTCGGCCTTGATGCAGGCCCGGACTCTGTCAGGGACGCGGTAGGCTCTGTGCCGTACCGGTGGGCTGTCCCCGGTGTCCACGTCGTGAACGCACCAGCTGGTGACGCCGGGGATGAGGGAGAAAAGGCTGGAGAATTGTCCCAGTAACTGGCGACAGTCTTCACGCTGCTCAGGGGTGAGGGAGGAGGAGAGACTCACTCCCTCTACGGAGCCATCTTTCTCTTTCGCACACAGGAGATCGGGGAGAGGCTCCGTTTCCTCTTCCTCTCCATCGTCAGTGGCGAGGAGCAAGCTCAACTTGTACCGTGCAAAGTGGGGTTTGAGGCGGTTCACATGGAGGACCCTCAAGGGGTTCCTGGGGGACTGCACATCGACGAGGTAGGTCACCTGGTTCTTGCGCTCCACCACCTTGAAGGGCCCTGTCCACTTGTCTTGCAGGGCACAGGGCTCCACGGGGGCCATCACCCAGACCTGCTGACCGGGCTGAAACTCGACCAGAGTGGCATTCTGATCATACCACCGTTTCATTTCCTCTTGACTGGCCTCGAGGTTTGCCTCGGCCAGTTCTCGGAACTTCCTAGTCTGGTTCCTGAGGGCCAGGATGTATCGAAACACATCTGGAGGGGGCTCTGGGGCCGCCGTTTCCCACCCTTCTTTGACCAGGCTGATGGGCCCCCTGATGGGGTGCCCGTAGAGCAGTTTGAAGGGGCTAAACCCCAAGGATTTCTGGGGGACTTCGCGGGATGCGAAGAGGAGACAGGGAAGGAGGACGTCCCACTTGCGCCTCAGGGGCTCTTCGAGACCCATGATCATTCCCTTGAGGGTCCGGTTGAATCGCCCAACCAGACTGTTACCATGGGGGTGATATGGGGTGGTGAACTTGTACGTCACCCCACATTGTTGCCAGAGGGACTTCATGTACTTCGAAATGAAGTTTGTCCCTCGGTCGCTCACTACTTCTCGGGGGAATCCCACCCGGGAGAAGATCCCCATGAGGGCCCGCCCCTCTACGGGGGCCGTCACCGTTCGGAGGGGAATGGCTTCGGGGTATCGGGTGGCATGGTCCACCAGGACGAGGATAAATTGGTGGCCCAAGGAGGTCCTGGGGTCAAGGGGCCCCACGATATCGATGCCCACCCGCTCAAAGGGGGTACTGACCTCGGGGAAGGGTTGGAGGGGGGCCTTGCGCCTCCCGCCGCTCTTCCTGCTGGACTGACACGTGGGGCAGGACTTGCAGTGGGCCTCCACATCGGAGCGCATGCCGGGCCAGTAAAAGTGCGTGACCAGGCAGTGATACGTTTTGTCTTGTCCCAAGTGTCCCGCCAGGGGTACATCATGGGCCAGGTTCAGGAGGAAGCCGCGGAAGCGTAGGGGTACCACCAGCACTCGGGCTGACCCTAGCTCGGCCGACTTCTGTTCGCTGTACAAAAGGCAGTTTTCCCAATAGACAAGGTGGGTGCCGGACTGGTTACCGGCGACCTGGGCGGCGGCCTGCTGCCGCGGCCCAACCAAGGACGGACAGGAGGTCTGCTCAAGGCAGAACTCTTCTCGGGACGGTCCTCCTTCTTGGCGCCACTGGGCCAACTCAGGGAGGTCGTCGAGGCTTGGGATTGGTTCGGCGTCAGGCCCGAGGGGACCGGCATCGGAGACAAGGCTCTCCCCAGGGGACAGCTCGGGGGTTTCAGATGACTCGGGGACCTCTGGGTCCTCGGGGGCTGGCTGGGCGTTCTCAGGGATTACCCCCTCGGGGGTGGCCACTCTGGCGGTCATGGAACGGGTGCTCACACAGGCCCATTAGGGCAGGCCCACCATCTCCAAGTGGGTCCTTCGTTCTATCTGCTTCCACGGGGAACTCTCCAGGCTGTTGCCGAGCAGGCAGTCCACGGGCATGTCGGTGCGGACCGCTACTCGTAACTCCCCGGAGACGCCCCCCCATTCGAACGGGACTTGAGCTATCCGGCAGGTGCGGATAGAGTTATCAGCTGCGATCACCCTGCAGGAGACGCGGGGTACAATTTGGGCTTCAGTGACCAAGTGACATTTTACTGCAGTGATGCTGGCCCCTGTGTCTCGGAGCGCCCCTATGTGGTGGCCGTTGACGGTCACCTGCTATCTGTACTTCTCCGTGTTGTCTGGCAGGGGGGCTCCGGGGACCATTTCCCTATCACCCAGGGAGACTAAAATCATGGCTGCTGGGTCTCCCCCCTCGAAATCCTCCCCCTCTTCTTCTTCTATGGCTACAGAGGTTATTTGGCGCGCTGGGGGACTCGCAGCGGCGGGCTTCTTGAATAGGGGGCATCGGGGGTCATTGGCATAATGCCCTGGTTGTTGGCAATGGAAGCAGGCTTGGCTACTCGGGGCCCTGGCTTGGCTGGGGGAAACCCTGCTCGCGCTGTGGGAGGAGAGGTTCCGGACTGGTTTCTGGGGGGGCTTCATGGGGACCCTACCTGGGACCCTCTCTGTCTATTCTGACCCCCCCCCTCCCCTCTGGCGTGAAGACCCTTGTTCATTTCGGCCATAGTCTCCCCCGGGACCCCGGGGGACTCTGGTGCTCACCCAGCGATCTGCCTCGACGGCCAATTTACGGGGGTCAGACAACTTACTGTCCAGAAGGTGCTGTCTCAGTTCCACAAAGCAATTCATAGACAAATGTTCGTAGGCGATGAGATCAATGAGCCCCTCAAATGTGGACACCTTGCTGCCCTTGATCCACCCTTCCAAGGCCCGGCTGTAGAAGTTCACATATTCTACCCATGTGGTGCCGGGGATCTTTTTGCAGTCTCTGAACCGTTGTCGGTACATTTCTGGGGTGAGCCCGTACCTTGTGAGGAGGGCCTCTTTCATGTGGCTGTAGGAGGTTTCTCGGAGGACGGTAGATCGAGCAGGGTGTCTCTCCCTTCGCTCAGGAATCGACCCCACAGCCCGGCCCCCCAATCCTTCTGCGGAACTCGGTGGGAGGTCATGGCGACTTCGTAGGCCTTGAACCATTGCTGGATGTCATCGTTCTTGTAATACTCCTTTACCACATCCTTGGGGATGTGGACTTTGGGTTCCACCGGGGAAACAGCCTCTCGGGTCCCTGATGTTCTGTTGTCGTCGCTCTGGGCCTTCAGTTCGATCTCCTTCAGGCCGCGCTCATGCTCCAGCTGGAGTCTTTTTCCTTCGTGTTCTTTCTGGAGTTTCTTCTCCTCCAGTTCTCCTTGCAGTCGTAACTGCTCGATGGCTAGCTTCTTCTCAGCCAACTTGAGCTCTCCTTCTATCTTCAGGCGCGCTAGTTCTAGCTCGTGGTTTCGGTTGCGCTCTCGGTCGGTCATCTCTTCTGATGACAGACCTCTCTCCGTGCTGGGACTCCGTGTCGGGGACTCTGCTCTCTCATCCTCATGGGCGCGGGTTTCGGTTAGTGGCCCTCCCTCTCCACCATCTTCAGTTGGCGGAGGAAGGTGGGCTCTGGCCTCGACCCATGCTGTCAGTGCTCTTTGAAAGTCCTCCTTGGTGCTTAACCCAGTTGTAGCTATATGGAGATCTTTGCAAAACTGCTTCAGCTCTTGGTGCGTATAGTCTTCCAGAAGCTCCATCTGGAAGGTGGTCTTGTCGTTCGTCAGGATGAGACTCATGGTTGTTCTTCGTTCGGGTAGTGTGTCAGCACTGTACGATCCCTAGACGTAGGTTCTTATGGCGACGCTACCACCAATGTTAGAAGGGGCGATCTCAGAGGGCCAGGTTGTGCTCACCCGACCACCCCAGAACCCACCTCTTCCACAGATATTGCCGAGTCTTATCGTGAGGACCCCACCGGGGAGGACTTCGAATCTAGGATCGTACACACTGAGCTCACACCACACTTACGAACGGACACCACACCGTAGGTATTCAATATTAAGTTCTTTATGAACAGTAAAAAGGAATCAGCACTCTTATTTACAAGCGATCGAGGGATCGTAAAGTCTTTAGGAATTCGGGAAGAGGGAAGCGGGACAGTCTTAGTCCTTTAGGCCAGTACGAAGCGTACCCTGCGCACAGCTCTCTATCCTCGAGCCGGGGGGTACGGAAGATGATGGTCGTACTAGCTGCTTCGCTCACGTCGAGTCGGCTCAGGTCGTGATGGTAGCGTCGATGGTCCAGCCGGACCAGAGTACTCCTCGAGCCGCGACGAGGTCAGCAGGGCTCGATCCGGAGAAGTTCTTGAGGAGCCGTGACAGCGTCAGCAGGGCTCAGGTGGTTTCGAGTTCAAGCTCGAGCCGCGACAGCGTCAGCAGGGCTCCGAGGTCTTTGGAGAGGGCGAGCCGCGACAGCGTCAGCAGGGCTCCGAGATCTTTGAGAGGGCGAGCCGCGACAGCGTCAGCAGGGCTCCGATGGTTCAGTTCCGGGTTCGAGAAGGAGCCGCGACAGCGTCAGCAGGGCTCAGCGATTCAAAAGTTCAGTTCTCCTTGAGGTCAGCCGCGATCGGATCAGCAGGGCTTTCTTGTCCAGGATACAACTGCCCGCTAGTTGTGGTGCGGGCCTTGATATAGTCCAGTGGCCCTTTGATGTCCGGACCCTCGCAGGCGGAGGTCTCAGGCCTTGGGGGCTGGCCGTTGGAGAGGTCCAGCGGTTGACTCTTTGATCCTTTGAAGATGCGTCCGAGAATTCCCAGACGCCCTGCAGGTCTGGAGCCAGCGCTCGGGGAGGCCAGAGGTGCGATCGAAACTGGTCCAGCGGGGAAGGCCAGAGGTGTGATAAAACCCAGTCTCTCAGGGGAGGCCGGAGGTGCCATCGAAACTCCCTGGCTTATCTCACTCGGGGAGCCCTTTACCCCCCAGCCGGGACTGGGGCGCCTTGGAGTCTGAGTTTCGCTGGGGCCGGGGTCACGCTAGGCCCAGGGAGTCAGGGATCTCGGGAAGGGAAAATGGCTGCCGGGCCTTGTGGGGCATGCGGGTTCTAGGTGCTCGGAGCCAGGAGCGGGACGGGACATTCGGGGCTGGTCGTTGATTACGGGTTTTGGGCGTACAGGGAGCAGGACGACCAGGGAACTCTGGGTGCAGGCTACGCTAGCGGGGTGCTGCGCAAGGAACTCTGGGTGCATCGCTATGCTAACGGGGTGCTGAGGAACGGGGGGAACCACGCCACGAGGCCAGGTCCAACACACGTCCCCCCCAGCTGAAAGGTGGAGAGAACTACCCATTCTCTTGGGGGTTCTCTTCACTGAGGCGGAAGAATCGGGACAGGCCGTCTGCGTTGGCGTGGTCAACACCGGGCCGGTGCTCAACAGTGAAATCCATCCCCTGGAGGGAGATGGACCAGCGCAACAGTTTGGGGTTCTCCCCTCTCATTTGCATTAGCCACCGGAGGGGTCGGTGGTCGGTCTGGACCCGGAAGTGAGTACCGAACAGGTAGGTCCTCAGCTTCTTCAGGGCCCAAACCACCGCGAAGGCCTCCCGCTCGATGGTGCTCCACCTTTGCTCTTGAGGGAGTAACCTCCGGCTAATGAATGCCACTGGCTGGTCTAGGCCTTGCTCATTCATCTGGGACAGGACTGCGCCGATGCCATGCTCGGACGCGTCCGTCTGGACCACGAACTCTCGGGAGTAGTCGGGGGCTTGGAGTACAGGAGCAGTGCACATGGCATCTTTTAATGTTTCGAACGCCTCTTGGCAGGCGGGGGTCCAGTTGACTTTCTTCGGCTGGTTTTTGGAGGTTAACTCCGTGAGGGGGACTACGATGCTGCCGTACCCCTTTATGAATCTTCGGTAGTACCCCGTGAGCCCTAGGAATGCCCGCACTTCCGTCTGGGTCATGGGGGCCTCCCAGGCCAAGATCGCATTGATTTTGGGCTGGAGGGGAGCTGCGAGGCCGCTTCCGACCTGGTGCCCCAGGTAGACTACGGACCCTTGTCCGATCTGGCACTTGCTTGCCTTAATGGTGAGACCGGCCCTCTGCAGAGCCATCAGTACCTCCCAGAGGTGTTGGAGGTGTTCGGACCAGTGGGAGCTGAACACCGCGATATCGTCCAGATACGCGGCGCTGAACTCTTCCAACCCAGCCAGGACCTGGTTAACCAGTCTCTGGAAGGTGGCGGGGGCGTTTTTCATCCCGAAGGGCATCACCCGGAAATGGTAGTGACCATCCGGAGTGGAGACGGCGGATCTCTCTCTGGCCCCCTCGGTGAGGGCGATCTGCCAGTATCCGCTGGTCAGGTCGAACGTGCTGAGAAAGCGAGCAGCCCCTAGGCGGTCAATAAGCTCATCTGCTCGGGGAATGGGATGCGCATCGGTTCTGGTGACTGCGTTGAGCCCGCGGTAGTCGACGCAGAACGTCAGCTCGGGAACAGCACCGGGGGCGGCCGCCTTCGGAACCAGGACCACGGGGCTGGCCCATGGGCTGTCAGAGGCTTCGACCACCCCCAGGGCTAGCATCTTGGAGACTGCGGCCTTGATGCAGGCCCGGACTCTGTCAAGGACGCGGTAGGCTCTGTGCCATACCGGTGGGCTGTCCCCGGTGTCCACGTCTTGGACGCACCAGCTGGTGACGCCGGGGATGAGGGAGAAAAGGCTGGAGAATTGTCCCAGTAACTGGCGACAGTCTTCACGCTGCTCAGGGGTGAGGGAGGAGGAGAGACTCACTCCCTCTACGGAGCCATCTTTCTCTTTCGCACACAGGAGATCGGGGAGAGGCTCCGTTTCCTCTTCCTCTCCATCGTCAGTGGTGAGGAGCAAGCTCAACTTGACCGTGCGAAGTGGGGTTTGAGGGGGTTCACATGGAGGACCCTCAAGGGGTTCCTGAGGGACTGCACATCGACGAGGTAGGTCACCTGGCTCGTGCGCTCCACCACCTTGAAGGGCCCTGTTCACTTGTCTTGCAGGGCACAGGGCTCCACGGGGGCCATCACCCAGACCTGCTGATCGGGCTGAAACTCGACCAGAGTGGCATTCTGATCATACCACCATTTCATTTCCTCTTGACTGGCCTCGAGGTTTGCCTCGGCCAGTTCTCGGAACTTCCTAGTCTGGTTCCTGAGGGCCAGGATGTATCGAAACACGTCTGGATGGGGCTCTGGGGCCGCCGTTTCCCACCCTTCTTTGACCAGGCTGATGGGTCCCCTGACGGGGTGCCCGTAGAGCAGTTTGAAGGGGCTAAACCCCAAGGATTTCTGGGGGACTTCGCGGTACGCGAAGAGGAGACAGGGAAGGAGGACGTCCCACTTGCGCCTCAGGGGCTCTTCGAGACCCATGATCATTCCCTTGAGGGTCCGGTTGAATCGCCCACCCAGACTGTTACCATGGGGGTGATATGGGGTGGTGAACTTGTACGTCACCCCACATTGTTGCCAGAGGGACTTCATGTACTTCGAGATGAAGTTTGTCCCTCGGTCGCTCACTACTTCTCGGGGGAATCCCACTCGGGAGAAGATCCCCATGAGGGCCCGCCCCACTACGGAGGCCGTCACCGTTCGGAGGGGAATGGCTTCGGGGTATCGGGTGGCATGGTCCACCAGGACGAGGATAAATCAGTGGCCCAAGGAGGTCCAGGGGCCCCACGATATCGATGCCCACCCGCTCAAAGGGGGTACTGACCACGGGGAAGGGTTGGCGGGGGGCCTTGCGCCTCCCGCCGCTCTTCCCGCTGGACTGACACGTGGGGCAGGACTTGCAGTGGGTCTCCACATCGGAGCGCATGCCGGGCCAGTAAAAGTGCGTGACCAGGCGGTGATACGTTTTGTCTTGTCCCAAGTGTCCCGCCAGGGGTACATCATGGGCCAGGTTCAGGAGGAAGCCGCGGAAGCGTAGGGGTACCACCAGCACTCGGGCTGATCCTAGCTCGGCCGACTTCTGTTCGCTGTACAAAAGGCCGTTTTCCCAATAGACAAGGTGGGAGTCGGACTGGTTACCGGCGACCTGGGCGGCGGCCTGCTGCCGCGGCCCAACCAAGGACGGACAGGAGGTCTGCTCGAGGCAGAACTCTTCTCGGGACGGTCCTCCTTCTTCGCGCCACTGGGCCAACTCAGGGAGGTCGTCGAGGCTTGGGATTGGTTCGGCGTCAGGCCCGAGGGGACCGGCGTCGGAGACAAGGCTCTCCCCGGGGGACAGCTTTGGGGTTTCAGATGACTCGGGGACCTCTGGGTACTCGAGGGCTGGCTGGGCGTTCTCAGGGATTACCCCCTCGGGGGTGGCCACTCGGGCGGTCATGGAACGGGTGCTCACACAGGCCCATTAGGGCAGGCCCACCATCTCCAGGTGGGTCCTTCGTTCTACCTGCTTCCACGGGGAACTCTCCAGGTTGTTGCCGAGCAGGCAGTCCACGGGCATGTCGGTGCGGACCGCTACTCGTAACTCCCCGGAGACGCCCCCCCCCCCATTCGAACCGGACTTGAGCTATCCGGCAGGTGCGGACGGAGTTATCAGCTGCGATCACCCTGCAGGAGACGCGGGGTACAATTTGGGCTTCGGTGACCAAGTGACATTTTACTGCAGTGATGCTGGCCCCTGTGTCTCGGAGCGCCCCTATGTGGTGGCCGTTGACGGTCACCTGCTGTCTGTACTTCTCCGTGTTGTCTGGCAGGGGGGCTCCGGGGACCATTTCCCTATCACCCAGGGAGACTAAAATCATGGCTGCTGGGTCACCCCCCTCGAAATCCTCGCCCTCTTCTTCTTCTAGGGCTACAGAGGTTATTTGGCGCGCTGGGGGACTCGCAGCGGCGGGCTTCTTGAATAGGGGGCATCAGGGGTCATTGGCATAATGCCCTGGTTGTTGGCAATGGAAGCAGGCTTGGCTACTCGGGGCCCTGGCTTGGCTGGGGGAAACCCTGTTCGCGCTGTGGGAGGAGAGGTTCCGGACTGGTTTCTGGGGGGGCTTCGTGGGGACCCTACCTGGGACCCTCTCTGTCTATTCTGACCCCCACCTCCCCTCTGGCGTGAAGACCCTTGTTCATTTCGGCCATAGTCTCCCCCGGGACCCCGGGGGACTCTGGTGCTCACCCAGCGATCTGCCTCGACGGCCAATTTCCGGGGGTCAGCCAACTTACTGTCCAGAAGGTGCTGTCTCAGTTCCACAAAGCAATTCGTGGACAAATGTTCGTAGGCGATGAGATCAATGAGCCCCTCAAATGTGGACACCTTGCTGCCCTTGATCCACCCTTCCAAGGCCCGGCTGTAGAAGTTCACATATTCTACCCATGTGGTGCCGGGGATCTTTTTGCAGTCTCTGAACCATTGTCGGTACATTTCTGGGGTGAGCCCGTACCTTGTGAGGAGGGCCTCTTTCATGTGGCTGTAGGAGGTTTGCTCGGAGGACGGTAGATCGAGCAGGGTGTCTCTCCCTTCGCTCAGGAATCGACCCCACAGCCCGGCCCCCCAATCCTTCTGCGGAACTCGGTGGGAGGTCATGGCGACTTCGTAGGCCTTGAACCATTGCTGGATGTCATCGTTCTTGTAATACTCCTTTACCACATCCTTGGGGATGTGGACTTTGGGTTCCACCGGGGAAACAGCCTCTCGGGTCCCCGATGTTCTGTTGTCGTCGCTCTGGGCCTTCAGTTCGATCTCCTTCAGGCCGCGCTCGTGCTCCAGCTGGAGTCTTTTTCCTTTGTGTTCTCTCTGGAGTTTCTTCTCCTCCAGTTCTCCTTGCAGTCGTAACTGCTCGATGGCTAGCTTCTTCTCAGCCAACTTGAGCTCTCCTTCTATCTTCAGGCGCGCTAGTTCTAGCTCGTGGTTTCGGTTGCGCTCTCGGTCGGTCATCTCTTCTGATGACAGACCTCTCTCCGTGCTGGGACTCCGTGTCGGGGACTCTGCTCTCTCATCCTCTTGGGCGCGGGTTTCGGTTAGTGGCCCTCCCTCTCCACCATCTTCAGTTGGCGGGGGAAGGTGGGCTCCGGCCTCAACCCGTGCTTTCAGGGCTCTTTGAAAGTCCTCCTTAGTGCTTAACCCAGTTGTAGCTATATGGAGATCTTTGCAAAACTGCTTCAGCTCTCGGTGCGTATAGTCTTCCAGAAGCTCCATCTGGAAGGTGGTCTTGTCGTTCGTCAGGATGAGACTCATGGTTGTTCTTCGTTCGGGTAGTGTGTCAGTACTGTACGATCCCTAGACGTAGGTTCTTATCGCGACGCTACCACCAATGTTAGAAGTGGCGATCTCAGAGGGCCAGGTTGTGCTCACCTGACCACCCCAGGACCCACCTCTTCCACAGATATTGGCGAGTATTATCGTGAGGTCCCCACCGGGGAGGACTTCGAATCTAGGATCGTACACACTGAGCTCACACCACACTTACGAACGGACACCACACCGTAGGTATTCAGTAATAAGTTCTTTATGAACAGTAAAAAGGAATCAGCACTCTTATTTACAAGCGATCGAGGGATCGTAAAGTCTTTAGGAATTCGGGAAGAGGGAAGCGGGACAGTCTTAGTCCTTTAGGCCAGTACGAAGCGTACCCTGCGCACAGCTCTCTATCCTCGAGCCGGGGGGTACGGAAGATGATGGTCGTACTAGCTGCTTCGCTCACGTCGAGTCGGCTCAGGTCGTGATGGTAGCGTCGATGGTCCAGCCGGACCAGAGTACTCCTCGAGCCGCGACGAGGTCAGCAGGGCTCGATCCGGAGAAGTTCTTGAGGAGCCGCGACAGTGTCAGCAGGGCTCAGGTGGTTTCGAGTTCAAGCTCGAGCTGCGACAGCGTCAGCAGGGCTCCGAGGTCTTTGGAGAGGGCGAGCCGCGACAGCGTCAGCAGGGCTCCGAGATCTTTGAGAGGGCGAGCCGCGACAGCGTCAGCAGGGCTCCGATGGTTCAGTTCCGGGTTCGAGAAGGAGCCGCGACAGCGTCAGCAGGGCTCAGCGATTCAAAAGTTCAGTTCTCCTTGAGGTCAGCCGCGATCAGATCAGCAGGGCTTTCTTGTCCAGGATACAACTGCCCGCTAGTTGTGGTGCGGGCCTTGATATAGTCCAGTGGCCCTTTGATGTCCGGACCCTCGCAGGCGGAGGTCTCAGGCCTTGGGGGCTGGCCGTTGGAGAGGTCCGGCGGTTGACTCTTTGATCCTTTGAAGATGCGTCCGGGAATTCCCAGACGCCCAGCAGGTCTGGAGCCAGCGCTCGAGGAGGCCAGAGGTGCGATCGAATCTGGTCCATCGGGGAAGGCCAGAGGTGTGATAAAACCCAGTCTCTCAGGGGAGGCCGGAGGTGCCATCGAAACTCCCTGGCTTATCTCACTCGGGGAGCCTTTTACCGCCCAGCCGGGACTGGGGCGCCTTGGAGTCTGAGTTTCGCTGGGGCCGGGGCCACGCTAGGCCCAGGGAGTCAGGGATCTCGGGAAGGGAAAATGGCTGCCGGGCCTTGTGGGGCATGCGGGTTCTAGGCGCTCGGAGCGGGACGGGACATGCGGGGCTGGTCGTTGATTACGGGTGTTGGGCGTACAGGGAGCAGGACGACCAGGGAACTCTGGGTGCAGGCTATGCTAGCGGGGTGCTGCGCAGGGAACTCTGGGTGCATGGCTATGCTAACGGGGTGCTGAGGAACGGGGGGAACCACGCCACGAGGCCGATCCAACAACTTACCAGTTTCTTGAAGATTGCCCTGACCAGGTACCAGCTCTAAGTCTCAGAAAACCAGAGATGGTAAAGCAGCCAACTGCAGAACAAAGTAACATGAAAGAATATCACAGAGTAAAGAGTGACCTCTTTATAATCGGAAAAGAAAATCTGCAATTTGCAGCTTTTTAGAGCTGTCAGCTGAAAAATAAGGACTGGCTGAGAGTGGCAAAGGCTCCCCCAACTCGAGGGCGCCGCACATATGGCGTCTTTGGCCGGGACCTCTGGTGGGGTCGGCGGCGTGATGTGGAGCGGCCTCAGCAATACCAGGGCCATTATCATGCTGTCACCTCTAATTGGCCGCAGCAGTGGAACCACTTATTTGAGAGAGTGCAAGACACAGCTCAACGCTCAGTTTTAATTAACATGCTGTGAATATGCTGTGACAGCCCAGTCAAGTGGCAGTCATTGCGTGACAGTCTCGAGCATTGCGGTAATGCAGAAACCTTACTTTGAATGCTTTAGTATAACGCACAATGCATGCTACTTGGCAGTGCTGCCCCCAGGCAGATTGGGAGGGTGGTGCAGTTCAGAGACTGCCATTTTGTGTTGGGCTACATTATAGCCCAAAAATAGCCCAGCACGTCGGGCCTGATTCACAGAATGAATTTAAGACTCAATCCTAAACTTACTACTATTTTGGTATTCACAGAATGCACTTACTACTTTTGGCATTCACAGAATGAACTTACTACTTTTGGTATTCACAGTAGTTAGGATTTTGTCTTAAGTTTGTCTTAAGACAAACTTAAGACAGACTTTAGACAGACTTAAGACAGACTTAAGACAAAATCCTAACTTAAGTCTGTCTTAAGTTTATCTTAAGACAAACTTAAGACAAAATCCTAACTTCTGTGAATACCAAAAGTAGTAAGTTCATTCTGTGAATACCAAAAGTAGTAAGTGCATTCTGTGAATGCCAAAAGTAGTAAGTGCATTCTGTGAATACCAAAATAGTAGTAAGTTTAGGATTGAGTCTTAAGTTCATTCTGTGAATCGGGCCCAATATGTTTAGGGTGGTTTTGGTCTACCAGCCACAATTTTTGTAGGCTGTATTTAGTGGTAATTTAGTGGTAATTTTGTCAGTGGAATTTCATGTCAGTAGTAGCGTGCATTACTGTAGAGTAGCTTACCTGCAGCATAGTTGGTCATGATGGCAGAAAATAATAGGAAGGTAGCAGAGGTGATGCGCCTGTTGTAAGAGGCCGCAAGGTTAGATCTCCTGGGAGGCGGTGTCCTCATCAGCCCGCCCGCCTAGTCGGAAGTAGTGGTAGTAATTTTTGCTTGTTCCCCGCCGTGTTCATGGCATGCAGGGCGAAGCGTCTGAGCAGGTGAGTACCCATGGCCGCTCCATGCCAGGCTGGAATAAGGACGTGTGAGCCAAGGCCCTGCGGGGTGAATGCGTCCGTGTCAGGGCTGGGATCGAAGGTGGGATCGAAGGTGCTCGGTGGGAGCCGGGCTCATGGTGGGCCATCCGGCGGGAACAGTATTATATTTGAAGCCCGGCTGGGGCTGCAAGGGTGGGGCAGGGGCAGAAGCCCCATCGCACCGCAGGCGATTTACTGAGCCGGTTGGAAGAGCAATGCAAGGAAGCAGGCGGTATCAGAGGTGCCGCCAGCATACGAGGAGAGCCAGGAGGGGCAGGGCACCATTGGCGCGCGGCATCCGCGGCCCCCTGTGTGTACATCCATGCAGCCTGGAGGGCGGCGGGGCGGAAAGGGGTTTACATGGACAGGCAACAGGAGAGGAGACAGGGGAGTGCGAGGGCGGCCTCCGGAGCAGCCCATATGCATGGAAGGTGTGTGAAAATTGGAGGACAGGACAGATTGGTCTGGCCTGGATATATTTGGGCACTGAGAGGAGGCAGTTGGCGTGAGCGATTGGGACACAGCGGCCTGCCGTGATGACTACTTAGACAGGGGAGGGTCCCTTCAAAGGAAAGCACAGCGGCTGGCTCAGGAAGAGGAGGGACCAGGGGGGGCCAGCATCTGCAGTAGCCGTGGCTTTGCTGGAATGGAGTGAGGGAGGAGATAATCTCAATATGGTCTGGGACTACCGACCACCCCTCCCTGTCATGAAACCACCACAATAATCCCTTAGTCATGCGAAGACTTTCTTTGGAAGGCAGGGGGTCTCATGACCCCCCGGCCGTTTTTATTAAAATATGAAAACAAATAAAATTGTTAAAATAAACATTATTTACACAATCATTAATATGCAAAATTCTGACATTAGATTTACAGCAACGTAGACAGGTATGAAGGGCTAACCTTAACAAATGTCTAATACAGCGTGTTCCTAACCGAATCTAACATCCTACGTATGAATTTTTGGGCCTACGGCAAGGTCGTTGACCGGTGTCAGATCCTTATTACCAGCTACGCCCTCACGTATGAGTGCGCGCAACAGGGCCCGGTTACCGGGAGAGTACGTCCCTCTCCTGGTTACACCGTACGCTCCGGGGACTCCATTAAACCAAAAAGGAGGGCCCTTTCACTCGCGCCACTTTATGAAGTCATAGTGTATGTGCGGGGTGGCTATCAGCCCAAGAAAAGCCTTACTCACTCCCCGCACCCTTCCAACCAAGCGGATATCCTGCCCCTGAAGTTCTAGGAGAGACCATTGGCCCCTCCCCCAGGGCGACCCCATTCGAGAATGGTGCCGCCCCCTAAGGACCTTAAATTGCTGCTCACCGATCATGACCTTACCGCCACAGGCCAGCATAGTTGACCGACTATCCGGCCCCCCAAACCTCCTACACTGAAAGGTCATACCTACCTCGCGAAACCTTCTAACCATGCCAGTATGTTCCCTGATAATAAGTGATTGCCTGTCTCTGTCAGGTAGACCCCATCCTGCAAGTAGAAATGATCCCCCCAGATGCACCCATGTGGAATACTCTGTAATAGAGGTGTCCGGAACAGCTTCTCTATCTTGTTGTTGACCCTCTTTACTGAGTGGTTCAACACCCTAACTGATTCTCACCCCTCCACTGGAGAATAGGTATTAACTGAGACCACACTATGGTGCAACCCGGTAGCACCTTCGCCAGCCAACCCGCCGCCGAGATAATCTCTTCTAACAGGAACCTTCTGCCCAGCGTCACTAAATCATTCCCCCCAAGATGTAAGATAACAATTGAGGGCGGCGGGGTGTGTCTGTCGAGTAATTCGGAAAAGAAGCGCCTAAGTTGATTAGCCCAGTTATTCGTTTGTCTTAAACACATAATACATTAAATATTTGGAAGGGAAGTACCCACGACCTTTAAACTACGATACGGGGTTGCCAACGATATGCCCAGCGACCAATTTTAAGCAAATGCGATTTATGGGACTACATGCCCCACAATGCATCGGTACAGTTTTGGCATATAACAAACAGGAAACAGCGGCGGACATCTTTATTGAGAGAAATTCGAATCTTGCAGTACAGAGCAGCAGCTCCAGCCACAGGTATTTGCCCAACTTGCACTAACACGCGCTTGTTTATTTTTATTTATTTTATTTATTTATTTATGTGACTTTTAAAGCGCTACAATTACCCGTGGGTGTCTCGGCGCTAAGAGCTATGTATAATACCAGTATCCTAAGGACAAGTAAGTTCTGAGTCTAAAGACTGAGGGCTCATTGAGAAAACAACCATGTCTTAAGTTGCTTTCGGAAAGTGAGCAATGTGGGGCTTGATTTTATGATGAGAGGAAAAGAGTTCCATAATCTTGCTGCTGCAACACTGAAGTGTCTGTCTCCCCAGTTTACTTTCCTTGTTCTGGGGGTTTGAAGCATGTGGGTTGTGTTGGAACGAAGCGTTCTACGAGTTGGGAGGGGCGTTAAGGAGTTTCTAAGAAATTTGGGTCCCATATTGTGTATTGCCTTGTACACAATACACAAGGACTTAAACTTAGTACGGCTTCTGACCGGGAGCCAGTGTAGGTGGGCCAAATGTTTTGTAACAGAGGCAAATTTTGGAATGCCAAGTAGAACTCTGGCAGAAGCGTTCTGGATCATTTGTAATTTGGAAATGTCTTTTTCCTGCCCGTTAAGGAAAAGGGCGTTACAGTAATCGATGCGAGAAAACACCAAAGTTGAAATAAGAGTTTTGCCTGCTGTGGTGGGGAGGTATGGCAAAAGCTTCTTAATTTTTCGCAGGATGTTAAATGACGATGAAACAACAGAATTCACATGGTGATGAAAAAGGAGTTTATCATAAATGTAACTCCCAAGTTCCTCACTTTGCCAACCGGTTCAGGTGGAGTGCCCATCTCTTCCGGCCACCACAGTGGGGACCAGGCAGGCTGGACCTTGCCGAACAGCATTACCTCGGTCTTAGCAGAGTTCAGTTTTAAGCAGTTGGAGGCCATCCAACTGCTAATGGCTCGCATACCGTCCTTAAAGTTGGCCGCTATCGTCGATCCGTTTTTGTGGATAGATAATACCAGCTGGGTATTGTCGGCGTATGTAGTCAGGTTGATGTTATGCGCTTTTATTACCCTCGCCAAGTCCGACACATAAATGTTAAAAAGGGTCGGACTTAGCGAGGAGCCCTGAGGGACACCGCAAGGTAGTTTGAATGTTGGTGAGGTGAATGGACCCATCTTCACTGCCTGTTTGCGGTCGGCCAGGAAGGAAGCTATGAGATCCTTGGCCTTGTGTTTGATACCGATGGCCTCGACAAGGCCGATCAGGGTAGAGTGGTCGACCGTGTCGAAAGCCGCTGATAGGTCTAACAGTATCAGAATAGCCTGACCATCATTGTCCATTGTAGTTCTAATTTCATCAGCGGCCTTGATCAGAGCCGTTTCTGTCCCATGACCTTGTCGGAAACCAAACTGGGTGTCATCTAGTAGGTCATTGGCTTGAATATAGTCAGATAGTTGTTCATTCATGACAGATTCAAAGATCTTAGCTGGAAAAGGCAATGAAGCAATGGGACGGTAGCTTGAGGACTCAAGTGGATCGAGTGATGGCTTTTTGAGTAACGGTTTTATTATAGTATTTTTCCAGATATTAGGATATGTGCCAGACGAGAACATGGTGTTACAGATGTGAGTCAATGGTGAAACAATAGTGTCTGGAATGGAATGAAGTACAGAGGGATGACAAGGATCCAGAGGGGAGCCTGATTTGGTAGACAAAATAAGTTTGTGAATACGGTATGAATGTACCTGGGTGAATTCCATGAAAGTAGCTGAATTCGGCTCTGGTTGAGTGTTCGTAGGCACCCTAATGTTAGGATTGGGAGTGAAGTCCTTAAATATAGAGGTGACCTTATCTGAGAAATAGTCAGCTAATTTATTACATAAGCTTTGTGATGTTTCGGTAGGAGGGTGAGCTGGTTCTGCAAGGTGGTTCACAACATCAAAAAGCTTTTTCATGCTGCATTTCGCCTGGTCTATTTGGGTGGTGTAGTAGATGTTTTTTTCCCTGGCTATTTTCTGCTTATAATCAAGGAGTGCAGCTTTGTAGGTTGTTTTATCTGGTGTGTTATAATGTTTGCGCCAGTTACGCTCCAAGTTGCGGCAATATTGACGTTGTAGCCTAAGTTGTTCTGTAAACCATGGAGCTGAAGGAATTTTTCTGTTACGTTTGGAGGTTCTGGGCGGAGCTAGAGTTTGAAACGTCCTTTCCAGAATGGAGGTGTAAGTGGCGGCCGCAGTATTTGGGTCCGTTTCCCCCTCTGTGTGTACAAACGCATCGGTGAGAATCAGATCAAGATGGTTGTAATCTAAATTTCGCCAATCTCTGGTGGTTAGAAGAGAATCATGTAAAGCATTTTTACCTGACTTTGATTTGATTTTGATATCGAAAAATATAACGGAATGGTCAGACCAAGTAAGAGGTAGTACTTTGTTCATGGTAATGAAAGGGTTGTTGGAGAAAATACCGTCTAGCGTGTGTCCTGCCTCATGTGTGGGAGTCATTATCAGTTGTTCTAATTCTACAGCAGATAGGTCCACAATGAGCTGGGCCGTGTCTTTGTCCGTCTGAGATTCTAAATGAAAGTTAAAATCACCCAATATAATGAAATATTTGTGTTCGGCAGCGAGTTCACTTATTTGATGAAGTTGGGACAAAAATGCGTTACGAGAACCTGGGGGACGGTAGAGTAGTGTGCCCGTAAATGATTGATTAGTATTGAGCAAAACGGTAAATACCAGGGCCTCGCATGTCGCATGTTTAAGGTCAGTAGCTTTTACTCGTAGAGTGTTGCGATAAATTATGGCGATACCACCGCCTTTTTTTGGCGCCTTGCGGTCTTGTCTGTAGACACAGTAATCCTCTGGCATGGCGGCTTTAAAATCTGGACCTGAGGCTTCATCTCCCCAAGTTTCGGTCAGAAACAAGAGGTCGATAGCATGACTAACAAGCAGTTCCAGTATATCAATCTTGTGGCAAGGTAGTGAGCGCGCGTTCACTAGTGCTGCCTGTATTGGTTTGGAAAGGATCTGTGTGTCTTGTATGGTGTTTTTACACAAGGTGCACATAAAAGGACCTCCTATAGGATCTACGTAGATACACACCAGTGGGTCATGTGTGTTGTAGAAGGTGTTGTTCAGTGCATGTAAGTCGTGTGAGGAATAAACCAACCTTGGTACTCCTGGTGAGGCAGGGGGGGTGGCCCTGGGCTCGGTCCAGGCGCAGACGGGCTTGGCTTTGGCGCGGCTTCGGCGCGCACCCGGCGCGCCCGCTGCGCCAGCCCGCTGCGCCGTCTGGCTATGACACACATATTATAGTATGAGGAGGGTGGGAGTCCTGCGCGACTAGAGCGCTGACCCCGCTACTCCTAAGATGGCGCCCACCGCCGGCCGACGCCTGAAATCGTCTGCGTCGGTGGTGGCTAGAAGAGGGAACGTGATAAGAGTGTCAGTGTACCTCAAGTAATTTTCCCACTTAATTCTAGTTGGAAGCCCCCCAAAGTACAATTTAAAATTACGATCGAACAATTATACTGTTAGTAGTAAAAGCGATTAAAAAAGCAAATTCCTTGTCCTAATACACTAGTAAAACAGCGTTAGCTCGCAGCCCCTGCAGCTGTCTCGGGGAGAGCTTCTAAGGCAGTGCGGCCTCTAAGACAATGAGTTTAAATATCACGGGAGGGCGGGAGTCCTGCGCAACTAGAGCGCTGACCCCGCTACTCCTAAGATGGCGCCCACCGCCGGCCGACGCCTGAAATCGTCTGCGTCGGTGGTGGCTAGAAGAGGGAACGTGATAAGAGTGTCAGTGTACCTTAAGTAATTTTCCCACTTAATTCTAGTTGGAAGCCCCCCAAAGTACAATTTAAAATTACGATCGAACAATTATACTGTTAGTAGTAAAAGCGATTAAAAAAGCAAATTCCTTGTCCTAATACACTAGTAAAACAGCGTTAGCTCGCAGCCCCTGCAGCTGTCTCGGGGAGAGCTTCTAAGGCAGGTTTTCGCTGAACTAGTGAAAACATCCCACTAAGGTTGCGCTTTGTTTTTCCCTTTAGAACGCTGAAATCAACAGCCCCATTCATGTGCAAATGAGAGATCAAACCAAGGTAGGCAATCTCTCTTTGAATTCTCCAAGCGAGTGTTAAATACAATTTGCACGCCGCTAAGCCCCTGAATGTCAATCTTTCTCATATCCCAGAATCCAAATTGATGGTTACGCCGCTGCTAATGGATCCTGCCAGCACTCGGCACTACCTAAAGTAAAAGGTACGCTTTCACTTCCCCAAACTGTTTTAGCTATCGATACATTCAATGAATCACTCACTTAAAAAACATCCTTGAAATCTTTCTAGGCTTCTCTGCTTGGCCACGTTATTAATTTAAACGGACCTCCAAAAGACCCCCTCTGAAATTCTACACTGACCAGCCTTGGTATGTAGCCCACACCGTCATTATAGCTACTTCATGGTAATAAGGAGCCCACACATTAGACTAAGCAAAACATTGCTTTTGTATCCTACAGATAGAAGATACACACAGCCCTGATGACAGACCAGTGACTCCAGTCTGGTCTAGAAACGCGTCGGCAGTGTTGGTTGGGAGATACAAAGTATCATTGTTGTATAAAAGCTAGGACCGGCTGGTCCAGCATTAAAACATATATGTCATTTAATTACTTATATTTTATCCTCCCAACCCCTAGTTTCTCTCATTCAGTGTTTGCAAGTTTTTTGTTGTTTGTGATAAAAATGTTTGTATTATGTTTTCAATAATGTCTGATGTGAGAATACTTTCCAATGTATGTCATAATGGTTTCTAAATGTGTAAATAGTCTTTGCCTTTAATGTTTGCTAAATTTTGTTTAGCCTTGTAAATATTTGTAATCAATGTCTTTTTTCTGTCAGCAATTTTTTCAAAATATAAAAAACAGAAAATGATTGACACAAAATAATGGTGTCTAGGGTAGCGATAATAAATTGTTTCTTACCCTATATCAAAAAATCGTATTGAGTCACTGTGGTTTGGGCACTTCGTGTTGCTTCCTAAGTTGATTAGGGCAGAGCCCCCCCCTACCATGAAAAGAAACCTGAAAACCCCTGCTCTCTGCCCTTGGTCCACAATCACCTGAAAAGAAAATTGGCTTAGCACGTTTCACATAAGAATGACCAACGACCCATACTACATGTGTCCTCCTCCTGTCTTCTTGTTTTTGCCGTGTCGCTGGTGATCGTATTCGATGAGGTACTAGTTTCCCCCCTGCGTCACAGGCGCGAGAAACTGAAACGAAACAGACAACAAGGCAGGTGTCAGGCTGGTTTGCCAGTACTTTACAACATGTGCAGCCGCACATAGCGCTTATATGCGTTGGAAGACCATCTCCCAATCCTCTTTACACTGGTGGCATGCAAACCTCTCGCTGTTGCTTCAGTGGCCGCACCTATACGGAAAGAATGTGTCCCAAATTCTTCGGGGTTCAAACCCGCCTTGGTAATTGCCATTGCTAACACTCTTTGGAACTGGAACCTGGTCAATGGGGTACCATCCGCATGTATTAACAATGCCCCCATTGCCCCGGCCACCCGTTGCCTGAGGTATGCCTCCACATGTGACACTGGGCAGCATGGGTTGGTTGGTGCCCGGTGTAGTACCAGGCTATCCCCCCTGGCCTCCTGATCAATTTTTGATTTCCGTATAGTTATCCAGATTGACTCACTCCTTATCGTGATGTCGTCCAGCTGAAGCCCACCCAACCTGTCCAGATTGTTGTGGGCCACCAGCTCGCTTACCCGCAATGCTCATAAAAGGCCAAAGCAAACGCAGCTTTAAATAGGAGTACTTCCCCCGGGGAGCTACATGTGTCAGAGAAGGCATCCAATACTCGAGACAACCGTTCCAAACCTACTGGCCGTCTGTAATCAGTGGTGCTTGCCTGTAGGCGTCGCCACCCCTTCAATGCCTTCCACACTAAAAAACTGTTTTTGGGGTCCCTAACACCTTTTAACTGCGCAAAGAAAGAGACAGCCGTTTTGTGTCTGCTAGCTGTCGCCGCTGAGCACCCCTCTCCGTGCAGTGCATCCATGTATGAGGTAAAATTCATCTCCTGCCCCCACTTGACTTCCTATCCCTGTCCCCAAAAATTGCAATAAGACATGAACGCCCATTCGTATGCTGTCCTGGTCCTGGGTGCTAAGCTGGCTGCCACGAGGTTCTGTAGTTGGGGGCACCAATTTGCCAAAGTGTTGTTGGGAAGTGCGCTGGTGAAGCTTCTGCCGCAGGTAAGTGTTCCCTGAATACCTGCATCTTAAAGCGAGAGAGGGCGTCAACTGCGTTATTTAAGACCCCTGGGACATGTCTGGCCCTAAATTGCACATTCAACTTTAAGCATCTTAACACAAATTCCTTTATGAGGCGGAGTATAAACTTACACCGCGATGCCTGTTGATTGATGCATTCCACTACAGTCATGTTGTCTGACCAGAAGATCACAGATTGATTGGACAATTGCTCAGGCCAGACCGTTAATGCAACCCATATTGGGAAGAGCTCTAGAAAACCAATGTTTGCTGTCAAACCGCTTTCTTCCCACTACTCCGGCCACCTTTGTGCCACCCACTTGTTGCCAAGTATGGCGCCAACCCCCACGCTGCCAGCAGCATCGGTCCATAGACCTAATTCCGCCGACGTAGTGGGGGGGCCGCACCACACCACTCTGCCATTGAAATCCTCCAGGAATGCCATCCATATTCGCATGTCCTGGCGAACTTCGACTGACAGTCTCGTGTGATGATGCTTGTCCTGCAGGCCTTTCATGGCCTGCGCGATTGAGTGGGAAATTGGGCGTGCCATAGGTATCACTCTTAATGCAAAATTCAGCTGGCCAACAGTCTGTTGAAGCTGCTGCAATGTGACCTTCTCTTTCACTAAACATTGCGGTAGGGCTGCTCTGAATTTCACAACCTTTTCCTTGGGTAACCTGAAACAACCCTCCCCTGAGTCCAATTCAATGCCTAAGACTTCCAAACATGTCGACAGCCCTACCATTTTCCCTGGTGCCAGCGGGACCCCAAAAGCCCGCATGAGCACGCGAAATTCCTGCAATGCCCACGCACACTCCTGAGAGCCCGCCGCCCCAAGCAAAAGGAAGTCGTCCAGATAATGCATCACATGCTGGTGGCCTGTTGTCAGTCTCATAACCCATTCTAGGAATTAACTGAATGTCTCAAAGTATGCACATGACACAGAGCAGCCCATGGGCATACACATATCCATATAGTATTTGCCTTCAAAGCAAAAACCCAGCAGGTGTTGGTCCAACGGATGTACTGGCAGTAGTCGGAAAGCTGATTCAATGTCTGATTTTGCCAACAATGCCCCGGGACCCAGAACTCTCAACATCTCTACTGCCTGGTCGAAAGACTCATATTTCACGCTGCAAATGCCCTCATCGATTGCATCATTCAATGATGCACCCCTAGGTGCTGAGAGGTTGTGTATGAGTCTGAATTCGCCCTTTTCTTACTTCGGGACCACCCCTAGGGGTGAGCAAACAAAGTTAGGTACTGGGATGTCCTCGAAAGGACCCGCTACCCTACCAAGGCGTAGCTCTTTCACAATTTTGGACGCCACCACTCCACGGTTGTGTCTAACTGACAACTGATTCCTACACTCTGGCGTCCCGGTGTATCCCCCGCTGGAATCGAAAACCATGTGTGAAACCTTCTTGGAGCAGCCTAGCAGAGGCATGGTCTGGGTACCTGTTCAGCCAAGGAATCATAGCCAGGACATCGATGGGTGAGTGAGCAACTTGCAGGTATCCCCCACTATTCCTGTTTCCTCTTCCCCCTGTTGCCTGATGTACTACCCTTTGAACGGCATGCTATTTCTGGGTGGGATGAGTGGCCGCATATGTAGCATGCGTGTCTGAATTTGCAAGTGCCCGCTGGCCTGGTGCAGGTGTGCCTGTTAAAGTCCCAACACACGTCCTTACCACCTCCATTGCCCCTGGCCTTACTGGAACCATCCCCCCCTTGCGCTGGCCGAAAGGGCTGCTGTGGCTTGGGCGAATATCCTTTGTTCCAGCTTGTGCCACCCCCTGTGGACTGACCACCTGAGAACTGGCCATGCCAGGAAATGGAGTCTACCTTGTCCGTTGTCTCCCCTAGGGCGTGCGGCCCTTTTTAAGATGATGTCCTTACCGCGGTTCCAATATGCCCTCCAGAATAGTTTTGATGTCATCCCGTCGAAATATTTTCGGGAAGTAGAATCGTTGCAGAGGCAAATAATATGGAACGGACGTTCACGCATAGCTCTTCCGAAATTGACACTCCCCTGGTATGATGGCGGTATAGCCCTCCCGGATATTCATAGGTATTATTGGGCCTCCCACCTTGCTGCTATCAACCACGAGATGTATGGCCCAGCGTTGAATCCAGCATTTGAAATGGACAAGTGGCTGCTCCCGGGTGGTGATTACTATAGGGCACTTTATTCGGGATCCTCCCGTTCACAGCTCACGGGACCTACCGCTATAGCTGTGCAGGTATGGCATAGCGCAACGGCGGCTATGGGCTGGAGTGATAAATTAACGGGTGTGACACCGCTCTATGCCTCTGCGAAGCTGGGTGGCCTACGGAGGATGAAGGGATTTGATAAGTGGGACATGATCGGTATTGGTAAAGTGCGTGATCTCTGGGTTAAAGGAAAGGTTAAGGCCTTCTCGGAACTGCAAATAGAGTATAAGCTGAGTGACAGGGAAAGATTTCGTTACATCCAGGTACGTCATGCTCTGAACTCTGTGTTGCCAGTGGGTAGTGCTATTCCGGATTCCTCCCCCCTCCAAGATCGTATACTAGATGGCTATGTGCCGGATAGTACTATCTCACTGTTCTATAAGAAAATGATTAATGACCGATCGAGTCTGCTCGATCGCCTCCGTGAGGCCTGGATTGCTGATGGTATTGAACTGGATGACGAGGACTGGCAGTCCGCGATCTCCTCTCCCAAGGAGGTGGCGTTCCCGGCCCGCCTCCGTCTGGTCCAACTCAAGGTCCTCCACAGAGTCTATGTCACTGGTCCCCGTCTGATTCATATGGGTTTCTCTACGGATGGCATGTGTCGCGTGGGTGTGGTCTCCTTGGCACCTATCTCCATATCATATGGGAATGCCCTGAGGTGGTGCAATTTTGGAAACGTATACATGAGCTTATGGATGACGTTACGGGTGTTGTGATGATGCCGGAAGCCCGACAATGTTTATTGAATGTATGGGGTCCGAATGACTATGACGTGTCGCAGCTTCGGTGGGTGACTCTGGCCAATATGGTTGCGAAGAGGGATATTGCTCAGTTATGGGGATCCCCAAGGCCGCCTACAGTGACTGCTTGGAAAGAGAGTCTGGACTGGTGCATGTTTCGAGAGAAAACAGTGTATATCGCAAGAGGCAGGCCCAAAAAATGGGGGAAGATTTGGAACCCTTGGAACTCATACCGTGGAGATATTTGTACGCCCCCGCTTACCGCTATCCCAAGTCCTTCAAAGTCGCCCTGACCTACATTCCTTCTAGCTGTGGTATATTGTGCTGTTCATATGCAATTCTGCCTCTGCCTCCCTCCCCTCATCTGTATTCAAAGACTTTTTTCTCCTGCTATCATGTATCTCCCGTCCTCCTTGAGCGCAGACCTAATGGCTGTATTATTACTGTACTGCCTTGCTTGTTTGTTTGATGTTTTGTTTCTTTGTGTTTCAAATAATAAAAAGTTGCACAAAAAAAAACTGTGCGCAAGCCGAGCCTTGAAAAATACTGGGCATGTAACTCATGCAAAAATGTAAGAATTTAACAGGGTCCTCCACAATTCAAAAAAGTGTGTTTCTTTGACCTGCTGACGAGTATTTTGCACCTCAATACATCATATTATTTCAGAAGAATTCAGTGTTGTAATTGGGGGGGGTATTATTCTGGCAACCAATAAATTGTGGGTCGGTATCTGGCAGCAGACAGCAGGTGGACACAGGAGAGGCGGAGTTATGAAAAGTAGAGTCGGACAGTCAACGTATACATTTATATATTTTCAATCTCTGCCAGAAACATATAGGTAACAAGGAGAAACCTGACAGTAAATGTGTTGTGGCTTGATCACAAAGAGAGGTCAAGACACCTGCTGAAGAGATCTTTGATAAGATAACTCTTGTGGCTAGCGTACTTCCTGGAGACATCTTTGTTTTGGCTAGTCACAGTTTTGACTTAAATTAGCTTAGTTGGATAATGTGCCTGCTGAAAGCACATTGTGTAACACACAGTGCACACATCTTTTGTAGATATGTGAGTGGTTCACTGCTTTTGTTACTTGCATGGACATAACTTGAAATATTTCTAACATAGCAGAGGAAGCTATAAACCGACATCAAGGAGCTGCTTACATGCAAACTGCAAGACATGGGCTTTGAACCTTGTTGTTTGTCTCAATTTGTCCTTATTCTAAGTTTGCTAGATAAGGATACCTTTGGGTGGGAATTAACCCCCAGATGCATCAAAGTTATGTTTTGCGAGTCCTTAATAGCGAATTTTAAGGATTCGCTATTAAAGACTCGCAAAGCGGGATGCAAAGCGGGATGCATGTAGGAATCGCAATATTATTTGCGATTTCTACTGATTCCTTATTTGCGATTCGCTAATTGCTAATTGCAAATAAGGAATGGCTTTCCCATTCATTCCTATGGGCCTAAAGGCCCATAGGAATGAATGGGGAGTCATTCCTTATTTGCGATTCGCAATTAGCGAATCGCAAATGTGCCTCAATTTCAAGGGTGCCAGGGTGTCAGGTGTGCCGTGGACAGCATTCATCAAGGGGAGTGACCGTAGTGCATTTCCACCATTAGCCCTGGAAGAAGAGGATTATCTCGAAACGCGTCAGCGTTTTGGTGGGATCTGTGAAAGGAGCAGGCTGGTGTTTTCCTTTCTGCTTAAATAAAGTGTTAGCTTGGAACACTACGGTGATGTTCGAGTGCTCTTCAATTGAACGACCAAACCAAGAGTGAGCCTCATGTTACTGGCGGCAGTCGTGCCGCCGAAGAGCACCACCCCGAGAACCTGGGGACTCCAGAGGTCGGCATTTGTGGGCGTCTGTATGGGGAGTTGTGACAAGGAGTGGTGGACCCCCAGAACTGACCCTGTAATGCCTCCTTCGTTGCAGACGACCCCTTGGGAATCAGAACAGGTAAAAAGTACCCGGTCCCTTTAACTGGGCGTTTTCTGAGGATGAGGCCCAACCTCCAAACCACGTCAGTGCAGCGGGAGTGGACAAAGCCCAGGAAGCCTGGTTCGGGGCGTGCGACGTCACCCCGGTGGAGCAGGAGAGGAGCGGAGTTGCATACGGAGAACGGAGAGGAGGACGGAGCGACGAAACCAGGCGGAGAACGGAGGAAGAGAGCGAGGAAAGCGGAGAAGGGTCCCAAGGAAAGCCAGGAGGCCAACGACATCACGAGCCGCCGTGCCACGCTCCCGGGGGAGGAGTGTGGCTCACTCAGGTACGGCAGCGTATGGCGGCCTGGGTGGGAAGCAAGCGCGTGTAGAAAGTGTACATAGCCCCTTTCGGTCCATAGTCATCCCCTCCTCGTGTTCCTTTACCCCGCGTATACCCCTCACCTTCTGTGCTCACTATCTCTCACTTGTGCAGAGTGTATAGCCTCACCGGGTGAACCCCTCGCACACCACACGGTCCCAAGGTGCACGAACCCCCAGAGGACAATAACACTAACGGCCCTGTTTCTGTTGGTCTTCTCTTCCCTGGGGAACCCAGAGCCTGTGGAGAAGATGCCGCGTCCGGACAGCCCAGAAGAGAGACGCAACCGGACAGCACAGAGGGGACTTCTTCCACCGCCAAAACGGATCCAAGTCAATTCGCCAAAGAGAGACTGACTTTTAGAACCAGAAGGACCCTAATGTTAAACGTGAAACGGGGTATCCCAATAAAGCCTGCATTACAACAACAGACTGGTGTGTCTCTAATCCCTGACCCACCTGCCAGGTCCACAGGAGTATCATCGAGGAATTTAGGAGGACATTTGCCTGCCGGAGCTCATTGGGGGCTCCGTAGTCAGCAGGACATTTTGCACGTTTATTCAAACCGGCACTACAAAGCCCATAATACTATGCGGAATGCACACACGGCAAACGATCAACAGGTGTGCCATGGACAGCATTCATCAAGGGGAGTGACCGGAGTGCATTTCCACCATTAGCCCTGGAAGAAGAGGATTATCTCGAAACGCGTCAGCGTTTTGGTGGGATCTGTGAAAGGAGCAAGCTGGTGTTTTCCTTTCAGCTAAAATAAAGTGTTTGCTTGGAACACTACGGTGATGTTCGAGTGCTCTTCAATTGAACGACCAAACCAAGCGTGAGCCTCATATATATATATACTGCCGTTTGCCGTTCTGAAACTGGTGCAATAAATCATCTTGCCTTACTTTTGGATTCGCTGGTCTTTGTTCGCCACTGGCTGGAGGTTCAAGAGCGTGTGTTTGGATCTATCTATATATATATATATATATATATATATATATATATATATATATATATATATATATATATATATATTCAGGTCCACAATACGTAGCAACGCTACGTTCCTGCACTCTCCTCGAGAAACCAGGGATCACCATTCAATACAAAGTGCGCTTTTCCAAATCCATTTTATTCATTCAAATGCAGCATCGTGATGAAACACGGAAAAAACCCAACGCGTTTCGGCGAGGAAACTCGCCTTGGTCACGTTTCCTCGCCGAAACGCGTTGGGTTTTTTCCGTGTTTCATCACGATGCTGCATTTGAATGAATAAAATGGATTTGGAAAAGCGCACTTTGTATTGAATGGTGATCCCTGGTTTCTCGAGGAGAGTGCAGGAACGTAGCGTTGCTACGTATTGTGGACCTGAATATTGATACAAGGTTACCTTTGCCCTTGAACTGCACCGCTGTCTTGGTGTCCTGGCGCTGCGAAGGATGTGGACCTGAATATATATATATATATAGATCCAAACACACGCTCTTGAACCTCCTGCCATATATATATATAGGTTGTGCAAATCTGGAACATTTGGAATAAAAAATAAAAGATAAACATCTTAAAAAGTACCCGTGAGTGCAAATCTTTCTTCGTAAGGAGAGTGGGAAGAATATATATATATATATATATATATATATATATATGCCAGAAAGGTTCCTACTATGCGAAGAACCGGGAGAAAACACAGCGGGATTATCAGGTGGGTATTTTATTCCAGCATGGCATGACGCGTTTCGGACGTAATGCCTTTCTCAAATGCCTGCTGCAACATGAGTCCTCATAGCCAGTCAGCTTTAATGTAGTTCATGTCGTTTTCCCATTGGTGGGTAATCCAGGTGGGTTGTATTACTAGGACCAACCACTGTGGCTGCGTCGGCAAACCACAGTACCCAGAATGCACTGCCACTGCTCCCCGGGTGCACGTCCAGCATCAACACCTCTTAATCTCTTCATGAGTCCTGGATATTATAAAAACGTGCTCCCGCTGAAATGGCGACCAAGTTGCTGGTGAAATAAACTTCCCACCTGGGTCCCGCCATACACCTCAACCGCATATGTCCAGATGCAAATAGCCCCGTAGTCACGGATTAAGTAGTCCGGAACCTTCCGTGAAGTCACGGGCTGCAGTCTACAGCGGAGCCTTGTTGCTGGATGCGGTGGGCCAGAGTCTGCCAATACCTTGGAGAAAAAGAAGATGCCGAAGCTGCCCTTTGGATCTCTGACCTCTTGGAAGGCGGGTTTCCTCCAGCGCGCTCGGGGCTTGCGCGCACAACATGCCAGAAAGGTTCCTACTATGCGAAGAACCGGGAGAAAACACAGCGGGATTATCAGGTGGGTATTTTATTCCAGCATGGCATGACGCGTTTCGGACATAATGCCTTTCTCAAATGCCTGCTGCAACATGAGTCCTCATAGCCAGTCAGCTTTAATGTAGTTCATGTCGTTTTCCCATTGGTGGGTAATCCAGGTGGGTTGTATTACTAGGACCAACCACTGTGGCTGCGTCGGCAAACCACAGTACCCAGAATGCACTGCCACTGCTCCCCGGGTGCACGTCCAGCATCAACACCTCTTAATCTCTTCATGAGTCCTGGATATTATAAAAACGTGCTCCCGCTGAAATGGCGACCAAGTTGCTGGTGAAATAAACTTCCCACCTGGGTCCCGCCATACACCTCAACCGCATATGTCCAGATGCAAATAGCCCCGTAGTCACGGATTAAGTAGTCCGGAACCTTCCGTGAAGTCACGGGCTGCAGTCTACAGCGGAGCCTTGTTGCTGGATGCGGTGGGCCAGAGTCTGCCAATACCTTGGAGAAAAAGAAGATGCCGAAGCTGCCCTTTGGATCTCTGACCTCTTGGAAGGCGGGTTTCCTCCAGCGCGCTCGGGGCTTGCGCGCACAACATGCCAGAAAGGTTCCTACTATGCGAAGAACCGGGAGAAAACACAGCGGGATTATCAGGTGGGTATTTTATTCCAGCATGGCATAACGCGTTTCGGACGTAATGCCTTTCTCAAATGCCTGCTGCAACATGAGTCCTCATAGCCAGTCAGCTTTAATGTAGTTCATGTCGTTTTCCCATTGGTGGGTAATCCAGGTGGGTTGTATTACTAGGACCAACCACTGTGGCTGCGTCGGCAAACCACAGTACCCAGAATGCACTGCCACTGCTCCCCGGGTGCACGTCCAGCATCTGTTAAAAGTTAGGCTGAAAACCGTCAACATTATCGGCGCCCTCTTGCTCTCCTTAAACCTTTTGTGCGCGTAAAACAGCCGCCATCTTGGACACCATGGCTTCCCCGCTCTCGCCGAGAGCCAGCGCGTCTCTCTCTCTCTCTCTCCTAACTTCGCTGGCAACCCCCCCCTGCTTGCACCTGCCTTGAGTCATAAACCCCTCTTCGGCACTGCTCTGCCCCAGGCTCTCATCCTGTTCCCAGCGCGACACCTCCCTGCTTCCCCGTCATGACCTCCGGCCCTTTTGATGCAAACCCCTTTTCCCCGTGTGTCCGTCTGTCTTCCCCGTTCCCAGGCCGACACCTAGCTCTGCCGATACCATTCTCTTGCCCCTCCCCATACAATAGGAAGCTTCCCTCCTCAAAGGACCCCCGAGATGATCAAAGCCCCCCCCATCCCACGAGATCCGATCGAAACCCGCACACTCCGTGAATCGGCGGAATACCCAGCTGCGCAATGATCATCACCTGTTGTGAACGGGGCGGGGACTTCCACTGTAGCCTTGCATGGGAACGGGCTGGGAAGGGGGGATTCTGAGGATGTCTTTCCGTACATCAAAGTATCGACGAGAATGTGTTACATGTAATAAAGAGATAAACTCGTGTATAAGAGGCCAGGCCTCCGGGATGCAGTTAGAGCACCTCAGAACGATACCTTCTGTCCGTTTTCGTTGTGTTCTCCTCCGGAGCGAATAAAAACCTTGTTTCCTGCCTTCCAGTCTCCAGCGCCTGCCTCTTCAATAGTTTAACTTCTTTGTGGGTTCAAGAGGCGACATCGCCGGGCAATAATTAAGGATCTTATATTCTGGTTGGTAGTGCCCCCCCAGTTTGTATTTTCCCAACAATTGGCGTCCCAAGCGTGGGGCCCATCAGCGACCCATGGATCCAGTGGGAGAGGTCCTGACGACAAAGTGAACGACTGCAACGATCGGGAACGCGTCTGTCCGATAGACCCTCGTCTGACAGCCGATCATCCGAACTTCACTGGTTCCGAACAGACCTCTCTCGAGTGATCTACGGTCCTGACTGGGAACCATCAGGAGTGCCGCGAGGATAACGAAGAAGAGAGGACGATCGGGCGCTGGATTCGGAAGTCAGGAAACTGTCCATGCGGTCCGGGTAAGGTCGTGTTACCACGACAAATTGCGAAAAAATTGCTTGATTGTTAAATACTAGTATTGCTCTTTTTGTTTAATTGGAGATTCACTGTCTGCAAACGGAGAAACAACAGGCTCTCTCTTTGCAAGCAGTGGAGGATAGGTAGGGCAGACAACCGTGCTTATTTTTCTCCCCCACTCAATAGTCACCTGAAACTGAGCTGTTGTTCACAAACTATTGTTTCCTGGAGATTCCCTGTCTGCAAACAGGGAAGAGACCACCCTTTTTGCAGATAGTGAAAAAGGTAGGTAACGCAAATCTTTGCGGACCTACTCACTCTCCCCATTGCTATTTGTCGGTCTTTTGTTATCTTGATCCATGAGGGATTCACTGTCTGCAAACGGAGAAACAAAGGTCTCTCTCTTTGCAAGCAGTGGAGGATAGGTAGGGTAGCAGCCGTGCTTATTTTTTTTTCTCCCTCACCCTATAATTGCTTGAAACTGAACTGTTGTTCGCAAAATTATTGTTTCCTGGAGATTCCCTGTCTGCAAACAGGGAAGAGACCACCCTTTTTGCAGATAGTGAAAAAGGTAGGTAACGCAGATCTTTGCGGACCTACTCATTCTCCCCATTGTTATTTGTTGGTCTTTGGTTATTGTGATCCATGAGGTATTCACTGCCTGCAAACAACGTAGAATAGAAATATTCTGTCTAGTCTTTGCACCTAGTGATAAGATAGGCAGTGCTGACTTTTTAGTCCCTCGTTACGAGCCGTCATGTCTGTCTTCTCCCCATTGATTGGTAGCCTGTTTAGCCCGGACCGCTTATTAGAGATGGACCATCCAGCCCCACTGGAAGGCACCCCTAATAAGGACATGTTCATGAAGCATGGATTGACCGCTATTGCCTATAGTAAACTATGGCATAAATATACAAAACAAGGTCAAGAAAGTCAATGGCCCCTGATAGGATCCTTCGATGATGACAAAATAAAAACGCTAGAAACTGCCCTAGGTAAAAACAAGACAACACCTACTATGCTTGATAGCTTCGGCATGTGGCGAAAAGAAACTGAACAGCGTAAAAAGAAAACTGAGAGTAGGTTGGAAAAAGAGCTGCAAAAAGCAGCCCACCTAGCTGCTCAGAAGCTAAAAAAGGAGATAGAGGAAAGAGAGAAAGCTAAACAGAAACTAGAAAGGGAAACGCCAAGCCAGTGTCCGGTTAGAACCCCCTCCATGCTCTACCCTGATTTACCCTCGAAACGACAAGCCAATGAGGACCTGCTGTTAGGTCCCCCTATCATCTACATGCCCCCTCCATATGCCCCTTCTCGACCCTTGGCGCAGCACGCGCCACCCCCAGGTACAAGCGAAGGTACCGCCGCAGCGTCGGCCCCAATGGCCTCTGTGCCAGCCGAACCCCTGGTATTAAAACCCGCATCAACGGCAACGTTAGACGAGCATGAGACTCGAGGGGCTGGCCTTGCAAGAACAAACAGACTAGACAAAGATGAGCGAGCGGGGATCGACAAAATAGCAAGGACACTGGTAGAAAGGAAGGATGATGAAGAGTACATCACAGATATGTTCAGCTCGTATACAGGGAGTCACAGACGACATTTTACCGTACGACTGTGTTATCATGTCTTGAATGCATACGAGGACCGATATCGAGACAAAGGTCCCGAGAACCTAAGGACTCTGTACCGGAAGGTCGATATCGGGGATGAGGGCGAGTGTGATGTGTCGGACCTCCTTACGCGTACGCTTGAGGTTTTCCGCCACCTCACTGAACGAAAGCCGGGAGCTAAATCCACGGCCCCCGTAGTGACCGAACCACCAACCGAGCAATCTAACACCATGATGCCGATACGTGAGGCTGCCCCTTACTGGGTTCCCCCTCGAGGCACAGGGACTCACGATGATGCAAACAACCAAGATGCGAAGGGAAGGGTAGTATACAACTGGGTCTACCAGCCATGGGACCGGCAAGAGATACTGACATTCCGGAAATCTCTACCCGACCTACGTAAAAACCCCACTGCCTTCTATACTGAATTGGGTACAGCCCTGGGTTCAACTATCATGACCCTGGCTGACATCGACTTGTTCTTCGGGTTATGTCTACCAGCTGATGTGTGGAAGCAAATCCGGAAAGTCGACCACCTTGAGCTGTTCGGACATACCTGGCCACAACTCGATGACTTGGATAAACAACGGGGACCAGGACAAAAGCCATTGAAATCCATTCTAGACCTCCCAGATAAAATTGTAGAGAAATTAAAAACCCTGATCCCAGAAAAGAAAGTGGACTGGTCGATAGTAACAGCCTGTCGCCAAAAACCCCAGGAGGATGTATCGGAATACTTCTCCCGGTTTGAAACGGTGTTCTCCGATTACAGCGGCCAGGACATGACCACTGCAACCGGACACCATCTGTTTGTCCAGAATTATGTTAAGGGCCTATCATTGGACATCTCCCAGAAACTACAGGCCAGCGAGAGTAGTTGGGCAGCCTCCAAACCTACAGCGATTCTTCAAATGGCCCAATATTATGAGCATCAGAAAAATGAAAACGATAGGGCGACAGAGAAAAAGAAGAAAGACTTAAAAGAGAGGGTGATGATTGCCAAACTGCAAGGGGTGACTATAGGACGAGACCAATACCGGGGAAACTACCAGACAAACGCCCCTAAGACTGCATTTCCCCAGGACCGCACTCTGACTCCCTACAGTGGACGCACAGACCTTAGAGATGACCAGTGCGCTTTCTGCAAAGGGACTGGCCATTGGAAATCCCAGTGCCCAGTTCTCCTGGAAATGATCAGGAACAGAGACCCCAGGGATGTAGCAAACGGACCGAGACCTAAGGGAACACAACGAGGGCCCCCAAATGACGCGACTAATGACAGATCAAGCAGACCGAATACGTTCGATCGACCCAGACAGAACCAATATCAACAATCTGACTATGACGACACTCACACCTTTGCATAGGACAGCCAAGGGCGAGGGAGGGATCCAGTCGAGCTCTATGTTGACCAGCAGGGCCCTTATGTCACTGCTAAGGTCCTGGGTACCAAGTCTCCATTTCTGGTAGACACTGGCGCAACACGTAGTGCGTTATCTAAACGACTGATTCCAAGGGCACCCTTGTCTGGCTCACTCATAACATCGACAGGTTTCGATGGAACGCCCTCCACCAACCCTTTGTCTGCCCCGATTCTCTTTGACGTAGAAAACAACACCACCGACACCACGTTCTTGCTTTCCTCCAATAGCCCTGACGCCATTATGGGACTTGACTTACTGAAACACTTCCGAGCGACGATTAGGTGTTCTCAAGATGGAGTTCGAGTGTTTCTTTACGACAACCCCGTTCTGCTTAAACATTGTTCCCCCCGACACATGTTTTCCATCACCGACGTCGACGCGTCCCTGCTTGACACCCTACCTCCGTATCTGTGGGCCAAAGCGGATTCGGACGTAGGGCGTATGTTAATTGACCCAGTGCACATTACTGTCCGACCAGACGCAACACTCCCAAAACTCCCCCAATATCGGATATCGCCAGAAGGCGAGAAGGCATTGGTAATGATTATCCAGTCACTGATAGACGCAGGAGTGGTAGAGGAAGTGGTTAGCAACGTTTGCAACAGCCCTATCTTGCCCATTATCAAGAAGCAGGGAGAGGGAGATGAGAAAGCATACCGTTTCATCATCGACCTCCGAGAGATCAACAAAGTGGTAGTACCCCAGTACCCTGTGGTCTCAGACATCACCACCATCCTGACCTTGATTCCATCCACTGCAACCACCTTTTCCGTCATCGACCTCAAGAACGCATTCTTCTCCATCCCCATCCACCCAGACAGCCGATATCTCTTCGGCTTTACCCTAAAATCCCGCTCATATAGGTTTTGCCGAGCCCCTCAAGGCTACACGGAGAGCCCTAGCATCTACAGCCAGGCCCTCAAAAGGCAACTAGACCAAGTCCGGTTACCCGACGGGGTGGTGTTGGTACAATATGTCGATGACATCCTTTTGGCAGCCGACACCACCCCTCTAGCGGTTACCGCCACCATTCAACTCTTGCACTTCCTTGCGGAAAATGGCCACAAGGTCTCCAAGAAGAAGTTGCAATTCTGCCTACCCCAGGTCACTTACCTAGGCCACCTTCTGTCCAAAGATGGAAGGAAACTCACCCCTGATCGAATCCAGACCATTCTAGACACCCCTGTCCCTAAAACCCAGAAGCAGGTTCGCTCCCTATTAGGCCTCACCTCCTTCTGCCGACAATGGTTGCCAAACTTCAGCCTCGTTGTAAAACCACTGCTCTCTCTCCTAAACAAAGACGTCCCTTTCCCACTCCCTTGGACTCCTGAGTGTCAAACCTCCTTCACAGAACTACGAGATGCCCTTTGCTCAGCCCCTGTCCTGGGTACCCCTGATTACAGGAAGCCCTTCTCCCTTTACACTCACGAAAGGGAGGGGTGCGCTTTATCTGTCCTGACCCAGGCCATCGGTCCTAAGCAACGACCGTGCGCTTACTTCTCTGCCACTCTTGACCCTGTCGCCAGAGCCTTGCCTGCCTGCCTTCGAGCTGTAGCTGCTGCTGCAGTCTCTATCCGACAGAGTGAGGGGATTGTACTCTCGAATTCCCTCACGGTACTGGTACCCCATGCAGTCGACACCCTCCTGAACCAAACCAAGACGCAACATCTGACGAGTGCACGACTGACTGGATACGAACTAACCTTGCTTGCCCCCCATATCACCCTGAAAAGATGCACCACACTGAACCCAGCAACTCTGTTACCCCTGCCAGAGAACGACCCCAATGTGCACCCCGTACATGACTGCGTGACTCTTACGGACGAACAGACCAGGAGTAGGGTCGATCTCAGAGACACAGCTTTCCCTGACCCCGACGGGGAGTTGTGGGTGGACGGTTCTTGCATCAAACTCTCCGATGGTACCACTTCCGCTGCCTATGCAGTCACCACGGCTCGAACTGTAGTAGAAACAGCCCGCATCACCCAGCGATCTGCCCAGGCAGCGGAACTGATTGCTTTGACGAGAGCCTGCATCCTGGCAACAGGAACCACGGCGAACGTTTACACCGACAGCCAGTATGCCTTCGGGGTGGTTCACCATTTTGGGCTCCTCTGGAGGGAGAGAGGATACTTGACCTCACACGGCACACCCATTCTGCACGGGGATTTAGTCTCCGCCTTAATCGAAGCTGTCCTCCTCCCCAACAAACTTGCCGTTATCAAATGCCAGGCACACAAGAAGGTGACAGACATTATTGGACAGGGAAATGCACTAGCCGACATCACCGCCCGAACGACAGCAGAAAATAGAACGACAACACGTATGTACGTGACCAGGTCACAAGCAGAAAACTGGACTGACGCCAAGGACACAATTAGAGACATACAAATGGCTAGCACACAACACGAATTGACTGAATGGGCACGGGTGGGATTGAAAGACGATGAAGGCTGCTGGCGGACAAAAGACACGAACAGATGGTTGCTACCTGATTCATACTTGATTCCCATATTAACCATGGCACACTCCCCAGCCCACATAGGATCAGCCCCCATGATCGAACTTGTCTCCAGGGTTTGGCACAATGACAAGATCCCAGATTCCGCCAAACGCCTGGTCCAACAATGCTTAATATGCCTGCAACACAACCCCGGGAAGGGAACTGTAGTACCCCGGGGGGGATTTGGGGTCCCAAACCACCCATTTGAAGTCCTGCAGATGGACTACATCCAGCTAGACAGATGCCAAGGCCTGAAATATGTACTTGTCGTGGTATGCGCATTTAGCAAATGGGTGGAAGCATATCCAACCCGTGACAACACCGCTATGGCCACTGCAAAGGTCCTGTTAAAGGAGTTTTTCCCCCGTTATGGCCTCTGTCGTGTTTTATGGAGTGATAATGGCCCCCACTTCGTAGCCAACGTTATCCAGCTCATCCTAAATGGGCTGGGTATCAGACAGAAATTCCACGCAGTCTTCCACCCTCAATCTGCTGGGCTTGTCGAACGCCACAACGCCACACTAAAGCTTAAACTGGCCAAAATAGTGGCTACGACGGGCCTGAAATGGCCAGACGCCCTCCCATTGGCATTGCTATCGATGCGCTCTACCCCCACCCGACATCACTTAACCCCTTATGAAGTTGTCTTCGGTCGACCCATGAGCGTCTGGTCTGCCCCGAAACCAACGTCCATTCATGACGTTCCGGATGTCCTAATGTCTGATTATCTGTACAAATTGACTGAAACTTTGTCTGTCCTTCATCAGCAGGTGCGGCAGGCCATCCCCGATGCTTCCAGGGGTCCGGGTCACGCCATCCAGCCGGGGGACTTCGTGCTGATCCGAAACTTTCAGCGATCAAAGAGTTTGGAACCCCGGTGGACGGGCCCCTGGCAAGTGCTGATCACCACTCGGACCGCACTTCGAGTGGAGGGGAAGAAACACTGGCTGCACGCTCATCACTGCAAAAAGGTCTCTCCAGCCCTGGCCACGACAGACACCGTCAACACCCAAGAAGAGCTCCTGAACCGGGACCGACCATCGTTGAGCTGCTACCCTGATACAGAGACACTTGAACTTTCAAAACATCCTGACCCCACTGTGCCATCTCGAGAAGGGTATTTCCTGCGTCGAAAGGAGGGAGCTTCGGCTAAGTAGGCCACGGACTAAGCTTAAGAATCTCAGAACGGTGACCCAAACTACCAAGGGTTACCTGGAGAGAAGCTAAAACTGAGTCTGTGGTCCTGCCCACTACCGAGCACCTTGAAGACGAAGATGATGGAAGCGCCAGATAAGAAGATGATGGAAGCGCCAAACAAGAAGCCGACTGAGACAACAGGAAATACCCACTACAGAAATCCGAGAACAGATAGACTCCATAGCTCAAAGACAATTGCACTCTTCATCGTAATCCTCCTCTGTTTTCTCCTCATGACTACGCTCTGGATTATGGAAGAACACGCACCTGCTCACGAAACATTCCTAACCACTGCTCAGCCTACCACCACGAAGGAACATTATCTAATTTCGCTCTCTCCTCAACTAAGAGAGAGGCGAAAGGAGTTTTGGAACAACTCTTTCGCGCAGCTACTTCACCAGCACAATCTTGCCACCAACGCCACCAACTGCTGGATCTGTGGGTTGCTACCCCATGCCACTGGACATTCAATACCATTCATCCCTTCACCCTTCTCCGTCCACGGCTCCTGCCTTGCCTGGCTGATCCTCCTGCAAGAGAGCTATACGGAAAATGCCACCTCCAGCAGAGCTGCAGCACATTCTTCTCATGGGGCCGGGCGAAACAAGACAAAGACACACTTCTGCCCGCTGACCCCCAGCGACTCAATCCAAATGGACATTCCGGCCAAAGAACGAATCGAAATGCAGGTGTTCCACAATCCAACCAGACCCACCTTCTCCTATCTGCGGAAACGAACGGCTGCCACTCTGACTGTAGCCCTGACGGTCATCAACGTCACAGGCCACATGTGTGTAGAAGGACTTGGGACACAGCTGGTGGGTCACAGCGCTTGCCGCTTTACCAGAACTTTGGACTCCACGGATCCACCTTCCTTTGTGTCATCCCCAAACATGTATTTCATCTGTGGCACTAAGGCCTACACCTGGCTCCCCAAAGGCTGGGGGGGCACTTGCTACATCTCCTTCGTCCTTCCTCCAACTTATGTGGCCCCAGCGAATCACCACAGGCAAAAACGAGCAAAAGACGTTGAGCAAGCCGACTCAACAGGAGCACAGTTCCTCGATGCTATGAAAGGACTCGTCCCCCTCTGGGGCCCGATGGCAAACAGCCGTGCCATCCGACATTTGACTCAGGCAGTCGAGACAACCATGAACATCACAGCGGGCATCTTTGCCAACAACACTGCCGAGCTCCAAGCGGTCCGTTTGGTGGCTCTTCAGAACCGCCTCGTTCTAGATGTGGTTCTGGCGGACCGTGGAGGAGCATGCCGCATTATTGGGGCCAGCTGTTGTACATACATACCGGACAACTCACCCTCAGTGTACAAAGCCATCGAACATCTTCACAGACTCTCCTCGGAAGTTCACCAAGAGCAAGAAGAATGGTCGCTTGGTGGTTGGTTCTGGGACACCATCAAAAGTTGGGGCTGGAGACTGCTCACCATTATCCTGATTCCCGTAGTTGTAATATGTGGCCTATGCTTAGGGATTCAATGTTTGCCACCTATGTGTTCTTTATGTGCGAGTTGTATTTTTCCCAAAACTGTGGACATTGGAAGCGAACACATGAGGGCATTATATGATGCCGAAGTTAGGAATTTGATGAAAATTGACATTGAGTAAGCAAGTTGGCTAGATATGTTGAAAAGGGAGGACTGTTAAAAGTTAGGCTGAAAACCGTCAACATTATCGGCGCCCTCTTGCTCTCCTTAAACCTTTTGTGCGCGTAAAACAGCCGCCATCTTGGACACCATGGCTTCCCCGCTCTCGCCGAGAGCCAGCGCGTCTCTCTCTCTCTCTCTCCTAACTTCGCTGGCAACCCCCCCCTGCTTGCACCTGCCTTGAGTCATAAACCCCTCTTCGGCACTGCTCTGCCCCAGGCTCTCATCCTGTTCCCAGCGCGACACCTCCCTGCTTCCCCGTCATGACCTCCGGCCCTTTTGATGCAAACCCCTTTTCCCCGTGTGTCCGTCTGTCTTCCCCGTTCCCAGGCCGACACCTAGCTCTGCCGATACCATTCTCTTGCCCCTCCCCATACAATAGGAAGCTTCCCTCCTCAAAGGACCCCCGAGATGATCAAAGCCCCCCCCATCCCACGAGATCCGATCGAAACCCGCACACTCCGTGAATCGGCGGAATACCCAGCTGCGCAATGATCATCACCTGTTGTGAACGGGGCGGGGACTTCCACTGTAGCCTTGCATGGGAACGGGCTGGGAAGGGGGGATTCTGAGGATGTCTTTCCGTACATCAAAGTATCGACGAGAATGTGTTACATGTAATAAAGAGATAAACTCGTGTATAAGAGGCCAGGCCTCCGGGATGCAGTTAGAGCACCTCAGAACGATACCTTCTGTCCGTTTTCGTTGTGTTCTCCTCCGGAGCGAATAAAAACCTTGTTTCCTGCCTTCCAGTCTCCAGCGCCTGCCTCTTCAATAGTTTAACTTCTTTGTGGGTTCAAGAGGCGACATCGCCGGGCAATAATTAAGGATCTTATATTCTGGTTGGTAGTGCCCCCCCAGTTTGTATTTTCCCAACACATCAACACCTCTTAATCTCTTCATGAGTCCTGGATATTATAAAAACGTGCTCCCGCTGAAATGGCGACCAAGTTGCTGGTGAAATAAACTTCCCACCTGGGTCCCGCCATACACCTCAACCGCATATGTCCAGATGCAAATAGCCCCGTAGTCACGGATTAAGTAGTCCGGAACCTTCCGTGAAGTCACGGGCTGCAGTCTACAGCGGAGCCTTGTTGCTGGATGCGGTGGGCCAGAGTCTGCCAATACCTTGGAGAAAAAGAAGATGCCGAAGCTGCCCTTTGGATCTCTGACCTCTTGGAAGGCGGGTTTCCTCCAGCGCGCTCGGGGCTTGCGCGCACAACATGCCAGAAAGGTTCCTACTATGCGAAGAACCGGGAGAAAACACAGCGGGATTATCAGGTGGGTATTTTATTCCAGCATGGCATGACGCGTTTCGGACATAATGCCTTTCTCAAATGCCTGCTGCAACATGAGTCCTCATAGCCAGTCAGCTTTAATGTAGTTCATGTCGTTTTCCCATTGGTGGGTAATCCAGGTGGGTTGTATTACTAGGACCAACCACTGTGGCTGCGTCGGCAAACCACAGTACCCAGAATGCACTGCCACTGCTCCCCGGGTGCACGTCCAGCATCAACACCTCTTAATCTCTTCATGAGTCCTGGATATTATAAAAACGTGCTCCCGCTGAAATGGCGACCAAGTTGCTGGTGAAATAAACTTCCCACCTGGGTCCCGCCATACACCTCAACCGCATATGTCCAGATGCAAATAGCCCCGTAGTCACGGATTAAGTAGTCCGGAACCTTCCGTGAAGTCACGGGCTGCAGTCTACAGCGGAGCCTTGTTGCTGGATGCGGTGGGCCAGAGTCTGCCAATACCTTGGAGAAAAAGAAGATGCCGAAGCTGCCCTTTGGATCTCTGACCTCTTGGAAGGCGGGTTTCCTCCAGCGCGCTCGGGGCTTGCGCGCACAACATGCCAGAAAGGTTCCTACTATGCGAAGAACCGGGAGAAAACACAGCGGGATTATCAGGTGGGTATTTTATTCCAGCATGGCATAACGCGTTTCGGACGTAATGCCTTTCTCAAATGCCTGCTGCAACATGAGTCCTCATAGCCAGTCAGCTTTAATGTAGTTCATGTCGTTTTCCCATTGGTGGGTAATCCAGGTGGGTTGTATTACTAGGACCAACCACTGTGGCTGCGTCGGCAAACCACAGTACCCAGAATGCACTGCCACTGCTCCCCGGGTGCACGTCCAGCATCAACACCTCTTAATCTCTTCACGAGTCCTGGATATTATAAAAACGTGCTCCCGCTGAAATGGCGACCAAGTTGCTGGTGAAATAAACTTCCCACCTGGGTCCCGCCATACACCTCAACCGCATATGTCCAGATGCAAATAGCCCCGTAGTCACGGATTAAGTAGTCCGGAACCTTCCGTGAAGTCACGGGCTGCAGTCTACAGCGGAGCCTTGTTGCTGGATGCGGTGGGCCAGAGTCTGCCAATACCTTGGAGAAAAAGAAGATGCCGAAGCTGCCCTTTGGATCTCTGACCTCTTGGAAGGCGGGTTTCCTCCAGCGCGCTCGGGGCTTGCGCGCACAACATGCCAGAAAGGTTCCTACTATGCGAAGAACCGGGAGAAAACACAGCGGGATTATCAGGTGGGTATTTTATTCCAGCATGGCATGACGCGTTTCGGACGTAATGCCTTTCTCAAATGCCTGCTGCAACATGAGTCCTCATAGCCAGTTAGCTTTAATGTAGTATATATATATAACTTCACTGAGAAGTTTAACCACATCCAACAATAAAGATTCTTAAATTAATTCTTTGTGTCTTTCTTTGTTTTTATTCTTTCAATGAGTTAGTTAATACAGCAATACAGGCAATCACTACAACCAACACGTGTTTCGTGCACACTGGCGCTTCTTCAGGACTGTTAAACACAGAAATCATCAATCAGTATTTTTCTTTCATAAATGCAAACAATATTCTACATAAATTATAATACAAACAATATATTTCCTTCTTACCAATGTATACACATATACACAATTATTTATAGTACTTATGTTTATTAAACAGTTATAACTCAACAATAATCACATTTCTCAGAATCAAATTGTACTACATTACATAAACATACAAAATAGATTATTGGTCTCTATAATATTATCTTTGTGCACTTATGCAATTAAACCCCAGGGATATCTCAATGTAGATCTAATAATTGCCTTTTAAGCTTTTCTTCTTCTGGTCTATGAAGTTAAATTAAAAAGCTGAGCTGAACATACTTCTTATCTCTTGAAAAAGTCTAAGTACTGTTCAAATTACCTCTCAAGTTACTTATTATGGTTCAATTAGCTGAATCCTGTCAATTAGATCATATCTTTAATCTGTTTCATCTGCATTGGTGTCCCTCACTGCAGTGGGTAAAACACATTTTGACTATGGTTAAGTCTTTGGGGATCCTAAAAGTACCCTTTCTATTTGTAAGTCCATAATTACAATATCAAAGAGGAGAAGGCTCAACAGTTTTGTTATAATTATGATTCATGACACACAATTGCACCTGCCCACGTGTTCCTCAAATTGGTATTAAGTAGTAACCTAAAGAAAACACAAGTGATTCCTTATCAATTGTCCTTCTTTGTATCTTCTTTTGTGTGTTCCCCTTGTTTTATAACATTTTAATTAATATCTCACCGTTGTGATTTGCTCTGAAGTGCTAGGTCTATCCATGTCAGATTCACTGCTACTCAGCCCAGTACTCGATGCTTCACTCAAGGTAATATTTTGTCTCCAATGTTTCTGTTACTCTTGTCTTTTCTAACTGTTCGATGAAACTTCCTAGCATATGTATAAACCCTCCTGTATCTGTAATCTCTTTCGTCTCTCAGGAATTTAATTCTCTTTTTTTCTTGGAGCTCCACTTGATACTTATCCATTATATTGTCCAGTATTTCAAAATTCTTAATGATATTCTCTAGACTATTTATATCCTCAATTTCCTTCTTAATCTCCCCAATCTCCTTCAATAAAACCGCTCTCTGATCAGCTGCAAATTCTATAAGCATACCCATGAGTTCTCTTGAAGGGACATTCAGTCTACCTTCCCATCTTTTTGCCTTTTTGTCCTCTAAATCCTCCACTGATGGAAATATATTAATTTGCAGTCCCCTGGGTATCCTTTCTACCCAGGGGACTGCAAATTAATCATTAATCATGGGGATGCTTATAGAATTTGCCGATGATCAGAGAGAGGTTAAATGTACAATACTGTACTTTCCAGCAGGGCTTTGTGCATTCAACAGCACGGTACCTGGACATTTCAGAAAAGGTGCTGTGCTTTAAATGGGACTGTATTGCTGCTTGCAGATCCCTGCATATCGGAAGGGTCTATTCCAGTCCTATTTATGTGAATGTTCTGGTACTTCTTGATCTGTGTTTATTATGAGGGCATATGGATGTGGAGTTCTGGAGAGGTACTGTAATGCCAGGGAACATGAGGGTCATTTACATGTTACCCATCCACCCAAAATTATAACTACGTACCCACTCACACGACATGTGCATGAGCGAGTATATAGAAATAAAAATACCCCAACCTCAACCCTTAAGGAACACACTGCCAAAACAAAAATGACCTGGTACAAGCTCTAAGGAAGGTCAAACCATGTGGCTTCAGAACAGCTTCTCAGGCCCTTGTACTCCATAAGAAAGATGAGTGGGGACTGTCTGTCTGCGTCCAATTTCTGTGCTAAGATGCAAAGGTTTGGTGTCTGTGGAATCAGCATAACATTCAGGCAAGATGTGCATGCATATGCTAACTCACCCACTCGTCCACGGTGACTATGTGAGGACAATCTTATCCAAGTGCCTTGGAGATATTTATCTTGGCAGTGCCTCTTTATGTTTTAATCATGCTTTCAGTAAACACTATAGCATTAAAAATACCTTAAGTATACACTGGAGGAAATGTAGCCATTTAGGGTGACTGGGAGGTTGTCTTCTATGCAGTGCAATTAGTACATTGTGTATCTACATAATAAAACCTTAATTACTTTACTTTAATTAGGTTTTGTGTATGCATTATTCATTTTATTAATGTACATTCCACCAAAGTCACATTCTGTAACACTGCTTCCATGATGCTACTGAAAAGTCTAGTGATGTTGCTCCACAGGTGTCGCATCCTGTAATGTCACTTGCTATACAGATTAGAGGGGCCTCACGCTCTTCCCTCTTGTCCTGTGGCTGCACAAAATCCTAGGACTGTCAAGTGTGCTGCCCATCCTTCAACACTATAAAGTGGTCTGTCTGTAGCAGCTTAGGTTCTCAGATGAGATGACAAGACTCTGACTTCTAGCCAATGGGCCTTAACAAAGCTGCCTGCCTTAGTCTTTAGAGAGCGGTGCTGCTTTCAACATCCTTTTGTGCTCTGCTCTAAATGCCTACATGACACATCTATCCCTCTCTTCTTGTTCACTTTGTCTCCCTATCAATTTTTTTCACTCCTTCATGTCCTCAATTTCTCACAATTTTCTTTCTCTCTCTCCATTTTTCTAATTTCCTTCTCTCGTTCAATTTCTCCCTTTCGATTTTCTATTTCCCTTTACTCTCTGGATCACCCTGAACCCCCCAAAAAATCAAACAGTAGAAATAGAATTCAGTTTCCTGAACAACTCCGTGTGATAAACCCTAACCAAAGCTCTTCAGACACACTAGAGAGAGCATCTAAGCCTAAATTGTCTTGGTAACAACCCCTTCCTCGCAACTATTCGAGACTGGCTTTTATCCCCTCTAGAGACCCCACATCAACTCTCGGCACCCCAGTCACCATCAGGGGAGGATTCCTAACCTCTGCACAACCTGTTCCCCAACCCCTCTCCCTAGAGCCGTAAGTAGATCTGAGAGTGGTTTCCTATGCCCTGAAGCAATCCTTATGAAAAGGTTGGACAGCAAGTTTATGGTATGTTTATTTGTATAACGTGCTAATCACCCAAGAGGGTATCCAGGCTCTTTGCAGGTAGAGGGGTGGCTGTCTCCCTTGTAGTGTTATGTGGGAATCTAGGACCCTAGTGTAAATTTCCCGATTCATGCCCATATATAGGTATAATTCACCCAATCCTTATAAAGGCATAGGAATCATTGCCTTATTTAGTCTTAGCCTGTGCAGCCTAAATACGGCATGGCTACTTCCACTAAACTCCGAGAATCCACAACGATTTCGTGGAAAAACCAGCCTTCAGCAGTCAGGGACTTCCCCCTGCTTGAATACTAATTTATCCAAGAACTCCTGGAGTTTTCAAGGAACTGAGGCACTAGTGGCGATATTATGTCCAATCTTACGTCAAATTCGGCAACTTCAAAGTATAAATATGCCTACATTTGCCCAGTCAAACACACAGTGGTTTAGGAGCAGATGTGCTAACTACTTGCCCGACGCCCTGCTGCTGCAAGTGCCGAAGGAAGCCGACCCTCCAACTGACGCACTGAAAAAATGCTGTCTTTTCTCTTGCCAAGAAATCCAGCTCCGGTGTTTCCAGGCTACCCTTGCGGGTTGCTGGTAGATCGAGTCCTGAGAGAGAGATACAAGACCTCTATCATTCTAAAACCAAGGTACGGAGCTGATTAGACCCTTAGAGAATTCTTGGAACAGATTCTTGGCAGAAAATTACTAGACTTAAGCTACACCACACTTACTCCTCCCTCGTACTAGACTTAGGTTAGGTACACCGGGGTAGGCGTATTTTAGAAGCACCAGTTGAGTACTTTTAGTCACTATTTTATCACTGTATGTATTTTATGCATTTTATGTATTCTATGGTTATGGCTTAGAAACCATATCATGCTCTTACAGTACTATTTTATAATACTATTCGTATTATATGCATTGTACTTCTTAACTACCATTTCAATTGTAGCAGTGCATTTCTTATGCTTAAGAAATAAGACTGTTCAATAAATACTTTTATTGAAAACGCCTGTCTCTCTATTTCTAAGCAACTCTGATGAAACAAAGCATGCACATCTGACTGAGTGAAATAGCCGTCTATTGTTTCCGCGACTCTAGAGATACATTTCATTCTGGGGAAACAAAGTTGTCATGTTATATGGTTGTCAGAGACTAATCCCTTCTTGTACTTTCAAGAAAGTTTCTAGTGACCTCTGAGCTAGCTGGCACTCACAATTAAGTCTAATATATTCGGCAGAGACCTAGTCGACTTAAGTCCTACGTCTAAGCTGCAGGATATATTATTCCAATGCGCAGAGCCTATTGGGACTATAGGAACTACACTACATGGCGGCCAACGTTTGGTAAGGCGATAATTTAACGCTAGATACTAAAGTAACTCAGTCATGCTTTTCACACAGATCCCTTTTCTCCCGTAAAAACTCCAAAAGACGTCTGGAGTGGGTAAAAGGATAATATCCGCCAAAACTGAGTAGGACGGAAAAATCCTTTGTATTAGGTTTTGGTTTGTACAACGTTGAAGGATACAGTGTTCCAAAATATTGTGCATCTAATCTTTGTTTCCTTGAAACTTGTTCTGCAAACTCTCAGCCGACTAAAATGGCGGATAGTGATACCGAATTGGAGAGAGCTGCAGCAGCAGCTCAAGCGGTCTTAGATGACGCTGCTATCCTAGAAAATGATACGGATGCTATAATCATCCCAGTAAATGTAAGGAAAAGTATAACTTACAAACTAATAAACAATGGAGTATCAGCAAGAGGTGGCAGAGTAATCTTTGTCATAGAGGCACATGAATATCGGCAGACAGAGGTATTCTATTCATGGATTCAGTTTCCAGCAGCAAATGCGGGAATACGTGAGTTCCACTACTACAAAGCAGAGGAACCTCCAGCGGAATACGTTCCTTTTGAGGACATTGAAATTCCATTAACTTACCAAGAGCATCAGCTCTGGTTTAAAGGCGCCCTACAACATCAAAATCACATTACCAGGCTCGGTCCACTAGGTAGACCAGGAGCAACATGGCCGGTACTAGCCAGCTATACACCACATCCAAGCATTGAAAGGATGTCAGATGCAGAATTGTTAGCTCAGCTAAAACAGTTAATTAAAATACATAGACAATTGGTTCAATATGTCATGCGGACATTAACAGTCCAACCAGCTGTAAGAATTCCACAGCACACTCCTCACCAGGGGAACACAAACAAAATCACACCACAGACTATACAGTCAGTCATTGGTAAACCACCAGCAAAACGAGAACAAATTCCGTTCTGGTTAGCACAAAAAAATACTCAAATAGAGGCGGTATTTCCTGATAGTACGCCTCATGAGAAACACAGGATTCTGACAATCTGTTTACCTATGGGGATTGCACCACACATAGAGGATTGTGACACTTGGGGCACAGTCTTTGCTTCAATCTACACTAAAACACATGGTGTTCCGTCCATGGCGGTAATACCAGATGTTCTAAGACAGATTCAAAATGAATACGGTCCAGAACCAGCTTTAAATCTAGGTTGAAATTACTGAAAGATTTCAAACAGGTTTCGGCTATACTATTAGCCAACATTAGAGGTGAAGCAGCATCAGTGGTAATCCGCCAGAAAGTAAAAGAAACAGACATTACTGAGCAACCTTATGAGCTTGCCAGAATTATTGAAAAATCCTATGAAGAACTAGGTAGAGATAGTTTGGGTGGGAAACCACTAAAACCACAACTAACAGAGAATCCTGAAAAAACGTTTATAAAAAATAATCTCACTACTCCTAAAAAGAAGTGGGAGAACACTAAACAAACGCTTCCTAGAGAGAAGCATTCCCTGTCCAGAGGAAGATCTCCTCAACGAGGAGGTAGGTCTCCCCAACGGGAGCCTTCTGAAAAGAGGTACAACCTCAGAAATAGGGATACTTTAACCCCTTGGGTGCGGCCGCGATTCTGCGCCTGTGCGGCAGTTTTAATGAGTGGGGGGGTTCATGACAGCCCCCAGCCGTCATCAGCACACGCCCACCGTGATGCATGACCGCTGGGGGCCGTCATCAGCATGGAAGGGGTTAAGAAAACCTGATAGATATCAAGATAATGATACACGTTCCTCTCGTACCTTTCAGACTTCACCGCAGAAATCAGAAAGAAGAGGACGGTCAGAAAAGAAAGAAGAACGCGTGAAGTCCAAAGACGAACAGCACGTTCCAAAAAATAAGAAAACTCAATTTACCAAGAAGAAGGTAGCAAGTGTAAAGATCAGACATGCCGACGATTCGGAGGACACAACTCAAGAACGGGGAATGGGCTCAGAAAATGCTAGACAGCGCAGCAGAAGTAACCATAGTTCGCAAGATCCTGAAGGATCATCTGGAGACAGTGGACTTGAATGAATGCATTCAAGTTGAAACTGCCGACACCAGGGTTAGTGTACTCCACAAGTTATATGAAGTAACACTCCGGATGGAGGGGGACATAACTAGAAAAATAAAAGCTCTCTTTTGGGACAAGCTTTCCAAGGGTTATGACATACTTCTGGCTGAAAGAGACTGGCCACCTGCAGTTGTTAGGGAGTGCCCACACGGCGAAGAGATAATTATGCCAGCCTTCTCAAATCACATTCCAATTCATAAAAAATATACATATGCCAGGAAATGGGCTGTGGCCCAAGCTCCAGCATTATATAAAAATCACTTAGGATGGGATGAGGATTCTCCTGACCATAAAATCCAGTTAAAAAATCAACCTACTGCACAGAGGCAGTATCCAGTAAAGCAAGAAGCTAAAAAACAAGTCAGGGAGATCTTAGATCAACTTGAATATCAAGGGGTGATTGAAACATGCACCTCATCTATAAACAATCCTTTGTTTCCTGTCTCCAAGCCAGACAATTCATATTGTCTAGTTTTGGATTACAGACACCTAAACTCTTGTTGCAAAACCTTTGCAGTACAAAATTCACATAGTACAGCACTGATGAATAACATTGTGCGAAAAAATATAAAACCACGTTAGACATTTCAAATGGGTTTTTCTGTCAAAACATTGCACCGGAAAGTAGTCACTTGACCGCTTTCTCAATCTTGGGGACACAGCGACAATTTTGCCGTCTCCCCCAGGGATTCAAGAATAGTCCAGGGTTATTTTCAGCAAGAGTAACTGAAATACTGCAAATGTACGATGATGAGGCATTATCTTATGTCGATCACATATATCTTACAGACGATGATTTGGACGTGCACTTGAAAAGAGTGAACACCATAATACTTGGGTTCGCTTCTGAAGGGTACAAATTCAATTTTAAGAAATCACGAATTGCCCACCTCAATGTCCTATTCTTAGGCTAGGAGTTGTCAAGTGAAGGAAAAAGCCTGGCAGCGAACTTCCTTGAGAAATGTGCGCTGCTCCAACCTCCAAAGACGCTGAAAAACTTACAGTCAATTTTAGGTTTCCTAAATTTTGGAAGAACTTATGTTCCTACGCAGAAAGGTTAAACCTCTCTTCGAACTAATCAAACCTGATTTCAAACCAACAAATTGGACTCAGAAACATACAGAAATTTTGCGTTCAGTACAAACAGACATGTTAGCAAAAACACAATTAGATACACGCAACAATGCGTGCAATTTCGTGAACCGGATCATCCCAGGGAAATGCGGGTTCATATACCTGACCTTTAATGATGGTGAAAGGGTACCTATTGCATACAAATCACACTGAAATGAAATTCACTTCAACAGAAAAAATTCTGACAGCGGTTCAAACTGCAGTAGCAAAAGAGAGAGCTCTCGCGCAGGGTAAACGCATAATGATCGTTACACCTGTACCTGCCTTAGAGGCAGTGACGAAAGCGAGCATTCCAAATGCCAAAGCTTTACATCCAAGATTGATACAATGGGTTAACTCTCTTGCTGCATCAGACGTTGAATACGTTTTTGACCCCTACTTGAAGACACAAGAATTCCTACAATACGAATATGAATGTCCTCTGCCGACCGAAATTCTGCCTCTAGAACATTACGGCTGTATAACCTAGACAGATGGATCAGCACAACCCGCAATTGGGGGTAGACAAGCCTATAGTGCTGCGTGCGCGATCTAAGGTCGTTGGCGCGAAGGTAAATTCAGACCTATGATAACTAAAACTCAATACTGGATGGCACTAACCACCTATCATAAAGCCATCAGAGCAGCCCGCAAGAATCACATTGCTTCCAAGCTCACAGCAGCCGGTAATGCCCCTAAGGTTTTTTATCAGATTCTGCAAACCTTTATAAAACCAGCAGCCTGCGAGAGTGCTGATCTATCGTCACAGCAATTATGTGACGATATCTCCCTTTACTTTACAAATAAGACAGATAGGATCTACGAGAAAATCACCAACTCTAATCTATCTATAAGTCGGCCTGTAGTATTGCCTCAGGTCGTGAAGGGAGCGAACTCTGGGGTGCTCACTAGGTTCCCTGCCATCTCCTTGAATGAGGTGGAAGACCTTGTGAGCCAAATCAAGAGTGGCTGTCCATCTGATCTTATCCCAGCCAGAATCATGCCGGTGGTTGGCAAGGTACTCGGTCCTGGGATCCAGGGCCTTGTCAATCTCTCGCTTGCCGAAGGCCGTGTTCCATTGGAATGGAAAAAGGCATTGGTAAGACCTATTCGGAAAAACTCCTCTATTCCATGGACGGATTTGTCCAACCTCAGGCCTATATCTCTGCTCCCATACTTGGGAAAAATTACAGAGAAGCACGTGAATAAACATCTTTAGAATTTTATCGAACAATCTGGGAGCCTGGACTACTCTCAGTTCGGCTTCAGGCCGAACTACAGTACCGAGTCGGCACTGCTGTCAGTAACGGACGACCTCCACATGTACCAGGACAAGGGATACTCGGTGGTTCTGGTGCTACTGGATTTATCGGCAGCGTTCGATACCATATCTCATAACATCTTGCTCGGACGTCTTGCAGAGATTGGCCTGAAGAGTGTGGCACTGGCCTGGTTGAGGAGCTTCCTATCCGATCGCACTCAATGTGTTAACATGGGTGCGTTTCGTGCAGCGGAGGTAGAGATCACAAAGGGGGTGCCACAGGGCTCATGTTTGAGCCCCACTCTTTTTAATATCGATGTGGCCCCCCTGGCTAGGATTATGAGAGCTTTTGGTTTCATCTCAGTGTCATATGCGGATGACACACAGCTCCTTTTTCCGTTTAAATCTCTTACCTCCAAGGTTAAAACATCCTTCTCCGAGGGCATAAAGGCAGTCGCCCAGTGGATGTCTTCGAACTGCCTACAATGTAATGTGGGTAAGACTGAGGTCATGCTCTTCGGGGAGGCTAAAATGGTATGGACCCCTGATTGGTGGCCATCAGACCTAGGCCTGGTTCCCGAACCCAAACAGGTGGTAAAGAACCTGGGGGTATGATTGGACCAGGAGCTATCCCTAAAACAGCATGGAAACAACATAGTGGGATCTTGTTTCCATGTTATAGGTCTCCTCCGTAAAGTGTTCCCCCTACTCCCTGATTTCACCAGAAAAACTTTGGTGCAGGCCCTGGTGCTTAGTCGCCTCGACTATTGCAACAGGCTGTTGGCTTCGGCCAACAACGGAGTATTGACCAAACTACAAGTGGTACAGAATACCGCCGCTAGGCTGGTCCTCAATGCCCCTCCCAGATCCCCCTCAAAACCTCTCTTAGATAAACTACATTGGCTATCAGTTCGCCAAAGGGTTACATTTAAGACCTGCTGCATAATCCATAAGAGCTTACACGGACAAGGACCTTTATATTTGGCCGAAAAATGTATGCCATACAATCCCGTCCGTAACCTCAGGTCTAGCAATCAGCTCCTTCTTCGAGTGCCTATTGTAAAAAAGACAAGACAGGGCGGCAAAGCTTTGTCAGTGGTTGGCCCTGTACTATGGAACAAACTTCCTTTCATGCTTAGGCAGTGTTCGGACCACCTGACTTTCAGGAAAAAGCTGAAAACTTTCCTGTACCAGAATTAGCACATCTCTATAATTGATTGCTCCCCTCCATCTGCTACTGGTGTTTGTGCGCAGAGATACTCCTTTGGGAGTCAATTCAAGCGCTGTATAAACCCATAAATAAATAAATAAAATAAATAAACCACTCGGCGACTGTACAGCTCAGCGAGCTGAAATACAGGCTTTCAAGATGGCGCTTGAAAATACCGATCGCGAATTCCCCACACTAATAGTGTGCGATTCGTATTACTGCGTCCAGTCTTACAATGATTATCTGCAGAACTGGGTTCAAAACGGTTTCAAAGACGCAAAAGGTGGCACAATTAAGCATAAAACGCTTTGGGAACAAGTAGTTCTTTTACAGAAAGAACTACAAAAGACTCACGTGATTCATACACTGAGTCATCAGCGTGATGGCGTTCAAGTTGCAGGGAATTCATTGGCTGATGAAGCCGCGAAGGCAGCTGTACTAACGGCTTCCGTAGCTGTGATTACTCGGTCAAAAACAAAAATAGACAGCGACATATTGCAAGCTGTCACTGCTTCAGTTAAAGACAGTGGTAAGACACTCCCGAAAGACTTTCCAATAAAGTACTCATATATAACTGATGCGAATAATGTTCCTTTTGCTCGAATCCCTGGAGTGGGGGATAGGGCAATTCCAAACATGGAACATAGGTTAGGACTGATCTTAGCAGCACATGAAGGACTGGCATCTGCACACGCAGGCATTTCCGCCACAGTATTATTATTAAAACAGAGATATTGGTGGCCGCGCATGAGGAAACAAACTAGAAACTATGTTCTAGAATGTGAAATCTGCCAGAAAATAAAAGTGTCAACAGTGAAACGTCCTGCACAGACGCCCCTCCTGATTTCTGATAAGCCACTAGCGTGTGTTTATCTGGACCACTGTGGTCCCTTACAAAGGGATGGTAACTATAAATATATCATGGTCGCAGTAGATTCCTGCACAAGATTTATTTGGATGTGGCCCCAGCGCTCGGCTGACACCAGAACTGTTATAAAGGATTTGCGAGTCTTTATCGGCACATACTCAATTGGCACGCTACATTCTGACCAGGGTCCTGCGTTTAGCTCTCAAGCTTACAAGGAGGCCATGGCTAGCTTGGGCGTTGCATTACGGTATTCTAGTCCCTTCCATCCTGAGGGTAATGCGGTAGTGGAAAGAAAAAACTGTGACATAAAGCAATCCATAACAGCTAAGGTTCGGGTGATGGGTGGGTCAAACATCTAATAAGTGTCCAACGTAGTCTTAAGAAAATTCTCTGGGTGGAGTCACTCCGTATGAACTAATGTTTGGTACTAGAATGATTAACGAAGACCTCGATTGTCAGACTTCAGTGGTGGAACAAAAACCCTTTGATGTCAAAGATCGTTTGGCTGTTTTACAGGACTTAAATGAAACAAGAGGAAGTCAAGAAGAAGTCTGAGTAATACAATACAGAAGCAAACGCCCACTGAAGAAAAACCACCTGTCCCAGCAAGACCCGTCTGGATTCCAAAGATTCAAAAGATTGGGGCTCTAGTCAGAGAGAAGATCACGGTGAAGAAGGAATTTGGGCCTTCTTACAGAAAAACAGTATCTGTCTTGGCAATCCAAGGAACAAGATCAGTAGTACTACCGCCCCTTGCTGGTAAAAGGGAGAACAGAGTTGTATCCATCGACCGGGTCAAACCACAACATGTGGCCGATAATAAGTAGTAGGCCCAGTGGACTCCCGAGAAGTAGCGGACGACCAAATCTTGCTACAATCCAAGAGGTTCAAACTGAAAGACTTATCACTTTTGATAAACCTGCAGTAAGAAAAGAAGGACTATGCAACAAAGCCATGGAACTTGTACCTCTGGAAACCCAAATAACAGTTCGTCAAGACATGCCTGTCTACAATGATGTGACATCTGACTATACAAATATGGCGAAACAAGAAACAGCTCAAGTGATTTCAAGTAATCCTGATGCAATCCCAACAATTGACAGAACTGCTTCTGGCTATTTTATCAACTTAGATAACTTTTCTGAGGATCCCAGTGAACCTGAGGATAAGCCTGCAAAGAAAAACTTCAAGGAAAAAGTAACAGAACTCCTTCATCTACTGGAAAAAACATATCTGGTTTCACCATGGGTTGAATTTTGGATTGAATTAGGTGTATTTTTCCTCCTGCTCTGGCTCGTACTAGTGTTAAGCTTGGGAAGGATGATTGATGGAAAATATAGTACTATGGACACAGCAAGTAAGAATATAAACTTGGTCCTGAAACCTTACAAATCATCTCATCGTGAAAGAAGAGGCCTGTCAGCAGTAAACATCACCGCCGTTCCTATACCTGGGGGTATAGCATGGGACAGAACTGATTATGACATCTATGGTCCGGTGGAATTATTGAAGATTTCACATCAGTTCAAGGTTTCTTTGAGTGACTTTGTCGCACCCAATACATTTTCTGATGATTGGGACTTTGAGACTGTTAACAACATGATGAAAGATTTAGAAATGTCAGCACAATTTACAGAACATGACTACTTAGAAGGGTCATCAGATTATGAACAAATGTATTGTTTTAATCATTATGGTCACCATTATTTGCATAAATCTGCAAGCCCTAGAAATGTGTTTCGCTACAATGAATGGGAACATTGTCCAACGCCGCCAAAAGGCAGCTCAAAAACATTCTATGAAAAGTTTCCATACTTCACAGGGTTTAATGTTACAAATCCAGAAATGTTTTATTTCAAAAATGAGAATAAGACAGGAATGAAAACAATGTTGACCAATACTAAACAAATTTATTCTGCAAACTTTTTTTTTTTCAAAACTCTTTTTATTGAGAGATCGCATAAAATCACAGCACTCCGAACCCCGGAGGAGCTGTAACAATAACAGTACATCATAGTAAGCGATTCATTTGACTGTAAGAATATTGTTCCCTCCACCCTCCACCCCACACCCCAGCTTCCCAACCCTCCCTCCCCCCTCCCTCCTTTTGCACAATGTCTCTCCGATACTGTATAGGTTAATCATATACGAATCAGTATATGCATCATTGTCTCTACATGCCCATCACAACTGCCCATCCTCGCCTCCCGCTGGTGCTGGAGGCTCCAGCCATAGGCCTCTGTAGTCTGCCCACCGTTTCCATATTTTATAGTGTTTTTTGGGACAGCCTCTGGCTTAAACACCGGTCTTTCCAGTCCCATGCAAAAGTTGAGTCCTTTCCTCAACCCAACCACTTTGGGAGCCCTGGGATCTTTTCAGGCCTGCGCCACATCTCTTTTGGCCAGTGTAAGGCCCAGTAGGAGCAGGTGCCGTTTGTAGACGTTGCCACCCACCCCTTCCAACACGTGGAGTAAGCCCAATTTTGCTGTACGGGGGAGGTCCCATCCCAGCACTTCAGATAGACAATTCCACACACCAGACCAAAATCGCACCAGACCACTACAGTCCCACACTGTGTGTAGGAGAGTGATCATTTCATGGCCACACCGCAAGCACGCCGGGGACTCAATCAGACCAGCCCTCCACAATCTCTCTCTTGTATAATAAGCACGGTGTAGGTATTTAAATTGAATGAGGCGTAGGCGGACGGCTATAGCCGCTCCCCTGGGGGACTCGAGAGCCTCCCGCCAATCTTCTTCCTCCAGCTCACCCACATCTTTCACCCAGCGATCTCTTAGGGGCTGCAGATCCGAAGAACAATGTGTAACTAGCGTCTGATAAATTTGGGATATCTTCTTTTCTACCAGGTCCCCCATAAACACTTTCGCCTCTACCGGGCTAAATTCGGGCAAAGTTTCTAAGCCCGCGAGTGTGGGTGTAAGGGCGTGTCTTAGCTGCAGGTATCGAAAGAACTGTGTGCCGGGCATATCGAATTCTGTGCTAAGTTCCTGAAAAGATTTAAGCGTGGTGCCCCGTAGGACGTGGCCCAGCGCTGAAATTCCTATCGAGTCCCATCCTCCGAAACCCCGGAGTGACATCAGTGCCGGCATATTCTGCCAACTTTTATGCTCAGCTGTCTACATTAGGTTTTGACTTTTGGAAAGACAACATCGAGACAAAAACTGTCTGGGGCACAAAAGACTAGCAGGTGCAAGGTTTAGAAGCCCTGTTCAGAGCCTGCATTATACCAGAACAAATAATGTTTTTAAATTACACTGTTCAACAAACTTCTTGTCTTGGCCTAGCTAAGATAAAAGATTTAAATAAACCGTCTATACCTAAACCCACATCTGACAGTGATAATGCTACAGAAGAGGAGGTAGACGTACCCTATATTTTAAAACAGAACAGAACTAATCGTGATTGGAAACCATGGTTAATCTGGCCCACAGACACTAATAACTGCCATGATAGATTCCTGGGAAAAACACAGGGGTTCAAAATGAATAGGCCAGATCCAAGATATTCCTAGAGACAACATCCAGTGATAGTGACCACTTACAGTGTAGGGAAGCTGTGCCTTGAGTGGCTTCAGAAATCTACACTTCCAGAAATTAAACAACACTTATCTTTACTTAAAGAAAGCAATGATTTGCGAGATTTCTTAATGGGGCCTCGCAAACCACGGCAAGAACTTTTCATATACGCCGGAATATACGCGGCATACAACGAAATATGGAAAGTGACGCAAATGGAAACTGCAGAAAGAATACGAGAAATTGATTGTATAACTTTAGAAAAAAGCCTCTCTGTAGTGGACAATGGATTAACGACTCTGTCCTCCAGAATTTATTCTTTGGACAGCATCGTGTCATCTGCCATTGACATCATAGAACAAGACTTGTTAATGTTACAACATGGCCAGTCTCAATTACGTTCTATCATGCTGCTAGGCTGGACGTTGCAAAATCTGCCTTCAGGCTATGTGCCATGGTATCTAATCAATACCACGTCATTGTTTGCTGTATTTAACCTTACAGATAAACAAATCTCTTTGGCACAAAGAGGAGCAGACTATACGGTGCTGAGCATTGAAAAACTGGAAAGATTACAATTAACAGTTTCTGAGAAACCTGTCATTGAATGGATAATTAATGACACCATTACGATACTAGTGACGTCTTTCCTGTTTCAGTATTGTCTGGAGCATATACCAGCGGGCCTGTATGAAAGGTTGGGTAAAGAATACATTAAGTCGACCTGGGTTTTACCATACACACACAGATGTTGGAATGGGGGACATGAAGTATTCCTTAGTGGTAAGAATTGTAAAACTCACTGAGTGGTACACTTTTGTGCCAGGGTATTAATTTGCACGGAGCCTGCGACGGTTCTACAGATAACCTCTCGTGCCACCTGCACGGTTCCCTCTCCACAGCGATAGTATCGATTTTCAGGCAGCTTTCCAATGGCAGCTACGTTATGCTCAATGATCACAGCTGTTGTGGCATGTTGCCAGGAAAAAGTTATCTTGTAACTGTGTCATTCACGGTCACTTGCTGTATGCAATTATTGTATCCAAAAAGTGAGACAGGAAGGGAGACGGCTTTATGGCCTTCACTGAATATCTCTTCTATACGAATTGATACTTTAAGCAGAATGAAAGCCATTCTTTTACAAAAAAATGTGCCACTGACCTCGTCTAGAGAAACTTATGATATGCAAGTAGCAAGGTCTTCTGCAGAGATACATGCATTATTATCAACAAACTGCCCGGTACATTTCGCAGAAATGTTAAGTCAAATCTTAAACATGTCTGATACCAGTGGCATCGCACATGTATTTAAGACGATTTTTTCGGGACTGTAAACACCATTTGAAGCAGTCCTTGGCTTTTTTTTCAAATTTCGTGCACTCTGTGTTCGGCGGCCTGCCTCTCATCTTGGGACTAGTAGCAGGAATTCTATTTTTATTCCTTCTGCTCCGATATGGCAAGTCTGGCTACCAGCAACACCCAGAATACCATTAAACAATGCATCCTTGCCATGAGGTATCGTGAGAGGATTTCACAGATTCTTGGCTTGGCTCATTTAAGAGATCTGAACACAACCTGGTTTCTATCGTTCAGCCCAATCTGGCAAGATTGTATCTTACCTGTTCTTCGATGCCTGCTTTGCGGACAGGAATGCGTGTTGGACATTTGTTTTACATTTCCGTCAATCCTGCCATCGGATGTTGACGCTTTGCTAGGTCCAGTAACGGCTCATGCATCGTGTTGCCCCCAACGGCTGCCTATTCTGATGACGGCATTCATTGAGGTCTCACCGGCAAGTCTAACTGAGGGTGAGATACGAGAAACTACAGGCATACAGGTACCATCTACTAAGGGCATTGCTAATGCATCAAACGCTGACAGCAATGATCCATACTTCTGCACTTTTGATCTGCTAACTGAAGTGGTTCCACTTTCACCTACCACGGTAGACGGTTTCTTTGCCAGCATAGATGATCTGATGTTTTCTCCTGACACTCCTGAGAATACCTTTTGATTATTTCACACAGCGTTCCCTGAACTCTGCAATTCGGCCTTCATTTTTCAAAACAATCCACTAATTTGAACTTTTTCCAAAACAGAACTTTTTGGCACAGAGTAATCTGCTTAAAGTAGAACTATGCTTAGAGAACAAGATTTTGTGTTTGAATTTCCTAAAATGACAATATTTGGCTTCAACCTCGAAAACAAACACAGTTAAAAACTTATACTATGGGACAAATTTCAGGTATCAATTGATGAATGTACCTTCGTTTTATTTAATGAGAGAATATATGCTCATTATTTATGCTTGATTTCAGATGACGCCTATAACTTTTGCATACAGTATATACTCATTTCATGTGAACAAGCCTATTCAAATGCATTTTTGTATTTTGGAGTGGGATTGTGAACACTTTGCTTTAGATATGTTCAGTGCTTAGGTATTATTGAACTTAATAATCGTGAAGTGGGTGTTATGTGGGAATCTAGGACTAGTGTATTTTTCCCGATTCATGCCCATATATAGGTATAATTCACCCAATCCTTAAATAGGCATATGAATCATTGCCTTATTTAGTCTTAGCCTGTGCAGCCCAAATACGGCATGGCTACTTCCACTTAACTCCGAGAATCCACAGCGATTTCTTGGAAAACCAGCCTTCAGCAGTCAGGGACTTCCCCCTGCTTGAATACTAATTTATCAAGGAACTCCTGGAGTTTTCAAGGAACTGAGGCACTAGTGACAATATTATGTCCAATCTTACGTCAAACTCAGCACCTTCAAGGTATAAATATGCCTACATTTGCCCAGTCAAACACACGGTGGTTTAGGAGCAGATCGACTAACTATTTGCCCGACGCCCTGCTGCCGCAAGTGCCGAAGGAAGCCGACCCTCCAACTGACACACTGAAAAGACACTGTCTTTTCTCTTGGCGAGAAATCCAGCTCCGGTGTTTCCAGGCTACCCTTACAGGTTGCTGGGAGATCGAGTCCTGAGAGAGACATACAAGACCTCTATCATTCTAAAACCAAGGTACGGAGCTGATTAGAATTCTTGGAACAGATTCTTGGCAGAAAATTACTAGACTTAAGCTACACCACACTTACTCCTCCCTCGTACTAGACTTAGGTTAGGTACACCGGGGTAGGATATTTTAGAAGCACCAGTTGAGTACTTTTAGCCACTATGTTATCACTCTATGTATTTTACGCATTTTATGTATTCTCTGGTTATGGCTCAGAAACCATATCATGCTCTTACAGTACTATTTTATAATACTATTCGTATTATATGCATTGTACTTCTTAAATAGCATTTCAATTGTAGCAGTGCATTTCTTATGCTTAAGAAATAAGACTGTTCAATAAATACTTTTATTGAAAACGCCCGTCTCTCTATTTCTAAGCAACTCTGGTGAAACGAAGCATGCACATCTGACTGAGTGAAATAGCCGTCTATTGTTTCCGCGACTCTAGAGATACGTTTCATTCTGGGGAAACAAAGTTGTCATGTTATATGGTTGTCAGAGACTAATCCCTTCTTGTACTTTCGAGAAAGTTTCTAGTGACCTCTGAGCTAGCTGGCACTCACAATTAAGTCTAATATATTCGGCAGGGACCTAGTTGACTTAAGTCCTACGTCTAAGCTGCAGGATATATTATTCCAATGCACAGAGCCTATTGGGAATATAGGAACTACACTACAGTAGGTTTACTCGAAAAACCAGGTCTTCAGCTTCTTGCGGCATTCAAGAAGTGATGAGGAGGCTGTGATATGATGTGCTTTGTATGTGTGTGTAAGAAGAATTAACTGAGCGTGTTTGCGTATGGCGAGCCAGTAAAGTTCTCTGAGGTGAGGGGTGATATGTGTTTGTCGAGGTAGGTGCTGAGTCTTGCTGCAGCATTTTGGAAGGTTTGGAGTTTGTTCAGGAGCTTCTTAGTGATTCCTGTAGAGAGTGAATTGATGTCGTTAAGTTTGCTGCTGATACTTTTTCTGGTGTTCTCTGAAAGCCACTTGAAGATCTTTCATAAGGTCCTCTGGGTTTGGAAGCAGGTGGAATTCACTGCGTTCATCTCGGCTCTCAAGGCTGCTTGGATGATTCCTAAGTTTCTGGTGTGGGTGGTGGTGGTGGGGGTGGGACCGAGGTCTGATGGCCACCAGGTGGAGTCCCAAGCAGAGGTATTCCGTCCGAAGATCACCACTTCAATTTTCTCTTTGTTGCGATTGAAGCACTTAGATGTAATCCAGGTGGTTACTGATGTCATGCAGCTGGCGAAGTTAGGTTTTGTTGTGGGGTCATGTTTGAAGAGTATCAGTTGAGTGTTATCTGCATAGTATGTTGATGCAGTGTGATCTGATGAGGTCAGCAGTTGGGCCATGTAGATAATGAATAAGGTCAGTCTGAGGAAGGAACTTGGGGGACTCCGCAGATCAGGTTCTTGACTAACGACTTGTAAGGTGGCAGGCAAACTCTTTGTGTTCTATGTGTAACGAAGGAGCAGAAACAGTGAGGGCAGGTCCTTGGATACCTGTTTCTTGTAGTAGTCTTCTGATAAGGCAACGTCGAAGGCTGCTGAGAGAGCGAGTAGTATGAGGGCTGCAGTTTCTCACGTCGAGGATCAACCTGATGTTGTCTGTTGCTGCAATGAGGGTTGTTTATGTGCTGTGGTTGGGTGGAAAATCTGATTGCGTAGTGTCCAGGAGTTGATATGTAATGAGGTAGTGAGCAAGGTTCTTGTTGATAGCTTTCTCCATGTCCTTGGTTTGGTACGGCAGAAGGGAGAACAGGCAGTAGTTTCCTAGTTGAGTGGGGTCAGCAGAAGTTTACTTAAGCAGTGCATTGATCTTTGCATGTTTTCAAGCATCCGGAAAAGTAGTGGTGATGAGAGACTTGTTCATTATGTGGTGTGAGGACTTGGCTGATTGAAGAGTCACCCATGTTGTAGATGTGGTGGGGGCAGAGGTCCATTGGTGCTCTACAGTAAATGGTTCTCATGATTTTGGTTGTTTCCCAGGTAGTCAGTCCATTTCTCTGTTGATTTGTGTGTAGGCTGAAGGTGAGGGTGCAGGGATTTTGTTAAGGGTTGAAATTGCTGTAGCTGGTTTTGATTTTGTTGCTTAAGAATTTCGAGAGGTTGTCACACAGTTCTTGTGAGGAGATGGTGCTGTTTGTGGTGGAGGGTGGTGAGGTGAAGTCTTTGATGATCGCGAAGATTTCTTTACAGCTATTGGAGATGTTGTCTATGCATTCTGCTAGGGCCTTCTTGGTCTCGCTTATCTGTTGGTGGTAGTGTGTCAGGGCTGCTTTGTAGGTGTCTTTGTCATTCTTGTGCTGGTTCATTCTCCATCATCTTCTTTCCAGTTGTTTGCAGTGTTATATGGTTGTGTGGAATTCGTCTGTGTACCAGCTTGCCTGATTCCAGGTCTTTCTATGTGTCTTGTGTTTTCTAGTGGCCGGAGAGTCACCACATTTTGTGATCCACTTGTCAGGCTGTTTGATGTTGTGGTCTAGGTTGTGTTTGGCTTTGGGCTGGTTCTGGCGCAGAATGTCGGGCCATTTGTAATCAGAGATGCTGCTCCCACTGAGTCTGGTTAGGCTTGTGGTGGCGGGTTTTAATTGGCAAAGGATGCTAATTTCCAACTGGTTGATGATGTAGTTAGTCAAGGTGAGAGGTGTGGTTGCGCTGATTTTGATGCTGTTGAATGTAGCAAAAACTGGGTCAAGGGTGTGCCTGGCAGAGTGTCTGGGTCCGGTGATGTGTTGTGTCAGTCTGTTGCTCTCTTCCAGGTAGAAGTTGAAGTCTCCTAGTAGGATGTAGTTTTTGGAGTCGATGGAGAGAGGGATAATGAAGTTTGTGATATTGTAGGTGAAGTTAGCTTGTGGTCCCGGTGGTCGATAGATGAAGATTCCGTTCAGGGTGTAGGTTGCTGAGCCTCCCAGTTTGAAGTGTAGGTGCTCCATGTAGAGTATTGCCTTCTCAGAAGTTGAGGTGCAGTTGATGGATGCTTTGTATATAATTGTGATTCATCCTCTTTGTGTGTGTTACCAGTTCTGCTGCACACGCTTGTATCCTGTCGACATGGCGGAGGTCAGCCATGTTTCCATGAGGAAGAAGAGGTCTGGGGTATTGCTAGCTAGGATGTCACAGATTTCCTTTGTGTGTTTCCTGGGTGAGCGAGTGTTGAGGAGCAAGTTTGGTTTGGGGTGCTTGTTTGTGGGTGGTAGCAAGAGGTGTGCTGTGCGAAGTTTTTTTGGGAGTTGTGTGGTCGTGGTGGGTGAGAAGCTGCACACAAAGTGGCAGTGGGTGCAAGTGAAAGCTCCTTCTGTATCATGTGGTGTGGAGTGGCAGGAGTGTGTGGATGTGCATTCCAGGCTGAGTGACTGGAGGAGAGTCACTAAGTGGCATGATGGTAGAGGTCAAAGGGCCAGGGGTTTGTGGCACTGGGTGCAGTCAAGGTGTAAACAGGCTTGCCTTTGGCATGCCAGCGGCTCGTCCACGCAGCATCACCATTAAGTAGGTCCTGAGAGAGGGGAAAAGAGTAGGGTGTGGTGGGTGGGGCTTAGAGGAAGGAGGGATGGGGCATGGGAGGTTCGGAGCAGGAAAACAGGCACCAAGAGATGATAGAGCACAAGGCAAAGAAGCATAGAAAAGGGAAAACAAAAGTGAAAAGTGAAAAAGGGTGAAAAAGAGCACAAATGCAACAGACAGCAAAGAATAAAGAGGCCAGAGATCAAAAGAGGGAGCACAGAGTGTGAAATCCTCCTGGAAGAATCCTCCCAGAAGAATATGAAAACCTGTTTTTAGATGTATCTAACTGAGCCTTCTTGGCGGCCTCTCTGTTCTGAATCTCTGGAGCGAAACCTCAGCGCTGAAACACTTCTCGCAAAATAACTATGCGCTCTACAAGTCACTTTATTATTATTAATCTTAAAATGGGAAAGAATGAAAAAGAGAGTTCTGAGTGAGATAAGGGTCACAGGGTTCAGCAAGGCGTGATAAAGGAAGCAAAGATTGAAGAAAGAGGGCAAAGGGTCAGTAAAAGAGCAAACAGTGCAACAATGAGCAAGAGTGCAAAAGAGAGCAAATAGTGAGAAAAAAAGAACAAAGAGTGCACAAGGCAAAGAGATGACTGAGAGGCAGAGAGAAGAGGCACAGAAGAGCTGACTAGTCATCAGGCACAGGAGCTAGGTTTGCGAGTGCCTAGTCTGGTCAGAGGGCTGGTCCAGGGAGGGCAGAGCGTAAGTTAGTGAGTGAGTGATGCATTTATAAAGCGCAACTATTGCCAAGGCGTCTTAGCACTGAGCTGTAATGAGAGTGGTAACTGGTATGTAGTGAACCGGATTTGGTTGATATAGTTGGAAACAGCATGAGCACCTTCTTGCCTCTGTCAGACCTTATGGGATCCACATGAAGGTACCATTGCAAATGGTGCATAAAGCAGTCATTACATTCATTGAACATTTCAACATTCAGGTGCTGCTTTGCTGCAGCAAGAATGTGTCAAATCAAAGGGCAAGTAACTCAAAGCCATTTTAAGGCATATGCAAAGTGAGCAATTGTCCAGGGCCCCCATTTGCGAAGGGTACCTAAATAAAGGGATCAGAGCAGGCAGAGGAAGCGCTCTCCCTCTCATCTTCCTCTTTCTTCATTCCACCCTTTCTCCCTGCCTTCATCTAACTCTGTCTTTCTCTTTCTTCTCTGGCTTTCTAACTATCTTTGTTTCTCTAGAAGAGGAACTGGTACCCCAGATACTAAATTCCGCAAAAATGTTCTTGTGGGACAAAAAAATCTAGATCCAAGTTGCAACCAGCATTGGCATAGCCAATAGGTCTTGCCTTTGGGACCTTATAAGTGTTTAGCCATGCAACAATTGATGTTGTAGCACCAAGGATATTGTGCTGCATAACTAAATGCTTATAAGGTCCTAAAAGCGAGAAATATTGGCTTTGCCAATGCTTGTTTATTTTAAGGAGGAGAGTACCAGCACTTCTCAAGAGAAATGTAATACCTTTAATTGGAGAGTACCAGCACTTCTCAGAAACAAGCAGGTACTCTAATACAGAGTACCTGCACTTCTATTTTCCATTTCAAGCACTGACCAGCACCATGTTTTTGCTGAGACTCCGTAGAGCTCACTCAATGGTCTACGTTCCTCAGTTTGATAAGAGGCGCCATGATAAGGGTTAGCCACCATCTTCCTAAGATAATTATAGTCATACACATGTTCTAGGTTTTCCCATGTTGTACCACGTCCAGTGTATTCCACGTTGTAGTCCAAAAACGTCAGCTTTCACAGAAGGAAAATAAAATGTGATTTGGCACACTAGGTTCACAAGACAAATATCCACACACATGAACAAATAGATATGCGTCCAGGACAACATTTAGGCAAGGACTCGCTTGGCACCCGTACAGTGTCGCAAATAAATACTTACGGAGCATTACTCAGAAGTCTGAAACATGAAGCACACGAGACTAGCAGAGAAAAGAGTGTACATGTGATAAAGATAGCTTCATAATTTATTCCCCAAAAGTATAATGCAACATAGAAGAAATCTCCAACATGTCACTACTAGCGGAAGTGACGTCATGTACCATTTGACCACTTCCAGGTAGTAGGGTTGATCAGTTGAAAGAAACAGAGGGAAAGAAATAAGGAAGGAAAATAAATTAAATTTAAAAAAAGAAGAAAAATAAGTAAAAAAATAATCCACGATGGGCACAAACAAAATAAAGAAAGGAAAATCGAAGAGGACAAAAGGAACTACAGAAATATACAAAATAAGCTATTGAGGATGAGAGAAGTAAAAGAATGATTGGGAGGCAAACAGAAAAAAGAAATATAGAAATGACAGATAAGATAACTCAGAGGACGAAAGTACTGATTGCGGAGAGCTGTCTAAAACTTTAAAGTCACATCTTGGCATTCTGGTGGGTCATATTAGTCTTAGCTTCTTCCGAGGTGGATAAACAGCACAACATTGAGGTGCAGAACTACAAACATTCTATTCCATCAGCGCTAAATCATTATGTAAACATGATGCACAGAGAAATGCAGAAGAATACAGCCAGCTCAGTGGGGAGAAACATTGCAAAGCGAAGCATTCGAGCTAAGGCTGCAAAAGAGAAATAGAGATGGGCTGCAACAGTCACGGAGAGACGGCATGAAATAAACAATCAAAAGTGACGTGGCCACCCGTGAAAGCGAAACTGATCGCGTTTATGATCATGAACAAAGGGGGGTGGGAAGAAGGGGAAAAGGAAAATTCAACTGACGAAGAGGGAATGCGTGGGGGGAAGAGGAGCAACACTGTGGGTGGAGGGCTGCTAAAATGCGGATCGCTTAAGCACACAAAAACAAACAAAAACAAGGTGCGCGCCCGGCTCGAACGCCGCGGCCGCCCGCCCTGACACACGTGCAATACTACTGGTCGATTGGCAGGAGTGCAGCACTTTAATCCAAAATGGACATAATTATTGTCCTCTTCCAATTGTCTGTTCCATAAGTAGCTGTTTATCAGTAAGCCAGTCTGAGCAGCATAACGCGAAAAATCAGTCTCGGCGAAATGGCGCCGAGACTGATTTTTCGCGTTATGCTGCTATGACTGGCTTACTGATAAACAGCTACTTATGGAATAGACAATTGGAAGAGGACAATAATTACGTTCGTTTTGGATTAATGAATAAACTATTGGATGTTCGACAGACTTACTTATATGATTACTGTACATGTTGCTGGTCATTTAAGAGCGTTTCTAACAGTGATTAGCCCTGAGGAAGTCCGTGACTCACACCACACAGGACGAAACACGTGTTGGCGGCTAGACCTTTTGTTCTGAAGAAAGACTATGAAATAAAATAAGAAGATTGAGAAGATCATCTTGTCTTTAAAGGACTCTTTACTGGGAATATGAGCTCAGGATATAATTTTTGTAACATTTTGAATTCAGCAAGGGGTCATTTGTGCAAATCCATCAGTTAAATATAGGAAAACTGGAAAATTATTTGAAAAAAACAGCTTTTTGTATCAACGTTTTCACCTGTAACTTCTTCTAATTATGCCAGCTCTTTAAAAGCAATATACCGTTATATCCACTTGACCATACTGGTTTTGGGGATATATAGGACTTGTAGGTTCACCAAGAACCCGACGGACCCAGAGCCAAAAACTGGGCAGCGTCTTGCAATGGTTTTTTATTATGTACTGGGTATATAGCAATTATTCTGGGAAAATGTATACATGGAAAATTCGGTATGAAAGACTACTATGTATTTCTGAAATGGGAATAAAATTTAGAGTTTAGAAACAGTAGATATTTGCACATTTACAAAATTGGGAATACTCATACTAGCACGAGAATTATCGGTTATTTTCCAAATAATTTATTTTTCACACATCGTCTTTGTTTTGGAAGGCAGAAATACATCGAAAGTCAATAGGTAATAACAGTTGCTTTACAAATCTGAATTACCCTAAGTCTCCCGATAAAAATGGTACCTCACTTGTGTGGGTAGGCATAGTGCCCACAACAGGAAACGGCTCAAAACACAACGTAAACACACCATATTTTCACAATGAAAAATTACCCTTTTTTTGCAAAGTGCCTCGCTGTAGTTTTTTAATCCTAGCAAACCTATAAATTTTTTTTAACTAGACACCCAGGGCAACCCAGGATGGGGTGACTTGACAGGCTCTCACCAGGTTCTGTTACCCTGAATCCCTTGCCAACCTAAAAAATTGTCCAAAAAAAAACAAATTTTCCTCACATTAGGTCCATGCCATGCCCGCAATTGGAATGTCCAGCACCGTGGCGGAATTCGCACCGCAGCCAAGGTGTTAATAAAAAGTGGCAGCAGCTAATAAGTCACAAAGGAAGAACAATGGTTCCTTCAGGAAGTGTCCTTAAACAAACATGAAAGGTAATTGAATAATTATGGGATAATTTGAAGTCATGGAATCATTTGCTATTCAATCATTATTTACAAACAGTGTAATACTTATTTTTCTTCATCAAGCAGTGACTGAGAGCAAGAGAGGGAAAAAACTCAACAGAGAAAGAAGGAAGAAGAGAAAGATATAAAAACATCACAAAAGGAGAAAGAAGGAACCTGGATGAGTGAGATGCAGGGATAGGTAGTAAATAGAGGTACGAGGGGGGAATCAAGACTACGCAGCCATGGTATGCAGTGCACCAACATTCAAAACCAACGGCCACAGACTTCTGAGCAGAGCCATGGGCACCAACACTTCTTCTTTTCCACATAAAACACTGTGCAAAACAAAGGACGATTCAATGTTTAGGAAGTCACTTAAAATTAATCTATTTTATTGATTATCTTCATATCTTTTCAGATGTTGTATTCATTAGTAACAACTCAGCTCACATCTCGCATGCATAGATTTTCAATATATTTAGTGAATGTGCCCACAGACACTAAGCAGGGGCGGTCCCTTCTTGGGGGCGAAGGGTGTTGGCCTCCGACGAAGTGCAGTCACGAGCATATGATTTTAAAATTCCCCAAGTCTGGACTCTTTAAAGGACTGGGCTCTGCCTGGCTGAAGTGTTTGTTCGTCAGCGGTTGGGCCAGGGCAGGGCCAACCCTGATGATGAATCCAGCTAAGGTCCAGTGGCCATGTGGGGGTTGGACGGGGTTCTGACTGGGTTCAACCAGACATGCGCACCTTCGACATCTCAAACCTGCTCTCTTTTAAGGAGTCTGGGAAACGCAGCACAGGCCCCCAGTCTCTCTTGGTGCGCTTTTGCTCACCTGCTCACACCAATCCTGACTTTGCTCTCATGCATTTCCTACTGGAAGCTGCACAACAGAAAACTCTGGATTGGTTGTGGTGAGGTTAGCCAGTCCCTGCGGCCACACGCCTGGAGCCAGTGCAGGAGCTGGATGATTAAAGAGCGTAACTAATCACATTGTAGCTTTATTATCAAGCCACACCGTGATTGGTTATGTTTCTTTAAGGGTGACACAATGCGTTCCCCTCATGCACAGTGCCAGTGACAGAATTATGCATATTGGGAGTATATCATAGCAATCACATTTTGTCACAGGTCCTCCAGCAGGCGTGATTTCTTGCCATGATGGAGAAATGGAGTACTTCTAGGCGCAGCCTCTTTAAATACGGAGATCAGCCCTCCTTAGTTACTTACTCACTTGGGCTAAATGTACTCGCCATTATAGGGCTCAGAAGTGATTCTACATTCTGTCGCCGTATTCCTGGCCTGGCGCTGCTTTCTCAAGCTGGTCTGCATCTGAACCAGGGATAGACCCGTTTCTCAGCCCTAACTTGCTTAATTGCCGTCTCTTTGGTTTTGGCAGGGCACCCTAAGCCAATCGGACACCTTTGGGTAATGTTCGTGCTATATTAAATCGCATTAAATAAAATAAATAAATAAATAAACTTGAAGACCAGCCTGGTTGCAGTTCAGTTCTTTGCAGTAGGAATATTCCATTCCTCTCTGGAAGACTACTGTGCAGCTGGTAGGGAACCTGCCCCTGGCGACTTCTACCTCGGCCTTTTCATTTCCAATCTTCCAAGCTATCTTTCGGCGGCTGCTTGACTTGTTCTTGCCATTCGGCCCGGTTTGGATGGTACATGTCTCACTGTGCTTGTGTTTGTGCTATGAGGCGTGCGTCCTGCCTCCTTGACGGTTCATGTTTTGGTGATTGGATTAAGTTGCAGAAACAAAACGGTGAGTTCAAAGCAGACCCTGCCAATAAAATTATATTACTATAACTATTACTGTTCATGTGCATCTAGGGCCATATCACATAAAGCGCCCCGGGGGCACAACAGGTATTTGCACCCGCTTTGCGTGCTTCCTGGGGCACTTTGGTATTATAGCAGGGGCCCCAGACGCTTGTGCGGCCCTTTCAGTATTACCGATATTGCTGGTGCAGATAAAGCGCCAGCGCTATCTGCAAAGGGTGTTCCCTCATTTACATGGGGGCATTTCCCATGCAAATGAGGGAATCAATTTGCCTCTGCGGCTGAGCCGTATTACAGACGCAGGCTCAGGGGCTAAGAAGCTGCTATGAGGTGCACTGACACTGCGGCACCTAAAAGGCACTCTCCGGGGGTAAAGGGGGCACTATGGACCCTCAGACATATCCTTGGAGGCAGGTGCAGTCACTAACTGCACCCGCTGCAAGGAGATCTCTAATCCCCTTCAAAAGTGCAGGCGGGTTGCCGCCTGCCCAATGATAACACGGAGTGGCTGTAAAGCATCTGCTTCATTGTTCACAGGAATGCACTGCCTCCAGGGCAGCACGAGTTTCCAGTTTACCTGGGAACAGAGCATTCATGGTAATAGGGCCCAAACAATGGAAATGCCCATTTACCTCAATTTGGCCCCTGGTGTTACGCATTTAGGGGAAGGAGTGGAAGGGATGGTCATAAAGGAGAGGGGGGTCTAGCCTTCCCTACTGTGACACTCTAGGTTGTGAGGTTCTGCACCCCTTTAGAAGTGGATCTGTTCCATTTGTTCTGCGGCTAAGTTGATCCAAAAGTGCAGGTCTTTTGCTCCTTGACGATGCTGATCAAAATATCCTCAGCTTTTCCGAAAGTCAAGTGCATAGGGAGAAATATGTGTAAATATTAGACCTGAGAACACCATTGAACTTCACTCATTCACTACACACAACTCAACTCCAACTTTTACTCCACACCACTTTGACATGTTACCAGCCGCTACTGGCTCTAAGTGCAGGGCCAGTGGCAATTTTAGAAAAACAAGCAGAAACAATGAGTTGTGGTTCTGTCCTTTGGTGATGGAGCATTCTTACCTGAGGGATAGCTCAGGTGTCTGACACCTGACCTATGGGTAATCTGAGAGATAGCTATGTGAAGCCTGAATCTATCATGTATCTCCAACCAGAGCCATACCTCTGCATCCCAAAGGAAATTCTCTATGATCAGCCTCTCAAAGTTCATTGTAAGACTGATGTTGAATTTGCTTTAACATACACTTTGTGTGGTTTTTCTCTGGGATCGTGTCTATCCAAAGGCAGCATACCCACACTACCCTATTGTAGGCACTGCATCACTGTGAACTTCCTCTTCAAACTAGTCTGGTTTGACATTGTTGTGAAACCTTATTCTGCTGTAAGACTAAAACTAAGCCTGGGTCTGTCAAAAGCAGCATCAATCAATCAATCAATCACTACATTTATAGAGCGCACTACTCACCCGTAGGGTCTCAAGGCGCTGGGAGGTGTGGTGCCTTTACTGCTCGAACAGCCAGGTCTTAAGCCTCTTCCTGAAGGAGAGGTGGTCCTGGGTCAGGCGTAGGTCGGTCGGGAGGGAGTTCCAGGTCTTGGCGGCCAGGTAGGAGAAAGACCTTCCTCCTGTTGTCGCTCTTCGGATGCGGGGGACGGCGGCGAGGGCGTGGCTGGTTGATCTGAGGTGGCGCTTGGGAGCGTAGAAGTTGATTCGGTTGTTGAGGTAGCTCGGGCCTTGGTCGTGTAGGGCTTTGTGTGCGTGGGTGAGGAGGCGGAAGGTGATTCTTTTGTTGACGGGGAGCCAGTGCAGGTCTCTCAGGTGCCCGGAGATGTGGCTGTTTCGTGGGATGTCGAGGATGAGTCTGGCGGAGGCGTTCTGGATCCGCTGGAGTCTCTTCTGGAGCTTGGCAGTGGTTCCGGCGTAGAGGGCGTTGCCGTAGTCCAGTCGGCTGGTGACGAGGGCCTGGGTGACGGTCTTCCTGGTCTCGGTGGGGATCCACCAGAAGATCTTCCGTAGCATGCGCAGGATGTTGAAGCATGACGAGGAGACGGCGTTGACTTGTCTGGTCATGGAGAGGGAGGAGTCCAGGATGAAGCCCAGGTTGCGTGCGTGGTCCGTCGGTTTGGGTGCGGTGCCCAGGGCGGGCGGCCACCAGGAGTCGTCCCAGGCGGAGGGCGAGGAGCCCAGGATGAGGACCTCCGTCTTGTCTGAGTTCAGTTTCAGGCGGCTGGTCGTCATCCACTCTGCTACATCTCTCATCCCTTCGTGCAGGTTGGCTCTGGCGGCGGCGGGGTCGTTGGTCAGGGAGAGGATCAGCTGGGTGTCGTCGGCGTAGGAGATTATGTTGAGGTTGTGTTGGCGTGCGATGGCCGCTAGGGGGCTCATGTAGACGTTGAAGAGGGTGGGACTCAACGAGGATCCTTGAGGGACGCCGCAGATGACTTCGGTGGCCTCTGACTTGTACGGTGGTAGGCGGACTCTCTGTGTTCTTCCGTCGAGGATGGAGGTGATCCATTCCAGTGCCTTCTCCTGGATTCCGATGTTGCCAAGGCGCTGTACTAGGGTGCGGTGGCAGACGGTGTCGAATGCCGCGGAGAGGTCCAGGAGGATGAGGGCTGCTGTTTCTCCGTTGTCCATCAGGGTACGGATGTCATCGGTGGCGGCGATGAGGGCGGTCTCGGTGCTGTGGTTGGCTCGGAAGCCAGACTGTGAGGGGTCGAGGGATCCATTCGTCTCGAGGAAGGCGGCCAGCTGTTTGTTGATGGTCTTTTCGATGACTTTGGCCGGGAACGGGAGGAGCGAGATGGGACGGTAGTTCTTGAGTTCGGTGGGGTCCGCTGTAGGTTTCTTGAGCAGAGCGCTGAGTTCGGCGTGCTTCCAGCTCTCAGGGAAGGTGGCGGTGTCGAAGGAGGTGTTGATAATGTCTCGTAGGTGGGGTGCGATGACAGCGTCGGCCTTGTTGAAGACGTGGTGAGGGCAGGGGTCGGTTGGAGATCCGGAGTGGATGGAGTTCATCGTGCGGATGGTGTCTTCGGTGCTGATCGGGGTCCAGGCGCGGAGGGTGGTGGTGGGTGGCGTTGCTGTGGTTTTGACGTGCGTTGGTTGGATGCTGAAGCTGTTGTGTATGTCCGCGATCTTGTTGTGGAAGTAGGAGGCGAGGGAGTTGCAGAGGTCTTGCGATGGGGTGATGTCGTTGTTTCCGGCGTTGGGGTTGGAGAGCTCTTTCACGATGTTGAAGAGTTCCTTGCAGTTGTGTGCGTTGTTGTCCAGACGGTCCTTGTATGCAGTTTTCTTGGTGGCGCGGATCAGTTGGTGGTGTTTCCGGGTGGCGAGCTTGAGGGTGGACATGTTGTTCATTGTTGGTTCCCTTCTCCACACTTTCTCGAGGGCTCGGCAGTTCTTTTTCTCTGTATTGGGTAGAATAGGCTACCAATGCTAATGCGTTACACAATAAAAACACTACTTTGTGCTCTACTTGTCCAGTGTTACAATGACAAACTGGTAACCATACTGTCTGCCTGGGGTCTCTTGTGTGCTCCATTCAATATTGTCCTTTCTCTACCCAGGCTAGGCTAATTGCTATAATTAGTACAGACATTTAGGAGACTATGGTAATTCTTCAGGAAATGAATGCTGGAGACATTCGTAACAAAGGTTGTAGTTTATCATGGATATTGCTATGATTACGTACGGTAATCCCCATTACTCTTAGTCCTACTCGTCCTCGACCCAGTCATCACTCATGAGGTATTCCACAGACAGGAAACAAAACAGGAAACGCTTTTAGGCTCCACCCCCCCTCCTGCCAGGTGCTATATCAGACCTAACCACCAGAAGCACATCCTGACACACCAAGCAACAAAGGCCTGGACAGGGAGGGAGGGTGGGAAGTATGACTGGGCCGAGGACGAGTAGGACTAAGAGTAATGGGGATTACCGTACGTAATCATAGCATTACCTCTATGTCCCTCGTCCTCGACCCAGTCATCACTCATGAGGCATACCAAAGCAACGCCCAAACAGGCCTTTGGCAACCCAAACACAGCAAAAACACGGACCAGACACAAAGGAGTGCAGCAAGCGAAAAAAGAGCAATACACAAACAGAACTCAGAGCGGAGGGGGAACCCCCACAGCTTGCAACACCCCACGACCAAAATTGGACCGGTCAGACAGGGCACAATTCAACCTGCACAACCACAGAAACGTGGACCCCGAGGCCCAGGTCCCAGCATGACAAATCTCATCAAGAGACACACCATGGTAAGCAGCCCAGGAGGCAGACACGCCCCCAGGGGAACACCCGCCGGACAAGGCAAACCAGCACCACGATAGGCAAGAGTGACGACAGCCATAATCCAGTGACCCAAGGCAAGCCTGGAAGCAGCCGTATCCTAACCAGCCAAACCAAAGGTGACAAAAAGAGAGTCAGAAGAGCGAAACTCCCCAGAACGAGCCACATAAACGGACAAGGCATGCCCCAGGTCCAAAGAATGAAGCAACAGCTCAGAAGGAGAAGAAGGAGAAGGGCACAAAGAAGGAAGAACCAGCTCCGGAGAGGAAAGGAAACGGGAGCGGACTCAGGGGATAAAACCAGGATCCAAAGAAAGCACAACAGAGTCACCCAGAAAACGCAAAAATTGGGGGGAAACAACACAAGGCCGTAAGCACCCCCAACCGCCTCGCAGAAGTGACGGCCACCAGAAAAGCCACAATGTAGGACAGAAAGGAAAGGGCCACAGTCTCCAAAGGCCCAAAGGGGGAAGACTGCAAAACACCCAACACCAGCGAGAGATCCCAAGGCCCACGAGCGGCATGCAGCACAGAAATGATGTGGTCGGGCAGACCACGGACCCCAAGAGACAATTGTACAACCTCCAGACCGCCAAGGAGAGGGGAACCAGAAGAGGGAACGGTGCCCACAGAGGAGAGGGGTAGCGGGGAAGAAGCCAAGGAGGGCCCACCGCCAGGCCCAGCAGCAGAGGAAACCAGGACCTCCTCAGCCAGAGCGGAAGAACAGCCACCACAGGAGCCCCCTCCCGCCGAACCGTCAGCAAGAAGGCAGGAATCAGAGGAAAGGGAGGAAAAGCAGAAAGAAGCCAAGGAGGCCACCGGAGAGACAAGGCATCCACTCCCCAGGCGCCCACCTCCGGAGACCAGGAGCAAAACAGGGGAACCAGGGCATTGGACCGGGAGGCGAACAAGGCCAGAACCGGAGACCCGAACCTCAGGCAAAGCAAGCGAAAAGTCCGGGGATCCAGGCACAGGGACAGAGACGAAGGAAACCTCCGGCTCAACGAATCCGCCACCACGTTGTCCACACCACGAACGTGCTGAGCAGACAGGGCCAGAAGAGTCTTCGCCGCCCAGTCCGAAAGGAGCAGGCCACCAGATCCAGGGAAGCACTGCGGGACCCCCCCGGTGATTGATATAGGCCACAGACACGGTGTTGGCCGATCCCACCAGGACATGGCAACCCCTCAGATGAAGATGGAAAAAGCGGAGCGCCCACACCACGGCAGACAACTCCCACCATTTGGACGACCTGCGAGACTCCACCAGGAGCCAACGAGCCTGCACAGCCCAATCGTCCAGAGTCGCCCCCCAGCCAGAAGCGCTGGCATCCGTGGTCACAACCAGAGGAGGAGGCAGATGGAACAACTGTGGTAAATAAATAATTAATTACCGGTACTATTTTTGAATACAGTGAATAAAACAGATAGCTCAATAAATAAGAGACAGGCTTTAATCAGGCATAAAGGACAGGAACAGGACAGCCTGCAATAGCACGGGATGGCAGCTGCCAGGGAAAAATGGAAATCGGGAATCTGGGGGGGGGGGGGGGGGTAACTTTTAGTAACAGTGCACAGTATATATATTAAAACAGTTGCATTAAATGTAAATGTAAACATTCAATACAGTAGGCGTAGCAGTAGGCGTAACTTGTAGCAGTCGCGAAAGATAAGGACAAAATGGGAGTAACAAAAGGCGTGTACAGGGCGTATACATAGACATGTGATGTAAACGTAACAGAAGTGTCATAAACGGGGCGGAAACATGGAGGGGGCTACCTGAGAAGCCGGGACCTTTAACCTAGTGGTGCGCGCAAACGGGCAATGACGTGTTACCAGGGAGAACTGGGGGCTATGACTTCTGCGCTAGAAGAGGAGACTACTGTCTACAGTGTCAGAACGACATGTACCTAAAGCATATCTAGTATCTGGTGTTTGGAGTACATGTTGATAGAATCCAAAAGTTATCAGGGCAGAGGCTACTAGACACTAAGACTGGTGTATGCATAATTCTACATGTATTGCGTGTGCTAGGAATATTCTATGAATATTAATACAGTATTTCTCTTACATGGAGACATAAAGGCTAGACCATGATGGAAACTATTGATGCGATTCAGTAGCTTAGGAATGCAGAGAAGGAGGGCTGGACTGATAACTAGAAGCATAACATACTCTTGGCAGACTGGCAGGCAGAGCCAGGCCGGGCCGGGCACTGCGAGGCAGGAAGTAAGCGAAGGGTCAGGGATGCAGGTGGGGGCTGTATCGCTCCTCGGAGAGGGTTCAGGAGACAGGAGCTTGAATCTGATGTCCGGGCCCTTTTGAGGCCTAGAAACGGGGACATTTCAATGAATTAACGTGCACACTGTAAAATGTGGCAACATAGGTTTACATAGGCCTAATACTCGTTGCTTTCACGAGAACTGGAAACTGGCATACTAGAGATGGACACAACTATAATTGCGTCTTTAATCGATCACAGGGGGATACATGCATATCGATCATGCACATATAGCATAATATGGGGAACACGTAGGCACATATAACATGGCAAAATTTACTTTTCCACATTCCCTCCTTGTGCCCTACGTTTCCATCAGGAAACATCAATATTCATGATACCATCTATCATTTCATATAGCATCATTTGCTCGTCTCGAATTGTCTTGGAACGGGATTTAGGTCTAGGAATACAAGAGGTAGCACACATGCCGCAAATCGCAGGGCCACATTGTATACAGAGGCAGCAACTGAAAATAATCATTACTGCAATACCCAGGAATGACAATACTTTCCATCCCCAGGCAGATATGATACTCCAGAGCCAACCGGACCATGTCCAGGTGCCTGGATTCTGGTGTAACTGATGGGCAATTTTATGGAGTCTGGTTATAGCTGAATAAACAGACGGCGCGTTATTAGGAATGAAAATGCAGCAACTAGATCCGATGACTCTACATGCTCCTCCTCTATCGGCCAGTATGACGTCAAGAACGAGACGATTTTGGAGCACGACAAAACGCATAGCAGATTGCTCTTCTGTTAAGTTACCTAGAGCAGAAGTAGTCTCATTCACTACTGCTTCAAGGGTTCTTGTTAACCTACGTATTAACTTACTATTCTGGACAGGGCCTATAAAGAAAAAGAAACCTTTATTGAAGTCTTGATATTGTTCTAGAGCAGTTTCAGTTTGATCGACAATTGGGGACTCGATCTCTCTTCTATGTCTGACGTGTACTAGATGTGTGTTTCTGTGATAATCAGATGGGGCTAGAAAAACTGGTGGCAGTAGGAAGGCAATATAACATGTTCCATCCCAATCGAGGGGCAGACGAACATATGCGGTCTGACCACAAATAAAATAAGAATGACGTGAGGCTTTGAAAATAGATTTCCCACTGTCACTATACTCGACAGTAGTAGTACAATCACTATGTCCTACATGTGCGGAACCATTCTTTCTGACACATAATTCGCCTTTGACTGGTAGTACTGAAATAGCAGGCAAATCTGGAGTAGTATCGGACTGAACATTCAGGACCATGAAATTCGAAGAATAATTACCTAAATCATATACTTCATTTTCTAGATCTAACCCTGTTCTATGGGAAAGACCCTGCTTGTCTGGAAAACATGTTCTATTCAGAAGGAACATATCATTCGAGGATGACGTTAACGTGGACCATGCTCCACACGAACCATTATGTGAGAACGGATAAGGAAAGAGTGGCAGAACTCCCTTCGGTGTCTGGAAAGGGGGGAGTCGACCACACACCCAACAATTAGTGGCATTGCTGGTCTGGTGTGAATAGTGCAACATTCGGATGAATGTATTATTACGCATAGCAAGACGATACGATAGCTCGTGAGGAGGCAGATCACTAAATGTGTGCTCTACTGTAGCATTAGAAAACATATGTACATGTGAAATTGGAAAACATAAATGTAAAGCATAACTTATGCATGTAACCATAAGACTCAAAAATAACAAGAAGAATAGAATGATAATACATCTCTTAGAGTTTTGACTAACTCTCTCACTATGGGGGTCTGTCTCATACATGTCAGGAACCTGTCTAACCGTTTCACCCGAGAGGGACTTAGACAATTAAACTGGCTGACTTATTTTACTAGACCTCAATTTTTCTTTATACTCCTGCCGCAGAGTTTTCTCTAACAGGGGAAGCTTGAGTTCAGAGTCTGTTTTTAGGCAGTCTTTAGGAATAAGGCAGTCCTTAATGAATGTCTTTTGTCGCAATCCATGGAACTTCTTGATATGGCTGAGGTGGACCCACCCCTTCCTGCCTTCAAGTTTCACAGCGGTCCTTGTTGTTAACAACACCATTCGAGGCTCTTTCCACCGGGGCTCCAGCGGACTTGAACGATCAAAATTGCGGACCAAAACATGTTCTCCAGGAACGATTTCATGCGGTTTCACCTCAGTGTTGTCTGGAAATGCAGCGGCAACCTGTGAACGACAAGAGTGTAGGGCAGACATCAAGGAAGCTAGGTAATCTGTCAGCATATTACTGGAAACATCTGTAATACTACAGGGTCTAGGTGTACCCCACATGTTTGGAGGGCGGCCGAATACGACCTCATAAGGAGACAGACCTGATCTGGAATGCGCAACCATTCTCATATAGAATAGGGCAACTGGCAGGGCAACTAACCAGTCTACACCTTTTTCTCTACATACTTTAGCAATGCGGATTTTCAAAGTCTGATTATGTCTCTCTACGAGACCGGCTGCTTCAGGATGGCGTACACAATGGAACTTCCACTGGTACCCTAACAGAAGGGAAACATGTTTCATGAGCTCGGATGAGAATGGCTGGCCGTTATCTGAATACACGACCCTAGGTAATCCGTAGCGGGGAAAGAACTCACGAACCAACTGCCTGGCAGTGGTCGCAGCTGTGTAATCTGGAACTGGATATGCTTCTGTCCACCTTGACAAAGCGCATACAACTACGAGGACATACTTGAAACCTCGACATCGCTCCATCTGAATATAATCCATCTGGAGGACTTCAAAAGGGTGGTCAGGAGGTTGGAATCCACCTTGTTCCACCGGGACACTTTTACCTGGATTGAACTGACAACATATCATACAGGTACGGACTTTCTGCTTGGCTGCAGCTCGTAAATGCTTGTTGAACCAAAGGTTCTGAATACTGTCTAACATAGCTTTTTCTCCTAGGTGTGCTGGACTATGTGCGGTATTAATAATGACTTGAACCATAGAGTCGGGGAGAAACCATGTGGCTTTTCCCTTCGTCAACCATCCTTGATCTGTCTGGACCCCTCCTTGTTCGGACCATTTCTTGATCTCTTCAGGAGTAGCATGTAACTGTATGTCTATGACATCTTGTGTAGGGTCCTTAACTGTCATACAAGTAGTCTGATCTGGAGTGAGTGTCTGTGTCGTGTTAACTGGAATGTCTGGAGTCTGAGCTGTAAGCTTGGCTGTTCGATCTGCTAGATCGTTACCTTGGGAAATGATGTCAGTGACTTTCGTATGTGCCTTGCACTTCATGATAGCAATAGCTGTCGGTAAATGTATTGCATCTAACAGAGCTTGAATGAGGAGACCATGCTGAATCTTGGTTCCATGAGAAGTCATGAAACCTCTCTCCTGCCAGAGCACTCCAAAGTCATGTACGACTCCGAATGCATAACGTGAATCTGTGTATATGTTTACTTTCTGGTTCTTGGCACGTATGCAGGCTTGGGTCAGAGCGACTAGCTCTGCTGCTTGAGCAGACAGGGTGTCAATACGATGTGTTTCTATAACTTCGGTTTCAGTAGTCACTGCATACGCGGCTACTAATTCTCCTGTACTTGTTCTCATACATGAACCATCCACATAAAGTGTCAGGTCGGGATTAGGTAATGCAATATCTGTCAGATCTTGTCTTGGCTTTGTCATAGTGTTGACAACTTCCACACAGTCATGTGTGGCAGGATTTGAAGTAACTGACGGTAACAGTGTAGCAGGATTTAGAATGTTGCAGCGTCTGATTTCTATGTGTGGCTGGAACAGTGTCAGTTCATAACCTGTTAAACGTGCAATTGTCAAGTGCTGAGTCTGTGTTCGGTTTAAAAGAACTTCCACGGAGTGTGGAACTTGTACTGTCAGGGAATGTCCTAACACTATGGAATCACTTTGTCTGATAGCTAGAGCTGTGGCTGCAACTGACTTGAGGCACGCAGGCAGAGCCTGGGCTACTGGATCTAATGTGCTCGAAAAATAAGCACAGGGCTTGTATTGTCCTGCTTGATCTTGTGTGAGAACAGATAATGCAGTACCATCACGTTCTGTGACAAAAAGTGTAAAAGGCTTACTGTAGTTCGGTGTTGCTAGGACAGGTGCTTGACATAATGCTTTCTTTAACTCATTAAAAACAAGTGTATGTTCCTGGGTCCAAGGGAGGACAGTCGATACGGCTGCCTCCTGTGTCGTTAACTGTATCAGTGGCTTGGCTAGAAATGCATACTGAGGAATCCATTGTCTGCAGTAAGAAGTGAGGCCAATAAAAGCTCGTACCTCCTTCTGTGTTTTGGGCTGTGGAAGACTCACTATTAACTGGATACGGTCAGGTGTCAACTGCCTACCCCACTTGGACAGTAAGTGTCCTAAGTATACCACTTGCTGGACACAGAATTGTAATTTGGAAGGGGACACCTTGTGCCCCTGCTCGGCCAGAAAATACAGAACTGTAAGTGACGCACGCTCGCAGTCACGTTCAGAACGGGCTGTGATCAGTAGATCATCAACATACTGGAGCAGGGCAGTGTCAGTTGGCATGTGAATATTGTCTAGTTGTCTCTTAAGTGCTTGACTGTAAATACTAGGACTTTCTGTAAAACCTTGAGGAGCTCGTGTGAATTTATAGCTTCTTCCATTTAAACAAAAACCGAAAAGGTACTGGCTGTCTGGATGAATGGGGACACTGAAAAATGCGTTCTTGAGATCGATAACTGTGAAAAACGTAGCTTCAGAATCAATGGCTGTCAAAAGTGATGATATATCTGGGACTACTGGGTACTGGGGTATGATACATTTATTAAGCTCTCGAAGGTCAATCACTAATCAATATACTGGAGGTGCATTTGGATCAGTACGTTTCAGGACTGGAATGATAGGAGAATTACATATATTGGAGTCAGTTTCTATAACCACTCCTTGGGCAATAAGCTCGTCAATAATTTTGGATAAGGCTGCTACAGCCTCAGGTGGCAATCTGTACTGTCTGATTCGTGGCAAAACTACACCTTGCTTTAGAGTCACACGATGGGGTGTGATATGCATACAACCTACATCAGTTGGACCTTGCGCCCATAAATGCTGTGGTACATTCAATAATCTTGGATCAAAATCACGTAATACATAATGACCTTTAAAGTCTCTTAAAAACAAGCGGACCCCCTCTGGGGAACAGCAAATAACTGCTCCTAATTCTTTCAATGTCTTAATGCCTAACAAATTTTCTGGACATGATTTCGTGAGTAACAAATCAGTAGTTCGGGACAATGGACCAACTTCTAGAGTAACTGGTTTCGAAATTTCATTAACAATCGGCTTTCCTGAAAATCCAAGGGAAACATTTTTAGAGCCTGAGAGCGGAGCCCCTGGAACCTCGTCATGACTGATGGTAGTCCTACTTGCCCCTGTATCAACCAAAAACTTTCTGTCTTTCCCTAATACTTGACTGTGTACATAGGGACCCTCTTGATCTACAGGTATCTCGATGAGAGGCAAGCCTACCTCCCTCTCTAGGCTGTTTCATGAATACGGCTGATAATCTGGATACTCTGTCTGGGCATACTGGTACATCTGCTGTGTAACATGCTGAGTTGCAGCGATAGGCTGCAGTGCTGGAACTGTCTGCTGTGCATTCTGTGGTGGCTGAGAAGTCTGTGAAACTTGTTCTTGTCTAGGCGGACGTGGTCTTTCTTTAGTTTTACCAGTAGCTATGTTGTGTTTCAGAACTGCACACTCGTTTATAAAATGACCTGGCTGTTTACAATAATTGCAAGTCCCTTTAACGGGAGCTGCAGGATGACTGGCTTGATTCGGACCCCTCTTCTGACTGTCTTGTGGAACAGATTGTGCAACTAATACTTTCATTTTCGTGTCTTTCATACGTCTCCTTTCGTGTTCCTGCTCTTCCCTGATTCTGTTCTGGTGATACTGGAGCATTTGTAACATTTGTGACGGAGTATTAGCTTGCCAGGTACTTTCGACTTTCAAAACTCGATTTTTAACTTGTGGTAAAGAATTCTCGACTAGTTTGGTAACAAAAAGATGAGGGTACGATTCACTACTTGTTTTCAGACCACTGTTAATAATAAAACATTTTTCAAATCTAGAATAAAAATCACTAGTGTCTTCATCTTGTTTCTGTTTACAAGCTGAGATTGCATCCCAATCTTCCTTTTTCGTGGCTAGTAATCTTGGCAAAACTTGTATCAATAATTCGGGCAAATCTTTACATTTCTCCCCAAGACCGGTACCTGGTACTCGTAAACCATCTTCAGCTTCTAGAGCTGCCCAATCAATCTTTTTCTCTCCCACCTCCTATTCTTTTTCCTTGAGTTTTTCATATACCCCTGCGGGCAACAGGACCTTTAACATTTTAATGATATCAGGATACGTGTATTCTCCCATACGGAGCATGTCTTTTAATTCTCGGTGGAACCCTGCTGGATCTTTGTCATGGCAGGGAATTAACTTTTTCATCTCTAAGAGTTCCATCTTTGTGATAGGGGTGTAAACAAATACTCGTTCTAGCTCACCACCCGTTCCTCTAACTGGGTGTACTTCTCGTAACGGATTCTGTCTATCTATGTAAAATGATTTACTTTCTGGAGGTGAGACATGAACAAAATGTGGATTTAGAAACGTTCGATATTTGTGGCGCTGTTCTAGAATGATACTAATTAAATCAGTACCTAGACCTCTCCATCTATACTGGAGTAACTCGTTCAAAACATCATGTAGTGGACCTGGATCAGAATGCTGTCCCTCATACAGTGTGATGAGGTGCTGGATCATATACATACCCACCAGTCGCTGCTCGGCTGGGGGCAGTTTCAGAAACATTTGTGCCACTATTTCATCTGGAAAAGTGGTAGAATCAGTAGTCCACCGGACTGCTGATCGGGCTAGTTCTTGTTCATGCATTGTACTAAGTTCACTATAACCGATTCGTGATTTCAGAATGTGATCGGTAGCTTGAAATACTTGCTCAAGAGAACCCTGTTCTGGTGCTGGAGGAGGGAAAACTTTCTTGTGATCTAGGCGTGAATGTCGGTCGAGAAGTCTAGTTCTACCTACATACGCTATTCTGGAGGGATTCTCGTCGTCTACCTCTTCAGTAGGAGAGTCGTCTTCTTTCTCGGTTACTTGTGCTGCTTCTCGTTTCTCGTGTAACTTTATTATTTCCCTACGGATTTTCTTGTACATACTCTCTATACAGTTCTGTGTCTTGTGTCTTCCCTCGGCTATATGGTCACTCCACCTAGTCAGGACTTTCATTTCTTCCGGATCTTTATCCGGATAATCTTGTTCTCTTATTAAACAATTGATTAGAAACTTTAAAAGCATGAGCTGAATCTCGACTTTTCTTTGAGCCATGGCGTCGCGAACACTTTCTGGATCTACTCCTGTACGGATAAAACGATATATTCTGTCTAGATATTCTTTCATATTGGGCAGGGTGTCCAAATATTCGGTCACCCGTCTTACACGCAATGAATATATGACCATATTACCATCGCCTGAAACGGGATCATAACGGCATTCGGTAAGTGCTCGCTTGATATCTGTAAATGTCTGAATTTTTGGCAAACGCTGTAACGCTCGTTCATGTAGCTCAAGTATCGTCATACGTTTGTGTTGAGGCGGGGTTCCAGGAGGACTTCCCCCGTTGCTCCTAAACTAGAATCGTCGGTGTGTACTGTACGTGCTGGGAGAGTGACTGATGTAGCGGGTACATGTACTGTAGGCTGGACCGGGGGTGCCGTAACAGATGCTGCAACGGGTGCCCCGGTGGCTGGAGGAACAGGAATGACATTATTTACAGGAGCAGGCGGAACAGGATTTGCATATGCTGGGACTGTGTCGTCCAAATAGGACGAGAGAAAAATATCAGCTGCGGTCGGTTTGTGACGTAGCTTAATCGGAACTAATAGCGGCGGAAAATTACATGGTGCTTCCGGGGTTGCTTTTGGCAAGCCCTCAGCAAGAAGAGGATACATACCCTTAATAAGGGCGTTTCTCTGTCTGTCTGACTGTTCTGCTTTAACTCGTTCACCTACTTCGATTAATTCCCTTTCTTGGGCTCTTTCTGAGGATTCCCTACTCAATTCTGTTTTTCTGATCTCTTTTTCGGTTCTTTTATGAGATTCTTTGCGCCATAACTCGATGGCATCTTTCTGGGACTGTCTGGATTTCTTTTTCCATAATGCTTCTTCTACTCGCATGATGCACTCGGCATCCCACGTACCTGATACGGGCCATCTGTATTTCTCTGCTAACTCTTTGGTGTAGTCCACCCATAAGTCTAGATATAATATGGCACTTAAGCCATGCTTATGATACATAAAATGACCTGGACTGTCCCTAGGCGGGACAGGAACTGCTTCCTCGAGCAATCCTTTTCTGGTTTTTAACTGACGTAACTTGGAGAATAGAGGCATTGTCTAGGCTGGAATCTAAACACAATACAATACACGATAAACACAATAATGACTGGAAAAAACAAATCACTCATACCACGACATTGAAAACACATTGAATAACATTTAGGATAACAGTTCGGACAGAATATTACCTGGTATACTGAGAACAGAACACATGAATTTCTCGAGAACGAAACGTACTAGAATTACTAGATGCACTGCTAAACAGTACGAAACTTACTGGTCCCATAAAGAGACACGTCAGGACCCGCGTCCACCTAGCTGAACACTTCGTATTGGATCTGTGTACCCAAACCCACGGACCAGAGACAAATTAATTGACCCTGTCTAGATACTACCCCAGCAACGGTACTCACCGGGCAGTAAGAACGGAAGGCCTCGGACTGGACTGGACTGCTACGACGACGGACTACGAACTTCGGACTTCAGTTACAGGTGGGCCTCCGGATACCTCGGACCTTGGACTCTCGGCTTGGGCTCTGGTCGGGACTCGCCGCGTTCCTCACCGCCTCGTCTGGATGCTGGACCGCAACCTCCGTCTCCTCCGTGGGCCTGAGGGATACTTGAAGCAGAAATATCTGCACGTGCACGGTATGGTTCCGTCACGGCTGCAGAGGATCAGGGGGCCTGCGTGGCTTCACCGGCGCGTGGGGAAAGGGCAAGTCCCTATTCGGGCGCCATTATGTGGTAAATAAATAATTAATTACCGGTACTATTTTTGAATACAGTGAATAAAACAGATAGCTCAATAAATAAGAGACAGGATTCGAGGTATCTTGAGTCTGCAGGCTTTAATCAGGCATAAAGGACAGGAACAGGACAGCCTGCAATAGCACGGGATGGCAGCTGCCAGGGAAAAATGGAAATCGGGAATCTGGGGGGGGGGGGGGTAACTTTTAGTAACAGTGCACAGTATATATATTAAAACAGTTGCATTAAATGTAAATGTAAACATTCAATACAGTAGGCGTAGCAGTAGGCGTAACTTGTAGCAGTCGCGAAAGATAAGGACAAAATGGGAGTAACAAAAGGCGTGTACAGGGCGTATACATAGACATGTGATGTAAACGTAACAGAAGTGTCATAAACGGGGCGGAAACATGGAGGGGGCTACCTGAGAAGCCGGGACCTTTAACCTAGTGGTGCGCGCAAACGGGCAATGACGTGTTACCAGGGAGAACTGGGGGCTATGACTTCTGCGCTAGAAGAGGAGACTACTGTCTACAGTGTCAGAACGACATGTACCTAAAGCATATCTAGTATCTGGTGTTTGGAGTACATGTTGATAGAATCCAAAAGTTATCAGGGCAGAGGCTACTAGACACTAAGACTGGTGTATGCATAATTCTACATGTATTGCGTGTGCTAGGAATATTCTATGAATATTAATACAGTATTTCTCTTACATGGAGACATAAAGGCTAGACCATGACGGAAACTATTGATGCGATTCAGTAGCTTAGGAATGCAGAGAAGGAGGGCTGGACTGATAACTAGAAGCATAACATACTCTTGGCAGACTGGCAGGCAGAGCCAGGCCGGGCCGGGCACTGCGAGGCAGGAAGTAAGCGAAGGGTCAGGGATGCAGGTGGGGGCTGTATCGCTCCTCGGAGAGGGTTCAGGAGACAGGAGCTTGAATCTGATGTCTGGGCCCTTTTGAGGCCTAGAAACGGGGACATTTCAATGAATTAACGTGCACACTGTAAAATGTGGCAACATAGGTTTACATAGGCCTAATACTCGTTGCTTTCACGAGAACTGGAAACTGGCATACTAGAGATGGACACAACTATAATTGCGTCTTTAATCGATCACAGGGGGATACATGCATATCGATCATGCACATATAGCATAATATGGGGAACACGTAGGCACATATAACATGGCAAAATTTACTTTTCCACACAACATCCCCACGGAAAGGTGGAAAGGATCCAGCCACCACTGAAGAGCAGACACAACGTCCAGAGACACGGGCACAGGAACTGCATAACGCAGGACAGGAAAGGGGACCCACCGCTGCACAAGCCACAGCAGAGGGCGCAGATGAACCCTGGCCCAGGGCACGGTGAAGACAGAAGCAGCCATGTGGCCCGAACCACCAGCCACTGAAGGAGGGGAGCCGAGGCTAGCGACAACAACTTCCTCAGCAAAGACTGAAGGCAACGAATCCGGGCCACCGGTAGGAACACTTTGCCCAACACAGAATCGAACACAGCTCCAATGAAGGGCCTCCGAGTGGCAGGCTCCAGGTGGCACTTCAGCAAGTTGATCAAGAATCCGTGTTCCCCGAGCGTAGTCACGGTCAAGAGAAGGTGGCGAGACAAGACCTCCAGGGACGGAGCCTGAACCATCCAGGCGTCGAGATACGGGAACACCGACACCCCCAGGAGATGGAGATGGGCCACCAGGGGATCCACCACCTTGGTGAACACCCTGGGGGTGGACCGAAGACCAAAAGGAAGGACGCAGAACCGCCAGTGCAGGCCCTCCAGGCAGAAGCGCAGGAAACGCTGATCCCTCACAGCCACCGGGACGTGTAGGCACGCATCCTGGAGGTCCAGAGTGGAGAACACCCAACCGGACCGTATCAGCGGGAAAACCATCAGGAGAGTCTCCATCATGAACGGGAACTTCCTCAGGAACAAGTTCAGACCCCGAAGGTCGATGACCACCCAGAAGCCCCCCGTGATCTCCGGCACCACAAAGATGAAGGAGTAGACCCCCAACCCCCTCACCGCCATTGGAACAGGGACAATCGCAAGCCTGCTGACCAAAGAACGAACCCCGTCCGACAAGGCCAGACGGCGGGAGGCATCCTGAGGAGAAGGGGTCACCACCAACCCGGACGGGGGAGGGAGGGACAGGAACCCGATCCGGTATCCCCGCGACAAGACATCCAGCACCCATCTGTCGGAGGTCGTCAGGCGCCAAGCAGGAAGGAACTGGCGAAGCCTCCCACCAACCAGTGGTGGACCACCAGCGAAAACGTCCCCATGGCTGGCACAGTCAGGAACGCTGCGGACCAGACCCGGCACCCCTCCGGGACTTCTTCTGAAACTTCTGGGGAAAAGCAGGCCAGTGCCACGCCGACTCCGAAACGAGGACTGCTGAAATCTGGAAGGCTGGCGGAAAGACCTGGCACCAGAGAAGGAGGAACCCTATGGGGCGGAAGATCACCAAAGGACAAAAAATGCTTGCGCTCCTTGAAGACCTCGTGCAGTACCTCCTCCAGCGAGTCACCAAACAGACGGGCACCAGTGAAAGGCAGCCTCAGAGTCAAGGAACGTCGGGCCGCGTCCGTCTTCCAATCCCTCAGCAACAGGTTACGACGGGCAGCCACAGAGGAACCACAGGACACAGCAGAAGCCCTCACAGAATCAAAGGTGACGTCCGACAGGAATTCCGCCTGGCGCTCCATAGACTCCAGCAACTCCGGACAACTGGAAGCCACCTGCATAGATGAAAACAGGGACTAGAAATCGGTCAGTAAAGACTGGGCAACGGATGCCCCATAAATGCCAGAACGAACAGCCAGATGAAAAGCGGCACAAGACTTCTACAGGGCAGAAACCACCTTTGTGTCCACACCATCCTTCAGAACGGAATCCTCCGCCATGGAAGGACGACCCACAAGACTGGCCACAACAGAGTCCACAGGAACGGAATCAGGCAAAGAGTCCGCCAAATCCTAAATGGAGAAAGCAGGGACACAAACCCGGGCATGGAGAAACGTTCCGGGTCCTTCCACGCCCATAACAGAACCACGGACACAAAAGAATGCACAGGCAGAGAAGAGGCAACAGGCCACCAGGACTGCGGCAAGAGAACAGCCAGAGAAGAGCTGGGCGCAGAATCCCCAGGAAACCCCATGCCAACCTACACATGGGAAAGGACGTCAGGCAAGAGCTCCCTGGAAATGGATACGCCCTGCAGCGCAACCTCAGCAAGCGAAGACCCAACGGAATCATTAGAGGAGGAAACATCCGAAGAAAGGCAGAAATCCCAACAGCAAGCCACAGATGAGCCTCAATAACAGAAGAGTCTCCAGAAGAAGGCGCCCAATCTGGGCATCAGCACACCTCCAGGCATGCATCACAGGCGGAGGGGGTAAGGCCCCATCGGAATCAGGGAAGAGGCAGGTACTGGAGAATGCACATGACCAACGCCCCCAAGGTAGAACCCCAAAGAAAAGAAAAACAGCGGCCAAACAGCCGGCGTGCAACAACCCCAGTAAGAACATTAGAGGGCAGGAGAGGGGACGTAGCACAGTGTAAAAGAAGCACTAGGAAGTGACAAATCGTTCGAGGGTCAGGCGAGGCTCGAACCTTGATCCCCAGCACCAAAGTCGGCAACGCTAACTGGATGGCCACAACTCACCCTAGGAAGAGTGCAGGCTGCGCAAGGATGAGGCCCCGGGTCAATCCCCGGCAGCACCTTTCAAAGGCTGTGAACTGAGAGCGCGAGCACTGCTCGCAGAGGCACAATTCCGTGCATTAGTGCGCAGGTGCCTGCCGTGTTATGGAGTAGCTTCAATTCAATTTGAGGCTGATTCAAAACATTACAAAAAGTGTCAAATATTGTAGACACGCAACCGTGTACGAACACGGAACAGGCATGTCCCTGCCCAGCGAGGAAATGGCCCCAAGAACCGGAGCGCCCGGAGCCCACCCGGGCGCCCGCCCACACCAGCACCCGGCACCGAACACGGCCGATGGGTGTAACAGAGGACAATGCGCATGCGCGCAAACCCAGGAAGACGCCGCGAGACAGCCGGCAAAGCACCGCCGCCGGCCGCCCCAGTGGAGCAGGGCGAACAACGCGTCCCAGAGGCACACTCAGGAGCCGACACCAGGGCCCCTACAAGACAAAGAGGCACTGGCGAGATTGGGGAATCCAAAGGGGAGGAGCGCGCTCCACAACAGCCCAGCGCTCACAGCCCCAAACCCCTACCTGCACGTCCGGATCCAGCAGGGAAGAACATCGAGGTGCAGGAGTCCTGGAAGATCCACAGCAGACCAGCAGCGGGAACAGAGACCAGGGCAGGAAACGAAACAGGAAGACCCACGAAGCCAAGCAGCATAGGTCACCTGAGCCCAGGAGGAGAAAGGGAAGCCCAGCAGCCCCACTCCAAGGAATCCCACGACGGTCCATGGGAGCCCCCCAGAGCCCAGCAGAGGAGGATCCACAGGACAAACGAAGCAGGTAAGCACCCGGCACTCACCCCAGCGTCTCCCATCAAGTAAACCACCGACAGGAAACAAAACAGGATGTGCTTCTGGTGGTTAGGTCTGATATAGCACCTGGCAGGAAGGGGGGTGGAGCCTAAAAGCGTTTCCTGTTTTGTTTCCTGTCTGTGCAATACCTCATGAGTGATGACTGGGTCGAGGACGAGGGACGTAGAGGTAATACCCCTGCAGGATTTGTAAACAACTTTGATATTTTAATAGATTCAACACTATATGCTTTGGGGGATTCAGAGCAGAATTAAACCCATGGCTGTTACCATTAGAACATATGCTACTAAGAGGTACAATTTCTGTTTCTGTTGGAATCACCTCTATGCAGGACATGGCCCATGAGCCACACGTTCTATGTGCTCTGAAGCTTGAAGGAATGCATTGTAATATTTACATGGTAGAACAACATTCACTGCAAAGTTATTTCACAGCAACTGCCTTTTATGCTAGTTCTTTAGACATCGTGGCTTCCTGCGTGGAGGCAGCTCAGTCACCTTACATGAGAACTGCTAAATGTGGGGTGCTAACAACAACTTTCCCTTTTAAAGATCTCCATTAGTAGCTTTGAAACTTTGTCAAATTCACTAAAACATACCTGTTGTAATCAGATTGGATTTGACCACTTTTTAAAATGCACAATGTATCTATCTTTTTTCTTTTGTTGGTTCTAAGGACAGCTCCGCCCCATTTGTTTCAATGGTTAGCCTCTTTTTCATTGGTTGTCCTGTTAGCATCGACTAAAGTTCGTTGTGCCCCTGAACCCATGCAATGGTTTTACGAACCATGCCCCTTTAAAAAAATTAATTGCACAGCAAGGGTAATGTAATAGGAAGGCTGTTCTGCCCTACTGAGTTTGTCATAGACTGCATGCAACTTAAGATAGCTGAGGGTGTTGAAACAACTATTACAGACATCTCTAAGTATCCACTCCAGTAAACCTCAGAGTGCATTCTGGAAATATAGCTTAGACGGTCATGCACTGTGGTTGTTGTTTGATGGGTCCTCCTAGGGAATTTAGTCAAGGCAGAATCTGGAACGGGCTCTATTGTCCTCACCGGAGAACTAAGATGATTTACACATGGCCCAAGCCACTTACTTTGCTAAAATTGAATCTCTCTGCTGTCATGACTACTGGGTCTATCAATTGCAAACACACAAGGATGACAAACCTGCTCAAATCAATGCACGAGAGGGACTAAAAATAGGGGGAAAGGAAAACAGGTCCCAAATCTTTGGGCCATATTTAACCAAGGGGTAAAAAAGTAAAAAGAGGAAAAGGAAGAAAGATGGAGAAAGAATCTTTCTGGGAAACCCAAAAGAATGTAAAAACTGCCCTCATCCACTAAATAGTGGCATGCTTCATCATAGGGCCGTTGGCACACCCTGGCGCAGACCAACGTCAAGGGTGGAGTGCAATTTTATAAAAGGAGAAATATACAAGTAGAGGGATCCCTGTTGCAGAAACGAATAATATTAAAAATGGTAAAGTAGGTACCCTTCTTAATTTTATTGTGGGTCCCACTTGGCAGGGTTAAATGAATTAAAGGGTATCTGGAAGAGACAACATCTCCTTTACCCTATCTGCTGTACCAACATGTTTCAGCCCTTAACTACCGCCCAATAGGGTTGATGGCCTTGGTCAGGATAAAGATCCCTTATAACATTTTATTTGCAATTCCCTCCTAGTATAGTCACTATGTAGTAGGGAAAAGGTCAGTGGCAATACTTGCACGTAGTAGGCACATGTCATGAGCATATCCGAGTTTCATCAATGATGGTCCAAACCTGGGGATAGAGTGGGAACACCACCCTGTAGTCACACTTTCTTCAAGGTGCGGTGTCACCGAATAGGCCGCTCTATTCCCTCTGACGATGCTGAATTGCAAACCTGGTCACCTGCTAGCCCAATTGACTGCCCCGCACCATGCATGATCTACCCTACTTTTGCCCACACTCAGTCAACTATTAATAGCGGCTTCTGTGATTATTAGACTGCATTTTACATAGCTTCACAGCCGACCCTGGATCCTGCGACAGAGGAACTTTTCGGGCCACACAACTAGGTTGTTTACCCCCGACACTCGCCTTTCCCTACATGTCTCAACATCGGAACCAAAAATTACATCTGTACTGCGCAACCTTCCTTGGAGGATAACCCAGGGTACAAATGGCTTACTGCCCAAACTCTATACCCAGTTTGCTCAACCTTTACCGCCCAGGCAGGTGACGTTATATGGGGCCGTTTTCACCTCTAGCTTTCTTTCTCCCACCCTTAATTAGGCTCTTATCACAACACTGCTGAAACCGCACAAAGATCCCTCAGACATGGCTACCTATCATCCATTATCTATTTTAAATACAGACTATAAAATCTTAACTAAACACTCAGCATGTTCAAGTCATAATTCATCAAGATCAATCAGGGCTTGTGCTAGGTTGTAACATCTCCTTCAATCTTCACAGGCTTTGGCACTTTAAGGAAGAATCAGCAGATATGTTCCCAGTCGTCGTGTGCCTTACGGAGGATTTAGAAAAAGCATCTGATTCCTTACTTTCAGGTTTATTCATAAAGTATTGACAACTGTTTGTGGTCGCGGTATACCGGTGAAAAAAGCACAAATTCTTTTCTCAAATCCCTCTGCCCGGGGAAAAACGGGGACATGCATATTCCTCCTCGCTTGTGGGCTGAGGAACACAGCAGGGTTGTCCCCTTTCACTCTCATTATTTGCCATGGTGAAGAAACCCTTAGTGGCCTGCCTACGCCTCCTGAGAGCTCAATGGGGTATACCACTCTGCGGCACTACTCTTGCGTTTCTCTATGTGCCGATGATGTCCTCTTGTACGTAAAAGTTGCAAGTACCGATCTATCCTCCACTGTTTACATACAGGATGATTTTGAAGTTATATCAGTTAGAATTGTGTTTGTTTGCATATGTTTCTGACTAATTAAAAGTTGAACTGAACTTCTGAGTGTTTCTGCTTTTTGAGATTTCTTATATGTGGGTAAGGGAGCTGTAAGGCAGTTTCACCCTCGGGTTTAAGCACCAAATCGATTGAATCCATATACTAAACACTTGTGTGGTGGTTTCTTAACCATTTCTGTAAAGAGTTTTGGGATCTGAGAGAACTCTCAGAACACACATTGACTAAGCCTGTAGGTTTGGCTTTGGCATAATCAAAGCTGATGGCTTTCCCAATGCTTTTATGTAATGTAAAGGATTATAACCTATTGCAAGAGCATTTCAAGAGCATTTCAAGATGGCTGCCCCTTCATGTGAATAGGAGCAAACTTAAGGGCAACCATCTTGGAATGCTTTTTGTATAAGTCCACCCCGCGGCTCAGACTTTCATCCTTCTGATGTTGATAAAATGAGTACAATTGATATGGATAACAATAAAGCGCATGTGCTCATGACTGTGTTTTCATCAGAGGCGGCCAGCACGGCTCGCAGGTGGAGGGTTGGGCATGGGGGCTGCATTGAAAAGATAAATTATAATACTTACCTTGCCGCTTCCAGGTTCCGCGTCTTCCCTCCTGCTTGCCTGTGTCCAACTCCAGGTCGGAACAGGAAGCAGCCAGGCTCCCACCCCTAAGCCAATCAAAACACTGCAACGCAGTGTGTTGATTGGTCTGAGCACCATGACACGGCTCACCACCAGGTGCTGTAGGGATGGGCATGTTCTCCATGCAGGCTATAATGCAAAAAAATTATTTCAGGTTATGAAAAATCTCCGCCATGCCATTCCTTCAAACAGTGAAGTAAAAACATAAAAAAGAACACATAAACAGAAAATTAAAACATGTCTGCTCATGCTGCAATACAAATTGCATTTTCCACCTCTATTTGCTTTGTTAAACAAGCATTTACAATGCAATGGTCTCGCAATATTATAGGTAGAGCTATTGGCATTGCTCATTATTTTTTTTTTTGTATCCCTAAATAAATGGCATTGTCATTTATATTGGCAATAGCTTAATTGCTTGCATATGCGAGACCTATTGCATTAGCAGAGAGAGAGTGAGGTAGTGAGATAGAGAGAGAGTGAGGTAGTGAGATAGAGAGAGAGAGTGAGGTAGTGAAATAGAGAGAGAGTGAGGTAGTGAGAGAGAGAGTGAGGTAGATAGAGAGTGAGGTAGTGAGAGACCGAGAGAGTGAGGTAGTGAAAGAGTGAGGTAGTGAGGGAGAGGGATGTTCTGAGGTAGTGAGATAGAAACAGACAGTGAGGTTTGTATTGTAGTGAGATAGAGAGAGAGTGAGGTAGTGAAAGAGAGTGAAAGTGAGTTAGTGAGATAGAAAGAGAGAGAGTGAGGTAGTGAGATAGAGCGAGGTAGTGAGTTAGAGAGAGAGAGTGAAGTTGTGAGGTAGTGAGATGATGAGGGAAGTAAGGGCAAGGGCGAGGCGAAAGGCAGAAGAGAGGAGGGTGTGGCGCAACGGCCAGAGCTAGCGACTTTGGAGCTGGGGAACCAGCTCGGCGTCTGCACAACATATGTGATTCTGGACAAATCACTTAATCTCCAACTATCTACGGCGCTGAGAAGAGGCAGATGCGGCCGAGCAGGGTGGAACCAGGGGGAGCGGGCCTAGGAGCAGGGAGAATAAACAGGGGGAGGGAGGGCCGTGCAACGGAGAAAGGAGAGCACGTGGAGAGAAAGAGATACGCAAGGGGGAAAAGAGGAGAGAAATGATGAGGGAAGTAAGGGCATGGGCGAGGCGAAAGGCAGAAGAGAAGAGGATGTGGCGCAACGGCCAGAGCTCGCGACTTTGGAGCTGGGGAACCAGCTCGGCGTCTGCACAACATATGTGATTCTGGACAAATCACTTAATCTCCAACTATCTACAGCGCTGAGAAGAGGCAGATGCGGCCGGGCAGGGTGGAACCAGCGGGAGCGGGCCTAGGAGCAGGGAGAAGCAGGGAGGGGGAAAAGAGGAGAGAAATGATGAGGGAAGCAAGGGCATGTGCAAAAGCCAGAAGAGAGGAGGATGTGGCGCATCCCAATCACGTTGTTTTGATTAAGTTTGCCATAGTGGTGGTTTCTCCGGCCTCCCTGCCTTCACCGGCAGCTGCTGCCTGCTGGGATAAGATACATCAATATTCCACTATGGCGGTTGCTAATCGGGTACAAAATACAGACTTTAGGATCCTGTTTTTATTTCAATAGGACAGCTGATAATCGTGCATAGAACGCTAATTATAGGATTCCATATCCTATTTCTATTTCATCATTGCAGTTGCCAATCGGGCATAGAACAACAACTATAGGATCCCACGTCCTATCTCTACTTCAATCGCCACTCTAGCGGACCAGAAACGCGTCATGTAGCTAAGACGCGAGGGACCTTTAATAAAAACGGGGATGTTTCTCCTGTCGTTCGTGGATGCAATTTACAGGCCGGCTGTTCAGAATATGGCAAACTTGTGAATATAAAGGTTGGTGCAAAGAAATGGTTGGGCCATTTTACTTTATTTTACGGTCTGGGAGATGTATACCTAAACCATATGTCTGGTTAATGTACTCAATTCCTTACATGTATATCTTAATTGGGGATGCACAGAAAACAGCAACACGAGAGGGGACGGAAGGAGGGGGCAAGGGGGGATGGACACAAGGACACAAGCACAACGAGGAACGGCTGTTTTGATTAAGTTTGCCGTAGTGGTGGTTTCTCCGGCCTCCCTGCCCTGCACTTTATGCCTTACCTCCGCCATAGTTGTCGTGCCGAGGGTCACATTGCGGGTCATCGGGAGAGCCGGGATGCACTGAAAACAGCAACACGAGAGGGGACGGACAGAGGGGGCAAGGGGGGGACGGACACAAGCACAACGAGGAACGGCTGTTTTGATTAAGTTTGCCGTAGTGGTGGTTTGTCCGGCCTCCCTGCCCTGCACTTTATGCCTTACCTCCGCCATAGTTGGCGTGCCGAGGGTCACATTGCGGGTCACCGGGAGAGCGGGGATGCACAGAAAACAGCAACACGAGAGGGGACGGAAGGAGGGGGCAAGGCTCGGACTGCCTCCGCCTTCTGCGCGGGTCTTCCAGCGCGGCATCTCGTGCCGAGGGTCACATTGCGGGTCACCGGGAGAGCCGGGATGCACAGAAAACAGCAACACGAGAGGGGACGGAAGGAGGGGGCAAGGGGGGACGGACACAAGGACACAAGCACAACGAGGAACAACGAGGAACGGCTCACCTTCACTGCGGGTGAAGAAAAAATGGCGGCCGCAAGCTTCCGAATTTTTCGGAATCGGGGGCGTGGTTTTGTGGTTCTGAGTGACAGACTACGTCACTGTCTAAAGAACAGCAAAACTTACGCCCCCGAATCCGAAAGAGACGGGGCTAAATTAGAGTGACACATCTCTCCTCCAATGGCTGGCCTCCGTTTAGGAAGCCAGCCAATAGAGGAGAGACAGGGCAGGGAGGCGGGTTAAACCGCACTACTAAGAAACGTTAAATCTCCGACCCCAGACTGCGCAAGTGCAGCCTTTAGGTCCTCGACCTAAAAAATAGCAGTGTTACATTCATAGAGATAAAAACACAGTATAACGCTGCCATTGATAGCATTACAATAAAAAACACATCAAACTTGTATAAATATATTATTGCAATGTGATTCGCATTTCAATATATTGATGACTGTTGGTAAGAGGTTAGGCGTGAAACCTCCTTGAATAGTCAGAGCTGTGCGGGGTAAGTTGATTTCACCCATTGTTTCTTGTCCTTTTCACCGTTTAGCATCCATGTATTACATTGTTTGTAAGTACATAATGGGTGGGGCACTGAGTAGGAAGGGAAGCAGCAGACTCTATATTTGTAATGGTTTCAAGTGTTAATATTACAAACATGTGCAAAGGCTTACAGCACTGAGTGTTGTTTTGCAAGGATGGCTTGAGCTGTCCTCAGTAAAAGTAAGAGCTTATGCCTTGTGTTGGGATTATCATGTCCCCTGCATGGAATACAGAACAGCTCCTCTGCCCTGAGTACATGACTGCATGTGAATCTGGTATAATGACTTTTAATTCTGTACTTGGTTTCACGCTAAGCTAGCGTGCGCACATAGGCCTAGATCTATTCCTGAGAACATGAGGTCTAGCACCTGTCCTGTGACCTGGAGCGGTCACTAAGCGTGCTCTCCTAGTGCAGAGTCTACTGTCCCTCTTCAGGGTTCATAATGTAACCACTCTGGTGACAGTATATCTCGTTTAATGATGGAGCGTGTGATCAGACGTTTTTTTTCAGTGTCAGTGAGATTGTGGCCGACTGATCTCTCTGGTGAAAGATACCGCTGTTATGTAACACCCAGAGCTATGTGCACAGAGGCCTAGGCCTGTCCCTGACAATGAGAGGGCCAAGACCTACCCTGTGACCTGGAAGGGCACACCAAGCATGCCGTCATAGCGGACAGAGGACTTCTGCCTGCAAATAAAGCGGGCTGTTAGTGTACTATGTTTAATATTGTGTAGTGTGACCAGACCTTTTTGTCTGTGTCATTTAGAGAATTGCATAAAGTTCCATTGATATGTGAGACCCAACAACTTGCAGAAACATCCCATGTGTATGTCGAGTGCATGTGCCTGTACAGTGAGCCTATGATACATGTGTGAACTGTGTGTGTGTGTGTGTGTGTCCAAGTACTGCAACCAGTGGAATCCATTTTGGAGGCCCTTGGTTTGGTGTGGGAGACGAGAACAGCTTTTCCAGACAGGAGAAGTGCTTTATTCCTGTGGCTGGAGAATGGTGATCCAGGCACTGAATTGAGGGAGATAGAGACAGGGCTACCTTTAGAAATTCCATGAAGCCTCTGTTAGTAAGGGGTTACTGATTCGTTTTTCCTAAGCATTGCCATTTGGTGTAGGGAGGAGTGAAGGGTGGGTCTGTAGTTACTCTTGTGACGGTGAGGAAGATTCTAGTCTATCCCTGATTATTGCTTTAAAAAGGCTTATAATAGCCAGATGCAGAAAACGCATGCTTGATGGTACCGATGTGATGGGTGCTCTTGCTTAGGGATAGCTCCATTGCTGTGAGAAAGCTGCATTTAAAGAGTAGCCTGAGAACACTTGAAAATGGAACAAACCAACCAAAACAAGCTCTGAAACTTGAGACAGTAGATCCATATTACCTGTCCGGAAAATGTGTATACAACAGGGATCCAAACCACCCCACTTTGTTCGAGTCCTAGGTTCTTCTAGACAAAGAAATGAAGTGTTCAGCAGACTTCTCCAAGAGATTCTGTCTAACCAGGGCTTTTGTTTTCATAACACAAAGGTTTCCCTCCTCTGAGGGATCATAGGCTGAATTCACTGCTTTCTGCCTGTGGAGTTGAGGATTTGCCTGAAGAAAGATTTTGGACTGCCTGCCTCACGAGAGAGGGTAGGAGTGCGCCTGGCTCCAGCAAGGAAAGTCCCTGCGTATTTCTGTTGTGAGGAGTGCCAAGAGGGAGCTGGTGAACCTGAGAAAGTAAACCAGGAGTGACTTGTGCTGAAAAGTGGTCCCCTGGTCTCTCTGCGCAGTATTTGAGAACATGCAATTAAGACTGTACAAAAGAGTGTCATCTTGAGTCGTCCTGGCAGCTACAGAGACACTGATAATAAGGGCTGGTCTGGTCGTAGCGGGCATCAGGTGTTTGTCCGGGAGGCTGGAAGGGTGGGGCTGGTTTTGGAGCGGTGGGAGACGGTTTTGCAGCGAAGCTGCCATATCGGCCCCCAGTAACAAAAGCAGCAGTGCTGGGGGCCAGTTTTATTGAGCAGCAGTGCTTTACGCTTGCCCCCTCAACCTCCAGCTCCCCATGGGGTGGGGCGGTCCTACAAAATTTGCAGGGCTACTTTGGGTTCCCAGTTCGGTCCTGCTGATAATGTGGACACGCTAATGAAAGCAGCACTGACGTAGGAAGCCTGGTGGCTCCAACTGTTGTGAAACTGGAAGAGAACTCACTCTGGAATCTACAACCACCACCAGCTGAAGTGCAGGTTTGCAGCTGACCACAGAGGGCCCCCACTACTTGAGAACTTGTGCAGCTGCGTAAGCCTCCATGAGCCAATCCAATAGAGATCGCCCTACACACATTTACTGCTATGGTGAAAAAGCTTCAGAGAAGTCCTCCACTGCAAAGCCTTGACAGCCACTAAGCAGTGAGAGGTAAGTGCAAGACCTAGAAGAGCCTGAGGCTGAGAGAGACTGAATCACACATGGAATAAATTGCTTTGACTGCTTGAAACTGTGATGTACAAAAGACATTCTAACTAAGCCTTTGAACTGAGCTGCCTATCGAAATTCATAGGAACTTTGAGCAGCCTTCACCTGGGTCTTCTCCCTAGCATGCAGGACAGTAATAGACAGTTAACAGGGCAGTGTTGTACCTCAATCAATCAATCAATCAATCATAACATTTGTATAGCGCACTACTCACCCGGAAGGGTCTCAAGGCGCTTGGGGGAAGGGGTCCGCTATTGCTCGAACAGCCAGGTCTTGAGTTGTCTCCTGAAGGTGAGATGGTCCTGGGTCAGCCGAAGGTGGATGGGGAGGGAGTTCCATGTCTTGGCCGCCAGGTAGGAGAAGGATCTTCCTCCGGCGTTGGCTCTTCGGATGCGTGGTACGGCGGCGAGGGCGAGGCTAGTAGAACGTAGCTGACGGGTGGGCGTGTAGGTCAGGCGGTCGTTGAGGTACTTGGGGCCCAGGTCGTGGAGAGACTTGTGTGCGTGGGTGAAGAGCCTGAACGTGATCCTCTTGCTGAGGGGGAGCCAGTGCAGGTCCCTCAGGTGGCCGGAGATGTGGCTGAGTCGGGGGATGTCCAGGATGAGTCGGGCGGAGGCGTTCTGGATGCGTGGGAGTCTTTTCTGTAGCTTGGCTGTGGTTCCGGCGTAGAGGGTGTTTCCGTAGTCCAGTCGGCTGGTGACGAGTGCCTGGGTGACCGTCTTCCTGGTTTCGGTCGGGATCCAGCGGAAGATCTTGCGGAGCATGCGTAGGGTGTTGAAGCATGATGAGGAGACGGCGTTGACGTGTTTGGTCATCGAGAGGGAGGAGTCCAGGATGAAGCCCAGATTGCGTGCGTGGTCTGTTGGCTTGGGAGTGGTGCCCAGGGCGGGGGGCCACCAGGAGTCGTCCCAGGTGGAGGGCGATGGTCCCAGGATGAGGACTTCCGTCTGGTCTGAGTTCAGTTTCAGGCGGCTGTTCTTCATCCATTCGGCGACGTCTTTCATTCCTTCGTGTAGGCTAGTTCTGGCGGTGTCGGGGTCTCGGGTGAGAGAGAGGATCAGCTGTGTGTCGTCGGCGTAGGAGATGATGTTGAGGTTGTGCTGGCGTGCAATGGCTGCAAGAGGTCTCATGTAGACGTTGAAGAGGGTGGGGCTGAGTGATGATCCTTGCGGGACGCCGCAGATGACTTCGGTGGCCTCGGATTGAAACGGGGGGAGGCGGACTCTCTGTGTTCTTCCGGCGAGGAACGAGATGATCCACTCCAGTGCCTTCTCTTGGATACCGATGTTGCTTAAGCGTTGAACTAGGGTGCGGAGGCAAACAGTGTCGAACGCTGCAGAGAGGTCCAGGAGGATGAGTGCCGCTGTTTCCCTGTTGTCGAGCAGGGCTCGGATGTCGTCGGTGGCTGCGATGAGGGCGGTCTCGGTGCTGTGGTTGGCTCTGAAACCGGACTGCGAGGGGTCGAGGGATCCGTTCGTCTGTTGACGGTCTTCTCGATGACTTTGGCAGGAAAAGGGAGGAGCGAGATGGGGCGGAAGTTCTTTTTTTTTATATATATTTTATTTGGAAAACCACATACATATCGCGTTGGAAAGCACAGACAAATGCCTACAACCCTTAGGGCCGGCAATAAAGAGCAAATCATACAAAGCCAAATGAGCACAGCACAGTATCCATCAGTCCTAGGGTTTAGCACATCATAAAATTAGGAGTTATATCAAAGCGCGTCTGCGAAACAACCGGATGTGAGAGGATTCCATTTTATAATAAGGGAATGAGGATCTTAAGAACATACAATCTAGCAAAATCTTAATTGAAGCAAATTATGTAACAGGATGAAAGCATTCAGCATGAAACGATAGGAAGGTAATTCAAGGACACTAAAAGCAAAATACGTAAGCGTATATGAAACGTGCGTCAACCCAGCGGTCCCCTCGATAGAACGACAATCAATGTAAAAACAAGCAGCGCACATTGCAAAATCCTCCCAGATCGAACTAAACTTAAACCCCCAACTGATCAAAGGTACACAATAAAGAAGAAAAGGAGAAAAAAGAAAAACAAAAAGAAGAAGGCATAGAAATAAAGAAGAAAACAAAACCCCATCCCCCCACCCCGCATACCAGCAGAAGGCTACGGCCACCCCCCCCCCATAGGCATGCCTGTCGCCCTGACAAAGAAAAACCCCAGACTATAGAGAAAGTGGAGGAGGAGCCCTCGCGTCCGCCCCTTGTGCCCGCCCCCTCTCCGACCCATTACGTCTCAGAAGAGAGTGTAAACCCTCCCAGAAGAAAGCAGCCATTTCAACATTATTTAGCCCATCCCCCCCACAGTTGCAATATCAGATCAGGTCCCGCTTCATCACCGGAATCACCAACGTAGTAGAGTCATCCTGCCCCGCTCATCCTTGGCCAGTTTGAGCACGAATAAAAACAGTCCCCAGCTCCCTGGTTCCACCGGCAGACAAATCAGGTGGCCATAACTGCCCCCCATAAGCCACGCAAGTAGTCTGAACGGACAGCCCCACTGTAACGACTACCATATTCCAGTGTTCGCAATCAGACATAGGAAGTATCTGGCTCTGACGGTCAGCAGCGATCAGTTGAATCAGGGAAACAAAGGAGTTGTCCTTCGTGCAAACATGGCCGATGTACGCACTGTCCTCAGGGTTCAGTCCACAGTACCTCCGATAGTCTTCAGCCACTACCAATGGAACACAGCCGTCCAAACAACCCATCCCTGTCTCCTCCACGTCTTCCGGCACCATATCCGAGGCAGCAATCACCCGGGAGTCAGGAACGGCCAGCAGTCCATGGCACAGGGAGGTACAACAGTCCTCAATAGCCAGGAGAACATCCCTCAGGGTACATTCCCTCTCTCCGCCTTCAGTGGTTGTAACACTCCTCGCCCCCGAGGGCCCCCCAGACTGGAGGGTACACATCCCATCGTGCGCCCCGGGTCGCATTACCCCTCAGCAGCAGATGTTGCGAGTTATACTGGAGCCATGCAGGACATTACGCATTTCAGCGCCCCAAACATCCAAGCAACCGTGTAGAGGGAGGGAGTCAGAAATACGACACTGGAGACTGCCAGTCTCACCGAGAACCAGGTCTCCTCGGGGCAGCCCAACTGTCATACGCCTGCGGCCGCTAGCAAAATCGAGCGAGCCGCAACTCCCGCCGGAGTTCACCGGTCTTTGTTGCCCAGCCACTACCGCCGCTGTACGTCTCGCCACCGGCAGCGCAGCCACTGGAGGCCCCGGAGTACAATCGATTCAGGCCACAGCCCTTGCGTCGACCATTCTCAGTCATCCGGGGCGAGCGCGAGCTCGGAATTGCGCGGCTGGGCACCGCTTCGTCTCAGCAGCAAGGGGATGGGGGTTTAGTGCAGGATAGATGCCAGGATGTTAGGGAGGGAGAGGGCGAGCGGCGGAGCCGGGCGCCTATGCGGCCATCTTGGTCGACGTCTTGGCTCCTCCTCCCGGGGCGGAAGTTCTTGAGGTCGGTGGGGTCCGCTGTTGGTTTCTACAGTAGGGCGCTGAGCTCGGCATGCTTCCAGCTCTCCGGGAAGGTGGCGGTGTTGAAGGAGGTGTTGATGATGTTCCGGAGTTGGGGTGCGATGGTGGAGTCGGCCTTGTTGAAGACGTGGTGATGGCAAGGGTCGGTTGGAGATCCGGAGTGGATGGTGCTCATCGTGCGGGCTGTGTCTTTGGTGGTCACCGTGGTCCAGGTGCGGAGGGTGGCGGTGGGGGGCGTTGGTTCGACGGTAGGGTGCGTGGATGTTGCGTCGAAGCTGTTGTGGATGTCGGCGATCTTGCGGTGGAAGAACGAGGCAAGAGAGTCGCAGAGATCTTGTGAAGGAGTGATGTCGTTGTTGCCGGTGCTGGGGTTGGAGAACTCCTTGACGATGTTGAAGAGTTCCTTGTTGTCGTGGGCGTTGTTGTCCAGTCGTTCCTTCAGTGTTTTCTTCTTGGTGGTGCGGATAAGCTGGTGGTGCTTGCGGGTGGCGTGTTTGAGGGCGGTCATGTTGTCTGTGGTCTGGTCGCGGAGCCAGGCTTTCTCGAGGGTGCGGCAGTTCTTCTTGGAGTCCTTGAGTTCGTCGGTGAACCAGGAGGCCTTCTTGCTTCTGGGTCTGCTGGGAGGGTTCTTCAGTGGCGCGAGGTCGTCAGCGCAGGCGGTCAGCCACTGCGTGAAGTTGCGGGCTGCTTCGTTGGGGTCCGTTGTGCTGGCGGGTGGGTTCTGGCTGAGTGAGGCGGTGAGCTGCTCGGCGGAGATCTTGCTCCAGCTCCTGTGAGGAACCTGTTGGGGGTGGTGGTGGGTCGTGGTTCTTCTGAAGCTGAAGTGGACGCAGCTGTGGTCAGTCCAGTGAAGTCCAGTGGAGTGGCTGAAGGTGATGTGCTTGCTGGAAGAGAAGACGGGATCAAGCGTGTGGCCGGCGTAGTGGGTGGGGGTGTTGACCAGTTGCTTGAGTCCGAGGTTGGCGAGGTTGTCCAGCAGGGCGGCGGTGTTGCGGTCCTTGTTGTTCTCCAGGTGGAAGTTGAGGTCCCCTAGGAGGATGTAGTCAGCGGAGGGGAGGGCGTGCGGGCTGATGAAGTCCGTGATGTCGTCGCTGAATTGTGTGCGTGGTCCCGGGGGTCTGTAGACGAGGGTGCCTCTGAGCGTCGTCTTTGGGTCGGCGTGTATCTGGAAGTGGAGGTGCTCTGCGGCGGAGAAGGTGTCGTTGGAGTCGGTCGTGATGCGGATGGTGTTCTTGTGTACGATGGCGATGCCTCCTCCCGTCTGGTTGATGCGGTCCCTCCGGGTGATCTTGTATCCGTCTGGGATGGCGATGGCGATGTCGGGTGCAGAGGAGGCATTCATCCAGGTTTCCGTGAGGAAGGCGACGTCTGGTGAGGTTGCGTCGAGCAGGTTCCAGAGTTCGATGGCGTGTCTGTGGATGGAGCGGGTGTTGAGCAGGATGCACTTGAGGTGGGTCTTGCTGGTGCTTGGCTTGGCGGGTGCGGTGCAGGTTCGGAGGCAGGTGAACTTGCAGGCCTTGCAGGTGAAGGGTTCGTGGGGGCGTCTCGGGGTGGCTCGGTAGCTGTTGGGATTCCGGTCGGAGTTGAGTGCGTTGAGGGTGACGGCGTCGTAAGTCCGTCGTGTGGGCTGGCATCTTCGGGGGCCAGGGGTCCTGGCGCTGGGCGCGGTCCAGGCGCGGACGGGCGCAGACGGGCTTGCCTCCGGCGCACAATCGGCGCGCCCGCTGCACGTGAACGCTGCGCGTACGTGAGGACTCTGCCATAAGTGGAGAGTAGGGGGGGCCGAGCGAGGGAGGAGCAGCTGGGAGGCAGGAGCGGGATGGCGAATGGGAAGGGAAGGGGAGAGGTCCTAAGCGAGAAGGGGCGGGGCCGCAGGGGAGCAGCGGCGGGGAGCGGGGTGCGACGGCAGAAGGCGGGAAAAACAGCGGGAAAAACGGCGGCAGTGCAGGACTCACTCAATCAGGGTCATCACACGGGGGGAGGAAAAAAACAACACGGGGGAAAGTGGCACTAGTGGATACTAGTACAGCAGGACAACTGGCGCAGAGAAACAAAGCAGAGAAAGGCACAGGGGATAATATCACAAAGTACAACTGGCACAGAGGAACAACCAGAGGAAGGCACAGGGGTCACGCCTTCAGGAGCGGCGGCGAGCGGTGGGAGCAGGGAGACCGGGTGACTCAAGGAGGGGCCACGCGGCTGGTGGAGCGACCATCTCTGACGATGTCAGGTCAGGTCACCGCTCTCCGTCGCGTGGAGGCGCCTTAAGTGTCCAGTGGGAGGGAGGAGCAGCTGGGAGGCGGGAGCGGGGTGGCGAATGGGAAGGGATGATTAGTGTACCTTACAAAAACTCTCTATAGTGGATTAATTAATTTGTGTAACAGTGAGTTGTGCTCTGTAGTTAAAAGTACATTATTTTCTTTTTTTAAGTCAAGCACTGGGCTGGACAGCACTTTAGTGTGTCTGGAGGTTGACTCTTGACTTCTGAGCTTTTGTTGCCCACACTGCCTCATTGAGAAGTCTGTGACTGCTCGCCCATTGCTATCCTGAGAGTCAAGTGCGGAACTGGCCCATTGGCTGAGACATAGTTGGATGGACCTTAGTGGCACAAAACCTCAAACTCTACGGTTAGAGCCCAGTAGCTCCTGTCTGGGCGTGCCCCTCCTCCCGCCCCATAACGAGATCTGACCCCTTGCTAATGTATGAAGTATCCTAGCATCCTTTCCCAAATCTTATAAACACACTTAGTAAATGCACATGAGCAGTCCACAGACAGTGGTGTAACACAATATGAGTCCCTCGCCCCCAGCAGGATGTGAAGAGGGCCCCCTAGTCTACCATATCTGACAGATATCCATTGGTCTTGGGCTAAATGAAGGGTGGATCCCATGAAGGATTGAGGGACCCCTTGCACTGCAGGGGATGCAGAGGCGTGTTATGCCCCTGACCCAGAACCATGCTTAACACAGTTATGAAGAAAGCACAAGTATTTTACTGAAAAAAGGCAGAAACAGCAGTCTTTTACTTATTTATTGCCATTTAACTATACTTCCTTTACTCCCGTGGCTAAGCTCACTGAAAGTGACAATAACCAGGACTTCTGGAAATGTGTGATTCATCGGCCACTGCTTTTTTCGCAAAATTAGGGATTTGCCACATAATTTATTATCTGCTGCATAATCTGCATATTGTAGCCCAAAAAAATATTTTTTGCTCAAACAGATTAGAAGTCCCTAACAACATGGCCACGTGTGTTCGCATGCAGTGGATGGCTCTTCGCAAAAATGTTTTGGTCAACTTTAATTTGCTTATTTCTGTATTTGGTTGCTAAAAAATGGTAATAATTATGTGAGGTCCTTGCCTGACTGTATTATCATGTGTAAAAATGACAAAATAATGAAGTAATACCATCAAACAATTTGCCTTTTCTTGCCGCATAATTTTCTCCCCTGCCTAATAATTCGATGCTCTCCTGGCCCATAATTCCAGCCGCCCTGCCTATAACGCATGCTCTACACAGACTTAAAAGCTTGCACTCTGTATTTACAGGCTTTGAAAGAGAATTTCTGATTGCACACAAAGTGAGGTATTTTCAAGAAAAGCATGCCCACCCTAAGGAGAGTTAAAAATCTAATGTGCACTTTCACATGTATGCCGACGACACCCAACTTTATCTCAAAATACAATCTCCCAAGGACATCATGCTTCTGAACACCACGATCATAAACACCCAATCCTGGCTTGCTGAGAATCACCTCAAACTCAATGCTCTGAAGACCGAGTTCCTCCTGATCTCACCTCCCGCTAAAATATCCACGGCTCAAACATGGCTTAAGCACTTAACGGCTCTAAATGTACAGCCCATCGTAGTAGACTCAGCAAAATCCTTAGGCATAACACTTGACACCAATCTCAACATGCAGCAGCACATCAGCAAGGCAACCAAAGGAGCGAACTTCCAAATCAATACCCTGAGAAAACTTAAACCCTTCCTTCCTGCCAAAGACTTCCAAACTGCAGTACAATCTATAGTCATCCCGCACATAGAATACGGTAGCACCGCTCTCTGCGGGCTCCCCCTAACTACAACGGCACCCCTAAGAGCGTCCCTTAACGCCGCAGCGAGACTCGTCACAGGCTCAAAAAAACACTTGCATATCTCCCCGGACTTTAAATCACTGAACTGGCTACCTTTTGAAGCCAGAATACAACTGAAAATCGCATGCATGACGCACAAGGCTGTGCACCTGAATTCACCCGCCTACCTCACTCAAAAGCTGACAATTTCGGGTGGCTCCCGAACTACTAGAAGCACAAACAATCTTTTGCTGAAACCTCAAAGATTTCGGAAGGAAAAAACGTATAAACGCTCCTTTTCAGGAATGGCACCCAGGATCTGGAACTCTCTCCCTCCTGAAACAAGGCTCATCTCATCCAACACAATCTTTAAGAAAGAAGTTAAAGCGATCCTCATGGCAAAATACACATGATCTACTATTCCGTATCACTCATGAATCTGCTCTGTAAGTCCTGCCCGACCCTTGGTCTACTGTACCACCCGTATTATCGAATTACTTAACTGTATACGTTCACTCTTTGTATTTTGTTATAATGTTTGATGCACCTGGTTGATTATGTGTATTGTTATATTGCTGACGCACCTGGTTGACTTTGCACACTTTACCCTCTCCACCTCAACGATCCCTACTTCCCTACTACTGTCGCACCTGTGGGACTATACATCCTGCACACACTCACCTCAACTTTGCCCACCTTTAAAATCTAAGTATTCTAAACACGCTTAAGCAAGTATATGCTCCTTATTATTGTACTTTATACTATTGACGCAATTGTTTGTCTATACACAGTGTACCGACACTACCTCACCTGTGACCTACCTCATGTCATTTGACCTACCTATGTAACTAGCACCTTGTACCTAACTACCTCATATATTACTTTGTATATACGCTTTATTACTTTGTATTTTTATCCCCATGCCCTTGTAAAGCGCTCTGATATCTGCAAAGATCTTGTTCGCGCTATATAAAACTTTCAAAATAAATAAATAAAAATAAATAAATAAATAGGACCCTTTCTCCAGCTCTGTAGGCTGCTGCACCATTTAAACACACACATAGCTGACAAGTTTCCCATGCCCATGTGTGATCAGCTGCTCCAGTCCAGGTTTTTCTGGTTACTTTTGGGACTTGTTATATAATGGACTAAAGAAGATTAGAAGTCACAGAAATGAGAAAAACCTGTACTGGAGCATCACATTATGAACGAAGCTGGGAAACTTGTGCAAAACTGCATAAACTGTATATGCTTGTCAGCGGCCTACAAAGGTGCATATGCAGGGCAATCTGCTGGAGCCAGTCAAGAACCCGTTTCTCACTCAAGACTGCTGCCAAAGCCAAAAAACAAGCCGATACCCACCCCAATGCAGCATTGCTGTCCGAGCTGCCTTGTTCCCCAGGTACGTGTGACTAGTCAGTCCAGACAGTCCAGTTTTCACTTAGAATTCTGGGAATTGTAGTATTAGTTAACCCTGTACAAAACCAAGACTACAAGTCCCAGAATTCTACGAGAAAACTGGGACTGGACAAACTAGTCATGCATGGACCTGTGAAAGTAGGCGGCTATGTGCTAAATGGCATTTGCAGTCAACCCTGGCCTTTACACTTTGCGGGCAGAAGCTTGTAGTTACACATTTCCCAATATCTGTTCCACAATGGTCCGAGGTTTTACTTTTCACAGTTTACATGTAGGTTCAAACATCCCAGTGTGCAAAGCACAGTTGCTTAAAAAGCCTGGACTGTTTGAAGGTGTAACACATAGCTTGTTTAGGGAAATCAGAAGGCTCCATACAACGGTGACCAAATGTTCTTAGACCTGAGCATTCAGTCTGTAAGTCAGTGCATTCTGGGAGTTGCAGTCTTTGTTCAATTACGACAAATTATAGTAACAATGTAAAATAGAATTATTTGTCAAAGTAAAGCCTGGGATTTGAGAAGCCTCAAGCTAGCCGGACAACGCGAGCAAAACGCGGGGGGGGGACTTCAAGCCCCATAACGCTTGGTACCGCACCCGTAGGCGCTGACGCTGATGCTGACTGTGCGCCCGGTGGTGCTTTAAATTTCAGCGCGGCCCCCGCTCCGTGGGATGCGCTGGGCTAAGCCCAGGCCAAGGGCGGGCCTGTCCTTGCCCTTCATCGCCCGGAGGAGGCTGGGCGGGGCCACCCCTCTAACTTTCATAGTTTCTGCCCACGATCTGCCGTTTACAAGGTACTGTTTTGACTATTGATATTTCTCTAACTGGATCACACACGTGCTTACTCTACTAACTAATATCTTCTGGAATTAATTCCTTGTCCTATTGCCTTCTTGTTTGACGGTTGTGCGCTTCTAATTTTCTTCCTTGGTTTTTCACTCTCAGCTGCGAGCCCTTGCTTGGGGGTACAAGTAAAATGAGCAAGCGCAAGGAAGTGGCGAGCACCCTGGTTGCCTTCATTGTTAGCACTACTGCAAAAGAAAGAGTCCACCCAAACGGATCAAAAGTTGGCCCACAAGGAGTCCACTGATTTAAATGCACAACATAGAGCTCACCAATAGACGACGAACAGGCCACAGGGTAGATAAAACTTAAAGTGTTAAATGTACAAAATCTTTATTTTCTTTTTTCATTTTTTCTTTGCACACATCGAATCCAAGATAATTGATAACAAAATACATAAGTTAATCAATTCATAAAACATAGATCAATAAATACATATAATATAACGACCCCACATCAACCTCTCATCATACATCTTTCATCTTCTCATCCAGTCACACACAAACATCCACTTCAACATCAAACACTATATACAAATTCCTCAACGTAATCCCCGTAATATGTTGTGCATTTAAATCAGTGGACTCCTTGTGGGCCAACTTTTGATCCGTTTGGGTGGACTCTTTCTTTTGCAGTAGTGTTATTTTCCCCTGACGTCTGCCCTAAATCGTTCCCAGGGGGCCCCTCTTATATTGGTCTGCCTTCATTGTTAGGGCAGAATCAATGCTCTGCCACGAGATTGAACTGACAGAGAGGCGTTTATCGCTAGAACCTTTAGCTGTGTCGAGGCGCCATTCTCTGGGCATTATTGATGCGGGCACTGACCATTTGAACAGCCCTAATCCCCCTGATAAAGGCCACCTTCAGCCTAACCCTGAAATTGACACATCTATCACAATTATTCCATCCGGGACAAACATAGCAACAAGGTCGCAGACCCTTACCTCTCCCATTGAGGACACTAACGACAAGCTGAGAGAGCCTATAGGGAAGCGAAGGAGAAGCGCGGCACCCAAAAATCAAAACAACAAAAACGGCCCCACCAAAATGCCCATGAGGCACCTCAAACTCGTACTATCAGCACACAAACTGACATACAAACTACCGATACCCCCTCTGTATGCAGTGTTCCAGGGCACTCTGCGGTGGACATTGTGGGGAGTGTAACTCTGCACGATGTTTTTGCACAATTAAAAGAGTTACATTACAGCCTGCTGCTGCCATGGGGGAGAGTCTGGGTCCAGTGGCACCACACACATCAGCCATTGCCCCACTCGAAAATGATAACAGCAATTGAGGACATGTCACGTAGTGGTCAAGGAGTATACGCTGGAAATGTGTTGCATAACCATTCAGTATCGGATGGTAGAATAATATTTCCCCCTCATAGGGCCAAGTCCCCTCATGTTCTATATAACGTACCCATTGAATCTAAGAGTACCTCCAGGCCAACATTAAATTCCGTCCCTGGTCATGTTAAGCCCCCTGACACTGTCCTGCCACTTAACCCGTCTGCTGTCTCCATGCAGAAAGTAGAGTCAAACTTGGGCCTGCCTCTTGAAGCCACTCCATTGACCATAATTTTAGCTAATGTACCGACCCTCGCCCGCAGGGAACCGAATCTTGGGCGGCGTTGAGAAACAAGGCACTCTGCTGGCTCGGGACCAAAATCGGGCTAACAGAGTCCTTGTTCACTGAATTCAAAATGGCAAGAAGGGTAGGCTGGGTAGGAAGAAGGGGAAAAATACTCCCTCAGGACTGTGTTGTTCTCACTTTTAAATCAACATACTTGGTACACGAAATTCTCTGTAGACTTGGTAGTGCCCCTGGGGTATTTTTATCCCCCTAGGAATCAATCATATCAGTCCTTACAGCGGAGACCGATAACCATTAATACCCATCAACAGTTTAGCTTACCTGTTCACAACAGGTTCGACATTCTACCTTCTTTAGAAGATATAGATTGACTCGTTTCCTTACCTACTCCTGTGGCACAAAGCAGGACCACAAAAAATATCCACAACATCTTAAATCTGGTATCTATGGATCAAATGAACCCTATTTCTAACATCAGACTTAGTATTGAAAATCTAGTTGAGTCCCCTCCCACTTATCAAAATTTGGGTCCACCTGATAATGTCTTACAGCGGGCCTAGTGGCGGACGCTCATCTAGCTACTGATAATAATGAGTTGGGACTCCACATAATAGATGTAAACATTAGCCACCCATGCTCCTTAAGTGACGCTGTGCCTCATCCCAAAGTAACCAGTGTGGATAACGGTTCTACCAAGCGTGTAAGCAAGGGATATCTCAGGTCTGGTCTATTAAACGTGCTTTCATGGAACATGGCAGGCCTAATTACCAAACTGTCTATTCCCGATTGGTTTAAATTCATTTATGACTTTGACGTTTTATGCTTTCAGGTAAAATGAGCAACTGAAATTATATGTATTAATGGGTTTAAATCTTTCTTTACTGTGGCAGTGCCCTCCAGCCATGGGAGGAATAAGGGTGGATTAAGTATCTTCATATCCCACAGGCTGAATGCAAGTAGGATGTTCCTTGTTGCATCTAATATCTATTACCAGGTCTTCACAATACATATCGATAAACATCATAGTATTGTCTTTTTACACTTTTATAAAAATATCCCTGCCTCAGGTTTGAGGGATGTTATTAGGGAGGTACAGGTGGATCTGGACGTAAGCCTAAGGAATACATCCAAAGATCATTGCATAATTTGGGGAGGGGATTTTAACGTGGGCCCCTGTAGTTATATGGAAAGAGGTCACTGTGACTTGCTACCCGATGATGGTATATATTTCTCCCATTTCTCTCATTCTCCTGCTGGGGAAACGTTACATTTGATGAAATATTCCATGGATCTAGGTTTTGTCAATGATCTGTGCTCACCGCCCATACCATTTAGTAGCACTTTCAACGGTCGTGGGTTGTTATCTACCATTGACTTTTTTAAATATCAAATAGTTACGCTGACAGAATTTACAATTTTAACACTCATGATGTAGCTTTTAGCGATCATTTTCCAATTAGTTTTACTCTAGAATTGCCTGTTCGAGCACTATCCACAGGATCTCTGCCAATCGAGCCCTTAAAAGATATTGTTATTAACAGGCCCAACAAGTATACTATTAAATGGGCTGGGCTAGACACTTTACAACTAACCAAGTCACTTCTGACTACTTGCAAAGTAGACGTCTTGAATTGTTTGGATGAGACGGCCACAGAACTAATCATTTGTAACTCCTTTTGTAATATCTCAAAGGCCCTTCAAAACAACCTGTTAACAAAACTTAAAAGCACAACCACCAGTAGGTCATGTTGGTTTGATTCCCAGTGCAGCAAGTCACATGCAGCTTTGAAATCTGCCTTGCATGAGACGAGGAGAGATCGGGAAGCAGTTAAATGGGCTAGGGCCGCATACAACGCATCTCTTAAAAAACGCAAAGAGGCCATTAGACTTGAATTATGGCAGGCACTTAAGCAGGCTTCTGCCTTAAAGGATATGAAAGGTTTTTGGAAGGCTGTAAATGCTCCATTTCTGGCCGCTATAAATTCACCAACTTTCGCAAATACGATCAAGGAGGATACATGGGTGTCTCACTTTTCTAGCCTCTACGGCAACAATGCCATCCCCGTTACCAACGAGGGTCCCAGTGTGGGCTCCTGTAGCCACCTACCTATCTGCCTCTTTGAGGTGGAGGAAGTGATTTTGGCCATCAACGCTAGTGTAGACAGTAAAACCCCAGGCCCAGACAGTGTATCAGTGGACCTTTTTAAATCTTGTTCTCTGCTCTGGGGCCCACTTTTAACCAGGGTCTTGAGGGCTTGTTGTACCCAAGGTTTTACCTCGACCTGGACGGAATCTATCCTGGTTCCTGTTGGACTTGGCCCTTCTGGCAGGTTCACCCCTGAACTTTTTGCCTTTTGATGTTACATCATTATAGTGATTTCTGGTCTTTGCGCACTTTAGCACTGTGGCGCAGTGTAAAGTGCGTGCGCTCTCAGAGTGCGTGTGTGAGAGTGGCCTGCCCTCCCATAGGAATGCATGGGGAATATGTGTGTCCATGATACTTCCTGATGCGTGGGGAGTGCAAGGTTGAGTTTGGTATGTGCGAACTCGTGAGATTGAATGTTGCGCGATGATGTGTGCGGCTTTAATGTGGCTAGTGTGGAAGTGCCACTTCTAGAAGTTGGCCTGCCTGTGCAGTAAATGTGAATTGACTGTCTGGCTTGTGATTGTCTGGAGCTGGCTGGTGTGCATGGCTCAAAGAGTCAGGATGGGTCTGCCCCGGTGGTGAGTGGGGAGATCTGCATATTGATGGCAGGGAGGAGTGCACCTGGGACCTGAATAGGGCTAGGCTTTCCCTACACATTGCTGGCTCCGCCCCCTGTAGTGCGACTGATGTCCCTAGCCTGGCCAGTGAATGGGCAGAGGGGCTGGGCACAACAGAGTGCTCCAAAACCAGCTGTGTTTGGTTTCCCCCACCCTGCACCCTAGAGACAAAGGATTTGTGTGTATAAAAAGAGGCTGTGACCTCCTGTAAAATGTTCTTGTGTCCTGATACTTGAATCTACCAGGGGTGTGCTGCTGCTGGGGCCCAGGGGAAGGCTTGCCTCCCTGGGCCCTGCCCAGCCCCTGGATGCTGGAGGAATTTCCTTGTGGGGAGCTGCATGCTCCATCTTTGCTGTCCAGGACTCCTTGGGACCCTGGTTACTCCAGTTACCCTGTTGGACTGAGTTCTTTTTCCTCTAGCGCCTGGGAAGCGCTTTATTTTTAAAATATCCTGTCATTGAGGGAGCCTACTACTCCTTGCTACAATTATTATTGGCAGCGCAATGCTGCCCTTTTCCCTGAGGAGAATCCCCTGGTGTGGGAATCCCCCCGAAATGGCTCCCCTGCGGGTGCCCACCCCGCTTATTTAATTATTTTCATTTACGGGTGCCCACCCCATTGATAGGAACCTTTACGGGTGCCCACCCCGTTTCTACTTTTATTTTATGCTTCGAGGATGCCCACACCTCGTTATGGCCCCCGAAACCGTGATGGCGCCGCCGCCGCGGCAAACCAGAAGTCAGGCGGCTGGGCGCCTGGAGCGGGGCGGGACTTCCGCTTTCTTCCAGGAAGTCCCACCCGCCGCCGCCGAGAAGAAGGAAGCTAAGCCGGCAGACTTATGGCCTCCCACGGCCCGGGGCTCCCGGGAGTTAGGGAGAGCCCCGGGGCCACCAGCAACAGCACCAGTGTTGCGGGGCTCCCATGCAGAAGAGGGAGTCCCGGAGAGAGATAGCCCCGTCCGGACCGCCGACCAGAGAAGTCCTGCCGAGCCGGTGAGTGGGGCCCCCTGTGTTTATTTTTGAAGAGGAGGGCATCGGGGCACATTGCGGGTGCCCGGCCCGCCCCTCCACTCCTGCAGGTGCTGTCGTCGCTCCGGCTGACCATCGTTTGGGGGCATTGCAGAGGGTAGAGCGGCCCCAGTTGGCAGCGGGCCGCTCCCCCAGCGGGCAGCATTGTTTCTCGAGCCCACGAGGCTCAAAGGGGGCAGTTTGTATCTAGAGCCCACGAGGCTCCAAGCACATGGGGGGCATTGCAGAGGGTAGAGCGGCCCCAGTAGGCAGCGGGCCGCTCCCACGTTCCCGAGCCCAGATGGCTCCTACGAGGCCCCATTATTTTTAGGAGCTTAGAGGGCTCCTGAGGACACATTGTTTTAGAGCCTAGAGGGCTCCAACGATGGGCAAGTGTTTATTTCTAGAGCAAGAGTGCTCCCATGCGCACAGTTATTTCTAGAGCCAGAGGGCTCCAACACTTTGCACCTTTTTGTGCAGTCTTTGTCCTAGGGCCAGTGAAAGCCCATGTTGCAGTTTTGACCTACAGCTGCCCAGCAAGTAGTGGGCAGCTGCACCGTTTAGGTTTTGCTTTCTAGGGACATGTCTTGGACTCAGGAGTGGGACGCACTCCTTCGCCCCTACTTTGGCCTTCCCCAGCTGCGCAGCACTTAGTGCCAGCTGCAGCGTTTAGGCCCTGTTCTTGTCCTCAGCTGCCCAGCAAATAGTGGGCAGCTGCTACGTTTAGGTTTTGGCGCAGTGGCGCAACCTGGACCCTTAAAATGATTTATGTGCTGTTATAATTTATATGCTATTGTTTTTTGGGTGTTAGGAAATGTACTGTGTGTAGTATGTTTTGTGCACCCTGTGTTCTGATACCTCTAGACATATGTTTATGCTTAGGAGGTTGTTTTATCTAGTATGGGTTATACTAGTGAGTTCATGGTTCCCTGCGTGATATATGCCTAAGGTGGTTCGGATTGCATAGGAGGTACTTACCTTTTACCAGTGGTTACTGGTTGTGTGCTACATTTGCTATTTGGTGCTACAATTATTATATGTTCTAAAAGTGCAAGTTCTAAAAGTGCTTATTCCTGACAGTGGTCCACGTGGCCCTGTCCCGTGTATATAATCCCTTGTAAATATTGCCTGTGCCAGTTGGCACAATGTACATCCTGTGATTCTGATTCTGATGTGTTTTGATAATACAAAGGCTATTTTTGATATAACCTTGTGCGGGGTTCCTTTTGTGGGAGGCGTTGGATGTTGTTGCTGGTAGGTGCGTGCGCAAATGCTTTACACATTGCCTCCGGGATAAGCCTGACTGCTCGTGCCAAGCTACCAAGGGGGTGATCAGGGGTTATCTTTGGCGGGTGACTTCCTTGCCCTGACGTAGAATGGTGGTCTCTGCCTGGCTTTTGCGCAAGCCTTAGCCAACCAGAAATCCCCATTTCTAACAGTTCCCATCTTTAAGAAAGTTGACCGCAATGACCCGGCCTGTTATAGACCTATTTCTCTTTTGGATTTCTTAGTGGAATTGGCCGGGCGTGTGGTCTTAAACAGACTACAGGTATGGGTTGAGGACTCCGGTATCATCTCAAAACTCCAGTATGGATTCCGTAAAGGCATAGGCACCGTGGAACTGGGCTTGAACCTGAGCCTTATAATGGGAAAATACACTCAGGCGAAAGACGGGAGTCTTTTTATGTGCTTTGCCGACCTGAGTTCGGCGTTCGACTGCGTTAACCACCAGAAGCTTTGGTGTATCTTAGAGGACATGGGGGTGGAAACTCAAATAGTCAACTTCTTAAAACAGTCCTACTTAGAGGCCAGGGCCAGGGTTCGCTATGGCATAAACGGTGAGCTCAACCATAGCTTCCCTGTTAAAAAGGGGGTGAGGCAGGGGTGTGTGCTAGCTCCACTCCTCTTCACCCTCTACATAAATAGCCTTGGGTATACTTTATCACAGGAATTTCACGACCTACCCTGTGTCGGTAAAAAGAAAGTTGGTGCATTGTTATATGCCGACGACGCTGTCTTGTTAGCATGCACCCCAATTGCCCTACAAAAAATCGTCACAAGCTTTGCTTTATACATATCAAGCCTTCATGTTAATATCTCCAAAACTTTTATCATGAAATGTAGAAAGCCTAGTGTTAAGTGCCGAGGGATTTTTATAAGTAAAGGAAAACTTGAACTTGTTGATAATTTTTCATACCTGGGCATTATTTTTGATAAACGGGGCACATGGGTAAAAGCCGTAAACTGTAGAAAACTACTCTTCGCAAAAGCTATAGGCGCCTTGATTAATTTCTCTAGGAGACTAGGTCAGCGTCCCATCAACGAACTATTGACAATTTACAAAGCAAAATGCATCTCAGTTGCTCTATATGGAGCAGGCATCTGGGGATATGTAAACGTGGAATCTCTTCAACGAATTGAGAACCAGTTTTTGAGGTACCTATTAGCTGCTCCTGATAGTAGGGCTATGTATATTTGTCATTCTGATTTGGGAGTGCTATACCTGTCCGATCTTATTAAAATACAGCCGATCTTGCTGTGGCATAAGGTCTGGACAGGCGTGACCACAGGTTTCAACCGGGACGTGATTTTAGATTGTCTGAACCTGCAACAAGTAAAAAGTATTCCTTGGTATGCCTATATTAAAAACTTTATGTGCGACATAGGCCATCCTGAGTTCTTTGCTAATCCTGATAGCCTGTTCCTTATTACGAGGAGGGAATTAAAATAAATATGCATAAACCACCTGGAGATGATCAGGCTGTCTTCTAATATCATGAAACCTTCAGTGAGAGCCAACCAATTGCGCCTGACTCAGACTGGGATACAACCATATTTATTAATTACTTGCAGTAAATATGACATGGTTTTATTGACGCGCCTACGTTTAGGCAACTTTCACACCCTGGTTACTTTTCCCCAGATTAACGATTGGTCACGTTCTCTATGCCCCTGTCCCTGTGACGATATTTCAACACAGAGATAATCCACATCATGTTCTTCTGCAAGTTTTACACCTTACTCAGGAAAAAGATGGATTCTGTCTTTTCTGAAAACACAAGGCTTGAGAACTTGCAGACACGCTTTTATCAAGCTGCAACTTTTGGATGATGAAATTGTTAGTGACCATATTGCTAAGTTTCTGAAAGGGGTGGTTAGAACTAGACAAATGATGCATGCCCGAACCCCAATGAAACGAGAATGGTTATCAATCATGTTTTGGTGGTGCACTGAACTGAGATGGTGGGTTTCTCTTTTTAATTGATTGATTTTATCTGTGCAAATTGTTTTTGTTGCTACATGTTTTACGTTTTATGGCTTTATTTATTTGCTTGTAATATTTTGTCTGTATTAACTGACGTGGTGCATGCTTTTATGATCTGATTTTTCAAATCGAATAAAGCGTATCTTGACTTGACTTGAGAAGTTGTACCCCCTCAGCTGCCAGCTTGAGGCATGCAGCCGATTGGCAACTATGAATCCTTCCTTGGAACAATGCGTTTTTTGTCTGTTTTCCCTTCGAGGTCAGCATGCACTCTCCAGGAGTGTAATGCAAAATGACAACGACCCTAAATTTGGCAAAGACCAAACTTTTCAGTTTCCCAGATCCGTGCTCATCTAGTCTAGGTCTTTACTTCGCATTCTGGAATTTATCATCCTGATTTCATATTAGGATACACATGACTACATGTCCCAGAATGCAAAGCAAAACTCTAAACACGGATAATTGAGATCTGTGTAAAGGGCCAATGACTTTAAGGCATCTCACAAATATACATAAGTTTTAGGCTGAGTGGTGGCCATCTGAATAGTGATGCCCTCCTGTTCTACACAGCCCTATGTTACGCAGATCTGCTTTTCCTCATGCTGGTTCTGTACAGGAGCACACTACCACAGTATTCACCTTATTTGGGCATTTGGGGTTCGGGGAGGCTGAAAGTGGTGATGGTCGCTATTCTCTCGCTAACACCTATGCCAGCCCAGGAGGATCTATGCCTGGCTGTTTTTTTAAAGCTGTCTTAAAAAAGGGGTTCCGCACTTTTAACTAAAATGAAAGTAAAGCCATAGAATGCCCAAGATACACCCAAGAACTACCAACATGAAGAAGATAGGAGGAAGGGACCAGCTACGTCCATGCCATCAGCACTCCATTGTTCCAGGTATGCAGTTTGCTCTAGCAACCTAATATTTTCTGGGAGTTGTAGTTTTGGTTTGCTTCCATTGAATCAACTGAACAGCTCTCCAGTGAAGTACTTATTTTTGTCTTCTGAACATTAGCTCTGTATGCCGGCTCTATGTGATAGGATGAGGACTCTAGCACTCCAACACCATGTTTCCAGTCCTGAGCTTTCATTCAGCAACCTAATGTGTACAAAGGGTTGTAGTCATGGCTTGCTACCTGAGAACAAGATGGCGGCGTGGAGCGAGTTGGCAACACGAATGCTGGTGCGCTACACAGGGACAACGAGGGAGCAGGTGTCCTGAGGCAAAATCGCTACCCCTTCCCCAGCAAAAGCCCGCAGCAGCAAACATACAGGGAACAAAGACTTCTGATCCTGGCAAAATCAACAAAGGAGCCAGTGTCTCGGGTGCCAGCCTGAAGGGGCATGGCAGCAGGAAAACTGCAGCTCCAGCCTCTAACACCTGAAATCTTGATGTAGTCAAAGAAAATCTGCGGGCAGCACAACACATTATAATAGGACATATTTCTAGGTGAAGCTGGAGTCCTAATCAACAAACTACGGTCTTTTCCTTCTTTCCCTTGTGAAGAAATGTTTTCTTTTCTTTGTGATTATTGTGCAACGTTTAAGCGAAGAGCACATTCAAGTGACAACTGCAGTGTGCACACGAATCCATATACCTGGTTGAGTTACGGATTGTATTGTGAAAAGTCCTGAGAACCCAACAAACATAATTGCAATGCAGATTAGATTCCAGTTTTCGATGCAGCTTAGAGCAGGGCACGAGTATTAATTAGAGCTCTCTCTCAGAGAGAGAGAACGGGCTTTCCTCTGTTCGTTCCGTTTGCGGCGACCCCACGCTGGTCTGACCTCCGACTGAAAGACTTTGATTAGGTTTGAACTTCGTACTACTTGATGCATTCATATTTTGACCATTAATCAATATTAATGTGATTGTTGCTTTCTGTAAACTTTTATCCTCTAATAAACCTTCATGGTTTAAAACTAAAATATTCTCTTTCTTGTGCAGCCTAATGTGCTTCACATTTATTGAATGTGTTGACGTGTTGACCAGGCTCAGTTGTGGAATCAATCTATCTGATACTGCTTCATGGTCCCGAAATGTACACAAAGAAAAGGTGCTAACACTAAATATCTGGTTTCCAGGTCTCAGGGCAAATAAAAGGTATCCTGTTGCCATGAGGTGAAGAAAGCAAAGCTAATCAGAACCCTTAAAGTGTGCCCTTATTTTATTTAAAAAAGCAGGACAGGTTGGTCAGCCACTTCCAAGTGAAGTGCCTCCTAGAGCATGAAAATTCAACAGTTCCACAGACAGCTCTCGCAGCAACAGAAATACATGGTGGGTGGTTCTGCAAGTGGGGTGAATCTTAGGGAACATTATTATGGTTAACCAATTGTGAATTTGATCGTAGTTTGCATATACATCAGGTTAATGCCATAACTTCTCCCATTTTATGCACACTAATAATGTTCAGGACAATTCTCCCATTTATACCTCAGGATCTCCAAAAATAGTTGTCTCCACTCTTATCCTTTTTAGTTTAGACTAGTGTAATGCCCTCTTTGTTAGTCTACAGAAAGGTCTTCTTGGCAAGCTACAAGTCCTTCAGAACGCAGCAGCCCAACTCCTGGCAGGCACTCCCAGGCATCAGTATGCCAAGCAAGCTCTTACATCTCTTTATTGGCTTCCCATGAAGAAAAGGATTGATTTTAAAGCTTTATGTATTGCCTTTAGGGCCCTATACAATTCCTAACTAGAATACTTAAACACTGGATTAGCTGGTATGCTCCACAAACACATCTTCGCTTGTCCAAGGCCAATCTGGCTGAGGTTCAAAGTTTCCAGCTATCTATTTGGGGCAGCAGCAGCTTTGTTACCTCCATGTCCAAACTACGGAACACTCTACCCACCTATGTGAAGAATTCCTCTGAGCTGTTCCCATCGTTGAAGGGCATTAAGGCCTGGATTTTCACATTGTAGCCACTTTTTCCCACCCTTTCATACCATCCTCTTAATAGGTTGTAGCGCCTAGATTCCCCCGGGCATCAGTCCACGCTTTATAAATATAAAATCATAATAAAATCACTAATGGTGGTATGAAAGGATTTACTAACAAAAAGAGATCTTAATACTCTATGAATTATAGGTCCGGCCGACTAGCAAGTACAGAGCACGCTGCTGTTATGGAGGCAGAATAAACATTTTTGGGGTTTTACAAATGGTTTTGCAGTAGAGACACCTGGTTGCAAACCAACAAATGGAGTATATAGGTGCCAGAGGACTTAGATCATGTGAAAGGAAGAACATGGACTCCAGTTCAATCAATCAAGGATTTATAAAACACAGCAAACCATCTGTGAGGGCCTCAAGCGCTGGAGTTCCTAACTTTTCCGTGGTGAGCTGTTCAAACAATGAAAACGCGGGGAAAGCCAGAAGGCACTCAAAAACTGGGGCAAAAGCAAAGAGAAAACTTTGAAAATGAGGGAAAAGCAAGGAGGAGGCATTCAAAAATGGGGGAAAAAGCAAGGAGAACGCAGTAGGAAAAGCAATGAGAAAACACTCAAAAGACGGGGGAAAAGAAGCAGAAAGCAGTGAAAATTAGGGAAAAGCAAGGAGAGGGCACAGGGAAGAAGCAAGAGGAAGACAAGCACAAGAGCGATGCAGCAGCACAAGGTGAGCTGGGCCTGGGACCTGCTCAATAGGGTTGCGCTGTGGCCTCCACTAATTAGGTCCTGGGAAGAGGGAGGGGCCCTGGGAGGCAGAAGGTTGGCTAGGCGGGAGGCAGGAAAATGGGTGGTTTACAAAAAGACAAGGGAACCCAAAAGGTATGTCATAGGGACCTTGGGCAGTATCATTTTACACAGGACAGTGGTCCCTATTTATGGACAGAATAATGTACAGAAACAATAATCATACACCTGATAAGTGATATGTCTTTTGTCCAGCCGGACAAGAAATTTATTTTTAGCGTTCTAGTAAATAAAGCACGATGTGAGAACCAATTAATAACAAGTGGGCACAGCCGTGACCCACATCATTCAAGACAGAACAACAAAAAAATGGGCAAAAGGGCAAAGCAAAAATCTGTCTGTATACTTGTAGTCAGTGTTACAGACTCAAATTCTTATAAACACACCATCGCATTTTACAATATTGCATTATCATAACGCATATGGGGTTTTGTGGTCGACGACGTTTCGATGCCTTTTTTTAGATGTAGGGCGTCATCATCAGGACAAGAAATGTCATCATTGTTGTCTTACACATCAATTATTTACACTATGCCTTTTATCGCATTAGTGCGTGCTTTCTTGCGGGCTCAGGAGTTCTTATAAAAATATGTGGCTGGATATGCTTTCATTCGAGCCGCGTCCAGAGCATAAAATTAAGTATCTGGATCCGCTTGGGTACGAGCGTGGTAGCTCAATTTCAAAAGGCCGGGGGCGCTATGGCAGATGCGGCAGTCCGATGGATACCGGCCATATGTATCAAGGTACCAATTTGCGATTCTGTAATAGCGATTTTTAAGAAATCGCTATTTCAGAATCGCAAATTGGTATGTATCAAGAAAATCGCAATTTTTTAGCGATTTCTTGATATTCCTTAATTGCGAATTCCCAAATTGCGAATTCACAATTAAGGAATACTCAGGCACATGCATCAAAGGATTTTGCGATCGCAAATGGCACGAATCGCAAAAATCAGCTGTTTGCGATCGTAAAATCCTCTTTTGGAATGCATGAAGATTCAAGGCCCTTGCAATTTAGGAATTCGCAAATATTTGCGAATTCTCAAATTGCGATTGCATTTAAGGGATCGCATTTTGCGATTCCTTAAATGCAATGCATGAAACATTTAAAAATTGCGATTTGAACCTCATGGTAATTTGTGAAAACTTTGAAAAATGCACTTTTGTGCATTTTTCAAAGTTTCATGTTGTGCCCACACATGCCCTAAGGGCATGTGTGGGCACAACATATGTGCACAGATTGATTTCAGGGGTGTAACAGGGTGTCCTTTGGACACCCCTGCACCCTTGAAATCGCATTTTCAATTTGCGATTCGCTAATTGATAATCGCAAATTGAGAATTTCTACCCATTCATTCCTATGGGCCTCTAGGCCCATAGGAATGAATGGGGAGGTATTCCTTAATTACGACTCGCAAATTGCGAGTTGCAATTAAAGAATAATAAGAAATCGCAAATTTTTTAGCAATTTCTTGATGCATTGCATTTTGCAATTCCTTAATTGCGATTCCTTATTTTTCGCAATTAAGGAATCGCAAAATGCAATAATGAAGCATGTGCCTAACGTTCCCATTCATTTCTATGGGCCAGGAGGCCCATAGGAAGGAATGGGAATTTTTTCTCAATTTGCGATTCGCAATTTGCTTACCGCAAATTGAGAATAATTTCAAGGGTGCAGGGGTGTCCAAAGGACACCCTGTTGCACCCCTGAAATAAGCATGGGCGCACATGTGGTGCACATACATGCCCTAAGGGCATGTATGTGCGTCACATGGCACTTTGAAAAATGCAAAAATGGGCATTTTTCAAGACATTCGCAAATTACCACCAACTTGAAGTTGGTGGTAATTTGCGATTCCTTAGGGACAATTTGCAATTTTTTTTGGCTTCATACATTGCATTTAAGGAATCGCAAAATTTGCGATTCCTTAAATGCAATTGCAAAATAAGGAATCGCAAATTGTGCGATTCCTTATTTTGCACCGGATTTTCCTTCATACATCCCATTTAGCAAATTCGCATTCGCAAAGGCCGAAATTCTCAGAATGTGAATTTGTATGATACATATGGCCCTTAGTCTCAGGACATCAGAGACATGCACTTCCTAATAACGGCGGCTCCTCCGCTATGGCGGAGGAGCATCGCCTTCCCCAAAAAACAGCAGGAAAGGAAAAGTAAAACAACACCCGTTTTATTTCTCCTTTCCTGTCGAGTTTTGGGGGAGAGGCCTGGGGAGGTGACAGCCCCGTGGGGAGTAGTAGTGAACTCCCTTCACTGTGCATGATGGTTTTCCCGGCAATCTCAGGCGGGCCAAACCGTCATGGGCAGTGAAGTTCTCTCCAACCCCAGCTGCATTGCTGGGGTTGGAGAGAGCAGGCACAGACTTCCGTTCTGGCCTGAAGCGCTCATTGAGAGCGTGCAGGCGAATCCTGAAGCTGCTCTCATGCGAGAGCAGCTTCAGGATTTGCCGCAAGGCAGGCTGGGAGCCTGAGCTTTCCTGAAGAGGAGCAGAGGAGCGGGACGTGGGACACGGCCGGCTGAAGGTACGTTTTTTAAAATGTATTATTTTTTATTTTGGCCCCCTCCCTTTGCAACCCCTCTGCCCCTCTCACACCCCTGCCCGTCTGCCCACTCGTAGCAAACACTGCCACTACTGCCTCCTAAGGGCATTTGTTAACGTGAGCAGGAAAACATGGCTGAAGCTAATGGGGTCAGTATTTCACACACCAAACTGTATCAACAGACCTGAGAATAATGTATGAACACTGCACTGAAATCCATGGATGTCTGGATAAAAGCCAATGAGGTGAAGATGTATCAGAGGTTGTCCAATCTGAACACCACAGAACTTGTCCCACTAAAATGTGTGTGGGGTGTGTGCCGGTGGTGTCAACGCCACTTCCCATCAACCCCATGACAGGGAAGCAATTTCATATTCCGAAGAAGTGGAAGGGCACCCCTCCAACCTCTCCCACCCACACTGTGTCAAGGGCATGCATGACTCCACCTCCACGTGCCACGGTGCCACCTGGTCCGCACAGCCCTCCACCTTGCAGGCCCTCTGTTATAGCCA